>NC_052647.1:16193658-17397158 GCF_016161935.1 Mauremys reevesii | reverse complement strand
TCAGGCGGTGTTTTGCTGTCAGAAGGCGACAGTGCTCTTAGGGTATTTCCATCTGTCTCTGCCCTTCTCCCCCACCCTTCCGGAGTCGTCGCTGATCCCGAGAGGCAGGGAGCCAGAAAGCAGAGCCAGGTGCACACGGCCGCGCCAGAATTAGCCATTTCAAAGCACAGGGGAGATCAATAGCGTTAAACCACATCTTGTAACTCAGCCGGTTCTGCCCAGGCGTCCCTTTGTCACATGCAAAAGGGAGGCACCAGATGGTGGAAGTCCCAAGTGCAGCAGTTTGACCCCTGCCAGAGAAGTAAACACAGGCGCCAGGGGCAGTGTCCTGCCAGTGCTGCCGAGTCTGCACAGGGCAAGGGCCAGGGGGTGCCACAGCCTGCGCCGTGATGGGGCCGGTAGTTGGGAACAGAATAAAGGGGCCCCAGAATTGGGGGTACGGTGGGGGATGGGAGGGCTGATGGGGAGTTCCGCACGGGCCTGGCCCTTTACCTGCACTTCATATCGCTTGGTAACCAGGCCCTCACCCGACCCACCTCCCCTAACACCTCTGCTCCCCCCACTCAGCCCCATCACCTGCCACTCCCCGGGACGTCTCTGCCCCTTGGCCCCTGCTCTCCAGCCCTCTTTTCTTCCTGCCTGCCCCCCTCCTCCTGCCCAGGTATACCCCTCACCCCCCTTCACCCACCTACCCCACCCCAGCCCCCCTCAAACCACAGTCTTACTCCCTGACACCCCAGCATTCCCCCACGCAGTGCCAACTCCTGTGCCATGTCTCCCCCCCTTCCACTCTCCCTCGCCCCCAACAGCTCATTCCCCGACCCAACCCCCACATAAAGGCTGGTCCTGCCCCCACCTGGCCCCTCAACTCCTTGGGTCCACTTTGGCCCCCCCAATTCCCCAGCTAACTTGTACCCTGGTCCAGACCCCCCCATGCCTGTTCGGCCTCCCCTTGGCCTCCACACACCCAACCTCTCTAGTCCCCCAACCACCTATCCAGTGGGGCCCTATCGCCCCCAGCCTGACCCAGACCAGACGCTCTCAACCCCCAGTCTGGCACCCCGGCCCATAGGTGCTGGAGCTAGGGGGACTGGGGTGGGTGGGAAATGACTGACGCACCCCTTGGCTTGAAGTGGATTCCATTATGTCCAGGGTTTACAGTTTGGTTCAATGGCTCTCAGCACCCCCACTATACAAGCGCCCCTGCCCTGCCCCCTCTTACCTCCCCTCCCTCACCCCGCCTACGTGTGCCTATCGCCCCCCCCGCACCTACCTCCCCACCCTCAGCCACACACACCCCAACATGCACCTGCCTGGCCCCCACACACACACCTGCCTGCACCCCCCAGTGCCCCCACACACCTCTTCCGTCCACCCCCCAGGCCTGGCCCACCCCGCCCTGCCCCCCAACACACACCTTCCCCCCCCGTACCTCTGCACGGACCTGCCCCTCGCACGCACCTGCCCGGCCCCAGCCATCCTCCATACACACATCTGCCCTGCCCCTCTTACCTCCCCTCCTCACTCGCCCCACCTACGCGTGCCTATCGCCCCTGCACCTACCCCTCACCTCAGCCACCCCGACATGCACCTGCCTGGCCCCACACACACCTATCCACACCCCGGCATACACCTGCTGTCCCCACCTCTTCCATCCACCCCCAGGCCTGGCCCACCCTGTCCATTCCTCCCCATCCAGCCCCCAACACGCACCTTTCCTCCCCATGTCCTCTGCACGGACCTGCACGCCCCGCACTTCCCGGCCCACCGGCAGCCCCCGAACGCACCTGCCCGGCCCCCGGCTGCCCCGCACGCACCTGCCCGGCCAGCACGGCCAGCACGGGCTCGGCGGCGATCTCGATCCCGTACTTGAGCTCGTTGAGCTCCTGCAGGTTCAGGCTCCCCGCGGCCCCGGGCCGCAGCCGCCCCGGCCCCGGCCCCGGCCCCAGCAGCGCCAGCACCACGAGCCGCCCCGGCCCCGGGAGCCCCGGGCCCCGTCGCGCCTCCGCCATCTTCCCGAGCCGCCTGCCCTCACCGCTGCTTCCGCCCTCCTCCGCGCCGCCTCGCTCGGGCCCGTCCGCGCGGCCGCAGGGAGCCCAGCCATTGGTTCTTTTCTGTGCCAATCAGCAGTGCTAGCTTCTCATTGGTGAATCCCCTGGGCTGGCCCTTGGGGCGCGAAGCCGGAGTGGGGATGGGACGCGGCTGTCATCTGGCGAGGACGGATTGGGCTGAGTCAGTGCTCTCAGGAGCCAATCATGAAGGCGAGGACCGCCTCGGCTGATGACGTTCATCGGGGCTCTTAAAGGGCCAGAGCAGCCCAGAGAGAGAACAACACTCCTGTAGAACATTGTATCTTACTAACGGGGGTGGGGGAGCCCAGCTGATTGGTTAAACTGGGGTCACAGTAGGGCCTGGGCCATGTGGCAGGCAGTGGGGCGGGGGCTGGGCCAGGTGAGGCATGAGTGGGGAGCCCAAGCTGCATAGGGTCACCCGGGGGGCTGAGCCACACGATGGGTGTTTGTGGGGCCCAGGCTCAGTGGGAGGTGATGGACATGGGGTGGGTGATGGGGCAAGCCATGGGGAGGGGCGGAAGGCAACATGGCGGGCAAGGGGTGGAGCCCATGCAAGGGGGCAGGCGAAGGGGGCAGCCCAGGTGCCTTGCTGGGGCAAGATCTAAGCCATGTGGCACTTCTGAGGACTCCACGTGTGCTGGGAGCCCGCTGCGAACCCTCCCGACAATGGGATACAGCAGCCCCCCATCACCAGCGCCGAGGGGTTGTCCACGCTACAGCCGTACAGCGACGCGTAGATGCTCCCTACATCTGTTCGTGCAGTTAATCCGCCTCTCCAAGAGACAGTACCTAGGTCAACAGAAGAATTCTTCCCTTGATCTAGGCACGCCTACACCGGGCGTTAGGTCAACCTAACAACAGTGCTCAGGACATGCAGTTTTTCACAGCCCTGAGCAACATAGCAAGGTTGAGTTAATTTTTAAGTGTAGACCAGCCCTAGTCCTGCCATTGGTTCCTTGTCCCCAGTTCCTTGGTTGTGGCCAATTTCACTTTAAAATGCATCAGTGTAAGATAGAATGTTTAGAAATTTCCTCCAATGAGTGTGCTTGGATGTGATCAAAATTGCAATAACTAATTCGTTGATTAAATCAATAAGGAGCTGAGTTGTGACTGACTGTGCGTGACCAAATAAGCGTTGTGTCACCCAAGTGACACATCCCTGCGACTGCCGGATGGTTCTGAAGGAGCTGGGACATGCCACCCTGCACCCGGAGCTTCGTTCTTGAGCAATATGCTGGCCCCTGTTCTGCCCCCACCCCACTTCCTTATTGCACATAGGGCTGGAAGAAGGAGCTGGGTTTTGTCTGGCTGCATGTGACAAAATGTCTCGGGTCACCCCGAGTGACTTAACCCTGCGACCTTTATACTCTTCTACGGAGCTGAGACATAGAACTCCCTGGCATGAAGCTTCTTTGTGAAAATGTGTGGTCCCCTGTCACCCGCAAATACACACCCTTTAGTAGGGCAAGAGAAACGGCAGAGAGGGTGAAGCTGCGGATCCTATGTTTGCAGGTAGAGGGACTTGGTGATGTGTTTGTTTCAGCTGTTCTCTGGGAGGGTGGTGGGGCTGGGCTGGCAGTGGACCCCTGAGCTGCCAGGTGAGACGGGTCCATCAGTGTCTGAGTGACGGCTTTGTTGCTGAAATCCGTGGGGCTTTGAGCCGAACCGGTGTTTGAAGTGTCCGAGTGGTTATTCCATCCCTGTTTTCAAGGGAGATGGGGAGGTTGCAGACTTAGTATTGCGGGTCTGCCAGATGAACAGAAGTGCTAAATGGGATGAGTTTTGGGCGGGGGTTAGAGAGGGACTGTGGTTCCAGTTTTAGGTATGATTCTACACTAGTTAGCAGATACGGTTGGTTGTGCTGTGTTTTGCTTTTGCTGAAAGACAGCATAGATTTCTGGGGTATGAAGTGCGAGCTGGTGGCCAGACTGGAGGAGAAGATGTGTGATGTGGAAGGAAGCAGGAGTTGCAACATTGCGCAGCATCCAAGAAAACAGAGATTTCTTAGACAACTAGGTTGCTAAATCATTGCCACAAAGGCCACAAAAGGAAAGGTAAGAATTGGAAAGAGTAGAAACCAAAGAAGCGGATTGGCAATTTGTGACCACGAGGGGAAAGAGACGCAGGAGGGATTCAAACAGGCTAAAAGTATCAAGATGTTTTCAGATACTCAGCAGGTCAACTACAGAAGAACCCGTCTCTGGAGGAATGGAACAGAAAGCTACAGGGGACATACGTGATAGGTGTCCTTGCAGTACGTAGTCAGTAGCATCAGGAGAGATTCTCCAACCATCCTCAGAATGCAAACAATCAGCAGCAACAGCTCCATAGTAAGAGCGGACAGAGAACTCAGCAAAGGCCACAAGGACAGTAGGATGATGTTCTGTCTCCCTGGAGTGAAGAAATGAGACGGAACCGCAAGATTAGACCGGATTGGGAAATTCTCTGGTAATCTCCACTGATGATGTTACATATTGGAACCAATGAAGTGGCATCACATGGAACTACACAGATTATAGAAGACCTCAGGCATCCTGGAACAAAGCAGAAGAAGAGGAATGGCCAACTGATCTTCTCAGATATCCTAACCAGTCATTGACCAAGAGAAGGCAGAAAATACTGGATGGAAACTGTTGGCTGCCTGACTGGTATGAAGCTGATGGTTTTGGTTTTATTTAACATTGGGCCACATTTCAGCAGGAGAGAGATATCTACAAATGGGATGGCCCACATGTCCCAGGTAGGGGACTAACCTTCTTGGGCGGAGACTAGCTGGAGCATCTTGGAGGGCATTAACCCACCAACACAAGTGGAGGTCGCCCGGGAGGCAAATGAGGTACGAAACTCAAACTCAAGGCGTCATGAACAAATTGACCTGATGTGGCAAGAAAAGAAACGTTTCACGTGCTTATTAACCAGTCCTGGGAGGGTAGGTGACAAGAGGAAGTCGAAATTCTCATCGTTTTTCTCATCAATGTGTATTTCTGTAATTGGCATTACTGAAAGTGGAGGAGACCTTTCCCAGGATTGGTTATAATCCGTTAGGAGGGATTAAGGATTGGGTGGGCACTCCCACAGAACGAGTTCCTGCTTACAGACAGATGGGGGGCTGCTATGGGGGAGTTTGATTTAGGAGACATACCTTGGAGGTATCATGCAGCCAGTAATAAAACGTCATTCCAGTTATTAAAAATTATAGGTGATAATTTGCTAACACAGAAGATGTTGCACCCAACACAAGGTAACTCTATTTTGGTCCTTGTTATGACAGATAAAGATGAATTAATCACTGGATTGGAGGTTGCCTAGGAACCAGTGACCATCACTGGATTACATTCAACATGGCCTAGCATACTTGGTGTGACTCTGCTATAATTGCTGTGAAAATAGCCCAGCCGGATTTGGCTTCTTTCCACGCAGGTTGTGGGTTTACTACCAAAGAAATCACAAATTAAAAACGGAAGTAAAGTATCTGTCAGACCAGAAACACCGGCTCCCGTCCGGAAATGGCATCTCCTCATCTCTTCATAACACAACAGCCCAGGGATGTGTCCCTGGGGTTCGCCCAGGATGTGTTTTGTCACATACAGCCTGTCAAAACCCAGCTCCTTACGGTGTGATACAGAAGTGTGGTGTGACACAGGACAGCATGCCGGGCAGGTACAAATCTTCATGCCAGTGAATGGTTGGTCCCGGCTCTTTCACAGCAGTCTGACAAAACTCCCCCCGGAGTAACGCCCAAGCTCCGACGAGGTGACACCACCTACGATGCTCTGACCCCTACAGAGGCAGCTGCAGAAAGATAATTTCCCAAGGGGACTAAAGCTCCATTGCTGGCCCCCGGTGCTCCCAGTTTTGGGGCAGCCAATAGCCATTTGAGCACTGGGCAATGTCTTAGTCTCAGGTTGCATTTCTAGGCTGTTTTATTTATTTATACAATAAAATGATTAATGATTGTTGCCGCTTTTTCCAACGCCACCTGTCAACCCAGAGCAGAGCAGTAGCGGATGGTCAAGGCCTTGCAGGTCATCTTCCCAGTGAAGGAGAAATCAGTGAGTCTGGCCCTATTCTAAGTTTACCTACGTTGTATACACCTGTCCAGGAGCAGAGGTGGGCAAACAGCAGGCAAGGATTCCTTTGTCCAGGAATCTCAGCCTTCCAGGTGACAGTTACTTCGCCTCATAAATTGACTCCAGTTTGAGTCCAAGGCAGAAGACAAACACTCCCACTGAATCCAGTCCCCAGAATCTTTTATAACCCAAATCAGCAACACGAGCATTTCTTCAGAGACTAAAGACGCACACTAGGGTCTGCGCTACAGCATTAGGGCGACACAAGGCAGTTTACATCCACCTAGCTATGGAAGCGTCTACACTTGCATTTCGCTTTCGCCAACGTCACCGCCCAGCTGCGCCGACTTAATAACTCCCCCTCCCCGAGCGGCGCAGAGTCGGTCGACGCGGTGTCAGTGCAGACATGGCGTTGTTTATGTCGACTGCCACTGGCATTTTCAGAGCCTTCCCACAATGCCCCACACGGACGGCACAGTCAATCAGACAAGCGGTCATGGTGAGGACACTCACCGCTGACACAAGGAGCGAAGCGTAGACGGGCACTAAATTAGGTCGACTTAATTTTGTAGTGTAGACATGGCCTAAGAGGGAGAACTTGGAAAACTGTAACAGCGTCACCTGGTGACACCCCGCATTGTATTATAAGAATTGTAATACATTACGGCTAGGGCCTACCAAATTCAAGGCCATGAAAAAATGCGTCCCGGACCGTGAAATCTGTAGCGTATAGGGTAAAAGCACACACAAGACCAGATTTCACGGAGGAGACCAGCATTTCTCAAATTGGGGCGGCAAGGTTATTTTAGGGGGGTGGCAGTATTGCCACTCTTACGTCTGAGCTGCCTTCAGAGCTGGGCAGCCGGAGAGTGGCAGCTGCTGACCGAGGGCCCAGCTCCGAGGCAGCAGCGCAGAAGTAAGGGTGGCAATACCATACCAGGCCATCCTTCTGCGCTGCTGCCTTCAGAACTGGGCTCCCAGCCAGCAGCCACCGCTCTCCGGCCGCCCAGCTCTGAAGGCAGCGCCGCCGTCAGCAGCAGCGCAGAAGTAAGAGTAGCTGTACCGCAACCCCCCCCCTACAATAACCTTGCGACCCCCCCTCCCAACTCCTTTTTGGGTCAGGACCTCTACAATTACAACACCGTGAAATTTCAGATTGAAATAGCTGCAATCATTGACATTTACGATTTTTTTAATCCTCTGACCGTGAAATTGACCAAAATGGACCATGAATTTGGTAGGGCCCTAATTATAGCATGGCTCTGGCTAGAGGTTTAAAGGGCCACCTAAAAATGACAGGAACCCTGTCACGGAGCCGCATGCTCGGTGCTGCGCCCCTGTTTGAAATGAAGGTTAAAGCATCAACCCTTCTGGTGAGCCCAGAGCAATCCACCAGCTAACGCTGGCGTGAGCTCCGCTCCCAGGCACCGTGTTTCTCTCTGATCTCCTTCATCAGTTCGCAGGTGAGAGAGCTCCCAGAAGCCGACTCTTATGCCCCTCCACCCACACTCCCTTCGTTCTCAAGAGCGGCTCTCCGCTGAGCTGCCCTGCCGAGAGTGTGGATCCACGACGCACTGGAGCTGGTGTGGTCTCTCTGGACCCCTTGTTGATCCGGGTTGGTTTCAGCCAGTTCCTTAATGACTCTGTTCATTCCACCCGGACAGGGAGGTGACCCACGCACCTGTGTCTGCCCCAGAGCAAACGTCATCCTTTCCTCCCCACTGGGTAGCAATGCAAAGTATAGGGGGAAACTGAGAACATAGGAACGGCCATACTGGGTCAGACCAAAGGTCCATCTAGCCCAGTATCCTATCTCCCGACAGTGGCCAATGCAAGGTGCCCCAGAGGAAATGAACAGAACAGGGAATCATCAAGTGTTGCCCATTCCCAGCTTCTGGCAAACAGAGGCTAGGGACACCGTCCCTGCCCATCCTGGCTAATAGCCATTGATGGACCTATCCCCCATGAATTTATCTAATTCTTTTTTTAACCCTGTTATAGTCTTGGACTCACAACATCCTGTGGCAAGGAGTTCCACAGGTTGACTGTGTGTTGTATGAAGAAATACTTCCTTTTGTTTGTTTTAAACCTGCTGCCCATTCATTTCATTTGCTGACCCCTAGTTCTTGTTTTATGAGAGGGAGTAAATAACATTTCCTTATTTATTTTCTCCACACCAGTCATGATTTCATAAACCTCTGTCATATCCCCTGTGATGGGTCACAGTCTACAAAGCAGCCCTTTGGTGCACAGCCGCGTGGCCTAGCGGCCAGAGTCTATCGAGCCACCCTTTGGTGCAGGGCACCGTGGCCTATCGGTCACAGTCTATGAAGTTGGGGCACCCACAAAGAGGTGTGGTGACCCCGGTGAAGGGGCCTGGGCCCACCCAACTCCACTGAACCCCAAGCCAGGTCCCTAACAGTGGCATAGCGGCTTGCCGCTGGCTCAGTAGGGGGTTCCTACTGAAACACACTGAGGTTTCCCGGGCAGGGGGGTACCACTCCATCACCCTCCCTGGGTCCCTTCCTACCAGAGTCTGCGCTGGCGTTTCCCAGGCGATGTCGGGTTCTCTGTGTTCAGCGGGGCCGGTCGTCTCCGGGGGCTCCTCCCATCGCCGGGGTGCGGGCGGGCTGCGAAAGGCTTCAATTCCTGGTGCAGTCAATGGCTGTGGCTGGCCCTCCACAGGAGCTTCCCAGGCAGGTCCTTCCGCTGCAACCTCCCACCCAGAATGAGCTGGGCTCCCTCCCTTTATACTGCTAAAGCACTTGGAGCATGCTCAGTCTCGCCAGGGAGGCGGGACTTCCGCTGTCCATCATATGGGCTTAACCCTGTCCGGGCTAGTGCGGGGTAAGCAGACCCCGTCAAATCCCCCCTTAGTCGTCTCTTTTCCAAGCTGAAAAGCCCCAGTCTTATTACTCTCTCCTCATACGGCAGCCGTTCCAGACCCCTAACCATTTTTGTTGCCCTTTTCTGAACCTTTTCCAATGCCAAGATATCTGTTTTGAGATGGGGCGACCACATCTGCACGCAGCATTCAAGATGTGGGCGTTACCATGGATTTATATAGAGGCCGCATGATATTTTCTGTCTGATTATCTGTCCCTTTCTTAATGATTCCCAAATTCCGTTCGCTTTTTTGACGGCCGCTGCACATTGAGTGGATGTTTTCAGAGAACTCTCCACAGTGACTCCACGATCTCTTTCTTGAGTGGTAACAGCTAATTTAAATTCCATCATTTCATATGCACCGTTGGGATGATGGTTTCCAATGGGCGTTACTTTGCATTTATCAGCATTGAATTTCATCCTCCATTTTGTTGCCCAGTCACCCAGTTTTGCGAGATCCTTTCGCAATCTGCCTGGGACTTAACTGTCTTGAGTAGTTTTGTATCAGCTGCAAATTTTGCCACCTCACTGTTTACCCCTTTTCCCAGATCACTTGTAACTATGTTCCTCGTTATATTTTTACACTTCCTTTGCTAGAGTTCATCGCTCCTTTCTCTTTTCCACACTAGGATTTAACTTCCACTATTTAAAGGAGGCCTTTTTGCCTCTCGCTGATTCTTTTACTTTGTTGTTTAGCCAGGGTGGCTCTTTTTCGGTTCTCTTACAATGTTTTTTTAATTTGGGGGATACATTTAAGTTGAGCCTCTGTTATGGTGTCTTTAGAAAGTTTCCACGCAGCTTGCAGGGATTTCACGTTTGGCGCTGAACCTTTCCATTTCTGTTTCACTAACCTCCTCATTTTTGTGTAGTTCCCCGTTCTCAGTGGTGAGCTGGAGCAGGTTTCCACAGGTTCTCAAGAACCGGTTGCTAAAATTAGACCTCCGTGGAGAACCGGTTGTTAAAGGGCCAGAGGGTGGGCAAAGAACTCTGGTCCGTGGGCCAGACCATCCTGTTGCTCCCAGGATTCCCAGCTGGGGAGGCTGAGGCTCCCCCGGCCCTTCCCCCCAGTTGCAGCGTGGCCAGCCGCCGGCACCAGCTGGGCAGCTCAGCTGAGCTCTGGAGTCAGGGGCGGCTCTAGGAATTGCACCGCCCCAAGCAGGGCGGCATGCCACAGGGGGCGCTCTGGCGGTCGCCAGTCCCGCGGCTCCGGTGAACCTCCTGCAGGCATGAATGCGGATGCTCCACCGAAGCCGCGGGACCAGCGGCCCCTCTGCAGGCATGCCTGTGGGAGGTCCACCGGAGCCGCCTGCCGCCCTCCCGGCGACCGGCAGAGCGCCCCCCCCGCGGCATGCCGCCCCAAGCACGCGCTTGGCGTGCTGGGGTCTGGAGCCGGCCCTGTCTGGAGTCGTCCTGCTGCCACTTTTTGAATGGCCCAGCAAGGTGTGTGTGTGTGGGGGGGGCTGCTGCAAGCTCCAGGGCTGGCCAGAGGAGAGGGGAGGGGGGCAAGTAGGGCAACTGGCCCAGGCCCTGCAGGGGCCTCCAGCCCCACGACGATCTCTCCCTGGCCCCTCACCCGCTCCCCCCCCTTAAATCAGAACTTTTTATAGGGAACCGGTTATTAAGATTGTGGCAGCTCATCACTGCCCGTTCTGAAATTAAATGCCACCATGGTGGGCTGCTGGGGTGTTTTCCTGCCACAGGGATATTACATGTAATTATATTCTGGTCACTATTACCAAGCGGTCCAGCTAGATTCACCTCTTGGACCAGACCCTGGGCTTCATCTAGGACTAAATCAAGAATTGCCAGGACTAGCTGCTCCAAGAAGGAGTCATTTAAGGTGTCAAGAAACGTTATCTTTGCATCCCATCCTGAGGTGATAGGTACCCAGTCAATATGTGGATAGTTGCAATCCCTCATTATTATTGAGGTTTTTATTTGAATTGTTTCTCTGACCTCTCTGAGCATTTCACAGGCACTATCACCATCCTGGTTGGGTGGTCGGTAATATAGCCCTGTTGCTATATTCTAATTATTGGAGCATGGAATTACTATCCCTAGAGTTTCCATGGTACCGTTTGGGTCATTTAAGGTTTTTACTTCATGTGATTCTACGCTTTCTTTCACATCGAGTGCCACTCCCCCACCAGCACGACCTGTTCCGTCCTTCTGATGTATTTTGTACCCTGGTATTACTGTGTCCCATTGATTAGCCTCATTCCACCAAGACTCTGGGATGCCTATTATATCAATATCTTATATCTAATACGAGGCACTCTAGTTCACCCATCTTATTATTTAGGCTTCTAGCATTGGGATAGAAGCACTTTAAAAACTTGTCACTTTTTAGCTCTCTGAGGCACACACACAATTCATAAAAATATTACAGAAAATTCCCCCTTGGTCACACCTGCCCCAGTGAGCTCACAATATAATCCCGCGTATTAAATGGTGGGCAATGACAAACAGGGGCCCAACTCACCTACGCCGGCAGGACAGGAGGCTGCGTCCCAAAGACGCCCCCTGCACGTTACCCCACCTTGGGGGGAGGGGTTCCTCCCCATGCTGTGGAAAAGGCCAGAGTATCCACCCTATACTGATCCTGTGTCATCCATGAGTGGCCAGAGCCTCTGCCACATGGGGCCAGATTCTCAGCGGGGGTAAATCAGGGGTGCACAGAAGCGACCCGGATTTACACCACCTGGGGATCTCATCTAACCCCGTATCTGATCCTGCACTGGCATAGATAAATGGTATAGTCGAGTGCCTGGCCGCAATTTGGTTCATTATCTCGTTATGCGATATACTCCAGAGACCAAAGAACCAATGTCAGGCACTTTTATTAATGTGCTACAGGAAAAAGGTTCTCTAAGATACCAGGCTCCCGCGCAGCCAGTGTTCCATTCGCCTTAGGCAGAAGGGCTGCGCTCCAGGTTGCACATTGCGTCTGGTATTATTGATACGATCGACCGAGTTACACGTCTCTTTGCACTAAAATCCAACCCGTTGCCCCAGCTCCATACTGTGGTGCTCTGTTCCTTCCCAAGTGCAGAGCCGTGAAGGGACTTCCTGAGCTTGTACCATGAGAGAGAACGACAGTGTCTCGATTGCTGACAAGTTTCCTGTCCGCTTGCACCAACTGCTGATTTCAGCCAATGCCGGGTGTGATGAACAGGATCGAGGTAGAGGTCAGTACTATATTTGTGCTTAGTATTGTTGGTGTTTCATGCATACCGATATAGAACTATGGTGTGGATCATACCTGTTATTAATATGATATAGATTTATATGCTAGGAAGCCTATATTTGTCAACACTGGGCATTTTGGCAGATCAGCTCCATTGACGGTAGCTAACGGCGTAGGAAGAGAGCCTGAGATATAAGCCCATTTCACAGAGGTCTGGTATAAGGCCTGAGCTGAAGTCGTGGGCAAGCGTAGCTGATATAAAGCAAAGTTAGCAAACATCAGGCATTCACGCAAACACATTCCGGAAGAGGGATACCAGACCATCCCGACACCGAGTGATACCAGACCATCCCAATATCAAGGATGGTACAAAAACATTCCTCAAGGATAAAAGGAACACGCTGACCCCTCCTAAAAGATATGATCAGGATCACAGCGTGATGAATAAAGAGGTTTTGATCCAACCAAAGTGTACAAGGAGAAGGGTGATAACTAGCCACGCCAGGGGGCAGTAACTAACGATGTCAGAGGAGCAGTACGTAACTTGTTTGCATCAGGGTATAAAGAGGTATCCCTGAGAGGTGTCCTGTTCCAGCCAAGGGGGAAATGGAAAGTCCCAGCATTCACTGAGTTGCATCCATTGTCATATACTAAGATATACCCTTGTAGAGTGTGCCAGGTGCTTTGTCGACAATAAACCTGGCTTGGTGCCTTCATTCCTTAACGGATCTTGTGGTCATTGGGCAGTTCGCTCGCAGTCTACCGTGCCGGCTGTCTGGGCAGAGCTGGGGGCAGCACACAGGGAGAACACACACACGCAGCCGAACATCTGACCACAGCCGCTACCAGCTGCCTGCTCTATTGAAGTGGCACAAGTCTCCCGCCCGCATTCCTTTCCTCCCTTGCGCATGTCACCAGCTGAGGGATCAAATTAAAAGTCTTGTTCTGTTTCATCTGCAGAGCGCACTCAATGCATCCTAGTGTCTCAACAAGCAAAGACTCCAAAGAGTTCGCATCCTAAATACTCTGCGGCATGGCACTCCAGTGAGGCATGTGGTCGCACGAATTCCCCTGCTTTGAAACGGCAGGGCTCCTAGGCTGTCGGCCTAACACACGTATTTCAGAGGCCTCTATCACCTTGGGGTTTTATCCCTGACACCCCTTACCATGCCTCCGGAGAGATACAGGGGCAGGTAGCCTGTAATTGATTCCAAGCACATTCATGACAATAGCTTGAGCCCTTGGCGCATGCAGCCTCCTCTGGGGTGGAGGGCAGGAGGGAAAAGTGTCCACCGGTCACCAGAGCAAACCCCTCGTTTCTGGAGAACACCTTGCCATTGTCAACACCTCTGCAGTGCAGACAAGGACCTGGAGCGCTGTGCTTTTTCCTGAAAGACACCCACTCCCCCACCCCACCCCACCACACACAGAGCCCATAGCACACAGGGCCTGGGGAGGGGAGGAAGAGCGGAGAACCAGCGATTCCTCAGGCTTTTCTAAAGAGCTCAGCTTCCCTTACTCAATGCAGGCCTCCTCTGCACCCCCACCCCCTGAACATCGAGTGGGGGCTTTCCACGAGCCGCTGCTGTTCCCAAAAGGATCCAGACAGTGCGGGCGGAGGATGGGATGGGTGCCAGGCCTCTGAGGTTAAAATCAGCTGCTTGCCATTGGTTTGAATCCTCGTTCGCAGCTGACGGACCAGAAGAGGCAAAGGGCATTTCATCAGGAGCAACAGCCACCCACTGCTGCTGGACAAGGGACATCTTTGTGCTGAGCCAGCGGGAGGCGCCGATGGCGCACAATGTGGGGGACTGTTTCCTGGGCAGATGGCTTGCATCTCGAATGGGCCGCTTGCATCATGGCCCTTGACTCGGGCCCAGAGCCCCGATGGCGCTGCTCTGGTGCCTGGTCTGAAAGCAGCTTGGCTTGGTGCCGTGTGCAGGAGGATCACAGTAGGATTAAACTGCAGATCTCGCTATTACTGGGAAATACAGACTCCTCGCCAACGCCTGGGAGTTCATACCATTAGGCCCTGTGACACTGGAGCCTGCTCCTGGCACAGGGAGAAGGGAATGGAATTGAGGACGGGGTGGGGGTGGGGCTGTCATTCATACTCCTGGAAATTAGCTGCATGTATTATAGAATCACAGAATATCAGGGTTGGAAGGGACCTCAGGAGGTATCTAGTCCAACCCCCTGCTCAACGCAGGACCAACCCCAACTAAATCATCCCAGCCAGGGCTTTGTCAAGCGGGGCCTTAAAAACCCCTAAGGATGGAGATTCCACCACCTCCCTAGGGAACCCATTCCAGTGCTTCACCACCCTCCTAGGGAAATAGTGTTTCCTAATATCCAACCTAGACCTCCCCCACTGCAACGTGAGCCCATTGCTCCTTGTTCTGTCACCTGCCACCACTGAGAACAGCCGAGCTCCATCCTCTTTGGAACCCCCCTTCAGGGAGTTGAAGGCTGCTATCAAATCCCCCCTCACTCTTCTCTTCTGCAGACTAAATAACCCAGTTCCCTCAGCCTCTCCTCGTAAATCATGTGCCCCAGCCCACTAATCATTTTTGTTGCCCTCCGCTGGACTCGCTCCAATTTGTTCACATCCCTTCTGTAGCGGGGGGCCCAAAACTGGACGCAATACTCCAGGTGTGGCCTCACCGGTGCTGACTAGAGGGGGAATAATCAGTCCCCTCAATATGCTGGC
This sequence comes from Mauremys reevesii, assembly GCF_016161935.1. Taxonomy (NCBI): domain Eukaryota; kingdom Metazoa; phylum Chordata; order Testudines; family Geoemydidae; genus Mauremys; species Mauremys reevesii. The sequence continues at coordinate 17,382,233 of NC_052647.1, read as the reverse complement.
AGTGCTCCTACTAATACAGCCCAATATGCCGTTCGCCTTCTTGGCAACAAGGGCCCACTGCTGACTCATATCCAGCTTCTTGTCCACTGTAATCCCCAGGTCCATTTCTGCAGAACTGCTGCCCAGCCACTTGGTCCCCAGCCTGTAGCGGTGCCTGGGATTCTTCCTTCCTGAGTGCAGGACTCTGCACTTGTCCTTGTTGAACCTCATCCGATTTCTTTTGGCCCAATCCTCTAATTTGTTTAGGTCCCTCTGGACCCTCTCCCTGCCCTCCAGCGTATCTACCTCTCCCCACAGCTTAGTGTCATCTGAGAACTTGCTGAGGGTGCCATTCATCCCATCATCCAGATCATTAATAAACATGTTGAACAAAACTGGCCCCAGGACCGACCCTTGGGACACTCCTCTTGATACTGGCTGCCAACGAGACATCGAGCTGTTGATCACAACCCGTTGAGCCTGAAAATCCAGCCAGCTTTCTATCCACCTCATAGTATTATCAGCCTCGTACTGTTACCTCCGCCACTGAGCTTGGCAAGTCACTGCACCATCCCATGCCTCAGTTTCCCTGCAAGTGAGTGGCCTCCTCCCCAAGTGCCCCTTCGTGGCCTTGTTCTCACCATGCCCCAAGTTTCCTGCTCCATCCTCTCCTGTCCCTCAGTCAGGACGTCCACCCCAGCCCTTCCTTCTGGGGTGCAGCCGTCTCTCCGTTCCTAGGGTCCAGCTGTCCATCATGGAGACATCAGCGGGTAGCTCCCTCTTTCTTTAGCAGAGTCCAAATCCTTACAACCAGAACATCCCTTCCCTCGTCAGCGACGAGGTATAACAGATACTTTACTAGGAGGTATAGGGACAGGGACAGGAATTCTAAATTCAGTAGATCTGGAAGCATTGAAAAATAAGACCAGCGTGGTAGAAGGACTGCATCATACTATTGCACGGGGGCAAGCGCACCAGATTGCTGAATTGATACAAACTGCGATAGATACTGGGATGAACTTCCAAGGGCACACTTGGGCACATGTTAACCAGATATTCGGGGCTCGATACAGCATCATGAGGGACATAGCAAACAAAATGGCGTTAGCCTTGTGGTGTTCTGAACAACTATTAGCTATTATGCCGACAGACCGGGAGATGGATTGGGTAGGAGCTAAAGATATGACAGTCTTAATTCCTCTGCTGACAAAACATGAACATAATCGTTTCCCTCCCTCCGTTTCTGGAGGGTACAAGGCCCTGGAATCTAATGTATACACATCGACCCTCGCAGGGCACATCGCTGCACACCCTCGGTGTGATATTTTTAGAGGATGGGCCTAGATCCGTCTGGGTCTTCAGCTTTCAAAATTACGTTACGCCCAATAGTTGTTTTCTTTATTCTGGTCAATGTAATGTCTGTTGCAATGTGTGGTTGGATGAAAAGGCTGGATTTTAAGTTGAAATCACAAGCTCGCACTGTTTCGCAATATATCGCCTTGAAACAAGGACATAAAGTGTGACCCATTCCCTACCTCTGGATTGAAGGGTCTAAGGGGGACAATGTGGAGCTGAAGAATGAAATTGTTTCTTTTCTTTAATTACTATTATCATTAAGGCTTTATTCATACGACTTTATCGTGTATCAAATGAACAAACAGAATGTCACCGTTTGAACATTGTAACCCCTGTTTACTGTTTGCATCCCAACATTGCAAATTGTTCCTTATACTTGTTTTAATAAGACTCCATCTTGTAACCAAAACCCCATTTTGAAATGTTGACTCCATTTTGCAAAACCCTGCTCTCACCTTATTAACTTAGTTCAGGTGTGTGTGTGAAGTGTGCACGGATAATGGAATCAACCTCCCGCCCCAGCCCAAAGTGAATTGCGAACACCAATAGCTGAAGATGCAGACAACAGCCCTGACAAAGTGAGAAGGGTCCATCCCAAAAGAAAAGACCAAAGGTGCAATTGAAACAAGAGCCAAGTCAGGTCTGAGGCTGAAAGTCGTGTCCGCAATTGACGGGTGATCGATCCCACAGTACCCAGAGGCAGCGTGGCACAGCAAGACCCATAGACTCTTGTTCAAACTAAAGCCTACAAAAAGGTTGGGTGCGATGGAAAACTTTGGGTAAAGCTCTGCTGCCAACATCGAAGGGCATCGGTGCGCCCGACAGAGACCCGGCCCTTCCTTGTGCCCGGCTTTCCTGGCCAGTTAGCCACCACGAGCTACGAACCCAAGCTGAGAAATCAAGCCACAGACTCAAGCTACGTTCAGGACTGGTAACTATCGAGCAGCTGCAGAACATTTGATGTGGGTGGGTATGAGCTATTGATCATAAATCAAACTGTGTTCTCATAATAAACGTGGCCTATTGCCTTGTCCCCTGAAACAATCCTGTGTAGTTTTATTTGTATAACAATTTCAGGGCAGCAGGGAGTCTAGTCTCGATGGAGGTATTTAGGTGGCACCGTGGTATACGGACAAAAGTCCCACCCCGTTTACAAGCCGTGCTTCTCTGCATTTCTCGCCCAGCTTTTCCCTGCCCGTGTATTACCCATAACCTCAAGCACTGTCCATAGACAAAATGGGTTAACCCGAGCAGGGTCGGCTCCAGGGTTTTTGCCGCCCCAAGCCGCGATCGCGCTCGGCGGCACTTCGGCGGCAGCTCCACCGCGCCGCTTCATTCTTCGGCGGCAATTCGGCAGCAGGTCCTTCCCTCCAAGAAGGGGTGAAGGACCTGCCACCAAATTGCCGCCAAAGGGCCGGACGTGCCGCCCCTCTTCATTGGCTGCCTGGCGCGCCCGCCCCGCCCTGCGGCGCCTCCCTCCTGCTGGCCCTGCTCTGAGCACCCTCAGCTCTCTGCTCTGCAGGCCTGCAGGCTGCCCAGGTCCCCCCCCCCCTCCCCCGTCCCCCCCCCCATGGGGGTGCCCCCCCACAGCTCCCCCCTCTCTCTCTTTCTCTCTTCTCTCTCTCCTCCCCTCCACCCCCCTCCCCCCCCCCCTCCCCCCCTATTTGGCTACTTTGTCTCATTGTGCCAGTGCCAGCCGCCTGGCAGACTGCAGTATCAGCCTACATCATCACAGGCAAGGGGTTTGGACCTGGCCCACCCCCTAGCCCAGCTGTTGCCCTCTGCAACCCACACTACAGCCTGCACCTGCCTGGCCCAAGCCTGGGCCTGGGGGGGGGGCTGAGCCCTCAGCCCTCCTCCTCCCAGCCCCAGCCTGCACTCACACTCCCAAGCTCAAGCTCAGCCTAGCCAGCTCTCTCCCATCTCTCTCATAGCCAGTCTGAGACTCTCTTGGCTGCTGCCTTCTCCTTATAAAGGCCCTGTTGTCTGTTGGGGGGTGGGCCCCAGCTGCAGCCACTTCCTAATCAGCCCAGAGCCAGCCACTGCTCTCTGCCTTCAGCCCACTTTTTTACCCCTTCTCTCAGGGAGCAGGATCCACCCTGCTACACTGCCCCAGGCACCTGCTTGCTGCGCTGGTGGCTGGAGCCGGCCCTGAACCCGAGGGATGCACTTGTTTTTCTGGTTCCTCTTTTTGGTTTTCATTCCCTGGGAGGTTCTCGAAAGTGATGTACAACTGAACAAACGGCCTTGGGTGGGGAGTGGCAGCAGCCACTTCCTGGCTTGCAACAGCAATTGGACGGTCCGCTCGGGTCACTTCTCCAGGGAGAGTGGAAGGGGGCCACGCCCGGGCATTCCGGCTGCAAGGAACGATCAAGGCAAGAAAACCCGGAGCCGACTGGAAGTTTGGTAGGTTTCCTTAAACCACACCTGGGTGACTGCGCCGGTCGGGGTCTCGTCCACCTGCTGAGGCCCTGAGCTGGTTGGGTATCGTCCAGCTGCCCCTCAGACTGCAGGAAACCACCCCCCCCCCCCAAGGCTATTTGCTACTCACATGGGCCCCGCCGCGGAACCGGGAGCCTCCCAATCCAGCTCCCACGGAGGACCCAGAACAATCATGGAGACGACTTTGAGTCACCCGCCCCCACCCCCATCTGGTCCCCAGCGATGTCCGGCCCTTGCTCCCTCCATTCGTGCTGGGCGTGGTCTTAGATCCAGTTTGGTCCCTAGTGTCAGGAGGTAGCCATGTTAGTCTGTATCCGCAAAAACAACCAGGAGTCCGGTGGCACCTTAAAGACTCCTGGTTAATTATTGGTGTGAAATTTGCAAATGAATTTTAGTTCTGCTGTTTCTCTCTGAAGTCTGTTTCTGAAGGTTTTTTGTTCAAGAATAGTGACTTTTAAATCTGTCATGGAATGTCCGGGGGGATTGACGTGTTCTCCTACTGGCTTTTGTATGTTACCAGTTCTGATGTCCGGTTTGTGTCCATTTATTCTTTTACGTAGGGACGGTCCGGTTTGGCCAATTTACATGGCAGTGGGGCATTGCTGGCACGTGATGGCGTATATCACATTAGTAGGCGTGCAGGTGACTGAGCCCTCGATGGCGTGGCTGATGTGGGTGGATCCTGTGATGGTGTCGCTAAAGTAGATACGGGGCCGGAGTAGGCAACGAGGTTTGCTACAGGGATTGGTTCCGGGGTTGGTGTTTCTGTGCTGTGGTGTGTAGTTGCTGGTGAGTATCTGCTTCAGGTTGTGGGGGCTGTCTGTAAGCCAGGACCGGCCTGCCTCCCAAGTCTGTGAGAGTGAGGGAGCCTTTTCCAGGATAAAGGTTGTAAAATTCATTTGCAAATGTAACACCATTAATCTGGGCTTGAGTAGGGCCTGGGAGTGGCTGGCTCATTAAAAAAGCAGCTTTGACATCTCCTCATCTGTTATTGGGAGCGGACCACATCCACCCTGATCGAATTGGCCCGGCCAACACTGGTTCGCCACTTGCGAGGGAACTCCCTTCTCTCCATGTGTCAGGGTGTCATGCCTGCAGCTGTAACTTTCACTCCAGGCAGCTGGAGAAGTGGGGTTTTTACTCAGGAAAGCTTATGCCCAAATAAATCTGTTAGTCTTTAAGGTGCCACCAGACCCCTGGTTACTTTGATCTCTGTTTTCAAGGTTCCCAGGTTTCTGGCAGGGACAGTGCGGGGGGTGATGACCCCTGTCTCCTCCGTCCGTGCCCCCCAGTGATAGCCCATTACAAGGTGCCACCTGCTTTCTAACCCCTCTCTCCCCCACCCGCCCCGTCATCCTGACCCCCCCAAGTCCTTTGTTTTGGGATTTCTTTGTCTGAGCTGGTCCCCCTCCCCCGGCTCCCCAGGGCGCAGGATGCGGGGGTGGGGTCGGGATCGGCAAAGTGGGGGGGGCATCTCTGTGCGAGACAAAGGCGACCCCCCCACACACACACACCGGGCTGCTGCAGCCGCCATTCCCTCCTCGGGCCAGAGGGGGCGCCCTCAACCTGCCAGGCTCCCGGCGGCCCCAGCCAGCCGGGTCCGGCAGCGCTAGATCCGGAGCGGGGGTCCGGGTGTGTGTGTGCCGGGGGCGGGGGGGCGCCCGAAGATGTGACCATGGGAGGCGAGGCGGGGAGATGCGCTGGGCAGCCAGGTAGGCTGGGGAAGGAGCTGGCCAGCACTTCAGCAGCGCCGCTCCGACAGCGGAGCCGGGGTAATGGGGGTCGATAGGGCATCGCGATCCCGCCCCCTTTCCCTGTCGCGGTGCCGATGGGGTCGTGCCAATGGCGCGCAGCGCGGCGGTGATGTATCGCGCGGCGGCTTGCGCCCCCCCCCCCAGCTGCGCGGGACCGGCCGGGGGCGCAGCGCAGGGCTGAGGGGGGGGGGATGGGGGATGGGGGGAGTCGGGATCAGGATCAGCCCGTTGCCTGCGGACACCCCGGCCCGGAGGTTCTGCATGATCCGGGGGCGGGGGGTGATTTGTGCCCCCCCCCAGCTGCAGCCATGTTCTGCGCCGCGCTCCGGCCCCTCTGCACTGAGCGAGGGGCGCTGTGGCGGGGGTGGGGGGGCCTGACAGCCTGGGGCACAGCTCTGCCAACCCCCCCCCCCTCCCCGGGGCTCTGCAGCCGCCCCGGGAACTGCGGATCTTTGGGCCCCTGCAGTGGCGTCCATCCCCGCAGCGTCTGGGCGCACCGGGCAGGGCGCGGATCAAAGGGCCAGTTTCCCTCCTCTCCGGCTGGCTGCCCCCGGCCGCCCAGCGATCCAGCCGGTCCCCGGCCTCCGCACAGGGCCGGGAGCGATGGTGCCCGGGCGCCCGGTGCCCACGGGGGGCTCAGACCCCAATAGCCAAGGCCAGCGCCGGGCTCAGAGGCACCGACTTCCTCTAGGCCCAGGGGGTGCTCGACCCCCCCCCCACTCCACCCCTTCCCCCAAGCCCTCACTTCTGCCCTGCCTCGTCCTGCCCCCTCCCCACTCCACCCTCCCCTCAAACCCCACCCTGCCCCTGCCCCATCCCGCCTCTTCCTGCCCCTCCCCACTCCACCCTCCCCTCAAACCCCACCCTGCCCCTGCTCCTGCCCCATCCCCACCTCGTCCTGCCCCCTCCACACTCCACCCTCCCCTCAAACCCCCACCCTGCCCCTGCCCCATCCCCCCGCCTCGTCCTGCCCCCTCCCCACTCCAGCCTCCCCTCAAACCCCCACCCTGCCCCTGCTCCTGCCCCATCCCCACCTCGTCCTGCCCACTCCACCTTCCCCTCAAACCCCCACCCTGCCCCTGCTCCATCCCCATCCCCGCCTCGTCCTGCCCCTCCCCACTCCACCTTCCCCTCAAACCCCACCCTGCCCCTGCTCCATCCCCACCTCGTCCTGCCCCCTCCCCACTCCACCCTCCCCTCAAACCCCACCCTGCCCCTGCGCCTGCCCCATCCCCGCCTCGTCCTGCCCCCTCCCCCTCCCTCAAACCCCCACCCTGCCCCTGCTCCATCCCGCCTCTTCCTGCCCCTCCCCACTCCACCCTCCCCTCAAACCCCACCCTGCCCCTGCTCCTGCCCCATCCCCACCTCGGCCTGCCCCCTCCCCACTCCCCCCGCCCCTCCCACCCCCACCCTGCCCCTTCTCCTGCCCCATCCCGCCTCGTCCTGCCCCTCCCACTCCACCCTCCCCTCAAACCCCACCCTGCCCCTGCTCCTGCCCCATCCTGCCTCGTCCTGCCCCTCCCACTCCACCCTCCCCTCAAACCCCTCCCCTGCCCCTGCCCCATCCCGCCTCGTCCTGCCCTCTCCCCACTCCACCCTGCCCCTCAAACCCCCACCCCCACCCTGCCCCTGTCCCGCCTCTTCCCACCCCATCCCCACCTCTTCCTGCCACTGCTTCTCCCCTTCCCCCGCCCCCCCAGCGCCTCCTGCAGCCACTGAACAGCTGCTCAGGGCAGGCAGGAGGCACTGGGTGGGAGGGAGAGGGAGGTGCTGACCGGTCGAGCACTTTGGCGGCTGGGAGGCACTAGGGGTAAGGAGGAGGTGCTGATCCATGGGGGCTGCCGGTCGGTGCTGAGCACCCACCTTTTTTTCCTCATGGGCGCTCCAGCCCCGGAGAGCCCACGGAGTCAGCACCTAAGGGCCCACCTACCTATGACCCAGCCCTCCAGACCGCCGTCTCCACACAGACCCCTGAGTATTTACCCCCAGCCCCTCCTCTCAGCATCACTACTCCAGTGCTGCCCCCTCAGATGGGCCCGGGGTCACCCAGTGCAGAGTGGGGCCCCCCGGGGTTGGACACCTTGCCTGGGGATGGGCCCACCATCTCCCTCCACCCCCAGGGCCTGTCACTGGCTCCCCTCTCCCAGCTCTGTCCCCCTCGCCCTCCCGGTGCTGCTAACTCTGCGGGGGAAGCGGCCCCCGTGGCCCCTGTCCCCTGCAAAGTGCTGCGGGGCTGCCGGCTGCCCAGTGAACTGGCTGCTGAGGAGAGGGGCGGGGGCCCAACATCACCCTCGGGCCTCCCCGAGGTGCCCCCATGCCCATCCCAGCTGAGGGTGTCACATAGCCAGGCCCGGGTGGGCACCCCTGAGGGGCATTCAGGCTGGCTGAGGGCCCCTCTTCGCCGGGCGACTGGGAAGGCTCCCTGGGACAGCGGGCCCCATGCCAAGCCCAGTAGCGTCAACAGAGAACAATGAAACTGTGAAGTATTTTTCTCTGGCTGGCCACGGGGCCGGTGGGGGTTGGAGAGCGGAGAGGCCTTGCACAGGCAGGGGAAATAGGCGGCAGGGGAGATTGGCACCGGGTGGGGTGGGGCTCCGGCAGGCAGGGGTAATGGGGAGGGGGGGGTCTGACCAGCAGCGGCAATGGGGGTGGGCTCCGGAAGACAGGAGTGATGGGCCGTGGGGGTTTCTGGCAGGCAGGGGAGACGGGCACTGGAGGGCCTCTGGAAGACAGGGGAGATGGGCACAGGGAGGGCTCAGGCCGGCAGAGGAGATGGGCACTGGGAGGGGGGCTCAGGCCGGCAGAGGAGATGGGCACTGGGCGGGGGGCTCAGGCCGGCAGAGGAGATGGGCACTGGGCGGGGGGCTCAGGCCGGCAGAGGAGATGGGCACTGGGCGGGGGGCTCAGGCAGGCAGAGGAGATGGGCACTGGGAGGGGGCCTAGGAGAGACTTATACTGCAAAAAGCCCAAGTCAAGAAGCGCCTCCAAGCGGGGGGGGTCCAGTCCCTGACTCATCCCCGCCGCGCCGGGCCAGGTCTGCCAGGGGCCCCTGTTGGGAGGGTGGGGCTCCCCAGGCTCCCCACTCCTGCCAGGGATGGCACCAGCTTGGTCCCACCCCCAGGACGGGCACTAGATCCCTAGGGCAGGGTAGCCCAGCCCGGGCTTTCCCAACCCCCTGCCTCTGCCCCACAGCTACACCCGCTGCCCTCCTGGTGCCTGGGGGTGTGGGGCAGAGCTGGGTGGGATCCCCTGGTGCTGCCCATTCTTCAGCGCCTCCCTGTGTCTCTCCCACCCCAGGCTGGTGCGAGGGAGCCGTGAGGGTCTCCAGATGAGACGGGGGAATCGCCCTGCCTGGCCCTAGAAGAGCCCAGGCAGCGCCAGAGATCGGGAGCTGTAGGCTGAGCCGTGGGAGCCCCGCGTCACCCCCGAGGTGAGGCTTGCCACGGGGGAAAGGGAGTGCAACCGTCACACCAGGTGCCAGGAGCACCGACCTGGGCGCTACCTCCTGGGCAGCAGTGGGGCAAACTACCCCTCCCACCCCACACACACACCCACACCCCAGTGGGGTAAAATCAGGCTAAGTCCTCCCAGTGCCATCCCACAATGCACTGCTCCTTCATCCGCTCCCTCTCCATGCCTCAGCCCCGTGGAGAGAGGCGTAGGCGGGCAGTGAATTGTGGGATAGGTCGGAGAGGGGGTTGAACCCACGCTCCCACAGTTCCAGCCGGCATCTCACACTGCACTGCCAAAGCTTCCCACCAGGCAGCGAGCAGGATGCCCCGACACGTACCCGCCGTGCCCGCTGCTGGGTGGGCGCCAGCGTTGGGAGAGCACCGGGAATGCCCCCAGAGCGCTGTGCCCACATGTCCTGGTATGTGCCGGGCCTGGCGCAGCGGGGGCGGGTTCTGCCTGCTGCCACAATGCCAATGTACCAGTGCAGCTCCCGGGGAGCGACCAGCCCTCGAGTCCCCGTGGCCTGGTCTCTTTGCCCGTTCGTGCCAGCTCTGCCCTTTGCAAAGCGGAGTGAAATCTGCTCCCTGTTCACACAGAGTCCAACCGCCACCAGCCCAAGCCGGCTTCGAACCAGCCCCCCAGAGGGCAAAGCCCCCTGTGCCAGCCTGCATTGCTTGGAGCCGAATGGAGGTGCTCCGGCCCGCCCAGCCACCCAACCTGCTCTATTTATAGCCCTGGTGAAGTCCGGCTCCTCAAGCTCAAGACTCCTGCTAACCACAGTCTTGTGACTGCCTTGGGGCTCTGTTGTTCACCTCCTGGGGGGAGGGGAGCTATGGGTCTCTCTGCTGCTTCCCTGAATAGATTTATATTGCAAACATCAGGTTTCTGCTCTGAGCCCTGGCCCAGCTGGGGGGGTCGGGGAATGATGGATTTGCATAAAGTGGCTACGGGTCGTTTGGCACCAGTCTTTCGCGCCTGAGCATGGTTTGATCTGCTGCAGGCTTGTCCCTCCGGGGAGCACTTCCTGGAAGAGGAGGGGCTTCCCCCCCCCTCGCATTGTTGGTGCTGTGTGCCACTCGGCCGCTCCTCCCCAGAGCTGGCTGCGTTTCGGTACGTGGGAGGCAAGGGGAGGAGGGAGGGTCATTTCACCGGCGCGGTGCGGCTGGCAACGGGATGTGGCAAAGCCCCGAAAGCCGGCAGGACAAGGAGCGGCACCAGGAATAAATTGAAATGGACCCACCTCAGAATCCTGCCCTCAAGGCCCTGCCCATGAGGGGCGTGGCCGGACTGCACAGCACTATGGGAATTCTCCGCTTCCCCCGGGCGCAGGTTAGAGCTGTCCCAAGGCTGCTGTAATTTACACTGGGAGCCAAGCAGGGCCAGGCCGCCCAAGCATGAGGGTCGGGTCACCTTGGAGCCCGGTGCAGAGACAGGAAGGAACGTTGTGCCTTTCTGTGTGCACGCCGCGCCCATCCCCCTGGCCTCTGGGCACCTCGCATTCTCACAGACGGTTACTGTCTTTTAAAGCCCAGCAACAGCTCTCGGAGGCCGGAGAGAAGGGAGCACAGCTCCTTGCAGGGGTTGTGCCCACCTCCTGGGGCAGGACTCAGACTCCCCAGCCCCTGCCCTCAATCTCTGGGAGCGCAGGGGCACACGTGGTCCGTCGAGGGCTTGCCCAACGGCGCGCAAATCTCTCTGAGATTGCATGGGGCCGTGCCCGGCCAGAACGGGGCTGGGTCGGCCACTGGGAGTGAATTTCTCTAAGGTGTGCAGCGGAGCCTGGCACGACATCAGCATGTAGATAGTAATGATTGTTTAATGGCAGGCACGCTCCAACCGCTGGCAACTCTGTTTGCGCCCACACCCCGCTGCTCCCAGATTGGCACTAAATCAGAGCTGACATTAATGGAAAATCAGCTTTCCCCAGATAGTGGAACTCACTGCCTGACTGCACATCCCCCATGGCAGCTTCCGGCCCTGGGGTTACCCAGCTAATGCCCAGCCCAGGGTCTCTGACCCCTGTGCCAGCTAGATGCCCTAAATCCAAATCCCTGAGGCTAGTGATTCTCAATTTTCACCAGCACCGGGACCCCTCACTCCCCCCGCTAGCTGGGTCCGTCCCTCATCCAGCAATGCAGGAAGGTCCTGATCTCAAGCTGAGACCCTCCTGCATTAGGTGTCTTTGTATTGCAATAGTGCCCAGTCGGCATCCGGGCTTCGTTGTGCCAGGCACCAAGAGGAAGGCACAGGCCCTGCCCTTTAGTATGGTAGGTGGGCCCCTGGCCTGATCTGGCACAGCCTGGCTGCATTAACCGCAGCCGCTGGAGGGGGGCTGGCAGTTGAAGGTGCTGTGACGCCCCCAAGGTACAGAGATGCACTGGCTGGTGTGGTGGGAAACTTTCAGGCAGTTGCCATAGAGATAGCTTCAGATCTGGCCCCCACGTGGGTCATCAGCTCCAGAAACTCTGGGGCGTGTGGGGGTGGGGCAGGGATCCACCCCCCTCCTGCTGAGATGGTCTCCCGCTTGCCCGTCGAGAGACCTTCACAAGCCGTGACCCAGATTCCCCGCGCACGCTCGCCCGGCTGTGCTCAGCCATGTGCTGCTGGCTAATTTCACAACCCCCCCAGGCCAGACTGAAGCGTGGGTGGGTGCAGCTCATCCCAGGTGACACTGGTCAGGGTTAACCCAGATACCCTGGGGAAACTGCCACCCCCTCTCCCTCCGCTTCCAGCCTGGTCTGCGCCCTCCTGCCCCCCGTCCCCGGGGGAAGTTCTCCCAAAGCTCCACTCCGGGCTGCCGGGAGCCGCCACGTCCCTTTTCCCGCTGCAGCCTGGCGATTTACACAGCCCACCTTGCTCCCGCCGGAGCGGCCGGTTCCATATCTTCGGGACCCGTGCAGCGTCCCCCGACCCGCTGCCCCCGCAGCCGTGCGCCCCAGCTTCCCAGCTTCCCCTCGGTTCAGCCCGCCGCCCCTTAGCACAAAGCGCAAACCGAGCCGGAGTTTTTTGAAAAAAGGCTCAAGGTGAAGGGTCTGCTAAAAGCCAGGGGAAGGCTTTGAAAACAAGCTTCTGGGCAAAAGGAAAACAGAATTGGCAGTCGCGGGCCTGCCCTTATTAACAGTCCCTTTCCTGGCTGATCAGGGATCCCCCTGTCGACAGCCCTTGGCCACCTTCCACGAGACACTTCTGCTGGCAGAGGAGCTCCGTAATGGAGCACGTCTGTGCCTTTTTTCCTCCTCCGCCAGGCGCTGGCTTCTAGCCTCCTTTCAGCAGCAGGGCGATTCGCGAACGTCCTGGGGCCCCGAGGCTCCCCCGTTCGGAGTCCATTCTTGGGGGCGCTCAGGCCAGCCCTGGCTCCGGACGGCAAGCACAGGGCCGGGCAGGCTGGGAAAAGGCGGATAGATCATACGCTTGGCTGGGGTTAGCTGCGACCCTCAGGGAGCGGCCTTCATCCCCAGCGGTTTCGGAAGGGATTACCTGTTACCTCCCGCTGAAAATATGTCCTGTACAAACATCTCGCTTAGTTCCCCGAGGTGGGGGAGGAGCCATCAGGTGTAATGTACCTGCCTGCGCATATCGGTGTCAGTCCCGACGGCCCGTTCGGGCCTGTTCCCAACATCCTTCATCAATCGTCCAGCCCCCTCGGCGTTCCCCAGCGGGGAAAAGCAGCGACCGGGGTAAGGTGGAGCTCAGGCGATTCCCCAGAGCCACGCCGCAGCCAGCTGAGGCCTGCTCCCCCCAGCACAGCAGCATCTCCCATGTGTGGATCGCCCTGACCCCCTGGGCAGAGTTGGTGCAGCGGCGACAGTGTCTCCGGCTGGCTCCGTCAGCAGGGATTGAACCCACAGCCTTTGTAGCTGTAAGTCCGAGGGGCTGTTGGTAACCTCTGGGGTCAGAGAACCTCGGTGGGCCAGCGGGGGGAGGGGGGTGCTTTGGGGTCAGAGAACCTCGGTGAGCCAGCGGCGGGGGGGTACTTTGCCCTAGTTGGGACCAGCTCCGGGCTTTGCATGGATTCGTGGCTGATGGATGCCGGGGGGCAGGCGGCAGAGGGATCACAAGCGGGTTTTCATTCCTCTCTTTCGTCGGCGCGGCCCCGGTTCCGTCCCTGAGGGGCTGCCGGGGCGGGGGACAGTTTATCCCACGGGCTGAAGCGCCTGCCTTTTGCCGTGCCTGAAGGAGCGGCTCCTCGGCCCTGGGTTTCCTCTCAGATCCTGCCCACTGTGCCGCGGGCCCTTTGCCAGCGGATTTACGCCTGCTGAGCACACCTGGGCTCCGGAAACCCGCCACGGCGTAGGTGTGTGCTCACCCAGCCTGGCCCTAGCCCGAGGCTCCGGATGCCACAAGGGAGGGGCCCGTGTTCTGTGCAGACAATGGCCACGGCCGGCTTTGCCCCGGGGCTGGGGTGGGGGTTCTGGCAGAGCTCTCCGCATGAGGGGGGGCGCGCTGGGCAGGTGCAGGGGCGCGCTGGGCAGGTGCAGGGGCCGCGTGTTTCCCCAGCTGGAAATATCTGCCCATCTCTGCCAGGCCTGAGGTGTTTGGATCTTTCCTTTGTGCTGGGCTTTCGGGTGGGGCAGGATTCCGGGGGTGGGGTGTTAATTGCCCCCTCTCAGGGGGTTGTGCTGCCATGCTTAGCAGCAGCCAGCCTTTCTCCGGTGCCTCAGTTTACTGCTATCAGCCCCCTCCCCCCACAGGGGGGCTATTCGCCCAGGGACACCGGCTACCCCCTTGGCTCTGCCTGGCGGGGGGATGCGCCCTGCTCTGGCTGCTAGAGCCTGTCGTGGAAAAAGCCACCCTGGCAATAATTTGATCAGAGACTCAAGCCTGAGGCCCGTGTATTGTACACACCCCAACGGGTTGTGGGGTAGCAGGTTGAATACTGCACCCCCAATACGAAGCATCACCCGAGTATATAAAGCTGAAAACCGCAAATACATCCTACATTTAAGTATCAGAGGGGGAGCTGTGTTAGTCTGGATCTGTAAAAGCAGCAAAGAATCCTGTGGCACCTTATAGACTAACAGACGTTTTGGAGCATGAGCTTTCGTGGGTGAATACCCACTTCGTCAGATGCAAGTAGTGGAAATTTCCAGGGGCAGGTATATATATGCAAGCAAGAAGCAAGCCAGAGATAATGAGGTTAGTTCAATCAGGGAGGATGAGGCCCTGTTCTAGCAGTTGAGGTGTGAAAACCAAGGGAGGAGAAACTGGTTCTGTAGTTGGCTAGCCAGTCAGTCTTTGTTTAATCCTGAGCTGATGGTGTCAAATTTGCAGATGAACTGAAGCTCAGCAGTTTCTCTTTGAAGTCTGGTCCTGAAGATTTTTGCTGCAGGATGGCCACCTTAAGATCAGCTATTGTGTGGCCAGGGAGGTTGAAGTGTTCTCCTACAAGTTTTTGTATATTGCCATTCCTAATGTCTGATTTGTGTCCATTTATCCTTTTCTATATGGAAAATCAAGGCCTATGTAATTGGGCGGGGGGGGTCTTTTCCTCCACAATCCTAATCTGGACTCAGGCCCCTTCCAGCCCTGGGACGCGGGCAGTGATGTGCTTCCTTTGATAGACGCAAAGGTGGGGTTGCACCTGCCTAGTGCCCCACTGAATCTGAGCCCAGGAGGCCACTCCTGCAGACCTGCCCTCCCTGCATTCAGCAGCCCCACTCCATCTGCCCCGCTGCTAGGATCCCCCTTCCCCAAAACGCTTGCCCCGTCCCAAGAACGCCCTCCTACCTCCTGGAGCCGTCACCCGCGCTGACCACGAGACGTCCCGGAGACTGGAATCGGGGGCAGCCGGCGCCAGAAGGACGTCAGTTCAGCAGCTGTGGGGCAGAGAGTCCTCTCCAGACACCGGCCTGCTCTGGGCGCAAGGCCTGCGCCGCCGGCGACTCGTGGTGGGAATCTCTCACCGGTGGGGTGGATTCCCGTTTCCCTGGGATCCTGGCAACGGGGGTTTCCCCAGCCTTTCCCAAATGGTGGCAGCGCTGCCCGGATTGGAGGGCAGCGTTCATGGCTTCGGGGTTGTTTGTGGGGTTGCATTCTTGGTTTCCCCTGCCCGGGGCTGTGCGTGGCCTCTGACCGGGCTGCAGGGCAGATATCAGCAGGTTCCTCAGCTTCCACAGAGCAAGTAGCGGCAGCCCCGGGGGCAAACGGTGCGGGAAGGCAGGGCCACTCAGCGGCTGGGGACAGAGGTGGAGTGGGGGGTAGTGTGACAGCAGGAATTTGGGGCTTCGGGGAATGCAGCGTCATTGCATCTCAACATGGTGAAGCGTCCCCCATGCTGGTGTTCAAAACTGGCCCACTTTGGTGCTCTCCGCAGGGCTCCTTCCTGTTTGTCAGTCTCAGCAAGGTGGTTTTTGCATCCGGTGCTGGGCGAACAGACTTGCGTCTCCCTCAGTCTGAAGCTGTCTTGAGACCCGCTGGACGGTGCTTCTGCCTTCGAGGCGCTTTTGGGATGGAAACGGCTCCTCCTCCCACCTCTCCCGAAAGGGCCTGGATTCGGGGCATCCCAGGTTAGTGCCACGCCGGGAGCTGCCCTCTGGGCGCCACGTTAGATTGGAAGCTTCCTGGGGCAGGGCCTGTCTTCCATTCTTTGTACAGCCCCTAGCGCAGCGGGCCCCTGCTCTGTGGCCCCCTGGTAATACGAATAATGAAGAGTGAGACTGGCAGACTCTGAGCCAGTTAACAGCGCAGTTGGGGGGGGCAATGCCTGGCACAACGGGGCCGTGATCTCGGTCGGGGTCTGTGCAGCGCCTGGCACAACGGGGCCCTGACCTTGGTCAGCACGGCAAACGGCAATGCCTGGTGGGAGGTTTTTCAAAGAGCGCAGGGACCCGGAAAAATGACGAGGTGGATGTTCAGAAGGGCTGAGCAGCCGGCCGCCGCCCCACCCCTCCAGAACAGGCCAGGATCCCTTCCTCCCAGCCACCCCGGCGGGCTGGTGGGTGCTGAACTCCTCTGCCAGCTGCAGGATGGCCACCTTAAGATCAGCTATTGTGTGGCCAGGGAGGTTGAAATGTTCTCCTACAAGTTTTTGTATATTGCCATTCCTAATATCTGATTTGTGTCCATTTATCCTTTTCTCTACGGAAACTCAAGGCCTATGTAATTTGCGGGGGGGGGCGGTCTTTTCCTCCACAATCCTAATCTGGACCCAGGCCCCTTCCAGCCCTGGGACGCGGGCAGTGATGTGCTTCCTTTGATACACGCAAAAGTGGGGTTGCACCCGCCTAGTGCCCCACTGAATCTGAGCCCAGGAGGCCACTCCTGCAGACCTGCCCTCCCTGCATTCAGCAGCCCCACTCCCTCTGCCCCACTGCTAGGATCCCCCTTCCCCAAAACGCTTGCCCCGTCCCGAGAACGCCCTCCTACCTCCTGGAGCCATCACCCGCGCTGACCACGAGACGTCCCGGAGACTGGAATCGGGGGCAGCCGGCGCCAGAAGGACGTCAGTTCAGCAGCTGTGGGGCAGAGAGTCCTCTCCAGACACCGGCCTGCTCTGGGCGCAAGGCCTGCGCCGCCGGCGACTCGTGGTGGGAATCTCTCACCGGTGGGGTGGATTCCCAGAGCTGTTTCCCTGGGATCCTGGCAACGGGGGTTTCCCCGGCCTTTCCCAAACGGTGGCAGCGCTGCCCGGATTGGAGGGCAGCGTTTATGGCTTCGGGGTTGTTTGTGGGGCTGCATTCTTGGTTTCCCCTGCCCGGGGCTGTGCATGGCCTCTGCAGGGCAGATATCAGCAGGTTCCTCAGCTTCCACAGAGCGAGTAGTGGCAGCCCCGGGGGCAAACGGTGCGGGAAGGCAGGGCCGCTCAGC
The DNA here is from genome assembly GCF_016161935.1 of Mauremys reevesii. Taxonomy (NCBI): domain Eukaryota; kingdom Metazoa; phylum Chordata; order Testudines; family Geoemydidae; genus Mauremys; species Mauremys reevesii. The sequence continues at coordinate 17,365,443 of NC_052647.1, read as the reverse complement.
GGCTGGGGACAGAGGTGGAGTGGGGGGTAGTGTGACAGCAGGAATTTGGGGCTTCGGGGAATGCAGCGTCATTGCATCTCAACATGGTGAAGCGTCCCCCATGCTGGTGTTCAAAACTGGCCCACTCTGGTGCTCTCTGCAGGGCCCTTCCTGTTTGTCAGTCTCGGCAAGGTGGTTTTTGCATCCGGTGCTGGGCGAACAGACTTGCTTCTCCCTCAGTCTGAAGCTGTCTGGTGACCCCGCTGGACGGTGCTTCTGCCTTCGAGGCACTTTTGGGACGGAAACGGCTCCTCCTTCCACCTCTCCCGAAAGGGCCTGGATTCGGGGCATCCCAGGTTAGTGCCACGCCGGGAGCTGCCCTCTGGGCGCCACGTTAGATTGGAAGCTTCCTGGGGCAGGGCCTGTCTTCCATTCTTTGTGCAGCCCCTAGCGCAGCGGGCCCCTGCTTTGTGGCCCCCTGGTAATACGAATAATGAAGAGTCAGACTGGCAGACTCTGAGCCAGTTAACACAGCGCAGTTGGGGGGGGGGCAATGCCTGGCACAACGGGGCCATGATCTCGGTCGGGGTCTGTGCAGCGCCTGGCACAACGGGGCCCTGACCTCGGTCAGCACGGCAAACGGCAATGCCTGGTGGGAGGTTTTTCAAAGGGCGCAGGGACCCGGAAAAATGACGAGGTGGATGTTCAGAAGGGCTGAGCAGCCGGCCGCCGCCCCACCCCTCCAGAACAGGCCAGGATCCCTTCCTCCCAGCCACCCCGGCGGGCCGGTGGGTGCTGTACTCCTCTGCCAGCCTGGCACCCAGCTCAGAGCTGGTCGGCCCAGCAGCGCCGCAGCTTTAAACGCGTTTTCCAGCATTCCTCTCACCCTGGGTTTGTTGGCAAACATGCCCCTTGCAGCAGAGCCCCTGCTTCACTCACTGGCACCAGACCAGGCTGGGGCCGAGCCAGCGCCCTCGGGCAGACAGCGCGAGCTCGCGGGGGCAGGAAGCTGTGGTGCTTTGCACCGGCTTTGCCCCCCGCCCCCGTGCATAACTAGTGCCACGCCAATTTCACACCGGCTTTGCACTAGTGTACACGGCTGCCCTGGGTGGACGAGCCAGGCCCGTCCCCGTCAACGGGGAGGAACCAGAAGCCGGTCCTGCGGGGAGCAGAATCGGGCCCCTCTTCCAGCCGCGGAAGCTGCCAGGTGCACCTGTTGGCCGGCTCCCTGGCACAGGCTGGTCCCAAGCCAGGGCCCTGCTCTGTGGATGGTGCGGAGGGAATTCTTGTCTGCCTGCCTCCACCCAGCCCTGGGGGGACCCAGCCAGGGGACCCTCCCCCCCACCTTCCGGTCATGGTTTGCAGCTGAGCTCCGGTCCCAGGAGACCCCGCTAAAGCCTCGGTCCTGGTCCAATCAAGGAGATTCACCCAAGCAGCGCAGCCAAGGGGTGGGGTGGGTGCACCCCGTGTAAAATCACGGGGAGCAGATCAGGTCTGCAGGGGCAGCTGGCGGGGGGGTATTTCAGGGTGGGCACAGCAGCATTTTACCCTTGGCCCTGGCAGAGTGGATCTGGCCCGATGCCCTTTGAAAGCAGGTCCAGCCAAGTTCCACGCGCTCTGAGCCCTCCCCTCCGTTGCAGGGGTGTGTGTGACTCCAGAACCCCCTGTCCCCCCTCTGAGCCCCCCAACAGCTGCCCAGCGCCCCAGGTAGGGCTGCCGACCCTCCTAGGGGGTCCTGGGGTCTCCAGGAAGTCGAGCTTAATCTTTAACTCAGTGTGATGCAACTTCCAGGAATACGTCCCGCCGCAGCTGGCAACCCCAGGCTAGGAAAGGGGCACCGGGCCAAGAACTGACCTGGGGAGCAAAGTCTGGTTGGAGCCGGGAGGAGCCGTGGGCCAGTCCCTGAACCCACGTGCCAGGCTGGGGCCCCCCAGAGTCCCCAGCCTGGCCCAGACCCCCCCTCCCCTGCCGGCATGGGGCGCCCCCTCTCACCTCCCCGCTGCCCCCTGCAGGATGCGTCTGGTGCAGAAGTCCCTGTGCCTGCTGCTGGTGGTCACGGCGTCCCTGGCCCTGCTGTACCTGCACGTCTGGTCGGCCAAGCCCTACAGCGCGGTCGACCTGCGCAACCGGCCAGCCCGAGCCCCCGAGCAGCTGCTGGGCGAGCCCTTGCTGGGCCCCTCCAACAAGTTCGCCCACATCCCCTTCCGGCTCAAGGAGGAGATCGTCGAGTAAGGACCTGCGCCCCCAGCCCCGGGGATGGGGGAGGGGAGGGGCGCGGGGCTGGGGTGGATGCGGGACTGGCCCCTCCGGGCAGGGCTGCAGCCTGGCTCCTGGGATGGGCCTTGGGAAGTGGCTTTTCCAGGCTCCCAGCCCTTCCCCAGGGGACACTTCCCCAGAGCCCTGCCCTCTGCTGGGGGGCGGGTCCCCAGACGCCCCCCCTTGCCAGCACTGGGGTGCCCACCCCTTCCATGGGGTCATCAGCCTGGGGCAGGAGGGCAAGGGTGGGGGTATCAGTCTGCAGCGGGGGCAGGAAGGTAGAGGCAGGGGTATCAGCCTGGGGCAGGAACAGGAAGGCAGGGGTGGGGGTGTCTGTCTGGGGCAGGAGGGAAGGGGCAGGGGCATCGGCCTGGGGCAGGCGGGCAGGGTATCGGCCTGGGGCAGGGACAGGCAGACAGGGGCAGGGGCATTGGCCTGGGGCAGGGGCAGGCAGGTGGAGTATCGGCCTGGGGCAAGTGGGCAGGGGCAGGCAGGTGGGGTATCGGCCAGGGGCATCGGCATCGGCCTGGAACAGGCGGGCGGGCATGCAGGTATCGCCCTGGAACAGGGACAGGCAGACAGGGGCAGGGGCATTGGCCTGGAACAGGCGGGCGGGCATGCAGGTATCGGCCTGGGGCAGGCGGGCAGGGTATCAGCCTGGGGCAGGAGGGCAAGGGCGGGCGTATCAGTCTGCAGCGGGGGCAGGAAGGTAGAGGCAGGGGTATCAGCCTGGGGCAGGAACAGGAAGGCAGGGGTGGGGGTGTCTATCTGGGGCAGGAGGGAAGGGGCAGAGGCATCGGCCTGGGGCAGGCGGGCAGGGTATCAGCCTGGGGCAGGGGCCGGCAGACAGGGGCTTGGGCATTGGCCTGGGGCAGGCAGGTGGGGTATCGGCACCGGCCTGGAACAGGCGGGCGGGCATGCAGGTATTGGCCTGGGACAGGGGCAGGTGGGTGGGGGTATCGGCCTGGGGCAGGGGCAGGTGGGCACCGGCCTGGGGCAGGGGGGGCAGGCAGGTATCGGGCAGGGGCAGACGGGCGGGTGTGACCGGGCGCCTGGTCTCCGCAGGCTGCTGCCCAGGAATTCGTGCTCGTGTGAGGTGGCGTCCGGCGGGAAGCTGCCCTTCCCCAAGCAGCTCTTCAGCCAGCTCTACTCGCTGGAGTTCGCCACGGCCTTCAGCCCCGCGGAGCTGGCGCAGATCCACAGCAGCCGGGAGCTGGAGTACCAGAGCTACCGGCAGCGGTGAGCCACGCCGGGGCCGCTGGGGAGGTGGGCCTGGGGCGCGGCCGGGGCTGGGCCTATCCCCCTCACTCCCTCCTTTCCCCCCAGGACCCAGTCTCCCGCTGAGCAGCTGCTGATCGTCAGAGCCAACTCCCCGCTGGAGTACCCTGCCCAGGGTGTGGAGGTGCGCCCGCTGCGGACCATCCTCATCCCCGGTGAGTGCCTCAGCATCCCGGGGGGGGCAGCCTGCCCTGCCACCCCCACTCCTGGCCAAAACAGAGCCAGTGGTGATGGGTGGAGGGTTGGCGCCCACAGCCTGGGGAGCTGGCCACGGCCGGCTGGACCCTGCAGCCCCTGTTGGCTCATCCCCTGCCCACGGGCGCCGCTGCCCAGGGACGACCAGCGGGCAGGACCTGAGCTCGCTGGGGCAGTGATGTGCGGGGCTCCTTGGGTCGCACTAATCCCGTGTCTTGCCTCCCCAGGGCTCAGCTTGCAGGCAGCCAGCAGTGAGCTGTACAAGGTAAGGCCTGGAGGGGGCTCACCATGGGGCGGGGGCACGATCCTGGGGCTGGCTCTTTGGGGTGCACGGTGAGGTCCTGGACCCCACATTGCTCCAAAGCTGCCTGGTGGAAGCTGGCACATGGGTGCTGGGCTGGGGAGGGGCAGAACCGCCCTGCCTGGGGGACACTGACCCACAGGGTGGGTCTGAGGAGTTTATTCCAAGGGGCACGCTTGGCATCTGTTCTCACGGGGATGGCATCACCGCGGGGCCCGAGGGTCACGGCCCCATTGCACAGTGCCAGTGTGGGCACTTTCCACACGCCCAGGGTGACCAGACGTCCCTGCCTCCCTCTTCCGCCCTCCCTAGGTGACCCTGACGGCCACCCTGGGCACCTTCGACGTGGCGGCGGTGGTGGAGGGGGTGAAGGCGCAGGGCGAGGGGGAGACGCGTCTCTCGCTGTCGGCCACCCAGCTGGACAACCTCAACCGCCAGCTGCAGTTCATCACCTACACCAACACGCTTTTCCACCCCAACACCGCGGACACAGGTGGGTACCCGGTGCTGTGGGGCGGGGGGGAATCTGACCACCGGACTGGGACGGGGCAAGGGGCAATGCATGGGGGGGGGAGCATCCTGCAACAGGACACAGACCCCCGACAGAACATTCCAATATAGGGCATGTGACCCTGTGTGCCCCCCCTTGCCTCAGGAGGACACGGCCCCAGGAACCAGGAGAGGCGGGTCCGTCCCAGGGGGCCAATCAGCCATGGAGGGCACAGAGTGCCGGGCAGGGAGGGGAGGGCCGGTCAGTCACCTCCCCCTTTAGCAAGTTTGCGGATGACACTAAGCTGTGGGGAGAGGTAGATACGCTGGAGGGCAGGGAGAGGATCCAGAGGGACCGAGACAAATTGGAGGATTGGGCCAAAAGAAACGGGATGAAGTTCGACAAGGACAAGTGCAGAGTCCTGCACTTAGGATGGAAGAATCCCATGCACTGCTACAGACTAGGGACCGAATGGCTGGGCAGCAGTTCTGCAGGAAAGGCCCTGGGGATTACACTGGAGGAGAAGCTGGATAGGAGTCAGCAGTGGGCCCTTGTTGCCAAGAAGGCCAATAGCATATTGGGCTGTATTAGTAGGAGCATTGCCAGCAGATCAAGGGAAGTGATTATTCCCCTCTATTCAGCACCAGTGAGGCCACACCTGGAGTATCGTGTCTAGTTTTGGTCCCCCCACTACAGGAGGGATGTGGACAAATTGGAGAGAGTCCAGCGGAGGGCAACAAAAATGATTAGTGGGCTGGGGCACATGATTTACGAGGAGAGGCTGAGGGAACTGGGTTATTTAGTCTGCAGAAGAGAAGAGTGAGGGGGGATTTGATAGCAGCCTTCAACTCCCTGAAGGGGGGTTCCAAAGAGGATGGAGCTCGGCTGCTCTCAGTGGTGGCAGATGACAGAACAAGGAGCAATGGTCCCACGTTGCAGTGGGGGAGGTCTAGGCTGGGTATCTGGAAACACTATTTCCCTAGGAGGGTGGTGAAGCCCTGGAATGGGTTCCCTAGAGAGGTGGTGGAAGCTCCATCCTTAGAGGTTTTTAAGGCCCCGCTTGACAAAGCCCTGGCTGGGATGATTTAGCTGAGGTTGGTGCTGCTTTGAGCAGGGGGTTGGAGTAGATACCTCCTGAGGTCTCTTCCAACCCTGCTAGTCTATGAGTCTATGCCGTGGTCTACACACAGCCCCTAATTCGAACTAGGGTACGCGAATTCAGCTACGTGAATAACGTAGCTGAATTAGTTCGAATAACCCGCCCAGACGCCGCGAGCGAACTCCGCGGCTCCAAGGTCGACTCCGGCAACTCCTCCTGCCGCGGTGGAGTACCAGAGTTCGAACTAGCGCTTCCGGGGTTCGAACTATCGCGTCTAGATCAGACGCGATACTTCGAACTCCGAGAAGTCGAACTCGCCGCGTCGACCCGGACGGTAAGTATAGACGTGGCCTATAATTCATGGATAGGGCAGGATCAGCACAGGGCTGTAACGGGGTGATGACTCACCGCTGCAGCGCCTCCTGCTGGTCGTCCTGGGAATTAGCTTTGTCCACTCAGGAGCACCCTCTGCATTCCAGTGTCTCGCTTGCCACTGGCCCTGGTGTCCCCGGACCCCGGTGCCCCTTCTCTCAGGGTCCTGCCCCTGCTGTACCCTGCAGTCTCCCAGCCCCCTATCCCCACCTCACCTCAGTCGTGGGCTACTGCCAGTCCCCATCTAGCCCCCACGCCCTGGGGCAGGCTGCAGTGTCAGCCACTCATCATTGGCAAGGAGGGTTCGGACCTGCTGCCTCTGCCTACCCCGGGCTGCCCCTCTGCACCCCCAGTACCCTTGTTGGCCTTAACAAGGCCTGCAGCCTGGGGGGTTTCCAGGCCGGAGCTCCCCAGCTCCTCTGGCCTTTCCCTGCCCAGCTCAGTACCCAGCAGCCAGGCCCTTCCCTCTCAACATCTAGAGAGACTGGTTCTTGGCTTCTCACTCCAGCCCTCTTATAAGGGCGGGCTGGGCCCGCATTCAGCCAGCCACAGCTGCGGTCAGCTACCCACTCAGCTCCCCCAGCCGTTCCTAATCCCTCTTACCCTGCTGCAGCCCTCCCCAGGGCCGGAGCGGGGCGATCACCCAGCTCCAAGGGCACTACACAGCGGGGCATTATTCCAGGGTATTGCCCGGTCGGTCAGGGTGACGCAGCCACAGAAATTGGGGGGCAGCCACAGAATGGAGCAGTTTTTAAAAGACCCCCCCAACCCATCAGTGTTTATATTCCCACCCTCCCGTTTAGCCCCCGTCCCGTTTTCCTCTCTGGACAGTCCAAAGCTGCTCTGCAGGAGCTGCGCCCCAGCTTCCTGCCCCTGGGATGTGGGCTCCGCGCCAGCTGCTACGCAGCCCCTGCAGCGGGCCGGACTCCCAGAGGGACCCAGTCGTCCCGCAGGGTCCGGCGCAGCCCCTCTGGGACAGAGCCTCTGGGCTCCAGCCCTCCCCCTTGGCCCCATGTCCCTGCGCTCGCACAAATCAAAGCCAGGCTGCCCTGGGATCCCCTTCAGGCTCCGCCGCCCGGGCTCTCTCTGCCAGCCGGCGGGGGAGCTGCCACGGCTCTCCCAGCCCCCTGGCGGCCGTTGTCTGGATCCTGCAGCTCCCCACCTCAATCTGGGGCGGTTTCAGCCAGTCCTTTAACGACCGGCTCGTCCCACCCCAGGCTGTCTCCTGATGCCCCAACCCCTTCATGTTTCCTGCTCTGCCCCGGGAGCAGCTTTGGAAGCCATTTGCATCCCTGGGTAGCAAGGCAAAGTCCAGAGGGAAACTGAGGCACACACAGGCCTCATCCGAACACTGCAGAAAATTCCCCCTTTGTCACCCCCCTGCCAAATCTGCTTTTCCAAGGGGCGGGCGGCAACCGGCTGGTGCTGTCTTCAGCACTCCCCTCGCTGGGGCATCACCCCTAAAGTCTGCCCCTTTGGCCTGAGCTGGGTCTGATGAATAGAGGGCCTAGGTTCCTCCTCCTCCCAGCAGCCTCTGATTGGAACCTGTTGGGTCACACCCGTTATCCCTGGTGGGGGCTGCTGTCACTCATGTGCTAAGCTCCAGAGCAGGGGGTGGGGGGGGTGCTCAGGACATGGGGGAGGCCAGAGGAGAGGGCAGTATCCGGTGCCATCAGGCAGCCCTGGCATGGGTAGATCTGCTAAATACCGGGTGGGGGAAGCCAATCTGGGGCACCGTAAAGAGTGGGCAGCTGCACCCAGGGCTGTTGTGGGGAGGGGAAGATTCCCAGCCCCCCGACCGCAGAGAGTGGCTGGGCAATGAGGCTGGCCTGTCGGCTCCCGTCCCGGGGCCAGGGGCAGGGGGGCGGCCGGGGACAAGGCCGGCTGAGCTGTGGGCGGGGAGCACAGAGGGGCCTGTGTCGAGGTGGCCCCCTCCCCGGGCTGCGGGAGCGAGGAGAGACCACCATGGAATCCGGGGGGTACGGGGCCCCCGGGGGACCCCTCCTGCCAGGGGGGGGCTCCTTTCTGCACTGACCCCTCCCCCTCCTAGTGCCCATCTCTCCCTTTGTTTTCCAGTGCAGTTTGCCACCGATGGGCACCAGGCGTCTTTCACCATCCGAATCCGCCACGCGCCCACGCCCAAGCTCTATAACCCGGGCACCCCGGGTGACGGCGGAGGTGAGTGCCAGGCGGGCGCCGGGGCCCAGCGAGGATCGGGGTGGGGGGAGCTTGTGCCAGGTGACCTACAGGCTTCTGCAGTGGGGAGGGAAAGGTCGGCCCATGGTATTCAAGGTCAAGGCTGCCCCCACTGTCCCCCACAACCTGGGGTCCCCCTGAATCCTGCCACCACCTCCCTCCCACCCCCCGGGTTCGCCCTGCATCCTGCCATAGCCTCTCCTCCAACCCAGGGTCCCCCTGACATCCACCTCCTCGCACGACTGGGGTCCCCTGAAGCCTCCCACTGCCTCCCTCCCCCCCACCCAGGGTCCCCCTGAATCCTGCCTGCACCTCCCCGCACAATCAGGGTCCCCTGAATCCTGCCACTGCCTCTCCTCCAACCCAGGGTCCCCTGAATCCTGCCACTGCCTCTCCTCCAACCCAGGGTCCCCTGAAGCCTCCCACTGCCTCTCCTCCAACCCAGGGTCCCCTGAATCCTGCCACTGCCTCTCCTCCAACCCAGGGTCCCCTGAATCCTGCCACTGCCTCTCCCCGTCTCTAGTGGCTGGAGCAGATGGCGCCCAGCAGCATCTGTCTGAGGCTGGAATTGCGGGGGGAGCTTGTCCTCCCAAGGTGGGTTCCCCCCGTCCCTGGGCTCTGGGGGTGCTGCTCCCCTTCCCCGCAAACCTCTTGCCCCTCCCAGCAGATTACAACGTCAGCGCCCTGGTCACCATCGCGACCAAGACCTTCCTGCGGTACGACAAGCTGCGGGCGCTGATCGCCAGCATCCGCCGCTTCTACCCCACGGTGACCATCATCATCGCGGACGACAGCCAGCACCCCGAGCCCGTGGGGGGGCCCCACATCGAGCAGTACTTCATGCCATTCGGCAAGGTGCGGGGAGACGCGGGCGCGGAGATCTTGGGGCTCAGGGTCTGGGAGGGGGTGGGGCTCCGGTGGCCGGGCCAGGCACTGACGTGTCCCCCCCACGTCCTCCCCCCACGCCCAGGGCTGGTTCGCGGGGCGCAATCTGGCCATTTCCCAGGTCACCACCAAGTACGTGCTGTGGGTGGACGATGACTTCATCTTCACGCCCCGCACCAGGGTGGAGAAGCTGGTGGACGTGCTGGAGAAAACCAGCCTGGATCTGGTGAGTGGGGCTGCGCCTGGGGTGGGGGGGATTGTGGGGGGCCGGCCATGCTTTGTGTGTGGGGGGGCGGGGGGATTGCAGGGTGTCCAGTTATGAATCATAGACTATCAGGGTTGGAAGGGACCTCAGGAGGTATCTAGTCCAACCCCCTGCTCAAAGCAGGACCAATCCCCAGACAGATTTTTGCCCCAAATCCCTAAATGGCCCCCCGAAGGGTTGAACTCACAACCCTGGGGTTAGCAGGCCAACGCTCAAACCACTGACCTCTCCCTCCCCCAGATCATGCCTGGCTGGGGATGTTGGGGGGAGTTCGGCCACACCTGGGGGGGGTCCTGAGAGTGGGATTCCATCCCCCCCCCGCACCCCTCTGCCGCTCCCCCACCCCCACAGCTTAGCACGGAGCCATGGGGAGGGCAGGGGAGCCCCCTAGTGGCCACTGTGGGTCCCTGCTGGACGGGAACCCCCAAGTCCTTATTCCCTGCACCATGCGGCTCCCGCCCCGGGGCATTGGGGGCACCTGAGTCCTCGACCCAGGGGGCAGCGGGGCAGGATGGGTCACAAGAAAGAAGGTGTCAGCGCTCCCTGCACACTACCCCCAGGGGAGAGGGGGAGACCTACGGGAGCGGGGAAGGTGGCCCAGGGCCCCCAGGGGAGGGGGGAGCCGGTGCAGAGCCCCACATGCTGCCCCCAGCAGCCCGTCTGTCCCCCTGCTCACGTCGGCGTGTCTGGCAGGTGGGGGGCGGCGTGCGGGAGATCACGGGGGTCACCACCACCTACCGGCAGAAGATCAGCGTGCAGCTGGGGGGCGAGGAGGGCGACTGCCTGCAGACACGCCAGGGCTACCACCACCTCCTCGAGGGCTTCCCCGGCTGCGTGGTCACCGACGGCGTCGTCAACTTCTTCCTGGCCCGCACGGCCAAGGTGCTGGAGGTGGGGTTTGACCCGCGGCTGAGCCGCGTCGCCCACCTCGGTGAGTGCAGGGGGGGGGGGGCTCGTGACAGGGCTGCACCACACCACTGTAGCACCTGCCTGCTTTAACCACTAGGAGGGGTGGGGGCTGGGAGCCAGGATGCCTAGGTTCTATCCTGTTCTGGGAGGGGAGTGGGGTCTAGTGGTTAGAGCAGGGGGGAGCCAGGACTCCTAGGTTCTATCCCCAGTTCTGACACTGACTCACTGTGGTATTGGTCACCTCCCCCTGCCTCAGTTTCCCTCTCTGTGGCATGGGGGTGCTAACATGGGGCTCCATTGCAGGGCACACGGGGGGTCCCTGGCCAACCAAGGCAATAGGGTTGCGGGCTGTCATCGTTACCGCATGGCGGTTAGCCAGGCAGGCCGGTGCCACCCGCAGAGCCGACGTGCCAAACAGAAGTCACCACTTTTTCTAGGACCCAGGGAATGAGACGCTTTGTGGCAGTTTCCTGCCTCTGGGGCCTGGTTTCCAAAATCCCAAGGGGTGGCAGCGCCCAGTGCCCAGGAGCCCTCAGGCAACCCCCCCTGAGTGCATCCAGATGGGGAGAGGGTCAGTGGGAGGGGACACCGGGGGGGGTGTCTCAGGGGTCAGATCCTGGGTCTTCCCAGAAAAGCCCCCCGCAGCCACCCCCCGTCACGCATTGCTGGGCAGGCTGACCCGGCCCCTCGTGCGCTGACCCCCGTGCCCTCTCCCCGGCAGAGTTCTTCATCGACGGGCTGGGCGTGCTGCACGTGGGCTCGTGCGCCGACGTGGTGGTGGATCACGCCTCGAAGCTCAAGCTGCCCTGGCAGAAGTCGGAGAGCGAGAAGCAGTACGCCAAGTTCCGCTACCCGGCCTCGGGCGACCGCAGCGTCAGCGTCAAGCACGGCCTCTTCTACTTCAAAAACCACTTCAAATGTATGACGGGCAACTAGCCACACCGGGCTACCGGCCCCACCCTGCCAGCGAGCCGGCCCCAGGGAGAGCCCCTCCCCCCATGGAGCTGGGGCTTTTTATCCTTCTACCAGGCCAGGGAGCTGATCCCTGCTACCCCAGCTCTCCAGACCCAGCGCCATCCCTAGGCCCTGCTGTCTCCATGGAGGGGGGAGGCTCCCCCCCTTTTCCCAGCAGGCCCTAGGGGAATCCAGAGTCGCACAGTGGGATACTGGGAAATTCCCTGGACTGGCTGGGAAAAGCTCACAGCACCCCAGTGGCCGAGCCCCCACCTTCCCCAGGAGATGCTGTTTTACACTGGACAGACCTACCCCTGTTCACAGCCAGATTTCTCCAGTGCCGCCCCCCCACCGAGAACTGGCACAGCCCCCCGCCCCTCCCAGCTGCCCCAGGACAAGCACCAGGGCCCCCTTTTATTTTGTGCCAAGTGGTTATAGCCCCAGTCCGCCCCCGTTGCCGTCCCTGGGAGATTTCCAACTTCAAGTGCCAAAGACTGCGGGGGGAGGGGGCAGCCCCTCGAGCAAGGGGAAAGGCTGACGCCCATGGCTGGGTTGGGGGGCACGGCCATAGGGGGGCTAGTCATCCCCAGTGCCGCTGTGTGGCTGAGGTCTCTTTTCGAGCCTGGGGACTCTTTCTATGCAGAATCCAAGAGCATAGGCACAAGGCGAAGGACTGACCCCATCTTCGCCCCACACACCAGCTGGCCCCAGCCCTACACTGCTCAGCGAAGGCCCCACAGCTACAGCATTGGATGAGCAGAGGGGTCCGGCTTTTAATCCAGGATAGTGGGGGCCAGGAGCTGCCTGGTCTCTGCGGGAACTGGAGGCAGGACGCTGGGACGGTTTGTGTCGTGTGTGTATATATTTAATGTGAGCGAGCGAGGAGCCGGCCACTGCCAGCCTGCACCCCCAGGAGACCCAAGGCTGGCAGAGGGGCTGCTTGAGCTGCCCTCCCCAGCTGCCATTTTCTACAGGGGACAGAGAGGTGAGGTTTTAAGGAAAAAAAAGATGTTTTTATTTTAAAAAATTCTCTTTACCCTAAAGGCTATCCAAGCCCCGCCCCCTTTGTCCTGAGCCCCGCCCCCTCTGTCCTGCTTCCCTACAGTTGTGTTTTAGCAGAACCAGAGAAAAAACTTTGTACTTTTTTTTTTTTAAACCTTGGGCTCCGACCCATTGGGGTAGTGACGTCAGAGGGACCAGCCCCTGGTGGCACCCCCTGCAGGCACAAACCCCGCCCGCTATGCTCCCCTCCAGGGGCCCAGCTCTGCAGTGCACCTCTCCAGCAGCCCAGAGCGGAGGGTCGAGGGGAGTTTGGCACCAGCCCCTTGCTAGCAAGATGGTAGCACGATGCCAGCCTGGGGCTGGGGCCAGCCCTGGGGGTGCGGGAGCATGTTATGGGAGGGGAGCAGGAGTCACATGCTGAGGGGACAGATGCAGCCTGCAGAGGTGGTGCTGGGGGCCGGGGCCAGCAGCCAGCCACAGTGTGTGGGGTGGGGGGGGAAATCATTCCCTGGACTCCCTCTCAACCCTCCCCGGAAGGGGGTGGGAGGGCTGGATGCAGGGGGCCCCCCCAGGCAGGGAGAGGCCCCTGTGTGCCAAAGCACATTCCCTGCTGTCCCTTCCCTGCATGAAGTGGCCAGGGGCACCCGCCCTAAGGCCATGCCAGCCTGTGACACCAGCAGCCAAAGCAGCCCCCCATGGGAGGGGGCTGTGGGAATTAGGCCCCCCCCCAGCACAGACAATTGGGGGAGGACAATAAAATAAAGGGATTTTGGTTCTTTTCTGTGGTTTAAACCCCATCTGTGAGTCTCTGTCGAGGGGGGTTAAATTCCAGCTCCTGTCCCAGCCCCATCACCTTGCGGGGGGGGGGGGGTTCTTTCTTTTCCCTGGTGCTGGACAGGGGGCCCCCTGGGCTCAGGGGAGGGAGGAGGGATGAGGCACAGGGCCCCCCACCCACCCAGAATGCCAGTACCCCCAAGCGTGCTCGTCCCAGCTGTAGGGGGCCAGCCCCCAGAACTGTCTTGGCAAAGGAAGGAACCCAGCATCCTTTGGGGCCCCTGCCTCCACTGGCCCCCAGACTGCCCCCCTCTGCTTCCCAGCCAGCACCGGCCCTGCCTGCGTGCAGCCAGCCAGGTCCCTCTGCCCTGCGCCGCTGCTGCCCCCCTGCCTGGGAGCCACTCGCTGTAGGTCAGTGCGCCCTGGAGACCTGGGGCAGGAGGCTCCATCCATCCTGGGAGCAGGCTCTGGTCTGCAAACGACTCCTTGGCCCCCTGGGCAGAGCAGGAATTCACAGCACCTGGCGCTCAACCTGCTTTTACGGCCCAAGAGCCAGGCTGGTCCCAGGGGCCCTACAGGCCGGGCAGTGCCCGCGGTCCCGTGGCAGGGCCCCTACACCCAGATCGGCGGATTCTTCTCAGCCACCTTTTCCTGGGAGAGAAAGAGCAGCATGAATCCTGGGCACGAGTCACATTTTGCCCCCAGCCCCCCTGCCAAAGCCAGCTGGCCTACAGCAATGGGGTGGGGGGAGCCCAGCTCTCCCCCCCACACACACACACTCCTTGGGGGCACTGCACTGTCCCCACACCCCACCCATTCCACACAAGCTGGAGATGTCAGTCCCTGCTGGGCTCTATCCAAGATGGAGGGGGAAAGCCCCCCACCCCCCATGTCCCACTCCCAGCCCTCTGGCCCGTCCAGTTCCCCCACCCTGGGGCTGGATCAGAGCCCGTGTCCCCAGAGGGGGCAGACCCCTGCCGGCCCTAGAGCCAGGTTAGAACTGGCACCCCCTAGAGGGGAACCCCTGCGCCAGCCCCCTCACCGTGGTTTGCGTGATGTAGGCGAGGGCATCCTGGACCGTCACAAACACCTGCTGTGGGGAGAGGTGCTGCCCCAGGCCGCTGCTGGTCAGCGTCTCCAGGACCTCGCCTGCAGCAAGCAAAAGGAGGAGACGCGGCTCAGCCCAGCACCCCCGGCGCAGCGCTGGGGGGCTGGGAGAGGAGCAGGGGGACACCCCCCAACTCACCATTACATGCTGCCAGGTTCATGCAGATGCCGGCCTTCTGGCACGCCACGCACATCTGCAAGGCAAGGAGAGCCCAGGCTGGCATCTCTAGGAGTGGGCGGAGCCACATCCCAGGCCCCTCCCCCCCTCCCCGGCCCCAGGTACCTGAATGAGCAGCCGGGCCCCGGCGGAGTCCACGAAGACAATCCCACTGCAGTCGAGGATGGCGGCCTGGATCCTGCCAGTGGCGCCTGCCCGGGAAAGAGGGGAGGGGGTGATTGCATGGACCCCCGGCCTGAGGATGGGGCGGCTCTGTGGAGACACCCACAGGGTCTGGGCCCCGTGATCCCAGCCAGATAGGCCCCCACACCAAGGAGCACAGCTGCCAGTGAGACCCCTCCCTCCAGAGGGGCGGGGGCTGGGAGACTCAGGGCTGCCACCCTGCCAAGACACCCCCACCCCACCCCGCCGAGGAGGATCCACCTCCACAGTCCCCCCTCCCAGCCCACGAGGGGACCCCTGCGTGCCACCTGGGCTGTTGGGACCTGTGACAGATGCCGGCCCCCTCCCATACCAGCGCACCCACCCACCCCAAACCAGGGAGTGGGAGCTGCAGGGGCCCTGTGTACCTGAGCTGGGGCACCCGGCTCCCCCATCGGGCACAGAGCTGGGGACACAGTTTTCCTGAGGGAAACAAGCCAGTTAATGCCACCTCTGCGGTCACCTGACCCCCTGCCCAGGGCCTGCCAGGATCCCCCCCGCCCCCCCAATACCCCCTGCCACCTCCAGCCCAAAGCTAAGTCCCACCCCCAGTGGGGAGGGCAAGGCAACCCCACAGCAGGGGCAGGGTGGCGGGGAGAAGCCGCTGCTAGACCAGGGCTGGGCATCTCCAGAGAGATGCTGGCGGCTGGGTTCTGCTGGGGGGGGACCCCTGGGAAAGCAGCCCCTCACCCAGGATCCTGGGGCCCCTGCAGCCCCCCAGATCTCCACTGGCTCCCTTACCACAGTGCTGATGCTCATCTTGGCCCCACTCTCCACGGCCCGCGGCGCCTTCTCCCCCCGGCCGCCCTTTGGCCGGCTCAAGCCCAGCAGCCGGCTCAGCGCCTCGCGGAAGAAGTCGCGGTTGCCGTAGTAGATGGGGGCGTGGTAAGCCATGATCTTCACACCGGGGATCTCAAAGCACTGCGGGGACAGAGCGCTGGCTGCAGCCTGGGAGGCAGGCCCTGCCCGTGGGTGGGTGTCTGCCCTCCCCAAACAGAGGGGGGGGGGGTTGGATGCTGAATTTCCCCATGGGGGTGGGGAGGAGGGCTGAGAGATCAGCCCTGCCTCTCAGGACACAGACATCCCCCTACGCAGGCCAGTCTGGGTGTCATCTGAATGGAGCCCGGGGCAAGCCCCCCCTCCTTTCCAATGTACCCCACCCCCAGCACTCTCAACCAGCCTGCCCCAGGTTGCAGCCAGGCCCTGCAGCACCCGTACCTTGCTGTGGCGTTGGAGAGGCCGGTAGATTTCCGTGTTGGCCGCTTTGCCCAGCACCATGCACTCGGCCCTGTGGGAGAGGAAGGCGCATCAGGCGAGGAGGCGTCTGGCCGTGCCAAGGCCAGGCCGGCACTGGTCCCAGCTGGAGAGCATTGGCCAGAGACAGGGACAGCAGCTGGGAAGGCAGATTCCTGCCTCGGAACCCTGGTCCCATCTTCCTCCTCCTCTGATAACCAGGTCTCCAAGCAGCCATGGCCAGCCGGCTCCTTGCGGGGGCTTGTGCCTGGAGCAGGGGGCAGAGAGAGCTGCCCCCCCAGCCCATGCCAGAGCCGGATGCAGCTCCCTCGCTTGCTGGGAACCTGCAGAGCCAGCCCGGCTGTGGGGCAGGGCCGGGCACCTGGCGCTCCGGTACCTCTGCGTGCGGCAGATGATGGTCATCATGGAGAACACGACCCCCACGGCCAGGCCCACGTCCACATTCAGCACCACCACGGCCAGCCAGGTGACCACCCAGACAGCCTGGAACGAGAGTGCGGGGTCAGAGGCGAGACGGGGAAGGGGGGCGTCCAGCCAGCTGGTCCTCCTGGCGCTCATGCACTCGCTGGTCACACATACAGGCCCCAGTGAGGTTACACCAGGGGCGAATCTACCCTAAGTCTCTGGAGGCAGCATGATCTAGTGGGTAGGGCACCCAGTGGGGACTTGAGAGCCAGGTATTAGGCCCACAGCCCTGCTGTGACCTGCAGCCTCTGCCCTCTCCGTGCCGCCAACCCCTCGTCTGGGAGTTCGGGGACAGTCTCGCTCTGTGCCAGGCACTGCCCTGGCACAATGGGGCGTCTCCAGGTCACCAAAACCCCCCCTAATGCTAGTAACCAAGGAGCACGGCCCTGATTGCGCCGTGGGTCCATCGTGGCTGGTGCCCCGGGGCTGGAGAACTCGGCACGTACTGGCCCCAGTCCTCTGCTCTGGTTGATTTCAGTGGGTGGGGTGGGGCAGGCCCAGAACAGCTCGGAGGGCTGGGCCAGCTGGCAATGCCCACCCCGTACCCTGGGGCGGCGGCATGCCCGGCTCCGGCGCCAGACCCAGGGCCCGCCCCGCCCGGGGACAGGTGAGTCGGGGGAGGCGCAGCTGCTTACAAAGTCGATCCGGCTGATCCTCCAGAGCTCGGGCAGGTCCCAGAACTGCAGGACCATCTGGCGCAGGCTGGTGACATTGATACAGGCCAGGACCGCCTGGGGGGGGGGGGGGGCGAAGGGGTGTGAGCGGCGAGCTGCCAGCCCCTGCCCTGTGCTAGCTGGTGCCAAGGAAGGGAGCTCTTCCCAGGATGGCTGGGGTGAGGGAAGAGCCAGCTAGTCACTGGGGGGGGGGCGGGGGCAGCCAGCCATTTGGTAGGAGGAAGTGGGGTGTCTGCCAACGTCCAGCAGCCCCCACCCAACCCAGGCTGGATCCCCCGGGCGAGGGCAAATCCCACCAGCACACAAGGGAAGTCGGTGCCCAATGGGGAGGGGGCATTGGGCCTGGCACCCCCAAGGGACGAGGGGGGTGGGCACTAGCCCTCCCCCAGGTCACACGCATGCCCCCAGCCTCACCTTGGGCAGGTAGCGGAAGAGGGGTCCGAGCCACACGAGGACCATGAGCACCACCGCGCCGGAGAAGAAGCCGGCGAGCTGCAGACGAGGAGGGCGGGTTAGCGGGCAGGCTCTGCCCGGGCGGGGAGGCCAGCGCTGGGTCCTGCGGGGGGATGCAGGGCAGCACAGAGGAAGCCCTAGACCCCCGGAGAAGCCCCCCACCCTTCATGCCCCACTCGAAGCCTCAGTGCCAGCCTCCTCTGCCCGGCGTCTGCAGAGGAGAGGGCTCCGATTGTGCCCAGCCACACAGGCCACCTGGCCGCCAAGCTGAGACCTGGCAAAGTCGTTACGTGAGCCAGCCAGGGCTGCAGGGGGGACCCCACTAGCTAGGGAGCATGAGAAACTCACCCTCCACCCACCCCACGGCCCCACCCCCCAGTGCACATTGCCTCTCCCCAGTTCTGCAGCCCCCCCCACCATGCCCACATACCTGTGTGTGCCCCCCCGCGCTCTCCAGGATATTGGTGGTCGCCAGGGTGGCCGAGCTCGGGAAGCAGGCGAAGAGGGAAGAGACCAGGTTGGACACCCCATGGGCCAGCAGCTCCTGTGGCCGGGGACGGAGACAGATCAGGGCTCCAGGGACCAGCCAGGAAGGAACCCAGACGCTCCAGGGGCAAGTGAGACACTGGGACCTCCCAGCTGGAGGGGGGCAGATCCTGGGCACAGGGCCCTGGGCAGCCGCTGGCAATAGAGAGGCCAGGCCAGGCCGCGACCCCCCCAAACCTCCGCCAGCAGCCCGAGTGCGGCCCACACACCTGGTTGGGGTTGATGGTGTAGCTGTGCTTCTCGGCGTAGATCATGGCCAGCGACACCGAGACGGCATAGGCCACGAAAGCGACGGCCACCGTGTCCCCCAGCACCTGGGGCAGCGACTGCAGGGCCGGGAGCCGAGGCTGCGGGAACCTGAGCGACAGACAGAGGCAGTCACCAGGCCGGGCGGGACAAGAGGGGCTGCGCTGGTCCAGTCCCCGGAGGATGCAGCTTTGGGGTGCACGGAGGTTGCCCCCGTGGGATGCCACGGAGGGGTGGGCAGGGGGCCCTGGGGACTCCTTACCCAGCTGGCAGGTGGCCGACTATCTGCACGCCGTAGCGCGTGTCCAGGGAGGAGGCAAAGCAGACGCCGGTGGCTGCCAGCACCTGGTGAAAGGGCAGAGGACCGGCAGGTTACATCACCCAGGGTGGCACCAACCCTCCCATGCCCGTGGCCTGTCTCCCACCCCTGCTGGACCCCTGCTCCCCCAACCCCTGGCCCGGGCAGGGGTACGTACCACCACGATCTCCCCCGGAATGGGCGTCCGCAGCTTGCTCCGGAAGCGCGTGTTGATCTCCTTGATGGGCACCAGCAGGGCCAGGCACAGGGCGGAGATGAGCAGCTCGGCCACGTTGGTCCGGGGCAGCGCCTGCGCCACCGACGCCAGCGTCTGGGGGCAGCACAGGGCGCGTTACGCAGCAGGGGGGCTGACTCCCGGCTCCCCTCCCCCACCATTGTACCTCCCTGCCCCCCTTCTCTCACCACCGCCCCACGCTCTCCTCCCCCCCCCCGCCCTTGGGCCGGACGCACCTTGAAGATGGTGAAAGAGCCAGTGTGGCGGGGCAGCGCCAGGCCCAGCAGGCTGGGCAGCTGGGAGACCAGGACATGCAGCGCGGCCCCGTTGGTGAAGGCCTTGACGATGGGCTCCGAGAGGTAGGTGGCCAGGAAGCCCAGCTGCACCACGAACATCGCCAGCTGGGGGGAGGGGGACGTCAGCGGTGCCTGCTGCAGGGCACGGTGCCTGGGGCCTTCCCCCGGGGTCCCTCCTCTCCTCCCCAATGGATCCCCCTGGGGTCCCTCCTCCCCCATGGATCCCTGCCCCACTCCCCTCCCCCCAGGGTCCCTCCTCTGCCCCCCATGGTCCGTCTCCCCCAATGGATCCCCAGGGTCCCTCTCCCCTCCAATGGATCCCTGCCTCACTCTCCTCCCCGGGGTTCCCTTCTCTCCCCCACGATGGGTCCCTGCCCCACTCCCCTCCCTCCCCCAATGGATCCCTCCTCTCCCCCTCGATGGATCTCCACCTCACTCCCCTCCCCCAATGGATCCATGCCCTGTCCCCCTTCCGCCGCTCCCACCATCTCCAGGGAGGGTCCCCGCCCCAGGTTCTGGCAGCCTGGCGGGCGCGGACTCACCATGAGGAGCCCCACGAGGAAGGCCATGGCGGCAGCCACGCCGATGCGCCGCTCCTCCACCCCCGCCAGCTCCGCGCTGGTCGCGTTGGGCTCCAGGGGCCAGGGCACCTGCTGCTCCACCACGGAGCCCGTCATCAGGCTCACCACGGCAAAGGTGCCTGGGGAGGGGAAGGGAGACACGGCCCCTGAGCCCTGCCCTCCTGCCCAGACAGTGCCACCTGCCCTCCCCCCACCTCTGCCCCTCCAGTGCCCACCCCATGCAGATCCCCCCACTGTCTCTAGCCCCATCTCCCATGGATTTCTGCCCCCCTGCGTACCACCCCACACAGACACCCCCCATGCCCAACACTCTGGCTGGCAGCCACATGTTCCTAGCTTTGGGAGGGCACCAATCGGGGTGGGGCCCGGTTCAGCCCCTTGGTTGGTTAGGGGGATCTCCACCCCGCTCCCCCCTGCGCCTGCACGGTCATGGGAACAGGCTGCTGGCCCAGCAATGCCCAAGGAACCAGACCCCCCCCCCATTTCACCCCGCCGAGCCCTGGGCATCGGCAGCCCACTCACCAGTAGAGACGTGGCGCCCGGTGCCAAAGAGCATGTAAAGGATGACCGGGAAGAAGGAGGTGTAGAGCCCGTAGATGGGGGCCACGGAGGCCAGGAGAGCGAAGGCCATGCCTGCGGGGACCCGAGACGGGCACGGGGGTGAGCCGGGGCCATAACTGCCCCCTGCTCTCCTAAGGGCTGAGCGGCATCACCCCGCTGAGAGCTCAGGGACGCTGCTACACCCCCGCCCAGAGACCCCGCAACAGGGCGAGACACAGACTGAGATGGGGGGGGTCAGAGCAGTCCCCCCAAACAGAGGGCTCCAGTTTCAGAGGGGCATTGAGGCAGGGCCGGACCCTGTCAGCACCACGGGGTCCAGTCTGTCTAAACCTTGCCCTTCTCCTGGCTTGGTTATCCCCACACCCGGGGGAAACTGAGGCCCAGAGGGGTGGAAGGACAGCGAGTCAGAGGCAGAACTGGGGATGGAACCCAGGAGTCCCGGCTGGGACCCCCACTGCCCCAGGAGCGAACCCAGGAGTCCCGGCTGGGACCCCCACTGCCCCAGGAGTGAACCCAGGAGTCCGAGCTCGCCGTCTTTCCCGTGCAAGTGCCTCTCCAGCCTCTGGGCGCCCCGGCCAGAACCGCCCCAGAGCTGGGATCCGTCTCTCCACCGGCCGCCGCGGAGCCGGCAGCAGCTACCCGCCTTGGGGCGCCCGAGTGCGCGGAGAGATGCGGAGCAGACGGGGCACGGGACAGCTGGGGAGTAGATTCCCCCCCACGGAGCTGGGGGCTCAGGGGGGGCCGAGGCTGAGGGGAGCAGGGGGAGCCCAGGAGGGGTTGGGAGCAGGGGAGCCGGGACTGGGGTCAGCGGGGAACGGGGGAGCGAGGCTGGAGGAGCAGGGGAGCCCAGGAGGGGTTGGGGAGGAGAGGAGCCAGGACGGGGAGCGGCCAGGGGGGGGAGCTGGGACTGGGGGGATCAGCGGGGAACTGGGGGCGAGGCTGAGGGGAGCGGGGGAGCCGGGACTGGGGGAGAGCGGGGGGAGCCCAGGAGGGGGTTGGGGGAGGAGAGGGAGCCAGGACTGGGGGGGGGGTCAGCGGGGAACGGGGGGAGCCGGGACTGGGGGGTATCAGCGGGGGACTGGGGGCGAGGCTGGAGGGGAACGGGGCAGCCGGGACTGGGGGAGCGGGGGCCCGGGGCAGCGGCTCACCCTGGGGGATGTGCACGATCCCCACGGTGAGCCCGGCCAGCGCGTCCCCCAGCAGCCAGGGCCCCAGGCGGTAGCCGGGCAGCCAGGCGGCGATGGGCAGCCGGCGCCGCAGGAGCCGCAGCGCGGCCGCCCCGGAGCAGCGGCAGCCCCGGGCCACCCGCCGGCGCAGCGTCCCCGCCGGGCGGCCCCGGGGCTCGGGCGCCCCGTAGAGCTGCTGGAAGCGCTGCTCGGTGAGAGCCCGGCCCGGCGCCAGGCGGCTCATGCTGGCGGCCCGGGCGGGCGGGGGCCGCGGCCCCTTTTATCGCCCGGGCCGGGACCCCGCCAAGCCCCGCCCCCTGGGGCGGCCCCGCCCCCTCTGACCCACAGCCCCCAGTCCCACCCACTCCCAACCTCTGACCCACAGCCCCCCCGGGCTCTAATCTATCCCCCTCTGACCCCCACCCCCCAGCTCCCCAATAACCCCTCTGACCCACAGCCCCCACAGCTCCCAGTCCCACCCACTCCCAACCTCTGACCCACAGCCCCCCCCGGGCTCTAATCTATCCCCCCTCTGACCCACAGCACCCCCAGCTCCAATCTATCCCCTCTGACCCACAGCCCCCACAGCCCCCAACCTCTGACCCACAGCCCCCTCCTGGTCTCCAATCTACCCCTATGTAACCTACAGCGACCCCTGGCTCCCATCTACCCCCCATCAGACCCACAGCCACCCCAGCACCCACCCCACCCACGACCCCCCCCCCTTTCTGACCCACAACCCCTTCCTGGGCTCCAATCTACCCCCCTCTGACCCACAGCTCCTTCACCACCATCATCCCTAGAGACCCGTAAAGGCAGGGCACTGGCTGGAGAGGGGGCTGAGCCTTGGGACACAAGGAGCCCCTGGGGGCTGATCCTGCAGGATGCCCAGCCATCTCCCCCTGACCTGGGGGCCCTGCTCCTGGCAGAATTAGGCCCTTTGAATTCCGCGTCCCCAAGGCAGAATGGGGGTGTGAACAGAGCCCCACTGCACCCAGTCGTGCCCACTGCTCCCTGCCCAGTCTGGGGGCTGCACCCAGAGAGCCTGGTGCCTTCAGGATGTGGGGGGGGCACGGTCCCATCCCCCTTCTCTGCCTCCAGCAACCCCCGGGCCTCCTCCCACCCCAACTCCAAGCCCCCCCCCGCCCCGCAAGGGGAGTCGCTGTGGCCCCCCACCTGGGAGCTGTTGTCCCATATCCTGTTTGCCAGCCCAGGTGGGGGACAACCCTCCCCCCGCCCCAGGCAACCAGACGGATTCAGCACCAAGCCCCCTGATGCTGGGGGGATGGGGGGCAGCCTCAGCAGAGAGGTCGGGGGCTGAACGGGCCACGGAGGCCAAGCTCCCCTCGGCCTGTTGGGGGAGGGGGCCCTGCCGGGAGTGCCCTGGCCTGGCACATTGGGGGGGGCACATGAGTGGCAGCCCCATCCTCCTGGGGGTCTCCAAGCACCTGAATCCCCAGAAGCCCTGCAGCCAGGCAGCCCCCCCCCCATCGCTGTGCCCATAGCCACTGTCCCTGCCCCGCCCCCCAGCCTGGCCTCTAGCTAACCCGGGGACACAGAAGTGAATCCTTCCCTATAAACAGGATCTTCCCACTGAACTGGCCACACGGCACTAAACCCTGACAGGGAGGAAACCGCTCCCCCCCCGGCCCGGCCCGGGGCCCCCGCGCGGGAGCCGGACTCACGCCTGGCCCCGCGGCGCTAAACACAGGAACTATCGTGTGCCCGGGGCTGAGCCCAGCACACTCAGGGCACAGGCCCAGCAATGGCCCCTAGCCAGGAGCCTCCTGCTCCGGGGCTCCCGAAAACCTCCGCCGGCCGGACGCCGGGATGGGACGCCAGGCTCGATAGCCGCCCTGGGCTGGCAGCAGCCCTGGTCAGAGACAGGGCACTGGGCGAGCGGGCCTGCCCCGGTACCAGCCCCACTCACCCCCCGAGGCGCCGTGGGGAGAGGGCAATGCCCTCGGCCTCTGGGGAGGGGGGGAAAGCAGCTGATCTGCTACATGCCTCCCCTGCCCCCCCATCAGTCTGTCCATCCCCCTATGCACCCCTCTATCCCCACCCCATGCACCGCTCCCCAGGCATCCTCCCCTAGTTCCATAGCTCCCCTGCTAGCCATCCGCACCCCCAGCCCCATCCACAGGGCCCCTTTGGTCTGTCTGCTCCCACGCCCATGACTGTGGTATCCAGCGGCTGATCCCAGGCTCTGAAATCGCTCCCCCCGCTTATGGAAGGGAAGCCGCAGGGGGACAGGACTCTGGCAAGCAGGCCCCTCACCCACGCCCCCCTGCCACAGCCACACGCACTCAGGCAGGAAGATGCCACGGCTGGCATGGAGCCCCGGAGCCCCTATCTCCAGCACCCTCCACCCCTGCTCCTGGCTGCCCCCCCGCCCCCCTCCCGAGAGATTCAAGGGCAGGTGCCGGCTATAACATCCATTGCAATGATGCCTCTGCCTGTGTCCATTTCCAGACACTTCCAGCCAGTAGGAGCACAGGAAACAGGGAGGGGGGGTCCCATTTAGCCTGGGGGGGGGAGGCATGTAACCTTTTAGATGCTGGACTGGTCAAAGCAGAGGCTCTCCCAAGGGAATCGCATTCTTCTCTCACTCCAGCCAATGGGAGTTAGGCACCGAACTAAAGGCCTCGGGGGCAGAGAGAGGCTGTCCCCGCCCTTCGCCCAGCCCCTACGTCCCCCCCTCGCCCAGCCCCTACGTCCCCCCTTGCCCAGCCCCCACCTCCCCTCCCTATCCCGTAACAGCCCCGTGCTGCCATGTCGCAGCTGAGAACAAGGCGGGGGAGCTCCCCGCTGGCCCCCCCAGTCCCTCCCTTGGGGGCTTCCAGCCATCGCTCTGTGGGAGCCTCTCCCGTCGCCAGCACCCCTGGGTGTGGGGAGCCCGGCTCCTCTGGCCTCTGAGATTCTAGCAAACCCACCCGGCGGCAGCGCCTCGCCCCAGGGAGCGGCACCTGGCTGCCCGTGGCCATGCTAGGAGCTGGCAGGGGAGGGACAATGGCTCCCCGGCTAATTGCCCTGGTGGCTGCCAGTTTGCCACCCAAGGATGACGGTTTGTGGCCTTCTCAGCTCGCCCCTGGCCCCGGGCCCGCTGGGCACTGCCCCCCTGTTGCCGGCAGCGGGCACTGCCCAGCACAGGGCCTGGTTGTGTCCAGAGCAGCGGCAGCACCATCCGGGTGCTATGGCCGATGTGCCAGGGGCCCTGCCCCGCCACAGTGGCCTGGTTGTCAGCAGGCACCGCCCTGGCATCCCAGGCCGTCCTGCGCTGCCCCATCCCCATCTTCCCAGCTGCAGCCCACACCCGCCTCGGCCAGTCGGGAGCTCCCCGCTGCCTCTCCCCGGCCCATTCTTCAAAGTCTGGGTGGTGCAGGCTGGAGCCCGCGGCCTTCCAATTCCTTCCATTGTTCCCCTGGCGTCTTATCGCGCCGGCTGGCTGCCTGGCCCGCTCGCTCAGCACGTCCTGTCAGCGTTAATCCCACCTCGGGGAGGCCGCGGCCAGCTCCCCCTCAGCCCCCACATTGTTCGCGGGGAGGAGAGCTCCAGGATGGGTTCCTGTATTTCAATGAGCCTCCGAGGATCCGCCTGGCCGCCTGCCACTTGGCAGCCTGGCCCGCCCGAGGGTAACAGGGTGATGGGCTGGGGCTGCGGAGAGTCATCTTCGCTCTCCCGCCCGCCCCGAACGCTATTGTCTGACGGCAGGAAACCAGGCCAGCGCGGAGCAGGGAACACGCGAACCCCCGGGGAGACAAGCGCAGGCAGGGTTAGCGGGCACCCCAGGGCACCCGGAGAGACCCACAGCTAGGTGGGTGCATGGCCCAGGCTGCTGGGGAAGATAGCGCAGCATTCAGGGAGTCAGGACTCCTGGGTTCTATTCCCCAGCTCTGGGAGGGGAGTGGGGGCTAGTGGTTAGAGCAGGGCCTGGCCCTCAGGACTCCTGGGTTCTATTCCCCGTTCTAGGAGAGTGGGATCCAGTGCTTAAAGCAGAAAGGGATGAGAGACAGGACTCCTGGGTTCTATTCAGGCCCTGGGAGGGGAGGGGAGTCTAGTGGTTAAAGCAGTAAGCTGCCAGGACGCCTGGGTTCTCCTCCCGTCTCTGACGATGGGACATGGAGTGAGTCCTTGCTCTGTGCCTTTGTTTCCCCATCTTGCAGTGCTGAGCTCTGGATCTGTGGCATTTCCCCTAAGAGTTGGGGACCTTCCTGTTCCCCTCAGGGGCTCAGTAACCCGGAGGGGGGGTGTCTCTGCCTCCTAGGGGAGGGGGGATCTCCGCAGTAACAGCTCTCCTTGGGGTGCTACTGACATGTACCTACCTGTACTGTGCCCCTCACCCCAACTCCCAGCCCCCCTACTCTGAACCCCTTTACCCCCCCCCAGTCCAGCTGACTCTGAGCCCTGCCGTGACCCCCCCTTGCCCAGCTGCCGGCCCCTCCCTGGCCCCATGCTGGGCTTGCTCAGATACAACAATCTGCTCTGTCTCTCCTTGGCAGGTCTGGTTTGGGACCCCCCCGATAGCTCTGAGCACGGCCCCGTTCCCCTCCAACAGGCCTCCCTGGGAGGGCTCCGAAAACCCCGCTGCCGCCGCTGAGAACGCCCAGGCTCGTGGCATCTGCGGCTGGCCCTGCACCCCGAGCCACTGCCCGGGATAAGCCTCAGTGTCCCGCCGTGGTTCAAAGCCAGCGCAGGATTCGCCCGGGGCATGGCCCAGCCCCCCTCCCCCGGGCTAGTCTTCTGCAAGCTGCTTCCACACGGGCGAGCAGGGACCGGTCATTTGTCAAAGCCCCCGGGGAGCCCTTGGCCCGGGTCGGCGGATATGTAGCGACGTGCAGCACAGCAATAAACACCAGGCCATTTACCATCTGCCCTCCAGAGACCCCCTCATGCCACGGGCTCCTACGGAAGGATGTGCCGCGAAACTCTGGGTCCCCCTGCACCGGCGGGGGGGGGGATTTCCTGTGTGGTGCCAGCCCCACCCACCTCCTGCCCCTGCGAGCACTCAGCTGTTGTGCAGAGACCAGGCCCCAGACAGCCTCTGCTCCCAAAGAGCTCACAATGGACACAGACCATGGGTGGGAGGGGAAACTGAGGCACAGAGCGAGGCAAAGGGACTTCCCAAGGTCACTCAGCACTAGAGGCGAGAGACTAGGGCCCAGCCCTCGGGCGTCCCAGCCCAGCGCGCTACCCACTGGACGGCACTGCCCCCTGCAACGAGTGACTCCAGCCCTCCGGGTAGCTGCCCCAGGAGCTGCTCTTTGCACTGACCCCTGCAGGGTTCACGATGCTAGTGCAGATCACCACGCAGCGTGCGCCGCACGAGGGCATAAAGGGCTGGAATCAGGCTGTTTCCCCCGGTGTGGACAAGACCGGAGCCTGCCCCGCTCTGACAGGGAAATCGGGGAGTTTTTCGGAGAGCAGGGGGGCTGCAGTTCCCTGCCTTAGCGGATCCTTCCCCCGCTGGGGGTCTTACCCCCAAGCTGAGGGTCCCGGAGACCAGGCCTCCAACGGGAACAGCTCCAGGGATGGGTAGGGGGCAGGAATCCAGTGCACCTCCTGGCTTGGTCGCTCGCTGTCCCCCTCTAGTGGCTATTCCATGCACTGAGGCCTGCAGGTTAAGGAAGCCCCCTCCCTAGCTCATCCAGCAGTAGCTAGTGCGGCGGGATCCAAAGGTCCCGGGTTCGAATCCGCCCCCTTCCCCGGGCGGGGGGTTTTGCAGCACGAGGGCTGATCCGGGGGTAAGCACAGCGGGGCCAGCTCCTGGCACTCAGCAAATGGGACTCGCTCTGTCTGGGGAGCCAGCTGCTGTCCTGAGCTGCCCCTCCGGGGAGCCGCTGGCCCATGACGCGCCTGCCTCTCGTGTGTGGTTCGTGCGTCACGAGAGCTCTTCGCCGCGCCCGGGAGAGCCGGCGAGTGGGTCCCAGCCAAAGCCAGAGAGCAGCAGCCGCACAAGCCGTGCTGAAAAGACCAATGGCCCCTCTCTCCCCCGCACCCAGACCAGGGGGGCAGGAGTGGACATGGGCACGGCGAGCTCTGGGGCGCCCACCCGCATCCCCAAAGGGTTAAGTAGCTTTACCCAACAGTACCTGATAGGCAGAGGAGGGTGGCAGAGGGGGGAGGGGAGCTCGGGCCGCTCTCCCCACACAGCGACTGCTCCCCCAAGGTGCTGAGGACGAATCTCCCGACCAGACACTGCGGTGATGGGCACAGTGGAGGGAGCTGGAGAGATGGGACCCGGTGAGCGCAGGTGACAAGCAGGCTGGGATCTGGGCAGCTCGGCCCTTTGCTGGCTCTGGCGCCCTGGGACATTGGCACGAGAGCGGGACCTGCACCGCTCACAGGCTCTCGCCCTCTGCTGTCCTTCACCCCAACCCGGCCCTGGGGGTCGGAGGGCATCCAGGCGCTCGAGAGAATCCCAGCACGCCCCATGGGAGAGGAGGCTGCCCAGCTACTTTTTACAAATGGGGAAACTGAGGCACAGAGCAGGGGCAGGACTCGCTCAAGAACACACAGCAAGTCAGTGACTGAACCCAGGAGTCCTGCCTCCCAGCCCCCCGATCTGACCCCTCGCCCCTCCCAGAACCAGAACCCAGGAGGCCTGACCGCCATTTGCTGTGCTCTAACCACTACTCAACTCTCCCCTCCCAGAGCCACCAATAGACAGTTCCCTGCTCCAGCCCACCAGACCCCGCTCTCTCCAGAGGCAGGACGAGAACCCAGGGGAGTCCCCTGCTCTGGCCCTGCCTGTCTGATAAAGGAAGCGGGAACCCCAGGGGGAAATGGCCCATCTCCAAAGAGCCAAAAACTTCTTGAGTCGGGGGCTGGGGGGTGCTGGCATCAGGGTATCGGTGCCAAACTCCAGGGCTGCAGCTTCTTGGCTGCTTGCCCAGTTCTGCGCCCAGGCTGGGCGGCACTTTTCTGAGGGCTTCAGGGGTAAATTAATTGGTTCCGGCTGGGCGCAGGGAGAGGAGCCCAGGGCAGATTTTCTCTGCAGCCTGGTCCTTGGCCCCTCTCCCAAGGCTTGAGCGCAGGTGCCAACAGTCCTGGGGCGCCCGTCCCCTGGGAACCCACAGACCTCGGGCCTGGGCAGAGGCCCTGGCCGCTGCAGCGCCAGCTTTCCCGGCAGGCCGGGCGACGGATCCCTCGGTTATCTCCACAGGGGCCAACCTTCCTGTGCCCTGGCCCCTCCTGACCCTGCTCCCTGGGGGGCAGGAAGGGAGGGCCCCGACCGCCCCACCCACCCGATAGGAGCTTGGCCCCGGAGCCAGACTCTCCAGCCAGCCACGCTCCTTGTCCTTGAGCCTCTGCTGATCCTCGCTCCCCCGGTGGGTTCGTTAACGGGGCCGGAGTCCGGACGTCACAGCCAGGCTGGGCTCTGGCAGCGGCAGGGGGGCAGGGGTCCCCCGACGGGCTCTGCCCAGCGACAGGGCCCGGGCAGCGTCCCCCCCAGGGGGGAGATCATTGCCCAAAGATGGGACACCCCCCCCACACACACACACGTGCCACTCCGAACCCTCCCTCCTTGCCTGCGGAGTGGGGGGGCGTCTGTGGGGTACGTCTGTCATTCAGCCCTGTCCCTGCGCCCCAGCCTCGGACCCACACAAGGGGGCAGCAGCGAGCTGCCTTTGGGACAGGAAGGCTGGAGTGGGGCCCCTGCCCCCTCCCTCGCTGTGGCCCTCAGGGACCGCCGGGGGGCGCTGTGGGACTGAGATTTAAAGGGACAATACGTCTTTACACCCACAGCCTCCCCCCACTCTAACCACTAGACACTACGTCCTTCTTGGGATAGAACCCAGGAGTCCTGGCTCTCAGTCCCCTCCCCCAAGCTCTAACCACTCGTGCATGTGCTAGAGATGCCAGCTGGGGCAGGCCCGGCCCGGACCCCCCCAGATCCCCCTCTTCACCCAGCCCGGCACCCGTCCTGGGGATGGAGCCCTCTCCCCCGGAGGGCTGTGTGGTGAGATCTTGGGGAACCCTCCCCCCCATTGGAGGCAACAGACCGGCCAGGTCCCACTAGGCTCTCACTGGCCCCTCGCTGGCTGGAGGAAGGCTCAGGGAGGAGCTGCAGGCCCACGCCCAGGTCCCCAGCTCCCGGAGTCAGGGGATCAGACCAGACTCTCGGCTCTCACTGGAAAAGGACAATTTCTAGCCCTCCCAGCTGGGGAGAAACGCTCAGAATTATGACCCAAGTGTAACTAACTCAACAACGCTGCCTGAGTCTGCCGAGAGCCTGAGCCCATAGCTCCGAGAACGGGGGGGGAGCTGCCTCATTCATCCCCCTGGGGTGTAACCGCCAAGATCCTCCTCTTTGGGGGCCCTGGCCAGCCCCACCCCAGCACGGGACTCTGTGTGCGGCAGGAGGGGGAGAACGCAGCAGGCCCAGCCCCCATCCAAGCAGAGCCACCCTGGCAGTGGGCAGGAAGGGGAGGCCGTGGGAGGGAGAGGGAGAGCCGGACACTTCCCCCTCCTGGGGAGTCCACTTTTATAGCGGACCCAGAGCCCTGGAGGTGCCTTAAACCAGTCATGGGGCGGGGCTGCGCCCTCTCCCCACTAGAGGGCACCCTCCGGAGCAGGGGCGAGCAGCTCACCAGGGGCCCAGCCTCCCAGGCTGGCACCTCTCCCCAGGACCAGCTTCTGGGTGCCAGCCACGCAGGGCTCCCGCTGTCCCCAGCCACGCAGGGCGACCCCGTCGGGAGCGGGACGGGCGCCGCGAGCCCCCCGCCCGGAGCTCACCTGGTCTGCAGGCAGCAGGAGGCCGTCCCCAGGCGGGGGCTCCGGGGCGCTTTGATTCGGGGGGTTGAAGATCAAGCGAAGCACGAGGTAAATTCGGGCCTTTGATCTGCGAAGACGCAGGCGTCGATTCCAGCTTTGATTTCCTTCGCCGCGGGCGCGGTGCCAGGAGCCACCGCACAGGGCAAAGCGCCAGCCACGCAGGGCAGCCGGGCGCAGGGACAGGGCAGGGCACACACAGCACGCACAGCGGGCACACACGGACACACTGCACGGATCCGCAACACTGCACAACACAGCGCACACTGACACAACGCACAGCTACATAACACAGTGCACACTGCACAACAGAGCACCCACTGACACTGCACGGTTCTGCAACACAGCGCACGCTGCACAGCACAGCACACACTGCACAGCTACACAACACAGCACACACTGCACAACACAGCGCACACGGCACAGCTACACAACACAGCACACACTGCACAACACAGCGCACACTGACACAACACACAGCTACACAACACAGTGCACACTGCACAACAGAGCACCCACTGACACTGCACGGTTCTGCAACACAGCGCACACTGCACAACACAGCGCACACTGCACAGCTACACAACACAGCACACACTGCACAACACAGCGCACACGGCACAGCTACACAACACAGCACACACTGCACAACACAGCGCACACTTCACAGCTACACAACACAGCACACACTGCACAATACAGTGCACACTGACACAACACACAGCTACACAACACAGTGCACACTGCACAACACAGCGCACACTGACACAACGCACAGCTACACAACACAGTGCACACTGCACAACAGAGCACCCACTGACACTGCACGGTTCTGCAACACAGCACACACTGCACAACACAGTGCACACCAACACAGTGCACACTGCACAACACAGCGCACGCCAACACACCACACAGCTACACAACACAGC
This sequence comes from Mauremys reevesii, assembly GCF_016161935.1. Classification (NCBI taxonomy): domain Eukaryota; kingdom Metazoa; phylum Chordata; order Testudines; family Geoemydidae; genus Mauremys; species Mauremys reevesii. Next base: position 17,334,523 of record NC_052647.1, on the reverse strand, counting down.
ACACACTGACACACTGCACAACACAATACAATGCACAGCTACACAACACAGTGGACACCAACACACTGCACATGCCAACACACTGCACAGCTACACAACACACACCAACACACTGCACAACACCGTGAATATTGATGCACTGCGCAGCTACACAACACAATGCACACTGCATAACAAAGCACACACTGATGCATAGCACAGCTACACAATGCACACTGATGCATTGCATGACACTCACTCAACACACTAAACAGTCACACAACACACTTCAAGACAGAGCAGGGGCTGGCAGAGCGCATACCAACACACACACAGACCCACATACACCAGGGACCCTTCCTCGTGCCCCACATGGGAACTCAACACAGATCAGACACACTGGTGTATTGCACACACAGCACAGCTCTCTGCCTGCCCCATACCTGCACCCCACACCTCCCTGCCCCATACCTGCACCCCGGCCACACCTCCCTGCCTGTCCCATGCCTCCCTGCCCCACCCTCGGTGCCCCACACCTCCCTGCCTGCCCCACGTCTGCACCTCAGAGTCCCACACCTCCCTGCCACACCCCCAACTCCCCACACCTCCCTACCTGCCCCACACCTGCACCCCACACCTCCCTGCCCCATACCTGCACCCCGGCCACACCTCCCTGCCTGTCCCACCTCTCCCTGCCACACCCCCAGTGTCCCACATCTTCCTGCCCCACATCTCCCTGCCTGCCCCACGTCTGCACCCCACACCTCTCTGCCCCACACCTCCCTGCCTGCCCCACACCTGCACCCCACACCTCCCCACCCCGCTACACTGGACCCCTGCTTCACGGCTGCCCCCCAGCACAGAGCCCCTTGCCCAGCCCCGGGCCCCGTCTCCCAGCCTGGGCACCGGGGCCCGCTCTGCACTGAGCTGCCAGAGGGCACTGGGGGGGGGCTGGCACAGAGCCCTCCCAGGCCCGTGGCTTAGCCAGGCCAAAGCCCCCCCCCTTCACGGCAGGGAGCGTGGGGCAGGGTGGGGCTGCTCCGTGCCAGCCCTGGGGGCAGCAGAGGCCGAGAGGCCACTGGCACCGGGAGCTGCCATCCGGGCACATCCCCAGCTCGGCTAATGAGCCGCAGCACAAGCCAGATGGCATAATTCATGGCCCGGCGGCTGCCCCCTGCTGCTTCGCCGAGCAACCCCCAGATGTATTATTCATGCCCCCCCCGGACTTTTCTGGGACTGGCAACAGCCCCCCCCGGCTCCCCTCGGAGTCATCCGCTAATGAGCCGCTTCCCGGGGGACTGCGGGGAAGGAAGGAGACTCCAGGCTGGCGGCCCCCCCTCCCAGCGCTGCCCCCTGCGGACGAGCCCCACACTCCACGGGGAAGCCCGTGGGGGGAATCCGAGCCCCCCGCGCGCCCTGGGGGGGGCCAAGCACCTGTGGCTCCCGGCCCCGGCCCAAGTTAAGTTCCCGAGACTGGAGCTCGGAGCAGGGGCCGCAGAGGAGCACATGGTGCCCCCCCTCCCTCCCACATCAGCCTAATGCAAGGAGAGGGGGGCGCCCGCCCCGCTGCCTTGTTTTCCCCCTAATTGCATGGCGGGGGACTGGCAGCAGCTGCTCCTCAGCTGGCGGGTGCCGCGGGATGCTAAACAGGCGCTTCAAAGCCGGGCCTACGCGGCGCGAGCAAATTGGACCCGTCGTCCCGGCTCCGCGCGGGGCCCCCCAGGCCTTTGTACCCCCGGCTCAGAACCGCTCGGCTGCTTCCTCCGATATCCGTCAGCCGGGTGGCAGGAGACGAGATGAAACACAGGCTGGGGGGGGCCCGGCCCGTCCCCGGGGCCCCCCGAGCTGCTGCTACTTGTTGTTCTCTGCTGCAGCCGATCCCTGGATTTCCCGGGCAGCTGGGGTGGGACTTGGCGAAGATTCACTTTGCCGAGAAACTTTCGGTGCCAGGGAGCCGGGGAAGGGGCCGCTGCTGGGGGAGGGGCTCCCAGCCTGGCAGCGTGAGGGGCTGGGAGCCCAGGGTGGCGCTGGGACTGGGGTACAGAGCTGACATTGCAAGCTGAGCGCCCCTCCGTCCTGCCTGAGTCCCCCAAGCCTGCCAGGTCAGCTGCCCACACGCAACTGTGCCAACACCCTTCCATCCCCACCTACAGCCCCTGCCAGCCCGGCCCTGGGCTCCCCACAGCCCTTCCGGTGCCCCTCACTCCCGACCCACAGCCCCTGCCAGCCCAGCCCTGCCAGTGCCCCTCACTCTCGCAGCCCCTGCCAGCCCAGCCCTGGGCTCCCCCCACCCAGCTCTGCCGGTGCCCCTGACTCCCGACCCACAGCCCCTGCTAGCTGAGCCCTGGGCTCCCCCCCAGCTCTGCCAGTGCCCCTCACTCCCGACCCGCAGCCCCCTGCTAGCCCAGCGCTGGGCTCCCCACACATTCAGTTCTGCTGATGTCCCCTGAACCCAAGCTACAATATGAAGCAGGGAGAGTCAAGGGGGTCAGTGGAAAACTCCAACCCACCCTGGCTAAGAAGCCCCATATTGTGGGGATCTGGGCTGGAGGAGCCAATCCAACAACCCCTTCCCCCAAGCCCCAAGATCAGGGCAGGGCTGTTCTGGAATCAAAGCAGACGGGCACAGACAGACAGATGGACAGAGACACCGAGCAAGCAACAGCCGGCCTCATGGAGAACAATGTACAGATGAACACTCAGGAGACACCAAGGGACAGCCGGGTAGCACCCAGGGACAGCCAGACACCCGGGGGGGCACTGAGGGACAGCCAGACACCCAAGGATTGCCGAAGGTCAGACGGACACCCAGGGAGCACCGAAGCATGACCGGACACCTGGGGAGTGCTGAGAGACAGCCCAACACCCGAGGGGCACCCAGGGAGAGCTGGACACCCAGGAACACTGAGGGACAGCCGGACACCTGGGGAGCGCCAAGCAACAGCCGAACACCCAGGGGGCTCCGAGGGACAGCCGGACACCTGGGAGCACCAAGGGACAGCCGGACACCCAGGGAGAGCCGAGGGACAGCCGGACACCCAGGGGGCTCTGAGGGACAGCTAGACACCTGGGAGCACCAAGGGACAGCCGAATACCCGGGGGGCTCCGAGGGACAGCCAGACACCCAGGGAGAGCCGAGGGACAGCTGGACACCCAGGGGGCTCCGAGGGACACCCAGACACCCCGGAGCACCAAGAGACAGCATCACAGCGGGACACCCGGGGAGGGCTTCAGGGGTGATTTGGTTGTCCTGGCCGCGTGCGGGGAGTGGCCGGGCCACACCCCCAGCCCCACCGAGCCCAGTAATGTCTCCGTTTGTCGGGTGCGCTGAGTTCTGGCACCGCCGGCTCCCATCCGCCCGACAGGCCTGGGCAGCCTCTCTCCAAAAGCCCTCGAGGCGGGTGCGAGCCCCTGGCACATCCGGGCACCACAAAACAAGGCTGGACTCCCAGCCCCCTGGCCCCAGCCCAGAGCCCAAACTCCAGCCAGCCAGGAGCTGGAGCGAAGCAGGCTGAGCCCTGAGAAGGGAGCCGTGAGGGAGGTGCCCCCTGCTGCTGTACCCACCGCGAGGACCCCAAGTCCCCACAGCTGGGCACCGTGTGTCTCTGCCAGCCCCAGGCCTGCCCGGAGGAGGCGGGAGCAGGACGAGCAGGGGAGGGCTGGAGATCGGGAGCAGGAGGCTGAGGGCGGATGGTACCAGCCGGGGGGATTAACTTTAAGGGGTGTGGGGGGTAAGCAGGAGGGAGCTGCTCTCTATCCCCCCTCCCTCAGAGCAGGGGCAGAGACACCCCCCCACTTCCAGGGGCGACCGATCCCCTTGCTCCTGGGATGGCTGGCAATGGGGGGGGCATAGCTGGGGGAGGGGGATTTGCAGTTGTGTCCCCCAAGGATTGAACAGAGACACCCGCCCCCCATCTCCGGCTCCTTTCCCAGTGACCTGGGAACCTGCCCAGTGTCTGCCCGTTCCAGGCTGGGAACTGCAATCACCAGCCACTCTGCAGGCAGCAGCAGCCCCTGGGGTGCTGGATCCATGGGGCTGGGCAGGGGGGCAGGGTTCCAGCTGCTGTTGGGGCAGCAGCTGGACACCCAGAGCCCATAGGGGAGAGCAGCGGGCACCCCTCCCCCCCTTGCCCAATGGGACCATCTCCAGCCCGGTGCGTGATGGGCAAACCCCCTGCAGGCTGCATGAGTCACCTACCATCTGGGTGCCATTCTGAGCCTCTTCCTTCCCTTGCAGGGAGCGAGCTGAAGTTGGTGGGGGGAGGCGCCAGGACTCCTGGGTTCTCTCGGAGGATGCAGGCACCTCACTAATATCCATTCCCAGCTCTGGGAGGGGAGGGAGCCGACCCAGCCGAGTGGTCAGACCAGGGGAGTCCAGGGAGTCAGAATTCCTGGGTTCCATCCCCCAGCGCTGCCTCTGGGTCGGTCACCACCATGCTGCGGGCCTCAGTTTCCCCCAATCTTCCATAAGTTACGTGCTGGGGAGGGGCTGATTTCAGGGGTGTCAGTGAAACACTCCGAGACCCCGAGCGAGGGACACTCGCTATTACCTGGCACCGGAGCAGGGGCTGGCGAGCCCAGGGGCAGAGTCCGGCAGCTTTCCCCCAGGGCTGGAGCAGAGATCAGAATCCGCTGGGGTTTGGCAGCTCTGCAGACCAGCTCCATGGCACCTTCTGCTGGGAGCACATGGGCCGGGGCACGGCCCCCTGGCTGCTGGGACCTTTACCCCCGTGCCAGCCCCCCAGAGCTAGAACCCAGGGGCCAAGTCAGGTCCTATCCCCAGCTCTGGGGTTAAGGGGGTTGGGGGGGGGTCTAAGGATTAGAGTGGGGAGCTGGGAGCCAGGACTCCTGGGTTCTATCTCCAGCTCGGGGAGGAGAGTGGGGTCTAGTGGTTAGAGCTGGGGGGAGGCTTGGAGCCAGGACTCCTGGGTTCTGTCTCCAGCTCTGGGAGGGGAGTGGGGTCTAGTGGTTAGAGCTGGGGGGGGAGTGGGGGCGGGGCTTGGAGCCAGGACTCCTGGGTTCTATCTCCAGCTCTTCCCATGGGATAACACTGTGGCACCAACACCCACCCACCCAGCATCAGCTGTCCTGCCCCAGCCCCCCAGCTCTGGTCAGGGTGCAGGGCGGGGGGAGCCGGGGAAAATCCCGGCTGGCGGGAGATGGGGGTCCAGGGCCCAAAGCGGGGGGGGGGGCGGGAAAGCGCAGGCTGGAGCTTTGTTTTAGCAGTTCAAAGCGATGCACCGGTTGTTTGCACTTCAAAGGGCGCAGCTGGGCCCGCGCGGAGTAATTAACAGCTGGGTTACAAGGGACCCTGAAAGAGCCCCCCCCGCCCCGCCCCTGCCGCCACTGCACGTGCGCGCTCACACACACACACACCCACCCAGCTGCGACTCCACACACACACACCCTGCTGTGACTCCATACACACACACACCCACCCTGCTGCGACTCCACACACACACACATACACACACCTGCCTCCACACACACACACAGCTGCGACTCCACACACACACACACACACCCTGCTGTGACTCCATACACACACACACACACCCTGCTGCAACTACACACACACACACATACACACACCTGCCTCCACACACACACACTGCTGTGACTCCACACACGCACACCCTGCTGCAGCTCCACACACACACACACAAACACACCCCACACTGCGACTGCACACACACCCAACCCCATGCTGCAACTCCACACAGACACCCTGCTGTGACTATACACACACACCCCTGCTGCCATCATGCATATTTGCGCCCCCAGAGCTGTCACCATGCACACTCACACACACACCCTTGCCACTACTCACACACAAACATAAACACCCACCACCATCACACACACTCAGGGTTGTGTGAGACGTGTCTTGGAAACAATGCCTCTTCCCTGACTGCATTGGACACCCCCCCACACACACACACAGTCACACCTGCCACCGTTGGTCCACACAACCTACCCACAAACACCTGCCACTGACACGCACACCCCAGCTGCTGCCGGACATTCTCTGCACGCACACACATGCTGCGGCAGTGCCACATTCACACACACACATGCATAGACAACTCACACGCATCTACCATTGCTACACTCACACATCTGTCATCATTGATACACACATGAACACCCCAGCTGCTGCCACACGTGCAGTGAATGAACACATACACTACACAAACACACTGCATGTGCGCACACACTGTACAAAAATGTGCATTGCACAAGCACACTGCATACACACTGCACAAACACTGGGTGCGCACACCCATGCACACTGATTGCACAAACACACTGCATGCACACACACTTCACAAATGCACTCCATGCACATGCACTGCAGAAACACAAGCACTGCAAAACCACACTGCATGCACACACACACTGCGGAAACACACTGCATGCACACATGCACTATGAACACAGTGCACAAACACATGCATTGCATGCACATACACACCCACTGTATGCACACACACACGCACTCCTGCACCGCACGTGTGCTGCTGCCACACTCATACAACACTCACACACACAACTCCCATTGCTACACACACACTCTCACTACCACCCCCACCCACTTCTGCCTCTTGATACAACACCCAGTTTAGGGCTGCCTGGCATGGTCCTCCTGGGGGAGAGAACAACCCGCTGCCGGCAGCCCCCCACCGCACCCCTCCCCATGGCACCGGGGCCATGCCCCACACCGAGCCCAGTTCCCATCTCCATGTGATAGCTGGTTCCCAGCCGATGGTGCCCCTGGCCCTGACACCACCACACCCGCTGCCGAGCTGCAGCCGGCCAGCTGGGGCCTGGTGCCATCCACACTAGCACTGTGTGAACACGTTTGAGTGACAGCTGCCCTGTAGACATGGCGGGGGCGGGGATACCAGCTCCTTGGGCTGAGGGGGATGGGCTGAGGTCCTGGCACATACCTGAGGGCGGAGGGGGAAGGGGAGACAGAAACAACCTCTCCCAGGGCGTTCACTGAAACCCACCCTAGGGATGGAAAATGCAAATGGAGGGGGGCTGGGCCCTCTGATGGGGGGGGGGGGGCAGCCCAGAGCCCGGCGATATGGCAGCACAATGGGCGATTTGCATACAATGCCCCAAGGCCTTGGGGTGGGGAGGAGGAGAGCTGGGGGAGGGGCAAACCTGCAGGTGACTGGGTGAGTGGGGAGGATTCAGAGCCTGGCTGACACACGTCCCCCTCCTCCTGCCAGACTGGGGCCCATGTGCCTCCTGCCAGCTCCTGCCTGCTGGGCACTCGCTGTCCTAGCTGCTTTCTCACCGTATCTCACCACCTGGGCAGCGCGGGCGGATGCCAGCCCCTGTCTGGGTCCAGCAGCCTCAGCCAGGCCCCTGCCAAGCAGCAGAGAGGGACGGGCACAGCCGGGTGCCACCCCCCAGGCCAGACACTCGGACACAGGACAGGGTGCCACCCCCACCCAGGCTGAACACACGGACATAGCACAGGGTGCCACCCCCCAGGCCAGACACACAGACACAGCACAGGGAGTCACCCCCCAGGCCGGACACACGGACACAGCACGGGGTGCCACCCCCCCCAGGCCGGACACACGGACACAGCACAGGGCGCCACCCCCCCAGGCCAGACACACAGACACAGCACCGGGTGCCCCCCCCACAGGCCAGACACACAGACACAGCACAGGGTGCCACCCCCCCAGGCCAGACACACAGATACAGCACAGGGTGCCACCCCCCCAGGCCAGACACACAGACACAGCACAGGGTGCCCCCCCCCACAGGCCAGACACACAGACACAGCACAGGGTCCCACCCCAGGCCGGACACATGGACACAGCATGGGGTGCCACCCCAGGCCGGACACACAGACACAGCACAGGGTGCCACCCACAGATGCAGCACAGGGTGTCACCCCCCAGGCCAGACACACGGACACAGCACAGGGTGTCACCCCCCGGGCCGGACACATGGATGCAGCACAGGGAGTCACCCCCCAGGCCGGACACATGGACATAGCACAGGGTGCCACCTCCAGGCCGACACACAGACGCAGCACAGGGAGTCAACCCCCCGGCTGACACACGGACGCAGCACAGGGAGTCACCCCCCAGGCCGGACACATGGACATAGCACAGGGTGCCACCTCCAGGCCGACACACGGACGCAGCACAGAGTGTCACCCCCCAGGCCAGACACACGTTCCGTGTGGACGGAGGAGGCCAGCTGGCCAGTCTTGGCAGAGCGGCGCCTTGGCAGACCTTGGAGAAGTGGGGGGGATTTATCGTCTGTGTGTCTGTCCATCCGTCCTGCTGTAATTCTGTCCATCTTCCAGTCACTCTCTCTTGCTTTCCCACGGGTGCCCCTCACAGGGGTATCTGGGAGCTAATGCTAATAACAGGCATTGGCTTCAAGCCGGTCTCTGACCCACCCCCCCAAGTCAGGCCTGGGAGAGCTGATGCTTCATTCCCCCCTCCCATTCCCCGGAGGGGCTGGTCTGCAGGGGGATCTCTGGGCGCCCTGCCCTGCCCCCTGCTGCAGAGCCACCGGGGGCATCTCCAGTGTGTCCGAAACACCCGGCTCTGTTCCCAGGAGCGTCCCAAGGCGCTGGATACGAAGTGAGCCACGCACCAGTGGGCCTGCCACCTGATCCTGGGGTGCCAGGCTGAGGGGATTCCTGTGGCCCCTCCCCGCCTCTCTGTGGCCACAAAGCAGGAAGGTGCCGGCTGGGGTGGAGTGGTTAGAGCCAGGGGGGCGTCCTGGGCCCTTGAACTGGGCAGAGGGCGCTGGGCAGAAGGCAGGGGGCATCCTGAACCCACAAACGCCCTCCCCTGTCCTGGATGCAGCCAGCTCTGGGGTGAGGCCCTGCTGCTGGGCTGGCATGTCACGTACCCAAGAGGAACCATTTGCTGCATCCCACGAGCTCCTTCCCCTCCCCCTCCCCCCGACTCCCTAAAAACCCCACCTCGCGCTGTACCTTTCAAGAGATAAAACGAGCAGCCGGGGCTCTTCACACGAGCCCAATCGGCCCCTTTGCATCCGTAACGAGCGGCCCAGCAGGGAGCCCGGCGCTTAAAGGAGACCCCGCCAGACCCCTTTGAAATCCCTCCGTCTAGTTTAATGATTGGTTCGCTCCCCGACTTCAAAGGCTGCCTCCCCTCCGCACTCCTGATTGGCTGAGGGGGCAGCCCAAAAAAAAAAAGTTTGCGCGCAGGGGGAAAAGCGCAAAGATGCGGCCGGGGGAGAAGCGGCGGCCGGAGACGGAGAGTGACGCCTGCGAGCCGCGGCGCGCCGCGCTCCATGGAGCAGCCCTGAGCCCCCGGCCCCGGCTCCCGGCCCCCAGCCCCGCTGCAGGTAAGGGGCTTCCCTTCCGGCCGGGAACTCAGGCGAGCTGCCGGCTCCCCGCCCCAGCAGGGTGGGGATGGGCCGAGGGACCCCCTCGACCCTTCCCCGCTGGAACGCTGCGTGCGCCCCGGAGAGCTGCGCCCTCCGTGCCCAAGTCCTGCGCCCTGCGACGCAGGGAGGCGAACCCTGTGCTGGGAGGGGGGATGTAACAGCTCTCCGAGGGCCCCGATCCCGAGCACGCCTCGCTGGGAGGCAGGTCGCTGCCCGGAGCCGAGAGGGGGTGGGTTTTTTTCCGGGGGGCGGGGGAGCAAAGAGAGGCGATTCCCATGGAAGATCCTCTCCATGCGCTTTGCCTGGCACGGGACAGGGACCGTCTCCTCGTCCCCGGCCCGCCCTCTGGATCCCTCCCGCTCCGAGCTGAGCCCAGCGGAGGGCAGCTAAGCCTCGGGCCTTTGCCTCGGTGTTAGCCCCACGCCCCTTGGGCGTCTTCCCCGGGGCCCCTAGCGGGTCCCTCACACCTGGAGCCCAAGGGAGCAGAACCCGCCAGCGGCTGCGGTTACCAAGCTGGGACCCGGGCGCAGGGCTGGGACCCCGGCTGCACACTGATCACCTGCTGTCACGGGACGCACCGCGCCCCCTGCTCCCCCCCCCCCCCCGCCCCAGGCTGCGAGTCCCAGCTCAAGCACCCACGACCCTCCAGCCTGTGACAAAGTCAGAGGGAGCTGAGCGCCGGGTCCTGCTAGGGTTGGGAGGGGGAGGGGGTCATGTTTTCAGAGTCACCCCTCCCCTCAATCACAGGGCATGAGTCACTCTGCAGCCTCTGCCATGTGGAGCTGCTCCCCTCCCCTCTGCCCCTGCGAGAGCCTTCTCCTCTGCAGCTCCTGCCACCCGCCTCTCCCCAGGGCCCCGGTTCCCCTGAAACCTCAGCAGAGCCCCCGTGTCCCATTTATAACCGAGTAGGCGGGCTCGCCCCTCACAGGGGTGGGCACAGGACACTGCCTGCGGACCGGAGTGGTGCCCTTGGCCAAACCACTGGTGATACGGATGCACGGGCCCGTCTCCGCCTAGTGAAGATCCCCCAACCTCTGGGCTGGACTCTGCTCCCAGAAACATGGGTGAAATCTGGAGTGAGTTCAGCACCCATGGGAACGGGCTGGGGACTGGCGGGCGAGCCCTCCTGTGGCACGGGACCACGGCAAAGCAGAGTTCTCAGACCCTAGAGAGAAACACTCCGGGATCTCCAAGGTCAAACGACTCCTGAACAGCCGGTCGGAGGCTGACAAGAACGGACCCTGCTGGGTATCCCAGGCTGGGCTGTGCCAGGCTGCCCGTGCCAAGCTCAGTGTAACACCCCCTCCCGGGCAGTCGTGCATCCTGGCTTGGGTTAATAACCCAGCTTTGCAAACGCCTCAGCTTTCTAGTCTTAGGGTGCAGGAGTTGGGGGCTGAGCCCTGTGCGAGGCCGGACACAGACTGGGAGCTATTCCCACCCTGAGGCTGATCAGCTGGGGGGGGGGGGGGAAGCCCCCCCAGAGGCCTGACCCGCCCTGGGCAGGGCACACCCACAGCTGCCAGGGCAGGAAAAGGAGTTTGCAGCTCCACACCCCCAGCTGCCAACCCAGAACTCAGGCAACTCTGTGGGGCTCCCAAGTCGGAGCCGTGCCCTGAGGTGGGCCCAGCGTTCCCGGGGGGGGGGGGGGTCACCAGGAACCACATCCAGGCTCCCGCCCCAAGGTGGGGAGGGCAGGAACCAGCTGGGGTTTGGAGGTGGGTCAGTTCTGCTGGGGGAGCTGGTGCCCAGGCACAAATAGGGGCAATTTGCATCAGAGGCTAATGAGCACCTGGGAGTGGGGGGGGGGGGAGTTCTGTTCTGTGGGGCCCTGGGCACCCCCTAGCGGCCGGACCTGGGGCGCTGGGGATGGGGGTGCCGCAGCTGGGGGGGCCGGAGGCATGGTGGCTGGGGTGATGCTGTGATGGGAAGTCAAGTGGGTGATGCTCTTGACAGAGGAGAGGGTTGCTGGGGGCAGGTGATGCAGGGGCTGGGGGTGATGCTCTGGTGCAGGGGTGGGAATATGCTCAGGCTGGGGGCAGGTGATGCAGGAGCTGGGGGTGAAGATGCTCAGGCTGGGGGCAGGTGATGCAGGGGCTGGGGCAAGCTGCAGGAGTGGTACTGGGGTGATGCACTGGCTGGGGTGAAGATGCTCGGGTGGGGCAGGTGATGCAGGGGCTGGGGTGATGCTCTGGTGCAGGGGTGGGAAGATGCTCAGGCTGGGGGCAGGTGATGCAAGGGCTGGGGGTGATGCTCAGGCTGGGGGTGAAGATGCTCGGAGGGGGCAGGTGATGATGCACTAGCTGGGGGTGAAGATGTTTGGGGGACAGATGATGCAGGAGCTGGGGGTGAAGATGCTCGGGGGCAGTTGATGATGCATTAGCTGAGGGGTGAAGATGTTTGGGGGCAGGTGATGCAGGAGCTGGGGTGAAGATGCTCAGGGGCAGGTGATGCAGGGGCTGGGGTGATGCAGGGCTGGGGGTGAAGATGCTTGGGGGCAGGTGATGCAGGGCTGGGGGTGAAGATGCTCGGGGGCAGGTGATGAAGGGGCTGGGGTGATGCACTGGCTGGGGGTGAAGATGCTCGGGGGCAGGTGATGCAGGGGCTGGGGGTGAAGATGCTCGGGGGCAGGTGATGCAGGGGCTGGGGGTGATGCACTGGCTGGGGGTGAAGATGCTCGGGGGCAGGTGATGAAGTGGCTGGGGTGATGCACTGGCTGGGGGGTGAAGATGCTCGGGGGGGGCAGGTGATGCAGGGGCTGGGGGTGATGCACTGGCTGGGGGGGCGAAGATGCTCGGTGGGGGCAGGTGATGCAGCGGCTGGGGGGGGTGAAGATGCTCGGGGGCAGGTGATGCAGGGGCTGGGGTGATGCACTGGCTGGGGGTGAAGATGCTCACGGGGCAGGTGATGATGCACTAGCTGGGGTGAAGATGCTCAGGGGCAGGTGATGCAGGGGCTGGGGGTGAAGATGCTCGGGGCAGGTGATGCAGGGGCTGGGGTGAAGATGCTCGGGGGGCAGGTGATGCAGGGGCTGGGGGGTGAAGATGCTCGGGGGGGGCAGGTGATGATTCACTAGCTGGGGGGAGAAGATGGTCGGGGGGGGCAGGTGATGCAGGCGCTGGGGGCAAGCTGCAGGGAGCGGTACTGGGGGGGGGTCATTATCACTGCTAGGCCTGGCCCTGCCTGACTCCAGCTCTCTCTGCCCCAGGAGAGGACCCCCGTCTCCTCCCCCGAGCGAGCTGCTCCCCAGCACTTCTCGGCATTCCTGGCAGCAGCTGCGGGACCCTCCTCTGCGGACTTTGCCCCGGCCGCCTATGAGGCTGCGGGTGGCCCCGCCGGGATGTTTCAACTCTGGAGCAACGAGGTGCCGGGCGGCTCCGGCCTGAGTGCCCACGCCATGCCCTTCGGGCTGCCCAAGGCGCAGTACCCCGGGCACATAGCCCCGGGCACCCACGAGCTGCCCCTGACCCCACCGGCCGAGCACACCTACTCCTTCGAGCTGTCCCCGGTCAAGGTCCTGGCTCCCCAGGGGCCGCCCGGCTCCTCCTACCACTTCCCTGAGGCTCAGGACTTCCCCAGCTTCCTGCAGAGCTCTGGCAGCATGGCCCCCCGGCCCCTGGATCCCGGCCCCCCCAGTGCCCCAGCCGCCCCAGGGGGCCACGCGGAAGATGCCCCCTGGTGGAGCCTGCAGCAGCCCACCCCGGGCAACCTGCCTGCCTTCCACCTGAGCCGCCCCCTGATGCTGGGGCCACAGCCCCCGCTCCCAGCCCTGCTACACGGCTCCCCCAAGGGGCTGCTGGGCCCGGCCCGGCGCTGCCGGCGCTGCAAGTGCCCCAACTGCCAGGCGGGCGCCGAGGAGCCGGGCAAGAAGAAGCAGCACGTGTGCCACCTGCCGGGCTGCGGGAAGGTCTACGGCAAGACGTCCCACCTGAAGGCCCATCTGCGCTGGCACGCGGGCGAGCGCCCCTTCGTCTGCACCTGGCTGTACTGCGGGAAGAGCTTCACCCGCTCGGACGAGCTGCAGCGCCACCTGCGGACTCACACGGGCGAGAAGCGCTTCGGCTGCCAGGGCTGCGGGAAGCGCTTCATGCGCAGCGACCACCTGGCCAAGCACATCAAGACCCATCAGGGCAAGCGGCCCAAGGGGAGCGGGGCCCAGCTGGGAACCATCAAGCAGGAGTGAGGGGGCTGCGGACGGTGGGGGTGGGGGGCACGGGGAGGGATGGCGCCGCTGCTATTGGGGACACACCTGCGGGGGAGGGAAACTGAGGCACACGCGCCTGGTCACGCATACAAACAGTCCACGTTGTGCGCACACACCTGGAGACACGGCGGAGGCACGAGACAGAGCAGGTCCAGCCTGGGATCTGCGGGAACGGTCCCAAATCCGGCCGCTCAGGCCAACTGGGACTGTTCTGAAATACCCCAGGTGGCCCTGATCATGGGTGGACCCCAGCGTCTGCACGGTGCCGGGCGGGTTTTCCCCGGGCAGCCCGCGGCACAGCCAGGGCAACGCAGCCGGGGCCAGCCCTCTCCACGGGAAACTTCGAGACAGAAGCCGAGAGACGGTTGGAGTTCGACATTTCCCGACAGAAGACCCCGCCTCGGGAAAACTTTGGGTTGAAGAGACACACCCGCCCCTGCAAGCACCCCAGACATCTGCAGAGCCGCCCCCCCCAGCACGCTGGACACCCACATAGATGCTCCCCCAGAACACCCCAGCCACATACGGAGATGCCCCCCCAGACACCCGCGGAGACGCCTCCCCCAGAGCACCCCCAGCCACCTGCAGAGATGTCCCCCCAGAGCACCCCGGACACCTGCAGAGACACCCCCCCGCCCAGAGCGCCCGGACACACCCGCGGAGACGCCCCCCAGGAGTCTCTCAAAGTTGCACAGCGCGCTCCCCCTGGAAAAGCCAGTCCTTGTGACCCGGGGGCGTGGGGGGACCCCCCGCCCCGGGCCTCCTCCCTTATGGATCTTCAGCAGGAACGATGGAGCCGCCAGTCCTGGGACCACCAGCCGAGCTAGCGGCTGCATGGGGGGTGGGGGGGGGGGTTGGAGGTGGCTAGAAGGAAACACAGCACTGAGACCCCCTTGTCCTGGGAGGGGGGGGGCTGACACCTGGACCCCACAGTGAACATGGGGGCAGCTGCCAAATCCCCCTTCCCCCGCTGGGGCCCGCGCAGTCACTGTGACATCACAGCGAGCGAGGTCACACGCACGCTTCTGACATCACCATGGGGGCGGGGGCTGGCTCTGGGGGGGGGGGGCAGGCTGCGCCCCCTGCCCCATGTACAGGGCTTGACACCCATTAAATGCCTGACACCACCCCGGCCACTGTGGTTGGTCCAGTCTCTAGGGCCCTGGTGGGGGGGGGGACCCTGACCCAGCTGAGATGGGGGTCGCCGCCCAGAGAATGGGGGAAACCCTGGGGTGCTGTGAGGCACCACCAGAATGCGGCCACCTCTGGGGAGGGGGGGCTGCACGGGCGAGGGGCTGAGCCCACGTGATCTCCCCGCTCCCACCCCACCTGCACCCCTGGGGGGGCGGAGGGTGCTGAGCCCACATGGGGTTCTGGGGGGGAAGGTCAGAGCAGATCCCCCCACTTTGGGCCCACACCAGGGAGGGCTGTTTCAGGGAGCAAATTTTTTTTTTTGGGGGGGGGGATTCAGGAATCCCTCGAGGGGGTTCATTCCTGGTGGGGGGGGCTGTGGAGTGGCGGGGGCAGAGCCAGCTGGTGGGTAAACACTCCCCCATCCCCTGCAGGACGGGGAGCTGCCCTGAGATCTGATCTGTCTTAACGCCCCCCCCATGGCATAAACAGGAAAGGAACGCCCCCCCCACCCGTGTCCCTCACTCCACTCACAGCCCCCGCTCCGACCCCCCCGTCCCTGGCCCCCTCTCACCGCACGGGCCCCCCTCTAGCTCCTGCCTCGCAGCCCCCGCCCCAGCTCTGCCACTACCCCGTACCCCCAACCTGCACCCCCCTCTAGTCAACACCCTCCAAGCTAGCAGCTGAGAGTGCAGGACGGGGCTGTAGGCACAGTCCCTGGGGCTTCGGGGGCCCCCTCCTGCTGCTGCTGCTCTGGCAAAACCGGGGCCCCACCTCACGGCCTTGCTGGGGGCACCCCGCTGCCCCCCCACCCCTGGAGCCAGGCCCGACCCTGCCAGGGGTGTCAGCAGCGGAAGGAGGTGCTGCCCCCATGCCCTGAGCCCCGGGGGGGCTGTGGTGCATGGCGCTGCCCCACACAGGCACGAGTCCTGCACGGGACCAGGCTCCTACAGGTGGGGGGGGGCTGGGGGCTGCCCCCCAGGAGCACAGGAGGTGCTGTCACCCCCTAGGGGGTGGGGGAGGCTCCAAGCTCAGCCAGTTTTTCCCCATTTGATAAACCAAAAACTTTATTAAACAAAATAATTCCCCCGCCCGGGCCCGGCAGCATGCATATACAGGGGCCTGCAGGCCCGGTGGGGGGGGGCGGGCCCAGGGGGGCCCCGCATTGCATTCCCTGGTCCAGAAAGGGGGCACGATTCCCATGGGGAGAGGTGAAGCCTGGGAGAGAAGCCACCTTTGGGCTGGGCAGCTGGGGGCGGGGGGCATGTTGCAATCTCGGGGGCCAGAGATGGGGGGTGGGAAGGGAAGGGCCCTGACAGCCTGGGGCTGCTAAACAACCCCAGGGAGCAAGGTGGGGACGTCTGGGAACACCCCCACCCCACAAAGTGGGGGGCCGCAACAGGGGGTCAGGGCGACGGGGTCAGGGTCCGGCTGGGTCCAACCCAGCTCCCAGGCGGGGGCAGAGGCACCCTTCCCATCTGTCCAGAGCCCCATTTCCCCCCTCCCCAGCACCCCACTGCCCAGCCCCATGGCGGCTCCATGCACCGAAGGGTCCTGGGTGGGGGAGAGGCAGACCCCCGTACCCCCCTCAGCATGAGGGGCCTTGGCCAAAAGGAAGACGCTCAAGGTCATGTCCGTGGTCCCTGCCTGGCTGCCCCTCCTCCCGGGGGGGGCAGCGTGGGGTGCGGGGCCCCGGGTCTCCCCGGCTTCACTCCAGTCTCTGAGGGGGGGGCCCAGCCGTTCCTCACGGGTCACTCGCTGGGCTGGGAGGGGGCAGCAGCATCCTCCAGAGTCCCCAGTGGGGGGTGGGTCACAGCTCGTCTTCGTCGAGTTTGGCGAGCCGGGCGCTGGGGGTGTCGGAGCCTGGCTCGGGGAGCGGGCAGCCTGCCCCCCTCAGGGCCTGCCAGGGACAAACACAGCCAGAGTCAGCCGGCCCCCCGGCCCCAGCACTGCTCTGCCCGCCCGAGCGCTGACCCCTGCTCCCCAGCACCACCAGGCCTCAGCCCTGAACTCACAGGAGCTGACCACAAACCCCCAGCGTATGGGAACCATTGCAGGTACAGGGTTCGGGGGGCTGCGGGTTGGGATTGGGGGGGAGCCTAGGACTGGGATAGCAGGGGGCTGCGGGTTGGGTTGGGGGGCACCGGCAGTGCCCAGGGGGACGCTATTGCAAAGCAGGAGGTGAGCCCCCATTGCCCCAGCCCCCCCCACCTGCTCCCCACCCCCCAGCTCCAGCCCAGGAAGACGTGTGGCCTTCATTGAGCTGTTCCCATCACTCACCCCAGGGGGGGGCTCGCCTGGCTGGGGGCCCCCGGGGAAGTTGAGGCAGACGTGGGCCGGGGAGGCCGTCCTGGGCGCGGGGGAGCTCTGGTTGCGGGCAGGCTGCAAGGGAAGCATGAGAAGTGGACCCAGGAGTCCTGGCTCAGTGAAGGGACATCCCCCAGGCTGGGCCCCCCAGACCCCGACCTCAGTCCCTGCCCCCCCCATCTCTTAACCCAGCTGGGCCCCCCAGACCCCGACCTCAATCCCTGCCCCCCATCCCTTACCCCAGCTGGGCCCTCCAAACCCCGACCTCAGTCCCTGCCCCCTCATCCCTTACCTCAGCTGGGCCCCCCAGACCCCGACCTCAGTCCCAGCCCCCATCCCTTACCCCAGCTGGGCCCCAGACCCCGACCTCAGTCCCTGCCCCCCATCCCTTACCCCAGCTGGGCCCCCCAGACCCCGACCACAGTCCCGGCCCCCGACCTCAGCAGGGCCCCCAGACCTCAGGCCCAGCCACCCAACCCCGACCTCAGCTGGGCCCCCCAGACTCCAACCTCAGTCCCCGCCCCCCGCCCCCGACCTCAGCTGGCCCCCCAGTCCCTGCCCCCCGCACACCAGTCCCCCCAGTACCTCAGTGGGCGGTGGGTGCTCTGGGCGCGGGTGGCTGCTGGGCAGGTAGATGGAGGGCAGGGAGGAGTTGTAGGCCCGGAGGCCGGGCCCCATGTTCCTGTCCATGGAGGCGGAGGAGTGGGGCCGCAGGGGGCCGCTGGGCGGCGATGCCCGCAGGGCCCCCGCCCAGCCCAGGCTGTGGGATTTGCTCTCCCGCCGCTGGTACTCGATGGGCGACTGCAGCGCTGGGTGAGGGGGGGAACCACACAGGGCATCACGTGACACACGGGGGCCACACGCGTGTCACATGCTGCAGAGCCACACTCGCGCTCACACGGCACACGGGCCGCACACGCCTGGGGAACAGCTCCCCTCCCCTGCCGGGCTCTAGGTAGGGGAGATAAGGGGGGGAGGGGGGAAAGTGCAACCCAGGGGGAGGGGGATAGGGCAACCCAGAGGTCTGAGGGGGGCTAGGGCATCCCAGGGGGCGGAGCTGTGGGCGGGGCATCCCAGGGGGCGGAGCTGTGGGCGGGACATCCCAGGGGGTGGAGTTGTGGGCGAGGCAGCCCAGGGGGCGGAGTTGTGGGCGAGGCAGCCCAGGGGGCGGAGCTGTGGGCGGGACATCCCAGGGGCGGAGCCGTGGGCGGGGCAGCCCAGGGCCGGGGGAGGGGAGCTGGGGCAGCCCCGGTGGGGGAGTGGGGGGCACCTACCATTGAGGAAGTCACGCTGGGTCTCCAGGATGTGGCTGATGTCGGCCGCCCAGGCCCGGGCGATCTCCGGGGCCGCGGCCTGGAGCACGTAGCGGATGCTGCTGCGGTCGGCGCCCCGCGACGTCAGGGCGAATTTGCAGGGGTCGTTCTCCACGTCCTCCTCCAGCCCCAGGCAGCTGACCTGCCGCAGGGAGCCCGGCCTGAGCGGGGAGCCGGCCCAGCCCCCCCCCACCAGCTGCCCCCTCCCCTCAGGGGCCTGGGGCCCATACTGGAGCGGGCAGGCTGAGGCACAGCCGGGGGCGCTCAATTCCCCTCGAGGGTACCCTGGCTCTGGTCCCAGTCCCCCTGGTGCAGAGGGGCAGGGGGGGGCTCCCAGGCGTGGGTCACAGGGCGGGGAGGGTGCAGGGGCGGGGAGCGACCCCCAGGCGTGGGTCACAGGGCGGGGAGGGTGCAGGGACGGGGAGCGACCCCCAGGCGTGGGTCACAGGGCGGGGAGGGTGCAGGGGCGGGGAGCGACCCCCAGGCATGGGTCACAGGGCGGGAGGGGCAGGGGCGGGAGCGACCCCCAGGCGTGGGTCACAGGGCGGGGAGGGTGCAGGGGCGGGGAGCGACCCCCAGGCATGGGTCACAGGGCAGGGAGGGTGCAGGGGCGGGGAGCGACCCCCAGGCGTGGGTCACAGGGCGGGGAGGGTGCAGGGGCGGGGAGCGACCCCCAGGCGTGGGTCACAGGGCGGGGAGGGTGCAGGGGCAGGGGGCTGCAGGGGCCACAGCACATGAGGTCCCAGCCCCCCACTTCCCGCTCCCTTCGGAAGCTGCCCCTGGGAAAGGTGCCTACGAACCCCAGGTTGCCCCCTTTGCTGTGTGTGTGTGGGGGGCAGGTTGTGGGTCCTGCGCCACGAGATGCCCCCAGGGCTTGAGCTCTGGGCTGGGCACCAGCTTCCAACCATTTGGGTCTCACCAAAGGGGGTAGGAGGCTTCTCTGAGAGGCGGGACTTGCCTGAGTGGGCGGAGCTTCCTGAGGCTAGGATGGGGTGAGGCCTGCTAGGGGCGGGGTTCCCTGGTGGGAGCTGGGCTACTGGCATGGGCAGGGGCTGATAAAGGCAGGGCTCCCTGGTGGGGCCATGGCTTGCCAGAGGTGGGGCTCCAGGGGTGGGGGCAGGGCCGGCCAGGGGCGGAGCTCTGTGGGTGGGTGTGGCCTGCTAGAGGTGGGGGCAGGGGCTGCCAAGGGCGGAGCTCCGTGGGTGGGTGTGGCCTGCTAGAGATGGGGCAGAGCTCTATGGGCAGGGTGTGGCCCGCCAGAGGTGGTGGGGGGGCTCCATGGGTGGGTGTGGCCTGCTAGAGGTGGGGCCCGCCATGGGCGGAGCTCCATGGGTGGGTGTGGCCTGCTAGAGGTGGGGGCGGTGCCTGCCATGGGCAGGGCTCCATGGGTGGGTGTGACCTGCTAGAGTGGGGGGCTGCTGGGGGCGGGGCTCCATGGGTGGGCGTGGCCTGCTTGAGGTGGGGCGGTGCCTGCCGGGGTGGGCTCCATGGGTGGGCGTGGCCTGCTCGAGGTGGGGAGGTGCCTGTCAGGGGCGGGCTCCATGGGTGGGCGTGGCCTGCTTGAGGTGGGGCGGGCCTGCCAGGGCGGGGCTCCATGGGTGGGCGTGGCCTGCTCGAGGTGGGGGCGGGGCTCCATGGGTGGGCGTGGCCTGCTCGAGGTGGGGGTGGGGCTGCCGGCGGTACCTTGATGCTGCTCTTGAAGAGGTAGGCGGGCGTGGCGAAGGCCTTGCGCCGCTCCAGGGGCTCGCTGAGGATGACGAGCTGCTCGAAGAGGAAGACGCGTCGCTCCCGGCAGCGCGGCAGGAACCCGCCGTCCTGCTCCGTCACCCAGAACGTGTCCTGCTGCAGCAGCTTCCCCTGCGCCGTCAGCTTGCCCTGGAGGGGGCGGGGGGGTCACGTGGGGGACAAAAGCTCCCCTACCCCAGCCCCCCAACTTCCTGTCACCCCCCTGCACCCCACAAACACCTGACCCACCCTGCCAGCGCCCCCACCTGACCACGCCCCAGCCCCCCAGCAGCTCCCACTCCATCTGGCCAATCAGGGTACAGCCACGGCCCCACGGGGGGACCCACTGGGGTGCTCAGGTTTGGATCCCAGCTCCAGGGAATCCTTGGGGGAAATCGGTGCCCCTGGTGGCCGCTCGGCAAACAGGCGAGAGGGCAGAATGCAGCCAGGAACCGGCTCGGCACCTTGGAATATGGGCAAAGAGCCATGGACACTGCCCCACACACGCCCCACAGGGACATGGAACCCTCAACCCTGCCCCCAGTGGGCACAGACCCCCTAATCCCCCCCCACATCCCTGGGTCGTAGAGTGCCCCTGTGGGAGGGCATGGCAGGCTGATAGCAGAGCCTCCTCCATCCCCCTGGAGCAAAGGCTGCCCCAGCACAGGGCCTACGCATGGTGGGGGGAGACGATTGATTGGAGCCCCCCTCAAGGGATCCCAATGCCCAGAGCTCAGAGGAGAGACCACCCCCGCCCCCCGACTCCTACCTCAAATCCCTGCAGCCGCCCCACGTTCATCATGTCGTTGCAGCGCTTGGGCACGAAGCACATCACCTCCACGGCTTTCTGCGAGGCAAGGGGGGGGTGAGAGCCGGGGAGAGGCCCGGGGGCCCGGCGCGTCCTGGGTGGCAGGAGCTGCAGATACTTGGGGCTGCAAGTCGGGAGTGAGGGGCACTGGCAGAGTTGGGTGGGTTATCCCCAGACTCGGGCACCCCCCACACACTGCCCATGTAATGACCCAGTTGCTTTCATTTTCCCAATGGGAACTGAACCAACCCCAGGATGAACCCCCCTGGCAAACACCCGCTCCGGTCCCCATGGAGACGCTGCCCCATGCCCCCTCTGGTCCCCACGGAGGTGCCCTGTGCCCCCTCCGATCCCCATGGAGACACTGTCCCCTGCTGCCCCGTGCCCCCTCCGGTCCCCACGGAGACGCTGCCCCATCCCCCTCCGGTCCCCACGTAAATGCTGCCCACTGCCCTCCTGGTCCCCATGGAGACGCTGCCCCGTGGTCCCCCGTTCCCATGGAAATGCTGCCTGCTGCCCCCTGGCAACCTCACCCTGTCCCCATGGAAACACTGCCCAATCCCCCCGACAATGCTCCAGGATTGGAATGGTGCCTTTGCAGGGGGCGACCCCCAGTCCAGTGGGGCCTTGCCCTGGGCAGAGGCTCATGGGCCGGGTGCCCCCCCACCCCGCTCCCAGCTCTCACTGTCCCTACCTCCAGCTGCTCCGTGTCCATCCCGGCCTTGCTGTAGTACTTCAGGAAATCCTGGGACGCAAGAGAAAAGGGACTGAGGGAGGGGAAAGGGGGTGCCCCGACCCCTCCCAAGGGGCTGGCATGGCCCCAATTAACCCCCAAGCAGATGGCTCGTGCCCCCGGCAGTATGCCAGGGCAGGACGCCAGGGCTAGGAGCCTGGTTCAGAGCCACCCTGTCCCACTTGGCTCACAGGGCCGGGTCCCCAGGATGCTGGGTTTGCTGTTTTTCACACCAAGCCTTCAACACAACCCAGAGCAGGTGGTTACACTCTGGAGAACCCAGGGCTAGCGGTTGGAGGGGCGGGGGCTGAGGAGCATCGGAGAGATGTGGGGCTGGCTCTGGGGCGGAGCATCCCCAGCCCTGGGCAGCCCGGCGTGGGCGGCTGGCTCTGGGGTGGAGCGTCCCGAGCCCTGGGCAGCCCGGCGTGGGCGGCTGGCTCTGGGGCGGAGCATCCCCAGCCCTGGGCAGCCCGGTGTGGGCAGCTGGCTCTGGGGCGGAGCATCCCCAGCCCTGGGCAGCAGGGTGTGAGCGGCTGGCTCTGGGGCGGAGCATCCCCAGCCCTGGGCAGCAGGGTGTGAGCGGCTGGCTCGGGGGTGGAGCGTCCCCAGCCCTGGGCAGCCCGACGTGGGCGGCTGGCTCTGGGGTGGAGCGTCCACTGCCCTGGGCAGCCCAGCATGGGCAGCTGGCTCTGGGGCAGAGCATTCCCAGCCCTGGGCAGCCCAGTGTGGGCAGCTGGCTCTGGGGCAGAGCATTCCCAGCCCTGGGCAGCCCGGTGTGGGCGGCTGGCTCTGGGGCAGAGCGTCCCCAGCCCTGGGCAGCAGGGTGTGAGCAGCTGGCTCGGGGATGGACCGTCCTCAGCCCTTGGCAGCCCGACGTGGGCGGCTGGCTCTGGGGTGGAGCGTCCTCAGCCCTTGGCAGCCCGGTGTGGGCGGCTGGCTTGGGGCGGAGCGTCCATAGCCCTTGGCAGCCCGGTGTGGGCGGCTGGCTTGGGGCGGAGCGTGTCTGGCCCTGGCAGACCTTTCTCACCTTGAGCAGCAGCTGGTATTTCATGATCCTCTGCACTGGCTTGATCAGCAGGTCATTGAGCTGCAGCCTGTGGCCCAGCTCCTGCTTCAGCTCCTGGGGAAACAGAGGCAGCACATCAGCTCCCTCATGCCCCGCACTGGCCTGGTCCCGCCCACCTCCAGGAGGGTCGGGAGGGGCCAGCCAGGGCAGCAGGGTGGGGGGCAGATGGGGGAAACTGGGGTTCTGGCTGGGGCAGTAAGTGTGTGTGGGGGGTCAGTTGAGCCAGGGGAGCATTGGGGGTTGGATGGGGTGTGCTGGGGTTCGCTGCTGGAGGAGCGGGGGGGGGGGGGTTGGATGGGACGGGTTGCACAGGGTGAGGGGGGAGCATGGGGCAGGTTGCAGAGGGGGAGAGGGGGAGTGCGTGTGGGGGGGTCCAATGGGGGTAACCAGAGTCCCAGCTGTTGGGGGGTCATGGAGGGGCCGGAAGGGGAAACCGGGGTCCCCTCACCTCAAAATAGGAGTCGATGTACTCAGAGACAATGTGCTCCGATTTGGGTTTGTTCTGGCAGTAAACGACGTACATGTGCAAACGGCGCTCCTGGAAGGGAACGGGGGGCAGGTGACAAGAGTCCCAGGCACACGCCAGCACACGCCAATGCACGCTAGCAGACGCCAATGCACACCAGTACACGCCAATGCACGCTAGCACACGCCAATGCACGCCAGTACACGCCAATGCACGCTAGCACACGCCAATGCACGCCACAACATGCTCCACACATGCACACACACCCCAACACGTGCCAGCCCATGCGACCACACGCTACAGCACGCTGGAACATGCTCCCGCGTCTGTCCCCGCAGGGGGGTGGCTGATGCCAGCCGGGCCCGCGGTAGCCCCCAGCGGAGCTGGTAGGCCCGGCAGTTACGTGCCCACAGGCGAGGTGGCAGCCAGCCCCATGGTGCGGGGCCCTTGCGATGTGGGGCAGGAAGCGGGGGGGGGGCCTGGGGGCAGGGCAGTGCCAGGGGCAGGCTGGCGATGCAGGGCTGGGGGTGGGGTGGGGCCTGGGGGCAGGGTCCGGGGCAGGGTCTGGGGTGGGATGGGGCCTGGGGGCAGGGCAGTGCCAGGGGCAGGCTGGCGAGGCAGGGCCCAGGGGCAGGGCTGGGGATGGAGCCTGGGGGCAGGGCAGTGCCAGGGGCAGGCTGGCGAGGCAGGGCACATGCAGCGACGCCCGGGACTCACGTGCTTTATAAAGAGCTGCGCCAGCAGGTCCGGGTTGTGCAGACATTTCTCCAGCTCTTTAAGGAGGTAACTGGGGGGGGGGGCAGAGAGGGCTGAGAACCATGGGGCAGGCCCCCACCGACCCTCCGACCCCCCCGCAGCCCCTCAGGCAGCCGGGTGTGCCAGGGGCCGAGCACGCGGCCTGGCACGGGCACCACAAGGGACGGCGTCTGGGAGAGGGCAGAGCAGGGCACCGGATGGCTGGAAGCAGGGGACTCGCCTGGCACCTGCAGACGTCTCCCTGATCCTGCCAGAGCCCGGGCATCCCCCCTGCAGCGGGCAGAAGAGGGGGGTCGCTGTAGAGATCTCTTAGGGGTATATCTGTGTGCCCCCCCGGCCTATACGTGGGTGGGGGGAGGCAGCCGGCCTGGCCCTGGCAGCACAGGGAGACCCAGCCCCTGGAACAAAGCGTTGGGGGGGGGGGATTCCCTGGGACCCACGCCGGGGGAGGGGGCTGGGGGGGGTCCCATCCCCTGACTCACTCCTTGTGCCAGTCGTAGATCTGGTGGATGTTCCCGAAGATGATCTTGTCCTTCCCCTCCATGTCCTCGGGCACGCCCCGGGCACGCATGGTCGCCATGTAGCCCTGGGGGCAGGAGGGGCGGGTTAGCGGGGAGCTGGCGCCGGGGGGCACACGGGGTGGGGGTGGGGCTCTGCTGCTGCCCAGACTGGGGCAGGGGGAGCCGGGCTCCCGGTGTGGGGGCAGGGCCAAGGAGAAGCATCTGCTCACCCCAGGGAGGGGCAGAGCTCTGGGGCTGAGGGAGGGGTCGGGGGTACCCGGGAGGCTCTAGGACCAGGCCTGCTGCTTGCTGTGGGGCTGCCCAGGAGGGGGCCCTAGGGCTGGTGTCTGTCTGGGGAGGGGAGCCCAGGAGCAGGGGGCTGTTGGGGGAGGGGAGCCCAGGAGCAGGGGGCTGCCCGGGGAAGGGGGCTCGGGGGGGGGGGTTGACACCTCCACTATCTGGCCCAGGTCCTCCACGTACATCTTCTCCGTCTCCACGAGCTCCGTGAGGACGAACCTGCCCACGGGAGGGAACGGCGAAGTCTGAAAGCGGGGAGGGGCCGCGGCCCCTTGTGAGACCCCCCCCATCCATCCTCCCTGTCCCGCCCTCGGCTGCCAGAGGGGAGACGCCTCGGCCCCCTCCCAGCCCAAGCCCAGAGCGATGCCGGGGAGGGACCTAGGGTCGAGGTTGCCCCCAACCCCGGGATCCGTCCCTAGCAAACCCCTGCAGTGCTGGGGACGCAGCCTCTGCTCCAAGCGCCCCAGGACCCCCCAGCCCTGCCCCTGGCACCCACAGCCCTGCCCCTGCCTGCTGGCACCCCCCACCCAGGAACTCTGTCCCTACCCCCTGGCACCTCCCCCCAGGAACCTCCATCCCCGACCACTGGCACCTCCCCTCAGGAACCCCCTTCCCTGACCCTGGCACCTCCCTCACAGGATCTCGCATCCCCAACCACTGGCACCTCCCCAGGAATCTCCATCCCCAACCCCTGGCACCTCCCCCAGGAACCCCATCCATGCCCCTGGCACCTCCCCTCAGGAACCCCCATCCCCAACCACTGGCACCTTCCCCAGGAACCTCCATCCATGCCCCTGGCACCTCCTCCCAGGAACCTCCATCCTGACCCTGGCACCTCCCAGGAACCCCCATCCCCAACCACTGGCACCTCCCAGGAACCCCATCCCCGACCCCTGGCACCTCCCCAGGAACCCCATCCCGACCCCTAGCACCTCCCCTCAGGAAACCCCATCCCGACCCCTGGCACCTCCCAGGAACCCCATTCCTGACCCTGGCACCTCCCCAGGAACCCTCATCCCCGACCCCTGGCACCACCCCACAGGAACCCCATCCCGACCCTCGCACCTCCCCACAGGAACCCCCATCCCTGACCCCTGGCACCTCCCCCCAGGAACCCCCATCCATGCCCCCTGGCACCTCCCCCCAGGAACCCCCATCCCTGACCCCTGGCACCCCCAGCCCTGTCCCGCGGGCGCAGCGGCTCCACTTACATACTCTTTTCTAAGGCACTCTTTCTCTCCTCCTCACTCGTTATCTCTTCCGGGGGTTGCCTGGGGAGCTCTTCAGGGGGGGCCAGGCCTTGGGGGTCACTGGAGAGACGAAGGGGGCTGGGGCCCTGCCAGGGGGAGGGGAGACACAGTTAGGGGACACGGAGCAGCCCTGCCCACTCCCACCCGGGCATTGGCAACGGGCCTCGAGGCTGCTGGGCAAAGAGCCCTGGGAGACCCCGGCAGGTGTGGGGGGGTGCGGGGGCCCGTGGGGAGCAGGGGCAGGGGCCCGGCACCTCAGGTGCATGTGTCAGGGGCAGAGCTCCCCCCTCAACAGGCGAGTTGGCGCCTGCACTGGAAGGGGCCCTCGGTGGGACACGGAAAACTCCGACCACCTGCCCCCAGCACTGCAGTTGCTGAGCCCCCCAGAGCCAGGACGGGGCGGGAGGCACCTCCCATGTGAATGCGTCTGCACAGGAGTGTGTCTGCTTGGAGCACCTGTGTGCACGTGGGGGCACATCTGTGTGTGCAACGGCGTGTGCGGGGCCTGTCTGTGCATGCGTGGGCTTCTCCATGTGTGCACAGGGTGTGCGTGGGGCGTGTCTGCGTGTGCACAGGGTGTGTGGGGTGTGTGCACAGGGTGTGCATGGGGCGTGCCTGGGTGCACACAGGGTGTGTGGGGGGTGCACACAGGGTGTGTGTGGGGCACGTCTGGGTGTGCACAGGGTGTGTGGGGTGTGTGGGGGGGTGCACAGGGTGTGCGTGGGCCGTGTCTGCATGTGCGTGAGGCCAGGCGTGTGCCCATCTCTGGGGGGGCACCACCGCCCCTGCTCGTCCCCCAGGGGAAAAGGGGGGGGGGTCTCCTGCGGTGCCAGCCCCCGCCCTCAATGCCCCCTCCTCACCTGTGTGTTTGCCTCTGCGGCGCCCCCCTCCAGCAGGCTGCACAGCAGAGCCAGGCCCGGCAGCCGCTCGCCCCCCGTGGGGCCCGATTCCTGCAACACGCCGGGGGGGGGTGTCAGATGGGGGCTAGGACTGCAGCTCTGCCGGGGGCGGGGCTCCAGAGGTTCAGTTTGCCCTGGAGCAGGATGGGGGGGGCTACACCCCCTGCCCCTGATCTCCAACCCCCGCAGCCCTCACTCTCCCTCAGAGAGTCAGGGGCCCCCCACGGCGGATCCCTGTTTTCCAGGGGAAACTGAATTCATGAGGCTGTTTTCCCAGCCGCAGCCCCAGGATGTGTCCTGACACATCCTCAGCTCCCTGTGTCACCAGAACTGCTAACCCAGAGCACCCCCATGGCAGTGCCCAGCCACCCAAGGCAGTGCCCGGCCCCCGGGAACCCAGCCCCCCCATGGCAGTGCCCGGCCCCTGGGAACCCAGCCCCCCATGGCAGTGCCCGGCCCCCGGGAACCCAGCCCCCCCATGGCAGTGCCCGGCCCCTGGGAACCCAGCCCCCCATGGCAGTGCCCGGCCCCCTATAGCAATGCCCAGCCCCCATGACAGTGCCCAACCCCCTATAGCAATGCCCAGCCCCCATGGCAGTGCCCGGCACCCAGGAACCCAGCCGCCCATGGCAGTGCCTGGCCCCCGGGAACCCAGCCCCCCATGGCAGTGCCCGGCCCCCGGGAGCCCAGCCCCCCCAGGGCAGTGCCCGGCCCCTGGGAACCCAGCCCCCCATGGTAGTGCCCGGCCCCCGGGAGCCCGGCCCCCCATGGCAGGGCCCAGCCCCAGGGAACCCAGCCCCCCATGGCAGTGCCCGGCTCCCAGGAACCCAGCCCCCCATGGCAGGGCCCACGCCCTGGGAACCCAGCCCCCCATGGCAGTGCCCGGCTCCCGGGAACCCAGCCCCCCATGGCAGTGCCCAGCACCCCATGGCAGTGCCCGGCCCCCGGGAGCCCAGCCCCCCCCCACAGCAGTGCCCGGCCCCAGGGAACCCAGCCCCCCATGGCAGTGCCCGGCCCCAGGGAACCCAGCCCCTGGGAAACCAGTCCCCCATGGCAGTGCCCGGCCCCTGGGAACCCAGCCCCCCATGGGAGTGCCCAGCCCCTGGGAAACCAGTCCCCCATGGCAGTGCCTGGCCCCTGGGAAACCAGCCCCCCATGGCAGTGCCTGGCCCCTGGGAAACCAGCCCCCTAATGGCAGTGCCCGGCCCCAGGGAACCCAGCCCCCCATGGCAGTGCCCAGCCCCTGGGAACCCAGCCCCCCATGGCAGTGCCCGGCCCCTGGGAACCCAGCCCCCCAAGGCAGCGCCCGGCCCCAGCCCCTCCCGCAATGCTCTCACCGTGCCCTTGGGCTCCCGGAGGGCAGCGAGGGGTTCGTCCGCCTTGCCCAGCAGCCCCAGGTCGATGCTTTTCCTCTCCTCCTGCCGGCCGTGCCGCCTGCCCTCGCCCCCGCGCCGGGGCCGCCCCTCCGGCTTCCGCTCGCCCTTGGCCAGGCTGCCGGTGCTCAGCTTGCGCACCGGTGTGGTCAGCCACTTCTTGAGGGTGCTGATGGAGCGCCGGGAGCCGGGCGAGCTGGGCGCGGAGCCGGACGAGGGCTGGGGCTGGATGGAGGCCACCGAGGCCGAGATGCTGCCATCACTGCCTGCCACGGAGTAGGACTCTGCGGGAGAGAGGCCGAGGGGGTCAGAGAGCGGGGCAGGCACAGGGTGGGAAGGGGGCAGGCAGGTTCCTGGCATGGGGAAGAAGCTCTGGAGGAGCGGGGGCTGACTCTCCGGGTGGGCCGGGGGTGTGGCAAAGTGGGAATGTTCTTAATGTTTTCTCTGAATGCTGCGTGGGTGCCTCAGTTTCCCCTATGCATTTCTCGAGTGTTATGGGGGGTGGGATTGTTGCAGAGCCCTAGGGGGCCAGTGTGATGGGGTCTGCACAGAGAATGGCGACACCCTGTCTCCTGGCAACTGCTGGCCTGGGCCCCTCCCCTGCAAGGTGCCAACGGAAAGTGTTGGAGAACAAAGGGATCAGGTGCCTCCTGGCCCAGGAAAGAGACAAAGGGGGCGGGGCGGGGGGGGGGCTGGAGAGTTTTCAGTTCGGAGCTGGCTGGGGAAATGACGGGGGCCCAGACAGGGCTCTGGTCTCCCCTGGCCCCCCAAGATGGACCTGACTGAGGGGTCCCGTTGTCTGCACCTGCAAGGCCTGTCCTGGACTGTGTCCCTGTCATCTAAATAAACCTTCTGCTTTACTGGCTGGCTGAGAGTCACGGTGCAGGGGGTGCAGGGCCTTGTCTCCCCCCAAACTCCGTGACACTCCGTGGGGTGTGGCACAGGGGGGGTGGAGAGCCAAGGGGCACCCTGAGCGGGCATGGAGGAGCGGGGCACACAGACATGCTGGGGGCTCTCACATGCGATCCTCCGGGGGCGGGGAGGGACACACACACTGAGCAGAGATAGCGTTTGGGGGGTCATGCCCCAGTGGCTTGGGAGGGTGCCAGGTGGGCGCTGTGGGGGGGCAGGGCTGGCAGCTTCTTTCCAGGCCCAGGAGAGAAGCGAAGTCTCTCCGGGGCCCGGTTGGCAGCATGGGATCAAATGCCTGGGAAGGGACGACCCAGGCCCTGAGCAGCCCGGCTGGAGCCGCCATTCGCCCCTGGGTTTGCGGCACAGGGGGGTGACACAGAGGCCCACATGTCCAGGCCCCCAACCCTCAGCCCCACAGCGGGGAGCGCTGGCAGCGGGGGGGCTGCTGGACTTAGCCCAGCTCAGAAATCTAATCCCTTCTATTCCAAACAATTCCAGCTGCGGAACGGAGCCGGCGCCGGAGGGCCCTGGCACGTCGGCTGCAGCCTCATCCTCTCTGTCCTGCAGACCCCCTGCAAAGCCCCCTGCCCTCCCCGCAAGCCCGAGTGCTTCTGGGGAGCCAGGGCTTCCAAAGAGCTCCCCTCCCAGTGCCCAGGGCCCGTGGGCATTTCAGGCCCCAGGGATCGGGGCCTAAAGGGGAGCAGAGTGAGCTCTTTGGATAATCGGGTCCAGGGAGTGCATGCGAGATAAACATGAGAAGCAATTAAGCTCCTTTATGGCACCAGAGAGGCAAAACCACAAGAGCCACCACCCAAAGCACCAGCCAGTCAGGAATCTGAGCTATGGGGGCGAGGGGCCACCCAGAGGGCTGGGGATCATTTGGATGGAGCTGTGGCTACCTGAAGAGAAGCAGCAGAAAAAGCACAGGAACATGGCCCTGAGAGCAGCCTAGAGAGCGTGAGAGCTTTTGGGCACAGCACGGGCTGGGAAGGGGCTTGGGATGGGAGCAAAGCACCAGCCTCCCGCTGTTTGATTCCTGCTGCCTCGGAGGAAACAGGACTTTGTCCATACGCAGGATTGCATCAAAGATCCCAGCTCCAGCTGTGATTCCTCCCCACACTGGAAACAACCCCCCGTCCCCTATCTCCCCCCCCCCGCCTCCAGCCCATTTTGAACCCACACTTTACCCAGCTGGGGAGCCTCATCCCAGCCCCATCTCCTGGGAGGGACGGCAAGGGAGGCGCCTCCCCAAAACAACAGAGCTGGGGAGAGAACCCAGGAATCCGAGTCCTGGGCTCCCAGCAGCGCCCCCTGCTGTCTGCTTTGGGGAAACTGGGACATGCGTTCGAGAAGCAAGAAACGTTCCCCCACGCTGGACCCCCCCCCATCCCCTCCCTGAGGGAGACCCTTCCCCTGCCACCCCAGCCAGGTGCCCAGGGCACTGACCCTGACGGTGCCCGCTCTCAGCACGGCTATCAGTCAGCAGCAAAGCCTGTAGCAGGCAGGACAGGGGGAGGGAAGGCCCCCCCGGCAGGGCCCAGCAAGGGGTGGGGGCGTGGGCTGGGCCAGCGCCTGGCGGGAGGTGATAATCCCATGCAGTGAGACTGCACCTGCTCCCGAAATAACCTCGCCTGCGTCAGGAGCCCGGGACGTGTCAAGCCGCCGGCACGGGCACCCCACCCCACCCACGTGGCCACACCAGCAGGGGCGAAATGGAGGGACCTGGGCACACTGGAGGGGCTCCCTCGGACATCTCGAGCCAGCACCTCCCCCCCCCCCGTGCGCCGGGGAGGGGCCACACACCCGCGGGGGGGACGTGCACGGAGAGGTTCTTGGCGAGTGGCCGGCCTGTTCCACCCGCTGTTCCGGTGGGGGGGGGGGGGCCCGGGGGCCGAGCCTCGGGCTGGGCGGGGGAGGGGCAGGGGATTGTGTGACTTGAGTTTGGTTCTTTATCATTTAGTTTTCTTGTAAAGGCTCCTAACGACCCATGGGCGGGGGGTGGAGTGGGGGGCAGGGCCCCAGAGACGGGGTTTGGGGAGCCTGCTGCAAACAGGTGCCCCCCCGTGGGGAAAGGCCCCGTACCCCACTCCCTGCCCCCTTGAGCCAGCCAGTGCCCTCGCCCCGGGGGCCGGATCAGAGCCAGCGCCCCCTAGAGGGGAAAGGCCCCATGCCCCATTCCCCGTGCCAGCCAGTGCCCTGCCCCGAGGGCCGGATCAGAGCCAGCGCCCCCTAGAGGGGAAAGGCCCCGTGCCCCATTCCCCGTGCCAGCCAGTGCCCTGCCCCGAGGGCCGGATCAGAGCCAGCGCCCCCTAGAGGGGAAAGGCCCCATGCCCCATTCCCTGTGCCAGCCAGTGCCCTCGCCCCGAGGGCCGGATCAGAGCCAGCGCCCCCTAGAGGGGAAAGGCCCCGTGCCCCATTCCCCGTGCCAGCCAGTGCCCTGCCCCGAGGGCCGGATCAGAGCCAGCGCCCCCTAGAGGGGAAAGGCCCCGTGCCCCATTCCCCGTGCCAGCCAGTGCCCTGCCCCGGATCAGAGCCACGTGATGCTCACAGTAACGTGGGGGATCCCTGCACTGGCCAGTTCGCCCAAGGAAGCCCCCCAGGGCGGTGCTGGTGCCAGGGCTGAGGTGGGGGAGCTGGGTGGCCGTGGGGGAGAGGACAGCTGCAGTGCTGGGGCTGAGGCTGGTGTGGAGCGTGGCTGGGACGGCGGCCAGGCGCCCGAGCCGAGCAAAGGCAGCTGTGTTCGCTGTCTCCCCAGCCCTCCCGCGCCCGGGCTGGCACTGGGCACCGGGCTCAACATGCAGAGGCCTGGCAGCCGGCGCCAGCCACGCCTCAGGGTGGGCAGCGCTCAGCATGGCTGGATTTACCGAGCCCCGGGGACAGGCCTGTGGGCTGAGCAACCCCTGCTAGTGGAGATAGGAGAACCCAGGAGTCCTGGCTCCCAGCCCTCCCCGCTGCTCTAACCACTAGACACCACTCTCCTTCCAGAGCCAGGGATGAAACCCAGGAGTCCTGGCTCCCAGCCCTCCCCGCTGCTCTAACCCCTAGACCCCACTCTCCTCCAAGAGCCAGGGAGGAAACCCAGGAGTCCTGCCTCCTAGCCCCCCACCACAACCAAAGGGGGATGAGCAGGGCACACGGCTGAGTCAGAACAGAGGGTGCTGAGGGGCACCTCTCTGCAGCACCCCTGGATGGTGAGGGGCCATGTGAGACCTTTGGGGGGCATTCTGGGAAGACGCCCTCCAACAGGAAAATACTGGAGGGGGAGTCAGGTCCCTGCTGCCCTTTCTGGGGGCGGGGGGAGCTGCTGGAGTGAAGGGGGGACTCCAGGCGGCAGGCGGGGTGGGGAGGGTGGCGCTAAGACCTGCCCCACACTGGGGCCGGTCTCTGGGGGAGGGGCTCCCAGGCAGCAGCCAGGGGGTTAAGTGCAGGGCACTCCGCCCCCCGCCGCCCATCCCGGGATCCTGCCAACATTTTTCCCATTACGTTCTGTTTATTTTAATGAGGCTGACAAAAAAATGTTGATTTTATTATTGTATAAACAGGCTGGGCTGGGGGGGTGCAGGCCCCGGGCTGAGGGGGCAGGGGCTTGGGAGGAGGGGGCAGTACGATCAGCCTGGGTGGAAGAGAATTGGCTGGCGGGGGCAAGAGACCAGAGAACTCGGGGTTGGGGAGCCAGCTGGGGGACCTGGGGAGATCAGCTGGGGGAGGAGCCAAGGAGCTGCGGGGGCGTCAGCTGAGGAAGGAGCTGGGGGTTGGGTGGGGGTCAGCTGGGGGAGGAGCCAGTGAGCTGTGGGAGGAGCCTGGGGGTGTCAGCTTTGGGGGACACAGGGAGATCAGCTAGGGGAGGACCCCGGGCTCACTGGGCAGCCAGCGCCCCCCTCCCCACCCCACGGCTCCAGGCCCCGCTGCACCGGGCAGCCACAGGGCCTGGGAGCAACAGGACACTACTGCTGACTCAGCGGGTTTGCTAGGCTGGGGGGGGGAGGCGGGGCTGTCTGTGCTGCGCCCCCCACACACACACACCTGTAAGCTCATCCCTCCCACACAGAGCCCTCCCCGGGCATTGGGAGCCGAGCCCTGTGCAGGGGGGGGGGGGAACCCTGCCAGGGGAAGGAAACCTGGGGCTGGGGGGGCAGCTGGGGGCTGTCCAGCAAGGCGTGGGAGTGGGGGGGTGTCTGGCCAGGGCTCACATTGTCCGTGGTCACAACGGCTCCATTTTGGGGTGTGGGGTTCACACCGGAGAGACCTGTGGGGCGATCAGGCGGGGTCCCTGTGGCCTGGGGTTTTCCCCAGGGCTCGGCCCTGTCCTGCTGGGACCCACTGGGGGAAGCGCGGGTGCGACCGGCCCCTCTGGCGCTCAGGGGAGCCGGGAGCTTTGGACCAACACGGGGGGGGGGTCCCCAGATTCCAGGCCAAAGGGGGCAGACGGGCCGGGGGGGGGGGGCTGTGTCGCCTCTGGCTGCGGACGGTGGCTCCACACTGGGTCCTGCCCCAGGGCTGCCCCCCTCCCTGGCCCTCAACCATGTCCCCCGAGGCCGCTCGGCTGACCAAGCCCCTATCACCCCATGGAGGGGTCGGACTCCTGCCAAACGATGCCAGCAGGAGCAACCCACCAATAAGAACCCAGTCTGGCGAGAGACTCTACGATAACAGAGCAGAGCCCGCAGCCCTGTGCCCTCCAGCAAGCTCCCAACAAAGGATCCCAGTCTGCCCAGTCCAGAGCTCCTGGGAGACCCTACAATAACACACCAGTCTGGGTACAGCCACATAACTCCAGAAAGACCCTACAATAACACACCAGTCTGGGTACAATCACGTAACCCCAGAAAGACCCTACAATAACACACCAGTCTGGATACAACCACGTAACTCCAGAAAGACCCTACAATAACAGACCAGTCTGGGTACAGCCACATAACCCCAGAAAGACCCTACAATAACACACCAGTCTGGATACAACCACGTAACTCCAAGCAGACCCTACAATAACGCGGGGGGGTGGGGGGAAGAATTCTCAGTATCGGAAGAGAATTTCAATGCCAGGTTTCTGAGGGGACCCTCAAGCCTGAACGGGGGAGGGGTCTGCTGCGCTGGGTGCATCTGGGGGGTGGGGACAAGACAGAGTGTGGGCCCCAGGCAAGGGTTAGGGTACCCATACACTGAGCAGAGCCCCACCCCCCTTCCAGAGCTGGGGATAGAACCCAGGAGTCCTGGCTCCCAGCCCCACCCCCACTCTAGCCCACTAGACCCCACTCCCCTCCCAGAGCCAGGGATAGAACCCAGGAGTCCTGGGCTGAGAGCAGCCCCCTCTCTGCTCTCATCTCATTCTCTACCATTAAGCAGGTGAAAGCCCCGCTTGGCGCAGCCAGTTGCGCGCCAGGTGGGGGTTGAGGTTGGTGGGTACTGGGGGCGAGGGGACGTGGATGTGACAGTGTGGGGGCTGGTGACCGGAGAGCAGCTCTCTCCTGGCAGTTTGGCGGGTGCCCCCTCCCCCCACACTGGGTCCCCAGCACCCCTACAGCCTGTCCAGCCCCCAACACCAACCCAGGACACCCCCTGGCAACGAGACCCTCCCCATGATTCCTGGCACTGGGACATCCCCCCGCCACCGCCAGTGACCCAGGCCTGTGGGGAAGGGGCAGAGGTCCTGGCACTGGGGGCAGCTGGTCTGCACCGCGCCCTATCAGCCCTCAGGCTGGCCAGCTGGGGGCACTCTCGAGACAGACAGCAATGGGCTGCAGCTCCCCGAGAGGATCCCCTGGGCTAGGGGCCATGAACACCACCACTGTGCCCCCAGGTGAGTGGTCACACACACCCCGACCTGGGGCTAGAACCCAGGAGTCCTGAGATCCCAGCCCCCACTGCTCTAACCCACTAGCCCTCACTCCCCCACAGAGTTGGGGACAGAACCCAGGAGTCCTGGCCTCCCAGCCCCCACTGCTCTAACCCGCTAGCCCTCACTCCCCCACAGAGCTGGGGCTAGAACCCAGGAGTCATGGGCTCCCAGCCCCCACTGCTCTAACCCACTAGCCCCCTCTCCCCCAGAGCTGGGGACAGAACCCAGGAGTCCTGGCCTCCCAGCCCCCACTGCTCTAACCCACTAGCCCTCACTCCCCCCCAGAGCTGGGGCTAGAACCCAGGAGTCCTGGGCTCCCATCCCCCACTGCTCTAACCCGCTAGCCCCCATCCCCCCCCTCGACCTGGGGCTAGAACCCAGGAGTCCTGGGCTCCCAGCCCCCACTGCTCTAACCCACTAGCCCCCATTCCACCCCCCACCCAACCGACCTGGGGCTAGAACCCAGGAGTCCTGGGCTCCCAGCCCCCACTGCTCTAACCCACTAGCCCCCACTCTCCCCCAGAGCTGGGACAGAACCCAGGAGTCCTGGCCTCCCAGCCCCCACTGCTCTAACCGCTGGGGGAGAACCCAGGAGTCATGGGCTCCCAGCCCCCACTGCTCTAACCCACTAGCCCCCTCTCCCCCAGAGCTGGGGACAGAACCCAGGAGTCCTGGCCTCCCAGCCCTCACTGCTCTAACCCACTAGCCCCCTCTCCCCCAGAGCTGGGGACAGAACCCAGGAGTCCTGGCCTCCCAGCCCCCACTGCTCTAACCCGCTAGCCCTCACTCCCCCCACCAGAGCTGGGGCTAGAACCCAGGAGTCCTGGCCTCCCAGTCTCACCCCACCACCTTTTGACCCAGAGCCAGGAATGGGACCCAGGAGTTTTATTAATCTGTCCCACACTCCCAAACCTGCAGTGTGGGGGGGCTCACATGGTCTCCCCCATCAGACATGTCTCTGGGGCCCGGAAGGAAAGTGCCAGAGGTTGGATCATGGAACAGAAAAGGACCCTCATGCCCCAGCCACGGGGCCAATGGAGATTCCCCCCCCCAGTCACGGGGCCACCCCGGACACGCCCCCGTCCAGCTCTGCCAGTGCCCCTCAATCCTGACCCGCAGCCACCAGCTTGACCAGCCCTGGGCTCCCCCGGCTCTGCTGATGCCCCTCAACCCAGGGAAGAGGAGCTGCCCCTGAGTACAGAGCACCCCCCGGAGAAGGGGATGCTGCAGGCCCCTCACATAGCAGGGGCAGCGCAGTGGAAGTGAGCAGCTGGGACAGGGCACCCCCTACTGGCCCTTCTTGGAACTGCCGTGCAGTCTGGGCTCCAGGCCGAGGTGGGGCTCAGGGGGACACCGGGCCCTGCCCTGGGCAGATCCCCGGTCCTGGTGCAGGAGCCAAATTCCTGCTGTGGTGCAGGGCGAGGGGGCGCTGGGCCCCAGGGGGCAGGGGGCAAAGGGGTAAGAGCCTGGGGTGCACAGACAGACTGAGGGGGGACCAATGCCCCCCCAACCCCCAGCAGCCCCAGCGCAGGCAGTGGGAAATGAGCAATGGCCAGCGGCACCAGAGTGGGGGCTTCGTTCCCCACCAGGTCAGCAAGGCCTCAGGCTGGGGGACAGGGCAGGGCCCCTGTGCCAAGCGTGGAGCCGCGGGTGAGCCAGGCACCCCCCGCCCCCCCCAGGCGGACGGTGAATGGCCAGGACAGATGGAGTCCGGGCACAGCACGCACCCTCCTCCCCCAGACTGTGGGGTTCCCCCCCCGATACACCCTGGGCCGCCCACACACTCCCACCACGGAGACACCAACCCACCCCAGGACCCAGCCCTTAACCCTGACCGACGCACCAGTCCCCCCCCACCCCGCCAGCTCTAAATCTGCCCGTCTCTCTTGGTCCAAACTTCGCCCGCCCCCATTGGCGCAGCTGCACTGGGCAGCGGGGCGAGGCCATGGGGCATCTGCAGGCTGAGCTGGCTGCACCGGGGGCAGCTGCTGCCCGCTGTGCCGTACCCCAGAGAGGTGCCCGCAGGGGCCAGCGCCCCAGTGCAGGGGGGGGAGCGGGGTGTTGGGGGAGGGGAGTCACTGACCTCGCGCCCGGGCGTCACAGCAGCTGCACTTGGCGAGGACTTTGCGGAACAAGTGTTGGCAGGAGCAGCCCTGCTGGTGCCCCCCTTTCATGGTGCCACCCGGCCGTGCTGGGCACCGGCGCCCACTGCCCGAGAGGTGCCAGCCATAGACCGGGCAGCGGGGGGGGGCAGCTGGCGGCGGGAATCGGGGCACGGAGCCGGGGGAAGCCGGGGGGCCCAGGGCTCCTGCCCGCTGCACGCTCGCTCAGCGCTGGAATAACAGGGCTGGGGCTGGGGCTGAACTGAGCTGCCAGCGAGGAGGAGCCTGAGCTTTCCCTCCCCCCTCTCCATCCCTCCATCCCTCCCCGCCTCCATCCCTCCATCCCTCCCCCTCTCCCTGCCTCCATCCCTCGCTCCCTTGGGCTTCGGGCCCTTCCCAGCCCAGGCTGCAGCCAGACTGCAGAGGCGCAGGCCTGCAGCGGGGAGCACCTGGCGCTGGGCAGCCGGGGGTCCCGGGCGGGCCCCAGCTCGTGCCCTCGCCAAGGCCTGGCAGGGCGTGGGGGCAGCCCCAGCTGCCTGCCCCCCTCCTCCAGTGAGGTGGCCACAGCCGG
The DNA here is from genome assembly GCF_016161935.1 of Mauremys reevesii. NCBI lineage: Eukaryota > Metazoa > Chordata > Testudines > Geoemydidae > Mauremys > Mauremys reevesii. The sequence continues at coordinate 17,296,899 of NC_052647.1, read as the reverse complement.
GGGTGGGGGGAGCTTGTGGCTTATGGCCAAATCTCCCCACCCCAGGGGTGATGGGGGAGGGAGTGACTCCTTTGCCCCAGAGCAAGGGGGACTGAGCCCCAAGCAGGGGGGGGGGGGGCTGAAAGGTGCAATTGGACCCCCCCCGCCTCGGGGGAAAAGCAGAGCAAGAGGCCTGTGTTGTCTGGATCGGCCCCTCCAATATTAATCACTGCCCCCCCCCAAAGTGCACTGCGGGGGAGCCATCCATCTGCCCGCACCGCAGTGCCATCTGCTGCCCGTCGCCCCCCAGCCTGGGGCCGGAGCCAGCGCCTGAGTCACTGCCCGGAGCCTGGCACCGGCTCTGCCATTTCAGGGGCCACCGCTGGGGGTGAGGGACACAGGGGAAGAAGGGGGGGCAGGGAAGTGGGGCACGATCCTGGGTGCGCCTCACCCCCCGGCGCAGGCCCCACCCCACAGAACCTTCAGAACAAACCACAGGGGTTGTCTCTCAGACAGCCCAGCGGCCCCCCAGCCCCGCGCCAGCCATGTACCCCTGCCCCTGGGTGTCTGTGCCAACCGGCCCGAGGGCACCGCCCACCTCACAGCTCAGCACCAGGAAGGGACAGTCACTGGGCTGGCAGGGGCTGCGGGGCCGTTCCCAAGGCATCTGGGCCTGTGAGGCAGCCGTGGGGCCAGCCCCACACTGGGCTGGGATGTACCACATGAAGGAGACTGGCTGGCACAGGGGGGCAGGGAATGGAGCAAGGGGCCTTAAGAATTGGGGTGGGGGGGCTCAGCTCAACCTGCAGGGGGGGGCAGCCACAGCATGGAAACCATTGGCACCAGCCGGCCCCCTTACTGGCCGGCTCAGTGGGGAGGCTGGGGCTACACGGACCAAGGGGCCTGAGTGTCCCTCGTGTGTGGGTCAGGCCATGGTCTGGGGGGTGGGGCTCATGCTGTTCCCCCACTTGGGACAGACGCAGGATTTCTCCAGACGTGTGTCAGGACAGAGCCCCCAGCGCCTCTCAGCAAACTCCCCCCGAAAAGGCCCTGAGGGGGGCCGCTGACTCCAGGACGTCTGGCTGGGGGGGCTGATTTGTCTGGAGAAGAACCGGGGGTGGCTCTAGTCCCTGCTCCTGCCCCCCCCCCATGTCTCAGCTGCTCTCTGGGGCCAATCCCTCCCTCACTAGCCCCAGAGCCCAGCCCCGATCCCTCCCCATGCCAGCGCGGAGCCCAGGGACCGGTTCAGGGGGTGCTAATTCGTGCTCCTGGCTGTCACAGCCTCGGGGACACAGCTGGGGGGTTCTGAGCATGAGCTACAAGCCCCCGGCCAAGGCCCCAGAGACCTGGGGGGCAGACAGGCGCGGGGGGACCGGAGCTGGCCTCACCTTCTTCTGAGGGGCAGGTGTCTGGGGCCTGGTCCACGCCGTGGGGCTCGGGGGGGCCCGGTGCTGCTGGCCCGCTCTGGGGGTCCCCGCCACGCGGCTCCCCATTCCCTGCAGGGGCCTCGGCGCGGCCGTGCTCCGGCCGCATCTCGTCCCCCGGCCCCTCCGAGCACAGATCCGGCAGCTGGAAGGAAGGACAGACAGGTTGGAGGGGGTGGGGAGGGACAGGCAGAACAATGCCGGAGAACAATGCTGGGTCCCCCCCAGTCCCCCCGCACGCCCGCCTGTTGCAGCTGGAGGCAGAGCCTGGGCACTGGCTTTGCTGACTTGTTTCCTGGCGCTGCTGGAGCAGCCAAGGCATTGGCACCGGCCATGGCCCTACCCAGCCCCCCTTGCACGCTCGCCAGGGCGGAGGGATGTCAGCCGCTGTCACCGATCACTCCTCACCCTCCGCCACTGCTTTCTGCTCAGAGACTCCCCAGGCTGGGGCCAGCCCAGGGAGGGGTCCCCGCTTGGATCCCTCGGACGCGGAAAGAGGAGCTTGTTTCCTGCCGGACTGCCACCCACACAAGGGCTTGTTATTGTAGGGTCTCTAAGCGCTGGGTGTCATGCTCGGGTTTGTTATTGTAGGGTCTCTAGGCGCTGGGTGTCATACTCTGGTTTGTTATTGTAGGGTCTCTAAGTGCTGGGTGTCATGCTCGGGTTTGTTATTGTAGGGTCGCTCTGGTTTGTTATTGTAGGGTTGTCCCTTTGTCTCCTGATATTTTTTAAATAAAAATGTGTTTGGAAGCACGGTCCAACCCCTCCCCGCTGAGAAGGGCAGGGGGCTGTGGGCTGCTCTGATGAGGGGAGGGGTTGCCAGCTGATCTGGGGCCGGGGCAGGGATGGGGCCGTGAGCTCCCCCGGAGCAGAGCCCTCCTGTCTGATGAGACTCCCTGCACTGCAGCCCCCCGCCTTTGGCCGCTGCTCCTCCCGAATTCAGACGTGGCCCCCTGAGCCTCAGCCCCAGCCCCAAATGCTCAGGGAGGGACAGGCTGAGAGTCAGCGACATGTGGAGGTGGGGGTGTCCCTGGCTTGAGATTCCGCCTCTTGAGTTACGTTTAAAAACGCTGCTAATACAGCAGCCACTGGAGCGCCTGCCATGTTGCATGAGCAACCCTACAATAACAAACCAGCAGGCACAGCCCCAGTGCTCCGAGACACCCTACAATAACAAACCAGCATGCACCCCCCAATCCTCCCAAGAGACCCTACAATAACAGACCAGCATGTAGAGCCCAGTGCCCCAAGAGACCCTACAATAACAAATAAGCATGCACAGTCGAGAGACCCCACACTAACAAACCAGGCTGCCTGCAGTGCCTCAGCGGGAAGGATCTGGCGGGTGGGGTATTTATACCCCCCATCCCTGGGACTGTATCTGCCCCACACCAGGAACCCTGTTTGCTGGGGGGGGGGGGCGGTCCAGCCTCTCCCTTGAAGCTCTGCTCTAACCAATCTCACACACACAGGAATGAAGCCTCCGGGCACCCACCCAGGGGGAAGGGGAGGGGGAGTCTGGCGGGATCCCTCTGCCCAACAGTCGGGAAACACCCCATGAGCCGGAGAGGGGCAGCATCAAGTCCGCAAAAGCCTGCAGCCCCATGTGCCAGCACTGGGGGCACAGCCCCCGTAGTGACCCCCGCCAGCCCCACAGCCAGCCCCACATGGCCTGCGTAATTCCTTTTGCACGGCCCCCCAGCCACCCTGCACAGCTGCCCCGCACATCCCCCCCGAACACCCCTAAAGAGACCCCCCAATTACCCCCACATGGGCCCCCCTGCCATCCTGCACAGGCATCCGACTGCCCCTGCAGCGACCCCCCTGATTACCCCCACATGGCCCCCCCAGCCACCCTGCACAACCACCCCACACAGGCCCCCCGACCACCCCTGCTGAGACCCCTCCGATTACCCCCACATGGCCCCCCCAGCCACCCTGCACAGCCCACCGACTGCCCCTGCACAGCCCCCAAGCTCCCTTGCAGAGACCTCCCAATGGCCCCCATACAGACCCTCCAACCCCCGCTTCAGAGACCCCCGGCCATTGCCCCTAGACCACCCCCCGTCACCCCAGCACAGAGTCCCTGACTGCCCCAAGGCACCTCCCCTGTCCGGCTGGCCCAGCGCAAACAGGGGACCCAGATGGTCCTGAATCCCCTGCACCAGCCCCACATGCTCCCCAGAGATGTCATGTGGCTCTGACACCCCCAGGAGCTGCCCCCCGCCCCCATCCCAGGCCCTTACCCAGTGCTGGCTGGGGATGGCCATGGAGGTCAGGATATCGGCCATGGCCCCCAGCATCTGGTCCGTGCGCCCCGCTGCCTGCTGGGGGGCCTTCATGGCCGGGGGCCCCACTCACACCTCGCTGCCCCCAACGGCTCCCTGCTCCAGCGCGAGGCTGGAGGCGTCTGGGGGCAGCATGGGCGCCGGGCGGAGCCGCGGGCACCCTGCCCGTATGGCAGCCGAGCGTGGCCGGGATTGCTAAACAGCAACGGATCCTGCGTGGCTCCCAGCCGAGGCCCCCGCCCCAGCCCCCCGCTCCACCGCAGCTACCATAACTTCTCTGCTACAAGCTGCTACCCTCCCCGGCCCCGCCACCACCCCTTATCTCCCGCCTCCTCCCTATCTGCTCCCCGGCCTTGGGAGAGCGCAGAGGAGGAGCCGGGGGGGCTGAGACCCCCCCCAGGGCAGCAATCAGAGTCGGGGGGGGGGGGGGGGGGAGCTCAGCGGCAGGGCTGCCTTTGGAATGAAAGAGGGGCCCGTGGTCTAGAAAACAGGGTCTAGAAATCACCGGGCCCAGCTGAGCTGGGGGCTACGAACTGCTGGGCCCAGCTGAGCTGGGGGCTATGAACCGCCGGGCCCAGAGGTGCCGGGGGCTATGAACCGCCGGGCCTAGTGGTGCCGGGGGCTACGAACCGTCGGGCCCAGAGGTGCCGGGGGCTACGAACCGCTGGGCCCAGCTGAGCTGGGTGCTACGAACCGCCGGGCCCAGAGGTGCCGGGGGCTACGAACCGCCGGGCCCAGCTGAGCTGGGTGCTACGAACCGCCGGGCCCAGAGGTGCCGGGGGCTACGAACCGCCGGGCCCAGCTGAGCTGGGTGCTACGAACCGCCGGGCCCAGAGGTGCCGGGGGCTACGAACCGCCGGGCCCAGCTGAGCTGGGTGCTACGAACCGCTGGGCTCAGAGGTGCCGGGGGCTACGAACCGCTGGGCCCAGCTGAGCTGGGTGCTACGAACCGCCGGGCCCAGAGGTGCCGGGGGCTACGAACCGCTGGGCCCAGCTGAGCTGGGTGCTACGAACCGCCGGGCTCAGAGGTGCCGGGGGCTACGAACCGCCGGGCCCAGAGGTGCCGGGGGCTACGAACCGCCGGGCCCAGAGGTGCCGGGGGCTACGAACCGCCGGGCCCAGCTGAGCTGGGTGCTACGAACCGCCGGGCCGAGAGGTGCCGGGGGCTACGAACCGCCGGGCCTTGGCACAAATGAAGCACTGCTCAGCGGGCATCGCTGCTCCGGCTGGGAGGGCAAAGGGTAGCACAGGGTGGCCCGATCTGGCTCAATCTAGTCCCACATGAGACCAGCTCAGCCCAGCCCCAGGCCCGGGGGGGGGGCGTGGCTGAAGGGTCTCTCTTTCAGTGCCCCCAGGGGAGCTGCAGACTCGGCCCCGCGGGCGTCCTGGGCTCCGCTGGGGCAGGGGAGGCCCCTAGGAAATTGGGAGCTGGTTCCAGGCCAGGGTGAGGAGCCAGCGGGGTGGTGGAGGGCGAGGGGGCAGGGTATGGAGAGGCTCAGGCCATTGACAGTGCCCTAGAGAGAAATTTCCTGGCAGTGCTGCAGGGCAGAGAGCCCCAGTTGGCTCCCTGTTCCCTGTGATTACGGTCGGGGGCTCCCCCAGAATCAGGGCCAGCCCACTGCCCCCTATAGCCCAGTAATTACGGTCGGGGGCTCCCTCAGTCAGGGCCAGCCCACTGCCCCCTATAGTCCAGTAATTACGGTTGGGGGCTCCCCCAGAGCCAGGGCCATCCCGCTGCCCCCTATAGCCCAGTAATTACGGTCAGGGGCTCCCCCAGAGCCAGGGCCATCCCGCTGCCCCCTATAGCCCAGTAATTACGGTCGGGAGCTCCCCCAGAGTCAGGGCCATCCTGCTGCCCCCTATAGCCCAGTAATTACGGCCGGGGACTCCCCTGGGACGTTCGTTTCCTGCCATTTCTCTCCCACTTTCCAAAGTCAAAACACATTTTTGGAGCCCGAGCTCGGAGGAGCCACAGCCAGAGCCCCTCCCCCACCCGCCCGCCACGCAGGACCTTCCCCCCGCATCCTCCCGCCCCTCCCCCATCAGCCCGCCCCCGCCACGCAGGACCTTCCCCCATCCTCCTGCCCTGCCCCCCCATCCCTCTGCCTTGCCACGCCCCTCCCAGCCCCCGCCACGCAGGAGCCTCCCCCCTCCTCCTGCCCCTCCTCACCTACCCCACTGCGGCCATGCAGGACCCCTGCCTCCCATCCCCACCTGGCACGCAGGACTATGCTCCGTGTCCCCCCACGGGCCCCATCACAACCTCAACTCTTCCCCCACCATGCAGGCTCCGCCCCACCCATTTTGCAGTCCTCTGTCCCTCTCATTCATGCCAGCCACCTTTCCCCCTCCCCCGAGCCCCTTGCTGCTTCCCCCTCCCCCCATGGCAGTTTGCTGCTGTACCCCTCACGCCCCCTCCCAAGGTACCAAATTCTCCCTCCTCCGAATGAGCCTGGAGGGAGCCCTGAGCACCCAGCTCCTGTAGGACACGCTCAGCACGTGGGAACTCACCTCCCCCTCGCTGCCTGCTGCTTTGTTATTGTAGGGTCTCCTGGGCTGAGCATGCTGGTGTGTTATTGTAGGGTTGCTTGGGCTGGATTCCTCCCCCTGCTAGAGCTGACAAGCTGCTCCCTCCATGGGGATGTTCGCCACAGAGGCCCCTGTCCCTCATCCCCTGCACTGGCCCCCCCATGCCGAGACCACTAGACCCTGGAGAGGGACCCAGGCAGTCAAACCCACCTGGGCTGCGTCTCCTGGCTGGCAGCAGCAAAGCCCCCTGGCCGGCTCCTTCCTGGGCCGCAGGAGGCCTGAGCCTGCAGCTTTCCAGCCAGGAACTGCAGCTCAGCATGAATAATTTACTGTGCTCCAGGAAGCCGTAATAGGCAGCCTGTGCTGGGGGAGGTGGGGGGCTGACCCTGCCCACGCTCACACCCTCCTGCCAAGCTAGGTGTGCAGGAGCGCGGCCGTCTCAGCCCCAGGGACAGCGCCCTCCCCTGGCTCAGCCACGCCCAGAGGGGAAGGCGAGTGCTGAAAATGCAGCTGCCTCTGGGGAGGAACAGCCCCACAGGAACAGGCTAGGCCAGGAAACCTGGCATGTCCAGGTAAGCCTGAGCTGGGATTTAGCCAGGAGGCTTCGGCCTAGTCCCTGGGACCATCAGGAAGGAGGCGGGGCTTGATTTTCCACCATGCTGGGTGCAGCTGGGGTCAGACTGGGACAGAGGGGAGACCCCTCTGCCCAGCACCCCTAGTGCTGAGGCCAGCCCTGGCTACAACGGGAGCCCCCGCCCCAGTTTTGCAGTGCCCCGTGTGCTCTTTGAAGCCTCCCAGCCAAGGGGTAACCGGGCCTGGCCCCGCTCAGCTGATGAGCCCAGCCAGGGTTCGGGGCCGTGGCACCGTGCCCGCCGGGCGCGAGACTGCCCCGGGCCCCTCTTGGCCAATCGGCATCCAGCTCACGGTCAGCGACCCGCACGCAGAAAGCTTTTTATAACCACCGCTGAGTATTTATAGCGCCAGCTTGTCTGCTGCGGAGCCCTGCCAACCTCACCCCTGTCCCCCCCTGGCAGTGCCCTTCTCTCCCCCACCCCAGCCGCCTGCCTCGCTGAACCAAGGATTAATTCCACCATCGCCTTCCCCTCCCAGCCGGGGGCAGCTGGCCTTGCCCTGCGGCCTGGGTGCTAAAATCAACCCCCCTGAACCTCATTTGCCCCGGGCCAGCTCCTGCCAAGCAATGGGGCAGGGCAAGGGAGCCGAAGTCAGGGCAGCCTGGGCCGGGGTGAGAAGCCACTGGGGCATTTAACACCCCCCCCCCCCGATGCCCGGGTGGCCCCAGGGCCCAGCAAGTGCAAAGGGGACTTAGAACCACTTTGAGGGGGTGTAAATGGCTGGAAGATGGTCAGAGGCGCATGGTTGGTGCCAGCTGGGTACATCTCTATGGGGAGGGAGGGATGGCTAGTGAGTCTGGGGGGGATAGAGGGGTCTGGATAAGGAGAGATGCTGTGTGGGGGAAGAGAGCTGGACAGAGGGGTGTGTGGGCAGGTGGATGGGGGTGGGGACAGCTGGATGGGCAGCGGGTCTGTGAGGGGATGGATAGAGGGAGGGAGGGGTGGGTGGTGTGGCTGGATGGATGGACAGACGGACGGGGGGGATGGATGGTTGGACGGACAGAGGCGTTGGGGGGATGGTTGGAGAAGTGTGTTGGGGTGGCTGGATGGACGGACACAGGTGTGTGTGGATGGATGGATGGACAGAGGACTGTGTGGGGATGGATGGACGGACGGACAGACAGACAGGTGTGTGTGCGGATGGATAGATGAATTGGGGTGGTGGTGGGTGGATGGATGGTTGGAGGGGTATGGGGGTGGATGAATGGATGGATGGACACGGGTGTGGGGGGATGGATGGACACAAGGACAGACACAGGGGTGTGTGGGGGTGGATGGACGAACGGACAGACACAGGAGTGTGTGGGGGTGGATGAATGGATGGATGGATGGATGGATACAGGGGTGTGTGGGGGTGGATGAATGGATGGACACGGGTGTGTGGGGGTGGATGGACGAACGGACAGACACAGGGGTGTGTGGGGGTGGATGGACGAATGGACAGACACAGGGGTGTGTGAGGGTGGATGGACGGACAGACACAGGGGTGTGTGGGGGTGGATGGACGAACGGACAGACACAGGGGTGTGTGGGGGTGGATGGACGGACAGACACAGGGGTGTGTGGGGGTGGATGGACGAACGGACAGACACAGGGGTGTGTGGGGGTGGACGAACGGACAGACACAGGGGTGTGTGGGGGTGGATGGATGGATGGACACAGGGGTGTGTGGGGGTGGATGGACGAACGGACAGACACAGGGGTGTGTGGGGGTGGATGGACGGACAGACACAGGGGTGTGTGGAGGTGGACTGATTGACAGACCCCCTGACCTCCAGTTTCCCAGCAGCACTTCGATCTCTTTCCTGAGATTTTTGCCTCCTGGTGTGTGGTTTGGGGCGGGGGACGCTGACGCATGGATCTCCGGGGGCAGCGCTGGCCCAGACCCTGCAGCTTCTGCCCTGGCCGGGGCTGAGAGGAACGGGCCGGCTGGAGAGGCGCCGGGGCACAGGGGCACAGGCCGGGCCCGTGTGAGGAACAGACTCCATGTCCCCAGGGCTTGGCCTTGGCAGACAGGGCTCGGACCGGGCCGGAGGGCGCGGCGGGGGACGAATGGGCAGCGGGGCGTCAGTGGGGGGCACAGGCGGCGAGGCCAGGGGCCCACAGCGAGCAGGAGCCGCAGTGCATGGCCATCCCCCGCTCCCGGGCCCCCAGGCCGCAATGGGCCGGAGCTGAACCCCCTGCCCGTGCCCCACCATGGAGCTCCCCGGGGTGGGCCTGGGAGTGAGGTGAACGGGGCTCCCGGCTCCACCCATCTCCACTCCCTGGGGCATGAATTGGGGGCGGGGTGAGGTCCCAGCACTTATAGAGGGATTCGGGGGCAGGGTAGCAGCCAGTGCCCCCCGCCGTGTCAGGGAAGGGGGCACAGATCAGCACACAGACACCCCACGGGTGGGATGAGCCCAGCTGGGCAGTGCAGAATCTGCCCCCCACCCCCACCTGGCTGGGACCAGCTGGCCAAGCGCAGGGGGTGGAACTTAGCACCTGGGCCTGAGCCGTGGGGCTGAGGTGCCCTCAGGCTCCGATCTGTGGGCAGAGGCGCCCAGCAAGGGAGGGGACAGCTGGCCTGGTCTAGCTTGGCCCTCCCTCCAGGAGGCTTGGGGCAGGGGACCCCGCTTGGATCCCGCCCCCCGCGCAGCCCCAGCACCATCGGGAGGAACGTGCCGTTCTCCCAGGGGGGACACTGAGGCACAGAGCTGGGGGGTGACATGCCCAAAGGCAGGAGCAGCAGCTCAGGGCCAGAGCTGAGGCTAGAACCCAGATGTCCTGGCTCCCAGCCCCCCTGCTCTAACCACTAGGAGCAGCTGAAAGTTTGCTCCGCGGTTCCCCGGGGCCTGGCCGGGGCGGGAGCAGAGCCTGTCCTTGAGGCAAGGCCGGGAGGAAACGCTCCGAGCCCCCCAGGGCTGCAGCAGGAGCAGCCTATATTTAGCCCCTTCCCCTCCCAGGGGCTCCTCCACCACCTTCCCATACTTGGCCATTTCCCCGTCATTGGAGACCGATGGGGGCCCCCCTCCTCCCTGGCTGGCTGGCTCCGGAGTCCAGCCCGCAGCTGGGATAGACGTGGGGGGGATTCATTGCAGGCACCGTGGGGGAGGAGACGGATGCTCCATCACCACATCTGGCCATCCTGGGGGGTGGGGGGGATCCAACCCCTGACCAAAGGTGGGAGTGGGGAGTGCCCAGCCTGCAGCCATCTGAGACATGCTGCTTGTGGTGAGGAAGTGGGGTGGAGTGGTTAGAGCAAGGGATGGGCTCACCGGACTCCTGGGTTCCGTTCCCAGCTCTGGGAGGGGAGGGGAGTGGGGTTGGGTCCAGTGGGTTAGCAGGGGGGGGGGGGCTCGGAGTCAGGACTCCTGGGTTCCGTTCCCAGCTCCGGGAGGGGAGTGGGGTCCAGTGGGTTAGAAGTAGGGGGGCTCAGAGCCAGGACTCCTGGGTTCCATTCCCAGCTCCGGGAGGAGAGTGGGGTCCAGTGGGTTAGAAGTGGGGGGGCTCAGGGCCAGGATGCCTGGGTTCCGTTCCCAGCTCCAGGAGGGGAGTGGGGTCCAGTAGTTAGAGCATGAGGGGGGGGCTCAGAGCCAGGATTCCTGGGTTCCACCCCTGGCTGTGTCCTAGTCGCATCCCCTCCTGCTGCTTCCTTTTCTCGGCGTAACATGGTGCAACCCCAGGAGTGGCTCCACTTTTTCTTCCTGACACAGTCACTCCCACCCCCCACGGCCCCTTTAGAGCCCCGAGCCGGAGGTCCCAGCCTTACCCAGGTGCTGGGGGAGGGGAGGGGGGATTCCAACCCAGGCCAGAGCCCACCAGAGGAATAGCTCAGCCTGAGCCGGTATGTCTGGATTTTGGGCACCGAATTCAAGGCCCAGTCAGAGAACTCAGGTTCTCGTGTCCAGCTCGACAGGCAAGCTGGTTCTTGCCAGCCTTGCTCCCACTGCTCGGGGAGCTGGATTACCTACGGTGACGCAGCGACACCCCAGTGGCACAGCCACAGCCCACGCCAGCCTCAGTTTCCCCTCCCAGCCCGTGTGTCTTCAGCCCGTGAGCCCTCGGCGGCAGGGCCAGCGCGTCTCTGTGGTACAGAGGAAGGCCCCTCAATACCGATCAACATGGGAATGGATATTTCAGCCCGTCCGGCCTTTCGGAGCGTCCCCGGTTTTCAAATCCTCTCTACGGCTGGCCGGTGTCGGCACGGGGCAGAGTCCTGAAGGGAGGGTGCAGAGTGCCCCATGGGTCCAGCGACTGGGGCCCAGGACAATGAGGAAATCCTGCCCCAGGGCACGCGGGAGTGAGAAGGGGCCCTCAGAGCGGAGGGGGGCAGCCGCGCGGCTGGCTGAGGCTGCTGGAGGCCAGAGCCCATCACACGGGCAGGCGCTGGCTGCGGTTCCTGTGCCCATCTAGGCTCTCTGGTCTGGTACTGAGATTGGAGGATCGTGGGACAGGCCTGCCTGCTTGTACAGCGCCGAGCACAAACGGTGTGGGGCCATGCCGGGGGCTCCCAGCGCTACCGTAATACACCTAATAAATAACGTACAGCGCCTAGCACAGGGGGTACGGGGCCATGCCGGGGGCTCCCAGCGCTACTGTAATACACCTAATAAATAACCCACAGCACCGAGCACAAAGGGTGCGGGGCCATGCTGGGGGCTCCCAGTGCTACCATAATACACCTAATAAATAACATACAGTGCCTAGCACAGTGGGTGAGGGGCCATGCTGGGGGCTCCCAGTGCTACCGTAATACACCTAATAAATAACACACAGCGCCTAGCACAAAGGGTGCGGGGCCATGACTGGGGTGAAGCGCTACCGTAATACACCTAATAAATAACGTACAGTGCTGAGCACAGTGGGTGTGGGGCCATGCCGGGGGCTCCCAGCGCTACCGTAATACACCTAATAAATAACGTACAGTGCTGAGCACAGTGGGTGCGGGGCCATGCCGGGGGCTCCCAGCGCTACCGTAATACACGTCAATAATAGCAGCCCTGCGACACCCAGAAAGCCAGCACCAGGCAGCCTCGAGCAACCTTATCCCCAATAATCCCAGCAGAGGCCCTTCCCCCGCGGCCCCCCGCCACCGGGCTCAGAAAGGGGGCTGCAGACGTGTTGCATACTTTTATTCAACCAAAGCTACAGAATCCAGGACAGACAGGTCGGGGGCTGAGCGACTCGGTTTCTCCTCTTTTTTTAACCAGCAACCCCCCCCTCCCCCCCCGTGGGGAGACAGGGGACCCATCCTCCCCAGGGCGGCACTCAGCCGGGGGGCGGGGGGAGGTTAAAACAGGACAGAGAGCAGAGTCTGCTCACAGAACGCGACGCATCGTCTCTACCACACACGGTACACGCTGCGCGCCCGCAGCCACATGCTGAGAATAGGCAAAAGAAACAGAAGGGCCCCGCGCCGCTCGCTGGCAGCGCCCGGGCAGGAGGAGCCGGCGGCACCGGCCGGGGGAGGCCGGTCGGCAGAGTTCAGATCCAGACGACGGTGCCAGGCTCTGGCGTAGCCGCGTCTGGGACCAGGCCCCGGCGGAGAGTCTGGATCGGGATTGGAGGGGTATGTACAGGAGAAGCGGGTCCCGGCAGGAGCCTTTGTCCACAGACAGGCAGAGGGTGCTGAGGCAGGCGTCATGGCAGGGCCGAGCCATCGCAGAGCTCCGGAAATCAGTGCACAGCCGGCAGCGGCTCCGGCGCTCTGGGGCCCAGCAGGAACCGGACAGGAGGGCGGCTGGGCCCAGGGCCGGGTGCGGTGCAACCCGGGGGCGAGCCAGGCCCCCTCTTACACATACACACGTCTCGTACAGTCACCGCAAGTGCACACCCTGATCTCATCCGCACAGTGCACACGCTCCACACACAACCACCGACCTCACCCGCCCGGTACAGCCACACAACCCTCACCCCCTGCACACGCAACCCCCAACCCCACCCGCATGGTACAGCCACCACCCTCACCCCCTGCACACGCAACCCCTGACCCCACCCGCCCGGTACAGCCACCACCCTCACCCCCTGCACACGCAACCCCTGACCCCACCCGCCCGGTACAGCTACCACCCTCACCCCCTGCACATGCAACCCCTGACCCCACCCCCCCAGGACAGCCACCACCCTCACCCCCTGCACACGCAACCCCTGACCCCACCCGCCCGGTACAGCTACACCACCCTCACCCCCTGCACACGCAACCCCTGACCCCACCCCCCCAGGACAGCCACCACCCTCACCCCCTGCACACGCAACCCCTGACCCCACCCCAGTACAGCCACCACCCTCACCCCTGCACACGCAACCCCAGCCACACCCACCTGGTACAGCCACCACCCTCACCCCTGCACACGCAACCTGACCCCACCCGCCCGGTACAGCCACCACCCTCACCCCTGCACACGCAACCCCGACCCCACCCGCCGGTACAGCCACCACCCTCACCCCTGCACACGCAACCCCTGACCCCACCCGCCGGTACAGCCACCACCCTCACCCCTGCACACGCAACCCCGACCCCACCCGCCGGTACAGCCACACAACCCTCACCCCTGCACACAACCCCCAGCCCCACCTGCCCGGTACAGCCACCACCCTCACCCCTGCACACGCAACACCCTTCCCCACCCGCCCGGTACAGCCACCCCCCTCACCCCCTGGACACGCACACCCCGACCCCCCCCGCCAGGTTAAGACCCACCACCCTCACCCCCTGCACACGCAACCCCCGACCCCACCCGCCCGGTACAGCCACACAACCCCCGATCTCTCTCTCTCTCTCTCACACACACACACTTTATCTCACTCTACCCTCTCCATCCACCCCCCCCACATCACACATTCCCCCCCACCCCAAGTAGCACTGGCAGTGGGGAGAGGCTCTGGCACTGACAGCGCGGGGCCCTCAGCCGCAATCCGGGGTGGAGACAGCGAAGCACCTTGCCATGACGGATGCGTGGCCGCCCCAGGCCCAGCTGGATATGAGACGCTGTGGGGCCGTCCTGCCACCCCCCGGTTGCCCCCTGGCACCACAGCAGGAGCCGCAGCAGAGAAAGGGTTAATCCTCAGTGAGGCCTTTGGCTCGGAGCTCCTCCTGCACCCTGGCGAGGTACGTGGGGTCGGGGTACCCGAATCTAGGAGACACACAGGGGAGACGTCAACCATGCACAGCCCCACCCCCACCTGGACAGATCCCCAGCCCACCTCCTGCCCCACCCCGCCCCCGTCGCAGCAGCCCCTGGCTTGGCCAGCTCAGCTGTGCACTGCCAGGCACAGGGGGACCCCGGCACCCCCAGGGCGCAGGGTAGTTTGTGTCCCAATTCCTGAAGAAACGGCCTTGGGAGCTGCCAGGGTCACAAGCATCTTGGCACGCAGCACAGTGCCCCCTGGTGGCGGGCATTGGGGTCAGCGCCCACAGCCAGGGCAGGGCGCCCCCCGCTGAGCCCCCTGGCGCCGGGGATTGGGGTCGGCGCCGACAGCCAGGGCAGAGCACCCCCTGCTGAGCCCCCACACTGCAGCCCAGCGCCCCCTAGCACCGCATTGCGGAATTAGGGTCAGCACTGACAATAAGGGGAGAGCGCCCCCTATCTCACTCCCCACGCTGACAGCCAGGGGAGAGTGCCCCCTACTGAGCCCCCCACCCCCTGGGTTTCCAGGGCCAGTCGGGCCCCACTCAGGGGCACAGATGGGTCACCCCCAGCCCGTGAGCCCTGCGGGCGGCGGCTGCCTACAGCTGGGGTCCCCCGGTGCAGTTGGTTTTGTGGTGGATGTCGTTCCACGTGATGACGTTGGCTCTGCCTGTGGTCATGGAGGTGCCGATGGTGAAGGTCAGGCGCTGGTCGAAGGCCTTGCGGAACAGGGCCAGCACCTTGTTCCCCTCCGGGCAGTCGGGCAGGTAGGCCACCCGCGTGGTGCCCGGGTACCGCACGCCCGGGTTGGGATGCTCCACCTGCAAGGGGGGTGGGGAGAGACCATCAGACCCCAGGGATGCTGTGAAGCCTGGCGCAGACGCTGCTGCCAGGCAGGGCTGATGCTGCCCACGGGCCGGAGTCTCCTCCAGTGCTCGCTGCGGGCATCAGGCAACCCCCTGGGTCGCTCCGGCTGGGGGCTTGGTCTCTGCAGAACCCCGGGGGCTGGTGATCCTGCACCCGGCTCAGGGGGCATCATGCCTGGGGAGGCAGAAATGACCCCTGCTCACTGCCCCCCCGAATGCCAACCTGCTTCCGGCCTCCACAGTGCCCAGCCTCCCTGAGCCCCAGGGCACCGGCAGTCCAGAGGAGCCAGGACAAGGTAGGGCTGGTGTCCCCCTGCCAGGGCTGTGCCCAAGGCTCTGCCACGCCCCAGGGGCAAAGGCAGGGAGCGGATGGTTGTGGGAGGAGTTAGATCTACCCAGATTTACCAGAGCGGAGGGGAAATTAGCAGATTGGGAAGGGGGGTTGACAGGAAACGGGGAGGCATCCAAGGGCCAACACAGCTGGGGACGGGGGCACTGCACATGGGACTGGGAGAGCAGGGGCTGGGATTGAGGGGCACCGGCAGAGCTGGGGGCGGGGGATCCCAGGGCTGGGCTAGCAGGGGGCTGCGGGTCGGGAGTGAGGGGCACCGGCAGAGCTGGGGTGTGGGGAGACCAGGGCTGGGCTAGCAGGGGCTGCGGGTTCGGATTTAGGGGCACCGGCAGAGCTGGGGTGTGGGGAGCCCAGGACTGGGCTTGCAGGGTTGAGGGGCACCAGCAGAGGCAGGGAAGCTGACCCAGACCCCCCCCCACTCACAGCTGACTGCCCCAACAAGCCCCCTGCCCCCCGCTGCAGCCAGGCTGGGGGGGAGAGGGGGCTGCAGAGGACTCACCCCCTGGACGCCAGGCGGGAAGACGTACTGGATGATGATGGTGCCGTATTTCTCGTAGCCGGGGAGCAGCAGGCTCGAGTCCTTGGACACCAGCATGCGCCCGTTCTCGGGCTGGTTGCCCACCAGCTGCCCGTAGAAGCGCCCGCACATGGGGCAGGCCCGCTTGACCTGCAGCGCCCGCGTGATGCAGGCCTCGCAGAAGGAGTGCCGGCACTTCTCCAGCGTCTTTACCTTCTGGATCTCGCCCAGGCAGATGGGGCACTGGCTCTCCTGCTCCTCCTCCCGCGAGCCGCCCGCCGCCGCCCCCCCAAGCCCCCGGGCCCCCGCCCTGGCCCCGGCGGGCTGCTGAGCCCGGGAGACGAGGCCGGCCCCGTGCGGGCGCAGCTCGGCCCCGGGTTTCTCCAGCAGGGCCATGCACCCCACCAGCTCGCTCTGCCGCTGCGCCTTCTTCAGCTCCTTCTCCGTCTCCTTGAGCAGGGCCTTGAGGGCTTTGCGGGCCAGGTAGAGGCCGTTGCCGGCCCCGGGGGCCGGCGTGGAGAGCTGCAGCACGTAGATCTCCGAGGTCTCCCCGTCGATCAGAATGCTCAGCTTGGTCTCCTCCTTCAGCTTGACCAGCTTGGAGGGGGCCTCTTTGGTCAGGAAGTCCCAGACGGGCTTAGAGACCGTGAGCTTATTTTTAGTGGTGCCCCCGCATGCCGCCATCCTGGATAAAACAAATGACACTGAAGAGAAAAGAAGAGTCATCAAAGCCGCCGGCATCGCCTCCCGGGTGGGCTAGAGACAGACAGACAGACAGACACGGACCCCGCCCCACCCCCTTCCACAGCCAGCCCCAGCCGGGATCTGAACCTTCGGCTCCAGGAAGCATCGGGAGGGGCAGATCCCCTCCGGGACCCGGCCGTCCCCTCAGCCCCGGTGTTCTGCAGGGGCGGGCAGCCTGGGCGACCCCCATTGTCCCCTCTGGCTTGTAAATCTCTCCCCTCAGATCCCGCGCTGACGGGGGCGTCTCTCGGGTCTATTCCCCGATCGCGGTGCGAGTTAGCTCCCGTCCATCTCAGTGGTGGCAGGTGGGTTGTACCCCACTGCCTGCCCCACGGCAAACAACCGCCCCCAAGTTCAAATGAAACACACACACAACCCCCACGGCTGATCAGTCACCCATCCCAAACATGACAGTCACGAGACAATCATTTAATAAATATCATTGCAATTAAAATAAAACAGTGTGGGGCGGGGAAGAAATGCTTGTTTGGGGGCTTAACAAATGGGGGGGGGTTAACAAACAGGGGGCATGATTGCTCCGAAAACCCCACTTCGTAAGGCCAAGGCTGTGTTCCCCCCCCACCTTGGGTTATGAAACAGCAGAGTAATGAAAGGGAAATCCTGGGTCCTGGGGGAGGGATAAGGAGGCTGGGGGTGGGGCTCTCCATGGGAGAAGGAGGGGGGTCTAGCAGGACCCTAAGACACAGCTCTGTCCCACCGTTAAACTTGCCCTCCAGCAGTGCGAATGGGGGTGCATCCTCCCCCCAAGAATCGCCCCTCCAGAGGCCTCTGATGGTGAAGTGGGGTCAGGCCCTGCCCCCCCCATGGGGCAGATCAGGGGTGCGGTCAGAGGGCACTGCACCTTGGGTAGCCTCTGCGCGCCAGGGGGGAGCAGAGCTGAAGTTAGAGCAGCCCTCGGGCTGCTGCCATTGACCCCTCAGGCCAGGCCCAGAATCCGGGGAGCACGGAGAGGTGCAACCCGCCCTGCAGGGATGGGGGACCTCGAGCCCCACAAACTGAGCCTCAGCCCCGGACACTAGGAGCAGGTGGCTTCCGAGCCCCTGGCACATCTGGGGAGTCTCCCCCCCCCCCAGACACACTTATCCCTCCCCTCCCTCCAGTAAGTGCCAGGAGTAACACCCCCCTCATTTACCCCACTGAATCCTGTGCCCCGGGGCTATGGCTGGGGCCCTATACCCCATGGGGCAGAGAGCGGCACCAGGCAGGTGCCAGCCTGGATCGAAGGGGGGCACCGGGGTGGGGACAGGGGAGGAGGCCTCTCCCTTCCCCCCACACTGGGGGCCACCCAAGATCATGCCCCCCCCGCAACCTCAGCAGGATTCAGACCAACCCTCACCTTGGGGTGGCGTGAGGGGGCGGAGGGGGCCCCAAGGAGTTTTTGCCCCAGTGGGTCCCTGGGTTGGGGTGTCTCAGGAGGGGCGGGGGCTGAATTGGGGCCTGTTGTCTGGGGAAGCCCCTCGGCGCCTGACCAGATGTGGGGGGAGGGGACCGGGAGAGCAGGGCTGGGGGAGCCCCAAAGTGGGGCTGAGCTGGGGGGGTTGACTGGGGGGGCGGGAGAACTCCACGGAATAGGCCCAGACCCCAAGTGCTGGCTCCCAGCACCCCCTGCTCTAACCCACTGGATCCCCATTCCCAGACGAACCCAGGCGTCCGGGCTCCCAGACATGCCCCCACCCCCCAGCAGGTGTAACCCAGGCCCACCCCCACCGGGGCCACATGAGCAGACCCACAGCAGGGAGAGGCCAGCCCCTCCCCCCCGCAGGGGAGCCCCACACCTGGACGGGCGGGGGGGGCTCACTGAGATCCCCCCCCATGGGTGCAGCCCACCCCAGAGCCCCGGGGGAGAACTATCCCGGGGGGGGTAGGAGGAAGTGGGGGGCTGGTAAAGGGGGAGACGGACCCTATCGGGGGGGGGGGGCGGGGAGGCCTCCTGCCCCGGGGGGGGCTGCCCCCCTGGGAGGAAGCGGGGGGTGGGGCCGCGGCAGGGGGGGCCTGCACCGGGCGGCACCTACCTGGGGAGCCCATGGGAGAGGGAGGCAGGAAGCGCCCGGAGCGCGGAGTTCAGCGGAGCCGCGAACCAGGAACTACAAAGACCAGGCGGGTGGGGAGACAAGGGGATTGCGGGTTACGACGCTGCAGGGGCTGCCCCGCCCCCACGTCTATCCAGCCCCGGTGCCGCGGCTCAGGGCCCCACCACCATTCGCGGCAGCTGATCGGCCCGGCTGGCGTCATCTCCCCCCCCCCCGATGTCTCCCCCCCGCCAGCTCAGCGCCCCCCCCGCTCTCCCCCAGGCCAGCTCTGCCCCCCCGCTGTCCCCTCCGCCAGCTCAGCGCCCCCCAAGATTCAGGGCTCCCCAGCTCAGGAGCCCCGCTTCCATCTCCTCCCCACTCCAGCTCCAGCTCCTCCCGCCCCTGCTCAGGCCCCACCCCGTTGTGTGATCCCCAGCTCCCCCCACCCCCATGATTCACGGCCCCCCCTCGCCCGGGGCCCTTCACCAGCGCCTCTGCCAATACCTGGAGCCCCAGCAGGTCCGGTCTGTCACCCCCCAACTGCCCTGAACCACCTGCCACGCTCCGGGCCCCTGCTCGCGGTCCCCACCCCATGTCCAGCCACCCCCCAGGCACCGTGGGCTCCCAGCACAGCCCCCTTTGTGCAGATGACGTGGGGCGCCGGCTCTGCCCGCAGCCTGGGGGTTTGTCCGTGGCAGGTTCGGCTCACGGGACGTGGCGGCCAGTTGGGTCTGTCAGCCCATCGCCCCACTGATCTCCTCACTGCTCAGGCCGCAATCCCCAGCCAGCTGGGCCGGCCCCACTTCCCCATCCCCAGTGGGCTGGCTGAAGGGCAGGCAGTGTTTAAAGTGCATGGGGGGCGGGTGTCACAAGGGGTCGCAGACGTAGCCTGTGGGGGGCACCTTGCGGCCCATCTTACCAAAACGGCTGCTCCCAGATTACGTTGGATCCCTCACTATGTTCAGAGCCCCGCAGCCAGGGCAGGGAAGGAGCCGAATGCCTGGGACGGACTCGCAGCAGGTGGGGGGCCGGGCCAGCCGGACCTCAGGGTTTCTGGGTTGGGGGAAATTTTAACACTGAGTTTGGTTCCAATTCAGATGGAAACTCCACTCCATTTTCCTTTTCGGAAACCCCTCCCCCGGGTGCTCCCCAGATTAATTCCCCGGCCGGGCACCCACTGATTGAAACAGACAGTTTCACAGCTGCTGTTCAGTGCTGGGCAACCCTGAAACGGACCCGACTCCTGGCAGTTTCAGTCAGCGGCAGCCAGAGGCCCTGGGAGCAGCCCGGCCTGGCAGACTGCTCAGGGAAAAGCCAGAGCTTCCAGACTCACGGGCCAGCTGGCTCCCCGCTTCCTCCTGACCGGCCCTAGGACGGAGGCTGTGGCTGGGAGGGGTGTGAACGCTAAGAACCCCCCGGTTGTGTTGGGTCTCCTGCCTGTCACATCCTCACTGGCCTCAGGAACACCCTGCCAGTTTCTCATCTCCGTGCCTGTTCTCGGCCTCCCTGATATCCTGTGGCAGTGAGTTCCGCAGGCCGGTGTGCTAACAAACCTCTAAGAACTTGCTCTGCCAGGCAAGAGGCAACCCTGGGGGATGCGAGGGGGTACTTGGGGAGGCAGCTGGCATAAGGAGGGGTATGGCTCTCTGGGCCCTGCTCAATTGATGCAGAGGATGGCGGGGGGGGGGGGGGGGTTGCTCCCAGCCTGCAGGGAGTGACCAGCATCTGGGGGAGCTGCTGTGTCCCACCAGGAGCTGCCAACAAACAGCCTGTCTGGCTCCATACAACCCAGGGCCCAGCAGCCATGGTGCACAGGCCCCTCCCCCTGGTCCGTAAGTCTCAGCCGGGCCCTGGAGTCTCTAGCACCCGGGAGCTCCGTGTGTCGTGGGCGCTGCCCGGCGAGGCGGCGTCCCAGCGTGGGCTGGTCACTCCCAGAGCCCCTGAGGCCCCAGGTTTGAATGATGTCACCACGTGCCGGATAATGATGTAAACGGCCAGATCGAGAGCACCCTGCAGCCAGATCCCTGCATGGTGGGGTCCTGCCTCCGCCCTTCAGGGAATGGGGCGGGGTCAGTGCTTGGCTGGGAGACCCTCTGAGACCCCCCGGGCACTGCAGGAAGTGTGTGTGGGGGGGTCAGGCGGGGGGGCTCTCCTCACACAGTCACGGCTGGCTCCACGGCCACGCTAGGGGGTGTCGTGCTGCAGGGAGCCAGGTGGGCGCTGGAGCTGGTATTTGCCTCTGCTCCAGGTCACGGGTCAGTGCTGCTCACTAGCAAGGGCTGGTACCCACAGGGGCCCCAGTGGCAGGGCCGGGGGGGGCACCCTGATGGGGAACTCCCCACCACAGGGACGACCCCTTTGCCAGCGCCCCCCGGGAGGAGTCTCTCCCACTGGGAGCAGCAGGCCAGAGGCTGGCCCCTCGTCCCCAGGGCAGCCTCCCTCCCAGGATGAGTGTGACCCTGTAGGCCCCCCCTGCACAGCAGCACCCCCAAGCTGCCATTGGCAATCACAGCCCCGCCGGGATTTACCATCCCCTTCCCTGCGGCTGCATTGCAATAAACATGGGGCACAGCCCCCCGGAGACCCTACAATAACAAGCCAGCCTGAGCAACCTTCCATTAACAACCCAGCCTCTGCAGCTGCTGCAGGAAGGGACCCCACATCCCACCAGCTGTTCCCATGGGACCCTCTGAGAGCAAACCGGCCCCGGCCAGCTGCATGTGTTGGGGGGAGGGGAGTTCCCAGATTCAGTGGCCTGAGCCCTTGCAGTGTGTGTGTGTGTGTGTGGGGGGGGGACAGGCAAGAGACAGGGCTCCCCTCCCCCATGGGTTTCCTTGGCTTTCCCAGCCCCAGCTGGGCCCGGGGGGAGACCGGACATGGACTGGGATGGGCCAGGGCTACAGCGGATTCCCCCCTCACCCCCTCTCAAACAGGTGTGTCAGGGCTGCTCCCCCACCCCCAGCACCATCTCCCTTCAAGGTGGGCTCCCACGACGCATCAGCCCCGCTGGGAGGGGCAGGGGCGCAGGGCTCGGGGGGGGCGGGGGCTGGCTCCACTTCCTACCAGGGGCCCCAGACCGGACAGTGCCCAGTGCTGAGATCCTGCTAGGTCAGAATTGCAGCCGAGTGCCCCCCCCCCCAACAGGCTTCATCCTAGTTTGCAGGTGGATCAGGCCCCATCAGGGCACCAAGCACGGGGGGGGGAGGGGGGGCAGGAACGGAGGTCGGGCTCCGTCAGGGCCCCAGGCCTGGCATGGTGGAGGTAAGGCCTATCTGGGTGCCAGGCCGGGAGGGGGAGGATTGAGCCCAGCCAGGGCATCTCTGCCACAGGACAAAGAACGGGGAGGGGTGGGCATGGGCTGTTCTGAGCATCCAGCACAGGCCGAAAGCTGAGAGAGCGAAGGGGTCCTTCACCCCTCCCCCCATCCTTCAGCTCAGACCCCCCCATCCCTCTCCCCTCCCCCTTCAGCTCAGACCCCCCCATCCCCACACCCTTCTCCCTTCCCCATCACCCCTTCAGCTCAGACCCCCATCTCACACACTCCACCTTTCAGCTCAGAGCCCTTCATCCCCCCACCCTTCACCCCATCCCCCCTTCAGCTCAGACCCCCCCATCACCCCTCCCCATCCTTCAGCTCAGACCCCTTCATCGCCCCCACACCCAGCTCTGCACCCCCCGCAGGACTCACCCCCCCAGCTCACGCTCCCGAGGGGGGGCAGCGGCCCCCTCCCCCACCGCCGGGACAAGTGATGGGCTCGACCCTCCTCAATCTGCAGCCAAAGGCAGGAAGCCAAGCGCCCCCCGCTCCACGGCCCAAGGTCTATTTCATGCCAGCCCCCCCCCCTCCCGCCCACACAATGGCCCGCAGCGCTGGGAGAGCTGCTATTGTGCATCCGGGCCACGATCCCTGGCACGGGCCCCCTGGAGCAGCCAGACAGGGCCAGAGCCATGCCGCGCCCCCCATCTCTGCAGCCCCCCACCCCTGCCGCTCGCCCCCCCCCGAGCCCTGCCGCCCCCATCTCTGCAGCCCTCCGCCCGCCTCTCCACCCCATCTCTGCAGCCCCCCAACCCTGCCGCTCTGCCCCCAACGCTGCAGCCCCCAGCCCTGCCGCTCTTCCCCCACCGCCTCCTCTCTGCAGCCCCCCCAGCCCTGCCGCCCCATCTCTGCGCTCCCCCGCCTCTCCACCCCACCTCGGCAGCCCCCCCACCCTGCCGCTCTGCCCCCCCGCCCCATCTCTGCAGCCCCCAACCCTGCCCCATCTCTGCCCCCACCCATCTCTGCAGCCCCCATCGCTGCAGCCCCCATCTCTGCGCCCCACCCACCTCCCCTGCTCCATCTCTGCAGCCCCAGCCCGAGAAAAAGCCTCGCAGCGGCGGCGACTGGCGGGGTCCGATCCCGGCCGCTCCGTACCTGGCCGCGCAGCGGCCCCGAGGCGCCGCGGGGCGGGAGCGGTGGTCGCGGCCATGGCGGGCCCGGCCCTTCCCCGGCCTGGCGCGGGCGAGCGAGAGACCCGCTCCCGGCTCCTCTTGGGGGGGCGCCGCTCGATGCGAGCGATGGGGGCTGCGGCGGCGCTATGGAACCGGGGAGGGGGTCGGGCTATGAGTAGTGGGGGAGGGGAGACACTGGAGCTGGGATTGCGGGGGGGTCATCAGCTTTGTCCTGCAGCCCCTGGCCCGTTAGCCCCAGCCGCTTGGTGCACTTGGGGCCTGGGGTGCAAGCGGGGGCTAGAGACCCCCATGGGCCCGGCTGGGAGGGGGGGGCAGGGGATTCACCCCACCCAGCAGGTTCCCCTGGGAACCCGGCGGGGGGGGAGTCGGACAGGAACGCGCAGCCCAGCTGGATGGTGCCTCCCGCCCACAGGGCAGGGCTGGCCCCATAGGCGGGATGGGGTAGTGCCAAGGCTGGGGGGAAGCGATGCCATCCCAGAGCTGCCATCACCATTACCTGGGTTTGGGGAGCACCCAGGGGTCCCCCCCCCAAGGTTGTGGGGCCCACTACCCAGGCAGAGCTGGAGCCAGGCCCTGACCCAAAGGGCTACATAGCCAGAGCAGGGAGGGAAACTGAGGCACGGAGCAGGTCAGGGGAGAAGCAGGACCAGAACGTCAGCTGTCCTGAGTCCCAGCCCCCTACCCACTAGGCCTCACTTCCCTCCCCCTCACAAGCCCAGTAACACCCAGGCCGCGTCCCACTCGTCTCCTGGCCCGTCGAAGGGGCGAGAAGAGAAAGAACTGCCAGGCCCAGGGCCCTGGGGGTGAGATGTGCCCACCAGAGGGGGATGAGCCAGGATTTTGAAAGCATGAAATCGGGGTGTGCCGCCTCTAAGCAAGTGGCTGGTTTCATCTGAGCCAGGCATACTGGGGAGGGAAGATAATACAATAGTGACACCTCCCTCCCCCCAGCGCAGGCAGTGCCAGCTCAGGGGGACTAGCCCGGGGCTGAGGGTGACTGGGGAGGGGGGTGGCTGGTGAGGAGCTCCCCTGGGGGGTGGCCCTGATGCCAGGAGCCATGAGGGGGGCAGAGGAGGTTCCCTCCCCCCATGGGGGGTACCACCACTTATCTCCCCCTCCCCACATAGGCAGAAGCAGCTGGAGAGGCCAAGGTAGGTGCAGCTACAAAACACCACCACCTTTCTCTCCCCTACCAGAGCTGCCACCCCCCCCAGGGCAGGGGCCAGCAGCCCCAAAGGAACGAGGCTCATCTGTCACCCCCCAGCTCATGCGCAGGCTGTGGGGTTAGGAAGGCGCTACCCCTCCCCGTTCCTGCCCTCCTAGCACCAGGCTGGGGGCACTGCAGCCTCACCCCTGGCTCTGGCATTGCCCCAAGCATGGATGGCAAAGTTCACAAGCCAGTAGGGGCAGGGCGGGCACTGCCCCACCCCATATCTCCTTCCCTTCGCCGGCCCCTCACCAGGGCCAAGAACCCAGAGCCAGGCTGCTGTCAGTCAATAATTTATTTCTATCCAGACACAGGGAACGGAAATACACCAGAGTTTACAAAAATAGAAGGTGCAACAGACTAACCTGCAGCCAGGCTGGCAGACGGAGCGTTATTGCACACAGGGGGATCGCTGGAGGGCAGGGAACCGCCTCTGGGGCCTCGGGCCCCAGCCTCCTGCTTGGGACCCCCTGCCCCTCCAGACCCCCTGCCCCCTACGAGTAGGGGAGCAGGCATTTCGGCCAGCCTGGCCAGCGCAGCTGACGGGCGCCCCGTGGGCGAGGTCAGAGCACCTCTTTGACCTGTTCCACCGTGCCCCCCCCCAGGCAGCAGTGGGGATAACGGATTGCAGACCAGGCCCGGGGAGAGGGGACCAGGCCGGTAAGGCTCTGCTACTTCCCATCCATATCCTGCCCCGGCCCGGGCCAGCTGTCAGCTCACCGCACGAGCCCAGCCAGGGCTGAGGAGGGCTCAGGCCAAGGGCAGAAGCAGCTCCCCAGCCGGGGAAAGCCCAACCCGTGGCCAGCAGGTGCCAGGGAAGAATGGCAGCAGCAGCGACGCTATGCCCCCTCCATGGGACCGCTGAGACCCTGGGCAGGCAAAGCTGAATCTAGCACGAGCCTTGCCCTGCTGCGTGCAGGGGAACCCACGGGCAGCGCTGCGAGCGCCTCCTGCTGGAGGAAGGGTGGAACTGCACGCGCCAGCTGCCCCATGCCAGGAGGAAGGTGCTGCTGAAATGAATTGGGGGGGGCTCAGAGTACTCACAGCCGGGGGCAGGGAGCTCTGCGCCCAGTCGCTCCCCTCTGGCACACAGGGCTGAGGAGCAGTTTCAGGCCACAGCGGCCTAGAGACACGAGCACCGGTGGCCCTGGCTCGAACCCAGGCTCCGGCACCTAACGCGGCTCGTTCGGGTGAGGCTGGGGGCAGGCACCGGGGGAGCCAGCAGCAGCCATGGCCCCGGGGACGTAGTGTGTGGGGAGAGGCTGCAGAGTGGGGGGCTGGGACCCCAATGCAAACTAGTGTTAACTTCCCCCGCGACCCCAGCCAGGAGATTTCACCTAGGAATAAATTACACCGTGGGACAGGCCAAGAGAACCGTCTCCGTTCTGGGGAGCGTGGCGGGGGGACCAGTGCGGAATGCACACAGGGGGCGGGCAGGAGAGGGGATCCGCTGCCAGCCCCAGACTGGGGAAAGCGGGGGGGGGGGGGTCACTGTTGCTAGGGAGGAACCATCTGCCCCCTCTAAGGCACCAACGGGTCGAATCTTTTATTGCATATTGCAGGGCCTGGGCTGCCCCCCTCCGCCCTGTGGACAGGGCCGGTTGCAGACCCCAGCCCTAGAGATGGGCTGAGCTGACAGGGCCCCTCAGCTAGCAGCCCGCCCCCCCCAGCCAGAGGATCCACCCCCCGCTCGAGCGAGGGCAGGTAAAGATAAGGCACTTGGTTAGCAACCGAGCCCGCCCGGCCCACTCGGCCACCGGGCTTCTCTGGAGCTCTCGGGCCAGCCAACAGCGGGGGGCACGAAGACCAAGGGGTGGGGGGCAGGGGACACCTTTGATCTTCAGCTCCGACAAGACGAGACGGGGGGGGGGAGGGAGAGGGGGCCTCTCCTGGCGGGTAACGACTAAGCGAAGACGTTGGTGACAAAGTCCAGGAAGCGCTTGGCGTACTGCTCGGGGTGGACGGTCGAGATCTCCGCGCCGGCCTGTAGGGGGCACAACAGCGTCAGCGCCAACCAAGCCCCGCCCCCTCCGACACCCCAGGGCGACCTTCCAACGCTTGCAGAGCGCTGGACGCCGGGGGGTGACCCCCCCCCTCCCAGGCCAGGCCAGGCCGCCCGGCTGCGTTTAACAAGGCTAATTCAAGTGGGGCGTGCGCAGCTCCGGCGGCCGCCCTCCCTTCCCCGGCCGCCCCCGCGTGTGGCTAGCCAGCTCCGGCCCCCGGCCCCTGCCCCGGGCGGGACTCACCCCGTGCTTGACGGTCTTGGCGGCATGCGCGGCCTTCTTCTTGGCGTCGTACTGCGTGAGGATGTCGATGAGGCCCATGAAATACACCTCCGGCTGGGGCCCGCCTGGGGGGAAAGGCCACAGCCCGGCTTAACCCGGCTCCCAGACCTTCAACGGACCCTGCCCCGCCCACTAGCTCCCTGACCAGGGGCCCAGCCGCGGGCGCAGCGGGTCTGTGCCCTGCCACTCTCGGCGAGCTCCACGGCCGCCCCCGTCCCTGCCGCCTGGCCCCAAGACTGCTGCAAAGGGCCGCGCGACCCACCGGCCACACGGGGCGCTCCGGGCCAGCGCCCATGGCCGGGGGGGAAATCCAGCCCCCAACGCGAGGGCCGGGGGCTCCCGTCCTTTGAACACCGTTTGGGTCAGCCAGCGAGGAAGGAACAAAGCTACCCACCCCACTCACCCCGGAACCCTGTGCCCCGGCGTGGCACTGCCAGCCCCGCTCACCTTCCGCACTCTTGATGGCATACACGTCGACGTAGGGGTCGAACTCCCCCGGGCCCAGCGGCTTGTAGGAGTTCAGGTAGCCGCCGATCCCCTCGGGGGATGTCCCGTAGGAGCCCACCGCCATGACGTCTTCCCCCTCCTCTTCCTCCTCCTTCAGATCCTCGTCCTCCTCCTGCTCGGCCCGGAGCACGTCATGGATGCCCAGCAGCAGGCTGTAATCCATGATCTTCAGCTGGACCAGGAACTAGGGGCGCAGTGGGCAGGGGGTGAACCGGGGCATCAGGGAAAGGCTCCATTCCCACCCAGGGGGGCTCCTTAGATGCCACCGCTGCTTCCACTCAGGCCATGTTGCCTAGTGGTTAGAGCAGGGCCCTGCCCTGCCCCGATCTGCAGGGTGGGGAGACCCCCGACTGCACAGGGCTGCCCCACACTCCAGGGAGAGGCACTAGGCATGGCCCACAAAGCAGTTCTCCGGAGTAGTTGGGCTGCAGGGATGTTTGGGGACCCCCCCCCCCCACAGCGGAGAACATCAGCGGAGCCGTGAGAGACCCACCAGTGCCAGGACCTCAGTGCCAGCCAGCGCCAACAGCCTGTGCCCTAGGCAAGGCAGCCCTGCCACCCCTCCTTTGCGTGGCTCTCACTGGAACAGTATCACCTGGCACAGGCAGGGCTGCTGCGCCCGCTGGGCACCCAAGGCAGTGCCCTTCCTTCGCATGGTGGAGACCCCCGATCCCTCTGCCACAGGTTTCAGTCCCTGCCAGCAGTGGCAGTGCGGCCCGAGGGGTCCGGCAGAGCCCGGTAGCCGGTTCTGGTTGCTAGACAGGCCGCCCCGGGCGGGTCTGGGCCCATCGGCTTGGGGAGGACGAGCTGTTTCGGGAAGGTCAGATGCCCCCCAAGCACCCTCCTGCAGGCGGTGCCCACAACCGAGCCCAGCCGGCTTCCCGAGGAGAGGGGACAGCTGCCACCTCGGCGTG
Organism: Mauremys reevesii; assembly: GCF_016161935.1. NCBI lineage: Eukaryota > Metazoa > Chordata > Testudines > Geoemydidae > Mauremys > Mauremys reevesii. The sequence goes on along the minus strand of NC_052647.1, from coordinate 17,269,067 downwards.
GAGGTCAGACGTGCCCGCGCCCTGCCCCACCCGGGGGGCAGAGGCAACTGCCCTACCTCCACGTCCCTCTTCAGCTTCTCCATGAAGTCGCCCTTCTGCCCCTCGTCCACGTACAGCTTCTGGCTCATGTGCAGGAAGTCCATGTCCTTCAGCGTGGGCAGCTCCTTGCCCTGGAAGGCACCAGACACGGTTAGGGGTCCAGGGGGGAGGGGCCCCCCAGACAGAAGCAGCCTCGCAGCTGTGGGGCCCCGAGGGACGACCTGCAAAGCAGCCCAGCTCACGGAGTCGCCTCGGGCCCCGGGAAACCTCCTCGCTGCCCATGGCCCCTTTAACAAGAGGCCCCGTCAGACCTGGGGCTGCCCCTCCTGGGACGGTTCCGGGGCAGGTGCCCGTGGGGTGCCAGGGCCGCAGGTAATGCAGTGCCCCCACCCCACCACCTCTGCAAGGGTCCCTGGAACAAATCTGAGGATCCACCTGCACCACCTGGCGAGACCCAAGGGAAATGCCCCATTTAACCCCCCAGCCCCACCTGGAAGCGCCATGCAGAGCATCCACCCCCCATGCTGGGTAGCCGGGGGCAGCTGCCCCACAGGGCCCTGCCTGTGAATCCCAGTTTATTCCCCACCCGCTGCTCTAGGAATTCTGCAGCCAGGCCCGCGAGGGGGCGCGGGGCCAGGGACATGGCGCCCGTGCCCAAAGGCAGGAGGAGCCGGCGACACAGCCCGGCCGTCAGGAAGCTGCTCCCCCCAGAGGCAAGACTCAACAGGAGCCAGTGGCTGGCTCCCAACGCGACACCGGAGCCCCTCACCCTGGCAGGATTCCCCCAGCAGCTGAGCCGAGGGCTCCAATCCAATCAACCCTCCCTCGCCATCATCTCACGGCCCTCAAATCTCGTTAACTGGATGCTGCCGCCACCCCTGGGCTTTAGGGCAGGCGAGACCACTAACGAGATCAGGATTATCCGGCTAACTCAGGTCATTCCCCCACAAACGGGGTAAGGCGGGCGGGGGAGGCCCAGCTGCATCTCGCCCTGGCTCGTGTAGAGCCACGGTTGGTTAGTTAATCACAGGCCCCCGCCTGACAGAGCGAGCCTCTGGCCAGGGCTGGCATCAGCTCATCCCCACTCCCGCCCGTGAACCGGCCTTGCTGCCCTTTCGCATCAGCCCCCCCAGAGCTAGCCGCAGCTGGAGGGCACTGGCAAGGCGACCCCACAGATCCCCGCACAGAGCCCACCGAGGCCTGTGCTGGGGGAAGAGGGTTGCTGCCCTGGGCACCCCCACACCCCCCAGAGGGCAGCGCGCAGAGGGGTGGCCGTGCAGGGCTGAGAACCACTTCCCCTGCCCGGTGCTTCGGTCTGGGATTTAACAGCGGCCGATTCCTCGTCAGCTCGAGCTGCCTTTCGACGGGGGCTGGGCCGCTCCCCCGCACGCTCTGTCCAGCCAGGGGATGCCAACTTGAGCCCAGCCTGGCTCCCCCCACCATCAAGGACGCCCCGTCAAACCCACCTGCTGGCCCGGCCCAGCAGTGGCACCATGTCAGAGATCAGAGGCAGAGGCCCATCCTACACTCCAGCTCCCTGGGGTGGGGGGGAATAAGACAGCGGCTCCCCCCCACACACCCTGAGGGGACAGAGCCCAACTCTTCCCATGGAGTCAGCAGGTCCCAGTTAACCAAGATCCCCCTAAGCTGGGCACAGGACACCCCATAGCATCTCGCTGCCCAGCTCCAGGGACCCCTGAGGCTGAACCCAAGCCCCTTCCCTAACCGGAAGGACAGGGCTGCATCCCTGCAGCTGCCAGCCCCTGCACTTTGCTGCTCACCCCAGCTCCCACTTGGCATGGGGCAGGGCGGGGCAGCCAGGAGGCGGCTGTGTGAGCAGCGAGGTGGATCCCAGAAGGCTGGAGTCCCAGGGTAGTCGGCCCATGGACCCAACCTCCAGGCATGGAAACCCGGCAGCTTCACCCCAGTTCTGCCCCAGCGGGCAGGGCCCAGATACCAACCCAGCCCTCGAGGAGGGGCGGAGTTCTCAGATGCTTTGAGGAGAAAGGGAAGCGAGGCGCCCCTGCCACGGATGCAGCCTGAGGACACCCGACCGCCACGGGAGCCACCAGCCAGGCCTACCAGAGCAACCTCCGACGGGGTCACCACCCCCGCCCCCCACTCCCCCAGCCCTGCCCATCCCACTGGAGGCAGCGACGCCCGTCAGTCAGGGACTCAGGCCCCCTGCTTGCTCTCCTGGAGGCCAGGCACCGTCGCCCGCCAGAACAAGCCAGGCACCGAGGAGCGGAGAAGCGAGCTTCAGAGCAGAGAGATCCATGGGTCAGAGACCCCACTCCCCCCACACCCTCAGCCATCCCCAGCTACCTTCTCCTTGTCGCTGGCTTCTCGGGACACCAGGGAGCCCTGCAAGAGAGGTACCTGCCGATTAGTCACGAGCCCCCGCCCTGGGCGCAGGAGGAGGGGTCAGATACACACAGGAGTCTGTGAGGGGGGTGCGGGGAGGACAGAGCAGGCGGCCACAAGAAGCCACGGCAAGAGGGAGAAGATGGCTGAGATTTAGGGGACTGTCACCTGATTATTACGGATGGGAGCCAAGCGGCTAAACCCCCCCCACTGCCCTGAGCCAGTCCCAGCACCTCCGAGCCGCTTGGCTACGGGATCCCTCTGGGCCTAGCCACACAGCTGCTGCTGCTGGCCTCTCCAACCAGCAACCCCCAGCACCTGGGACCATGCCGGGGTGGGGGTGGGGGTGGGGAGGGCATGAACAGGTCCAGGGTGGGTCGTAACCACCTGCCCTTTGTGGGGAAATGGGACCCCGAAAGCAGGTTGCCCCGTGGTGGCCCGGTGTGGAAAGTGACAAAAGCCACAGCTCCAATGGGGGCCTGTCCTGGGGGGTTTCAGCCGCACGTCACACAGCCCCGGCCGGCCTGCCGATCCCCACCAGCCTGGGGGAGCCCTCTGGGGTCCTGGGGCGTGAGAGAAGCTCCTTGGCCAGGGAAGACCCAGGGCTTCGCCCGGAAAGCGGCACTCCGATCTGGAGGAGCGTCTCTATCGAACTGCTACTGAAAGCGGGGTTCAGGGCAGAGAGACCAATCGGGTGAAGCCGGGGCGATCGATTCCTCGGGGCGCAATGCTCTGGGCCGAGCCCCGGTGATGCAGCCTCACCGGGGGGCTCAGAGACTAGACCGGCCGGCAGGACGAGCAGCAGAGGGCCGGCGGGTGCCCCCAGGAGCCTGGCTCAGCTGACTGCCCCCGGCCCCGTTACCTTGAGGTCGTATTTCCTGTGCACGGCGAGCCGGTGGCTGAACACGTTCCTCATGACCAGCATGTAGGTCTCCTCGCTGTCCACGCTGAGCCGGTACATCCCCAGGAACTGGGGCAGCAGGGTGACCCCGTGACACTTCACCACGTACTGCAAGGAGACAGGGCTGCGTCAGACCGGCAGGGGCCAGGGCAGAGCGCGCGGCGCCAGCCGGTCGGGCTGCTGGAGACCCCAGTGTCATGGAGTTTGGGGGAGACCAGGCCCTGCACCCCCGGCTTCCTGCGATTCACCGTGACTCTCAGCCAGCCAGTAAGACAGGGGGGTTATTTAGCCGACAGGAACAGTCCAGGACAGGTCTTGCAGGCACAGACAACAGGACCCCTCAGTTAGGTCCATCTCGGGGGGCCCCAGGGAGGCCCAGACGGGCTCCCCTCCATTTTTCCAGCCAGCTCCAAACTGAAATTCTCCAGGCCCCTCCCCCCACCACCACCACCTCTGGCCTTTGTCTCTTTCCCGGGCCAGGAGGCACCTGATCCCTTTGTTCTCCAACACCTTCAGTTGGCACTTTGCAGGGGAGGGGCCCAGGCCATCAGCTGCCAGGACACAGGGTGTCGGCCATTTTCTGTGCAGACCCTTGCACACCCCCTGCCCTTTAGGGCTCTGCAACAATCACACCCCCTTATCCCACCACCTAGATACTTAAGAAAGGCATAGGGGAAACTGAGGCACCCACGCAGTATTCAGAGAAAACATTAAGAACATTCTCTCTTCGTCACACCCAGCCAGAAGAGGGGGGCAGTGATGTGCCCTAGCGGCCGCAGGTTGGTGGCAGTGCTGGGATTAGAACTCGGCTCATTTCCTCCCAGCGGCAGGCAGGCTCCCTCTGGCGCCCCCAGGTGGCGAGGCAGGGACACCTCAGGGACACCGGCCATACCTGGTGGTAGTGCGAAAGGAGGCTGTGCACGTCAGCCACGTCTTCGCTGGAGATCTCCTTGATCACCAGCGTCCGGTCGTAGGAGGTGAGGAAACGTCGGTCGCTCCCCTCACCTTCGTAGTGGGGCGGGCTGCGCGTCAGGGAGACCTGGAGGGGGGTGGAAAGCAGGCATGAGAACTGACCCCGGGGCATACCCGGGACACTCCACCCCGGGCCTTTCCATCCTTTAACGGGGCAGACGGTGAGTTTCAGGAGCATCTGCTACCAGCAGCAGCCTGCCTTGCCAAGGTGCCCAGGTGAGGGGCACCACCCCAGTGATATCAGAGACTCGGCCAAGGCTGCTGTGGCCAGCCCCCCGGTCCCCACCCGCCCCTGGCGAAGAGGCAGGCATCCCAAGGAAAGCTTTAAGGGGCGCAGGGTAGCTGCCGGGGTCTGTGTACGTCCCCCCTCTATGCACACAGGGCCCTGGAACGGGAGGCCCAGGACACACATTCACCCTCCTGCCCCCATACGCGATCGGGACCGAGGGAGCGGGCTACCCACCTGGTAGTCCTGGTCGTCAATCCCGAAGCGCTCGCGGAGGTTGCGGAAGACCTGCGGGCAGTACTCCTTGAACTTGAAGTGGCTGGGCAGGTTCTCCCTGGCGGGGGGCGCAGAGAGGGTCAGTGTTTAGAACCAGAGGGACCAGGAGCCTGGCACAGTCACAGCCGTAATCGTGTGATTCAGTCCAATACTGCACGGCTCGTGGGCACCTTAACCCGCCCCTGGCATCGGGGACCCTCCTTGCTGGCAGTCGAAGCAGAAGGCAGAGGTTGGAGGACACCAGACAGAGCCAGGGATCACCCCGCAGGTGGGGACGCTGGCAGGGGGTCAGCAAGCAGGTGCAAGAAGGCTGGGGGGTGCTCCCCTGGGACGCAGGGACGCTGAAGACGATTCGGGGTGGGCCTGGCAGATAATCAGCTGAGCACAAGCTCCCAGTGCCACGCTGTGGCCAATCTAACGCCATCCCAGGACACAGGGGGATCTCGAGTTGGAGCAGACAGTGGAGAGGTTATTTTACCTCCGCATTCGGCACTGGGCTGACTGCAGCTGGAATCCCATGGCCCCGCGACACCCCTGCAGCCGGCTGGAAATTTGGGGAACCCAAAGAAAGCTGCCCAAACTGGAGGACACATCAGCCCCTGCGAGCATTGCCCAGAGAGCTCTAGCAGGGAGGGGGCTGACTCCAAGCCCTGCGGGTGATGCCTGGAGGGCGGCACAGAAGCAATCAGAGAAATGCAGGACCCCGCCCCGAGGCAGGACTATCACCTAGGAGGATGCCTACCCTGCTTTCTCCTGAGCTAGTCAGTCTGCTCTCCGGTGCACTGGGGTGTAATGTACCAGATCCACCCTCAGCCATTTCGATACCAGCCAGCGAGCTGTGCGTGCGCACACGCCCCCCTCCACACTCCGTGGGGGCAGCAGCGACTCACCTGTTGAAGAGATGATTGTTCACTTTGATTTTAGAGTTGGCTTTAAAGTCATCGGGTAGCAGCATCACCGGCAGGGGAACCTGGCTGAGCTCATTGATCTGGCAACAGAACACAGGACAAGCGGGTTACTCCCCGCCCCGCCCCATACGCAGGTTTTGAGCTTCAGAAGGCGCCGTTCAAACCCCAGGCGCGCTCAGACCTGCGGCTGGGTATCCTGCCGACCTCATCCAGGCGCACAGAAGCGGGCAGAGCCAGCGCCACACGGGACAGCTTCCAGCGCGGCGGGGCAGGGGGCTAGGACAGCGTTCCCAGCAAGTCCCTGCAGAGCCAGCTAGGATGGCCCAAAAACCCCCAAACGGCCCAGGGCCTGGTCAGGAGGCTGCTTGGCAGAGTCCAGAGCACGGCGGTAGAGAGGTGCCGGGGAAGAATTCGAACTCCCCTCCCTGAGCTAGTCAAATGAACGGACAGCAAGTGCCAGGCAACCTGTGAGCGCCCCCTACTGGATGGGGTAACAAACAGCCAGGCCATTGGCTCGGGGCGACAGGAGCCCAGTGGAACAGTGTAAGCGGCTAGGAAGAGCGAATTCAAGCAGCAAGCACCCCGTCAGTTGGTACTCGAGGGAGCTCTGGGAACAGCTGTGGATTAACACGGAGGTGCTCGCCCACCGCCTGGCATGACAGTGCCATCACGTCCGAGGAAAGCGGCAGCTGGGACAAGCCAGGCTCCTGTAGCTGCTCAGTCTCCACCCCGAACCCCAGGCGCAGAGACCCATCAAGCCTGTGGGAGGAGCGAGCCGGCTGGGAGGGCGCGCGTGAGGTGGGAGCTGCCGTTTCAGCAGGCTGCAGTGAGCCCAGCACAAGGGGCGATGCCGCGGCCACGCGAGTTCTGGGGCGGGGCCGTCACCGCCCAGCTTTGCCCTACGGACTCCGTGAGGACAGTCCCCAAAGCTGCACAGCGCGGTCTGGGGGCTCTGCCATCAGCTGCTAGAAGGCAGCCAAGCTCCAGCAGAGCCATTGGGAGGCCATGTGGGTAGCGCCAGACCTGAGACCCCCGGTTCATATCCCAAGGTCCCATCCCTGCCCCGTGCCTCGGTTCCCCCGAAATGGTACTTCCCTCTCTGTGAAGTGCTTGCAAGCCAGGGGTGGAGGACACTGCACAGGCGTTACTAACAGCCAGCTGAGTCCCCTTAAGAGCCTAGCAGACATTGCCCTGGGTAGTCAAAACGGAGAGGTTCAACGCCGCGCTCTGAACCGCTCCCAGACCCGCTCCCGAGAGGGGAGCCGTCCGTCGCGAGGGCCAAGCCGCAGCCATCAAAAGAAACCCGCCCTCGATACCAAGAGCCCCGGCGTTAACAGGCACAAAGCGAGGGCACGCGGCGGGGTCCCGGCAGCTTGATACAACACTGCAAGTACACGCACACGGGAGCCCACGCGAGGCAACTCCGGGAGCAGCCAGACGCTCGAGCCACCCGAGCTCCACCGGTTCGAAAACTTGCTCCGTTTCTTACCCAGGCACGGGAGTTTTTTTTAAGCCAGGGCACAAATTAAACACACCAAACAGCAGGGAGGCGACGAAGCCAAGGCACCACCCGGGACGACCAGCCAAGAAGGAAGCAGCTGGCCAGGCTAGGGTTAAGGGACCACCACACTCCATGCTCCGAGGCCCACGTACCATCAGCCTGCTACACTGTGACGTCCAGGGTGTTCTGGGGCTGGTTAAGCAGGACACAGAGCTCTGGCTTTCTAGGGGCCTGGACTCGAGTGTCCTTACAGCCCCTGGAATCAGCAGGCGGGTCCCTTGGCTTCTGGTCTCAGCCGGCGGCTAAGGGGTGGCCCTGGTACGGCGCACCCGAGAGAAGTGTGGGTTGAGATACTGAGCCCACAGTGCAGGCGCCTGCTCCAGGTCCCACTTGGCACCGTGGGGCTGGGACGTTCTCCCCTTTTCAGCTTGCCGCTGCGCGACGATGCTGCGCCCCACCTCGGACGCGGGACACGAGGTGCTTTCTGCGTTCGGGATCTCACTAGCTTTGCCTGCCAGGGTCCCTCAGGCAGGCCAGTCACTGACAGGCGGGGGGCTGAGGCGCTCACACGCCAGAGCGAGGAATGAGGTACACATGCCTGGAAAGGCGCAGGCCACCCCTTCTAAACCCCACAGGGCTCCCTGGGATGGGGTCTGAGCAGAGGACTGCGACGCCAGCAGCGCCTGGGAGCCTCACGTTCCCTGTCTGCAGACTGGAATAATTCTGCCCTCGCTCCCAGGGAGCCTTGCGCTGTGACCTGGTTACCGAGCTCCATGGCTGTAGCCCTAGAGATCCGGACTATTTAAGGAGCGCAGCTGCCGGGAGCTGTGGGGGCACAAACTGGCATTCAGCAGTAAACTACACAAGTTCACACCCCCGCCCACAGGGTCAGATCTGCCTAAACCCCCCGCCCAGTCAGATCCACTGCCTCAGGTGAAAGCTGGGGAAAGGGGCAGCTTCTGCAGAATTCACATTGTGACTCATGCTGGGGTGGGAGGGAAGCAGAGGGAGATGAGCTGCCCAGTCCAGGGGGAGGGACTAGTGTGGGGTGTCTCACCCGGTGGGGGTTACTGCAGCTCAGAGGGACAGTGAGGTCCTAGGCTGGAGGGAGTCAGTGGGCCCCGAGCGGGGGATAGTGCGGGGGGTGTCCTGGTCTCACCTGGTGCCGAATGCCACAACTCACTCCCAGGAGGCAGTGAGGTCAGGGGTGGGGGAGAATCACAGGCTCTCAGGCTGGGGGGGGAGGGTGTCAAATGGGCCTAAGAGGCTGAGGGTCAGAGGGTCCTGGGCCAGGATCAGGGGCACCCCAGAGAATAATAGGGGGCCAGGATCAGGGGACCCTGGAGGGCACCTGGTGCTGGACACCCCAGCCCAGGGGAGCAATGAAGTCTTGGGGGCCTGTGGGGAGCCAGGCCAGGATCGGGGTAGGCCTGGCAGATAATCCGAGGGGCTGCGGGGAGCTGGGATCAGGGGGTTCCAGGAGGGACCGGGAGCCCACGGGGGGCCGGGACCAGGAGCTCTGGGGGCAGTAGGGGCCGGGAGTGGGGTTCCGGGGGTTCCGAGGGTTCTGGGCGTGCCCGAGGCGGGCTGGGATCGGGCAAACCCCGGAGGGGGGGCAGTGCCGCGCCGGGAGATCCCGGAGGTCAGTGGGGGCCAGGATTGGGGAACCGGGGGCAGTGGCCGGGGGGGCAGCGGGGGCCGGGCCGGGAGCCCCCGGGGGAGGCAGCGGGGGCCGGGCCGGGAGCCCCCGGGGGAGGCAGCGGGGCCGGGCCGAGCCCCGGGGCAGCGGGGCCGGGCCCCGCCCTCAGCTGGTGCGGGCCGCCCCAGCACAACACGCCCAGCAGCGGTTCCGCCGCCCGCGGCACCTTGACGCGCTGGGGCACGAAGCGCTTCCGCTTGGTCTTGGTGCGCGGCGCGGCGGGCCCGGCGGAGGCGGCCATGTCCCTGCTCGGCCCGCGCGGCCGCGCTTCCGCCTTCTGTCCCCGGCGCCGGAAGCGGGGCCCAGCTGACTCCCCCGTCACGTGACGCGGGCAGGCGCCGGCCAGTTCGGAGGGGGGGGCAAAGGTCACGAGCATGCGCAGGCCAAGTTCTAGGGTCATGACCCCATCGGGGGCCAGAGGGCAAAGGTCACATTAGAACACATGTGAAACGTGGGTCAGGCTCCCCCACTCGTCCTGGGGGGGGGCCTGGGCAGGTTGGGGGAGCCGGCCCAGGGCAGCCAGGCTGGGCCGGGGGGGTCAGGGCAGGCTGGGGGAGCTGGTCTGGGGGAGCCAGGCTGGGCAGGGCACAGGGGGCTGGGGCTGAGCCAGGCTGGGCAGGGGGTCAGGGCAGGCTGGGGGAGCCAGGCTGGGTAGGGGACCGGGGCAGGCTGGGGGAGCCGGCCTAGGGGAGCCAGGCTGGGCAGGGGGTCAGGGCAGGCTGGGGGAGCCAGGCTGGGTAGGGGGTCAGGGCAGGCTGGGGGAGCTGGTCTGGGGGAGCCAGGCTGGGCAGGGCACAGGGGGCTGGGGCTGAGCCAGGCTGGGCCAGGGGTGCACCCGATGAGCAGGGCTGGGGGAGCGTCGCTGCAGAGCAGGAGCTGAGCCCATTCAAACACCCCCTGTTTTCACACAGCCCCGTGCACGGCGTACGCTGTGGGCAAGGCCTGCCGGCCAGACCTACAGAAGCGGGGAATCCTGGACAGCAGTGTTTCCGCAAAGGATCGTGGGGTCATCCTGGACACACGACTCCCCCAGCTCCTGGGGTGATGTGGCGGCAGAAAGAGCTAGTCAGCAGGGTGGGGATTTTCTCTCTGTCTGCATCGGGGAGAGCGACCGCTGCTGGATACTGCAGCCAGAGCTGGGATCCCCGTTTTAAAAAGGGTGTTCGATAGTTGTTAAGGGTGCAGAAAAGAGCCACAAAACTGATTTGCAGGCTGGAGAAAATGCCGGACAGTGAAAGACACCAAAAGCTCAGGATGTTTCACTTATCAGAAAGGAGATTGAGAGGGGACCTGATTAGAGCATCTAAGTATCTTCATGGGGAGAAAACCCCGGGTCCTGCAGGACTCTTGGGACTCTAAATCTCCCTTGCTGCAGTTTAAGCCCATTGCTTCTTGTTCTATCCTTAGAGGCTAAGGTGAACGAGTTTTCTCCCACCTCCTTATGACACCCTTTGAGATACCTGAAAACTGCTCTCATGTCCCCTCTCAGTCTTCTCTTTTCCAAACTAAACAAACCCAATTCTTTCAGCCTTCCTTCATAGGTCATGTTCTCTAGACCTTTAACCATTCTTGTTGCTCTTCTCTGGACCCTCTCCAATTTCTCCACATCTTTCTTGAAATGCGGTGCCCAGAACTGGACACAACACTCCAGCTGAGGCCTGACCTGCGCAGAGTAGAGGTCACAATTTCATTCCCCTCTTGTGCCCCAAGAGGAGGAGAAGGTTCAGCCTTCAGAGATGGCAGCTCTTGGGCCCACAAGCCACCTGTATGTGTGTGTGTGTGTCACAAGGACACAACCCCTCCTGAGACCTGGCCTGAGAGCTCCCATGTATTAGATGGGAGCTGAGGCAGGTCACATACCCCCAGCTGGGCTGGATCAGAGCCAAGAGATTCCTGACCTCATTCCCGCTCCATTCCTGACACCCAGCACAGCATCATGCCCCAAGGCGCAGCCCCCCAGCCACCACCCATTCACCACATCTCTGGCCTCAGTTTCCCCTTCCTCTCTCCTCTGCGGCAAACTGGGCTTGGGGTTCTCTTGGGCACATCCACCCCCGTGCACAGCCACGGCCCTGCGTGGGGATCAGAACCCAGAGCTCAGGGATGATTCCGTGGGCAGGCACACGTGGGCTGTGGGTTAGCATCACTCCCATGGCAAGTGGCACAAAACTGGCAGGAGGGGTTGTGTTCAGAGCCAGGCTAACGGCTCTTCTACAGCACGCAAGGGTTGCTCCTGCCTGGGAGGCTGCAGCTGGCTCTGGGGTTCTATGATGTACAAAACGAAATAGCTGTAAAGTGCGGGCTGGGAGGGGCCAGGCTCAGGGCCAGTCGAGGGGCAGGAGGTCAGTTCTGGCCTAGCTTTGGCCACCAGGTTTCTTTCCTCCCACCCACCCTGCCGCCTTCAGGAGGATGTGTGTGAGGGGAGAGATGTTATATTTCCCTATTCTTCAATCCTCAAAAGTCCCCTGCCCAGCTAGCTCCCACCTTGCAGGTCAAGGCAGGATAACAGGCCCACGGGCTGGCAAAGGTTATTCCCATCCCCGTCCCATGGAGGAGCCCCCGTTGTGGACCATGCCGCTGTGCAAGGTGCTGCACAAACCTGAGACCGAAGGACGTTGCCCGCCCACAAGAGTTTCTTGCCCCTGTCCCGTGCCCGCTGCTCCCCCCCAGACACCAGACCCCAGGGCGCTCGCTCATTCTCATCTCTTTATTGATTTTCTTAAATAAACACTTTTTACTCCAACATGCAACATTTTGGTGTGATGTGAGCAGAGGGGGAGCGGGCGGGGCCTGCGTGTTCCCGCCTCACAGGAGTGGGGCAGAGTGACCCCGACGTTGGGCCGAGGGTCCCCCGGGCCTGCTCTGCTCTGGGCGTAGCGGAGGTGGCGACGGGAGAAGGGGGTGGGGGACACACACACACACACAAGCTAGAGGCGGCCGCCTGCCGGCCCAGGAAAAAAAGACACCAAGGTGGGTTTAGCAGCTTCGGTTTGTCCAGAACAGCACCGGGCAGGACGCCCGGCCCCTGTAGGCTAAGCTGTATAATGGGCATCGGGGAGGAGGGGCAAAGCCCCCAGGCAGATTTCACAACCGTGGCAGCGTCCCCCCATTTTCTAGCATAGCGCCTCTGCCCCCAAAGCCCCCCCACCTGCGAGCTCTGAGGGAGCCCACCTTGATCTGGAAGGCACCCAGAGGAGACGATCGGGGCGCACACACCCCAGGATCAGTAGCCTAGGCAGCGAGGCTAAGGAGGAGACAGGTTCCCGGAGCAGGAAGGGGCCCAGCACCATGGGGGTAGGACTCCTCCTGGGGGCAGGATGCAGAGTGCAGCCCCGAGCGCCAGCACGGGTACCTCTGCCCTGCGCAGGAGCCACCCCCCTCTGGGCACGAGAGCTGAGCCGGCCGCCCTGCGGTTGTGCTGGGGACACGGGCTCTCCGGGGGTTAGTCTGACGCTGGGCGAGGCCGGGGACTCAGCCTGGGGCGAGCAGCTGTCTCCCCGGGTGCAAGGGACGGCCGGCCACTCGGCAGCCGCTGCAGCCCCAAGTCCGGGTGCCAGGCTGGGCCGGGGCAGTGCTGGCAGCTGGGCGAGCTTGGGGGGGACGGGGACAGAGGGAAGAGCCGGAGGCACAGACCTGGATGCGCTGCGGGGCCCCTTCCACCCCAGCGGCTGGGAACCAGGGGGCCGCTCACCCCTTGAGATGAGAAAGCAGCTCCCAGGGCCTGGCCAGGCGGCCCTGCTGCTGGTTACGCGTAGGGCGCCCCTCTGCCTCAGGGGGAAGGGCAGCGCCCGGGGGTGCCACGGGCTCTGGGAGCCCAGGGCTGGGAGGCGGATGAGGGGATGTGGGGTGAAATGGCTAATACCCCCCTCTCTGCAGGGTGCAGAGGGGCTTGTCCCGGGGGGCCTGGGTTCGATGCCGGACATTCCTCGTGGCGTCTGCTTAAGGCATTTTAAAATCAAGGTGGGTCGGGCCGAGCCGGAGGTGCCACCGCGCCGGCTCCTCGGCCGAGCCCGGCCGGAGCGCCAGCCCCAGGCAGGCCGGATCCGGGCCCGACAGGCAAGCTATGACACCGACGAGCTTGCAAGGACAGAGAGAGAGCGAGACAGCGAGTGCAGCAGCTGGGGAACGACACAGGAGACGAGAGAGCAGGACAGGCAGACGCGCGGACGGACGGACAGACGGGGGTTAGTAGAGAGGCCCCGGGAAGCCAGAGAGCAGCATGCTGAGCAGAGGCCTCCAGCCCAGTTAGAAACTACAAGAGAAGAGGGGAGGGGGTGAGATCTCAGGCTGCCCCAGACGGCACGGACCTGCCACAGGCTGAGCCTTGCTCACCCGCCAGCGCTGTGCCGGGCAGGGGTCCTGCCCCACCAGCTAACGGGGTGCTGAGGAAGGCCGGCTTGACCTGGGGGCAGGAGGAGGGGCAACCCCCCAGCAGTTTTCATGGTAGGACCCCCAGGGCGACACACAATGGGGGAGGGTTAGTGCGAGAGACAGGAGGGGAAGGCACCCAAGGGTGCAGGCATGATATCGGGGGGCTGGCGGGGCAGTGCCACCATGACACTGGGGGGCTGTGGGAAGGTGGCGCACGCGATACTGAAAGGCTTTGGGGGGCAGCGACAGCGCTACGGCAGGGGGTGGGGGCCAGGTGCAATGGGGGGGTCCCCTGGGAGGATGCAGACAGCAAGGAATCCCTAATGGGGGTAGGGGCAGAGGCCAGTGGGGCAGGGCAGCCCAGCGTGGGGGGCAGGAGCAGAGGCCCATGGGACAGTACCTGGCATGGTGGGGCAGGGCGGTACCCGGCATGGCGGGGGAGGGGCAGAGGCCCATGGGGCAGGGTGGTACCCAGCGGGGGGGGGCGTAGAGGCCCATGGGGCAGTCCCCCGCCGGGCGGGGGGTGCAGGGACAGAAGCCCGCAGGGCGGGGCGGTACCCGGCAGGGCCAGGGGTGCAGGGCTGGGCGGTGCCCGGCAGGGCGGGAGGGGTGGGTCATGGCGGTACCCGGCAGGGCAGGGGGTGCAGGGCCGGGCGGTACCCGGCAGGGCAGGGGGTGCAGGGCCGGGCGGTACCCGGCAGGGCAGGGGGTGCAGGGCCGGGCGGTACCCAGCAGGGTGGGGCACTCACCAGCTGCGCTATTAGCTGGCTGCTGTCTCCTGGTGAAGGGGGAACAGCTTAGCTTGTTCGTCAGCCTGGCAGCTGCAGGGCAGCTCACTTCTGTGGGCAGAGAGGGGGCTTAGCTCTGCCCCCAGCTGTGCCCCGGGAGCCCCCTTCCCTCCCTGCCCCCAGTGCCAACCCCCTCCCCAGGCCAGGGCCCGGCTGCTCCAACCCCGGGGCAGACGGCCTGAACCCAGGGCTGTCTGGGGTGTGGACGATGCCCTCCCTGGGATGCCCCTTCGCTGGGGGATGCCCGGTTCCAACCTCGCCCTGTGGGTTGCTGGCCACTCCCTGAGCCAGGCCCCAGCCCCCCCGCGGGGGCTCCCGGCCTCACCTGTTATCGTTGATGTCTGTGGCGTTCCCTGCAGCCCGGCAGACATGGAAAGGAAAGTGCAGTGTCAGGGGGAGGCCCGGCCCCCCCATCATCCTGGCAGCCAGCCCCATAGAGGGGTCCCCTCAGGGTAGGGGCCCTGGCATGTTCTCCCAGGACGGGCCCTGGCTATCAGGGGGTCTCTGATGGGCTGCAGGTTCTGGTCCCCAGCAGATGGCCACCTCAGGCCCCGTCCCTCCCCAGCCTCAGCCGCCCACTCCCCAGCAGCAGCCTCCACCCAGCCGCTCCGCGCAGCTGAAGCCGACGCATCCAAAGGCTCCAAGCTCCCCGCTCCCCACCCCGCAGTGCCTCCCCCCCCCCCATGCAGGCTGGGCCCCTCTCACCATTATCCACACTCAGCTTCTGGTAGGGGGCCAGGGGGCCGCTGGAGGAGCCCGTGCCGCTGCTGGACGAGGAGTTGGCAAAACTGAGCAAGGGGAGACCCAGACAGACGGAGCCGTCAGAACCGCAGCACGGACAGCCGCTCGCGGGGGGCCACGGCCCAGGGACCGGCAGCCCCGGGCCCCACACGCCAGGGGTGACAAATGGGGGATCCCTGCCCCAAGGGCTGGTAGTGCCCACCCCCGCTATGGGTTGGGATCCATGCCAGGCTCACAGCCTGGATCCTCTGTAACCGGCACCCGACAGGGCAGCTGGTCGGGCTGAGGCCAGGCTACGGGTCCCAGAGGGCAGGGTACACCTGCGGGAGGGGGTGGGCACATGCGTGGCAGCCCCCCCGTCAGGGGTTCCCCGTCCCCCCATCCCCAGCACTCACTAGGCGTCTGGGGCGGAGCCCTGCCCGTAGGCCGCCTGGTAGTTCTGGAAGAGGCTGTTGGTGTAGCTGACGCAGTCGGAGTTGCGGGCGCCGTAGGGGTTGGTGGGCGAGGCCGGGTAGTGCCCCGGCCGCACCGGCTTGGCTGAAAGGAAGAAACCGCCACTGAATCACGGCCCCTGGGACCCCCCAGTGCAGATGGGGCATTGAGACAGGCCAGCTGGGGGGAGCGCATGGCCCCCAGAGAACCAGGGGGGGCGTTATGCCATGCTGGCTCGAGGGTCTGGCAGTGCCCTGAGAAGGCCAGTGCCCTGCCCCCATCTGCACGGACCCCACTGAGCCCGGGGGGGCGCTCACCGATTTGCGCCGAGTGGGCGCGCTTGGTGGAGTTCTTGTAGCGCACGGCCTCCTTGATGCGGTCGACCTCCTGCTGGTAGCGCCGCTTGTCCTTCATGGCCCCCTCCTTGGCCTCCCTCAGTGCACCCTCCAGGGCCTTAACTCTCTCAGCCGTAGCCCGAAGCCGCTTCTCCAGCTTAGGAAGCTCACAGCGCAGATCTGCATTGTCACGAACCAGCTGGGGGCGCCGGAGAGACAAGGGGGTGTCGGCGGAGGCGAGACAAGAGCCCCCCCGGAGTCCTTCCCCCCCACACCCGAGGAAGCAGCCAGCTCCCACCCCACCCTCTGCAGGGAGCCACGGCACATCTCGCCTCGTCTCCTGCCCCTCCGCCCCAGGGAAAGGACCCAGCACCCCCCAGAAGCAGGCTAAGGGGGTCACCTGCCCTGGAGGGAGACCTCCACCCCATCGGTTTGGGGCTGGGGGGTTTGCAGCCCCTCTCACTCCGTCTCTGGGATGTGCTCATGCACCCCCTGCTCCTAGCTCTGAAGCCCCCTAAGCTCTCAGCCTCAGCACCCTCCTGAGGCAGGCAGTTCCACAGATCAATTTATCCCCGTGCTCCATCACTTGCACCGGGGAGCGATGGGGAACCGGGATTCCCACGCAGAGGGCAGCTGACAGAGCGGTGGTGGGAGCTGTGACCGGTGGCTCTAGGGAGGGGGCCTTGTAGAGGGCCGGGGTCTCCAGCAACCTGCCCTCCTTCTCTCGGCCCTGCTAGCGTGTTGAGGTCGGGACCCCTTTGGCAAGGGGGGCAGCATGGGGAAGGGCATGGGGGTCATGCCCCTTGTCTAGGGGCATGGGCCACCTCCCCATTGGCGCTCTCTCTCCTGTGCCCATGGAGACTTGGCCAAATTCATGCCCCTTTCCTTGCCCCCCCCCCCCCATGTGGAGCCAGACTCGAGGCTGCATGGCGCAGGGCACACATTGGCTGAAAGGCTGGAGGGCCGCGGGGCAGCCGAGGGGCCCACAGGGAGGTGGGGGCCAGGTACCTACCGTCTCCAGGCCGCCCCCCCCCAGCTCTGCCAGGCACAAGCCCCCAGCAGGCCGTGCCGCCAGGCGTGTGGCATGCAGGCAGCAGTGGTGGCAGGAGAGCAGAAGCCGAGCGCGTGGCAGAGGGGAGCGTGGAAGCGGGAGGCAAGCTGCAGCGGGGTGGAGAGGGACAGTCGCCGTCTGGCACAGCCGCCGCGGGCGAGGGGCGGGCAGGAAAGTGTTTGAGATCACGCCGCAGAGAACATAAGAGCGGCCATACGGGGTCAGAGCAAAGGTCCATCCAGCCCAGTGTCCTGTCTGCCAACAGCGGCCAATGTCGGGTGCCCCAGAGGGAATGAACAGATCAGGGAATCATCACGTGATCCATTCCCTGTCGCCCATTCCCAGCTTCCGGCAAACAGAGGCTCGGGACACCGTCCCTGCTCAGCCTGGCTAATAGCCACTGATGGACCTGTCCTCTATCAGCTTATCGAGTTCTTTATTGATCCCTGTTATAGTCTTGGTCTTCACAACATCCTGTGGCAAGGAGTTCCACAGGTTGACTGGGTGTTATGTGAAGAAATACTTCCTTTTGTCTGTTTTAAACCTGCAGCCTATTAATTTTATTTGGGGACCCCTAGTTCTTGTGTTTATGAGAAGGGGTAAATAACACTTCCGTATCTACTTTCTCCACACCAGTCATGATTTTATAGATCTCTATCATATCCCCCCCTCAGACATCTCTTTTCCAAGCTGAAAAGTCCCGTCTTATTAATCTCTCCTCATACAGAAGCCGTTCCAGACCCCTAGTTATTTTTGTTGCCCTTTTCCGAACCTTTTCCAATTCCAATATATCTTTCTTTGAGATGGGGCGACCACATCTGCACGCAGCATTCAAGATGTGGGCGTTACCATGGATTTATAGAGAGGCCACATGATATTTTCTGTCTGATTATCTGTCCCTTTCTTAACGATTCCCAATATTCTGTTTGCTTTGTTGACCTGCCGCTGCACCTGGAGTGGATGTTTTCAGAGAACAATCCACAGCGACTCCACAATCTCTTTCTTGAATGGTAACAGCTAATTGAGATCGCGTCATTTCAGATGTAGAGTTGGGATGATGGTTTCCAATGCACATTACTTTGCATTTATCAACATTGAATTTCATCCCCCATTTTGTTGCCCAGTCACCCCGTTTTGCGAGATCCTTTTGTAGCTCTTCGCAGTCTGCCTGGGACTTAACTATCCTGAGTAGTTTTGTATCAGCTGCAAGTTTTCCCACCTCTGTGTCTACTCCTTTTTCCAGCTCAGTTATGAATCTGTTGAATAGGACGGGGCCCGGAACAGACCCCTGGCAGACACGACTATTTACCTCGCTCCATTATGAGGGCCCAGCCCGACCTGCCTGAGGGGTGCCCATAGGGAGGGGGCACAGACCCTCCCTATCCTGCATGGCCCATCCCGGGTGCTGCCCCAGCCCCCTGCCTCCCTGGGAACAGGGAGAAAGGGGCACTCAGGGCTGCTGCCAGGGGAGGGAAAGTGCCCAGGCTCCTGGCAGGCCCTGTCCCTGGCACGGAGAGACTGTCCCGACTGCGGCTGGGGAAGGGCAGGTTTTCAGGAGGGAGGGAGGTGCCACGTCTGAACCCTCGAGTGAGCTCTGCAAACATTTCCTGCCCGGCCCAGCCCTGCCTGCCCGGCGAGGGAGCAGGCGGGTGGGGGGGGGGGGTACGGTACCTTGGAGACCCAGAGATCCAGCTAGGGAGAGGCAGCGAAAGGGGACACAGAGCAGTGACTCAACACAGCGCGGCACCTGGGGGCAGCTCCCGCACCCCATCTGCCTCCCACAGGCCCCAGGGCATCGGCCCGGGTGCCCAGCAGCAGCGGGCAGGACACTGGGGAGGGCTCCATGGGCAGGGCCAGGTTATGCTGAGCCTGGACAAGTGGCTGCACCCCCTCCCCCATGGCGCTGTGCTACCCCCCCACACACCCGGGACTCAGCCCCTCGGGGGCACAGGGGACCAGCAAGGTGCCCCCTGCTGTGCGGCAGCAGCCTGACACCCTCTCCGCCATGACGGGGAGATATGCCCCCCCCCAGCGCAGGGATGCGGGGGGACGGGACGCCAAGGCACCACGGGAGGGGGAGCTGGAGAGATATTGAGAATGGATGGAGACGGGCACATGTCAGGGCTGGGGGGAGAGGAGGGGGCTAGGCAGGGCCAGATGGGGTGTGGGGGAGGGAGAGGCCTAGGCAGGGGCTGACAGGGATGGGAGTCCAGGCAGAGCTGGGGGGGAAGGGGGGGAAAACACGGCCAAAGCCCACATTCGTGCTCCCCGCTCTGGGAGCTGGGCATGCACTTCCCAGGATCCGCTTCCGTGCACCCCAGTGCCAGCCGGCCCAGACAGCCCCCCTGCCCCCCACCACCGGGAAGGGGGCCTCTCATAGGGGAACAAGGCGGGGGGCGTTGCCCGATCTCCCCGGCGGGGCGCCCCCTCCGGGAGCAGCTCCTGCACCCCAGAGTGCATGACAAGTGGTGATGAGTCTGGCGTTCTCAGCCCAGGCGCCGTGGTGATGGTCGTGCTAATGCCCCAGGGTGGGGGGTGCCCCAGACGAGGTGGCTGCAGACGGCACTAGCCGGGGTCAGACCCAGCCAGGGGCTGGTGGGGTCAGGGCACTGGCAGCACTGTTGGGGGGGGGGATGGACTGGTGGGGTCAGCCCACGCTGGGCAGCAGGGGAGGGGGGCTCAGGATGGGCATGGAGGTTCGTGAGCAGTGCACAACACACATGGATCAGAAAATAAAAACAGACGATGCCAACGGGGAGGTGGGGTCCTGTGACCTCCCTCCAGCCCCCCAATGGGCCTGCCCGGTGCCAGGCAGTGGCACAGAGATTGTACCCCCAGGGCAGGGGGCATGTCCCCTGCCAGTCTGCACAGCCCACTCGGTGCCCTCGGGCACCCCGCTCACGGCGAGTACCCCCCCCCAGCCAGTTCCAGCTGAGCCCTCCCCACCCCTCCACGCTGGCTTCGTTCCAGCCCCCCACTCCTGCGCCAGCTGCCCCCCAACCCAGGCGCTTGGCCCCCCCCCCTACCTGTTTGTGAACCTTTGTAAGCTGCTCCAGGTTGTTCTCAAGAAAGGAAATCTTCTGCTTCTGAGAATGGGCCCCCCCACTGTCCTCGGGTTCCATCTCTGCGCTCTGGGGGGCACAGGGAGGTGGGCACCGGGGTGAAGCATGGACACATGGCGAAGCTGGCAGGGGGGAGTTCGTGGGGGGGGGCTGGCACCAGCTCAGCGGGGCACAGGGCTGGGGAAGCCAGGACTGGCACCGGCCCAGGAAGGTTGGGGCCGGGCTGTGGATGAGGGTCCTGGCACGGGTTTGGGGGACAGAGGCAGGGCAGGACTGGGGCCGGGGGGCCTGGCACCGGCTCGGGGGGCAGGGCTCAGCCAGGCTGGACTCCACTCACTTTCTTGACTCGAGTCGTGACGTCTTGAACGAAAAGCTTGCGCAGGTTGTGGAGGGTCTGGAGTTCCCGGGCCTGGGGCAGAGACAGATGGACGGAGCTGAGGTCAGGGCAGGTTTCCCCCCTCCCCCCGCCCCCCGCTTTGGGGAGCTCCCCAATACTTACGACAGTCTCTTCCAGCCCCTTGAGATCCTGCTTCGACTGCTCGTGGCGCTCGTACAGAAATCTGGGGGAGGGCAGAGGAGACGGGGGTCAGGCCCCACATTCCCCCCTGGGGTTGGAGCCGGTCCTGGGACTAGGGGGGGCTGAATTGGCTGGAATCTCAGCCCCGGGACTGGGGGGAGGGGGGCTGCGGCGAGGTGGGGTGGGGGGGCTCACGTCAGCTCCTGCAGTTTGATGGTTTTCTCCTGCTCCTCGTTCTTGAGTTTCTCGTAGTCGGCCCGGAGCTGCTCCAGCTCCAGCTGCAGCTTCTGGTTCAGGCTGCGGCGGGACAGAGACAGGCGCAGTCAGGGCTGGGGGGTCAGGGCACCATCCGGCCCCCCCTTGATCCTGAGCCCCTGCCCCATCCGGGACACCCCCCGCTCCCCCTGCAGGGTATCTGGAGGCCGGGGGGGGGGGGGTCACTCACTCCTTCAGCTCGTCGATGACCTTCTGCTTCTCGTTGATCTCGTCACGCAGCCGGGCCAGCTGCTTGTGGTGGGCTTCCCGGTGCCCCTCCAGCTGCAGCTCCAGGGCCCTCTGCGCCACAAGGGCCACGGTTAGAGACGGACCCCGCCGGGGGCCCCACAGCCCCCCAACCCACCCCCGGGGCCCCAGACCACCCCACCGGGCTCCCCACATCCCCCTCCGCCAGGCCTCCCATCCTGCCCTGGGGGCCCCACATCCCCCACACGGGGCCCCCCATCCTGCCCTGGGGGCCCCACATCCCCCACACCGGGCCCCTCGTCCCCACCCTGCCTGGGGGTCCTAGACTGCCTAGCCAGGCTCGCTGCCCCCACCCCGCCGAACAGGCCCTAGATTTCCCCCCACTGGGCTCCCCATCCTAGGGCCCCAGATTCCTCACTGCCCTGCCCCCCCTCCAATATTCTGCTCCTCTGGTGAGTGGGGAAGGATGAGGGGCAAAGGCAGGCGGGAGGAAGAGAGCCCGTCCCCGGCACAGAGACCCCTGCCATCCCCCTAGCAGAGGGCACAGAGCCTCCCCCCAGAGCGCTCCGGCTCTGCCCGCCCCCACACACCTTGACCTCGTCGGCGTCCTGGATCAGATCCTGCTCCTGGTCCTTCCGGGCTGCCTCGTGCACGGTCTCTGCAGGGCCAGCAGCAGAGGGTTAGGGGGACCCCGGCACC
Source organism: Mauremys reevesii (assembly GCF_016161935.1). Classification (NCBI taxonomy): domain Eukaryota; kingdom Metazoa; phylum Chordata; order Testudines; family Geoemydidae; genus Mauremys; species Mauremys reevesii. The sequence goes on along the minus strand of NC_052647.1, from coordinate 17,247,723 downwards.
CCGCCCCACAGCCCCCGGCCCAGGAGGGGCAGGACCCCCACACGCACCTTGGGCCTGCAGCTTGGCCAGCTCCTCGCTCAGCGAGTCGTACGACTCCTCCAGGTGCCGCTTCTTCAGCTCCACGCTGTGCATGTACTCGCTCAGCGACCGGATCTTGGCCTCGTGCTGCGGGGAGGGGGGGCTGAGCTTGCGGGCAGCCCCACGGCCCCGGCCCCATTGAATCTGCCCTCAGCCCCATCACATCTACCCACAGCCCCATCCCACCCGTCCCTGGCCCCCCATCCCATCACACCCGCCCTCAGCCCCATGGCCACGGCCCCATCACATCTGCCCTCAGCCCCACGGCCCTATCACATCTACCCACAGCCCCATCCCACCCGGTCCCGGGCCCCCATCCCCATCACACCCGCCCTCAGCCCCACGGCCACGGCCCCATCACATCTGCCCTCAGCCCCATCCCCATCCCACCCGGCCCCAGCGCCATCACACCCGCCCTCCGCCCCACGGCCCCGGCCCCATCCCCATCCCAACCGGCGCCATCACACCCGCCCTCAGCCCCATCGCATCTGCCCTCAGCCCCACGGCCCCATCACATATACCCACAGCCCCATCCCACCCGGTCCCGGGCCCCCATACCCATCCCATGCGGCCCGGCCCCCCATCCCCATCATACCCGGCCTCAGCCCCACGGCCCCATCGCCATCACACCCGGCCCCAACCCCACGGCCCCATCACCGCCAGCCGCCGCCCCACAGCCCCACCCCCATTGCCCTCCCCCCCCGCCCCAAGCCCAGGAGCCAGCCCACAGCCCCTACCCACGACCCCCATTCTGCCGTCCCGCGGCTCCCGCCCCTCACCTGGGAGATGAGCAGCTGGCAGGCGGCCAGCTCCCGGCCCGTCACGGCCATCTTCCGCTGGCACTCGACCTGCAGCGCCTCCAGCTGGCGGCAGCGCTTCACCACCCCCCTCACCTCCGCCTTGATCTTGCTGATGTAGAGCCGGGCGACCGTGAACTCCTCCTCGATGGCCCCGCTGATCTCCACCGGCTGGGGGGGCAGGGAGCTGAGAGCCGCCCCCCTTCCCCCACACTGCTGAGAGCTGCCCCGTCCCCATCCCCACCCCGGCCCCCTTCCCACCCCGATCCCCACCCCACTGAGAGCCGCCCCTGCCCCCTCCCATCCACCCAATCCCCCCTTCCCCTCCACTCCATCCCCCCTTCTCCCACCCAGTTCATCCCCCACCCCGCTGAGAGCCGCCCTCTGCCCCCTCCTCCCTTCGCCTCCCTTCCTCCCACCCCACCCCACCCCCTCCCTGCCCCCGCCCCCTCTCACCAGCTTGATCTCCCCGTTGCCCACGATGACGCTGAATTCGCTCAGGTCCTTCATGAGCCCGTTGAGCACCTCGGCCACGCGCTTGCGCTGGCGGGCGCCGAACTCCTGCAGCCGCTGCAGCTCCGTCTCTAGGGCCAGCAGGGTGCTCTGGGGTGGGGAGGGGGGAGCAGCTCAGAGCCCAGCCTGGGTTAGCCCCGGATCAGGCCCCCCCCCCCTCCGGCGCCGCCCGCTCACCACTTTCTGGGAGAGCTCGTCCACCAGCAGCTGGTTCTGCTGCCCCTTCTCCTCCGCCTCCTGCGCCTTCTGGTCGTAGTTGAGCGCCAGCTCCTCCAGCGCCTGCAGCACCTCGCGCACCTCCTCCTTGGCCGAGTCGTTCTCCGCCTGCAGCCGGCCCAGCTCCCGCTGCACCTTCTCGTTGTCCCCACGCGTCGACACCAGCAGCTGGGGGTGGGGCACAGCCGGTCAGGCAGGGAGCCCCAGGCAAGCGCCCCCGCCAGGAGAATAGGGGGCTCCCCTGGGGTCCAGCCCCCTCCCGGGACCCCCTGGCCTCTCACCTCCTCCTGCTCCAGCATCTGCTGCGAGAGCTTCTCCATCAGCTGGCTCTGCTGGTTGATCTCGTCGTCCTGCGGGGGGGGAAGAAAAGAGATGGGAGGAGGGTCAGAACCATCCGCCCCATGGGCGCCCCCCGATCTGCTGCGCGGCACCCCTGGGCTCAGAGGACAGAGATGGGGCTGGAAACATGGAGGTGTCAGGCAGGGGGGGCTCTCTGGCCTGTACGGGCTGGCAGGTTTGGGGTGGGGGTCTTGGTAAGCCTGGAGTGGGAGCCCGGGGGGGGGGCACAGTGCACCCAGAGGTCTGTGTGCCCCCTCACATCTCCTGGGGCTGCAGGAATGGAGGGGGCTGGCCACAGTAATGGGGAGCAATGGGAGGGGGAGCGGGCACTGGGGGGGGCAGCATCCTGGCTGACCTTGTCGTCCAGCTGTTTGTACAGTTTGCGGATCTCCTCCTCGTACTTGTGCCGTTCCTCCTCGGAGATGCGGATGACGATGGACGAGGCGTTGTCGTTGACGGGCGTCTCGTCACAGGTGTCGGGCGCCGGCTTCTCCTCCTCGCTCAGCTGCTCCGTCTCCGGCACGTTCTCCCCTGGGGAGGGTACGGGGGGCAGGGTAACCCCCTGAAGCCAAAACAGGGACAACAGGGACCCCTCCACTGGCCCCCAGGGATGGCCAGAAACTCAGCCCTGGAGAGCGAAGCTTTCTCCCCACAGGACAGGGTCAGCTCCCCTCCCCACCCGGATGCCTGGGTCCCCCGGCCCGGTCTCACCGTTCCTCCAGCAGCAGGGTCAGCTCCCCCTCCCCACCCGGATGCCTGGGTCCCCCGGCCTGGCCTCACCGTTCCTCCAGCAGCAGGGTCAGCTCCCCCTCCCCACTCGGATGCCTGGGTCCCCCGGCCCGGCCTCACCGTTCCTCCAGCGGCTCAGCTCAGCCTCCAGCTTCCCGATCGTCTCCTTCAGCGTCTTGTTCTTCTCCTTCTCCTTCTCATACTTCTTCTTCCACTGCTCGGCCGTCAGCTCCAGGTTCACCGACGCCGTGTTCTTGATGGTCTTGGCCCTGGAGGGGAGGCGGGGGGCGGAGGCCCCTTTCACATGGGGCCCACGAACCAGCCCACCCCCCAGCCCTGCCCCAGAGCCCCCCCGGGGAGTCGATCCCCAAGCCGCAATGATCTCTCCAGCTGGGGTTTCCCCTGAACTCCTCCTAGCACCCCCTCTGGTTCTCCCCCGCCCCCGGCTCTGCCCACCCCCTGGATCCAGGACACCCCAACATGGGGAACCAAGCGACCCCAGACCAGCCCTCAGCCTCTCCCGGCTCCTGCCCTGGCAGCTCCTGAGAGGATTTAGGGCCACTCCAGGCTCCCTTCCAGGTCGGGGGTGACTGTGACCGGCTGCGGGGGGGTGGGGGTGGGAATCCAGCCTGCTGCTCCCGGCCCCTCCCCAGGGGGATTCACAGTGCCAGTGCCCAGCACACACAGGAGGGTGGGGGAATTGCACCAGGGGTAGCGGGTGGGCAGCGGGTGGCCCCTCAGGGAGGGGGCCTGCGGGCCCAGCGAGCAGGGAGACCCCCCCAGGGTAGCAGACTGGCGCCGGCTGGCACCAGAGGGAGCGGGGACCCCCGGGGTAGCAGTCGGGCGCCGGCTGGCACCAGAGGGAGGGGGACCCCCAGGGTAGCAGACGGGCGCCGGCTGGCACCAGAGGGAGGGGGACCCCCGGGGTAGCAGACGGGCGCCGGCTGGCACCAGAAGGAGGGGGGACCCCCGGGGTAGCAGACGGGCACCGGCTGGCACCAGAGGGAGCGGGACCCTCGGGGTAGCAGACGGGCACCGGCTGGCACCAGAGGGAGCGGGACCCTCGGGGTAGCAGACGGGCGCCGGCTGGCACCAGAGGGAGGGGGACCCCCGGGGTAGCAGACGGGCGCCGGCTGGCACCAGAGGGAGGGGGACCCCCGGGGTAGCAGACGGGCGCCGGCTGGCACCAGAGGGAGCGGGACCGTCGGGGTAGCAGACGGGCACCGGCTGGCACCAGAGGGAGGGGGACCCCCGGGGTAGCAGACGGGCAGCGCCACGGGCACTGTTCCGGTACCGTTGGCCGAACATGAGGGTGGACTTGGTCTCGGCGTCGTTGTAGCTGGAGGGCGAGCAGCAGATGAACATGGTGGTGCGGCAGTTCCCGCCCAGCGAGTCCTGCAGGATCCGCGTCATCTTGCTGTCCCGATAGGGCACGTAGCTCTTCTGCAAGGGGCGCGGGAGAGGAGTTAGGGGGGAGGGGGCGCTGGGACGAAGCGGGAAGGGTCTGTAACTGGTTTCTGACCCCGGGGGGCGCTCCCTGTGGCCGGGGGACTCGCCAGCCTGCAGAGGGCAAGGGGGGCTCGTGGAGCCCACAGCCGAGCATGTGGGCCACCAGCGGCCGGCAGGGCCTGGGCGGGTCTCCCCCGGCGGGCACAGCCAGGGCGCTCTCAGGCTGCGAGCAGGTGGGAGTGAGTCGCCCCCTGACACCCTGGGTCCCCCCGGAACATCGTGGGGGAGGCAGGTGGGAGGCAGGAGGGGCACAGAGGGGAGGTTATGGGAGGGGTGTCCGGGAATGGGAGGGGCACCCTGGGGCACAGAGGGGCTGGTGGGGGTGGGACGGGTGCCCTGGGGGGAGGGGTGCCCAGGGCAGAGGAGGGCTATGGGGGGCGCCCTGGGGCACAGAGGGGCTGGGACAGGTGCCCAAGGGGAGGGGTGCCCAGGGCAGAGGGGGGCTAGGGGGGTGCCCGGGTGTGGAAGGGGCGCCCTGGGGCACAGAGGGGATGGGACGGGTGCCCTATGGGGGAGGGATGCCCAGGGAAGAGGGGGGTTATGGGGTGTGCCCTAGGGGGAGGGGTGCCCAGGGCAGAGGAGCTGGGACGGGTGCCCTAGGGGGAGGGGTGCCCAGGGCAGAGGAGGGCTATGGGGGGTGCCCTGGGGTGGAAGGGGCACCCTGGGGCACAGAGGGGATGGGACGGGTGCCCGGGGGGAGGGGTGCCCAGGGCAGAGGAGGGCTATGGGGGGTGCCCTGGGGTGGGAGGGGTGCCCTGGGGCCCAGAGGGGCTGGTGGGGGTGGGACGGGTGCCCGAGGGGAGGGGTGCCCAGGGCAGAGGAGGGCTATGGGGGGTGCCCTGGGGTGGAAGGGGCGCCCTGGGGCACAGAGGGGCTGGGACGGGTGCCCTAGGGGGAGGGGTGCCCAGGGCAGAGGAGGGCTATGGGGGGTGCCCTGGGGGGGGGAAGAGGAGTGCCCAGGGCACAGGAGGTAGCCAGGCTCAGGTCCCCCAGAGGAGGTGAGGAGAAGGGGGAGGAGCCTGTCAGGGTTGGAGCGAGAGGGAGACCCTGAACTCCAGCTCTGGGGTGGGGGGCAGGGGGATCCCACCCACCCCCAGGAGCCCGGGCGAGGGGGAGTCTCTCACCGTCCCCTCAGCCAGGGCCGAGATGACGTTGCCCAGGGCAGACAGCGACTTGTTGATGTTCTTGGCCTCGTCCAGCACGGCCCCTTCGGCCCCCGTCTTGCTGACCTGCCGGCAGAGCGGGGGTCGGTTACTGGGGGGGGGGGGGACTCCCAACCCACTGCCGGGCGTTGCCCTCCCAGAGGGGTCTCGGCTGCAGGGATGAGCCAGGAGCCCCGTGGGAGCAGGGCCTTCTCCCCCGGGACCCAGGCGTCCGGGCAGAGATCCCAAAGCAGGGTGGGGCGGTGCCTCTGGAGGACCCGTGGAAGGGGGGGGGTCCCAGCCCTGCCCACCCCCGGACACTCTGCCCCCCCCCACCCTGCCCCGTCCCTGGCACCTTCTCGCTGCCAGCCAGGTCCACCAGGTAGAGTTTTCCACTGAGCTTCTGCTCCGTCTCCATGTTCTCCTGCTTGATGTTGATGAGGAAGATGCTGTGGCTCCGGGAGCTGTGCTCGTTCATGTCTAGGGGGAGACGCAGGGGTGGGAGGCCTGCTGGCACCAGCCCCCCCCCGGGCACAGAGCCCTCACCCTGGGCACTGTGTGCCATTGCCCAGCCCCGAGTCAGCAGGGCCCCAGCTCCCCTCCGCTCGCCCAGCCCCCCCACTCCCCAGTCCTGGGTGCCAGGGCTGATGGTGACCCCAGGCCAGGGCCTGGCCCCAGGGTACCTGCCCACCCCCCCCACCCCCCAGGCTGGTGCCCCAGCTGCTCACTGGTGACAGCCACGTGGCGGTTGGATTTGCCCTCGTCGATCACGTCCAGGATCTCCTCCGGGCTGGAGACAAAGCGCTCGGTGCAGCCCTGCGGGGGGGACGGGGGGGGTCAGCCTCAGGGGTGGGGGGGGGTCCTTACCCCTCCACCCCCACAGCCTCCCTCAGGGTGGCCCTCCCCGAAAGCCTCACACAGGGGGGCCATCAACCCCCCCAGTCCTCCACCCCCACAGCTTCACATGGGGGGCTCCTCACCCCCCACCCCCATGGTGCCCCCCCACAGCCCCTCCTCTGGCCCCCATCTCACAATGGGGGCTCCTCACCCTACCCCACAGGGGTCCTCCGCTCTGCTCCCCACAGCCCCTCCCTCCACTTCCCCTCATGCAGCAGGTGCTTCTCTTCCAACCCTCTGGGTGCTGCCCAGGTCCCCTTCCCCACCCCACCACAGCCCCCCCCACGTCCCCACACGAGGGGACCCCTCCCCCTCACCTTGACGTAGGGAACCCGGTTCTTGTCCTCATGCACTGACAGGTTGGTCTTGGTCACTGGGGAAAGAAAAGGCTGAGTGGAATGGTGGGGGGGAGGGCCCAGGGGTGGGGGGCAGCGGGGGCTGGGGGATCAGGGAGGGGCCCTTGGAGGTGGGGGGCAGCAGGGGCTGGGGATCACACAGGGCCCCCAATAGCACCCCCTGGCCTGCTCCCCCAGCACAGCCACTCAGGAAGCAGAAATAGCAGCCCCCTCTGCACCCCCCGACCCCCTCATCTGTGCCCCCCTCCCCTGCTCTCCTGGGGGCATCACTCACCATCCAGCAGGTCCCGGATTTTGTCCAGGTAAATTTCAAAGTAAGAAACCTGGGAAACAGCGAGACGGAGCCACATGAGCACAGACGTGGGGGGGGGGAGGGAGGGAGATGAGCTCATAGGGACCCCCAGGATCACCCCCTGCAGCTCCCTCAGGCCCCCATAAACCTCCCCATCCTCTTCCACCCCAGAGATCCCCAGTGCTGCCCCCCACCCCAATCTGAGGCCCTCTTCAAATCCCCCCAGTCTCCCATCAGCACCAATCCCAGAGGCCCCCCTGCCCACGGCTCTGACTCCAGAGGCCCCCCCCATGGCGCCGATCCCGACTCCCACCCCAGAGCCCCTGAACCTCCTCCCCACAGCTCCCACCCCAGAGCCCCCTGGACCCCCTCCCACAGCTCCCACCCCAGAGCCCCCGCCAGCCCTGACCCAAAGGCCCCCCTGACCTTGATGTGGAACTCCAGGTTCTCATCCATGGCGTAGATGTGGTTGAAGATGTCGCGGGCGATGCGCGGGATGATGCCCATCAGCTGGGGGTCGTGCAGCTTCCCCTGGGGGCAAGGGGGGGGTCAGCCGTGGGGCCCAGTCTCCCTGGGGAGGGGGCCCACCTCCAGAACCCTCCCTCCCGGCAGCTTTTAGGGGAGGCCAAGGGGCTAACTGAGCCCCCCTCACCCCAGCACCTCGCCCCGGAGGGCATCACCCTGCCCCGCCTGTCTCACCTCCATGGTGTGGGTCTTCCCAGACGACGTCTGCCCGTAGGCGAAGATGGTGCCATTGTACCCGGCCAGCACATCTACAAGAGACGGGGGTAAGCGAGGGCCCCTGCCCCCACTCCCCTCCCCTTCCCCCCGCACCCACCCCATCCTCACTCCCACTGCCCCCCAGCCCCTCCTCACCCTGCACCGCCCCCTGCAGCCTGGATCTGCCCCCCCCGTCCTCCCCACACTGCTAAACTCCAGTCTCTCCCCCCGCCCCTCCCCTGCTCACCCTTGACGATCTGCATGGCGCAGGCATGGTACACCTGCTCCTGGGTGGTGTTGGGGGGGAAGACGCGGTCGAAGACGTAGGGCTTGCCCTGGGGGGAAGCAAATGGGGGGGTCAGTCCCCAGGCAGAGACCCCCACCCCGTGCCGGAGGGTTCAGCCCCCGGGCCCCCAGGCCGAGCCCCCCCCCCCCGGCACTGAGGGGGTGAGACTGGTGCCAACACACAGAGATAGAGCACCCCCTCCTCCCCCCCCCCAGCAGCTGCTTCTCCCACTGCCAGGCCCAGCAGGGAGGCTTGTTTCCTGGCCTGCTGCCCCCAGCCTGTGCCCACCGCTGGGGGCTGGGGGCTCCCGCCAGGCTGGGAGCACCAGAGTCAGGGTGTCCTGCCGGAGCAGAACATGGGGGGAGGGGTCACAGCCAGGATCTCAGGGATGCCCCCCCCCGGTAGAGCCCCTGGGTGCTGGGGGGGGAATGAAGCTCCAGACCCAGCAGCAGGAATGGGGGTGTGGGACGGTGGCTCGACACCCCCTGGGTGGGAGAGCATCTGCCCCCCATCCAGCCCCCCCCAGCCCCAGCCCATTACCTGGAGCCAAGACAGCCCCTCCCTGCAGCATTGTTAACCGGGGGGAGGGGGCTGGCAGGGCACCAGCTGGGAGAGGGCTGGGGGGTTGGCAACATTCAATAGGAATGAGCTCCCCCTCCCAGGCCGGAGGGACCCCCCTACAAGTACCATGTGGGGAGGGGGGATGAGACAGCATGCGGGGGGGGGGGGTCTTGGCCTCCTGAGTGAGGCCTGTGCCCACCCCTACCCCGATCCGCATGGGACACACAGGCCTCAGACAGGCTCCGGTCCATCTCCCCCACTGGAGGCGGAGGCAGCAGGCCAGGCAGGCGCCGGGAGCTGTCCAGGTGCTGGAGACGCCCCGGCCCAGGCCCAGCTGTGCCAAGACAGGACGCACGGCGTGGGGGGCAGGGCTGGGATGCCCGGGAGGGGGGGTTTGGGGACCCAAGAGCCAGGGGACTGACCGACCTCTTGGAGGGGCCAGATCCCACCCCCAGTTCAAGAGAGACACGGGACATTATTGATACAGGAGCCAGGCACAGAGCTGGGTAGGTGCCGTGCCTGCTGCCCCCCCAGCTCTGCCGGTGCCCCTCACTCCCGATCCGCAGCCCCTCTTAGCCCAGCCCTGGGCTCCCCTGCCCATGCCCCTTTCTCCCACAGTCTGGCTCACTCCAGGGCAGAGATGCCAACGAAGCCAAGCCCAGAGGGGAAGCGGTGACGTGCCTGAATGGGGAACTTGGCCAAGACCCAGCAAACTCATCCCACTTGTGCCCTTGGAACGCCGCACAGACAGAGCTGAGCCGTGCCCGCCCCCACCGAGGAGCCCTCTCCCAACACCCAGTCTGGCCCGTGGCCCTGCTCCCCCGTCACTCAGGCCTCCAGGAGTCCCTCCCTGCTGGGCTAAGAAACCCCTTGTGCCAGCGGTGCCACCCAGCGGTGCCCCGCAGGCTGCCTCCCTGAACCGCTCTGCCTTGCCTCAACCTCCCTCCCCCACCGCAGGCCCCATGCAAACCCCCGGCGGCCCTAAGCCCGGTGGGAGCCTGCGACCCCGCAGTGAGCGGGGGGAGGGGGGATTCGGGACCAGCTGCAGGACCAGCTGCTGCAGGGCGGGCACCAATCAAGCTTGTTAATCCAGGAGCCGCAGCCTAATCCCTACCCAGAGAGCTTCCCCTCCCCAGCTGCCAGCACAGCCCCCGCCGAGGGGACTCCGTGGGCTCCGGTGGGTTCCCCACCGCCCCCTGCCCCCGCCATTCCCCAGCCTCAGACGGGAAGGAGAGCAGGAGATGGGGGAGGGGAATGACCGTCCTGTTGTTGTCTGGAGCCGGGCACAATGGAGGGGAGGCGCTGCGGGGCTGACAGAGCCACAGGGCCGGCGGGTGGCATCGCCGCTGGGCGCGTGGACAGACAGGAAAGGGCCTTTATGCCGGGAGGAGAAAAGTGCAGGCGCCTGCCTTCGCTCGGCACAGACGCCCCCCAGCTCTGGTCAGACAGTGGGGCGGGGGGGTGAAAGAGCCAGATTGGGGGACGCAGACTATGGGAGGCAGCATGGTCTAGTGGCTAGAACACTCAACTGGGCTGCAGGACAGCTGGCCTCTAACCCCAGCTCTGCCCCTGCCCTTGGGTTCCCCTCCCCTGCTCGGTGACTCAGTTTCCCTTTCAACCTCTTGTCTACTTAGCCTGGGAGCTCTGGGAGGCAGGGACTGTCTCTCACTCTGTCCCTGCAGCGCCCGGTCTGACGGGGGCAGGCCCCTGATCTCAGTCAGGGTCTGCCCCAGTGCGACGGGGGGCCCATCTCAGCTGGAGCGTCTGTAACACCCGTCCCAATACCAGACCCTGCTGAGGCAGCCCGGGCTAAGCACGACCCTCACTCTTGGCTAGACCAAGGGGCTGATTTTGACAACCCCACCCCGGGGCCCGGGGCCCTGCTCTGCCCTCGCCCGGATCCCAGGCTCCCCGACCACCCAGCCAGGCAGGCAGCCGCGGACAGAGCGCGGCAGGGGCGTGGACACCTTGAAGTAAACAACCTGCACCCCCCACACGACCTGCACCATTGGCCCCCCTCGCCCCGGCACTGCCAGCCCCGCAGGGGCACCGGGGCTGCAGGCCTGTCCCCGAGCAGGGTGGGGCTTTCACCTTTCACCCTCGCAAGGTCGAGGGGGGGGGGGTGAGGAAGCCGCTTTGCGGATTAGGGAGAGACAGACGGACAGAAGCGGGGGATGAGGCTGCTGGAGGGGCTGGATGCAAGGGGGGGGGTCCCCATCCGGGGATGGAAGCCAGCGATTCCTATTTTCTATGGGTCACACACCAGTAGCCAAATCCCCAGCCCTGCTGGCCACACCCAGTTGCCTCCGCTGGGATGGAGGATCCGCAATACAACCCCCCCACCACCGCCACCTGCCACCCCCTCCCCGACAGCCGCAGAGTTCGGGCTGACAGAGCTTTGGGGGGGCTGGGGGGACCCCCCACAACTCCCCAGCCCTTTGTGCGCTGGGCACGGGGGCCCCCTTCCCCCCGCCCGGGGCCGATGCCGCAGCGGGGGGAGGGAAGTTGGGAGTGGGGGGGGGCGCACCGGCGGGTGGGGGGGGCACTTACCCCGAGGATGACGCTGTCGTCCCCTTGGAAGAGGGGGATGAATTTGTCCCCCCGCAGAATCTCCGCCTGGTTCAGGGGCCGGAATCGGCACAGCACCTTGATGCTGCATTCGGTGCTGGGGTCGGCCATGCTGGGCGCTGGGCTGGGGGGCGCAGGGCCGTGGGGTGCTGGGCTGGCACTGGGGGGGGGCGCAGGGCCGTGGGGTGCTGGGCTGGCACTGGGGCCGTGGGGTGCTGGGCTGGCACTGGGGCGCAGGGCCGAGGGGTGCTGGGCTGGCACTGGGGGCCGTGGGGTGCTGGGCTGGCACTGGGGGCGCAGGGCCGAGGGTGCTGGGCTGGCACTGGGGGCGCAGGGCCGTGGGGCGCTGGGCTGGCACTGGGGGCGCAGGGCTGGCACTGGGGAGCCGTGGGGCGCTGGGCTGGCACTGGGGGCGCTGGGCTGGCACTGGGGAGCCGTGGGGTGCTGGGCTAGCACTGGGGGGGCCGTGGGGCGCGGGGCTGGCACTGGGGGGGGCGCTGGGCTGGCACTGGGGGTGGGGGCGCTGGGGATCCTGCTCGGTCTCTGCCTGCTGCGCGGGGCGGGTGCTGGGGGCAGCTGCTGGAGACGCTCCCGCTGGTCCGGCCTCGCCTCGCCCGTGTGAGCCGCGCCGGGTCCCGCTCCTGCGCCAGCCCCGGCGCCCGCCGCAAGCACCGGGCTGGGCTTAGCCACGGCGCCCGCCCTTAAGGTGGAGCGGCCCGGATCGCTTAAGGTGGCAGGGCCCGGCTGGGAGCCAGAGGCCGGGGGAGGGGTCTCTGGAGCCAGACCCGCGCCCCTGCCCTGCCCCCAGGCTCCCGCCCGCCTCCGTCCCTTTGTCCCCGCTCCCGACCCCAGACCGCTGGGTCCTGAAGGCCAGGCTGAGGAAATGCCGCCCTGCCCCCAGCCCGCGCTGAGACTGGCAACCTGCTGGGGGAACCAGCACCAGACCCATGGTGGGGAGGGAGAAAGTAGAGGGCGAGTGAATCACCCACGGGCACCCAGTGAACCCAGGAGTCCTGGATCCCAGCCCCCTGCTCTGACCACTGGACCCCACTCCCCTCCCAGAGCTGGGGAGAGAACCCAGGAGTCCTGGCTCCCAGCCCCCTGCTCTGACCGCTGGACCCCACTCCCCTCCCAGAGCTGGGGAGAGAACCCAGGAGTCCTGGCTCCCCAGCCCCCTGCTCTGACCGCTGGACCCCACTCCCCTCCCAGAGCTGCGGAGAGAACTCAGGAGTCCTGGCTCCCCAGCCCCCTGCTCTGACCGCTGGACCTCATTCCCCTTCCAAAGCTGGGGAGAGAACCCAGGAGTCCTGACTCTAACCAGCAGACCCACCCTCCCTTGATCCCAAGGTGTCCCAGCACTGGGAGGATGGGGGGGCTGAGCTCAAGAGGGGGGCCTGGGACCGAGAGTCATGCAGGAGCCCAACCTTCCTCCCTCCCACACTCAGCCTGGAGGCCGCTTAGCTGGGCAGAAGCTGCATATGTCAGACGGGGATGGGGCACAAGGGAACCAAGCAGCCCTGGCGGGGTCCCTGGGCACCCACAGGCCCACAGACAGCCCTTCCTCTCTGCTCCTGGCCTTGGGCGCCAGGGCCACCCGGCGAGTGCCAAGGGAGGCCATCAGTGCCCAGCGGGTCCCACCATCCGGAGGTGCGTGAGCCAGCTGGAAGTTCCTCGGCTCAGGGCAGGGGTCGCCGGGAGGCATTCTCCAGACTGGGCTGTCCAGGAGCTCAGATGATCGAATGGTCCCTTCCGGCCTTAAACGCTCAATGAGCCCCGAGAATCCCCCTCTGGGCCAGCTGATGCCGCCGGGCAGCGGTTGACTTTGCTGGAGCTGTGCCAAGGACCTGGCCCCTTTGCATGGGGATTCCCCCCTCCCTTGTTCAGCTGCTGCTTTAAGGGAGACAAAGAGCGAAGGAAGCCAAATTCCGGGGCTGAAGCCTGAGGCCGGGCCCGGCCCAGATACAGCCACAGCTCCAAGAGCAGCCTCAGCTTTCGGGGCTTCACTTCAGCCAGCTCTGGGCCTTCTCAGGGGGGCTGATCATGCTGCATCCTTGTTAGCACCGGGCAGAAAAGGGGCTGAGGGCCTTGGAAAAACCTGGGGCCTCGTGTACATGTGTGTGGACATGCATGTACGTGTGCGGGTGTGCACGTCTGCACGTTTGTGCACACACGTGTGTATTTGGTGCATGCTGTGTGTGCACCCGTGTGTCTGTGTCCATGTGTGCCATTCACATGTCCGTGTGTGCGTGTCTCTGTGTACACCTGTGTCCATGTGTGCATTCATGTGTCTGTGTGTACATTCACGTCTCCATGTGTGCCTGCGTGTCTCTGTGTGCATGTGTCTGTGTGTGCATTCACGTCTCTGTGTGCATGTGTCTGTGTGTGGTTTCACATGTCCATGTGCATTCATGTGTATGTGTGCATGCCTGTTTCTGTGTCCATGTGTGTCCATGTGTGCATTCATTTATCTGTGTGAGCATGCATGTCTCTGTGTACGTCTGTTTCCGTGTGTGCATGCATGTCTGTGTGTACATTAATGTGTCTGTGTCAGCATGTGTGTCTCTGTGTACACATGTGTAAGCTCAGATGAGCTACAGTTCTTCGGGGAGTTCAGAGACAAGCAGTAAGGATGATCGGGGGCTGGAGGGGTTCGTTTATGGGCGGGGTCAGAGGAGAGGAATGCGTGTAACTTGGCCAGCTGACAGATAAAGGGGCACATTAGGAAGGAGGGATGGTCCGGTGGGTCAGGAGACCTGAATTCAGGGCCCTGCTTCAGCACGGACTCCCTGAGCAAGTCGGGTAGCCATGCCATGCCTCAGTTTCCCCATCTGTACAATGGGGATAATAGTCCTGCCCTGCCTCTCAGGGGTATGTGGATTAAACTCAGATACTGTGGGAAGGAGGACAATGTACTTTCCCTACACCAGGCACAGGACAATCCCCCAGGGGGCCAAGGAAGCATGGAGGGCGCCCAAGAGATCATCGTTAAGAATAAAGGGGCAAAATTAAGAGAGGGAACCTTTGCCCCCTGGCAGACCAAGGGAAAGGCATTAGGAGAACTCATAGTTCTTTGTCTTCAAAACGAAACACCTCTGAGCCAGTCAGCAAAGGGTGTCGCCAGCCTGCGGGATATGGGGACCCAGCGAGCCGAGCTGCTGCATCCTTTTACTGGAAGCCGGGTGGGGAAGCTGCAGGAATCCGAGTCATGCTGAAACCTGAGGAACCAGCAGCTACAATACAGGGCAGGCCCTGAGCCAGAGCCAGTGGAGCTGAGCCAGATGCTGCGTGTGGGTACAGGCTTGGCTTCGGGGGTGGGGGGGTGTCACCCAATGGATCTGCCACTTACAGGCCCCCCCGGGGGGCTGGGTTTGAGTCTGCAGGGTCTGTGACATGCAGGAGGCCTGAAGATGCTGAGTCACTTTCATGGCTCTTTGTCAGCAACATGGGGGGAGGAAGGAAGTCAGGGGTGCGGATGGGAATCAATCTGCAAAAAGGCAGGAAAGCTTAGGGTGACCGGATGCCCCGATTGTATAGGGACAGTCCCGAATTTTGGGTCTTTTTCTTATATAGGCTCCTATTACCCCCCACCCCCCATCCCAATTTTTCACACTTGCTGTCTGGTCACCCTAGCGAGAGCTGGGCTTTGCATTGCAACCTCTACGGTGAAACGCAGCTGTGGGAGGACCCACGGGGGATCGATCGTGTAGGGAGCTGGTGGCCTGAACTCCCAATTCTAGCAGCTTCTGCACTTCACCTCAGAGCTTTGTCTTGGTACAGTCCAGTTCCCGCTGCCCCCATCCCAGGCCCCGCTGACTGGTGGAGAGAGAGGGGACCAGGTGGTTCTTTGTTTGCTTTCTAATATTGCAAGGCACTCGGCCCCCCTGCTGCGCCCCCCCCCCCGCCCTCCCAGGGGTACAGTGCAAAAAACCTGGAGTGAAGAGGCAGGGACTGGAAGATGAGATTTGGGATCAGAAGGAATCAGCTGGCAAAGCCTTCCCTTCTGCTACAAAAGCAACCAATGAAATAACCCCCACCCGCCTTGTGGAAGAGGGAAGGGTACCGAGCAAAGGGGAGCGCAGACACCACAATGATTAATGGGTCCCGGGATAGACAGATGAGACGGGGGAGGTATGGGACAGACAAATTTGGGGTGGAGAGATGAGATAGATTTTGCCCTGGGACTGGCAGCAAGAGCTCGGTGTCCAAAGAGGCAGAGCCCCGAGAAGCCCAGTTGCAATCAGTGGGACGCAGAGTACAGCAGAGAATGGGGTGCTGAGACCCAGGGCGGGTACAATCCAGAGTGGTTGCTATACCCAGCCCAGGCAAGCCTCTCCAAAGGGCCCAGTTCGAAGGCAGGCTCAGCCCCGTCTCCTCCATCCAGGTCCAGCAGCAGCAGCTGGCAGCTTGGCGCAATGACCAGGCCGGGAGATGGTGCCACTGGCTACAGGGTCAGTTTGGTGTAACAGGGTTTGGGATGTTTTTCTGGGCGTGGAAGGCGAGAATGGGGCCTTTGCAGGCACCCCGGTGCCACAGCTGCTATTGCACGGGGGGCATCCCAATAAAGCTCCAATGGGGGTGGTGCTGAGCCCCACTTTCACGGTGGTTCCCAGGGTGTGAATACAGCAGCATTTTCCCCAGGTCCTGACAACCTCCCCAGTCCCAATCTCCCCCCCCCCCACTGCCGCCCCCTCCTCAGATCCACCCCATGGCCCTTCTCCAGCCAGCCTGGCACAACCCCGGCCCATGCCAATCACAGACCCCTCCTGCCCACCCCACAATCCTTTACCAACCCCCTTTCCTACACTCCCCAGCCCCGCACCAACTTCCCTTCCTCTGCACCTCATGGCCACCCTCCCCACACAGTCAAACTTTCTTTCCTAGCCCCTCCTAATGCCCCTAAACCTTCTCCCCACTCCAACACCCCGATCCCAAATACTGCACCTGTTACAGACCCCTTCCCCAAATCCACCCCACGCTATATACCCCCAACCCTCACCGCCACCCTCCACCCAAACATACCTGAGTCCCCAACCCACATGGCCCACACCCCCCTCGCCAGCCCCACACCAGCCCCATGGACCCCCCCCTCCAGCCCCACACCACAGCCCCACATACCACCTCCAGCCCCACACCACAGCCCCACATACTCCTATCCAGCCCCACAGCCCAGCCCCACATACCCTCATCCAGCCCAACACCCCAGCCCCACATCTTCCTATCTGCAGCCCCACACCCAGCCCCACATACCCCCCCGACCCTGCACCCCAGCCTCACATACCCCCTCCAGTCCCACACCACAGTCCCACACCCCAGCCCCTCCAAAACCCACACTGCAGCCCCACATCTCCCCCTCCCCGACCCTGCACCCCAGCCCCACGTGACCCCCTTCAGCCCCCCACATCCGCCCCCAGACTACAACTCCCAGGCTGCCCCGCGCGGCCGGGATCTCGTCGGACCCCGCCCTCCCCTGACGCTCTCGCGAGACTGGCGGCTCCTCCCTGACTCCCGGCCCCGGCGACTCCAGCTCAGGCCCCGACCCGGCGCCGCCGCCATGGCCGAGCCCAAGTACGCGGAGCTGCCCGGCATCGTGAGTGCGGGGGGGCGGGGCGACGGGGGGCTGTGGGGGGAGGGGTGGGGTAATGGGGGGAGGGGACTTGGGGGGCTGTGGGGGGAGGCAGTGGGGTGGGGGTAACTGGGGGGGGCAGTGGAGGGGTGGGGTAACTGGGGGCTGTGGGGAAGGGTGGGGTAACTGGGGAGGGTGGTTGGGGGCTGCGGGGAGGCAGAGGATGGGGATAACTGGGGGCAGTGGGGAGGGTGGGATAACTGGGGGAGGGTGGTTGGGGGCTGCGGGGGGAGGCAGTGGGGTGGGGGTAACTGGGGGGGCAGTGGGGGGAGGGGTGGGGTAACTGGGGGAGGGTGGTTGGGGGGCTGCGGGGGGAGGCAGTGGGGTGGGGGTAACTGGAGGAGGCAGTGAGGGGTTGGGTGGGGATAACTGGGGGCAGTGGAGGGAGGGGTGGGGTAACTGGGGAGGGTGGTTGGGGAGCTGTGGGGGGAGGGGTCACCTCTGTCCCTGGAGCCCCCTCTGCGTCGTTGGGTGCTCCCCACCGAACCCCTGTGCGTGGGGGGATTCCCGAATGGGGCGTTGCGGTTTGATGTGAGTGAGGGGGTGAAGTCCCTGCCCAGCTCCCCCCAGGGCGGCGCTGGCCCAAGTGCTGCTCTGCTCGTCCTCACGGGGCCCAGCACTTCCCCTGGCACCTGATTTCCCAGCCCCCCCCGCCCCCCCGCGACAAGCTCTGAGGCTTCCCCCCATTCTTCTGGGAGCTGGTTTCCTGGGTCTCCCTTCCCACCTCCCCATACGCCGGCGCTCGCGGGTCCTGCTCTGGCATTTCGGAAAGTCCTTGGTACAAGGTAAATGGACCCTGAGCACCTGCAGCGGGTTCCACGTCTCTTCAGGGAGGCAGGGTGGCCACACGGCTAGAGCACTGGACTGGGACCCAGGAGACTTGGGCTCTGTTCCTGGCTCTGCCACTGGCCTGCTGAGCGTCCTTGGGCAAATCGCTTTCCTCTCTGTGCCTCAGTTTCCCATCGGTACCCTGCCCTCCTTTGCAAAGTGCTTTGAGGCTTCTGGATGAAAAGCGCTGGATAACCACTAGGGACTGCTGTCTGCAGAGACATGGACTGAATGTCTAGCTCTGGGGTGATGTCATGGGTGGGAAAAAATAGGATGCTGTTGCTAAGTTGTGTTTGTCATGCAAATCTGCATGTCCTCGTTACAGGGTTACATGCCCTCTAACAAAGGCTTGATGGGGATGTGTCTCTATTTGGGTTGGCCCAAACTTCAGAACGTGCACAGATGAATGATTGGCAGTGCCAGGCACCAGCTGGCACAGTCGAGGCCTCCCCCCAAAATCTTAGGAACCGCTTCCCTTTGTGAAGGAAGCCACGTACTTCCTGGATGTTCAGTACCCCCACAACCCACCTTTTAAGATCCATGGGTCCTACACGTGCCCCTCACAACGTGTGCTGTACCTTGCCCAGTGCGCCAAATGCCCCAGCAGCAACTATGTGGGTGAAACGACACAATCACTACGCTCTCAAATGAACTGGCCTGGAAAAATGATAAAAGACCCACCATCTCACCTGTGGGTCAACACTTTTCCCCAGAGCGATCACTCCAGATCTGACCTCTCAGGCCTCGTCCTTGAAGGAAACCTGCACAGCATCTACAAATGAGGAACCTGGGAGCTTAAATTCATAACTTTGCTAGATGCTAAAAATCACTATCTTAATAGAGACACTGGCCACTTCACCTTGAATGGTCCCTTGAAATAAGTGCTAACTACTCATGCTAAGCAATCTGTTCTACCTTGTATTTAGCTGTGACGCTCTGAGTACCTTTCCCAGACCTGAAGAAGAGCTCTGCGGAAGCTCGAAAGCTTCTCTCTCTCACCGACAGAAGTTGGTTCAATAAAAGAGATTCCCTCACCCACCTTGTCTCTCTAATATACTTCCTGGAAGCAGCTGCGTTCTCTGTGTACCTGGCGGTGTGAGGCGGGCACTCACTTTGGGTGCTATTCTTTGCAATAAGAGACGCGTCTGTCCAGAACTGCCAGCTGTCCTGACTGTAACGCATTTGTGCTTCCAGGCCAGGAACGAGCCAGATGTTTACGAGACTAGCGATCTCCCAGAAGACGACCAGGCGGAGTTCGATGCGGTAAGGTCGTGTGGAACGCAACAGCTCTCTGACTAGCATTGTGGTTAGAGGGCAGCGATAAGTGGGTGTGCCAATCCCAAGTCATTTCCAAAGCTGCTTTTGCCCAAATGACTCGCGTAACTGTACCAGATTGGGTGTGAACTCCTGCAGATCTGGGTAGCAGAAAGCTTCATAAAATGGTGCTGTTTTCAGAATAGTTCCTAGCAAGGGAGGTGCGACAGTCCTCTCCTAGAAATGCTGCCCCCATAACAGCTGTTAAATCCTAGTCCTTTTCATCATCCCAAAGGAGAACTTGCGTACGGCTTTGGGGACGGCAATCTCTGAAGAGGCCCTTTGCTTTTCCTCATCACTTTCTTCCAAACTGGAATTGGGTCTAGTGGCAACTGGAGAGATTATCTGCTTTAAATCCAGTTGAGCTCGGTCGTCGGAAAGGGTCTATTCTCCCTTTGACATGAGGTGCTCACCACGTTTGTTTGGCTAAATGCAAGATAGCGGGGTGGGAGTGGGTTAAAAATCAGTTGACATCTTGGCATTTTATTTTCAAACGACAAATATATATTTGGGGCATCCTGGAACTCTGGTCTGTGAAATATGCCATTGGGCCGTCGTTGCCAGGCAGAACACCAAAGAGAGATGGCTTTTCTGGTAGCTAGTGAAGCACATCTGGCTGCTGTACATTCTGCAGTTGGGCCGTGGCTGTATGTATGCCGTAGGGGTTTGGGCAAAAAACCCGAACAAAACCCCACTGTTGCTAACACTGGGGAAGTGTCGGGGTAGGCCAGGCTTCTGTGACTGCTGACGCTTTAAACGCCTTATCGTCCAGCTGCGCAGCGCCAGGGCTAAGCAACACAGTATTAAACATGGAGGCAGGCTCTGTCAGCCCTCCTGGCGTTGCTTCCTCAAATGGAGAATGTTTGCCAAAAGCCCTGGTGTAGATAAAGCTTTGAGGACTAGAAGTGGCAACTGGCCAAACCCAGTCCTGATTAGAATGGGTTGCCCAGGGGAAAACGCCGACTGAAACTCGCGGTGTTTGTGTCTTGTCCCTAGTTTTGGCCTGAGCCCATTGTAAAAGCAAATTGTCTAACATCTCATCGCTGTGCGGAGTGCAGGGTCTGCTGATGCTTCTGCGGGAGAATTGCAGAAGGTACATTAGCCTCATGGCGTCTTGCTTTAGAAAAGGGAGTTTTCAGGGGTGGGAAGGAGCTGAGTAAAACGCCCAGGAAATGCAGGCTGCAGGCACTGAGGGAACACTGGAGACTCAGGGTTTTATCTTGCAGGATGTAAAGCATCTCAAAATAGCAGCAGGGATGGGAGTGCCCTGGAGACAGTCTCATTAACTGGACATGGTCGGCGCGGTGCTGTGGGTTGCAGGCTGAGCTGTGCACCGCTTTGAAACGCGACTCCCCGCATGCTGGCTGCCTGCCCGGAGCAGCTTTTGCCCCAGCTGTGTGCTGAAGGTGACGAAAGGCGGTGACGGAGGAGCAGTGAAGGCCAGGGCTGAGTGATCCCTGCCCTCAGGTCAATGCTCACATACCCAGGGGTGGGGCAGATCCACCCTGATGGGACTGAGAGGCTGGGGGCAGGTGGCTGGCCCTTTCTGGGCCTCAGTTTTCCCAGCTGTAAAATGGAAAGGATCCTTTCCCACCGCCCAGGGTAGCATTTACAAAATGCATTGCAATGCTCTGGCGATAGTTGCCCTCCAAAGTGCACTTGCTAGCTTGAGAGAGAACGGGTGCATTTTCCTTGCTGAGCAAAGACTAATATCATATGGGTGATTTATCGGGACCTATCGCCAGCTGGGACTCCAGTGTTCCTTTTAGTGCTCTGCCCTGCTTTCGAAGTCCTTTTCCTCCCAAGTCTCAGGCCTCTGAGTCGGAAGCCTTTAGCAGGGCACAGCTAAGTCAAGGAGTAGCTGCCATGGCACGGCCTGGGGTTGTGGCATCTTTCTGCGGGCCGGAGCTGTGCCTGGCTCTGGCGCACGGACGAGCGTGAGAAGGATTACGGGCTCTAGCATTTGGAATCTTGCTGGCGTTTCCGGTGCAAGTGACTAGACCAGGAGCTGGGAGGAAAATCACCCAGTTTTGATTGAAAAAGAGCTTAAAAGCAGCAACCCAAGTTGGAGACGCTTCTGCAACAAACCTGGAAAGTAGGTCAGCACTTGGGGGAAGACGTGGGTCTTTCTGCTCGAATCAGCGTCAAGGGTTTGGCTGATTCACAGGAGCAGACAGAAGGGGCGTTAAAAGAATGTTCTCCAAGGTGGGGGCGGTAACGCGAACACCCTGAGTGGCCGTGTTCTGTAGCACCCACAAGGAAGCGAGGGGGTTCCCTTCTCTGCAGCTCTCACGGCCTAGCTGAGGGTTTAACGTAAGCAGGAGAGTGGAGCTGTGAGGACAAGGCTGGCTTGCAGATACGTGGTGCCAGTGGGAAACGAAGGAGCGTGTGCATCCTCCACCAGCCTCCGACATAAGGAACCGCTTCCCTCCTCCAGTCAGAGGCTTAGCTTTCGCAGGGCAGCGTGTTCCCCTCGTGCCCTTCCCACTTCCTCCAGCTCAGTCTTGGATCTCTGCAACGAAGGGACCTCACTTAGGGGTTTGCTCAATTGCCTCTTTGCACCAGGGTTTCCCCCTTCCTTAGCTTCATGGCTGTGCTGCCATCTTCTCGGGCTGCGAGTCGTTCCCCTCCATCACGTTGTCACGGACTCACGGGTCGTGCCCACTCTTGGCCCTGTGAGGTCCGTGGGGGGTGCCCCTTTCATTGTGACAGCCCTTCTCGGGGGTCCACTCTCTCCTGGGGTTAGGCCCCTCCACCTCCTGGAGCCGCCCCTCTCTGAGCCTTAGCACCCCTGTCTCTCGCCGTGGGCCCCCTCAGGTGTCCCCTCGCTCTGCACCCCCGGGGCCTACACTCCCAAAGGGAATAATGCAACTGTGATCTC
The DNA here is from genome assembly GCF_016161935.1 of Mauremys reevesii. Lineage (NCBI taxonomy): Eukaryota > Metazoa > Chordata > Testudines > Geoemydidae > Mauremys > Mauremys reevesii. The sequence goes on along the minus strand of NC_052647.1, from coordinate 17,226,074 downwards.
TAGACCGGAGTGACTCTCAGCCAGCGTAAAACAGGAGGGGTTATTGAGCATCTGAACACAGCACAGGAAACTCTCAGAGCCTCAGGCCTGGCCTCCCCCAGCACAGCACATCCCAGTCCCCCTGCAGCCAGGGGGGCTCTGCCTGCTCCCCCTCTCCAGCCCTGAGCCCCCCTGCTTCCCAGCTGGGCCTCCAATATCACCTGCCCCAAGCCCCACCTCTGTCCATTGGCTTCTGTCCAGGTGTCGGAGTCCCCGGGCGATGCTCTGGAGCTGCTCCCTACGAAGCCAGCCAGGACTCTGGGGAAGTCTCCTCTCTGGGAGCAGACTGGCTCCAGGGCAAGAAGCTCACACGGCTTCACCTTCCTGGGTCTGACCTTGGAGCATTCAGCATCCTCTGCCCCTCTGTGCGCTTCCCCCAGCGAGTCCGCCCCGGCGGGGTCCTGGGGCAGCCAGGGGGTCCTGCACCCCCACTGCGCAGTCAGACGTGACTCTCAGCCAGCCAGTAACACAGAGGTTCATTAGATGACAGGAACATGAGCTAAAACAGAGCTTGTAGGTACAGAGAACAGGACCCCTCGGCCGGGTCCATCCTGGGGCGCAGTGAGCCAGACCCCCACGTCTGCACTTCACTCCTTGTCCCCAGCTAGATCCAAACTGACTCTCCAGCCCCTCCTCCTCTGCTTTGTTCCTTTCCCGGGCCAGGAGGTCACCTGATTCCTTTGTTCTCCCACACCTGTAGCTACCCCCTTGCAGGGGGGAAGGGCCCCGGCCATCAGTTGCCAGGAGACAGCGTCGCCATTTATGTGCACTGGCCCTTTGCTCTGCAACAATTACACCCCCTTAGCCCACCACCTAGAGACTTAAGAAATGCAGAAGGGAAACTGAGGCATCCCTACAGTGTTCAGAGGAAACATTAAGAGCAGTCACACCAGGTAAACAGGATCACCTAGGCCGCCTCTTCTGTCCTCCGGCTGGAACTGGCTGGTTAGGTCACCGGGGTCTTCTCTTTACAGCCCATTGTTCTCCCACTGGCCAGAACCAGCTGCGACTCCTGAGCTGGGCCTCTGGATCACCAGGACACCAGTCGCTGGGGTATCCGTCCTCCAGGCCATTGGCTGGGGTCCCAAGTTCCCTCGCCGGTCCTCTGTAACAACAAACTCCCTCTCCCCTCACCTCATTAAACCAGTGACCCCCAGGGAAACTGAGTCCCACCCTCTGCATGCAAACCATTGGCAAACAAGGAAAAAACAAGAAAATCCCCCACTCTGTCACACATACACTGAACGCAAGCGCTGTCGGACCCCACGGCTCAGCCTCCTGCTTACTGCTACTCTGTTGTGCTGGAATTTCCTCGAGCCCTGGGATCCACGTGGTATATGGGGGCAGCACTGAAGAAGCCCTGTCCCCGTGCGTGCCAGGTTACGTGGCAGTCAGATAGGTGAATGGGAGCCGTGGGTGCCCAGCAAGGTGCCCCCACGTTGATTTTGTCGCTTGCCTTTGGCGAGAGGATTTGAGTCACTCGGGCTTTCTCTGGGCAACGTGCTCTGCAGTGAGGCTCCAGATGGAAACGCCATTGCAGGGTGGCTGGGAGCGGGCTCGGCTTGGCACACTCAGTTATCGTTGGCCTACCTGCGTCCGGCAGTGTGGTGACAGTGTCTGTGTCTGTGTGTGGAGCTCAGGATTGCTGCTAGCATGTTACCCGTTTGAGGTGGTGCAGTCAGGAGACCGGGGGAAATGGACGGTGTAAACTCACCACGCTTCTGGAGGCTGGTCAGAAACCAGGCGAGTGAAATACTGAGCAGGCCCTGACACTGCTCCGTACCCGATGTGCAGGACAGGCAATTCCTCTGCAACCCATGGCTGGATCCTTGTCGTGCTGAGCCTCACTGGCCTAGAGGGAGCTACGCCCAGGGACTGGTTGTGCCAATAACATTGGAATAATCTGACTATGGACCCAGCCCCTGCATTGTAGACTAGAGACCCGACTTGTAAATGACACACCTGTATTAAAACAACACGAGCTCAGACGTTTCTGCCCAAACCCAGGGCTAGCGACTCGTTTTCACCCTGATGAGGGCACCTGCCCGCCTAATGTGACCATTTTTATATTAGTTTCTGTGTAGCTTTTAATTGGCTTATGAAATTCATTTTCCCGGCAGCATAATCTGATCCAGCCTCCACGTGTTACCCCTGCTGCCACGGGCAGAATTCGGTTTTTAATTGCTAAGTCTAATGTACTTTTCTCCAGAACAAGCTACGGGCCTTTTGCTGGCTTCGCCGCTGGCCAGGTTTGGTGGTTTGCAGTGGGAATTGAACAACCTTGCAAAGCTCGGTCATGGCGCTGGCTCGTTTTTAGCAGCTTTTGGAACCAAATCTGCCCTTGTTCCAGCTGAGAGGCTGCTTGAAGTGTGGGGCTGCTTTGCCCTGGTGCTCTGTACTCCAGGCTGTTCCTGGCTGCGGGAGTTAAGTCTCCAGTCCCCATAGGCCAGACATGCTTGACTCTGAAGCCTTCAGGCTGCTTTTATCCTTAGCAGCAGGCGCATGTTCTTCTGAGCTGCAGACTTAGCGATTAAAACCCAGAGGTTTTAGGGCACCGATGCCTTGTTCACGTTCTTCCATCTCACCTTGCCCATTTTGAGCCCTGCATGCATGTTCCCCGGAGCGCCGCAGAGCTGGTCTCTTGGTAAATAGATCTTCCCAGGATGGTTCTCGCCACCTCTGGCCCTAAAAGCTGCAACGTTACCGCTGAGACTAGATCTCGGTTCGGTGGAATTACATTTCTGCCGTCCCTTTAAACCAATTTCAGTCCGATGTTCTGATATTCCAAACCCAGAAGCCTGCGCAGACGCGAGACCCCTCTTTCACCGTATTAACCCAGGGCCATTGACAGGATTAACTGGGCAGTATCTCCTGCAGTAACACGCACCGCGGCGGTGCCCTGCTGGCGTGCGCTACGGCGTTTTTATTATTTTCTGCTCGAAGGGCTTAAAAGAGAGACTAGATTTAAAAAAAAAAAAAATCAGCGTTGAACTCAATTTAAAATGAATTGCCCCAGGTTAAAATGCCACAAACGGTGTCTGAATTGGAGATTTTCAGCCGGCTTAGGGGGTTTTTCCCCTCCCCTGCCAGCAACAAATTAATGCAAACAGCAGCCTCGGCCCAAGTCAGTTGGCAGCAGCTGCTGTGAGCTCTGTATGCCCAGAATGGCACCTCGGCCTGCTTGCTTCAGAGAAACCAGCAGCAGCCTTGCTTCTCTGGGCGTCTGCGACTGGCGTCTTCTAATGGCAACATGAATGAATTATGCTGAAGAATTTCCAGTGCACTTAGGGTATTGCAGGGAGTGCTTTCGAGCGCAGACCGTAGGGTGGGGCCGTCACGCCTGTGCTCTCCCTGCAGCTCCTCAGACAACCTCTCCCGTTTTGGGGTACCGGCTAATACTGCTTTATTGTGTTGATTGACTGTTGCGCAGTTGAACTTACCTGAGTTTTCCTAATGCTCTTCCCCCCCTGCCTTTTCACTACCTTGCCTGGATTCTAGTTTGCACAAGTAAGACCATTACAATGCTTCTCTTTTGCATGCTTTGGAATTGGATTTTGCATGCGGATAAATCTGCACCGTGCTTTGTTGTGAATGTTGCAATGAGTTTTAAATCCCAGTCATTAACCTCCCCCCAACTTGTTGAACTCATGGGGGCCTGATTTCAAGATGATTGTTGGGTTAATCAAGGTGTGGCTTTGAAATTGGCGTGTGGCCCGGGGCAGGGTTCTCTCTCCCCGCGCTAAGACGTGTAGCCGGAGCAGAGGAAAACAAGGAATTGGACGTTGGTTTTAGCAGGAGGAAGGTTTGGTTAGCGGGGGGATTCCTCGCCCAGAGTGGGAAGAACAGAAGAGGAGCCTAACTCCAGGCTAGTGCACCGGCACGGTGCCCTGCCGAGGGCTCTGCTGGCTGCATGGCCGGCGCCCCGGGGTAACTGGCATGAAACGGAGCAGACTCGCTGTCCTGCTCTAATACAGAGGGGTGTGCGGGTCCCAGGATGCAATGCGGCCTTTCAAAGATGGCACCCAGCCAGAACTCTAGCCCAGGTCCCCCTCCACCTCCTGCCCTGGCTACTGCAGCCTCCTCTTCTCTGACACCTGCACCCTCCCGGAACGCTTCTCCTCCCGACCATGCAAACTAACCCTCCTCCTCGCCTGGGGATCGGGCCATGTGCCCCCCCACCCCCCTTCATCGAGTTCAAGCTTCTCAGCACTTAAACGCCCTGGATCTGGGGTCTAATCTCCTACTGCTTCCCTCCCGGCTACCCCACCCAACTGCCCTCTCCTCATTTAAATCCCTCTCCTGCCATGCGGCCTCCATGAACGCACCCTGGCCGCGGAGCCCCGAGAGCTGCGTGCTAGCCCTCTCCGTGTGATCCCGTCAGCCGTCGGCTGCTGGCCCTGGCCGGGCGCTCGCCCGTAGCCCCGTCGGCTGCTGGCCCTGGCTTTCCTCATCCTACCCCCTTGGGCGTCACGCCTGTACCGCCTTGGTAAGATGCTTGGGGCTTGGCTCTCTGCGTCAGGAGGCAGCCGGGCATTGTTATGACGACACAACCAGACTGCTTGGGTCAAACTAACGTGGCATGCTGGGACCTGGAGCCTGCGGGCTGCTTTACTGTTAAAGGCGAAGGCTGTTGTCTGGCAACATGGTGCTAGAGAACGGGAAAAAAAAAACCCTAGAAGTCCCGTCTTCTGGTGAAACAAATCGGACTGAGGCCTCCTTAACAATTCTCTCCAGGTGCTGCCAGGGGGAGCCCAGGTGACAGCTGGGGCAGGACACAGGGTCTTTTTTTTTTTAAATCTGTCTCTCAAATTGTGATCCCTGAAGGTGGCCAGCTGGGGCCTGTGATGGCCCCGCATTGGGGGTGGTTCTTGCTGAGCGAAAAGGACCCTGTGTTTATTTCTGACCATCAGAACGGCCAGTCAATCGGGCAGTTTAATGACATCCAGCTAAGGGATTAGTGTGACTTCTAGCCTGGGAAATGAGCAGCGGTAGATCCCGGGTATCCCGGCATGACCCGTCTGGGCACCCGAATCTCTGGGGGAATCATCTGAATGATTGAGGCACCGTGTGGGGCCCGCTTTCACGGGCAGTGCTTTCCAATCCGCTGATTGCTCTGTTGTTTTAATGGCGACGGTCTCTCCGGGTGCGTAAGTTCCTGGAGGGGCACTCGGGAGGTGAAATGCTCACCGTATCCTTTTGGACTAGCTTCCCTTTCGTTTCCCCCCTGCCCCGTTTTCACGGCAGCCCCGGGAGCAGGCTCGCCCCGAGGAGGAGAAACAGTGCTCTTAATCCCCTCCTCCCCCGAGACATGACTCGCGCGGCTCTGCCTGCGGCCTTGCCTGCACCGCCACTGTGGGTGGCCCCCGGCCTTTGTCTAGGAGGTGGCAGGTGTTTCTCCGCGTGTCATCTCCACTGGAGACCATCCCTGAGCCTGTGTCGCTCTGGCCTCAGGCAGAAGGCTCCTCTCCTGAGGAGCGTGCGTGGATTGTGTTGTTCCAACAGATCTTTACAACTAAAACCCCTCGCCCCCCAAAAACCTCCAGATGGTAGCCACTGATTCTGGGGGAGAGTCTGGTCTACTGGTTAGAACAGCCGGGCCCAGGAGCTGGGTGTTCACAGCTCTCAGACTGTGTGACTGTAGGCAAGTCAGCGCCCCCTTTCATACCTCCCTCCATTAGCCCCGTGGGACATTTCGGGGGTAGGGGGGTGTTGTGTGCATCACACCTGTTGTGTTACCTCTGGGAAGGGCTTGGGGGTGATGGCGTGAGGAGAAGGTGCGCAGGTCGGGGGTGGCCCAAAACATGCTGCAAAAGGTGCCTCAGGGGCACCTCTGATTAGCTGCTGACAGCTGGAGCCTGTTCCCAGTTCCTCCGTGGATGGGGTCTCAGCGCGGTCCCCACTCTGCAAAGGGCCCCAGGTGCCAGGCGGAACGACCCCATTTTAAGCCATGGCTAAGTGCTGCTGAGCTCTGAGGGCATCAAATGGTCCCCTTGACTCCCGCCCTCGCTTAGGTTTGGCCGAGCGGCCGCTGCCCTCCTGGGCGCTCAGGGTGCGGATCCAGGGTGGCCTCGGGCTCCTTGCTTGACTCCCCTGTGTGCGTGAAGAGGCAACCCCAGCCGTGAGTGCGGCTAAGCAAGCGAAGCTCCCCGCGCCTGGCTCGCTGCAGCGTGTGGAACCAGCCTGGTGCCCCCAGCAGCAGCATGGATCGGGGCCGGGACCTGCTGTCGCTTTCTCCTTCCAGGTGGCCAAGTCAGTTCAGATGTTTCCCTCTCAGCTCCCCGTCCCCAGTGTCTCAGGATGGGGCCCCAGCTTCCCCTCCCCAATCCGGTGGCAGGAGGGTGCTTTCCTGTTCCCCCGAGGATGCCGTGGGATACTGACGAGCCTGCGCCCTCTCCCCTGTGAATCCTGCCGTCCACTGTCCGTGGGGAGACCTGCAGCCTCACTGCCACCAGCAGTAACCGCCGGGCCAGTGCTCCCGCATGCCAGCTTCCCCGGGGCCTGAGCGGCTCCTGAGCCTGGCACATCCGCTGGGTCGGCAGCTCCATTCGCTGAGCCCGTGGGGACTTTTCTTTAGCATCCGGCTAAAAGTCCAAAGAAAGAGTCTTTAAGCCCAAACCGTTGGAAGTGCTTAGCCGAGGGCCGGGGGACACCTGGCTCCTCGCCATGGGGGTTTCGTCTTCAGCAGACGGCCGCTGGCGCCATTCCAGGCTTTGGCTGAGGTCGTGTTTCCAGGGCGTTGTCACGAGCTGGGGAGTCTGCTGGGGTGAAGGTGGCGCACAAGGCGGGTCGGAAGCCCCCCCCCCCCGGGTGTCCTCTTCATCTTTTCTGTAGACCTGCTCCTACCCCGGCAGCGGGCACCGGATACACCTGAAGGGTGCTGGGCTGGGGGATGGCAGAGCTGCCCCCCCTCTGCAGAAGGCAGGTGGTGAGGGCACTGGAAAGAGAACCCTGGCATGAAACCCCTGCCAGCCTCCCCAGGGTGAAGCAGCACCTCTGGGCAGGCCAGGTGCGAGGCGATTCTGGGTCCTGTCTCGTGCTGTGCTCCAATTGCAGTGGCTTGTAGAGCAGGTAATGCCTAGCCCCCTTGACCAGCCGCACGCGAGCTGGCTAGTGGAACTAGTAGCCAGAAAAAGGCAGCAAATGTACCCCCTTTGGTGCTCCCCCCAGGCCGGCTTGATTCAGGTGCACCGCTTGGCGTTCACCGAGGCCCCATCTTGGTTTTCGCCCGGCTGCCCGGCTGGTTGGCTGAGGTGGAAGGAGGCCAGCGGCTTGGCTCCCAGTCACTCAGTGAAGGATTAGGCAGGGCTTGAACCCGGCTCTGTTGTGACCTCTAGACCACACCCGGCCTCCTGCTGCCCTGGGAGAACAGCCGTCGGGAGGGCAGCAGAAGAGAAAGCAGAGGGTGTAGAGACGCTGGGCCCCAGGCCCCAGCAGCTCCCTGCCTGGCTTTCCTGGGGCTGGCGGGAGCATGTCCTCCAGACCACAGCTTCAGAAATGGCCCCCTAGAGATGAGGGGGTGGCGAGGCGGAGACTTTCCCTGCTGCCCAATTCCCTTTGCTATTAATGTCAGCCTGCCTGAATGCCAGCTGCCCGCCTAGGTGGAGGGGCTGCTGTGGAAAGCCCCTCCCTGCCGCGTCCTTGCCCCCCGGGCGCTCGCCTTCGAGGGCGTCTCCTCTGCCGCGATGCATTTCCCTGAGCTGGGAGGGGAGAGAGCTGCCTCTGTGCGGCCCGTCAGACTTTTCCACAGCCCCCCCTCAAACGCTCCGTCCCGTCCCGCTGCCCATGGGGCACCATCTGCCATTGCAGCCCAGGGATCTAAGCCCCCATCCGTGCACACGCCAGCCCGGGAACGGTCGGCCGTTCAGAACCCTAAAGAGCAGCTACATTTGCTGGGGCCGCGCAGTGGGAGATGACGGAGCCCCTGGGCGCGCTCTGCCGGAGTGACTAACTAGGGGGACCAGACAGCAAGTATGAAAAATCGGGACAGGGTGGGGGGTAATAGGAGCCTATATAAGAAAAAGACCCAACAATCGGGACTGTCCCTATAAAATTGGGACATCTGGTCACGCTCTGACTAACACACGGGTGCCGCTGGCTGAATCCTGCTCCACGTTTGCTGTCTCCGAAGCTCCCCATAACCTCGTATCTCCTAGGAAAGCGGCCGTGGTGCTAGCGACCTCCCCTGCCGTAGGGCGGCTGCTGGCTTTGCGAGATGGCGGGGGGTGTCCGTGGTGGGGACTGTGAAAACTGGTGTGTAGTGCATGTGACCAGCTTCTAATACGATTTTTGTCTTTTTCTCTCCCCTCCCCTCCCCCCCCCATTCCCCGCCCTCCTAACTTTTCTTTGACTTTCTCACCTCTGGGAAAACGCAAGGAGCTGGTAAGGAGCCTGACCCCTCGTCTGCTTGAATGTTCGGCTGAGCGAGCAGCTGCTGTAACCTTTTGTCTTTACCAACCCTCAAAAGAGGCTTCCCTCGGGCACCAGAGCTCGATAGCTGCCCCACCCCCCTTCCTGAAAGCAGAGGGGGGGGTCCCGTAGCCAGGCTGTTCCGATCACTTCTAACCACTGGGCATTATTACTCCCCAGCCCGAGGCCAGCGGCTCCCAAACGCTCTCAGTTCATGTTCTGCCTTCAGAAATCGCTCTGAAGTAAATCGACGGCCCGTCAGGCTCATGTGCGGCCTGCAGTTTGGGAGCCCCTGTCCTGGACGGCACAAAAGCTCCGATTCGCTGTTAATAATCTCAAATGGCTGAATCCCGGGGCCGTTGTACCAGCAGGCGCAAAATGAGCCCGGCCACCTCCTGCTTTAGGCGGGTCAGTAAAGTCGTTACCGGCGCCTGCCCAGCCGGAAATCACGGGGCCTCCTTTCCCGGCAGGGCCAAACGCGCCCCAGCCGTTCCTCGCCGCCCGACGTGCTGGAGGCTGAATTCTGTAACGGCCTTTAAAACAGAGCAAACGCGGCTTGTGCACCCCGCCTTCCAGGACAGGGGCTGGCTGGGAGGCACGTCCCCTTCCTTTTAATGGCTGCTCCGTTCACAGCGGGTCCAGTGGGTGAACCCCTCTGGAGGGACTGAAACCGATAGCTGGCCCTTGACTCCCCCCGGGCCCCCGTTGTGCTAGGACCGAGAGGTGGCCCCTGCCCCACGGAGCTTCACGATGCTCAGGAGCAGATTTTTCCAATATTAATAACTTGGCTGTTTAAAAAGGTGCCAGCTTGAAAGCCTTCAGCCCATGTGACGTAACCTAACCTGGGAAGCTCCCGCCTCACGTGAAAACCACCCTGCAGAAGAGCGGACTCACCCCTGCGGCGCCTCCTGCTGGTGACTTCCGGGAATTAGCTCATTCCAGCTCTGGAGCGCCCTCTGCAGGCCGGTGATCCGCTGCCTCTTGGGCCCCGGTGCCTCTTTATCTGAGGTGTGGCCCCCTGGCAGTAACCCCTTTTAGCCTCAGGGCCTCCCCCTCCCCAGGGAACCCCCACCCACTATCCCCATCTTGCCTCAGTATAAGGCCACTGCCAGGCATCATCTAGCCCCGCGCCCTGGGGCAGGCTGCAGGATCAGCCACTCATCACTGGCATGGGGGGTTTGGCCTACCCCTGGGCTGCCCCTCTGCAACCCCCAGTACCTGTTGGCCTTGTGCTAGGCCGCAGCCTGGGGCTTTCCAGGCTGGAGCTCCCCAGCTCCTCTGCCTTTCCCCAGCCCTGCTCCACTCAGGCTCCCTGTCTAGCTCCCTGCAGCCAGGCCCTTCACCATCTACAGGCAGAGGGAGACTGGCTGGGCTCCTGGCTCCCAGCCTCTTTATACAGGCCTGACTGGGGTGTGGCCCAGCTGCAGCCACTTCCCCAGTCAGCCCAGCTTAGCAGCTCCCAGCCACCCACGACCTTCCCCCAGGGCTGTTTCCAGCCCTTCAGGGCAGGAGCAGGGGAACCACCCTGCTACACACCGGGTGTTTCCCTCGAAGATTTGCCAGGGCTGAGTTCGAAATGCCCTAAAACCCGTCGGCGCCCTGGCAGATTCTGAACGGCAGCGGGCGAGCGAGGAGGGACAATTCCCTGGCGGGGACAGTTTGGGTTTTTAACTGACTTTGGTGGTCCCAGCTGCCTCGTTAGACCCTTTGTTTAAATGTTAGGGGGGTTTTACAGGCTGGTTAGTTACCGTGGAGTGCAGAGCAGGGCAGGATCCCGGGACACAGGCCCCTGACCAGGAAGCCCCGGGCGAGAGATAAAGACAAAAGGTTTCTCTTTAACTGTGATTAACCTGCCTTTGGTGTTCTCCTAGCACTAACCCCTCGCGCGGGCGAGTTTCTGCCTGGCACTAACGCTCTCTGCGCGCGGGAGAGGCTCCGCTCTGGGCCTGATCCTCTGAAGCTGCCTGGTGACTGACTCACCCTCTGAGCACTGAGCGAATCCAGGTCAGCGGCCCCCAGCCTCCGCACAAATCCCTCCTCCGAGGTGCGGGAGGCCTGCGTCCGAGCCTAGGCCTGTGCCTGCGTCTAGCGCCTCCCCCCGGGGCCTGCCCCTCTGGTAAAGCTGAGCTGTCCCATCTCCTAACCCCTGGAGAGCTCCATGCCCAGGGGCGGCCCTGTTCCGCTAGCCAGGGGAGCCAGGCCGATCGCCGGAGACGGGCTTGTTCCCAGTGCGGAAGTCAGACTCTCATCATCCAGGGCCGTCCCTCCGCGGGCCGTTGGGTGTGAGCTGCGGGCTGGGCTCCGTACGCCGAGATCGAGTCCTGCGCTGGGAGGCAGGAGGAGCAGCCGGAGGGGCGTTGCCAGCCTGAGACTTTGCTGGGGATTCCCTCCTGCTCTGCCACGGGGGCAGCCCTCTCTGTGCAACTCCCAGCAGGCCGTTTCCTTCACCCTGCCCAGCTCTGCTTGGCCTGGGACTCTCCAGACCAGGGCTGCTCGGGGTCGAGCCCTCGGGTCAGAGCCTCGGCTTTTCTCCCTTTTCACGGCTTCAGGGTGATCTAGCCACCTGTTCAAACTGAGCCACCCCCCTGTCACCTGTACAGGCCCAGGGCCAGCAGCGGGGCCTGGAGAGGGGGATCCTACCCGAACGTTCCTTGCAACTGGGACTGCTCCCTGCGGCCACAGGGCTCCACGCAGGGCCCGTGACCGCAGAGCGACGCCCATTGCTCTCTCCAGTCCCGGCCCGGGAGGAGAATTGTGCAGGGACCCTAGTGAGAGAGAGAGAGGGCAAGACGGGCTGGGGTGAGTGACCCCTGCTGGCAGAGGTGCTGCGGGGGATTTGGCACGGGCTCCTGTAGCCTTCCGGGGGCCAGGTCCCACTGCATTGACCGTATGCGTCTCCACTGCACCGCGGTTTGCTGGCAGGAGGGGGTGTGGGGGGTGCGGCCTGGCAGCTCTGCTCCCTCTCTGCCAGGAGCGGGTGCGGTTCGTTGGGAGCCCCCGGATCCCAGCGCTGCGTCTTTGCGGGTAAAACCCTCCCTGAGCCTCCTGTCTGCAGAAAACGATTTTCTGTCTCTATTTCCGTGGCAGCATTTACAAAAGAACCGGCCCTGCAAGCCCATGGGGCCGCCCCCTGCGGGCCTCTCGCGGCCCAGGGCTCCTGGTGAGGCTCCCCAGGACTGTCTGGCGCTAACGAGAGCCAGGAGCACGTTAGTGTTATCCTGTCGCTCCCCCCCCCGTGATACCAGAGCCCCCCTTTATCTGCAGGGACTTTGGAACGGCCCCCGAACGCCTGGCCAGAGGCAGGGCCTGAGCTGAAGGCTTTGAAGCTGTGAGCATTGAGCAGGCCAGGCTGGTTTGCACTCCTGTCATCGGGGGCTATTTAAAGGGAGCCCCCCCGCCCCGGTGACCCGGCCAAGTTATTAACATCTGGTGGGCTCTGCTCCTCGGCAGCTTCCCCCGGGGTGAGGCCAGGGCAGCCCTGCGCCTCCTGCAGCGCTAAGGGGCCGTCGGAGGGCGGGGGTGTCCTTAGGGACGTGCTCTCGGCTGTTTTGGGGGGAGGGGGCTGGGGCGGGGCCGGGTGGCCCCAGGGTCTCTAACGCTGCCCTGTCTGCGCAGGAGGAGCTGACGAGCACCAGCGTGGAGCACGTCATCGTCAATCCCAACGCCGCCTACGACAAGTTTAAGGACAAGAGAGTGGGCACCAAAGGGCTCGGTAAGGCTGGTGGGGGGGGGGGGCGTATCCTACATCGTTTGGGCGCGGGGGGAGGGGAGGCAGCAGCCGGAGCGACTGGCCGGTGGCGGAAGTGAACCGGGGACGTCGCTGTTGTGTCCTTTGATTGGTTGGGGGGGGGGCTCCCCCTGTCCCGCCCCAGGTCCGTGCGGAGAGCCGGGGCGCACTGAGCGTGCACAATGGGGGGGCCTCGCGGGGGGGCACGTGCCCAGCCAGGGCCTGGTTTAACTAAGGTCCCCCGAGCAAACCGCGCTCTCCTCTCGCTGTGCAGACTTCTCGGATCGCATCAGCAAAGCCAAGCGGACGGGCTACGAGTCGGGGGAGTTTGAGATTGTGAGTAACCGGCCTGGTTCTGTCGCCCTCCCGCCTTGAGTACTGGGCACGCTCAGGAGAGAGAGGAGCTGAAATCGGCACCTTCGTCCTCCCGTGCTTCCCCTGAAGGGAAGTTAAACCGTCCCCTGAGCCCAAGGGTCCTGGAGGCCAAGCTGGGCTCCATCACCCCCCCCCCCGAGGGGTCTCGCCACTCCCTCCCCTGCTGGCTGCCTGGGCAGGGACCGGACTCCAGGACCTCTGGGCCCAAAGCGGGTGTGATGGGTAATGCCCCTGCCCGCATGTAGCCGGTTTCTCGAAGGCTTTGGCTGTGCTTGTCACTGGCCTGGGGGGAAAGGAAATGCCCCTCCCTGGGGCTAAAACCCAGCCGTGGTGAAGCCCCCGGCTCTCCTCCCTCTGCCTGAGCGAGCGTCGCCCGCTGGGGAGCACACTCTGGGGGGGGGCTGCGGAGCAGGAGGAACGGTCACCCTGGGCAGGGCGTCAGGACCCCTCCTGGCATTAGACAGGAGCTGCTGGTGGGTGGCGTGTTGCCCCCAGGAGGAGCCTTGGTGTGAATTTGTCATTTCTGCAAGAGATGGTGCCCACAGGTGCAGTCACGCAGGCCTTGTGCTCTGCCCGGGCATCGCAAGCCTGGCGCCTGCAGCATCCCCTGGCCCGAGCAGCAGACCCAAAGTGAGGGGCAGATGGTGCTTTGATTCGGATAGACGGCCCGGGAGGACTAGGCTGCGGTGGGATCCCCTGTGTCAAGCACACTGGGTAGGACGGGGCCGGTGAAAGGTCCCTGCTAACAGGGTAAACCCAAAGCGCTGCCCGGAGACCAGCCGGCCTCCCCGGAGGATGAGACGCCCCAGTGATGCCAGCTGGATTCCAGACTAGAAATAATGCAATTTCCACTGAGGTCTGAGCCGGCAGCTCCCCCACCAGCCACACGCTGCCGGGCGTGGAATCCTTGCCTGGCTCGCTCAGCTTTGGCTGGCCCAGTTCAGGTCCCTCTCGGCTCCTCGGCTGGCTTTCCGGGAGAGAGGCACCCAACCCCAGCCCACTGGCCCCAGGCCTGCAGAAGGAGCCCACTGCAGAAGCTGATTCCCTGTTGCAGGGTTAGAATTCGTCGAACCAGAGCAGAGGGGCCGTGCAACCTAAACCCCTCTGTGTCCTTAGCTAGGGGAAGGCATTGGTGTGAAAGAGACGCCCCGGCAGAAGTACCAGCGGCTGCTCCATGAGGTTCACGAGCTGAGCACAGAGGTGGAGAAGATACAGGTAGGAGCCACCTTGGGTGGCCCACGTCGCCCCCATCGGGTGAGATGTCCGGGCCGTCGCCCTCCGGTCTGGTGGGAGGCAGTGGTGTCTAGTGGGCAGAGCACTGGACTGGAACTCAGAAAACCTGGGTTCTGTGCCCAGCTCTGCCACTGACCTTGGCCAAGTCACTCCACCCCTCTGTGCCTCAGTTTCCCCATGTCAAACCGGGAGCCCTTTGAGCTCTACGGCTAGATACGATTGCTCCCCGCCCGTGCCGCTGGCTGGGAGCAGACTCGTCGGGGGCTGAATTGTCAGAGCCTTCAGCTGGGAGGCGGCGGGTCCCCGTGACCACAGAGCCCCACGCCCCGGCTGTAACGCGGCAGCGTCTCCCTCTGCAGAGCACCGCGAAGGAGTCGGCGGCGGAGGAGAAGCTGAGCCCCGTGGCGCTCGCCAAGCAGGTGGTGGCGCTGAAGCAGCAGCTGGTCTCCACGCACTTGGAGAAACTCCTGGGGCCGGACGCAGCCATCAACCTGACGGACCCCGACGGAGCCCTCGCCAAGTGAGCTGCAGGAGCAGCTGCAGCTCGGGGCGGCTGCTTCCCTCAGCCAGGGAGCAATTGGAGCTGGGATGGCGCCGCCCCGGGGCTCGACCCCCCTTGTGGTGACATCTCCCCATAAACTGGGACCAAATCCCCGGTCTGCCTTGCTCTGGCGAGTGCCCGAGGCCGTATGGTGCCCGTGGCGTGGGGGTGCCCGGGAGAATTCAGCCCCAGCGAGACCTGCTGACCCCTGGGCAGGCGTGCGGGACTTGGGCTGAGAGGGAGCGTCCTCTCCCGGCCTCGGCGCCGCTGAGCGGGAATCAGAGACCGGCTGGCCCCCAGCTGCCCCTCGGCTCCCGGGGCTGGGGTGCGTTTATTCCCGGGCAGGAGCTCCCGCGTCCGCTCGATGACAGCTTGGCTGTTCACCACGGTGGGGCCGGGGAAGGATTAGAACCGAGGCCGACGGATGAGAGATGGAGCTGTCCCGCCTGTCGCTGCCTCGGAGAGCCCCAGGGGTGGTCGTGGCGAGGGGTGTTAGCGGGCGTCACTGCAGCCTGGCCCGTTGGTCGCTGTGGCCACGAGGCTGGCGTCTCCCGGTCCCCATAACCCTGCCGGGAAACGGGCAGCGCGGAGCAGCAGGGCCGTTTCCTCCCAGCTGGCGCCCGCCACTCGCAGGCCCTGGAAACCAGCAGGGTCTCTTCTGTTTACCAGGCGCCTGCTCATTCAGCTGGAAGCGGCTAAGAGCGCCAGGGGCACCCCCGGGGCAGGGAAGAGCCCGTCGAAGGCCCCTGTGCCCGCGGGGAACATGGTGACCTACGAGCTGCACTCGAGACCTGAACAAGACAAATTCTCTCAGGCTGCAAAGGTGAGTCTGGGGCAGGTCTGGGTTTGGAGTTGTCTGCCGGGCAGCAGCGGCCATGCAACAGCAGAGCTGGACGCCGGGAACTCCTGGGATCTACCCTGGCTCTGGGCTGGAGACTGGAGCTCTTACGTCACTTAGCTGGCGCGCCTCAGTTTCCCCATCTAATGCTTATTTACTTGCCCCCTGGGGGAGGGGGTGTTAATACTTGAAAATACCAGCCAAGTTGCTGTTTGAAAACCTGCTCCTGAGCCCACAGCAACATCACCCGGAAGATCTGTGGGGCAGGGCCCCTGTTGTGTGTCAGGGCACGGAGGGGCCGTGTGCAGATGGTTATTTCCTGCTTGGCTCCCTTGCCCGGCTTCCCGGGGGGGCCTGTCGGCTCAGACTCTGCCGCCTCCCTGCGCTGGGAGGGCTTGGGTGGGCCAGGGAATTGGGAGGCTGTGATGAAGGGTCCGGGGGCAGCTGGGAGAAGGAAGCCGGCTCCCACCGGGGGGTGCCGCAGCCCAGCACAGGAGCGAGCTGCAGCTGGATCGCACCCGCCAGCGGCTGGGCCCGGGCGTCTCTCGCTGCTCGGCTGGCACGGGCACAGCTCGTGTCTCGGCAGGCTGGCAAAAGCTCTGAGCGGCTTCCTGGGCAGCGACGGAGCCCTGCAGTGAGGCGCTGTTCCAGCACCACGTACCCTGGCTAGGGCCCATGGTGCCAGCCTGGTGGGTCGGGGAAGCGGGGCAGGCTGGGGGAATCGCTGACCCCGCCTCTCGCCCGTTGATCTAGCTGGCGGAGCTGGAGAAGCGGCTGAGCGAGCTGGAAGCCACGGTGTGTTGCGAGCAGGACAGCCAGGTGAGCGCCCTGCAGAGGGATCAGGTTGTCCAGCCCCCCCCGGCCTGGCGTGGGCGTAGTGCCCAGGGCCGGGCTGCTCTGAAACTCAGGCTCCCGGACCCACACGCTTGCTCTCTCTCTCTCTCCCCCTAGAATCCCCTGGCGGTTGGGCTGCAGGGAGCCAGCCTCATGGTAAGCCCGAGTGCGGGGAGCGCCGCGGGGAAGGGGATTTGTAATGGCCTAGCTGGTGTCCCGTGGAGCACGGAGACCCAGGGGGGCTGTGGGGCCGAGCCCCCTTCCCGTGCTGGAGGCAGCGTTTCCGAGGTTGGTCTGGGGGGGATGCGATGATGGGGGGCCCGAGCCCAGCCCCAGAGGACCCTGGGAACGTTCAGCGGGGCCCTGGCCGGGGCGGGTTCTGCTGGGCCTGGCGCGGGCGGTGAACTTCGGCATTCGCGTCTTTCACCCCCTTCCTCCCTCCCTCCCTCCCTCCGGCAGGAAACGGTGGAGATCCTGCAGGCCAAAGTCAGCACCCTGGACGTGGCTGTGCTGGACCAGGTGGAGGCGAGGCTGCAGGTGAGCAGCCGAGGGGGGAGGACAAGCTGGCAGGCCCCCACCTCCCGGCTGCTTCTGTCGCACCTGGGCAGCTCTGGCTCCGGGCCAGCGGCCTGCCCGCCCTGGGCTCCCCCCGGCGCCCTGTGCGCTCTCCTGCCTCCCCTGCGAGCTGGGGGGCACTGGAACCAGGAGCCCGGTGCCACCAGCCTGGCCGGCTCTGCCCTGCTGGTGGGATCCAGCGCCCTGGGGCTGGGAAGGACCCGGCTGTGCACCTGGCAAATGCTTCCCCTCCGCTGAGCCGGTTCTGGGGGTCCAGGAGCACGGGGCAGCCCCTTGCCCCAGGGGTGTCTGATCACGGCCCCAGCAGTGGGTGGGTGCATGGCACAGAGGGACCCACCTTGCCCCTGGTGAATTGGTACCATCCTGGCTTCTGGCCCAGCCACTGGCAGGGCAGGGCTGCGCTGCGGGGGGCTGTGCTGCCAGCTAGTGGGCGGGAGGGGGGCACCCGCTGCCCTAGGATCCTCACGTCTCCTTTTCTCCCCCAGAGCGTCCTGGGGAAGGTGAATGAAATCGCCAAGCACAAGGTGGCCGTGGAGGACGCAGACACCCAGAGCAAGGTCAGGTCCCAGCCTCCCTGCGCCGCAGCCCGGCGAGCGGGCGCCCCCAGGGCCAGGCCTGCAGTCATCTGCACCCACCCCCCTCCCGGGGGCCCCCAGCCCCTGAACCCAGCTAGGGCCTGGCCGGTGGCACCACGCCCCCGGCTCACTTGATGAACTTTGAGGGGTGGCACAGGCTCTGGGGCTGGTGGAGGGGAGAGGGGACAGCAGGCGACGCCTGGTACGTTGGGCTGCCCGTGACTGTGTGTGTGTGGGGGGGTCAGTGTGGGCCTTGGGGCCACCCCCCCGGCCTGGCACTCACCCCTGTCTCCTGCCACCAGGTGCATCAGCTCTATGAGGCCGTGCAGCGCTGGAGCCCCATGGCCACCACCCTGCCCGCGCTGGTGCAGAGACTGGCCACCACCAAGCAGCTGCATGAGCAAGGTGAGGGGCGGGGGGGGACGGGCTCCGTGCCCAGCTGGCGCAGGGAGACGGGTGCCCAGGTGCCGCAGGGAGGCTCTGAGCTGCTGCCTCTTGTCCCTTCCAGCCATGCAGTTTGGGCAGCTCCTCACCCACCTGGACACCACCCAGCAGATGATCGCCAGCGCCCTGAAGGACGACGCCACGCTGCTGACACAGGTGGGCACCCCAGCAGCACCCCTCCCCCCCGGCCAGGTCCCCGTACTGCCCCCCGTGCTACCCGCTCTCTGTCCCGCAGGTCCAGAAGACCATGAAGGAGAACCTGGTGGCCGTGGAGGAGAACTTCGCCAGCATGGACGCGCGGGTGAAGCAGCTGTCCCAGTGAGCCCTGCGGCCCCTGCCACACCCACACCCACTGCTTGGGGGGCACCAGCGGCTCCCCTCCCCCGGCCCCTGCCCTTCTGGGGGGGGGAGGGGGCTCTGCTGCTGCTCCAATGACCTGGGGTGAGGGGCAGAGCCCAAGGCATGAAGGGAGGAAGGACACCCCCCCCCCCCCAACGCTAGGTGGCTCCCCAGGGGGTGGGGCTCGCGCTCATCAACCTGTACAATGATTTACTATTAAACACTGTCTGCTCGCAAGCCCGGCCCTGCACCTTCCTGCTTGGGGGGGGGGGGGGGCCCGGCACTCGCCACACACCGCAGGCTTTTAAATACACATTTTAATAATTGATACAAAACACCCCCAATCCCCGCGGAAGAGCCAGCGGCGCTCGGCCCCCAGCTGTTAAATTAAGTGGCTCCCATGGGAAAGCGCCGGTCCCAGCCTCTACCAAAGCAAGGCCCCTGTCGGTGAGGGGGGGCAGGGCCCAGCCCCCGCTTTGCATAATTCCCACCAGCGGCCTGGGAGCGCGTAGTGTGGGTGGGTGGCGCTGGCGGCGCGGCCGGGCCCCGCCAGCCGCCGGACCTGAGTGTTCTCGGAGGAGTTCAAAACAAGGAAAAAGGAGGCTGGGGCCCGGTGCCCCATGGCTGAGCCGGCGTCCCGGGCCAGGTACCCCCCAGGCTCTGTCCATGCCCGGGCCGGGGCCACACTTATTGCTTTGTACCATTGCCCAGGGGGGTTTTTGGTGAGCGGGACGGGCGGTAAGCTAACCCCTGAGGCGTTCCTGGCCCTGCTGAGACCCGCAGGCCTGAGGTAGGGGAGGAGCCCTCCCCCCACAGCCTTGATACCGAGGGGGGGGGCAGAACGGCAGCAGCTGGGAGCCCCGGCCCCAGTCTGGGGGCAGCACAGGCTCGTGCCCCCCCGTAGCACTGCCACGGCTCCCTGGCATTTCCCTGCATTGCAGAATGGCTTCAGAAGTGCTTTGGCAGGCCGCGGCCCGGCACTGCCTCCTGCTGGGCGGAGCGGGAAGTGCCCATTGCCAGCAACAGCACCTGCTCCGGGCCCCCCACTGTCCCCAGGGCGCCCCCGGCGGGGGCTCGTTCCTGGCTGTGGGTGGCCGGGCCTCGCTCGGCTTCGCCTCCCCTGGTACCTCTGGGCCAAGGCTACGTCACCAGCTTCCTGCGGCGGTTCTTGGCGGGGCGGCCAGGCCGGGGGCGCCGCCCGGAGGCGCCGTCCTCCTGCGGGGTGAGAAGAGAGGGGGCTGCTAGATCGATGCCCCGAACTGGGGCAAATTCCCCCCCCCGGGCCTGTTCTGGGCTCAGCCCCTCGCCCGTGGCTGTTGAATGAGACAGAGAGAGGGGCCCAGACGCCCCTGGGGGGCACCTATTCCCATCCCGCCCCCTGCCCAGCGCTGGCACTTACGGTGGGGACGGAGCCTGGCTCGGCGGTTGGGCCCCTCGCTCGTGGTGTCTCCAGGCGGGTGCTAGGCCGGGGGGCGCTGCAAAGACAGAGCACGTCAGGGGGGAGGGAATGGGGCAGACTGCACCTGCCTGGAGGGTTGGGGGGGGGGCCCAGGGGATCCCAGGTCTCCCCCCACACTCACCTGACCTTCCTCCTCCGGCCCCGGCGTGACGGGCGCAGCCTCCCAGGGTTCCCCTGCAAAGACAAAGGACGTGGCTGGGTCGGGCACGGCCCTGACTCCCCCCCCAGCCCTGCAGGCATGGGGAGGGGTGAGCTCTGGCTCTGCCCGGGCCCCTGCCCTGCCCGAGGGGCCCCCCGTTCCGTACCTTTCTCTCCTCTGCTTTGCTGGGGGCCAGCGGGCTGGCCGGGCCTGGCACCGGGATCTCACCGTTGCACCTCCAGGCCGGGTGGGGCGAGTGCCCCGAGGGTGCTGCCTTCTCGCCTGGCTCACCCGCCTGCCCGTTGAAGTGCCGCCGGCTCCCCCAGGCCCCGCGGCCCCGCCTGGCCCCACGGCGGGCGCTCTTGGTTCTGCGGGGGGCCGCCCGGGGGGGGATGTTGCCATTCAGCCCCTCCCCGCTGGGCCGGGCCCGTTTCAGGGGGGTCCTGGAGCCTCTCTCCAGCTGGCCCACGGGGGTGGCAAAGCCCAGCGCTCCCTGCTGGCCCGGCCCGGCCGGCTCCAGGGGGCCTGTGGCCGGGCAGTCCGTGGCCCTGGGCACTGCAGGGGAGTCTAAGGCACTTGGCAGGGCAGGGGGGGCAGCGTCCGTGCAGAAGGGGGCGAAGGGGGCCGGCGGCTCAGGCTCCGGGACGCTGGGCGGGTTCGGGGAGGGGCCTTCGCTCGGTGCCGGCTTCTCGGGGGCGCCGAACCCAGGGCTGAGCTGCCAGGGGAGGAGAGGGAAGAGCCGTGAGGGGGGCAGGCCCGGCAGGAAGGTGGGGGACCCCACCCCTGAACCCCCCACTTCAGCTATTGGCCTAGCTGGCTGCATATGCTAAATTATTTGCATCACATGTCCCACCCAGAGCTGCCTAAACCACCATCCGTCCCCCTGCACAGCTCCCCCCGCCTGCCCCAAAACACAGCCCCCTCCACAGCCCCCCACTGCCGTCCCCAAAACACAGCCCCCCGCCCCCCCGAACAGCCCCCCACTACCGTCCCCGAAACACAGCTCCCCCCGTCTTCCCCAAAACACAGCCCCCCTGTCCCCCCAAACAGCCCCCCACTACCGTTCCCGAAACACAGCCCCCCACTGCCGTCCCCAAAACACGCCCCCCCCGCACAGCCCCCTCCCACCTCCCCCAAAACACAGGCCCCCCCCGCGCAGCCGGCACTCACCTGCAGCAGGCAGGCCAGGGGGCTGGAGCTGCCCAGCGGGCTCAGGACGGGGGGCTGCCCCTGGAAGAGCTGGAAGCCCAGGGGCGCTGGCAGGGCAGGAGGCAGCAGCTGCGGCTGGCTCTGGAGCAGGGGGCCCCCGGTGGCCCCCAGGGGGCCCAGCGCCGACAGGTCACCTGGGGGTGGGGGGAAGAGAGTCAGTGGGGGGCGGAGTCCTGGGTGGGGACCCCCCCAGCGACCGCGGCCCCACTCACCCAGCAGCGCAGCACTCAGCAGCGGGCTGACCAGCGGGGGCAGCAGCGGGTGGAGCCTCCCGGAGGAGCTGGGGGGCACCGGGGCGCTGCCGAAGGCGCCAGGGGGCTCGGGGGCCTCAGTAGTCGTGGGCGTCGTGCCGGTCGAGGTAGGTGCCATGGGGGAGCCGGCGACGCCAGGCTGGGGGGGGGGCAGAACGTAGCATCAGGTCCGAGAGAGCAGGGCTGGGATGAAGCCTGCCCCCCCCAGCCCACCTGGGGCCACCCCCACTGCCCCAGCCCCAAGACAGAGCAGGGCCCCCCAGCCCACCTGGGGCCACCGCCCCAGCCCCCAAGACAGAGCAGGGCTGGGATGACGCCCCCCCCCGCCCACCAGGGGCCACTGCCCCCCACTGCCCCAGCCCCCAAGACAGAGCAGGGTCCCCCAGCCCACCTGGGGCCACCGCCCCCCCCAGCCCCCAAGACAGAGCAGGGTCCCCCCCAGCCCACCTGGGGCCACCGCCCCCCCCCAGCCCCCAAGACAGAGCAGGGCTGGGCTAACGCCCCTCCACCCCCAGCCTGGCTGGCCACGGAGGGGCCAAGTGCTTCTTTCCCCGCCCCCAGCACTGAGACACGACCCCCACCCGGGGCCCGGCCTTACCTGGG
Organism: Mauremys reevesii; assembly: GCF_016161935.1. Taxonomy (NCBI): domain Eukaryota; kingdom Metazoa; phylum Chordata; order Testudines; family Geoemydidae; genus Mauremys; species Mauremys reevesii. The sequence goes on along the minus strand of NC_052647.1, from coordinate 17,204,486 downwards.
CGTCGGGGGCTGCCAGGCCGGCAGCCAGCAGAGCCGAGTTTAAAGCTAAGACGGCGGGCGAGGCGGGCAGCGCGGGGAAGAGCAGGGGCTGCAGGGGCCCGTCCGGGAGGTCCCCCTGGCAGGGCGGGTCGGGCAGGGGCAGCAGGGCCGGGAGGAGGCTGCCGGGCTGCTGGAGCAGGTCCAGGCCGGGCAGGCCGAGGCCCCCCAGGGGCAGCAGGGGCGACTGAGGCTGGCTCTGCAGCAGCGAGGCCATGAGCAGGGTCTGCAGCACCTGCCCCTCGGGCTCGCCCGGCAGGCCCAGGGCGGGCAGTGGCGCCTCCCCCTGCCCCGGGCAGCCCAGCAGCTGCGGCTGGCTCAGGGCCAGGGAGAAGGGCAAGGAGCCGAGGAAGCCGCCCTGGAGGAGGCCAGGGGGCAGGGCGCCTCCGAAGGGCAGCACCTGCTCCTGGCCCAGGAAGGGGAAGGGCTCGGGGGCCGGGGGCGGCAGGCCCCGCTGGCCCCCCAGGCTGCCCTCCCCGGCGCCGCTGCAGGGGCCGGAGCCCGAGGCTGCTTTGGTGGTGGCTGCCGAGACGGTGGCACCTGCAAGGGAGAAGGGCTGGGTCAGAGGGGACCGGCGGGTGCTGCCCCCCCCCAGCACATGCCTCCCACCCCATGCCCCCCACCCCTGCCCTGAGGCTCTGGCATCTTCAGCCAAAGCCCTGCCTGAGTTCCCCTGAGCCAGCCCCATCCCCTGCCCGGCTCTCACTCCCCGGGGGTCCCTACCTGCGGCGCTGCTGGGGGCGGGCGCTTTCGGCTGGGGGGGGCTCCCTGAGGCCGGGTCGGAGGAGGCGGAGGCCAGCTGGCTGAAGAGGCTGAGGAGCTGGCTGTTGAAGTCCTGGAAGGAGGGCAGGAGGCCGGGGGGGCTGTCGCCCAGGGGCAGCGGGGGCAGGCCGGGGGGCTGGGCGCCCAGCAGGCTCAGCAGGGACGACAGCGGCTGGCTGGGGGCGAGGGGTCAGGGGGCTGCCCTTGGCCTCTCCGGGGGGTGGGGCGCCCCCCGGGGGGGGCTGCTCTCTGGGCCGGGCCCGGTGGGCAGGGGCCTCCTCCGGCCCGGCCGGGCCCTGCTGCGAGTCCTTCAGCAGGCGCAGCACGGTGGGGGCGCGGCGCTGGCGCCGGGGCTTGGGCAGCGCCCGCCCGCCCACCCCGGAGAGCAGCACGTTGGAGCCCAGCAGGCGCCCGGGTAAAGTGCTAGAGGGGGGCTCGGCGTCGGCGCGCCGCTGGCTGGCCAGCTGGGCCTTGGCAGCCGCGCTCAGCAGGCTGCTGGCGGGGAAGGAGGCGGCGCCCGGCTGCTGGAGCAGCTGGCTCAGGGGCAGCCCCAGGAAGCCGGGCGGCCCCTTGCCCTCGGGCACGGCGCCTAAGGGCACTGGTGGGTTATTGCTGCTTTGGTTGGCTAAGGCATTGCTGGGGGCCGCCTCGTCCTTGCAGGGCCGGGGGCCCAGCGGGGGCCCCCCAGGCTCGGAGGAGGTGGAGGAGGGGCGGGAGCACTGGGGGGACAGCTCGGCGCTGCCCCCTGGCGACGAGACAGAGGAGAGCGTGGCGGAGGCTGCCAGCCTGCCGAGGGAGGCGCCTGCGGGCAGCGGGCAGGCGCGGCTGCTCCAGGCGGGGGCCCCCTCGGGGGGCGGCGTGGCGGGGACCGGAGGCTTCCCCAGTGGGCTGGGGGCAGCAGGTGGCACCATCTCGTCCGGTGAGGGGAAGGGGGAGCTGAGGGGGAAGGGCCGGGGGGCCGCGTCCAGGGGCTCCAGGCCAAAGCTCTGCAGGGGGCAGGCCGGGCGCCCGGGGTAGGCGCCGTTGGAGGAGCTGACGCAGGGCGTCCTGCCCGGGAAGACGTCCCCGAAGAGGGCGCCGTGGTGACGTGGGAAGGACGACGCCTGGCTGGGCCGGGTGCTGGTGGGACGGTCTCCGGGGCAGGCTAGGCAGGGATCCGCTGGGGCCCTCTCCATGGGCTGGGGCTTGCCGGGACCCTCGCCCTCTGGGCCGGGCGCTCTGCCGAAAGGCGCTGGCTGCTGGCGGCTGGCGATGCCCGAGTGGTACGTCTGGCTCAGCCCGGCCCCTGCAACAAACGCGGGGGACTCAGTGCCGGGGGAGGGGCAGGAGTGAAGGATGGGCCTTGGGGGAGGGGTGGGCACAGATGGGCCGGGGGGAGGATGGGCCAGGGGCACAGACAGCCTGGGGAGGAGCAGCTCTGGGGGCACAGACTGGCTGAGGGGAGAAGGAGCTGAGGGGAGGGGCCCGGGAGGAGGAGGAGGGGCCCGGGGGAAGGGGGCTCTGGGGGCACAGACAGGCTGAGGGGAGAAGGAGCTGAGGGGAGGATGGGCCTGCGGGGAGGAGGGGCCCGGGGGAAGGGGGCTCTGGGGGCACAGACAGGCTGAGGAGAAGGAGCTGAGGGGGGGCCCGGGGGCTGTCTGTTACCTGGGCCCAGGTGCGGCAGGCCCAGGGGCGCGGCGCTCTCCATGCTGCGGTACAGGGTGGCCATGGCGACGGTTTTCCGGCGGTGGTTGCACAGCTTGGTCATGTCCTGGTCACCCCGGGCCCCGGCCCCGGCCCCCCCCCGCGGCACCACCACGGCCACCGGGTTGAAGTTGAAAACCTGCCGGGGGCAGAAGAGGATGTCACAGCTGCATCCTGGGGGGCCCTGGGAGAGCTTGCGGGGAGGGGAACCCAGGGCTGGGCTAGAGCTGCGAGGGGGGGGGGGGGACGTCCCCAGCCCCTGCCCACTCTGACCCTCACTCCTGACCCGCAGCAGCTGCCGAGGAGGACAAGGAAGCCGAGCCCAGGGCAGTGTGTCCTGGCAGTGCCCGTCCCAGGCCCCTTCGCGTGGGGCGAATCCCCCAGGACTGGAGTTGGGTCCCCCCAGGCTGCAGCCCCCAAGCCAGTGGAAAGCTGGAGGGTGAGACCCCCAGGGGCATCATGCCCCCAGCCCGCCTGAGCCCCAGGTCCTCCCGCCTGGGCTCCAAGCCCCCTGGCCCCCAGCCTGCCCGGCCCCAGGCCCCCCGGCCCCAAGCCCGCCTTGGCCCCAGGACCCCAGTCCTCTTTCCACCCACCCAGGCTCCAAGCCCCCGGCCCCCAGCCCCCAGCCTGCCCGGCCCCTGGTCCCTCGGGTACCTTGTGCACGTTGAGCGGACACTCCAGGCCACACTTGCAGGTGCCGTCTGTCAGGAGGTAGGCGCGGGTCTGCTCCAGCGAGGTGAGATTCGTGCCACTAGGACTGAGAGAGGATGGGGGGGGGGGTCAGGGCAGGCTGCCGGGCCCGTCCCGGGGAGGGGGGGGAAGCGATGCCACCGCCGAGAGGGCAGCCCTACCTGATATAGCGCACGGCGCCTTCCTCCACCTTCCGCTGCCAGCCCACGGGCACGGCCACCGGGCACCCACCTGGATCTCCGCCAGCGGGCTCATCACCACCATTCATTGTGCCCCGGCCTCGCTCGGATACCTGCCGGGGCGCTGGGTTAGCGGGACGGACAGACCGGCCCCGCCAAGCAAGGGGAGGGGTTATGGGACCCAGTGGGAGGGGCTAAGTGGGAGGAGTTATTGGATCCAGTGGGAGGGGCTATGGCATGGGCGGGGCTGGATCCAGCTGCCCAAAGACTCCTGGGAGCAGGAACCAGTCTGAGCAAGCAAAGGGGTCACCCTGCTCCCCTCAGGGAACAGCCAGGGAGTTGCTCACAGGAACACCTAGGGGGCTGCAGGTCAGGAGTGAGGGGCACCGGCAGAGCTGGGGGAGCCCAGGGCCGGGCTGGCAGGGGCTGCGGGTCGGGAGTGAGGGGCACCGGCAGAGCTGGGGGAGCCCAGGGCCGGGCTGGCAGGGGCTGCGGGTCGGGAGTGAGGGGCACTGGCAGAGCTGGGGGAGCCCAGGGCCGGGCTGGCAGGGGCTGCGGGTCGGGAATGAGGGGCACTGGCAGAGCTGGGGGAGCCCAGGGCCGGGCTGGCAGGGGCTGCGGGTCGGGAGTGAGGGGCACTGGCAGAGCTGGGGGAGCCCAGGGCCGGGCTAGCAGGGGCTGCGGGTCGGGAGTGAGGGGCGTCAGAAGCCTGCATGTTCTCATCCCCACGCTCCTCCAGACCATAGAGTCCTGTAATCCCCCCCCACACACACACACACCATTAATCCCCGGCTGTGCCTGACCTACTAACCACTGCCCGGGCCCTGCAGCAAGAAGGCAAACAGCTGCTGGCTCCTTTAATCCCCGCCGGGCCCCGGCGCGGGGGCCGGGTCTGGCTCCTACCTGCTCATGGCTGCGAACATGCTGGCGTTAAGTGCGCGCACGCTGCCCTCCTGCGCTCATGGCCAGGCAGCCTTGCCCGGGAAGCGCTGGCGGCTCCGTTCTCCGCAGCTGCGAGTTCGCCGCGGCCGATACTAGCCCACGCCTGGAAGAGGGGAAGGAGGGTCCTGCCTCAGTGCCGGCCTCAGCAGGGTGAACAGCCCCCATGGCCCACGGGGCAGGGCCTGGGGTGCCCGGCAGAGACCTGACTCCTCCCTGTTGAGGTCTGAGCTCAGGCCCGTGCCTGGCGGGCTCAGCTCCTAGGCACAGGGCAGCACTGAGTCCCGGGCGCAGGGACCGTCACTGCTACCCCCGGGCTACAGATGGGGACACAGACGGAGAAGGGGGTTAGTCAGACGGCACATAGTGAGTCAGAGCTGTGGAGAGAACCCAGGAGTCCTGGCTCCAGCCCCCTGCTCTAACCACTAGTCCCCCGATCCCAGAGCTAGGTCCAGACCCAGGATCCTGGCTCCCATCCCTCCCCTGGGCGAGCTAAGGAGGCACCCAGGTCGATGTAGGGGCCGTGTCTTCTCCCGCAATGGGAAGGTGTCACTCGAGTGGCCTCAGGGACCTGCCCTGGTGCTGCGGGGTCCAAGCACGGGAGGACTGGGGCTCCCCAGCGAGCCCAGCACCTGCCTCCCGAGGGCTACAGCTCAGCAGCGTTTCTGCTGTGAAATGCACCAGAAGCCTCCGAAACTGGCCCCCACGGCGAGCCGGTCAGGTCCATCCGAGCCGCCAGAGGCCGGGCAGCAGCAGGAGAGGCAGGGTTTACTCCAGGCTCCCGGGGCTGCGATGGGGCGGGATTCTCTCGCTAGCTCTGGGGCTCAAAATGCAAACCGAGGGGCTCGGAGGTGGGAAGCCGGGACACTCATGCGGCCTGCAGCTCTCTCTGCCCAAATGCCGAGGCGAGGGGCCTGGGATGGGAGGCCGGCTCCGCCTTTGGGATTCGGCACAGCCTGTATACCCAACCTAACAGCGCCCCCCACGCCAAGAGGACGCTGCCAGGATCGGGGCCCTGGAAGTCCAGATTTCTGAGGATGATCCACAGGATAAAAACACAGGAAGACTCAATTAATAGTATTTCCCTTCCCGCCCCACCCCCCAGGGGTCTTTGGGGAGGGTTAAAACAGCTGCCACATTGCACCCCAGAGGTGGCTGCATTTCAGTGTCCGGCCCGGTGATTCCTATGTGGGACAGCAGGGGCTGGTTGCAGGGTCCCAGGAGTCCTGCAGGGACAGCGTCTGTTAGCGCCCAACAAGGCCCAGGGAGGGGCACTATACGCCAGCGGCACCACTGTACCCGGGAGTGGGAGAAAACAGGGCTCAAGCTGCTAAATAAGCAGCGCCCCAAGGTCTAGGGCTGCTGTCCCATCTCTGAACCAGCTGCAGGACTCCAGCCTCCTGCAGGTCCCAGCCCAGCAGCCCTTAGCTCCACGCTGCAGGCCCCCAGCTCAGACCCAGGGCAGCAGCGCCAAGCCGGGGGGCTGCCAGCTGCAGCTGGGCCCGGTACCCTAAAGAGAGTCGCCCGCACAGCCGGACAAATGCACCCGCCGCCCAGCCCGCAGCCCCAGGGAGGGGGGAGCTGGGGAGCGGGCCGGGATGGCATCGATGCCCCGCGCCAGGCGCTGTACATGCCCAGATGTGACCCGGTCCCCAAGGAGTCTCTGATCTATGCAGGTGGCAGGAGGGAGGCCCAGGGCCCCCTGCACTAGGCTCCACTCCCCCATGGGGCTGCCGGGACCCTGGCTACGGGACCTGGGGCCCTCCCCCCATCTCAGAGGCACCAGCCACCCTCCGGCGAGGCGGGACAAAGCCAGGGCCGGCAGCCGGGGGTCCCGAGTCCCAGCAGCCCGCTGCGACCCCGGGACCCTCGGGGCCAGGACCGACCGGCGCGCGGGGACCCCCGGGCTGGCCCCGCCCCGTGTCCCTGCAGCGCCGAGCACACGGGACCCGCCGGGCCGGCCTCGCTGCCCCCGGAGCCCCCACGGCCCGGGGCCCTGCAGGGGGGGCTGCCCCCCCACCCGGCCCGTGCAGGGCGTGGCCCCCCCGCGTCCCGGCAGCGCCGAGCACACGGGACCCGCCGGGCCGGGCGCGGTACCCCCGGAGCCCCGGCCCGGGGCCCTGCAGGGGGCTGCCCCCGGCCCGTGCCGGGAGCGGCCCCCCCGCGTCCCTGCAGCGCCGAGCACACGGGACCCGCCGGGCCGGGCTGGCTGCCCCCGGACGCCCCCCGGCCCGGGGCCCTGCAGGGGGGGCTGCCCCCCCCGGCCCGTGCACGGAGCGGCCCCCCGCGGCCCCGCCCCGCAGGAGCAGCCGGCGCCCCGCGCGGGGGGGGGGGAGCCCGGGCCCTACCTCGGCTCATGGCGGGGCGGGGGGGTCTCGCGGCGGCCCCTCGCGCCCTCCCCCCTCCGGAGCGGAGCCCGTGCCAGGAAGAGGAGGGGGCAGCGCAGGGAGCTTCCTCCCGGGCATGCGCAGTGGGGGCCAGGGGCAGCCCTGGGGATTCCGTTCCCAGCATGCCCCGCGCCCCAGGGCGGAGGGGTTGCTATCCCGGCATGCACCGGGCTCCGGGGAAAACCCGGGGTGGGCTCCTCGGGCCGGGTCCCCGCCCCCCCCCGCGCTGTTCCGAGGCCCCGGGAGGGGATCGGGGGGGCAGCGCTGGGGCAGCCCCCAGACACTGGGGTGGGGAGCCTGGGGGGGCAGCGCTGGGGCAGCCCCCAGACACTGGGGTGGGGAGCTGGGGGGGCAGCGCTGGGGCAGCCCCCAGACACTGGGGTGGGGCGCCTGGGGGGGCCGCGCTGGGGCCGCCCCCCGACGCGGGGGTGGGGCGCGGGGGGGGCAGCGCTGGGGCAGCCCCCAGACACTGGGGTGGGGGACCTGGGGGGCAGCGCTGGGGCAGCCCCAGACACTGGGGTGGGGACCCGGGGGCAGCGCTGGGGCAGCCCCAGACACTGGGGTGGGGACCCGGGGGCAGCGCTGGGGCAGCCCCCAGACACTGGGGTGGGGGACCCGGGGGGGCAGCGCTGGGGCAGCCCCCAGACACTGGGGTGGGGAGCCTGGGGGGGCAGCGCTGGGGCAGCCCCCAGACACTGGGGTGGGGGACCCGGGGGGCACCGCTGGGGCAGCCCCCAGACACGGGGGTGGGGAGCCTGGGGGGGCAGCGCTGGGGCAGCCCCCAGACACTGGGTTGGGGAGCGTGGGGGGGCAGCGCGGGGGCAGCCCCCCGACCCTGGGGTGGGGAGATGGGGGCAGCGCTGGGGCAGCCCCCAGACACTGGGGTGGGGGACCCGGGGGGGCAGCGCTGGGGCAGCCCCCAGACACTGGGGTGGGGAGCCTGGGGGGGCAGCGCTGGGGCAGCCCCCAGACACTGGGGTGGGGAGCCTGGGGGGGCACCGCTGGGGCAGCCCCCCCAGACACTGGGGGTGGGGAGCCTGGGGGGGCACCGCTGGGGCAGCCCCCAGATATGGGGGTGGGGAGCCTGGGGGGGCACCGCTGGGGCAGCCCCCTCCCCAGATGGCAGGGGCACCATTGGGGCTCTGCAATCCATGGCACCTGGGGAAGGGCCCAGGGGGCACCTGGCACACTGGGGTTGGGTTTGTTGGGGTGGGGGGGACAGACCCTCCCAGCTGTAACTCACGGGGGTTCAGGGGGGACTTCCTCCGCGGGCAGTTCCTGGGGTGGCAGGGTGGGTCCTGGCCTGGCCATTGGTGTAACAGGTGGGCCAGGGCCACCTGCCTGGAGCTGCCCCGCAGCAGGGTGGCTGCCGAGCCAAGCGCTGGGGCTGGTGACTCTGGGGAGCTGTCCCAGCGCTGCCCCCGACCCCCTATGTCTGGGGGGCTGAGGGAACGTGGGAGCCCAGCAGCTCCACCTCCCTGGTATCCAACTGTCCAAGGTCTGACCCCGTCCCACCAACCTCCTGCCCCCAGTGCTGGGATGCAGGCCGGGGGAGGGGTGCTGGGGCACAGTGGGGTGCTCCCCTTGGAGTGAGCTGAGCCCCGTGGTCATGGAAGCGAAGGGTGAAGCCGCTAGAGACCCCAGAGACAAGGCATGCACCCCCATGGCCCTCAGTCCCTTGGGGTTCATGTGGAACCTCTCCTTCCTGGGGGGGTTTGGGGGCTCAGCCCTCCTAGCTCCCCTGGGACGTGCTCAGACTGCCCCCAGCACCTCTCCCCAGGGCTCCCTTGGTGTTGGGGGTCCCTGACATTGGCTGGGGAGGTCTTTGACCCCCTCCCTGGGATGTTCCTGATGGAGTCCTTGCCCCAGGGCTCCCTTGAGGTCCCACAGGTCTGGGGACCCTTTCCCTGGGGGCCTCTGGCCTGGAGGATCCTTGTCTGCCCCTCCTCAGGGGCTACAGGCCTTTGTCTTGGGGGATCTTTGGCGTGGGGGGAGCCTCAGTGGGGCTCTCTGGCCGGGGGGGAGGCCCTGGAAGGGGAGTGTTGCCCCAGGGGGGTCCTTGGGATGGGGGCCTGGGATGGGGGCTCTTGGGGCTGGGCCCAGGAGGGGGACGTGGCCCCAGGGGTCCCTGGTCAGGGGGCTATCGGGGTTACCCTAGGGGGTCCCTGGGATGGGGGGCCCTTGGGGGGGCTGGGCCCGGGAGGGGGGACGTGGCCCCAGGGGGGTCCCTGGCCAGGGGGGCTGCCGGGGGGTTACCCTAGGGGGTCCCTGGAGGGGGGCTGGGGGCCGGAGCTGGCCCTGCCTCCCCCCGGGTCTGGCCCTTTAAGGGGCTAGCGGGCGGGGCGGGGCGTGACGTCACGCCGGCTCTCGGAGCGGCTCGCCGCGCGCCCGGGCCGCCGTTGCCAGACGTTGCATCACCCGCCGCGTGACTCACCCTTTAAGACTCGTGACCCAGCGGGAGCCACTTCCGGGTGCGACGCGGCGGGTGCTCGCGCTGTCACCGTCAGGGGGCGGGTCCCGCCAGGCCGATTGGCCGGCGGCGAAGGCTACGTCATCAAGGGGGCACCGCCAATTGGCCAGAGCTGGTGCAAGGGTTGCGTCATGCGGGCTTTTTAAAGGGCGCGCGGCGGCCGAGGCGGCGGTTCCAGACCGGCAGCAGCAGGGAGAAGATGCGGGCGAGGATGAGCCGGAGGCAGCGCGGGAGCCGGGGCCAGGGGGAGCAGGGGCCGCGCAGGAAGGTGCGGGGGGGGCCGAGCCCCTGGGGCCTTTATAACGCGCCCGGTGGCCAGGCGCCCTGTGGGCAGGGCTAGAGTGGCAGCCCGGACTCCTGGGTTCTATGGGGGGGGCGGGCAGCCCGGACTCCTGGGTTCTCGGGGGGGGGGGGGAGCCCGGACTCCTGGGTTCTATGGGGGGCGGGGAGCCCGGACTCCTGGGTTCTATGGGGGGGGGGGGAGGCAGGGAGCCTAGGGGTTCTACGTGTGGGGGCTGGGAGCCCAGACTCCTGGGTTCGGGGGTGGGGCTGGGAGCCCAGACTCCTGGGTTCGGGGGTGGGCCAAGCCCTGACTCCTGGGTTCTATGTAGGGGAGGGCAGGGGCCTAGGGGTTCTACATGTGGGGGCGGGGATGCCGGACTCCTGGGTTCGGGGGTGGGGCTGGGAGCCCAGACTCCTGGGTTCTATACGGGGGGGTGGGCAGCCCGGACACCTGGGTTCTATCCATCTCTGGGAGGGGAGTACCACCAGGGGACTAGGTGTCTGGGCTACTCGGGTTCTGTCCCAGTGAGGGGAGGGAGGAAACTGCCTGAGCCAGGACTCCTGGGTTCTATTCCTAGCTCTGACCTTGCATGAGCTCGCTCAGCCCTTCCCTGCCTGACCTCTGCAGTCCGTGTCCTTACCATGGTGCACCGGGGGTGCAGGCCCCTGCCCCCTGCAGGTTGAAATGCAGGGAGGGGGGTGGCTGCTGGCATCTGGGGAACTGATACAAGTGCCAGACTCCCGCTGTGAATTCCCTGTGACCCTGCCGTGGCACTTAGAGGCCAGGGTGAGGGGCACGTTAGACTTAGCTGGGATGAGCAGTAGGGCTGAGGGCTCGAGTGCTGGCCTGGGGAGCCCAGTCCCTCCTGCTCCAGGAGATCCTTGGCCGTTTGCAGCCCTGCAGGGTAACGGGTTCGAGGGGAACACAACTTCCTTCCCTAGTGCTACTGAGACGCGAGGTGCTCCTGCCTGGACCACCCAGCCTCTGCTCCCATTCCTCCGGGACCTTGGTGGTGGCTCCATGCAGCCAGGCCCCAAGGTGGTTCTGGGCCCCTACCTCAGCCGCCTTCTTGCATCAGTTGCCCCAGAAGCGCAGCACGGGATGGCTGACGAAAGCCCTTGGAGTGTCTCTGGGGGTTATCGGGGAAGCACTGCTCTGAGATGCTACCTTAACTGGCCAGGGAACCCCCCTAGGGGCACTTGCCCCACAACAACTAAGAGGCTGAGATACCATGGGGGCGAGCGCAGTGTTAGAGGAGGCAGCTCCTCTCCCCAGGCTCCCAGACCAGCTCGGCCGAGGCTGCAGAGCTTTGCTCTATGAGCAAGAGAACCCAGTTCCTCTTGGCTTTTGATCCCAGCTGCAAAGCCCAGGCTCAGGGTGGCTTTCAGCAGCACTGCCTCTGATGGCTGCACTTGGGAGGAGATCCTGGCTCTTTCCCCAGCAGCAGGGTGGAAGCAGCCGGCTGGGAGAGGGCCACAGCGAGGCACACGGGCAGCTTGGCTCATTGCTTGGAAGTTCCCGAACATCATAGGCTAAAAATAGCCAGTGGCTGGAGCAGGCAGCAGTTCCCAGCGGGGAAGGGTCCTGGAGTCGCACTAGGGTGGAGCAGGCAGCAGTTCCCGGCGGGGAGGGGTCCTGGGGTCACCCTGGGCTGGAGCAGGCAGCAGTTCCCGGCGGGGAGGGGTCCTGGGGTCACCCTGGGCTGGAGCAGGCAGCAGTTCCCGGCGGGGAGGGGTCCTGGGGTCACCCTGGGCTGGAGCAGGCAGCAGTTCCCAGTGGGGAAGGGTCCTGGAGTCGCACTAGGCTGGAGCAGGCAGCAGTTCCCGGCGGGGAAGGGTCCTGGGGTCACCCTGGGCTGGAGCAGGCAGCAGTTCCCGGTGGGGAGGGGTCCTGGGGTCACCCTGGGCTGGAGCAGGCAGCAGTTCCCGGCGGGGAGGGGTCCTGGGGTCACCCTGGGCTGGAGCAGGCAGCAGTTCCCAGCGGGGAGGGGTCCTGGGGGTCACCCTGGGATGGAGCAGGCAGCAGTTCCCAGTGGGGAAGGGTCCTGGAGTCGCACTAGGCTGGAGCAGGCAGCAGTTCCCGGCGGGGAGGGATCCTGGGGGGTCACCCTGCGATGGAGCAGGCAGCAGTTCCCAGCGGGGAAGGGTCCTGGAGTCGCACTAGGCTGGAGCAGGCAGCAGTTCCCGGCGGGGAGGGGTCCTGGGGTCACCCTATGCTGGAGCAGGCAGCAGTTCCCGGTGGGGAGGGGTCCTGGAGTCACACTAGGCTGGAGCAGGCAGCAGTTCCCGGCAGGGGGAGGGGTCCTGGGGGGTCACCCTATGCTGGAGCAGGCAGCAGTTCCCGGCGGGGAGGGGTCCTGGGATCACCCTAGGCTGGAGCAGGCAGCAGTTCCCGGCGGGGGGGGTGTCCTGGGGGGTCACCCTATGCTGGAGCAGGCAGCAGTTCCCGGCGGGGAGGGGTCCTGGGGTCACCCTAGGCTGGAGCAGGCAGCAGTTCCCGGCGGGGAGGGGTCCTGGGGTCACCCTGGGCTGGAGCAGGCAGCAGTTCCCGGCGGGGAGGGGTCCTGGGGTCACCCTGGGCTGGAGCAGGCAGCAGTTCCCAGCGGGGAGGGGTCCTGGGGGTCACACCGGGCTGGAGGGGAGGACAAGCAGCAGTTCCCTGTAGATTTTTGGCTCGCACCTTCCTTTCCATCCCTGCTAGTGCTGCCTGGTTCTGGCCTCATGGGGCCCAGGGGGGGATTTGCCAAACTGCTGCCTTGTCTGATTCCGTCTTTGCTTTTCCCCCAGTCTTCTAGACGAAAGTGCATCTTCATACATCACCACACGTGAGAGCAGGTGAGGCCTGGGGCTGGTTGGTACGTGTTAGGGTGCGATGCAGCTGAGATGGGGGTCCCATGGGGCCAGGTCCCTGCCCCCGAGTTCCCTCTGCAGCGGTGAAAGGCAGCTTTCCTGCTCGCTGTGCTGGAGAGAGCCGGCCTGCCCCACTCGGCCAGGCTGTGGGGATGCCCGGGGGGGCAGCGCTGCTCCTGCCAGGGCATCAGGCTGAGACATGCTGCTCTCTCCCCTGGGCTGAAGCCGCTGGCCCCCCAGCATGACTGCGGGACGTGGTGTTGGCCCTTAGAGCCTCTCCCAAAGCTGCTGCTTTGTTTTATTGTAGGGTTGCCGAGGGGAGCTTTGGATGGTGCCCCTGGGCCCGGTTTTGGGCCTGCTGCTAACGGTTTTTCTCCCTCTTTCGCCAGGGAGACTGCCTGGCCCAGACCTGACGATGGCAGCCGAGCCGGTGCCCACCTCCCTGCCCAGCTGGGAGCTGGAGGCCTGGTACGAGGACCTGCAGGAGGTGCTGTCCTCAGATGAGAATGGGGGGACATCCCTGCCCCCCGGGGGAGTGGAACAGGTGAGTAAGGGGCAGGCGGGGGGCCCACTAGCCTGGCTTGCCCCTTGGCCCCACTGACTCTCTCTCTCCCTCCAGAAGGACCTTGTCACACTTGATGCCACAGCGCTGCTATGGGGCTTGGACTGCCCAGCCCCCTTGGCGGAGCCGACAGGCGATGCCCCCGAGAGCTGCGAGCTGGATGCCAGCTTGACGGCCGAGCTGCTGGAACTGCTGAGCGGAACGGCCGAGGAGCTGCCGGGGCTCCCTGACTCCGACTCCAGCCAGAGCTCCCCAGCTCAGACCTGCACGGAGGACGAGGAGGGGGCCGGCCCGGCCCGCGGCGTGAAGAGGAAGAGAAGCAGCCAGCCCCACGGGCAGGGCAAGCGGAGCGGGGAGAAGGAGCAGAACGAGAGGAGGGTGACGGAGCTGGTGGCCGAGAACGAGCGGCTCAAGCAGGAGATTGAGCGGCTGAGCGCGGAGGTGGAGGCCACCAGGGCGGCGCTGATCGAACGCATGGTGAACCTGCAGAAGGTGTAGGGCTGAACTGGGCCCAAGGGGCTGCAGTGTCCTGTGCCTGCTGGACTCACGGGGGGCAGCTGGGCCCCGCTGGGGTGTGGCCCACTTGCCACAAGACACCTGTGCAGAGCCGGGGCTGGAGCTGAGGCTGAACGGACCAGTGGCTGCCCTGGGCAGACTGACTCAGAGCACAGCCCCGGGGGGCCCTATGGGTGCTGCGGGCAGGAGCTCCCACTCCTGGTTGTGCCAGCGGGGTGCTTGGGACTCGCGGGCACTCGGCCACGTTCTTGCAGGCCAGCTGGCACAACCCTGCCCCTGACGAACTGCTATTTAACGAGGGCCGGTGACTCCTGCAGCTGCGGAAGGGGCTGTTGTAACGAGCATCACAGCATGTCTAGCAAACCCTTTATTGTACAGCCCCGCACGGTCCCCCATTACAGCCCGTCTGCCTGAGCGGCTCTGCGGGTCCTTGTGTGGGCTGGGAACGGCGGGAAGTGGGTCGGGGGCCCCTTGCACTCAGCACAGTTGCTGCAGGAGGGGCCCAAAGGGGAGGCGGGGCCAGGCCCCACAGTCTGGGCTGTGCACAGGTATTTCTTCTGGGGCTGGAGGGGGCAGGTGCAGCTCTCCCAGCAGGGGGAGAACCAGGGGGGCTGCCACTCGGGAGCTATTTCCTCTTCTTCCCCTTGGGAGCCGGTGGCTCGGGGGTCTTCCCCTCGGCCAGCGCCAGCTGCTTCTTCAGCTCCAGCAGCTTGGCAACCTCGCCGTCAATCTGCCCCTTCTCTGCCTTGCTGGCCTTCAGCTGGCGCACGTGGTCGGCCTGGGCACAGAGGGCAACTGTTAGCTCAGTGCTCTGGCTCCCTCCCTGCCCCGTGCAGAGCTGCAGCGGCTCTGGCCCCAGGCGGGGGAGAAGCTGAACCGCCGGGCCTGGGGGGCTTCGCCCTGCCACGAATGCAGCCTGCCCTCAGCACAAGCAGAGGTGCCACTCACCTGTTTGGCCACCTCCTCAGCCAGCTCCTTGACCTTCTGGGGGTCCCCGGCCAGCACAGCGCCTCCCCCAGGCCCAGGGGGTGTCACGTCGGCCAAGGCCATGCGGGCAGCCTGTGCCTGCGGAGGGGAAGGGGACGTCAGGGAGTCCCAACACAGCAGGCTCTGCCGGCCTTCGCCAGGCCTAGCCGAGCCCCCTCCCCGGAGTTCCCCCTGGTGGAGCCAGGCAGGGGGTAAGGGCAGTGCCCCCAGGGCATCGGCAAGGGCACCACGCATGCGTAACTCCCGCAGGGCTGGGCCACACGGCACTGCGGGGGTGGGAGGAAAGGCAGGGACAGGTCACTCATCCCCCCCCCCCCCAAGCCCCAGGCGTACCCCAGAGAGCGGGGCAGCGTTACCTGCAGCTCCAAGGTGGAGTCTTCAGGCTGGGAAAGGAGAGAGGAGACAGCAGGTGAGGACAGGTAGCAAGAGCACAAAGCATGCGGCTGGGCAAGGCAAGCGAGGGCTTCCCGCCCTCCCCCTGGGACAGAGATTCACTCGCTCCCTGCCAGCTCCTGCACAGCAGGGCTCTCCTTCCAGCAGTGGGTCACACAGGAGCAGGGGGGCCTGCCCCAGCCCCCAGGAAATGGCTCTCTGTACGAGCACGTCCAGGGTGCCACAGATTCCACAGGCAGGGGACAGGGGTCAGGATTGGGGCTCACCTGCCCTCCTCCAAACCGCTTCCGCAGGGCTTCAATCTGCTCGTTCTCCAGCTTCTGGAACAGGGGGTTCACCTGGCAGGGGAGGGGGAGACGTTAACATCCGGCCTGCCCACCGCCTTCCCTCCGCCCCCCTCGCCTGCAGGGGGCTGCAGACTCCGCCAACCCCCCACGCCAGGCCCAGGCTGTGCACCTACCGTGCCGATCTGGTGCCCGGGGGGCAGGAGGCAGAGGAAGGTGTCCGTCAGCACGTTGCAGGCCTGCGGCACACACAGCTGGCGCTGGATGGTGGCGCTGATGCAGGGCATGTAGGGCTGCAGCATGACTGAGATCAGGGCAGCGATATTGACGGCCACGCCCGTCACCGTGCCCGCCCGAGTCCTGGAAAACGGGACCCCCCCACATCAGAGCGGGGCACAGACTCCAGCAGTCACAGTGTTTGGGGGCATCGGCCCGGCTCCCAGCCACAAAACTAAAGGCCAGAATCAGCACCATGGGCAGGCTGGGCTGGCAGGGGCTGTGGGTCAGGATTGAGGGGCAGAGCTGGGGGGAGGGGATCCCATATCAAGTGGGAGGAGGCAAGTTTGACCCATTAACCTGGTCACTAGGACTTGGCTAAGCCAGTGGAACAGCTCCCCCACCTCGCTGAGCCAGGCAGCCCCAATCCTCCCCCCCCCCAGGAGTTCCTTTGCCCCCTAGGGGCGAGCTGGTAGGTGGGTCTGGCCCTGCCCCCTACCTGTCAGCGTCGTGACCCTTGATCCGTTTCCAGGGCTCGTTCACCTGGATGTACTGGTTGCCGTAGCGAGAAATGCTCAGGATGCAGCGCAGGGCGTCCCGGATCCTGGAGGGAGGGGTGGGGGGACACACGGACTCAGACTCTGCAGCCAGCATGGAGCAGGGTGATCCCCTAGTCTGCCCTGCACCTCGCAGGCCCCCGACCTCCAATCCTGGGTTCCAGAGCCCACGGTCCAGAGAAGGCACCATTGACGCCAGTTCACATCTGCCCGGGCCCCTCGCTGCAGGGGGAGGCGAAAATCTCGGCCAATCTGACGGTGGGGGGGGGGGGGGGGATTCCTTCCCAACCCCACTTACGGTGACCAGCTGGACCCTGAGCATGCGGGCGAGACCCGCCGGCCACACGCCGTGACGGGCGGGGGGGAGGAATCTCACCAGCTCGCTGTCCCTGGCTGCGTGGGGCACGGACGCCTCTTCTGCCAGCTACTGCCCCATGTACCCCCCTGGAGCAAACCAACACAGGGCAGCGGGGCCTCTGGGGGCTGGCCACTCTGTGCCCCCCCACCACGCTGACCGCAGCTGACCAGGGCGCAGCCAGAGCCAGCCCACCGGTGCCCCTCAGCCCCCGGGACGCACCGGACCTTCTCCAGCAGCTGGTTGTACTGGTGCAGCTCCAGGGTGACATGAGCCAGCAGCCGCTTGTCGTCTGCGCCCAGCTCCATGGGGGGGACGCGCCCACCGAAGAACTTACAGACGAACATCCCGGCCCTGAGGGGGGAGAGAGCATGAGCCAAATCCCACCCACGCCAAGCCTGGCCCATCTCCTCCCACCAGAGCCCCCCACATCCACAGCCTGCCCCAGCTCCCACCCCCCGCGGGGCCCGCCCGCCCGGTACCTGTTGACGAAGTTGCCCAGGTTGTTGAGCAGCTCGGAGTTGTTCTTCAGCATGAGGTCGGTCCAGGAGAAGGCGCTGTCCTGCCCCTCGGGCCGCAGGAAGAGCAGGTAGAAGCGCCAGATGTCGGCGGGGATCCCCGTGTCCTGGGCCATGTCCCCAAACACCCCCACGCCGCGGCTCTTGGAGAACTTCCCGTCCTCGTAGTTCAGGTACTCTGGGGACGGCGCGAGAGACTGGAGTCTGCACGTCATCCCCCCGAGCCTGCCCCACAGCCTGCGGCCCCCATGACCTAACTCCTCCCTGGCCCACCCTGCGCTGCCCCCTAGCAACCAACCCCGCACTGCCCCCTAGCAACCAACCCCGCCCTGGCGCACCCAGCACTGCCCCCTAGCAACCAACCCTGCTCTGCCCCTCCGCACTGCCCCCTAGCAACCAACCCTGCTCTGCCCCTCTGCACTGTCCCCTAGCAACCAACTCTGCTCTGCCCCCTAGCAACCAATCCCGCACTGCCCCCTAGCAACCAACCCTGCTCTGCCCCTCCACACTGCCCCGTAGCAACCAACCCCGCCCTGGCCCACCCCGCACTGCCCCCTAGCAACCAACCCCGCCCTGGCGCACCCAGCACTGCCCCCTAGCAACCAACCCTGCTCTGCCCCTCCGCACTGCCCCCTAGCAACCAACCCCGCTCTGCCCCTCCGCACTGCCCCCTAGCAACCAACCCCGCTCTGCCCCTCCGCACTGCCCCCTAGCAACCAACCCCGCTCTGCTGCCTAGCAACCAACCCTGCTCTGCCCCTCTGCACTGTCCCCTAGCAACCAACTCTGCTCTGCCCCCTAGCAACCAACCCCGCCCTGGTGCACCCAGCACTGCCCCCTAGCAACCAACCCCGCCCTGGCCATCCAGCACTGCCCCCTAGCAACCAACCCTGCTCTGCCCCCCCCCACCGCACTGTCCCCAGTCCCTCCCTGGCCTGCCCTGCCCCCGAGCAGCCAGCCCCCCCCGCCCCGCGGTACCCGTGGCGACGAGGTGGTTGACCAGCGTGTAGTTGTCCTCGGCGCCGAGCAGCGAGCAGGGGAAGACGACGCTGTGGAAGGGGACGTTGTCCTTGGCCATGAAGTTGTAGAGCTGGACCTGAAGAGGTGTGTGTGGGTGGGGGGTGTCAGTCCTGGCTGTGCTGAGCCCAGTGGCACGGCTGGGGGGGGGAGGGGTCACTCCTGGCTTTGCTGAGCCCAGTGGCACGGCGGGGGGGAGGGGTCACTCCTGGCTGTGCTGAGCCCAGTGGCACGGCGGGGGGGGGGGGGGGGGGCCCTCCGGGCTGTGCTGAGCCCAGTGGCACGGCGGGGTGGGGGTGTCAGTCCTGGCTGTGCTGAGCCCAGTGGCACGGCGGGGGGGGGGGGGTCACTCCAGGCTGTGCTGAGCCCAGTGGCACGGCGGGGGTCACTCCTGGCTGTGCTGAGCCCAGTGGCACGGCTGGGGTGGGGGTGTCAGTCCTGGCTGTGCTGAGCCCAGTGGCACGGCGGGGGGGGGGGGTCACTCCTGGCTGTGCTGAGCCCAGTGGCACGGCGGGGGGGGCTCAGTCCCACCCTCAGAGCCAGCCTGGCCCCCAGCCCCCAGGCTCCCTGGAGCAGGGTGGCACCGTGGGCGCTGCCCCTCCCTTGCCCCTTCTCATCTCACTGGCAAGTTCTGCCCATTCCAGACTCCTAGTGAGTCCCGGCTGGGCTCCCACCCGCCTCCTAGAGCGGGGGAGGGCAAACTAGGGCCTGGCCAGCCCTCCAGCTGTTCTCATCTGGCCTCCAGCTCCCGCCAGGGAGTGGGGTCCGGGGCTTCCCGCTCCGTGCGGCTCCCAGAAGCAGTGGCATGTCCCCCCCTCTGGCTCCTACGCATATGGGCACCCAAGGGGCTCCGCTCTGCACGCTGCCCCCGCAGCTCCCATTGGCTGGGAACCGCGGCCAATGGGAGATGGAGGGTGGTGCCTGCAGACAGGGCAGCGCACAGCCGCCTGGCAGCGCCTCTGCGTAGGAGCTGGAGAGGGGACATGCCGCTGCTTCTGGGAGCTGCTTGAGATAAGTGCCACCCGGAGCCTGCACCCCATAGCCTCTCCCCACGCCCCAACTCCCTTCCCCAGCCCTGATCCCCCTCTCACCCTCCGAACCCCTCGGTCCCAGCCCAGAGCCCCCTCCTGCACCCTGAACTCATTTCTGACCCCACCCCAGAGCCCGTCACCCCCTCCCACACCCCAACCCCAATTTCGTGAGCATTCATGGCCCCCCCATACGATTTCCCTACCCAGATGTGGCCCTTGGGCAAAAACACGCCCACGCCCCCCACGCCCTAGAGCATTTTCCAGCCATGGCACCACGAGGGGGGGAGGGGACAGGCTGCAGATCCAGAGCAGAACCCAAGAGTCCCGACTCCCAACCCCAAGCTGGGGCCAGATCCCAACCCTCCAAGGGGCCCGGGCTCGACGGCGCCTCACCTGCTGCGGGTTCTTCCACCATCTCTCCCACTGGTCTGTGTAGTTGGCCGTGATGGACAGGTAGCCGATTGGGGCATCGAACCAGACGTAGAACACCTGGGGGGACAGGGACGGAGCGGCACATGGGCACAGGGGCTCGCTCGCCTTTGGCCAGGTCAGTCTCTGAGGCAGAGCCTGCTGCCCTTGCCCAGGGCACATACGTGGGACGGAGCAGGGCGGTTCCTCAGGGGCAGCACGTCCCAGGCTGGCCCGCCCCAGAGCAGGCCCACGGCTGCAAGGCAGACGCCCTGCTGGAGCGCCAGGGCAGAGGACGCTCCCGGTGACAGAGCGAGCAGCAGGGGGTCCCAGGCTGAGCTGCTCCAGCCCCGTCCGCCCGCGGCCCAGCTCACCTTGTCACGGAAGCCGTCCAGGGGGACGGGCGTCCCCCATTTCAGGTCGCGGGTGATGCAGCGGGGCTTGAGGCCGTCGCGGATCCAGGAGCGGGTGATGAAGCGGGAGTTGGCCGTCCAGTCGCCCGTGGCCCACGACTGCTCCAGCCACTTCTCCAGGCGCCCCTCCAGCTGCCGGGGGACGAGAAACAAGCTGGAGCTAGAACCCGCTGTCGCAGAATTTTTTATTTGGGGGGGGGGGGCAGGCGGGTTCCTCCACCCCCTGCTCCGGACTCCTTCCCCTCCCCTCCCAGCACTCACCTTGGGCAGGTCGAGGAAGAGATGCTGCGAGGACTTCACCACCGGGGAGTCTTTGCACACTTTGCACTGAGGTTTCTGGGGGGAAGAAGCACACGGCCTGTGAATCACCGGGGAATGCAGAGACCGTAGAGGAAGGGGTTCATGGGCCGATGGGCACAAGCAGACAGCCGCCTTCCCAGGGTCCTTGGGGAGCGTCACGCCGGCGGGGGACAGACAGCGGCCAAGCGCTTACTGCCCTGCTCCTGCCATGCCCGACTCCCCCACGCCAGCCCTGCATGGCCCCGGGAGAGCGTCTCTGCCCCCCGCTGACTGCGGTACCTTGAGCTCCACCGCATTGATGAGCTTCCCGCACTTGTCGCACTGGTCGCCCCGGGCCTCCTCGTAGTTGCAGAAGGGGCAGGTGCCCTCCACGAAGCGGTCGGCCAAGAAGCGCTGGCAGCGCTCGCACCGCAGCTGGTCCACGGTGTCCGTCAGCAGCATGTCGCGCTCCAGCAGGCGCTGGAAGATGTCCTGGGCTATCCTGAGACATGCCAGGGGATGATGGGAGAACAGCCCCCCTCCAGCAAGCGCTATGCTAGGGGCCCCGCCGCCCGCCAGCCATCGCCCCCAGACCGTAACAGCTGCTCAAGGAACGCGGGGGGCAGCTCGTGCCTTGGTCTGGAGGGGGAACAGTGCCCAACGCGCTAGGCCCTGGAGACAACTGCGGTGTCCTGATGGAGCCATGGCAGCCCCACGGGGAGCGTCCCACGCTCCCCAGCGCCTCCCTCCCTGGGTCTCGCTGCTCGCTCGCGCGCCCTCCCCAGTCCAGCCCCACTCTCCCGGGCCCCGCTCCAGTGACACCCCCGGCCGGCGCGACACCTACGTGGTCTGGTGGGCCGTGGTGGTCCGGCCAAAGTAGTCAAAGGAGATGTCGAACCAGCGGTAGATCTGGGCGTGGATGGCGTTGTACTTGTCGCAGATCTGCTGGGGCGTCAGCCCCTCCTCCAGGGCCTTGGTCTCCGTGGCTGTGCCGTACTCGTCCGTGCCGCACACGTACAGCGTGTTCCAGTTCCGCAGGCGGCAGTACCTGGCCGAGGGGGGAGCCTTAGGAGACGGGATCCCCTGGAGGGGGCTTGAGCCCCGCTGCCCTTGGGGGCTGCAGAGGCCCATGGGGTTTGAGGGCTGCTGCGCGGGACCCCTGGGGCGGGGCAGGCTCTGGGAAGTAGCCTCTAAGCTCTGCCCTTGGGCACCCTTCTCCCTCACTGACCCAAGGGGACAGGCGGAGCTACCGCCCCTGGTACCCCAAGTGCCTGCGGTACCCAGGGCCATGGGTGCCAGTCTTGCCTACACAGCAGCGTGGGCTCCCTCTGCCAGCCCAACCCTCGCCCTCCTCCAGGCTGGGACACGGCTGCTCCAGCTGGGAAGACCCTGCGTTCCCCTTCCTCTGGGAGCCCAGCAGGGCTGCGCTGGGGGCTGGCCGAGGCTCCCGGCCAAAGCCGCCAAACCGCCGGGACCTGCCCCGGGCCGCCGTACCTGGCGAAGACGTCAGCGCTGAGGACGCAGCCGATGATGTTCCCCAGGTGGGGCACGTTGTTGACGTAGGGCAAGGCGCTGGTGATCAGGACGTTCCTTCTGCCCTCCACGGGCAGCCTGGGGAGAGAAGGGCCATGAGCCGCCCAGGGAGGGGGATCCTGGCCTGCAGGCTGGGGGCAGATGGCTGGGCCTTGCCCCCCAAACCAGCAGGGGCTGGGTACACTGCCCAGGGAGAGAACAGGATGAGGGGCCCCCTCCCATCGCTCCCCTAGCGATCATGGGCCAGCCAAAGGGCCTTTTGTGACAAAGTGGGAATGTTCTTAATGTGTTCTCTGAATGCTGTGTGGGTGCCTCAGTTTCCCCTCTGCATTTCTCGAGTGTCATGGGGGGTGGGATTGTTGCAGAGCCCTAGGGAGCCAGTGTGATGGGGTCTGCACAGAGAATGGCCGACACCCTGTCTCCTGGCAACTGATGGCCTGGGCCCCTCCTCTGCAAGGTGCCAACGGAAGGTGCTGGAGAACAAAGAGATAAGGTGCCTCCTGGCCCAGGAAAGAGACACAAGCGAGAGGAGGGGCTGGAGAGTTTCAGTTTGGAGCTGGCTGGGGAAATGGAGGGGAGCCCAGACAGACCTCCTGGCCTCCCCTGGCCCCCCAAGATGGACCCGACTGAGGGGTCCTGTTGTCTGTACCTGCAAAGCCGGTCTTGAACTGTGTTCCTGTCGTCTAATAAACCTTCTGTTTTACTGGCTGGCTGAGAGTCACGGTGAATCGCAGGAAGCCGAGGGTGCAGGGCCTTCTCTCCCGCAAAGTCCATGACAACTTTCACGGGCGACAGAACCGGCCCCTTACACAGCAGCGCCTCCCCCCATGGGTGAGCTCAGCAGCCAGTCCCGCGCCCTCCAGCCGCCCGCTCAGCTCCCTTCTCCCCGCCCCACGGCACTCACACAGGGCTCGGCGGCTGCCAGCGTTCGGGCAGGGCTGCCGGGCCTCTGGCCCAGGCTTCCGCAGCGGCTGCGATTTCTTCCTCCGACAATGAGCGCTCGGCCAATTCCTCTTCCTAGCGGGAGGGAGGGACGCCGGGTGAGTGGGGCGGGGCAGCAGCTGGGCTTGGCGCTAGGGCCGCAGATGCTCAAGGCAACGCCACTGGCGGCGAAAGCTGCCAGCTGGAGCCCTGCATCCCAGTGTGGGGCTGGAGAGCGTCCCCACACCCAGGGGAAGGACGGGCACTGCTCCAGGCAGGGGGCTCGGAGCTTCTCCTCCCGCGAAGCAGGCGCCCGCACACCCACCGTAAGCCTCGCTGGTCCCAGTCGCATTTCAGTTCAGTGGTCCCCGGGGGTTGGTTTTATGACACACACTTGGGTTCGGGGCCCAGAGCTCAGAACAGCCGCTGTTTAAAGGCCTCTGACCAGCAGGGATCCCCCCCACCCTACCCCCCACCCGGGTCGGGCTGCAGCCTGATCCCCTGGGCCGGGCACAGAACGGCAGCAGCATGGGTCCATGGCTGAGCGGACAGGGCCAGAGAGGCTCCGTATAGCACCTCTCTCTCTCTCGAGAGAGAGAGAGAGAGAGAGAGAGAGGGTTTCCATGCTCTGAAGAACTGTGGGAATCCCCAGCCTGGCTCAGTCCCCAGATCCAGCGAGCGCAGCCAGCCCCGGGCTGGGGGGCAGCCGTGCCGGAGCGAAGGGGGGACAGTACCTCTGGCTCGTTAGCTGCTGGCTTCTCCCAGTGCAGGCTGGACCCTAGCTGTTTCTGCAGATAGACCTTGAACGCCTGGGCTCCCTTGGGTGTCAGCACGGACACCGCGGCGCTTCTGCAGGGCTCCGAGAGGTTCATGGTCTGGAACCAGCTCCTCAGAGCCTGCAGCTCGTCTTCGAAAGAGGAGAAGGGCGTCAGCGCCAAGAGGCCAAGGAAAGCTCACCCTGGGTGGGCGCAGGCACCCGGCCCTGAGCAGACCCTCGGCCCCCGGCGGCAGCTCTTACCTGGCAGGCAGGATTCATCCCGCAGCACAGGGAACAGGGTGGCCCACAGGACAATGTCGGCTACCGATTCTGCCTTCTAGAGGGAAGCAGAGCGCGTGAGGGCGAGAGCAGCGGGGCGCCGGACGCCGAGGGTCTTTGTGCAGCCATGTGTATTGCAGGAGAGCGGTACGTCCCTGCAGCGCCGAGCTAGACGCTAGCATCGCATGCTGGGACTCGTCCTCCGCGGGCACAGCTCACCACATCAGAGACAGAAGCTACAAGCTGCTTCCTTCACGTGACTTTGAGCACCTGGCCAGCTGCCCTTTGGGGGGGTGAAGTCGGGGCTCCCCGGGCTAACGATTTAAGCGCTTCCAAAGATCAGGGGACCAAAAGCCAGGACTCCTGGGTTCTATTCCCAACTCGGCCATGCCCTTGCTGTGGGAGAGGCAAGGCACTTCAGCTCAGCGGGTCTCGGTTTCCCCAGTCCATACATTACTCACCCCGGCGAGGTAAGGAGTGGCTTTGCTGGTCAAGCTTTGATCAATGTAGGTTAACGTTTTCCTGATGGCCCCCAGAACCTCTCCTCCTTTCTTTCCTTGCACCAGGTGGCAATACAGGGCTGTGGACACGGCCGGCTAAGGACAGAGACAAAGGTTTAGCAGCGTCGGGGACAGCCCGTGCGTCAGACACGCGTGTTGCTGCCACGTTGCGCTTCTCCGGGTGACCCACCTGCAGCTCCGTTGCTTCCCATTCAAGCCACTGATTGGTGAGATCGTTGGGCTCCTTTCCAGCTAAGAGGAAGAAGTACCTGCAGGACAGGAAGGAAGGGGAGGGCTGAACGCATGTGGCAGATCCAGCCCAAGGGATTTGGCAGCCCAGGTAACTCCACTCAGCGCCCGTCACCGGAGCGTTGACTTCCCCACACTCACACAGCACGTCACTGGCACAGACCCAGGAGTCCCAACGTCCCCTTTGCTCTAACCACTAGGCAGGGGACTCAGCATATTTTTTGGTGGCCTCCCACTCTCGCTGGCGGCCGCACTGACACATTTTCCTAAAACACTTAATTAACGTCAGGAGAAACAAATAAACTTGCACATCCACCCCCCCAAATCCTGGTCATTTCTTCATGTAGTAAGTCTGCTGGAAAAGTGAGACTTGCCTGTTTAAATATCCCTTTTCTCAGCAAGCCCCAGGACAGATTAAGCCCTGGAAGGGGGGGAAAGCGAGAGGGGGAGGTAGCGGGAGCCGGGGGGGGATGCAAGGGGGGCCTGGGGTGGCAGCAGAAGCCCCGCCTGCCCCGCTCCTGCCCAAGGTGGGTCGAGAACTCACCTTGCTCCTGCAGTGTTGTGCCCCACCTGTCTCCAGAGGCACATCCCGGAGCAACAGGGAGGGAGGGGAAGAGGTTGATACTTTGCAAACCGCCTCCCCCCCGCAGGCTGTTCAGGCCCCCTAGTGGCCAGACCCCGCATTTGAGAAACTCTGCACCAGACCCCACTCCCCAGCTGCCGCCAGGAACCCCCCCGGGCCCTAAAAGCTGCAGGAAACACTTCAGCAAAACCAGAGGATTGCTAGGCCCTGAAGGCTGATTGCCCAAGAACTGGCCTGGACCCAAGAACAGCAAGATGCCAAGTTCCTCGTCCGACTGCAGCAGGCACCGGGGAGCCGCTGTCGGGGTCCGTTCCCAGCAGCGGGACAGCGTGTGCTCTGGGAGTGCTGGCACGACCTCGCCCCGGGGCCGGGGCGACCCGCCAGCCCAGAAACCAGCAGGGGACACTTACTGACAGATGGCATTTGGGGAGAAGAGGAATGTGCCGCTGTCCAGGTGCAGGGCTGGCACCCGCGGGTGGGTGAGGAAAGGCACCACGCGACCTGCCGAGGGAAAAGCATGTGGCATTAGGGCACTGGAGCCTGAGCCAAGGAGACCGGGGCCTAGGGAGAGGGGAGGATTGAGGGGCATGGGCCCTGGGGGAGCTAAGGCACAACCGGGAGGATTGGGGGGCCCTGAGGGAGGTGACCCCAGAGAAAAAGGGGCTAGGGCAGGGGTTCTCAGACTGGGGGTCGGGACCCCTCAGGGGGTCACGAGGTTATTACATGGGGGATCACGAGCTGTCAACCTCCACCCCAAACCCTGCTTTGCTTCCAGCATTTATAATGGTGTTAAATATACAAAAACGTCTTCTTAATTTATAAGGGGGGGCGGGGTCGCACTCAGAGACTTGCTGTGTGAAAGGGGTCACCAGTGCAAAAGTTTGAGAGCCCCTGGGCTAGGGAAACAAGGGGCAGTAGAGACGGGTCCCTGAGAACGGCGAGAGGACACCGGGAAGGGGGTCACAGAAGATGGTCTGTGATGCAGCTGGGGGGGAGGTCACATCTGGCAAGGAGCTGTGGGGGCTCCAGGTGGGAGGGGAGCCATGGGCAGGTGGAGAGGTCTCCTGAGGGGACACGGGATATGCCCTGGGCAGAAAGGGGGGATGACATGGGGAGGGGGGCACAGGGGCACGGCCAGGAGTAATCCTGGGGGAGGGGGAGGCAAAGTTCTCGGGGGGAACATGGGGAGGTTGGACAGGAGGGGTCCTGGGGGCCATGGGGAGAGGAGGAAGAAGCCCTGGGGGGGCCGGGCTGTAAGGGGGGGGTGTCCCAGGCCAGAGGGGGGTGGAACGGGGGGAGGACCACCAGAGAAGTGGAGCACTAGAAGACTGGGGTTGGAGGGGAAGGGGAATTGGGAGGCAGCACACTAGGGCAGATCGGGGTTGGGGGGCACTGGGGGTGGTGCTGAGCCAGGGGGGTCCCAGGCACAGGACAGCAGGTCAAGCATGTGGCGGTTCAGGGATCCGCCCAGGGGAGTCCGAGGGGGGCACCAAGGGGCGGGCAGGTGGGGTTGTTGGGATGGGGGTGCAGGGGCCATGGGAGGAGGCAGGTGGGGCCTGACAGGGGAGTGCAGGGGGCAGGGAGAGGGGCCAGGGCGGGCAAGGGGCAGGAGGGAGGCAGGGGGCAAGGGGCAGGAGGGGTTGGGGGCAAGCAGAGGGGCCAATGCACAGGGGTCGAGGGGCAGGCAGGATGGGGCAGGGAGGAGGCAGGTGGGGTCCGAGGTGGGGGCGCTGGGGATGGTGGGGTAGGGGTCTGAGGGGCAGGAGGGGTTCGGGGCCGAGGAGCGATCAGGGGCCGAGGGGCAAGGGGAGGTTGGGGGCCACGGGGTGAGGAGCAGGAGGGGTTGGGAGGGGGCGTGGGGCAGGAGGAGGTTGGGGGGCCGGGAGGCAAGGGGGGCCGAGGGACAGAAGGGAGTTGGGAGGGTGGCACGGGGGCCAGGGAGGAGGCTGGGGCACGGTGGGGAGGAGGAAGTTGGGAGGGGCGCTGGGGGCGAGGGGCGGGCGCGGGGTTGGGAGGGGGCATGGGGGCCGGGAACGAGGCCGGGGTGCTGGGGCGCTGGGCCGGGGCGGAGGAGCAAGAGGGAGTTGGGAGGGTGGCACGGGGGGGCAGGGAGGAGGCAGAGGGGCCGGGGTGGGGGGCGAGGGAGGGGCAGGAGGAGGTTGGGGGGGCGGGAGGCAAGGGGGGGCGAGCGGGGGGCCGGGCGGGGGGCGAGGGAGCGAGCAGGGGGGCCGAGGGGCAAGGGGAGGTTGGGGGCCGCGGGGGTTGAGGGGCGGGAGGCAAGGGGGGGCGAGCACGGGGCGGGGGGCCGGGAGGGGGGCTCGGGGCCCCGCCCACTCACCGTCCGGGGGGACCCGCTCCAGCCGCACGCGGGCCCCGCTGGCCCCGGCCGCCGCCAGCACCTTGAGGCCCTGGGCGCTGCCCTCGCTCAGGTAGAGCCGCATCCTCGCCCGGCCGCGCTCCCCGCCGCCCGCTGATGCAACGGGGCCGCCGGGCCGGGCCGCCCCGGGGCGCCGGGGGCCTGTAGTCCCGCCGCCCTCGCTCCCCGGCGCCGCCCGCGCCCGCCGGCCGCGGCGGGACTACGAGCCCCACAATGCACCGCGGCGCGGCGCGGAAGTGTCGTGAAACGGCCGCTAGGCTGGTGGTTACCAAGGAGAGGGCTCCTGGCCAGGTTGCTATGGTTACCAGGAAACGGGGCTAGGATGGCCATGGTTACTAGGGTTACCATGGGAACGGGGCAGACCCCCCCCATTAATCTCATTTCACACACACACCTCATTACCCCATGCAAAATGGCCGTGGGAACGTCACAGCACCACGCTGTGATGTCACCAGCACACACCATGACATCATGGGAGCATCATCACGGGGGGGGGCACACCAACGGAAAGCCACGACGTCACCGTATTGCACCCTACATCACGCGTGACACACACACCATTTCTGACCTCGCACACGCCTTCGCCCTCACCTTCGGGTGCCGCCTCTGGTGATGTCATAGCACGTCTGACGTAGGAGAACGATGTCATGATGTCGAGACCTCACAGCGTTCCCAGGGACAATGGGCTGGATCGACCTGTCTAGGGTTTAACCCTTCTCTGGCCCCATTGTTGCACAGAAGGGAAACTGAGGCACAAAGACACGAAGTGACGTGCCCATAGTCACCCAGTGAAGCTGCCAAAACAGGGCATTGAACCCAGGTTATGCGTGTGCCCCACTGCTGGCCCATCCTTCCTTCGGTGTGGGCTGTGGAGTTGGCTGGGAAAATCCAGGAAAGGTCAGATTGGGGCTAACAGTTTCCTTCGTAACAAAACAAGGATGGAGTCTCCCAAACCCTCGGCCTTGCAGCGCTTGGGAGCACCCCAGGGTGCCCACTGGGGTTGTGAGGAGGCCAGCGTGTGCTCCAGAGCTCAGCTACCGCACAGAGCAACCACAGCAGCATGGCACAAGAGAGCAATGAGTGACAATACGCACCGGACTCCGCTGCCAGACGCACACTCGGCTCAGCGTCAGCCCGGTGGTGCTGGATAGCGTCACCTTCCCTGGCACAGCCTGAGTGGAGAACGCCCACTGCTCACCCTGCGAGTCACTGACAGAGCCACAGATGGGACCCAGGAGTCCTGAATCCAGTGCTCTGTTTGTTCTTGCTGCTAGAGCACACCTCCTTCCAGAACTGGGAGCAGAACCCAGGAGATCTGGCACCCCTCCCCCCGCTCTAACCACCAGACCCCACCACCAGGAACAGAATCCAGGAGTCCTGACACCCAGCCCCTCCCACCACTCTCATCCACTAGGCCCTGCTCCCTTCCCACAGCCAGGAATAGAACCCAGGAGTCCTGGTGCCCCCAGCAGCAGCCAAGCTCTGTGCCCAGGGCCAGCCCTGGCTGCCTGTCACATGGCCGGGGAGGTGTCACTACAGCTGCTGACGTGGGCCTGTGCTGTCCCAGGACCCTCCTCCTTTGGCAGCCGCTGCTGAGAAGCTGCCAGCAAAGTTGCAGGAGGTCCCGCAGTGAGGGGAGCGACTGGACAGTGAGCGGCCAGGTAAGGGGCCTAATGGGACGGGGAAGGACTTTTCTGCCCAGCCTCTTAGCCCGGGAGAAGGTACCCGCGCTCCTGGCACTGAAGCCCTCGTGAGATGCTGCTCAGAGCCATGGGGCTCCCTAGAAAGATACGGGGGGGGGGGGGGCATCTCTGCAAGGCTCCCTCTGAGAGCATGCGCCAGTGGGAAAAATCCTGTCAACGCAACACACATGGGTGCTGCTGCCTGGGCATCCCATACAGGTGCAGAGAGCCACTGCCGGGCTAAATCCTACTACTACAGCCACGCACGGGCATCGTCCAGCTGGAACCACGCACAGCCACCGCCGGGCTGGTGCCACGCACGGCCACGATCGGGCAGGAGCCACACATAGCCACCGCCGGGCTGGTGCCACGCACGGCTGCAGGTTGCTGAGGCACAACTTTGCAAGAGGAAAGGCGCTGAGCCGGCAATTCAAACCACACGTTGTCTGTCTCCACACCGCCCCCGGCACGCAAGGAAATGCAGCTTTCAGAACAACATCTGGGGGAGCCACCCAGGCTAAGCCGGGCTGTCCAGGCTGCAGGGACGGAGAATAAAATAGAGGGGTGGTAGGTGGGACTCTTTACTCCTGGGAACGGTCGAAAGGGGCGGACTAGGCAGATTTTCCCAGGATGGGCCATTTCTGGAGGTAGCTGTCCTGGGAAATGTGCAAGGATGCTTGCGCGGCACACACTGCCGGCTGTCCAGTTTTAGAGGCTCAGGATCACCCCACCTGTCCTATGTTTTTCTACCTCAGAAGTGGCAGTCCTAGGACGAGGCCCCAGGCTTCCCAATGCCCACGAGGGGGGCATGCGATTGGTAAGAGAGAGAAAGAGTAAAATCCAGGTGTGATGTTTGTGGGAGACGCAGATCCCCATTTTCCAGGTGGAGGAAACTGAGGCCGGGGTAGATGAAATGACTTGCCCAAGGTCACCAGTGAGTCAGCGGCAGAGGAACCCTGATCTCCTAGATCCCTGCCCTGTATCCCATCCCCACGGCAGCCTCCCTCCCTCTCAGTGGGCGTGTCTCTGATTGCCCAAGGCAATACGCCTCCCTGCGGCTCCTGTTGGATTTGGCTGAGGTTTGCTCAGCGCCTCAGCCGCAGGGTTGCATTTTCGATGGACTGCCGTTGGTTTCGTGCACGGGCCGAGGGTCCAGTTTAACCGGTGACTTGCCAAGGACAGTCCATTTCGGAACTTGCAGCTTCGGGGCGAGGGGAAGGGACAGACCTGGACAGAGGCGGGGGTAGTTGACGAGGCTTGGCTGTCAGATGCGGTCGCCCAGAGCGACTAGATGGAAGGGGTCTCCAGGGAATAGCCCCCTGGCCAAGGGGGGGCATGGTGTATTTTGGAATCAGTGATAAAGAAGCAGAGAGGGCCTTGGGGATGCAGAGTCTTGAAGGGCTGTTAATCCTCATCGCTGGCTGCAATGTAGGCACCACCCAGAGCTAGCTGCATCCCGTCAATTTGAGGTTTGTCCTGGGGAGTGCGGTGGAGTCTGATGAGGGCCCGGCAGGGAGGTGGGTTAGAGGGAACAGGACTCTCCTCTCACGATTGTTTAATTCCACATGGGTCTTCCCCCCACCCAGTTCTCTCCTTCCCACCTGGGCTGAGCCTGGGCTGCGCCCCAGGGCGCTGGAGCCAGAGAC
Organism: Mauremys reevesii; assembly: GCF_016161935.1. Lineage (NCBI taxonomy): Eukaryota > Metazoa > Chordata > Testudines > Geoemydidae > Mauremys > Mauremys reevesii. Next base: position 17,174,146 of record NC_052647.1, on the reverse strand, counting down.
TCGCTCTGCTCACGCCGCAGCTCGGCTCACAGGAAGCCGGTGCCCCTCGCCGAGCGGAAATGCGGTACCTGCGCTCTGCACGCCGGGGGTTGGGTGTGTGTGTGACTGTACGAAAACAATTAAACCCAGGTCCTTTGTGCTGCCTCGCGGCCGGGGGGAGGGGGAGGGGAGTGAGGCTGGGCCAGCGGCTGCCTTGTTGGGGTCCCTGACTTCAAGGCCCCCAGCCGCTCCTCCACCCAGCTGGAGCATCTCAGAGACGGGCACCAAGAACACACACGTACCCCCACCCGGTCCTTGGCCAGTCGCTCTGGGCCTTAATTCCCCTCCTTGGTGCCAACTGGCACCTTGGTTCTTGGCTGCACAGGGGAGGGCGTGGACTGGCCCCACGCAGCGCAGAGCAAACACCAGTCCCGCCGCTGGAGATCCCGACAGGCGCGCTGTGTCTGGCTCCCCCTTCCCATAGTCACATGCAGAATGGGGAGTCAGGAGCCAGGACTCCTGGGTTCCATCCCCAGCTCTGAGAGGGGAGGGGGGATCTAGTGGTTAGAGGGGGGGCCTGGGAGCCAGGACTCCTGGGTTCCATCCCCAGCTCTGAGAGGGGATCTAGTGGTTAGAGCGGAGGGCTGGAAGTCAGGACTCCTGGGTTCCACCTCTGGCTCTGCTGGTAACTCTGCCTTGGGGGTATCCCCCGGCCATGCCCCAGGTTCCTGCTCTGTCAGTGGGGCGAAGCTGACCTGCTGACAGGGCTTTGAGAGCCTGGGCTGGCAGGGGTGTCACAGAGTGTGGAGGACTCAGGGCCCTGCACCCCCACTCCCTGCGATTCACCGGGACTCTGAGCCAGCCAGTAACACAGAAGGTTTTTTGGACGACAGGAACACAGTCCAAGACAGGCCTTGTAGGTACAGACAACAGGACCCCTCAGTTAGGTCCCTCTTGGGAGGGGGTGGGGGTGTAGGGAGGCCAGAGCCCCGTTGGGAGGCCAGATCCCATCTGAGCTCCCCTCCATTTCCCCAGCCAGCTCCCAACTGAAACTCCCTCCAGCCTCTCACTCAGCCTCCCCCCGGCTCCTCCCCCACCCTTTGTCCAGTGTCCCGCGCAGAGGGTGTCACCTGCCCTCCAACCCCCCTCCTGGGGTCTCCTGTTACCTGCTCAGGTCTCCTCCCTCAGGGAAAGTCTCTCATCCCCAATGCAGCCAGTCCCAGCAAAACTCCCCTGCAGCCTTCCCAGGTGAACACTCCCCATCCAGCATTCAAAGAAAACATCAAGAACATTCCCACGTCGTCACAAGGGGCGCCAGCTTTGTAAGCGCAGCCCCGGCCTTTGCCCCTTGGTGACGGATGCACCCAGCTCAGCACCCTGGTACCCTTCAGTGCCTGCTTTTCTCCTTTCCCCCCAGGTCCTGCAGGCCACCCCATGGCAGCACCCCGGCGGTGGTGAGTCCCTGCGCGCCGCGCCAACACCTCCAGCCTAGCCCGTCCCGGAGCCTGAGGTCCCTCCTGGCCACGTCCTCTCCTTGGGTTCAGGGCAGCTGGCCCCCTCCTCTGCCCAGCCCCATGCAGACGCCTGCCCCTGTGGCTCTGGGCACGTGCAACGGACCCATGGGCACAGAGCATGGGCCAAGCCCCCTTGCCATGCCGGTTCTCGGCTCCACCTCCATCCCCACGGCCCAGGGCGCACGGGCGGAGGAAGGGGCCTGGAAGATGCCCCCCAGGGTCCCACCTCTGGGGAAAATGTTGGGGTCACCCAGGGGAGGAGGGGGGATCCCCAGGGCTGTGTCTCCACCATACAGTTGCTGGGTCGGGCTCTGGGCAAGAGCCACTTCTGCTCCCCTCTGCCCAAGGCTGCCTGGTCCGGGGAGGGGAGGACATGCCAGGGCCCTGCCCCCCCCCCCCCCGACAGAGCCAGTCACCCCGAGCTGTACGTGGCCGCCTGCGATGAGCCACTGGCTGGAAAGCCGCAGAGCTGGCTGGCTTCCTGTTGTAGCAGCATCTGGGCTTCCTGTAGCCACGTGGCCTCACCCACTGGCCGCTACCAGGGCGCTGAGCCCTGGCTTGGACATGTCCTCTGGGGGGGCAGGGCAAGCAGCCATGTCCCAGTCTCTGCAGCGCCCCCCCACTCCCCGCCGGTCCAGCAGCAGGCCTGAGGCCAGGAGGTCTGGGGCCATGGGGAGGAGTGGGTCAGGCCGCCTGGGCACACACTGGCACCGTGCATCCCAGAGGGGAAAGCCCCCATTCCCCGCGCCAGCTGGTCCCCCTTTCCCCGCGCCATTGGGGCCGACGCCCCGTGTCTCAGCCTGCTCCCCTGCCTTCTCCTTCCAGATGACGGTGCTGGGCCCCGGCTGGGCTGGGCTGGCGGTGCGCACAGAGCGGCCAGCCGCTCTCCCCCTCGCTGAGATGCTGTCAGGGCGGTGGCGGCTGGAAGGCCGGTCCTGGCGCCGGGCCGGCCCCTCGCCAGGCTCCTCCTCGGCCGTGGCGCTGCGAGCCCTCTACGACTACCAGTACGAGGCGGAGGACGGGCGCCAGGTGGCCATCGCCGAGGGCGAGCGCTTCCTGCTGCTGCGCAAGTCCAATGAGGACTGGTGGCAGGTGCGGCGGCTCAGCGATCCCCGGAGGGCACGGCCCATCTTCGTGCCGGCCACCTACGTGGCAGAGGTGGCTCCACACGTGCAGGGTGGCCCATGGCTGAGCGCCACGCTGCTCGCAGCCGCTGGCACCGGGCAGCACCCGTCCCCGGGTGAGTGTCTGCCAGGGGGCGGGGTGAGGGCTCAGCAGGGGGCTCTCTCCCCTTCCAGCTTGGCACGAGCGGGTACTGGGCTGCAGGGACCAGCCTGGGGGTGTCACAGATCCACAGGATCAGGACCGGTCTCTGGGAGGAGCCAGACCCCCTCGGGGTGTCGCTCTCCCTCCAGGGTCTCCCACGTGGCTTCCCTGCCTCCTTAGACCAGCCCCCCGGCCGTCAGCCCCCCTGCGTCCCGCCAGGAGCTCCGCCAGTGAGTCTCACTGAGCCAGACCCCTGAGGGTGACTAGTCTCGCACGCCAGCTGCAGGGGCGCTCCCACGGCGGGTGTGTCACCGGGACCCTGGCCCGGGAAGCCCTGGGCTAGCGCTGAGGGAGGAAGGCTCTGGGCGCCCCAGCACTCGGCCAGGCTGTGGGGAACCCCCTTGTTCCAGCTGTGACTCTCCGTCCCCTGGCTCAGAGCCCACCCCCTCCGCAGTAGCCACCCTTTCTCCCGCCCCTGGCTCAGCCCCTGCGGCGAGGCGGGGCCCAGATCTCTGTCCTGGGTTGCTAGGTATCAGTGTCTGGGCAATTGGGGTGGCCATTGTCTTCTCAGCCGCTCCTGGGATTAAGGCCAAGCCAGCCGGGCGCCACCCACACCCCCACCTCTTCGCCTGCCCTGGGAGCAAACGGCCCTTTGCCACCCCGGGGAACAGGGCGGAAACTGAGGCACGCACAGGCTCCGTGGAAATGTTACAAAATTCCCGCTTTGTCATAGGGGGTTCAGCAGGGGATGCTGGCCCCAGTGTGGTGCCGGGGGGCTCTGTGCTGCAGGGAGCTGGGTGGGGGGCTCGGCCAGGGGCGCTGTGCTGCAGGGAGCTGGGTGGGGGGCTCGGCAGGGGGCGCTGGGCTGCAGGGAGCTGGGTGGGGGGCTCGGCAGGGGGCGCTGTGCTGCAGGGAGCGGGCGGGGGGCCCGGCCGGGGCGCTGGGCTGCAGGGAGCTGGGTGGGGCTCGGCAGGGGCGCTGGGCTGCAGGGAGCGGGTGGGGGGCTCGGCCGGGGGCCCTGGGCTGCAGGGCGGGGGGTGGGGGGTTCGGCTGGGGGCTCTGGGCTGCAGGTTGCTGGGTGGGGGGCCCGGCAGGGGGCGCTGGGCTGCAGGGAGCTGGGTGGGGGTCTCGGCAGGGGGCGCTGTGCTGCCGGGAGCGGGTGGGGCTCGGCCAGGGGCGCTGGGCTGCAGGGAGCTGGGTGGGGCTCGGCCGGGCGCTGGGCTGCAGGGAGCGGGTGGGGGCTCGGCCAGGGGCGCTGGGCTGCAGGGAGCTGGGTGGGGCTCGGCCAGGGGCGCTGGGCTGCAGGGAGCTGGGTGGGGCTCGGCCGGGCGCTGGGCTGCAGGGAGCTGGGTGGGGGCTCGGCCGGGCGCTGGGCTGCAGGGAGCTGGGTGGGGAGCCAGGGGACAGTGGGGTCATGCTGTGAAGCCAGGGGGACAGTGGGGTCATGCCCAGAGCTGGGGGGGGTCCCAGGCTCTGAGCTGAGCAGTGGGGGACCCTCTGTCGGCCCAGGTGCTGTTCATAAGCCGAGGTGCCGCCTCCTCTCCCCCCGCTGCCCCCTGGCGCACCAGGGGCTCTGACCCAGCTGTTCCCTCCCCCTTGCCAGGCCTGCAGCCGCGGTACCGATCCCTCCAGGACCTGTCCAGCCCCCCAGCCCGGCCTGCCGAGCCCGGCCACCACTCCTGCCACAGCCTGAGCCTGCCAGCCTGGGACCCCGGCCCCCAGCTCGGCCCGGCCCACCCCGTCAGCAGGAGCGTCAGCGCCGCCGGCCTGGCCCAGAGCCCCGGCAGGGACGCGCTGGCCCCCAGATGCCAGCAGGAGCGGTGCCCGGAGCCGGTGGGGCAGGGGGTCAGGCCCCCTGGAGTGAGTATGGCCTCCGGGGGGAGGGGCAGGAGTGTGTGCATCTGGCTTCCCCCCCCACCACCGGTCCCGCCCTGCCCTTCCCTTCTGCACATCACCCACCCAGAGCAGACGGGCAGGGGTGGAGCAGTCCCACAGCACGTGGGCAGCCCCCCAGCTCTGCCGGTGCCCCTCACTCCCGACCCGCAGCCCCCTGCTAGCCCGGCCCTGGGCTTCTGCCCCCCAGCTCTGCCGGTGCCCCTCACTCCCGACCCGCAGCCCCTGCTAGCCCAGCCCTGGGCTCCCTGGTGCCTGGCTCTGCCCTTGGGTTCATTTAGGAGCCTCCCCTGTCCCACCCACCCGCCTTCCTCTTTCTTCCTCTCTCTGACCACAGGGAGGGAAGTGTAGGTGCAAGGGCTGTGCTAACCCACAGGATGTGGGGTGAACTGGGGGAGGGGCTGCCCCACGGGGTGCGGCCTGGAGCAACGCTACAGACTCAGCTCCCCAAGGGCTGCAGGCCCAGCTGCTGCGGGGGGCCGGGGCTGAGTGCTCAACGGCCCCCCCTGGGTGGGGGGACTGACGGGCTGAGCAGCAGCGCCAAGCCGTGAGTGTCTGCTTGGGACCTGGGGGGAGGGCGGGCAGCGGGGCTTGGGGGGCAGGAGCGAGAGGAGAGGGTCCTGGGGAGGGAGGAAGGGCACTGCGGGGAGGGAACCGGCTGCAGAGAGGCACAGGGTAGGGGACAGAGGGGCTGAGCAGGGACGAGGGGGCCTGGGGTATGCGGGTGGGGACGATGGAGGGCACAGGAAGTGGTAGGGCGGAGTGGGCAGAGCAAGGGGTAGGGGACAGGGGGCTCAGGACGGCGGGGAGCAGGGGGCTCAGGAGGGGGGAAGGACCAGGGGGGCGGGCCGGGGGGTGCAGGGGGCTCAGGAGGGGGGCGGGAGCCGGGGGCACCAGCTGACGGGCGGCTCAGGGCCCCTGGCATTGTTCCAAGCCGCTCTGGGGAAACCGTTCCCGACCTTGGCTAAGGCAAAAGTTTATCTGCTTCGCCCAGGGCCGGGAGGGAGAGGGGGGCGGGTGTGTCGCGGGGTCCCAGCCCCAGGGCTCAGCACCCGCTCCGGATGCAGCCGGCCAGGACTCTGGGGCGGGGTCCCCCCTCGGGGCTCACTCCCCCGGGGCAAGGAACCGGCTCGGCTTCGGCGCCTCCAAGGGCCCTGCCCCCTGCTCTCCCCCCACGGCCGGCAGGGACTCCCAGGCAGCAGGTGACAGGCGGGTTGTTAGTCGCCGGGGACCCAGCGTAGGACAGGGCTGGTTAGCACCCACCAGGGACGCCCAGCAAAGTGCATTGGGGGGGGCAGAGCCCAGGGCCCTCCCCCCGAGTCCCAGCCCAGCCCCCCCCCCAGCTCTGCCGGTGCCCCTCACTCCCGACCCGCAGCCCCTCCTTGGGGCTCTGCGAGGAACTTTGGACCCTCTGCTCCCAAGCAGGCTGGATTCTGTCTGACTGTGCACCCCCGACTCCGACATTGTGGTGGTGGGGGGGGTTCCCTGTAGCCCCTGTGGGCAGCAGCCCTGACAGTAACCAGCCCCCCGCATGCCCTGCAGGTTCCGCCCCCTGGAGCCACCATGGAGGAGCCCCCCATTTACTGCAATCTGGAGGAGATCAAGCGGGTGAGGGGGGAGCCCCCCAACCCCAGCGGCCCCCCGCTGCAGGTGCTGGACACCTGGGAGCGCCACCTCGACCCCAGCACCGGCCGCAGCTACTTCTACAACCCGGAGACAGGCGACAAGTCTTGGAAACCTCCGCGGCGCCACCGGGAGATGGTAGGAGGGGGCTGCCCCATTGTCCCCCTGGCTGGGTGTGCTGCCCGGCCTCCTGTGCCCTGGCCTGGCTGAGCCAAGCACCCGGGCTGTCCGCCAGGGCCTGACAAGGCTCAGCACTAATTGCTCTAACGAAGCCCCCCAGGGAGGGGCGGGAGCTGGGTGGGCCGTGGGCAAAACCCGGGAGTCTCCTGCTGCGACAGTGTCCCAGGAGCGCGGTACCAAGAGCAGAGCAGGTCAGGAGGGGCCCCGGCAGAGCTGGGGGGGGCAGGGCTGGGCTAGCAGGGGCTGCGGGTCAGGAGTGAGGGGCCCTGGCAGAGCTGGGGGGGCAGGGCTGGGCTAGCAGGGGCTGTGGGTCGGGAGTGAGGGGCCCCAGCAGAGCTGGGGGGAGCCCAGGGCCGGGCTAGCAGGGGCTGCGGGTCGGGAGTGAGGGGCCCCGGCAGAGCTGGGGGGAGCCCAGGGCTGGGCTAGCAGGGGGCTGCGGGTCGGGAGTGAGGGGCACCACCTTGCTGCAGGATGAGGGGCACTCCCTGACTCGCTCCCCTCTCCCCTGCAGAGTTTGCTCCCCGTGGAGGCCCTGAGCCCCGAGTCCCCGGCAGCCGCTGACCCGGGGGAGACGCTGGCGCAGGGCGGGGGCAGTGTTCGGGCCGCCCGGCTCGGCTACACCAAATCCATGATCTTGCCGGAATCTCGCGTGCCCAAGGTGAGATGCCCACAGGGGACGGGGGTCGCGTGGGGGGCTGGGGGCAGCGCTGTGTTGTTTCTCTGGGGTTGGTGTGTTGGGGGGCTGGATGGGGAGGCAGGGTGTTGGGGGTAGGGTGGGGGACCGGGCGTTGGGTGTATGGTGGGGGCAGAGTGTTGGGGGGCCAGGTGTCGGGGGGCCAGGTGTTGGGGGCAGGCTGGGGAGACAGGGCATTGGGAGCCGGGTTGGGGGGCAAGGTGTTGGGGGGCAGGCTGGGGAGACAGGGCATTGGGAGCCAGGTTGGGGGGCAAGGTGTTGGGGGGCAGTGACCCATCTCCCCTGCTCTCTCACTCTCTCTGCAGGTGTCTCACCGCAGGAATCGCTCCCAGCACAACTTTGAGGACTGGGTGGGGACCGGTCCCCCCTCCACCTGCCCTGGGGGCTCCCCCCCTCACCCCTCCGACTTACCCCATGTGAGTTACCCCCCAGCCCCCTCCTGCTCCCCTGCCCCTCCCCCGGTCACTGCACAGGAAGCTCCGAGCCAGCAGGTCCCAGGGCCGGGGGGGGGGATGTAAATGGGCCCTTGCCCCATCCCCTTGGTCACCCCCAAATTGATTCAATTCCCAAGAGTTGGCTGCAGCCTGGGGCCCCCCGCTGGGTGGATCAGGTTGGGGGGGAGGGAGCGGGAGGCAGGGCTGTGGGGGGTGAGGGGTGGGGTTGACCAGGGGGCTGTGGGGGTGAGGGAGGAGTGGGGGCAGGGCTGGGCGGGGCCGGGGGGCTGACGATTCTCCCCATGGCAGGAAGTGGAGAAGGCCGGGCAGCTGAACAAAACCAAGATTGCAGAGGGTGGCCGGAAACTCAGGTACGTGTGTGGGGGGCGGTGTCCCTGCAGCAGGTGGCAGGCATCTGGGGGGAGTCCCTGTGGATGGGGGAGGTGTCCTGGGGGGCAGGAGGGGGGGCCGGGGTGGGGAGGCATCCTGGGGAGCAGGAGGGAGGGTCCCTGTGGAGGGGAGAGGTGTCCTGGGGCGGCAGGAGGGGGCCGTGGTGGGGAGGCACTGGGGGCAGGAGGGGGTCCCTGTGGAGGGGAGGTGTCCTGGGGGCAGAAGGGGGTCCCTGTGGTGGGGTGCAGGAGCCGCGGCCTCTCACAGCCCAGGGGTTGGACAAGGGACGTCCTGGGCATGAATGGACAAGGGCCTTTCTCAGCTGCCCAGAGCACGGAGTGGGGGGGGAGCTCGGGGCCCAGGGCGGGGGGAGCTCAGGGCAGCAGGGGAGCTGGGGCTCCCGGGGGCTCCAGGGCAGCAAGGGGTGGGGAGCTCGGGGCCCAGGGAGGGGAGCTCAGGGCATGGCGGGGGGGGGGGGGGCTCGGGGGCTCCAGGCAGCAGGGGCAGGGGAGCTGGGGCTCCCGGGGGCTCCAGGGCAGCAGGGGGCGGGGGGGCTGTCCCAGCTGGGCTCAGCCCCCTCTCTCTGGCAGGAAGAGCTGGGGTGTCTCCTGGGTGGTGCTGGCTGGGAACAGCCTCGTCTTCTACAAGGATCTCAAGGGCCCGGCCCCCGCCAGCTGGGTGAGTGGGGAGCTGGGGGTGGGGGGAGTGAGCGGGGGAGGGGGAGGGGGGTCACACCTGTCCCAGACCCCAGGGGCTGGGAGCTGCCTGGCAAGGGGCTGCCCTGCCCCCACGCCCCCCCGTGCAGCCCCCCCTGCAGCCCAGGGGGTACTTTGGGCCGAGCCCCCCCAGCAGCCCCGAGGCCGAGCGATGCCCGTGGGTGCTGCCCTGACGCCCCCTCCCCTGGCCCCCAGAGACCCGCCAGCAGCAGGCCCGAGAGCAGCGTGGACCTGCGGGGCGCCGTGCTGGAGCGGGCGCGAGACATGTCCAGCAAGAAGAACGTCATTCATGTGAGTGTGTGGGGAGCCCCAACTCCCAGCAATGCCCCCGCAGGGACCCAAACCCCCCAGCTCCCAGCCATCCCCCCCAGGGACCCAGAAACCCCCCCGGGATCCCAGCAACCTCTGCACGGACCCAGAACCCCCCTGGCTCCCAGTCATACCCCCACAGGGACCCAGAACCCCCCCGGCTCCCAGCCACCACCCCGCATGGACCCAGAACCCCCCTGGCTCCCAGCAACGCCCCCCCAGGGATCCAGAAACCCCCCCTGGGATCCCAGCAACCTCCCCAGGGACCCAGAACCCCCCCGGCTCCCAGCAACCCCCCAGAGCAGCCTGAGAGACGCTCCCCTCAACTGCCCATGGGGGCCCTGCGGGGAGGGGGCTGCCCCTGCCCGGCCCCCTGACCTGCTGGGCCCTGCCTGGAGACCAGCCCCTTCTCCCCATGGGGGGCCCTGCGGGGAGGGGGCTGCCCCTGCCCGGCCCCCTGACCTGCCTGTGCCCCCCTGGCAGCTCCGCACAGTGACTGGCAACGAGTTCCTGCTGCAGTCGGACAGCGAGGCCGAGATCCAGGACTGGCACCAGACTATCAAGGGCGTCATCCGTAGGCTGGTGAGTGCCGGCGGGCAAAGGGTTAACGTGGCCCAGGCCTGGGTATTGGGGGCCCCCACCCGTGGGGGAGCTGGGGACGGGAGGCGATAAAGGAGCTGCCCCCCACCAACTTCCCCCCCCCCCGCCCTGCTCGGTGCCCCTCACTCCCGACCCGCAGCCCCTGCTGGCCCAGCCCTGGGCTCCCCACACCCAGCTCTGCCGGTGCCCCTCACTCCCGACCCGCAGCCCCTGCTGGCCCAGCCCTGGGCTCCCCACACCCAGCTCTGCCGGTGCCCCTCACTCCCGACCCGCAGCCCCTGCCAGCCCAACCCTGGGCTCCCCCAATCCCCAGCTCTGCCGGTGCCCCTCACTCCCGACCCGCAGCCCCTGCCAGCCCGGCCCTGGGCTCCCCCCACCCAGCTCTGCCGGTGCCCCTCACTCCCGACCCGCAGCCCCTGCTGGCCCAGCCCTGGGCTTCCCCCACCCAGCTATGCCGGTGCCCCTCACTCCCGACCCGCAGCCCCTGCCAGCCCAGCCCTGGGTTGCCCCGAACGTGGGGAATGCCCAGCACGCTGCCCCTCCGGCTCTGTCCCCTTGCGTGGCTGGGAGCGGTTCCCATCCCCCACTGGCTGCTGCCTGGCCTGACGCGTCCCCCTGCGCCCCAGGACCGGGAGAACCCCCTGGACGAGCCGGGCTACGTGCTGCGCCGGGCGGGCAGCTCCGAGCTGGGGGACCTGAGCGGGGACGAGGAGGACGAGGGGCTGAGGCCGAAGGACAGCTGGAAATCCTCCGGTAGGTGCCCTCCGCATGGGGGGGGGGGGCTGGCCTTGGGCTCGGGGGAGGGGAGGGGGCGACGGGCCTGGGGGGCTCTGTGGCTGCTTCACCCCCTCTGCCCCCCTCCAGGCTCCCTCCGCAGCCCGGACAGCAGCGAGAGGAAGCGAGTGAAGAGCAAACTGAGGCGCTTCATCGTCAAGCGGCCCCCGCTGCAGAGCCTGCAGGAGAAGGGGCTCATCCGAGGTGGGGACCCCCCCCGTCGCTCCCCGTGCCCCCCACTCCCCTGCATCCCACCCCCCTGCCCCACCGCTGCAGAGCCTGCAGGAGAAGGGGCTCATCCGAGGTGGGGACCCCCCTCTCCCATCACTCCCCCTGCCGGCCCTATAACGATGCTGGTTCCGGGGACCCAACTGAGAAGCTGATTCAGGACAGATTGCTCAGAGCAGGGCAGTTACAGCCCCAGGCTGGGGGTTTTCCACCTCGAAGGCACCAGCCCAGCCAGCCAGAGAGGACTTCGCTCTCACCCCACTGGCTAACCACACGTCACCCCAGCAATTCCCTCAGACGCTCCAGTGTCCCAGTATCCCCACCAGGGCCACTCGCTATGGGGACGAATGGTTATGAAAACCAATGCCCCAGTCAAAGAAAAAAAAGTTCTTCCCATCCCAAAGGACCAAGCCCCAGCCCCAGGTCAATACACAGATCAGATCTTACCCACGAATCACGCTGCTGCCAAGTCTTTAGATCTAAAATCGAAAGGTTTATTCATAAAAGGGAAAAGCTACAGGTGGCAGCTAGACTTGGGGAAATGGAATCAGTCACGTACCGTGATAGCCAAGTTCTTGGTTCAGGCTTGTAGCAGTGATGGGATAAACGGCAGGTTTGAATCAAGTCCCTGGCACATCCCCAGCTGGGATGGGTCCTCAGTCCTTTGTCCAAGGCTTCCGTGTAGCAAAGTCCCTCCAGGGGTGTGACGAGGCGGTTCTGGTGGGACCCAACTGAGAGAGTCAATTCAGGACCAATTGCTCAAACAGGGCAGTTACAGCCCCAGGCTGGGGGTTTTCCACCTCTAAGGCAAACCAGACCAGCCAGACAAAGAGGACCGTGGTTTCACCTCACTGGCAACCACAAGTTACAAGCAATTCCCTTAGACGCTCCAGTCCCCCAGTATCACCACCAGTCCCACTCGTCCTGGGGATGAATGGTTATGAAAACCAACCCTCCATAAAAGAAAAAGGTTCTCCTGATCCTAAAGAATCAAGCCCCAGACCCAGGTCAATATACACATCAGAGCTTACCCACAAATCACGCTGTTGCCAATCCTTTAGAATCGAAAATCGAAAGGTTTATTCATAAAAGGAAAAAGATAGAGATGAGAGCAAGAGTTGGTAAAATGGAATCAATTACATACAGTGATGGCAAAGTTCTTGGTTCAGGCTTGTAGCAGTGATGGAATAAACTGCAGGTTCAAATCAAGTCTCTGCTACAAACTGAAGCTCTGAACAAAGGACTGAATGACCCATCCCAGCAGGGGATGTTCCAAAGTCCCTCCAGAGGTCAGAAGCAGGATTGAAGACAAGATGGAGATGAGGCATCAGCCTTTTATAGGCTTTTCCAGGTGTAAGAACCTCTTTGTTCTTACTGTGGAAAATTACAGCAAAATGGAGTCTGGAGTCACATGGGCCAGTCCCTGCACCTTGCTGAGTCACAAGGCGTGTCTGCCTCCTCTCCATGGGTCAGTTGTGTAGCTGATGGTCCTCAATGGGCCCTCAAGCAGGCTAGGCAGAGCTGACACCAACTTGGCTGGGGTGTCCCCCAGAAGCAGAGCGAACGTTTGAAATACAGACAGTCCGGAGCCAATACCCCTAACGTCAGCTACAACGAGACACACGTACCCGGACCCCTCCCGGGACCCCTCCCGCCAACCTTTCGCCAACAGCACCTTGGGTGCAACAATGAGCTATACGGTTCCAGTTCATGTCAGTAACGTCACACCCCACCCCTCTGCAGCCCATCCCCCTGTACCCCATTCCCCCTGCGCCCCCTGCCCCACCGCTGCAGAGCCTGCAGGAGAAGGGGCTCATTCGAGGTGGGGACCCCCTCCCCGTCACGCCCCCTGCCCCCGTCTACCTTCACCCCATCCCCTGCCCCCCAGCCCATGTATCGCTTCCCCACCCCCTGCCCCCCAGAACACCCCACCCCTTGCTCCTCATCTCCCCCAGCCCCTCTGTAACCCACCCCCTGCCCCCTGCCACTTCAGAAGCTGCAGACGAAGGGGTTCAGTCAAGGAGGGGACCCCCATATGCCCTGCCCCGCTCCCCCCTCCCGCTGATACAGGACTGCATGGCCTTCGGGGACATTTGATGCAAATGATTTAATAAGGAAATTTGCATATTTGTAAAAACTGCCCCCTGGCCCCACTCAGCCCTGCCTCCCTCCCCGCTGGACCCTGTTCTCAGCCCCCTCCCTTTTCACTCACCCAAAACTTGGTGCCCACAGCACCCCCCAGTGGCAGCTGTTGGGATTGCAGCTGGTGGGGCGAGGGGCCGGGCTGGGCAGCCCTGGGGGTGAGAGCTGCCCCCCCCCCGCCCCCCGGGTCTGTTTCTGCACCCCTGAGGGCCCCCGGCCCGGCCTGGCACCCACCGCTGCCCTCTCTCCAGACCAGGTCTTCGGCTGCCGGCTGGACGCCCTGTGCCAGCGGGAGAACGACACGGTGCCCCGCTTCGTTCGGCTCTGCGTGGAGGCCGTGGAGAAGAGAGGTAGGAGCCCCGCGGGCAGGTGCCCGGTGTGCCAGGCCCCCCCAGCGTGGCGCCCCTCCCTCCCTGGGGCCCTGCCTGCCATTCAGGGGGATCTTTCTGCATGGGCCACACATACGGGGGCGTCCCAGAGCCCCTCGCGCCCCAGCCCACGGGTCGTTCCACCCGTGCCCAGCCAGCGCCACCGGCACCCAGGGAGGGGGAAGAGACCTCGGGGGGCAGACGTGCTCCCCCGTGGGACCTCCGAGTGGGGCCTGGGGAGGTGGGAGGGGGGCACGCGGGGGGCTCCAAGCAGGGGCGGGGGCCACATGGAGCCCTGAGCAGAGGCAGGGGGGCAGGCGGGGGGCACACGGGGTTCTGCAGGAGGGGGGCAGGAGTCACAACTGCCCCGAGCAGAGTCTCACCCCTCCCTCCCCCGCCCCTGCAGGCCTGGACGTGGACGGGATCTACCGGGTGAGCGGGAACCTGGCCGTGATCCAGAAGCTGCGCTTTGCCGTCGACCGGGGTGAGCGTCTGCGCCCGGGGGCGAGAGGGGGCAGCTGCCTCAGGAGCTGCTCCCTGCAGGGAGGCGGCCGCCCCTCACCGTGGCCCTTGGCCTTTGCCCCGGGGCTGCAGTGGCCCGACCCAGCCGGCCTCCCCGTAAACCCTGCCCCGTTGGGCTGCCAGCAGGGTGGGGCCGTGACGGGGTGTGTTGTTTTGCAGAGCGGGCAGTGACCTCAGACGGGCGCTACGTCTTCCCGGAGCAGCCGTGCCAAGGTAGAGCCATGCCGGGCGGGCACCGTGTGCGCGTCCCCTCCCCCTGCGCTGGGCCCGCGGCCCGCCTGCCCCCGTGGCTGGGCCTGTGAGCAGAGCCCCGTGGGGTGCCCAGCGTCGCCGGCGGGGCACACGGCGCTTGGGGGGTGTTCGACGTGGGGGTGCCCGGCGTCGCCAGCGGGGCACACGGCGCTCGGAGGGGGCAGGGGTGTTCGACGTGGGGGTGCCCGGCGATGCCAGCGGGGCACACGGCGCTCGGGGGGGTGTTCGACGTGGGGGTGCACGGCGTCGCCAGCGGGGCACACGGCGCTCGGAGGGGCAGGGGTGTTCGGGGGGTGCCCGCGATGCCAGCGGGGCACACGGCGCTCGGGGGGGTGTTCGACGTGGGGTTCCCAGTGATGCCAGTGGCCCCCATACTCCACACCCTGGGCGCTCGCCGTGGGGCTGGCTCGGTCTCTCCAGCGTGGCCGGGCCGGCCCTGCGCCCCCCGCGCTCCCCGCTGCCCCCGGGGCTGACCCCCGCTGCCCCGGGGCTGACCCGCCCGTGTCCCCCAGAGGAGCGGCTGAGCCTGGCTGACCCCGAGTGGGACGACGTCCACGTTGTGACCGGCGCCCTGAAGCTCTTCTTCCGCGAGCTGCCCGAGCCCCTGGTGCCCTTCGGCCTCTTCGACGCCTTCGTGGCCGCCGCCAGTAAGGACACGTCCCCCCGCAGGGCCTCCCTGTGCCCAGCCTCCCCCCCGGGGCCCAGCCAGTGCCCAGCCCCCCACCATGGGGTCTCCCCTGTGCCGCATGCCCTGCGCCCCAATCCCAGGCAGGGGCAGGGGGGGCGGGTGCAGGCTGATGCCCCGTGTGGCTCCACCCCCCCTTGTGGGCCACCCAGCCCCAGGGGCCCAGGCTGCCTCGCGCGGCCAGTGCCCCCAGACTCCTGGGGGTGGGGTGGGGGGCAGCCCTGGGCCCCCCTCTCGTCCAGCTGCAGAGTCACGTCGCTTCTCCCCACAGAGCTCCCGGCCTACGGCGAGCGGGTGCAGCGCCTGGCCGAGCTGGTCCAGAGCCTGCCCCCCCCCAACTACGCCACCCTGCGCTACATCCTGAGCCACCTCCGCAAGTAAGGGGGGCCTGGGAAATCCGGGGGGGCAGATGTCCCTGGGGTGGGGAACAGAGCCAGGGGCTGAGGTCAGGATTGAGGGGCCCTGGCAGACATGGGGGGCCCCAGCGGCCGGCAGGGGCAGAGGGTCGGGATTGAGGAGCCCCGGTGGCATAGGGGGTCTGCAGGTCGGGATTGAGGGGTACCAGTGGCTGGGGGGGCAGCGGGTCAGGCTTGGGGGGCCCCAGTGGACATAGGGGGCTGCGGGTTGGGATTGAGGGTACCAGTGGCCGGGGGCAGCAGGTCAGGCTTGGGGCCCAGTGGACATGGGGGCTGCAGGTTGGGATTGAGGGCCCGGTGGCTGGGGGCCGCGGGTCAGGCTTGGGGGGCCCCAGTGTACATCGGGGGCTGTGGGTTGGGATTGAGGGGTACCAGTGGCTGGGGGCAGCAGGTCAGGCTTGGGGCCCAGTGGACATGGGGGCTGTGGGTTGGGATTGAGGGGTACCAGTGGCCAGGGGGCAGCAGGTCAGGCTTGGGGGCCCAGTGGACATGGGGGCTGCAGGTTGGGGTTGAGGGGTACCAGTGGCCGGGGGCAGCAGGTCAGGCTTGGGGGCCCAGTGGACATGGGGGCTGTGGGTTGGGATTGAGGGGTACCAGTGGCCGGGGGGGCAGCGGGTCAGGCTTGGGGGGCCCCAGTGGACATGGGGGGCTGCGGGTTGGGATTGAGGGGTACCAGTGGCCGGGGGGGCAGCAGGTCAGGCTTGGGGGCCCAGTGGACATGGGGGCTGCAGGTTAGGACTGAGGGCCCCGGTGGCTGGGGGCAGCGGGTCAGGATTGGGGGCCCAGTGGACATGGGGGGCTGCGGGTTGGGATTGAGGGGTACCAGTGGCTGGGGGGGCAGCGGGTCAGGATTGGGGGGGCCCAGTGGACATGGGGGGCTGCAGGTTAGGACTGAGGGGCCCCGGTGGCTGGGGGGCAGCAGGTCAGGATTGGGGGGCCCAGTGGACATGGGGGGGCTGCAGGTTGGGATTGAGGGGCCCCGGTGGCTGGGGGGCAGCAGGTCAGGCTTGGGGGGCCCCAGTGGACATGGGGGGCTGCCGGTTGGGATTGAGGGGTACCAGTGGCCGGGGGGGCAGCAGGTCAGGCTTGGGGCCCAGTGGACATGGGGGCTGCGGGTTGGGATTGAGGGCCCCAGTGGCCGGGGGCAGCAGGTCAGGCTTAGGGGCCCAGTGGACATGGGGGCTGCGGGTTGGGATTGAGGGGCCCCAGTGGCCGGGGGGGGCAGCAGGTCAGGCTTGGGGGGGCCCAGTGGACATGGGGGGCTGCGGGTTGGGATTGAGGGGCCCCAGTGGCTGGGGGGCAGCGGGTCAGGATTGGGGGGCCCAGTGGACATGGGGGGCTGCGGGTTGGGATTGAGGGGCCCCTCTCTGCCGCCCCCCAGGGTGATGGAGTACGCCGACGCTAACCGCATGACCCGGCAGAACATCGGCATCGTCTTCGGCCCCACGCTGCTGCGGCCCGAGAAGGAGCTGGCCAGCATGGCCGTGGACATGGTCCACCAGAACCAGGCCGTGGAGCTGCTGCTCGCCGAGTTCCAGCGCATCTTCCCGGCCCCCGGCGCCAGCTGAGCCCCCCACCCCTGCCCCGGACCAGGGCCAGGGCCAGCGCCACTGCCTGGAACACGCCGACCTCGGTGCCAGCTGAGCCCCCCACCCCTGCCCCGGACCAGGGCCAGTGCCGCCGCCTGGAACACGCCGACCTCGGTGCCAGCTGAGCCCCCCACCCCTGCCCCGGACCAGGGCCAGTGCCGCCGCCTGGAACACGCCGACCTCGGTGCCAGCTGAGCCCCACCCTGCCCCGACCAGGGCCAGCGCCGCCGCCTGGAACACGCCGACCTCGGCGCCAGCTGAGCCCCCCACCCCTGCCCCGGACCAGGGCCAGGACCAGCACCGCCGCCTGGAACACGCCGGCCTCGGTGCCAGCTGAGCCCCCCACCCCTGCCCCGGACCAGGACCAGCGCCACCGCCTGGAACACGCCGGCCTCAGCGCCAGCCAAGGACAATGGCCCTGGGGTCCCGTCCCGCCCCCGGGCTTCGGACAATGGAGCCCCTCCCTTGGGCCATACGCCGGGTGGGCGCCGGTGCCCCAGAGGGGAAAGGCCCCGTGCCCCATTCCCCGCCCCCCGAGCCAGCCTGTGCCCGGCGCCCTCTGCCCTGCCGGGTCTGTCGTGCCCAGTGCACCGTCTGTCTGGACTCTCGAGCCCGGAGCCGGGCAGTAAATGGCTGCTCAGGGAGCCCCCCGTCTCTGTGCTGTGATTCGCGGTGGGGGAGGGGGGGTCACCCCAGTTACTGTGAGCTGGGGGGGGCTCAAGGGGCCAGTGGAGGGGGGGCAGTTAGGCTGCTAGTCCCTCCCCTAATCGCTTCCCCTCTAACCCACTCCCCCACCCCGGAGGATAGAAGCCAGGAGTCCCTTGGGGGCACCAACCCCATTGCCCCCCGCATTGAGTGCCCCCCACCCCACTGTCCTGAGGGCATCGGCCCCGCTCCGCGACGGACCCAGCCATGCCGAGGGGGGGGGTTATTTATTTATTGATTTCTCTCCCCAGTTTACAATCAGAACAACCCCCCCCACCCCGAGCCGGAGGTTGTGCCACGCGCTGCCAGGGTCCTTCGTGGGCCGCAGAGCGAAACTCCCTGGGTGCGCCGGGGGTCGGGGGGGGCAGGACTCGCACTGGTGCCCGGCTGCGAGGGCACCGGGAGGGCAGGGAAGCTTTGCCGCTACAGGTTCTGCTGAGCAGCATGAACTGCGGGCTCTGGGCGGGTGCCCGAGGTGCCTGCCCAGCCGTGGCAGGACCAGCGCCATGGGTGGGGGGAGGGAGCCCCAGCACGCGCCTGCCAGCTGCCCACCCCGACGCTGGGGGGCCTGGCCTGACGGGAGAGTCGCAGGGGGTGGGAGGCCAGTGAGGGCTCCCTGAGGTCCTGGTGCCTGGGGTGGGGGTGCCTGGGCTCTCCCCATGGGAGATGGAGGCCGGGGTGTCACCCTGGTGACAGGGGGCCAGGCTCTCCCCCTTGGGGGGCAGGGGTCTCCCCGTGGGGTGTGTGGCTGAGGGCGGGAGTCTCCCCATGGGGGGCAGGGGTCTCCCTGTGGGGGCCAGGGGCAAGGATCTCCCTGTGGGGGGCAGGGGTCTCCCCCTGGGGTGCGTGGCTGGGGGCGGGGGTCTCCCCGTGGGGGGTAGGGGCCAGGATCTCCCTGTGGGGACTGGGGGTCTCCCCCTGGGGTGCGCGGCTGGGGGCAGGGGTCTCCCCGCGGGGGGCGGGGGCGCCCCAGGCCCGGCAGCAGCCCTGCCGGTGGTTGACGTGCTGCGAGTAGGAGCCGGAGTGGGCGAAGCGGCGGGCGCAGCGGGCGCACTGGAACGGGCGCTCCCCCGAGTGCAGCCGGGCGTGTTCCGCCAGGTGGTGCTTGTGCTTGAAGGCCTTGGGGCAGAGCGGGCAGCCGTGCGGGCGCCTCCCTGCGGGGGCGGGGACGTCAGTGCTGGGATCCCCCGGCTCCCCAATCCTGCCCCCCCCGCCGGGATCTCCCCACCTTCCCCGCCGGGATCCCCCGGCTCCCCAATCCTGCCCCCCCCGCCGGGATCTCCCCACCTTCTCCGCCGGGATCCCCCGGCTCCCCAATCCTGCCCCCCCGCCAGGATCCCCTGGCTCCCCAACCCCAGCTCCCCCCCCCGCTGGGCTCCCCACATCTCCCCAACCCCAGCTCCCCGGTCTGGAATCCCCCCCCTCATCACCCCAACCCCGCCCCTGGCTCCTCAAACCTGGCTCCCTCCCCCAACCCCAGCTCCCTCCACTAGGATCCCCATCTCCCCAGCCCCTCCTCCCAATCCTGGGCCCCCGCTGGGATCCTGGATCCCCAGCTCCCCAACCCCAGCTCCCGCGCTGGGCTCCCCATCTCCCCAACCTTGTCCCCCCACTGGGCTCCCATCATCTCCTGACCCCAGGTTCCCCTGCTACCCCCACCAGTCAGGACCCCATCTCCCCACTGGGCCCCCCCAGCTCACCCGTGTGCTCGTACTGGTGCCGCAGGAGGGAGCTGCTCTTCCGGAAGGTTTTGGGGCAGAGTTCGCACAGATACAGCCCGTCAGGGGTCCTGCGTAACCGCTTCCGGCCGCCCCCCGGCTCCCGGCCTGCCTGCAGGGGGCGCCCCCCGGCTCCCTGGGGCAGGAATGGGGCCGTCAGTGGGGCCGAGGCAGGGAACTCTGCAGCCTCCCTCCCCCGGCCGGCACAGGCCAAACCAGGGAATGCAACACCCCCAGCTCTGCTGGTGCCCCTCACTCCCGACCCGCAGCCCCTGCCAGCCCAGCCCTGGGCTCCCCACACCCCCAGCTCTGCTGGTGCCCCTCACTCCCGACCCGCAGCCCCTGCTAGCCCAGCCCTGGGCTCCCCACACCTCTGCCGGTGCCCCTCACTCCCGACCCACAGCCCCTGCTAGCCCAGCCCTGGGCTCCCCCCACCCAGCTCTGCCGGTGCCCCTCACTCCCGACCCGCAGCCCCACTTTCCCAGGGCAGTTTCTCACCGGAGGCCCGTGTTGCTCCCAGTGGCCCGTGGGCAGTGCTGGCTCCGACTCCGCCCCGTATGGGCAGAGCAGAAAGGGCAGGAACTGGGGGGCCGGCAGGTCCGGGTTCCCGTGCAGCCGAGGGGCCCCGTGCGGGAGGAGATGGCTGAGGGTGCTGGACAGGAAGGCTGGGAAGAGGGGGCAGAGAGACGTGGGCAGGTAGAGGGGCTCGTAGGGCACCGGGCCGGGCTCCGGCTCCTTGCCTGGCTTGGGCAGAGACAGGTCCAAGGGCTGCTCCATGGTGGGGGTCTCGGGGGGGGCCCGGTCAGGGCCAGGCCCTGGCACATTGGCATCTCTGGGTCCCTCCATTCCCAGGTCAGGGGGGCCCAGAAGGGGCCGGGCTGGGCCGGGGCTGTGCGGGAAACGGAGGTCTCTGCCGTAGGCCCCGCAGCCCCCAGTGCGGCCCCCCCGGGGCCTGGCAGCACATGGGTGGCTCTCCCATGGGGCCGGGGGGGCGGGCAGCAGGCAGCGGTGGGAGCTGAGGTGGGAGCTGTAGGAGCCGGAATGGGAGAAGCGCTTCTGGCAGGTGGCACATTCGTAGGGCTTCTCGCCTGGGGGGGACGGAGACAGGGGTCAGTGCTGGGGGGGGGACAGGGACACGAGCTCTGAGAGCCGCAGGGGGTGAGAAAAAGACGCGCAGACGCGGGGCCCATCCCACCCCCCCCCCCCGAGTTCCCAGCCCCCAACTCTCACCCGAGCGCTGGGACATGGGGGGCATGGGCTGCGTGGGAGGCTGGGGGGCCCTCAGCGCTGTGGATGCGCTGACAGTGGTGGAGGGAGGGACAAGAGTGGAGGGACAGAGGGGGACGGGGGGACTCACCGCTGTGGATGCGTTGACAGCGCGGGGGTTGTTGGGGACGGGGAGCAGGGGTCTCACCGCTGTGGATGCGCTGACGGGGATGGGGGTAGGGGATCAGGGGTCTCACCACTGTGGATGCACTGACAGGGGATGGAGAGGGGGAGCAGGGGTCTCACCACTGTGGATGCACTGACGGGGATGGGGGTAGGGGAGAGCAGGGGTCTCACCACTGTGGATGCACTGACGGGGATGGAGGGTAGGGGAGCAGGGGTCTCACCGCTGTGGATGCGCTGATGGGGATGGGGGTAGGGGAGAGCAGGGGGTCTCACCACTGTGGATGCACTGACAGGGGATGGAGGGTAGGGGAGCAGGGGGTCTCACCACTGTGGATGCACTGACGGGGATGCGGGGGTAGGGGAGAGCAGGGGTCTCACCACTGTGGATGCACTGACGGGGATGGGGGTAGGGGAGAGCAGCGGGGTCTCACCACTGTGGATGCACTGACGGGGATGGAGGGTAGGGGAGCAGGGGTCTCACCACTGTGGATGCACTGCCGGGGATGGGGGTAGGGGAGCAGGGGGTCTCACCACTGTGGATGCACTGACGGGGAATGGGGGTTGGGGAGAGCAGGGGGGTCTCACCACTGTGGATGCACTGACAGCGGGGGAGGGATGGGGGGGTAGAGGGGGTCTCACCGCTGTGGATTCGTTCATGCTCTTTCAGGTGGTGTTTGTATTTGAAGCCTTTCCCGCAGGCCGGGCACCTGAACGGCCGCGTCTCCGCCTGCCCCGAGACACACCCCCATCGATAGGGGCTGGACCGAGCTGCCCCCAGAGCTCCCGCACCCCCACGGCCCCCGCCCCAGCTTCCCCGTGGCTCCCCCTGCCCCCCACTCCTCTCGGGGCTCAGCCTCCCCCACCTTCCCTGTGACGCCCAGGCCCCAGGGGTCCCCCCGCCCCTCGGGCCTGGCTGCGCCGCACCTGGCTGGGGGTGGGGCGGGCTGGGGGCCGGCAGTGTGTGGCCACGTGCTGGCTGAGCTGGGCCGTGCCCCCCAGGGCCCCCTGGAGCCGGAGCCGGGCGCGCTGGCTCAGGCAGTCGAAGGCGCGAGATTCGCACTCGCAGGACGGGGCACCCGGCCACGGCGCTGGTGCTTCAGGGGGCTCCGGAGTCCGACCTGGGGAGAGAGCAGCATCGCCAGGCACAGCAGCAGCCAGGGCTGGTTGGGGGGGCTGCGGGTCGGGAGTGAGGGGCACCGGCAGAGCTGGTGGCGGAGCCCAGGGCTGGGCTAGCAGGGGCTGCGGTCGGGAGTGAGGGGCACCGGCAGAGCTGGTGGCGGAGCCCAGGGCTGGGCCAGCAGGGGCTGCGGTCGGGAGTGAGGGGCACCGGCAGAGCTGGGGGGAGCCCAGGGCCGGGCTAGCAGGGGCTGCGGGTCGGGAGTGAGGGGCACCGGCAGAGCTGGTGGCGGAGCCCAGGGCTGGGCTAGCAGGGGCTGCGGGTCGGGAGTGAGGGGCACCGGCAGCGCTGGGGGGAGCCCAGGGCTGGGCTGGCAGGGGTTGCGGGTCGGGAGTGAGGGGCACCAGCAGAGCTGTGGGGCAGACCCAGGCTGGGACACCCCCTGGAGGGGGCCGGGCTGGTGCTGAAGGTGGAGTTTGCCGCTAGGCCTTACCGTGGTTGGGGTCCGGGTGGCTGCGTCTCTGGTGCATTTCGCCCACGGCTCTGCCTTGGTCTCTTGGCGCCGGCAGGAGGGCAGCCGTGGGGCTGGGGTCCTGGCTCAGCTCAGTCTCTAGGGGGTCCCTGGCCCCCCTGAAAGCCAGCGCTGCAGCAGGAGAGACAGGAGCCAGTCAGGGACGGGGAGAGAAACTCAGGCAGTCCCTCTGGGGCCTGCACCCTGAATCCCCCCTGCCCCGAATCCCCCCCTACATCACCTGCCTGGCCCAGCAGCTCCAGCCCCACACAGCCTCGTCAAGCCCCAGGGCAGGCTCTGGGGGGACTCCCCACTTGCCACCCGCCCTGTGGCCCAGGCAGCACGGGCGGAGCTCCCCTTGCACATCCGGCCCCAGGCGCTGCAGGAACAGGTGTGAGAACGCCCAAGGCCCAGCCCTGGCCTGCACCGAGGCCGAGCAGCCCCCCACGGGGAGGGGGGGCGGAAATTGGCCCAGGCGAGGGTGTGGCCCCTGCGCTGCCCTGCTGCGGGGGGGCGCGGGGTGGAGATCCCGCCGGAGCAGCTGGTGGGGTCTCATGGCAGAGAATCACAGGACTGGAAGGGACCTCGAGACGTCCAGGCCTCTCGTGCCACGACCAAGTATTACCTAGGCCACCCCTGAGAGCTGTTTGTCCCTCCCGGGGGGGCGCAGCCCTGAAAACCCTCGCTGGGGCTGGGCCGTGTCCTGCAGCCCCCCCAGCGCCGCGCCTGCCTGGAGAGGCCCCGGCCAGGCGAAAGGCCTTTGGTTCCCGGCAGCCCCGGGAATTCCCCTGACAGCGTCGGGGGGTCTGGAGACCTCCTGTCGCCCCGCGGGCACCGTGCCAGGGCCTGGGACAGGCCCAGAAATACCAGCCAGCCAGAGAGAGCCAGGCCTGCGAGGGTTAAACCCGCCAGCGCACACGGCTGCAGAGCCCTGAACCCCCTTCCAGTACATGGGCACATGCGACCCCCCCCACACCCCCCATTCACCACACACACACACACACACCCCATTCACTGCACACGCAAATGTGCCCACACACACACACGCAAACCTGCGCACACGATTCCTTACAATAACCTTGAGGAGGCTTGAAGCTGATCCCCCCCCATCACATGCTCACCCTGGTTTGTTTTTGTAGGGTCTCCAGCACACGAAGACGAGGGGAGGCAGGGAGCCTGGCAGCTACTGGCCAAGTCTCCCCGGGCAGGGACAGGGGCTGCTGTGGCCTGTTCTGTTCTGAGTCAGACTCACCACAAGCGAGATCTGCGGGCGGCCGGGGGAGCCGGGCCCTGCGGGGCCCTTGGGGGCCAGGGGGGAAGAACGAGGCCTGGAAACTCCCCAGGACCCAGCACAGAGGGGAGCGTGGGGGCAGGGAGCTGGCAGCCCCTCGCTGCAGCCGTGACACCATCTTCGCCAGGGTGCCAGGAGTGTGGGGCGGGGAGACAGCCGGGGACGGGGTTAGCACCCTCGCCACCACCCGCTCCTTCCCCGAGCCTGGCCTGCGTATCCAGAACCTGCCCCGGCACCCAGGGGCTGATGGGGGGAGCCCAGGGCTGGGCCAGCAGGGGCTGCGGATCGGGAGTGAGGGGCACCGGCAGAGCTGGGGGAGCCCAGGGCCGGGCTGGCAGGAGTCTGTGGGTCGGGAGTGAGGGGCACCGGCAGGGCTGGGGGGAGCCCAGGGCTGGGATAGCAGGGGCTGCGGGTCGGGAGTGAGGGGCACCGGCAGAGCTGGTGGGGGGCTCCCCTAGGACCCAGCTTCACCTCCCTGTTCTCCACCTTGCAGGACTTTTGCTTTCCTTAGGTGGATCCCCTCCCCCCCAGTTTCTCTGGGGCTGCCCCTGCCCCGTGGGGCTGCCCCTGCCCCGTCATGCCGGGAGCTGGGGGAAGGGAGGTGTGACAGGAGGTTTCCAGGAGAAGCTGTTTCACTTCCTGCCCCAGGAGGCTGAGGGGGTGGGAAGCTGCAGCTCCCCCTGCCCCCGCCCGGGGCAGAGACTCTCCACGCTGGAGAGAACCTGGCCCCATCCTCACCTCCGACTGGGGCTGCGGGTCGGGAGTGAGGGGCACCGGCAGAGCTGGGGGGGGGAGCCCAGGGCTGGGCCAACAGGGGCTGCGGGTCGGGAGTGAGGGGCACTGGCAGAGCTGGGGGAGCCCAGGGCTGGGCTTGCAGGGGCTGCGGGTCGGGAGTGAGGGGCACCGGCAGAGCTGGGAGGGGGGAGCCCAGGGCTGGGCTGGCAGGGGCTGCGGGTCGGGAGTGAGGGGCACCGGCAGAGCTGGGGGGGGGAGCCCAGGGCTGGGCTGGCAGGGGCTGCGGGTCGGGAGTGAGGGGCACCTGTAGCTGGGCCCATCCCTGCCCCGTGGGTTCGTTACGCTCTGGATCCCAGCGGCTCCCCTGCCCTGGCGCTGGGCCTATGTCAGCGTGTGGGGCGCAGGTGCCCCCAGGAGGGGCCGAGGGCAGGCGGGTCCCTAGCAGGCGCTGAGCACACGGCCCCGGGCTGGGCCAGCAGCCAGAGATGCGGCCGCAGCACTCGCAGGCCGCACACCCCCAGCGGGCGCTCGCTGGAGCTCAGAGAAGGGGCCGTTTCCTGCCCCGCTCGCTGACTCAGTTCCCGCCCCAGCCCCAGCCTTCACCCTGCCGGGGACCCCGTGAGAACAGGTGGGCTCCCCAGGGCGGGCAGGGGGTGGGAGCCGAATGTTCCCAGACCTGGCCCCTGACGCAGCCCGGGGCACAGGGGGGTTGTGGAAACCCTGCGCTGGGCTGCCAGCCCCACGTCAGCGCCCGGGGGCGGGGCAGGGAACAGGCTGGGTCAGGGCAGCGTGGGGCAGGCTCGTCCCCTGGCACTGAGACCCCCCCCCCCCGTCACCACCGCTGTCCCCTGAGGCTGGGGGCTGCCTGGCCCAGGTGGGGCGGGAGGTTCAGTGCCTTCCTGGTGCTCCCCGAGCCCGGGCAGCCAGAGCTGGAGGGGAGCGGAGAGCTGGAGCCAGCCCATCATACGGGCGTCTGGGCTGCATGTGCCGGTGCCCTCGCTGCCCCCCCTGCATGCACCAGCCTGGGGGGGGCAGCTCCCTTGGAACCCATCTGGTGTCCTGGCCCCGACCCCCCAGACAGCGGGTCCCAGACGAGGGGCCCTGCCCAGCCCTGGCCCCGTGGCCAGAGCTCCACCAGCCCAGGAATGGGGGAGGACCCCCAGGACCAGCCCTGGGGGGGCACCAGAGCCGAGGGGAGGGCAGAAGACATGGGGCCCTGCAGTCCCACACGCTCACACACGCACAGACACGCCATCACACGCAGGCACACAAACGTATGCACATCACACAGTCACACACACAGATGCACAACACACACAGATGCACACAGGCGTATGCACACCATGCACGGATGCACACCACCACACACAGGCACACACACAGATGCACACCACACGCAGTCAGAGGCCCAAATGCACAATAACACGCACACGCAGGCCCTGGGCCGGAGGAGGGGGCTCAGGGCTGGGCAGGGGGGCGGCGCTGGTCTGTGGTTTCACACACTCACATGGGGGGAGTCAGAGGCAGCTGCCAAACCCAGGGACCCACCTGGGCATCGGGGTAACTCTAGTCAGAGTCTTGGACAGCTGGGAAGTGTGCAAACGCCGCACCCCTCCCCCAGCCCTGCAGGTGCCCCTCACTCCGGACCCGCAGCCCCCACTAGCCCAGCCCTGGGCTACCCCCCCCCCAGCTCTGCCGGTGCCCCTCACTCCCGACCTGCAGCCCCCGCTAGCCCAGCCCTGGGCTCCCCCCCCCCCACAGCTCTGCCGGTGCCCCTCACTCCTGACCTGCAGCCCCCGCTAGCCCAGCCCTGGGCTCCCCACCCCCAGCCCTGCCGGTGCCCCTCACTCCCGACCCGCAGCCCCTGCTAGCCCAGCCCTGGGATCCCCCCAGCGCTGCCGGTGCCCCTCACTCCCGACCTGCAGCCCCCGCTAGCCCAGCCCTGGGCTCCCCCCAGCTCTGCTGGTGCCCCTCACTCCCGACCCGCAGCCCCTGCTAGCCCAGCCCTGGGCTCCCCCCCAGCTCTGCTGGTGCCCCTCACTCCCGACCCGCAGCCCCTGCTAGCCCAGCCCTGGGCTCCCCCCCAGCTCTGCCGGTGCCCCTCACTCCCGACCCGCAGCCCCTGCTAGCCCAGCCCTGGGCTCCCCCCAGCTCTGCCGGTGCCCCTCACTCCCGACCCGCAGCCCCTGCTAGCCCAGCCCTGGGCTCCCCCCAGCTCTGCCGGTGCCCCTCACTCCCGACCCGCAGCCCCTGCTAGCCCAGCCCTGGGCTCCCCCCAGCTCTGCTGGTGCCCCTCACTCCCGACCCGCAGCCCCTGCTAGCCCAGCCCTGGGCTCCCCCCAGCTCTGCTGGTGCCCCTCACTCCCGACCCGCAGCCCCTGCTAGCCCAGCCCTGGGCTCCCCCCAGCTCTGCCGGTGCCCCTCACTCCCGACCCGCAGCCCCTGCTAGCCCAGCCTACTGGGGACAGTGGGGGGTGGGGCCATCAAGTCGGGGTGTTGCCCCAGGCGGGGCAGGAGGGGAGCAGGGACCCGGCGCCCCTTCCCGCAGGGCCCGGCTCAGTGCAGGCTCCCCATGCAGCAGGGCTCCCGGGCACACGGCCCAGCCTGGCGCCCCCGGGCCAGCCCCACCCCATCAGGTGCCTTTGAAGATGCGTGCGGGGTGGTACCTGTACGAGGCAGGTACCCGCTGAGATACCAGCCGCAGCCTCCACCCCGGCTCAGCAGCCCAGCCCCGTCCATCACGCAGCCCGGGCGCCGCCAGCTTCCCCGGGCCCCGGGCAGGGCGCCCAGGAAGTCGGATGTGACAGAGACTTGGCAGCATGTTACATCTCAAATGAGAGAGGCTGGGCCCAGGACTCCTGGGTTCTATCCCCAGCTCTGGAGGGGAGTGGGGGCTAGTGGTCAGAGCGGGGGAGGAGGAAGTCAGGACTCCTGGGTTCTAGCCCCAGCTCTGCCCCTGACTCGCTGTGTGACCTGGGGTGACTCCCTCATGCCTTTCTGGGCCTCAGTTTCCCCATCTGTAGCCAGAGGCCAGTGATCGGGCCTGGGAGGACCCAGAGCAGAGGGTGCATGGCAGAGCCGCAGGCAGGGGGCTAGTGGCCCAGCCACCCAGGAGCCCAATATCCCACCCCAGGGCCCTTGGCCATCCAGCCCACCGGGGCCGCACTGCTCTGGGGGCACGAGTTGGGCCCCCGGTACGCTGCCCTGCCCCCCACCCCACCTCCACAAGGGGGATGGGCCCAGGAGCCCAGGGACCAGGACACACCTCCCCAGGGCCCCCGGGAGCGAGGGGGCGACACCCCGTAGCCAGAAAACTACCAGCAAAGAGCGACTGCTGGGCAAGAGCGTGTACAGCAACCCTGACACACACCCACACACGGTGCACGACTGCCTGACACACACACACCCCGCGCACAACTGCCTGACACACCTCGCACAACTGCCACGCACAACCACCTGACACACACACACACGGTGCACAGCAACCCTGACACACACACACCCCCCGCGCACAACTGCCTGACACCTCGCACACCTGCCACGCACAACCACCTGACACACACACAGTGCACAGCCCTGACACCCACCCACCATGCACAATCACCTCACGCACCTCGCACACCTGCCACGCACAACCACCTGACACACACACACACCATGCACAACCACCTGATGTACACACACCACACATAACCCTGACACACACACACACACACCACACACCCCTCCCCCCCGCAATTCCCCCCAGCAGGCACATGGACGGGGGTAAAACTCCCCCAGTGAGCGACCCTGACCCAGCCCCAGGGTCACCAGCCCTGTGCCCCCCAGACCCTCAGAGCGAAGGAGGAATCTGACTCTGCTTCCCCCCACGTCACTAATTAATTTGCTAATTAATAAACACAATCAGCAAAGCCAGCCAGCCCCCCACTCCACTCCCAGCCCCCCAGCAAGCCCCCCAGCCGGTCCCCCCTCTGATCCCAGCCCCAGCCAGCTCCCCACTCCACTCCCAGCCCCAGCCAGCGCCCCTTTGATCCCAGCCCCGCCTCTGATCCCATCCCTCCAGCCAGCTCCCCCCTCCACTCCCAGCCCCCAGCCAGCCCCTCTGATCCCAGCCCCCAGCCAGCCCCACTCCACTCCCAGCCCCAGCCGGTCCCCTCTGATCCCAGCCCCCACTCCACTCCCAGCTCCCCTCTGATCCCGGCCCCCATGCTCCGATCCCTGCCCCACAAATCGCCCCTCAGCCCAGCCCCCCAACTAGCCCCCGAGCCCCGGCCCAACTCCTGCCACCCAGCCCCGGGGAGCAGAGCCCGGCCGCTTCCTCACCGCGTCTCCCGCCGGCTCCGGAGCCACGATGCGGGGCTGCCGCCGGCTCCGCGGGCTGAGTGCGGGGCGCCCCGGGCCGCTGCCCGGACCCGCCCCGACGGCGGGGGGCGGGATTCGGGCGGGGCGGGGAGGGAGCGGCCCAGGTGTCCGCTCCCCGCAAGGGGGCCGGGGGGCAGTAAGGGGGGGCGCTGGGGTCACCCAGGGGCAGGGGGATCACCCCATTCAGGCACTGGGGGGCAGGGAGCACCCCAGGAGTACAGGCAATGGGGGGAGGGGCGGGGAGCAGCTCAGGGGAGCAGGCAGTGGGGGGAGGGGCGGGGAGCAGCCCAGGGGAGCAGGCAGTGGGGGGGAGAAAGCCAGGACAGGACAGGACAGGGCGCACCCCTCCCCCACCCCGGCGGTGATCTCGGGTGTGTCACTTCCCCTCTCGCTGCCTCAGTTTCCCCCTGCTTGCCCTGAAGCCAGCCCCCTTGGAGCCCTCCCGCTGCCTCGCTCACCGGGGCAGGTTGGGCCCTGGGCCCAAGTGGGGATGGCAGGAGACGGGAGCAGGGCATAGCTGACGGGGTTAATCTTCATCCCGGGAGCCTATTGGCTGAGAGGCCGTGAAGGGTGTGGTGGGGATTTTGCCACAACCCAGGCAGGCCGTGACATCATCATCAGGGCCATGACATCATCCCCGCCCATGACATCAGAGCAGGAGCCCCTCCCTTTCTCTCAGCTGTTAGCTCGCCCTGCTGCCCCCTGGCGCTCCTAGGCCGGGCTGGCGTTAGCTGGGACTGGGGTGCCCAGGCCTGGGGACCATGACACGGGCATCGTGGGAGGAGGGACCCGGCCGTGGGCAGATTCCCCTCCCCCTCCGGGAGCTCAGCCTGTTTCTTCCAGATGCCCTCCCCCACACGGGCTTTGGGGACGCCTCCCCCCCAGCAGCACCCCTCACTTGGATGGCTTCGCCCTCTGGCCCCACCCCGGGAGGTCCCGGACACCTGGGTTCTAACCCTCCCTCTGCCACTGGCTCCCTGCGTGACCCTGGGCGTGTGGCTGGGTTCCCCCAGTTGTAGGAGAGGGGGTGATGCCTGCAGGACGCGACTGGCACAGGCTGGGGGCTCTGAGATCTTCCCATTACTGGGACTTTCCAGTGGGGAGAGCTGGAAAGGCCGGGCCGGGCTAGCAGGGGCTGCGGGTCGGGAGTGAGGGGCACCGGCAGAGCTGGGTTGGGGGGAGCCCAGGGCCGGGCTGGCAGGGGCTGCGGGTCGGGAGTGAGGGGCCCCGGCAGAGCTGGGGGTGGGGAGCCCAGGGCTGGGCTAGCAGGGGCTGCGGGTCGGGAGTGAGGGGCACTGGTAGACCTGGGGGAGGGGGCGGGGGAGATTTTCACATCCTTTGCCTGACTTACCTGAGTCTCAGCCCGGCATCCTCCTTAGAACAGTCACTGAACCAACCTCAGAACCCCCCCCCCGGCCTGCGTCCCCCCCACACCTGAGGGGGGCACCGGGGGTTACCAGAACATTTGTTTGCTGATAAAACTCTCCACCCGCCCAGGGGATCTGGGAAGTGACGCCTGAACCTGCGGGTGAGTCAGTGCAGCTGCCTCAGCTCCAGATGCCCTGACACCCAGCCAGCCTGCTCTGACCACTGGGCCCCGCTCCCCTCCCAGAGCTGGGGGGAGAACCCAGGCGTCCTGGCTCCCAGCCCCCCTGCTCCGACCACTGGGCCCCGCTCCCCTCCCAGAGCCGGGGGGAGAACCCAGGCGTCCTGGCTCCCCAGCCCCCTGCTCTGACCACTGGGCCCCGCTCCCCTCCCAGAGCTGGGGGGAGAACCCAGGCGTCCTGGCTCCCAGCCCCCCTGCTCCGACCACTGGGCCCCGCTCCCCTCCCAGAGCCGGGGGGAGAACCCAGGCGTCCTGGCTCCCAGCCCCCCTGCTCCGACCACTGGGCCCCACTCCCCTCCCAGAGCCGGGGGGAGAACCCAGGCGTCCTGGCTCCCCAGCCCCCTGCTCTGACCACTGGGCCCCGCTCCCCTCCCAGAGCCGGGGGGAGAACCCAGGCGTCCTGGCTCCCAGCCCCCCTGCTCCGACCACTGGGCCCCGCTCCCCTCCCAGAGCTGGGGGGAGAACCCAGGCGTCCTGGCTCCCAGCCCCCCTGCTCCGACCACTGGGCCCCGCTCCCCTCCCAGAGCTGGGGGGAGAACCCAGGCGTCCTGGCTCCCAGCCCCCCTGCTCCGACCACTGGGCCCCGCTCCCCTCCCAGAGCCGGGGGGAGAACCCAGGCGTCCTGGCTCCCAGCCCCCCACTGTAACCATGTAAAACGCCATCACCACCCATCTGCTTTGCTCCCCCTGCCCTGTGTGCCGGCCTCTCTCCCCACATCCTGTCCCGGAGCCCCCCAGAGCTGCAGGCCCCGTAACGCCCCCTGCCCTGGAGGGAGGCTGGGAGCTCAGTCGCTGCAGCCTGTTCCCCCCCCAGCAGCCGGGGGGGGGGCTGTCAGTGCCCTGGGGGGGGCTGGGGGACCCGTACTGACCAGGTGCAGGCTGAGCCCCCTGCTCCGCTCTCAGGTGCCTGCCGCTCCCAAACGAGCCTCCCCCTTTGTTCCCCAGAACCCCCACACTCTGGGGGGCACCAGCCCAGCAAGAGATGTGGGGCCCCAGCACATCGGGGGCCCTGAGCTCGGGGCCTGGGACAATTGTTCCCCCTTCCCCACTGTCAGGCCTGTGGCCTGGGACGCCGGAGAAACCCCCCAAAGCCTCCCCCAGCGAGGGGCCTGCCCCACAAGCCAGTGCCCGCGGCAGCAGCCTGAGCTGGGCCCCAGCTATGGGGGTGGGGGGGGCCGAGGGACCCTCTGATGGGCCCCGGGTCTGTGCAAAGGGTGGGGCGTCCCCCCACCTGCCCCTGCCAATGAGGTCCCCCCCCACAAAAGGCCCCCAGCCCCTAAAGTCGTTCCCCAGAGCAAGGGACTGGCCTGAGGAGCCCCCCCAAGACCCCCCTGGGAGTGGGACCAGGCCCACCCGCCAAACCCTGCTCCACCCAGCCCAGACGGGGGCGGGGGGTGTCCTGTCCCCTCAGCCCCCCTGGGCCAAGGGGCAGAGGGCCGGGCGCTCTGGGGCAGGGGCGCGGGGGGAGGCTGGGCTGATGTCAGCCCCCCCCCCCGATGTTCCCAGGGCGAGGGGGGCAGGCAGTGGAGTGAAATCCAGGAGCTTCCCAGAGGGGTGGGGGGGGAGGCCCAGATCCCGGTGACCTCACGTTCCCTGGGGGCCCGGGCCGGGGGGGGGCGTCCGCACCATGTGCCATGAGAAAACTACGCTCCTGTGAGGGGCGGGGACGCAGCTGGGGAGGGAGCCGGGGGGCTCGTAGGGGCCCAGACAATCCCCCAGGCCCGGGAACGTCGCCCTGGAAGGGTTTAGGGGAGTCCAGCTGCAGAGAGCCCCTGCCCACCCCTGCCCAGCGCCCACGCACGGGGGGCTGCTGCCGGGACTCTGGCTGGGTGGGGCCAGCGCCCCCATCTCGGCTGGGGGCCTGGTTCCCAGGGGCGGGGCCTGCATCTCGCTTGGTGTTTGACCAGCCCTGGCACAGCGAGGCCGGGGCCCGGGTCTGAGCCCCCAGCTGCCTTTGTGATGTGATGGCACCAGCCCTGATGCCAGGGGAGGATTTCGTCCGGCAGCCCTGCCCCTGCTGAGCCCCCGGCCCCCAGAAAACCATGGCTGGATGGGACCCGGGGCAGCCCCCAGGCCCCAGAGGCCTGGGGTCGGAGGAAGCCACAGTGGGGGAGGATCCAGGGGCTGGGGCTTGTTAGCAGCACATCCAGGGTGCCCCCCCGGGCCCTATGGGCAGGGACTGTGGGACTCACCTCACATCGAACCAGGGGGTCTCCCCCAGCAGCCACCTGGCCCATGGAGCTTGTCAATGCTGCCCTGACAAAGGCTTCACCCCCCAGCTCCTGCCCTGACGGTGTGGGGGGGAAACGTTCCCTCCTGTCGCCTGCCCCGAACCCTGGCAGTCCAGAGCCCCTGTCATTGCTGCCCCTGTTCCCACCCAGCTGCAATGGGGCCAGCCCCTAGCGAGGGCGTGTGATGCTCACCCGGGGCCATGCACCCCTGCTCCCCCCAGGGCTGTGCAACCCCGCGGCATGGTGCCGTCTCCTGGAGGAGCTGAGGCCTCGGTGGCCTCCTGCAGCGTGGAGTCCCGCAGGTGAACCGCGCCTTGCGGCACAAGCAGTCCCTTTGCCCTGGGCAGTGGCACGGCCTCCTCTTCCCCCCCAGCTCCCACCCCTCCTCTCTCTGCTGGGGAATGATTTGACACTGGATCGTGGGGCTGAGCTGAAGGGTGCATGTGAGTTTGGTGAGCTCGGTGAGCCAGGACACCCTAGATACACTGGGCCGTCGGGGGCCCCTTCTCCAGCGCTGGGCCGTAGCGATTGTTCGTCATTTGGTCCGTTTCTGCGCAGGTCCAACGTGGGAACAGACTCGATGCACCCATGGGAGAGGGGGTTTGCCGCCGCGCCGCCGCCAGCCCTCGGCTGCTGGGCTTTTAGCCCGGATGGCACAAGCCACCTGGAGAGCGGCGTTCGCCGGAACATCCTGCGGCGTCCAGCATCTTGGCCGGGGGCTGGGCAGCCCCCGGCGCGACGGGGCCCTGATCTCGGGCAGGGTCTGGGCAGCACCCGGCGCGACGGGGCCCTGATCTCGGGCAGGGTCTGGGCAGCACCCGCACAAAGGGGCCCTGATCTCGGGCAGGGTCTGGGCAGCGCCCGGCCCGACGGGGCCCTGATCTCGGGTAGGGTCTGGGCAGCACCCGGCGCGACGGGGCCCTGATCTCGGGCAGGGTCTGGGCAGCGCCCGGCGCGACGGGGCCCTGATCTCGGGTAGGGTCTGGGCAGCTCCCGGCCCGACTGGGCCCTGATCTCGGGCGGGGTCTGGGCAGCGCCCGGCGCGACGGGGCCCTGATCTCGGGCAGGGTCTGGGCAGCTCCCGGCTCGACGGGGCCCTGATCTCGGGCAGGGTCTGGGCAGAGCCCGGCCCTGATCTCAGGTAGGGTCTGGGCAGCGCCCGGGCCCTGATCTCGGGCAGGGTCTGGGCAGCGCCCGGCTCGACGGGGCCCTGATCTCGGGTAGGGTCTGGGCAGCGCCCGGCACGACGGGGCCCTGATCTCGGGTAGGGTCTGGGCAGCGCCCGGCGCGACTGGGCCCTGATCTCGGGCAGGGTCTGGGCAGCGCCCGGCGCGACGGGGCCCTGATCTCGGGCAGGGTCTGGGCAGCGCCTGGCCTGACGGGGCCCTGATCTCGGGCAGGGTCTGGGCAGTGGCCGACGCGACTGGGCCCTGATCTTGGGCAGGGTCTGGGCAGCGCCCGGCCTGATGGGGCCCTGATCTCGGGCAGGGTCTGGGCAGCGCCCGGCCCGATGGGGCCCTGATCTCGGGCAGGGTCTGGGCAGCTCCCGGCGCGACTGGGCCCTGATCTCGGGCAGGGTCTGGGCGGCGCCCGGCCCAGCAGGGCCCTGATCTCGGGCAGGGTCTGGGCAGTGCCCGGCACGACGGGGCCCTGATCCTTTGGCTTCTAGCTGCTCCAGGACCAGAAATCAACAACAATTTCACTCCCCTGAGGAATTTTTTGTTTAATGATTAGTTCGTATTGGAATTTTTTGTTGCTAGCAAACAGAGGACGGCGCTTGACAGGTACAAAACCCCACGGACGCGTATAGATACTATGTACAGAGCTGCGCCGGGGCCGCGCCGGGCACCAGGAGTCGGATTTTGGCCATTCCCCCGCCAGCCTGTCTAGCAGATCTCCTGCCCCGGTGGGCGGGGAGCCGGCAGCGCCCGCCTGTCGCTCAGACCAAACGCAGCGAACGAGACGACGGGTTTTTTAAAATTATTTTTCTTTGGTTTTTCAGTTTTAAGTTAAGACTTTGCTGCGAGCCCCTCCCCCGCCGTGCCACTGGAGGGGGGGAGAGGCGGAATGAGGAGGGGGGGTAAATTGCAGCAGACCCTGGCCCAGAGAAGGGGCGATAGGATGGGCTACACATGCAGCATCTGATGGGAGAAGGGCCCTGGCATGGGGGCAGCCTGGCACAGGGACGGAGGGCACTGGGCACTGCAGTCTGGTGGGGGCTGCCCACCCCCATGGCCTGTCACCGCCTTCCTGGCCTTGGGACAGCTGAAGGCAGGTGGGAGACAGGGCCAAGCGCCAGCCCAGGGCAGTCTCAGGGGCTCCAGATTCCTGGTCTGCGGCCACTTGGCCCTGCCCTCGAGGCTCCCCCACCCCACAGCCTGGGGATCATGCAGCTGCCTCTGGGGTGGGGCGCGCAGCTGCGTATAACGGGCGCTCCCCCTCCCTCCTGCCCTGGAAAGACTCGAGGCCCCCACGAGGGGAGTGGGATGGGGGTGGGACATCTCCCAGGACGGCCCCCTGAGGGCCTGGGGGAGCTGCCCTGCGGCCGCAGAGGGGAGCAGAGGCTCGTCCTCTTCCGACAAAGCCCACAGGGATGGGGGGCTGGAGGCGGGATGGACAGATGGACGGACGGACAGATGGGTGGCTGCTGAATCGCTAGGAGCATCCCATGCCCATGGGGGGCCCCTTCTCCCGGGTGTGGGGCGCTGGGCAGCCCGTCGAGGGGGGCGTCTCCTGCCCGCGGGCGCTGGGGGCCCGGGGAGGCGCCTCAGGACAGGGTGTTGAGGAAGTGGTTCTCCCCCGCCAGCGAGCTCAGCATGGAGCTCATGTCTCCCACGGCCATGTTGGGGGGCCCGGGCGGGGGCAGCCGGGCGGGGCTCAGGGCCGGGGGCTCCGGGTCGTCCAGGATGGCCGTGAAGTCCAGGTGCGTGTTCTCCAGGTCCAGCGAGTCCAGGCTGTTGGAGACCTGCCCCTCCGGCGCCAGGTAGGGGAAGGAGTCGGCCTTGAGGCGCTCCAGGCCGGGGGCAAAGGGCCGGCCGGGATCCTGGCCCCCGCAGCTGGCCGGCTGGTGCCCCTGGGCGCCCTTCCCCGGCCCCGGGTAGAACAGCAGGGCCGGCTCGGCGGGGCCCTCGGGCGGGGCGTGCAGGGGGGGCAGCCGCAGCAGCCTGCGGGGACCGGCCTCGGGGGGCTCGCAGGAGGGGCCGCCCGCGTAGCCCAGGCTGTGCTGCCTGCTCGGGGGCCTGGGCCCGCCAGGCGGGTGGGGCCCCAGCTCGGGGCTGAAGCACTGGCTGGCCGGGGGCTGGCTCTCGGGCGGGCCCAGGGGGGGCCCTGGCTTGGCCGGGTAGCCAGCATACTTGGGGCTGAGGTACGGCTGGGGCGCCGGGGGGTGCCGCAGGGGCTCCCCGCCCAGCCCCACCATGAGGTCCCCGGCCTTCGGGGGGGGCTGCGGCTGCTCCCCCCACATCAGCGCCTGCTGGGACTGCACGTAATTCCGCACCATCAGCTCCTTGACCTGCAGCATGGGGGTCTGGGGCCGCCTGCCCGGGGGGGTCATGGCGAAGCAGGAGCCCTGCTGGGGCTCGGCCGGGTACCCGCTGCCGGGGGCGGCCGCCATGGCCCTGGGCTGGCCGAACGGAGCTGCTGGCGGCTGCTGCACGTTCTGGCAGGGGGTCAGCGCCGGCGCCGGCAGCTGCTGCTCGGCTTTGATCTGCAGCTGGCTGAGCTCGCCAAACTGCTGCCCGCCGGCGAACCCGCCCGGGTGGCACATGCCCATGTGCTTGGGCTGCGGCTCGCAGGCACCCGGAGTCGGGTACTGGTGGTGGCAGTGCCGGCTGCCCAGCGGGCTGGGCACCAGGGGGTTCAGCTCCAGGCTCCCCGGGGCGGCCTCATCCCAGGGCGCTAGGATGCTGGCATCGGGCGGGTGCATGCCCTGGAAGTGCTGGTTCACCTGGCACTGGGGGAGGGAGTAATCGGGCTGCCCCAGGTCCCCCTGCAGCTCCCCGTGGGCACCTGGGCTCAGCTGCATGCCCCCCATGGTCCTGTGGGCACCGATATAGGCACCCTCCCCCTGCAGCTCCATGCCTGGCCCCTGGCACTGGAAGCCCTGCTCCGGGTAGCCCAGGTACTGCTCCATCTCCCCGGGCCCCTCCATGGCCACGCTCTCCAGGAAGACGTTCTCGCTGATGCTGGGCGGGCGAGGGGAGAAGAGGTGGCGCTGCAGGCTGGCATCGGTGCCGCCGAGGGGCTGCAGGCCGGCCCTGCCCAGGGCCGATGCGCTCACGTTACCCATGCTCTTGAAGCGCTGCACGTTGGGCGCGGCGTGCGGCTCGGCCGCCGTCCGGGCGGGGTCGCTGGCCCGCCGGGTGCCGTGCCCGGGCGCCAGGTGCGGGTGGAGGCTGTAGCCGGGGTACTCGGTGGTGCCGTGCCGCCGCAGCGAGCCGTTGGCCAGGAAGGGTGGCCCGGCTGGGCCCGGGTAGTCCCCGGGGAACCCCGTCCTGCCAGCCAGGGCCGCCCGCTCCATGCTGGGCAACGGGGTGGGCGGGGGGCCGCCAGTGGCCGCGGCGTACTTGGCTTTGAGGTGGTAGTGCTGGGCCGGCGTCAGGCCCGGCAGCCCCCCGCAGTGGCTGGCCTCGCTGGAGCGCCGGGAGGCGTCGGGGGAGATGGGGTCGTAGGCGTCGGCCAGGCCCAGGCTGTTAGGGAGCCCCCCCGGCCCCTCGGCGGCCCGCGGGTAGGGCGAGGCCAGCGAGGAGCGGCGGCTGACGGTGTAGGCCGAGCTGACGGTGCTGGTGGTGCTGGCCCGGCGCTCGCTCGCCGGCGGCACGGAGGCCAGGTCGCTGGCGGAGAGCTCCAGGACGCGGCGGTGGGAGGCCGCGGGGGGTGGGCCGCACAGGCTGGGCATCTCCCCGGCGGGGCCTGCAAAGGCGGCGGGGTGGGGGGGGGTGGGTTACTGCAGGGACGGGAACGAGCCTGGCTCCCAGGGCACAGGCCCAGCGCCTGAGGGGTGGGGAACGATGGGGGGGGTTGGGCCAAAAGCCAAGGCATGGGGGCAGCTGGGAGGTGCAGGTTGGTGGCCAGGAGGTCAGGTGTGTGGGGGTGACTGAGGGGGGTGCAGGTGGCTGGGGGTGCAGGTGGCTGGGAGTAGCTGTGGGGGTGCAGGTGCCTGGGGGCGGCTGGGGGTGCAGGTGGTTGGGAGTAGCTGTGGGGGTTGCAGGTGGCTGGGGGTATCTGGGGGGGTTGCAGGTGGCTGAGGGGACTGGGGGGTGCAGATGGCTGGGGGTGTGGGGTGGGGGTCTGGATCTAAACTCTTGTTCTGTAACTGAGCTGGCGTCGAGCTGGCTGCGGGGTCCTTCACCCTCCCCCGGGGGCTGGCTGCTCCCCATTCCTTTTATCCCCAGGGCAGTGGGGGGGCTGGTCTCAGCTCAGAGACCCCTAGTGGCCCTCTGGGAGGCTGGACCCACCTGCCCCAGCCCTGTGCCCTGCCAGAGGCACAAGCCCCCCCAGTCCCCATCTGGCCCCACTCACTGGAACCTCCCCGAGCCTGTCCACCCGGCGCCATGCAGCCACCTCTGGGGTGGGGCACGGCAGCTGTTTATACCAAGATCCCTCCTCCAGGCCCGAGGTGCAGCTGCCTCTGGGGCCGGGGGCAGAGAATGTGTCCGACTGAATGGCTGGGGCGGGGACATGGAGGGGTGGGGGGCAGAGCAGAAATACTGAGCTCTGAATGTGGCCGGGACCCCGAGCTCAGTGCAGCTGCGGTTTATGTCTTAGCTGTAAGACAAGACCTGTGGGAGCACAGCGCCCCCTAGTGCCATGCCAGGGCCCTGGGACCAACGCAGCCTGAGGGGGGGAGAGCGCCCCCTGCTGAGCCCCCCCTGCTCCCTACAGCACAGCGCCCCCTAGTGCCGTGCCAGGGCCCTGGGACCAACGCAGCCTGACGGGAGAGCGCCCCCTGCTGAGCCCCCCGCTCCCTACAGCACAGCGCCCCCTAGTGCCGCACTGGGGCAATGGGGGCCAACGCAGCCTGACAGGAGAGCGCCCCCCGTTGAGCCCCCGATCCGCTCCCGGCACCCCCTTCCTGCCCAGGGTGGTTTCCCGCCCCAGCCCTCGCTGGCCTGGCCCTGCCCGGCCGAGGGCTCACCGGTGCCAGGGATGGCCGGCAGCTTCAGGCCCTTGCCGGGCGGGGGCTTCCGCAGCTGCTTGAACTTGTCGATGCGGAGGTTCTCCAGGCGGCGCAGGGCCGAGAGCCCCGAGGCGCCCATGGGCTCCCCCGGTGGGGGGTCCTCCAGCGTGGACAGGTCCTCGAAGCTGCCGCCCGGGTTGGCGTTCATCTCCACCCCGCTGTCGTTGTTGTTGGCGCTGCCGAGGGGCGAGCGCTCGCTGCTGCAGGACGACTGCCCGCCGGGACTGGGCTGGGGCTTCTGGGGAGACAGGGAACGGAGGGGAGGTGCCGGCCCCCTCATTAGCCACAGCCTCCGGGGCACCCCCTGGCCGCACGCCAACCCCCCGCAGCTCAGGCAGTGAGGAATTCCCTCCCCCCGCAGCCCAGAATCCAACCCCCCCATGGCAGGGCCTCGTCCTGTAGCATGGCAGCCCAGAGCCCCCTGGGCCCAATTTGCCCCCCTGCCCCACCCCGCTCCGTACCAAGGTGGCCTCAGGCACCATCAGCTTCCCCTCGTCCTTCCTGCCCTCGCTGGGGCAGCCTCCCTCCTTCTCCTGCTTCATGTCTGCGGGGCCCCCCAGGGCAGCCAGCGCCCGGCTCAGCACCATGTCGCCCCGATGCTTCTTGGTGACGTGGGCGTCAGGGCCGTGCACGGTCTTGACGTGCTTGCGCAGGGAGCTGGGGTCCGTGTAGCGCTTGGTGCAGCCGGGGATCTTGCAGACGTACGGCTTCTGCATGGGGGGGGCAAGATGGGGGGGTTAGCTCAGCCCGGGAGACAGCCCCATCGGCACCTCTGGGCGTGGAGAGCTGCCCGCTGGGGAAGGACCACCTCAGATTCCACCTGATTCCAAAACCAGGGGTGCCAACCCCAGGGGAGGCCAGGCACCAACACGGGAGGGGGCCGTACTGGGGGGCATGGAACGTGCCCTGTCGGGAACAGAGGCATTGCCAGACCCGGGGTCCAGCTAGCCCAGGTTCCTGACTGTGCCGGGGGGGGGACTGTGGGCAGCAGCCGGGGATCAATCCCCCTGAAGTGTGAGGCTGGCTTCAGCCGCGTGGCACCGGGGGGCAAATCCCGGAACAGCTGGAGGGTCTTGCTCCAGAGCGGGAGCTCGTGGGGCAGGGACAGGTCTTTGCTCTGGGTCCAGCCGCTGCTGGACTAGGGCCTGGGAGTGGCTGGCTCATTACACAAGCAGCTTTGCCTCTCCTGGAATCGACACCTCCCCATCTGTTATTGTCAAGGGTCAGAGGGGAGCCGTTAGTCCGGATCTGTAAAAAGCGGCGAGTCCTGTGGCACCTTAACAGAAGTTAGTCTTCAAGGTGCCACCCGACTCCTAGTTGCATTGTGAGCTCCCTGGAAGAAAACGCCACCCATAGCCGAGAGTGAGCAGCTCCTATTGTCCAGCCTAAAGAAAACCCTGAGTCATCAAATTTATTTCAGCATGAGCTTTCGTGAGCTGCAGCTCACTTCTTCGGATGCATAGAATGGAACACACAGACGGGATATTTATACATACAGAGAACGTGAAAAGGTGGAAGTATGCATACCAACAGGCAGAGTCTAATCAATTGAGATGAGCTATCGTTAGCAGGAGGAAAAAACTTTTTGAAGTGATAATTAAGATGGCCCATAGAAGGTGGACCGCACACCATACAACATAAACACTAACCCAGGAACCGATCCTTGCAACAAAGCCCGATGCCAGCTCTGTCCACATATCCATTCAAGTGACACCATCATAGGACCTAATCATATCAGACACGCCATCAGGGGCTCGTACACCTGCACATCTACCAACGTGATATATGCCATCATGTGCCAGCAATGCCCCTCTGCCATGTACATTGGCCAAACCGGACAGTCTCTATGCAAATCTGGACACAAATCTGACATCAGGAATCATAACATTCAAAAACCAGTGGGAGACACTTCAACCTTTCTAACCACTCAGTGACAGACTGGAAGGTGGCAATTTTGCAACAAAAAAACTTCAAAAACAGACTCCAAAGAGAAACTGCTGAACTTGAATTAATATGCAAACTAGATACTATTAACTGTGGCTTAAACAAAGACTGGGAATGGTTGGGTCATTACACCAATTGAATCTATTTCCCTAGGTTAAGTTCTCCTCACACCTTCTATGGGCCATCTTAATTATCACTTCAAAAAGTTTTTTTCCTCCTGCTAACGATAGCTCATCTCAATTGATTAGACTCTGCCTGTTGGTATGCATACTTCCACCTTTTCACGTTCTCTGTATGTATAAATATCCCCTGTCTGTGTGTTCCATTCTATGCATCGGAAGAAAAGCTCATGCTTAAATAAATTTGTTAGTCTTTAAGGTGCCACAGGGGCTCCTGTTCTTTTTGCAGATACTAACAGGGCTGCTACTCTGAAACCTGAGTCATCAGTTTACCGGTAAACAAATCTCCTGTTCTCCCTTCAGCCATTCTATTTTCTCTACAAAACCCCCTACCTCTGCCCAAGTCAGTGTTCTGATGCCTGGACCCAAACGCTGCATCAGTTCCACTGGGCTCCATCGGGCTGGGGGCTCTGCCTGGCTCCCGCACTCAGGACCCTGAGCTCCCACCCGCATCTGGGAACCCCGACCAGGTCAAGCCTCCTGGAGTGGGTGAGATTCCCCCTCCCCCCGTTTTCTTTTGCACTGCAGGTATGAACCATTAACAATGTAACTGTCCTATTGCTCCTTTGTGTGGGTATCACTAGTTTCACTAAATAACTTTTACGGTTAAGCTGGTTGCGTCTCATTCACTGAACTTCACCCTTTTGTGTTTTTAGCTTCCCTATTCACTCTGCAGCAACGCTCCTGTTACCTAAGCTAAAGATCCCTGCAGCGCCCGAAATACTGTGGGGTTTGCTCATCAAGTGGGTTACTACAGTACAGTGTGTGTGTGTGTGTGTGTGTGTGTGTGTGTGTGTGTGTGTGTGTTTACAGAACCCGCCCCCCGAGTAACCCTAATCTATGAGCGTACCCCCAAGCAAGGGGCACATCTGGTAACCGGGGGGGGGGGGTGTCGTACCTCCTTGGCAAGGGGCTGACATGGGGGTGCCTCTTGTTGGCATGGGGGAAACAGGCTGTACCATGATGGATTGGGGGCGAGGGGGAGTGTACCTCGTTGGGGTGGGGGGAATGGGCCATTCCATGTGGGGTGCAGGGGTATGTTGCTGGAATGGGGAGAGCAGGCTGTACCATCTTGGGTGGGGGGGGTGTACCTCGCCAGAGTGGGGAGAGCGGGCTGTACCATGTTGGGTGCAGGGGTGTGCCTCACAGAGCAGGCTATACCATGTCGGGTGAGGGGTGCACCTTTGTAGCCCACGAAAGCTTATGCTCAAATAAATGTGTGAGTCTCTAAGGTGCCACAAGGGCTCCTGTTTTTTTTTCACTGGAGTGGGGAGACCAGGCTGTACCATGTCAAGTGGGGGGGGCTACCTCATTGGAGTGGGGGGAGTGGGCCGTACCATGTCAGGGGCATACCTCGTTGGAGTGGGGAACAGGCTGTACCATGTCGGGTGGGGGCTTACCTCATTGGAGTGGGAGTGGGCGTACCATGTCGGGGACGTACCTCGTTGGAATGGGGAGCAGGCCGTACCATGTCGGGTGGGGCGTACCTCATTGGAGTGGGAGTGGGCCATACCATGTCGGGCGTACCTCATTGGAGTGTGGGGAGCGGGCCATACCATGTTGGGGGGGCGTATCTCGTTGGAGTGGGGGGAGTGAGCCGTACCATGTCGGGTGGGGGGCGTAGCTCGTTGGAGTGGGGGGAGCGGGCCGTACCATGTTGGGGGGGCTTATCTCGTTGGAGTGGGGGGAGCGGGCCGTACCATGTCGGGGGGGCATACCTCGTTGGAGTGGGTGCGGTTCTGGTGCTTGGCGCGGTCCGAGGCGTTGGAGAAGGCCTTGTTGCAGCCCTCGTGCTCACAGACATACGGCTTCTCGCCCGTGTGCGACCGCAGGTGGGTCTTGAGGTTCTCCAGGCGTGAGTAGGCCTTGTGACAGCCCTCGAACTGCGCAGAGAGCTGTGAGAGAGACGCCACCCCCTGCTGCCCTGCGGGGCATCCACAGCCCCCCCAGGACATTCACGCCGACCCCACCCCCACTCTGACACCCCCGAGCAAAGAACCTTCACCCCCCTGCACCCAGAGCACAGTCGCGGATCCCCCCCAGGATCTGCACCCAGAGGGGAGGAGAGTCCCACCCCCGCCCGGCTGGCGTGTCTGGCCTGCGCCCGGCTCACACTCACCGTGCACTTGTGAGGCTTCTCGCCCGTGTGCCGCCGCATGTGCACCACCAGCATGTACTGCGCCTTGAAGGGCCGCTGCTCCCGTGAGCACTCCAGCCAGTGGCACACAAACTCCTTCTTCTCCCCGTGGATGTGCTCGTTGTTAATGTGCTGTGGGGGCGGAGCAGGGTGTGGGTCAGGGGGGGCACCCAGCCAGCGGCCCCCAGGCCTCTGCAGAGACAGCTTCCGGGGCTGGTTCAGGGGCACAGTGGTGATAGGCAGGGGGCTGCGGGTCGGGAGTGAGGGGCACTGGCAGAGCTGCGGAAGCCCAGGGCTGCGCTGGCAGGGGGCTGCGGGTTGGGAGTGAGGGGCACCGGCAGCACTGGGGACTGTGGGGAGCCCAGGGCTGGGCCAGCAGGGGCTGCGGGTCGGGAGTGAGGGCACCGCTGGGCCAGCAGGGGCTGCGGGTCGGGAGTGAGGGGCACCGGCAGCGCTGGGGACTGTGGGGAGCCCAGGGCTGGGCCAGCAGGGGCTGCGGGTCGGGAGTGAGGGGCACCGGCAGCGCTGGGGACTGGGGGGAGCCCAGGGCTGGGCCAGCAGGGGCTGCGGGTCGGGGTTGATCCCGCGACGGGCTCGGGGGGGGGGGGTCCGAGCCGGCGTCCCCGACTCACGTGCACCAGCTGCTCCTGGGTGTCGAACTCTTTGCTGCACCCCTCCCAGTGGCAGTTGGTCTCGTACACGGCCTCTGCCTCCTGCTTCCCGTCCTCCTTCTCCAGCTCCTCCCGGGGCTCCAGCATCCCCAGCAGAGGGTCCTAGGGCAGGGGGGGCACCGCCGGGTCAGCCCCCGCCCCCGCCAGCCGAGTGAGGCTGGGCCCGGGGAGGGGGTCACCGGCGGGCAGACCCCCCCCGTGCTCATACCGGCAGCGCCCCCTGTGGGTGACGGGCGACGTGGCTGGGTTGGGGTGTCTGGGCCCAGCGGGGGAGGGGGAGCTCGGGGCAGCCTCCTGCCGGCGGCCCCAGGTGCCCGCGGGCGACGTGAGCAGGGAGCCCGGGGGTGGCTGCCGCGGCCGACGCTGGGGGGCTGGACTCCGGGCCTGGCTGGGGGGCGAGGGGGAGTCGGACCCTGCCCGTTACCTGCGTCCCCGTGGAGGCTGGGCTGGAGACGTCGCCCTCCGATCTCTCCTCCAGGCCCTTGGTGCCCAGGGCATCGCCCAGGCTCGGCTCTGATTTCATCTGCATTGGGAGGGGGAGAGAAACGGGATGAGCTCAGGCAGTGGGGGGTCCGTGGGGGGCACGGCAGCCCTGCCCCTCCACCGGGCAGAGCTCCAGCTCCCCCCCCCCAGGGCTTGGCGCTGCTGCTCCTGCCAGGAGGGGGTGTCAGGGCTCCAGCCTGGCAGCTTCCCCCACCCCCGTCGCTGGGGCTGGCGGGCAGGGCGGGGGCGCCTGGCTGGTTAAACACCCCAGACTCCAGTGGGGACGGTTCTCAGTGCTGCCCCCCTGTGGCCATTGTGTGCCGTGCGCCTGGTGCTCCCCCGGGGCGGGGGCCCCTTACCTGGCAGTGCTTCGGTGCCCCGTGGGGCGGGGGATGGTGCAGGAACCCCGGCCGGCCGGGGAGGTGTTCATGGGAGCCACAGTGGGGCATGGGGAGGCCGAACGCTGCCCCTTGCCCCTTCGGGTGAGCCATGGGGCTTTGGAAGCCCAGGGACGGGCTGAAAGTCAGAAGGAGAGTGAGTGGGACCCCCCCGGAGGTGTCCCCCCCCATCCCAGCCTGTGGGGAGGGGCCCCTCGCACCCGGCCTCGGGCCTCCTGCC
Source organism: Mauremys reevesii (assembly GCF_016161935.1). Taxonomy (NCBI): domain Eukaryota; kingdom Metazoa; phylum Chordata; order Testudines; family Geoemydidae; genus Mauremys; species Mauremys reevesii. Next base: position 17,129,695 of record NC_052647.1, on the reverse strand, counting down.
ATGTGTACAGCAAGGCAGAGGGGCTCAGCCTGCCCCAGGCCCCCTCCCCGCACTTGGCAGAGAGTCAGTCACTAACCTGCCCCCCCTCGCACTCCCTCACTGACACATAGGGAAACTGAGGCACAGAGCAGCAAAGGGACTTGGCAAAGGTCACACAATGGGTCAATGACAGAGCCAGGGATGGAACCCAGGCGTCCTGGCTCCCAGCCTCCCCACTCTAACCACTAGACCCCACTCCCCTCCCAGAGCCAGGAATGGAACCCAGGCGTCCTGGCTCCCAGCCCCCCTGCTCTAACCACTAGGCCCCCACTGTCCTCCCAGAGCTGGGGAGAGAACCAGGCTGCTCCAGCCTCTGGGCGTTGGACTGGACAGGCTGACAAAGCACCTTTTCCACCTCGGCTCAGGCCAGGCCAGCTCTGGGGCCTGCCTGCCCGCCCGCCTGTGCCCACCTGATGGTGCCAATGGAGAGGTGCCCGTAGGAGCCGCTGGCCGAGGCGCAGCGTGAGTTGATGAAGGCCACCAGGGAGTTGGGCGAGGTGCGGATGACGGTCTGCAGGTCGATGCTGGCGTCGGACAGCGGCGAGATGGACAGCGCCCGCTTCTTGGTCAGCTTGGCCGTGCTCCGGGGCGTGGAGAACCGGGACCCTGGGCCGGGCAGAGACGGGGAACCGGGGCTGAGTGCGCTGGGCCCCGATGCCCCCTCTGGCGCCGGCGCCCGTCCCCCACAGAGCGGGCTGGGGCGTCTGCTGGGAACCCCTCCCCTTCGCCCGCCCCCCAAGGCCAGCCGGATCCCCCAAGGCACCGACCTACCGGTGGCATTCCCAGCATGCTCGTTGCCCGGCGCCAGCCCGTACCCATGGTGACTGCCCATCAGGTTGGCCTGGTGGCACATGGGGAAGTCGTTCAGCCCTGAAAAGAAGGGGGGGTCGTTAGTCCTGGGCAGCCCCCGCCCCCACCTCCCAGGGCTTGGTGCTGGGGGCGGGGCAGGGGATGGACGGACGGAGGGTGGGACCGGTAAAGGGGCACAGAGGGGCGGGGGACGGAGGGAGGACCAGTAAAGGGGCGCAGAGGGCGGGGATGGAGGGTGGGACCAGTTAAGGGGCGCAGAGGGGCGGGGATGGAGGGTGGGACCGGTAAAGGGGCACAGAGGGGCGGGGGACGGCGGGTGGCACCGGTAAAGGGGCGCAGAGGGGGCGGGGGCCGGCGGGTGGGACCGGTAAAGGGCGCAGAGGGGCGGGGGCGGCGGGTGGGACCAGTAAAGGGCGCAGAGGGGCGGGGATGGAGGTGGCACCGGTAAAGGCGCAGAGGCGGGGGACGGAGGTGGGACCGGTAAAGGGGCACAGAGGGGTTGGGGATGGAGGTTGGCACCGGTAAAGGGGCACAGAGGGGCGGGGACAGAGGCTGGCACCGGTAAAGGGGCGCAGAGGGCGGGGACGGAGGGTGGGACCGTAAAGGGCGCAGAGGGCGGGGTGTGGCGGGTGGCACCGGTAAAGGGCGCAGAGGGGCGGGGATGGCGGGTGGGACCGGTAAAGGGCGCAGAGGGGCGGGGGCGGAGGTGGCACCGGTAAAGGGGCACAGAGGCGGGGCGCGGCTGGTCCCGCAGCCCTGTGCGGATGCTCCGGGGCGCAGGGGCCGCGCGGCCGGGACTCACCATCTGCCAGGCCGGGGCCGGGCGCGTGCCGGGGGCGCAGGTAGCAATGCTCCATGTAGCCGCTCCGGGGCGGGTTCCTGGGGTTGAACATGCTCCGTCAGGCCCCGGGGGCACTCAGGGGCACATCCGCTCCGGGCGGGGGGGGAGCCGCCGACCCCCCGGGGGGGCAGGCCTGGGGGAGAGGAGGGCGGGCGTTGGTACCCTGCCGGGTAGCCATGGCCCCTGGCCTGCCCCGTGTGGCCCAGTCCTGCCCAGCCCCCCAGGTCAGCCCCTGGCACCCGCTCCCCACTGGCAGCCACACGCTGTTCCCGCAACACCCCCTGTCTCCAGCAGAGGGAGCCATGGCTGCAGAGCCCTGGGCTGCCCATCCCCACGGCCTCTGGCCCCAGCAGAGGGTGCCCAGCCCTCCCCCCCACGGCCTGGGCCCCCTCACCCCTCGTCTGCACCCCAACCCGGTAGCCCCCTCCTCCCAGGCAAGGGCTGAGCCTCCATCGCGGGATCTTGGGGGGACCAGCCCAGCCCTGGGACCAGGTGCCAACGGGGGGGGGGGGGCAGCACCCCAGCAGGACCAGGACAGTGGGTCTGGTGGGGGGGACCGTCCTCTCCTCCCCGCCCCATCTCCAACAAGGTGACTTCCCCCCCCGCCCCGGGGTTAACCCCCCGTCTCTCTCCTCCCTCCATCTGCCCCTGGCTGTTCTCAGATGCTCCAGGGCCGGGGGCTCCCCCGAAGGCAGGACCCCCTTGTGGGTCTGTGCCAGGCCTGCCCGCCAATCCTGCACGGGGCCGGTGTCTCGCCACCAGCCCTGGCACCAGGCCAAGCCCTGAGCCCCCCCTTCCCCGCAGACTGACAGGGCCTGGTCGGCGGGGCCAGGGGGGCTGGTCACACCGGCTGAGGCAGGCACCGTGGGGGGGATGGGGAAGGGTTTTGGGGGGACACATCCCCCCTCCCTGTCTCAGTCCCCCCACGGCTCAGCCAGGTGCCCCATCCCAGCTGTGGCCCCACAGGCCACCACAGTCGACCCCCCAGCACCAGCCTGACCCCGAGCCACCCATGGATGGAAGTGACGCGGCCCCTCCATGCTGCGCCCCCAGCCTGGGGGCTCTGGCAGGAGGAGGTGTGGAAAATGTCCCCCCTCCCCCCGGCCCCACCAGTCTCTTACAGGGCCCATCCCTCTGTCTCATGGCAGCCCCCGCGCCCCTTCCAGCGATGCCAGAGTCCCACGCAGCCCCACACCCGGCCCCTCGGCCGGACTGAGCTCCCCTGCTGCCCGCTGCCCTCCTGCAATCAGCACAGGCCAAGCCGAGAGACAGATCCACCCACACGGATACGCACCCACACACGCATCAACCCCACAACCCAGTAACATGCAGAGTATACTCACAACACACACGCAGGACGAGCAGGCAGGGAAACACAAACACACACGGTGCAATGCACGACTGCGCGCCCTGCCCGTTGAACGCTGCGACCAGAGACCAGACGACCCGACACGCACTGACAAAGGCACCCGCCCACCCACGGGGCGGCTCAGCCTTGTGCTGAAGGTTTCGGAGTCTGATTCACGTGCCCCCTGCTCTGCTCGGGTGCATGGAAAGGGGGGGGGGGTTGCAGAGATGGGGGAGGGCCAATGGGGAGGCCAGCTCGGCGGCCGTACCCACAGTCTGCTGCACCCCCTCCCCATCTCCCACCTCTGCACGCCCTCTGCTAACCCTCCTTCGGCCCATGCACTGGTGCTGAGCTCCAGAGCTCGGCACAGAGCGGATCGGCTCCCTGTGGCATGTGGCCGTGGTGCTGGGCCCGGCACAGTGAGGATCAGCTCCCCGTGGTGCATGGCCATGATGCCGGGCCCAGCAACGTCCAGATCGGCTCCCTGTGGCGCGTGGCCGTGGTGCCGGGCCCAGCAACGTCCAGATCGGCTCCCTGTGGCGGGTGGCCGTGGTGCCAGGCCCGGCACAGTGAGGATCAGCTCCCCGTGGTGCGTGGCCATGATGCCGGGCCCAGCAACGTCCAGATCGGCTCCCTGTGGCGGGTGGCCGTGGTGCCAGGCCCGGCACAGTGCGGATCAGCTCCCCGTGGTGCGTGGCCATGATGCCGGGCCCAGCAACGTCCAGATCGGCTCCCTGTGGTGCGTGGCCGTGGTGCCAGGCCTGGCAAGGTCTGGATCGTCTCCCCATGGTGCGTGGTGCCAGGCCCGGCACAGTGTGGATCAGCTCCCTGTGGCGCATGGCCGTAGTGCCGGGCTTGGCACAGTGCGGATCAGCTCCTCGTGGCACGTGGCCATGGTGTGTCAAGGTCCCGATCGGCTCCCCGTGGTGTGTGGCTGTGGTGCTGGTCCCGGCACAGTCTGGATCGGCTCCCCGTGGTGCGTGGCCGTGGTGCCGGGCCCAGATCGTCTCCCCGTGGCGTGTGGCCATGGAGCCAGGCCTGGTGTAGCCAGATGAGCTCCCCACGGTGCTAGGCCTGGCACGGTCCAGATGGGATCCCACTGGCACCTGGCCGTGGTGCCAGGCCCACGATGCCCAGGGAGGCAAAGCCACACTGTGGCCGGTTCCCCCACAACCACCCGGGCGCTGACTTCCGGGCATGCGAGGCCTGGTCTGAAAGTGCCGAGCCACTGGCAGGAATCCAGCTGGGCTGCTCCCCCTCAAACCTGGCTCCTCGGCCCCGCGGGCTTTACAGGACGTCTGTAAGAACCTGCCCCCCTCGCCGGGGAGAGCCGGGGCGCAAGGGAAGAGCCAGGGGTGAGATAAAACCAGGGGAGCAGGCCCGGGACGCCCCCCAGCGCAGGGCCGCAGGCCCCAGCCGGGCGAGGGAGATGCCTGCGGTGGCGCAGTGCAGCGAGCCAGGCCGCCCCGGGGGCTGCAGGCTCCGGGTCCCGCGCCCGGCCCCGCGTTCCTGCTTTCCCAGCCAGCCCGGGGCCGGCCGGCGAGGTGGGTGTTCTGGGCGTTTGTTATGACTTGGAAGCCGATAATGGCCGAGCTCCTGGCCAGCCCGCTCCCAGGCCTGCTCGGGCTGCGGGGGGGTTGTTTTGACATCGCGCAGAGCGGGGTTTGCTTTGGGGCCGGGCCAGGCGGTGGCACAGCGAGGCGTGTGCTCCGGCCCCAGTGCCCTCCCCTCCCCGAGTGCCAAGGCTGCAGCACGGGTCAGTTACCAGCCATTTCTGCTGACGGGCGAGTGCCCACGGGACATGTCCTGGGCAGCTGCTCCAGGGCGGGGTGTGTGTGTGTGTGTGTCTCTCCTCCACCCGAGCACAGCGAGACCTCCCCAGCCTGGCCTCCATGTTCCCCCCGAATCCTCGTCATGCGCCAGATTGGACCTCACACCCTAGAGGGGAATCTCCCATCCGGTGCGAGCTGTGCAGGGGCTAGGACACATGGCTCGGCCTACAATGGAATCCCCAAGCACGAGGGCAGAGGTGCCCCCCCCACGACGGACCCTCTGGCACCCGGCTGTGACCGCAGGGCGAGCACGTCTGCCCAGCAGGGCCCTGCTGCCCCCAACAGGCTGGCGGGTGGATCCTACATGGTTTCCGCGACCCCCGTTGCACGAGCGTGGGGCAGATGAGCCGGCCAAGCACAGGTTGGGGAGGGGGGCCCAGGGCCTGACCCTGCCTGGCTCAGCGCCAGCAGCTGCTCTGACCCGCTGGTCTGGGCCATGAGCCAAGCTGGGTAAATTCCCCCCTCCCCAGCCCCAGGCCCACTGTGCGCCCCCCCTCCCCCAGACGCCTTCTCCCCTCGTACGTGTGTGGGGCAAATCGTCTGTTTATCCTCCCCTGGCCGGGGCATTCGCAGGGTCCCAGGCCGAGCGTTTCAAGTGCGTCCAAAAAACGTCTGGGGCCGCCCTCCTGGCCGGGGCAGACAGATGTGGGTGTGTGCGGGGTGGGGGGGCTGGGGAAGCAGGCGGGGGGATGGGAAGGGGACTTTGCAGCTGGCAGCCAGCTGGTGACGGGACAGAGCAACTTCTCTGCTGCACAAGAACCGAGTCTGTTTGATTGGGGGGGGGGGGTAGGATTTTTTCACCCCCCCGATCTCTTCCCCACACCCCATTAGTCAGCATCAGACATTGTGGGGGGGGATGGGACCGTCTGGGTCAGGGGTCCCCAACCTGTTTTGTCTGGCGGGCACCAGACGACCCACGGACGACCATTGCGGCGGACGAGCACCCACCGAAATTCCGCCGGCAAGCGGCAGAATCCAGAGGCGTCGCCGCCGAAATACTGCTGAAAATCGGCAGCATTTCGGCAGCTGCTCGTCCGCCGGCCAGGACGCGGGTGCACTTAAGACGCCCCAGCGGGCGCCATGGTGCCCGCGGGCACCGCGTTGGGGACCCCGGTCTGGGTCGTTGCAAAATAAAATGAGCAAAAGAGGCCATTTGTGGGGCCTCCAGACAGCCTGAGTGCCCGCTGGGTGCCACCCCCAACGCAGAGCGCCCCCGCTGGGCGCCACCCCCAACGCAGAGCGCCCCTGCTGGGTGCCCCCTCCAGAGCAGAGCGCCCCCGCTGGGTGCCCCCTCCAGAGCAGAGCGCCTGCTGGGTGCCACCCCCAACGCAGCGCGCCCCCGCTGGGTGCCCCCTGCAGGCAGAGTGCCCCAGAGTGCCCGCTTGGCGCTCCTGAGACAGCACCCCCCCACCTTGGCCCCCAGGCAGAGCAGCTCCCACCATGTCCGCTGGGCACCCCCCCCATATCCCATTCCCCACCTCCCCGAGCTCGCCAAGCCCTCGCCCTGGGGCCAGATCCGAACTCACATCCTTGAGGCAAAAAGCTCCATCCCTCTCCTGAGCCTCAGCCCCAGCCACTCGGGATCGTGGGGAGCCCCCGGCCGATCCCCACCAGGCCTCAGGACCAGCCCCCCGCCCCATGGGGTGAGGGCAGCCCCGACCCCCCTGCTCCCACCCAAGTTGCAAGCAGCGCGTCTGACGTGTGGCTTTGGTAATTAAAAACAATCCAACTACATCAAACGCCTCACCAAGAACGGCCCCCAACCCCACCCGGGCCACAGCCCCCAGGCACCACTGGCAGGGCTGTATGGCCCACAGAGCTGCCAGGCTCATGTACGCAAGGGTGGGAGGGGAAACTGAGGCAGAGCTGGGATGCGATTCCAGGTCTCCCGAATCCCAGTTCAGTGTCTGACTCAGCAGCTGCTTCTCTCTGCTTCCTAGCTATTAGTGGCTGAAGACACACAGGCAGGGCGAGGTGCCAGCACACGCATGTGCACACACATGTAAACATACAAACATGTGCACACTCACACACAAACACGCGTGTGCACACAGGCTCAGGCACACATGCACACACACATGCACAGATCGGGACCATTCATGACCATTTCCAAAGGGGGGAAACTGAGGCACAGTGGGGCTCGCTCTTCCCCGGCGGGGCGAGCACCCCGTGGCCCGGCACTGGGCAGCCCCTTCCCCGTGGCTGGCCCACCCGGGTGCGGGGCCCTGCCTGGGAGTGGAGCGGGAGCCAGGGCTGAGCTGGGCCGCGACAGGCCGCGAAATGAGAACAAGCTGGAGTGTGGGGGCGGCGGGGGGGGGGGCTGTCTGTGTGTGGCATTCAGCATCGGCGCCCTCAGCTCCTTCCAGCCTCTCCCTGGAGAGGGGGGGGCTCACCCCCAAAGGGGGGGGCAGGGCCCCGCGGCCCGCTGGGAAGAAGAAGGGTTTGGTTTGCAATGGGGAGGGGGGGCGGATTCTCACGCCTCAGTTCCCCCTTTGAGAGCTCGTCTGGGGGCTTTGTCTGCGTGTCACCGGGGAAGAATGGGGTGGGGGGAGGGCAGGGGTGTGAAACCAGATGGGGAGTGGAAGAAGAGGGGGCTGCTGGGGGCATGAAAGGTTTTGGGGGGGGGCAAAGGCAGGAGGCTGGGGGCAGGGACCATGGGGGTGATATGCACAGAGATGGGGCACATGACAAGGCCGGGGGGGCACGAAATGAGAAGGGGGGGCGGTAAAGCAGGAGGGAGGAATAGCAGCATTTCCCTGAGGGAGAGATTCGGGGGGTGGCTGGGGCAGAGAAAGGGGCGCACTCCCCTCCCCACCAGCTGGAGGAGCTGCCCAATGAGGGGGGGGGGGAACGAGGCTCTGGGATGCTGGGAGCCTGGGGAAGTCCCCCTGCCCCCCCCACTCTCAAAAGTTTGTCTAGTAATTGAGTCGATCGCTGCTCCACCCCCTCTGCTTCCCCATCCAGCCCCCGCCCGGCCCGGCCCGGCCCGTGTGTGTGTGTGGGGGGGCTAAGACCCACAGCTGGTGGCCGTGGGTCCCATCCCGCTGGGCAGCTAAGGGCCCCGGGGTATGAACCCCCCCCCGAGCCCTAACCCCCGCTGTGCACCCAGCTCCTGCCACTCGGGGTGGCTTTCCCACAGAGCCAGGACACCCCTTCCCTCGCTGGGATCCATGGCTACGTGCCGCCCCACCATGGCCCCGCACCATACATAGGGGGCAGCCCCTGGCATTGCACTGAGCCCCTGAAACGGCCACATGAGCGGGGAGGCAGCAGGAGAGCTGGGGATAGAACCCAGGAGTCCTGACCTCCAGCCCCACACCCCCCGCTTTAACCCACTCGACTCTGCCCCTCTCCCACAGCAGAACCCAGGAGTCCTGTGAGCTCCAGCCCTGCACCCCCCGCTTTAACCCACTCGACCCTGCCCCTCTCCCGGAGCAGAACCCAGGAGTCCTGACCCCCAACCTGGAGTCCCCCCGTCGCAATCCCCATTCCCAGCGTTCAGAGTCAGAAGGGCCCCTGGGATTATCTCCGGCCGGACAAGCTGCCCCACACCCTGGCCCGCGGCGCGTCCCGTCCCCGGGCAGGGCAGAGCCCCGGGCAGGGCACCGGGATTTGTGCCAGAGGCTGGCTGGAGAGAGGTTGCCCTGAAGTGGCGCGAGGGGCCCTGCCCACCGGATGCCCAAGGCTCTTGTAATGTTCAGTGCCCCCCAGCGAGGCTTCCAGCCCTTCCTATGGGGCACCATCTCCCCCCGCCCCGCCATCGAATGCTCCCCCTCTCCCACCCCCGTTTATCACTGCTCGGGGCAGGTCTGTGGAGGCGCCTACGCGGCCGTCATTGCATGAGCACCTGACAACACCCCATTGTACAGATGGGGACACTGAGGCACGGAGCCTCTCCCAAGGCACAGGGTAGAGCAGGGAGGAGGACTGGGGTCTAGCCCCCCCCCCCACTGGGCCAGCCTTCCCTCTCCAGCCCCATGGCCACATCTGTGCCTGGGAGGGGGGGGCGTTCTGGGCTGGAGGGGAGATGCTGATGTTATGTCTCTGGCTGCCCCCCCCCATGACTCCCCCCCAGCTGCCCCCTCGCTGGCTCCAGGTCAAGGCTTGCGTGCTGAGTGCATCCCATCAGCCTGAGTCATCCCCCCCCACGCCCCCACTGCCTCCAGCTGCAGAGCCCCTCGGATCCGCGCGTAGCGCCAGGGCACTGCTGTGCTGGGGGGCCAGGGACCCAGAGCTGGGGAGGAGGGGGCCCCACGGCCTGAGGGGGGGTGCGGCGCGGGCACCCCGCTGTGCCAGGTGGAACGGGGGGCTCGGCACCGGCAGTGGGACCGGGGCACGGCCAAGCGGGGGTGCCAGGGGGCACAGCCAGGCTGGGGGGCTGTGACGAGGGAAGGGGGAAGCAGCTGGGGGAGGAGCCCCGAGGCCAGGCCGAGGGTCACATTTCCTAGCTGCCTGCTCTGTCGCCAGGCCTCGGAGCCGCCCATTGTGCCACCCACCCGCCGTGCCAGGCTGCCAGTGGAGCTCAGGGGCTGGGTGCCCTTCCTGGAGGCCTGGCTGCTGCCCAGTTCCTGGTCTCACGAGGCTGGGAGCCCCTGGGATGGTGGCTGGGGGCGTGACAGGCTGGGGATGGGCACCCGCGTGCTGCAGCCAGGGGGCGCTCCCCTGGGGTTGGGGGGCAGGGGAAGGGCCCTGTCCAGTCTCTGGTCCCCAGGCCGGCAGCGCCGACCACACTCTGCCAGGGGATCAGGGCACACGAGGGGCGGGGAGGGGGGACGGGCGCTGGGGAAGGGAGTTGTGGGATAAACAGATGACAGGAAGGACGTGGGGGGGGATTTCCCCCCCACACACACACAATCAGGGGGCTTGGATGGGATCAGATGAGCCCTCCCCCCATCAAGCACTTTCCGGTGAGCGCCCAGATACCAGGGGGATGGGCACGGCATGCGAGCCAGGAGGGCAGCCTGGCTCCCTCCCTCCGAGTGCCCTGCTACAACCTGCTGCCCCTTCCCCGTCCCGGCTGCGTCGGCCCTGCCCAGGATCTCAGCGCTTGGGACCATGGCTCCATCCTGCACCAGGAACATCTGGGAAATACCCGAGCCCCGGCCCCACGGACCCCCTGCAGCCCTAATGGGCACTGCCAGCCTCCCCAGCCCATGCTTGGGTACCCCAGGGAGCGTGGGGCACAGAGACGCAGGGAGGTGCCAGCCCTGCCCCCGGGGCCCCATCACAAAGGAGGTTTCCGTGCTGTGCCAGGTGCTGCATGGACACAGAGGGCACGACGGGCCCTGCCTCACCAAAACAGAACGACTACCCTCCTGACACAGGTGGGGAAACTGAGGCACGTGGGGTGCCCAAAGTGGCAGAGTCAGGCTTAGAACTCAGGTCCCCCAACGCAACCCCCGATGGCCTCAGCAGAGTGGCAGGGGCGGGCGACGGGGCACCCCTCTGCCGTGGCAGCTGCCGCCCTGAGGCGTGAGGTCCGTCCGCGTGACAGCGAGCTCGGGTACATGTGCATGAGCTGCCATCACCCCCCGGGTCGCTGCAGTCTCGGCAGCCCCTCAGTCTCCTCTGGACCCTCCCTCTCCCGCTGCTGCCGCGCCCCACGGTTCCCACCACAACCAGGAGGGCGAGGAACGCTGAGTGGCCGGGGAGGCACCGTCCCGAATCGCTGGCGCTCACTGCAACGACTTCAGTTCTATTATTGTAGGGTCTCTCACTAGCGCTGGGGCTGTGTGCACCCTGGTTTGTTACTGTAGGGTCTCTCACTAGCGCTGGGGCTGTGTGCACCCTGGTTTGTTACTGTAGGGTCTCTCACTAGCGCTGGGGCTGTGTGCACCCTGGTTTGTTACTGTAGGGTCTCTCACTAGCGCTGGGGCTGTGTGCACCCTGGTTTGTTACTGTAGGGTCTCTCACTAATGCTGGGGCTGTGTGCACCCTGGTTTGTTACTGTAGGGTCTCTCACTAATGCTGGGGCTGTGTGCACATTATTACCCAGCAGCTGGTACCAGCGGCCCACGTTAAACCAGCAGCAGGGTGCCTGTTGCACTGGTGAGATACGGGCGCCGCATTGGTGAGAAGTGGGCGTCGCACTGGTGAGATATGGGCATCACACTGGTGAGATACGGGCGCCGCACTGGTGAGATATGGGCGTCGCACTGATGAGTTATGGCGCGGGCGCCGCACTGGTGAGATATGGGCGCCGCACTGGTGAGATACGGGTGCTGCACTGGTGAGATACGGGCATCGCACTGGTGAGAAGTGGGCGCCGCACTGGTGAGACACGGGCGCCGCACTGGTGAGATACGGGCATCGCACTGGTGAGAAGTGGGCGCCGCACTGGTGAGACACGGGCATTGCACTGGTGAGAAGTGGGCGCCGCACTGGTGAGATGCAGGCGTCGCACTGGTGAGATACGGGCGTTGCACTGGTGAGATACGGGCGCCGCACTGGTGAGATACGGGCGCCGCACTGGTGAGATACGGGCGCCGCACTGGTGAGACACGGGCGCCACACTGGTGAGATACGGGCGTTGCACTAGTGAGATACACGTGCCACACTGGTGAGACGCGGGCGCCGCACTGGTGAGAAGTGGGCGCCGCACTGGTGAGATACGGGCGTTGCACTGGTGAGACACGGGCGCCGCACTGGTGAGACACGGGCGCCGCACTGGTGAGATACGGGCTTTGCACTGGTGAGATACGGGCGCCGCACTGGTGAGATACGGGCGTTGCACTGGTGAGAAGTGGGCGCCGCACTGGTGAGAAGTGGGCGCCACACTGGTGAGATACGGGTGCCGCACTGGTGAGATACGGGCGTTGCACTGGTGAGATACGGGCGCCGCACTGGTGAGATACGGGCGTTGCACTGGTGAGATACAGGCGTTGCACTGGTGAGACACGGGCGCCGCACCATATAATACTTTAAGCCAGTAATTAGCCTCTGGCTCAGCCGGCGTCACCCAGCGCGGCCTGGGAACAGCCATTGTTGCGACTCCTGTTCTAACGTGCACCAGCGTCCAGCTCAACCCGAGCACCTTCTGCACAGCCCAGGGCCCCCCGCCCCCCCCCCCCGCTGGGCTGGCCCAGGGGCCTTGCAGAGATTGCTGGGGGGGGGGGCGTTCAAAGCCTGCTCTTCCCCTCCCCCGGTGCAGGGAGGGCTGTGAACTCCCCTTCCAGCGTCTTCTCCAGCCCCCCCCCGCACCCCTCCTCTGCTTCCCCCTCTCCCTACACCCCTCCTCTGGGCCCCGCCCCCAAACGGCACTTTTCGAAAGCAGATGGGGAGTTTCCATGGCGACGCTGAGTGATAGGCAGAGGGCATTCCTGAGGGGGGGTGCAGGGGGGGCTGCAGACAAGCCGAGATCCCAGCTGGGCTGCAGGCATTGCTGGGGGTGGGGGTGCAGCTACCCAGGCCTGGCTGTGCCCGCGGGCGCTTCCGGGGCAGTGGGGGGACGTGCCCACCCGGAGCTTCACCGATGCACCAGGGCCCTGGTCAGGGCACAGCTGCTGCCTTCAGTCCTCTACCGAATGAATCCCCGTTAGCGGCGCCGGCTCCCACCAGGCATGAATGACTGAGCGCCAGCAGGGGGCAGTGTGCACGGCGGGTGTGTCAGTGCCCGGTACCGGACGGCGTCCGAGTCGGTTGCTGCCAATGAGGCTGGATGGCTTGGCCTGCCTCGGCCCGGGCACCGCCCCGCCCAGCGCGTTGCGTCACCGGGTCGGGGATTGCGCCGCGTTCGCATTGCACGGCGCGGTGCCGCCCGACAGCAGAACACACGGCCTGGCCTGGTTCCATTGCCCTGCCCTGCCCTGCCCTGCCCGCCGGGGTTCGCTCGGCCTCGGACGCTGGGTCTCCGCCGCATTGCACGGCCTGGCCTGGCTCCATTGCCCTGCCCTGCCCTGCCCTGCCCGCCGGGGTTCGCTCGGCCTCGGACGCTGGGTCTCCGCCGCATTGCACGGCCTGGCCTGGCTCCATTGCCCTGCCCTGCCCTGCCCGCCGGGGTTCGCTCGGCCTCGGACGCTGGGTCTCCACCGCATTGCACGGCCTGGCCTGGCTCCATTGCCCTGCCCTGCCCTGCCCGCCGGGGCTCGCTCGGCCTTGGACGCTGGGTCTCCGCCGCATTGCACAGCCTGGCCTGGCTCCATTGCCCTGCCCTGCCCTGCCCGCCGGGGTTCGCTCGGCCTTGGACGCTGGGTCTCCACCGCATTGCACGGCCTGGCCTGGCTCCATTGCCCTGCCCTGCCCTGCCCTGCCCGCCGGGGTTCGCTCGGACTCGGACGCTGGGTCTCCGCCGCATTGCACGGCCTGGCCTGGCTCCATTGCCCTGCCCTGCCCAGCCCTGCCCGCTGGGTCTCCGCCGCATTGCACAGCCGTGTGTGGGACCTCTGCAGCCGGGAACACACCCCACCACTATTCAACAGGCCTTGCTACTCCCAATCCTGGAGCCACGTTGTCAGGAGTGAGGGGCACCAGCAGAGCTGGGGGGGAGCTCAGGGCTGGGCTAGCAGGGGCTGCGGGTCGGGAGTGAGGGGCACCAGCAGAGCTGGGGGGGAGCCCAGGGCTGGGCTAGCAGGGGCTGCGGGTCGGGAGTGAGGGGCACCGGCAGAGCTGGGTGGGGGGAGCCCAGGGCCGGGCTAGCAGGGGCTGCGGGTCGGGAGTGAGGGGCACCGGCAGAGCTCGGGGTGGGGAGCCCAGGGCTGGGCTAGCAGGGGCTGCGGGTCGGGAGTGAGGGGCACCGGCAGAGCTGGGGGGGAGCCCAGGGCTGGGCTGGCAGGGGCTGCGGGTCGGGAGTGAGAGGCACCGGCAGAGCTCGGGGTGGGGAGCCCAGGGCCGGGCTAGCAGGGGCTGCGGGTCGGGAGTGAGGGGCACCGGCAGAGCTCGGGGTGGGGAGCCCAGGGCTGGGCTAGCAGTTCCCCTCAAGCAGCACTGAGCCGCGGGGCACAGACCAGCCATGCAGACAGGAGGGGGCACCCGCAGCAAGGCAGAAACACTGGGGGGGGGCGCGGAGCCACCCAGGGCAAGACCCTGCTTCACACCATCCTCATCGTCAGCTGCCTCTCATAAGGATGTGCACACGTCATCCACCCAGCAAGTGCATGCACACCACACAGACTCTACATACAACACACGTGGTCACATGCATTCCACATGGACTGCACACACAGCACATATGATCACATGCACACCACACCGACTGTACATACAATACATGTGGTCACATGCATTCCACACGGACTGTACATACAACACATATGCAGTCACATGGATTTCACATGGACTGTACACACAACACACATAGCCACATGCATGTCACACAAACTGTACACAGAACGCACACACACACACATGCTGCTGCATGCACAGCACACGCGTGCACGCCACATACACTGCATGCACATTTGCAGCCCACCGATGGCCACTCCATGTCCACAGCTCACCCCGCTCCACACCGAGCAGCGTCCATGGCACGCCCGGCCACCCACACACATGCCAGTACGGCACCGTCCTGCTGAACAGAACAGAGAGAGATTGGGCCACTCTGCCCTCCCTTCCCGCAGCCAGTTTCTAGGCGCTCCCATGTGCCTGGGCTGGAGCAGGGGCTGGGGGCCAGATCTCCCCGCCTGGGCCTAACCCTGCGCTTCTCCCAGCTGAGTGGGGGGGACCCCAGCTGCAGGACATGCCGGGGAGCACCCCCTGGCTTCCCAAGGCTGCCCACCCCCAGTGGCTGCCCCAGGCCTGTCAGCGGGGGGCCCAGCATGCGGCTTGGGGGGTTGAACCGGCCCCAGGGGGATCCCCCCACCCCCGGCAGGAAGAGTTTGGGGCGGGAGGGGGAGCAGAAGAGACGAGCTCCCGTCCCGGCAGCCAATGGGAGCGACGAGCCAGCTCCCTCACGCGCAGCCCCCCCCTTCCCGGCCCAGCCGGCCCCGGCCCACCCAAGTAGCAGCCTATGGGCATAAATTTGAGAGCCAAGCGCAGGCTGGATTGAAGGAACCTTCCCTGCCAAGAAACTCAAACTGACACACATTCCTCCCGCGCCTGCCAAGAACACGGGCTGCGGCCAGAGGCTGCAGCGCCCGGCGCGGAGCCCTGGCCTTTGCCGCCCAAACGCCGCTCGCTGGGCACGGGGGGGCCTCCTGCAACCCCCGCAGAGCGGCCCCCGGCCCGTGTTTCCCGAGGAGCCTGGAGAGAGAGAGAGAGAGAGAGAGAGATGAGGGGTGGCTGGGGATAGATAGATAGATAGATAGATAGATAGATAGATAGATAGATAGAGGGGGTGGCTGGGGATAGATAGATAGATAGATAGATAGATAGATAGATAGATAGATAGATAGATAGAGGGGGTGGCTGGGGATAGATAGATAGATAGATAGACAGATAGATAGATAGATAGATAGATAGAAGGGGTGGCTGGGGATAGATAGCTAAAAGCCCCAGACTGGCCATGGTCTCTGTTCCCATCCCGCCGCCCCTTCCATATCTGGGGGGACGTTCCCCAGCTCCCCAAGAACAAACCCTGAACGGAGGGGGACAAGGGGACGCTTCTCCCCACTCTACAGTCAGCAGCTTCCGGGCCAGACGCTTGGAGCCCCCAAGAAGTCTCAGGGCCTGGGACTCCCCCCACCCCCCGTGCCCCCTGTTCGAACCGGAAAGATGCCCTGAGCCGACACATCAGCCTCCCGCCTGCCCGGCCTGGGATCGCTGTCAGGGGGCCAGGAGGGGGCAGGGAATGGGACTGGGGCTTACCCCTCTTGGGGGCGCTGGCCTGGGATCGCTGTCAGGGGGGCAGGAGGGGGCAGGGAATGGGACTGGGGCTTACCCCTCTTGGGGGCGCCGGCTCGGCTCCAGCCCCAGGGCCTGGCTGGGGTGGGAATGGGAGACGGGGCCCCTCCCAGCTCACTGGTAGGTTGGGAACCAGGGAGCCTGCAGGGGAACTCCCGGGGCCGCCCCCGCTGGGCCGCTGAGTAAACGGGGCGGCTACATAGTCTGGGGAAAGTGCAGGTTACAAAACGTGCACGTAACACGCACACACCCGGCCCCGATCCCGACCCACAGCCCCTGCTAGCCCAGCCCTGAGATCTCCAGCCAACCTGCCGGTGCCCCTCACTCCCGACCCGCAGCCCCTGCTAGCCCAGCCCTGCCCCCCTCTACCCCCTACCTCTGCCCCCACTAGCTCTGTCGGTGCCCCTCACTCCCGACCTGCAGCCCCTGCTAGCCCAGCCCTGCCCCCCGCCCCACTCCTGTCCCTCTGTCTCCCAGGGTGAAGCTTGAGGGCTTCTCCCGGAAGCATTTTTCCAGCTGGTGCGGCCCAGCCCCCACAGGGTTAACGGCCCCCCAGCCGTACTGCGGGGAGACCTGACGTCAGGGCTGGATTAGGCCGAGATCCCAGGCCCGATAAAGAGGCAGCTCAGCTTGTGTGGCAAAATCCATCACCCAGCTCAGGGCCCAGGCCGCTGCGCCGTGAACTCCGGGGTGGGGCAGAGCCGCTCCCCAGTGCGCCCCCAAGGCTGAGCTGCTCCCCAGTAACCCCCCCGGGCAGAGCTGCTCCCCGGTGCCCCCCCAGGCTGAACTGCTCCCCAGTGCCCCCCCCGGGCAGAGCTGCTCCCCAGTGCACCCCCAAGGCTGAGCTGCTCCCCAGTAACCCCCCCGGGCAGAGCCGCTCCCCAGTGCCCCCCCCGGGCAGAGCTGCTCCCCAGTAACCCCCAAGGCTGAACTGCTCCCCAGTAACCCCCCTGGGCTGAGCTGCTCCCCAGTGCACCCCCAAGGCTGAGCTGCTCCCCAGTAACCCCCCCGGGCAGAGCTGCTCCCCGGTGCCCCCCCAGGCTGAACTGCTCCCCAGTGCCCCCCCCGGGCAGAGCTGCTCCCCAGTGCACCCCCCCGGCTGAGCTGCTCCCCAGTAACCCCCCCGGGCTGAACTGCTCCCCAGTGCCCCCCCCGGGCTGAGCTGCTCCCCAGTGCCCCCAGGCAGAGCTGCTCCCCAGTGCACCCCCCAGGCTGAGCTGCTCCCCAGTAACCCCCCCGGGCGGGGCTGCTCCCCAGTGCCCCCCCCGGGCTGAGCTGCTCCCAGTGCCCCCAGGCTGAGCTGCTCCCAGTAACCCCCCAGGCTGAGCTGCTCCCCAGTGCCGCCCCCCCTGGGCTGAGCCACTCCCAGTGCCCCCGGGCTGAGCCGCTCCCAGTGCCCCCGGCTGAGCGGCTCCCCCGTGCCCCCCCTTGGCTGAGCCGCTCCCCAGTGCCCCCGGGCTGAGCTGCTCCCGGTGCCCCCAGGCTGAACTGCTCCCCAGTGTCCCCCGGGCAGAGCCGCTCCCAGTGCCCCCGGGCAGAGCTGCTCCCCGGTGCCCCCCCAGGCTGAACTGCTCCCCAGTGTCCCCCCGGGCAGAGCCGCTCCCCAGTGCCCCCGGGCTGAGCTGCTCCCAGTGCCCCCAGGCTGAGCTGCTCCCAGTGCCCCAGGCTGAGCTGCTCCCAGTAACCCCAGGCTGAACTGCTCCCAGTGCCCCCAGGCTGAGCTGCTCCCAGTGCCCAGGCTGAGCTGCTCCCCAGTAACCCCCCAGGCTGAGCTGCTCCCCAGTGCCGCCCCCCCCGGGCTGAGCCGCTCCCCAGTGCCCCCCCTGGGCTGAGCCGCTCCCCAGTGCCCCCCCCCCCCGGGCAGGAGCAGCCCAGGGGTGGGGGCCCATGCAGAAGGGCAGTGACCCAGAGCTTGGGGTGGGTGTGGATGGGGACGGACAGACAGACACGGGGTAAGTCTCATGCTGAGCCAGGGTGTGCAGTGATCTGGGGGGCTGGGTGTTGGGGTGAAGGATCTGGGTGTTGGAGTGAGGGGGCTGGGGGGCTGGGCATCGAGGTGAGGGGTCGGGGGTCTGGGTGTTGGCATGAAGAGGTTGGGGGTCTGAGTGTTGGGGTGACAGGTCTGGGGGGCTGGGTGTTGGTAGAACCAGGTTGAAGGGTAGCCTGACCCCATGGTGTTCCCCCCCCCCTCCCCGCTGCCCAGACATGGGGGGGGGGTCGGGCCCAGCTCCTCGGGGAATTCTGCCAGCCGAGCCACTGGCCACCCCAGGGCCCAGACGGCTGCTGGGCCGGCAGCCACCCCCCCTACCCCTGCGCTCAGTGACCCCGGGTCAGCCAAGTGCCCAATTGGTTTAACCCTGTGTGGCCTTAGGAAACCTGCTGCTCCGGCTCCTGCGGGGATCGGCCTTCGCGCCCCCCCCACCCTGCTGCCAGCCCCCGTTCACAGGGCGTCCCCATGCCCGGCACTGCCCGGCCTGCCAGCCGCACCCGTCCAGCGCCACTCCCCGGCCACGCCGCTTGCATAAGCGATGGGAGGATGGGGGCAGCCCCTGGAGAGCGAGCTCCCCTGGGCCCCCCATGGGCTTCCCGCACCCAGAAGTCACTGAACAACTGGCCAAGGTCCCTGCCAGGGGCCGGATGGGAGCCAGAGCCCCTAGAGGGGAAAGGCCCCATTCCCCACCCCCCTGTGCCAGCCCGTGCCCCTGCCCTGGGGCCGGATCGGCGGCAGACCCCCCCCCCATGCAGACACAGGCTGCCCTGCCCGGGGTTTGGGTCACGGAGAAAAGCGAAATCACCCGTGAGCCGGGGCCGGGGGACACTAGGGTCGAAAGCCCCCGAGGTTCCGGGCCTCCCCTTCCCCGGGAAGGGCCAGGCCGGCCCCTGCTCTCCCTGCCCCGAACGGGGCCTTGTGTCTCTGTCCCAGCCCCCCACCGCGCCTGACCCCTCCGCTGGGCCGCCCGCCTCATTCAATCCAGGCTGCTAATCTGCCGGGGCCAGACAGCTGCCTCAAAGCCCATCGCTTCAGGTTCAGGGGCTCTGAAAGGAGCGTGAGCCCCACGCCGGGGGAGGGCCGGGGCACCGGTTCCAAGGTGGTCCGCTGGCCCGGGGGCTGGGAGAGCCGAGGACGGGGCTGGGGCCGGGCCCCAGTGTCTGAAGGCACCTTCCCCTGGACTCCCCTCCAGCAGAGCCCCTGGGGCTCCCCCCGGGTTAACCCCCTCCGTGCTGACCCGCAGAGCCGCCCACGAGTCTGTCCCAGCCCCAGCTGCGGAGGCCCCGGGCTGTTTTAATGGGGAGACTCAGGCCCCTGCTCCAGAGGCCCCGGTTCAGCCCCTGGGTGCCAGCCATGCACCCCGCTGTCCTAGCAACACCTGCTCTGGGGGCTGGGGGGCTTTGCCCCGGCCCCCTGCCCTTCACCCCTCCATTCTCCTCCTGGCCACGCCGGGAAACCCACGTGGGAACGGCCAGCTGAGCTCCCGGCAGTGCCCAGGGAGGGGGCCTGTGTGGGCTGGTACCCAACTGGGGGCAGCACCCCTCATTCCCCGGGCAGCCCAACATCTGGAACATCTGGCTTGGCACCCACATGCAGTGACACATGGGCACGCGGCAAACCGAGACCTGCGCCCATGGAGATGTACACACACCCAGACCTACACACGCACACCCAGATCTACACACACACACCCCGACCTACACACGCACACACGCACCCCCAGACCTACACACGCACCCCCAGACCTACACACGCACACACGCACCCCCAGACCTACACACGCACACCCCGACCTACACACACACAGATCTACACACACACAGACCTACACACGCGCACATGCACACCCAGACCTACACACGCACACCCAGACCTACATAAGCACACATGCACACCCAGACCTACACACGCACACACACACCCTCAGACCTACAAACGCACACATGCACACTCAGACCTACACACCCCCAGACCTACACACGCACACCCAGACCTACACACACCCACCCAGATCTACATACACGCACACCCAGACCTACACACGCGCACACACACACACACACAGCCAGACCTACACATGCACACAGCCCCAAACCTACACACGCACACACACACACACACACACACATACAGAGAGACCTACACTTAGACAGATGTGAGGGGCACCGGCCAAGATGTGGGAGGGAGCCCAGGGCTGGGCTAGCAGGGGCTGCAGGTTGGGAGTGAGGGGCACCGGCAGAGCTGGGGGCAGGGGCCCTGGGACAATCACCTGCCCTGTCTGGTCTCCGCTCCTGCCCACCCACTGCCCTGCTCAGCCCAGGCAGGCCGGGGGCCCTCGCCTTGAGCCGCAGGCCGGCAGGGTCCCTGCTCTTGCTAGGTGGTCCAGGGGCTGCGGGGAGGGGGCTGCTGCTTGTTCGCTTTGGCCCCCTGCACGGGATTCACGGCAGCCCCCACAAAGTGCTCCCTGGAAGCCGCTTGCACAGCCCTGGGCCGGGATTGGGGAGCGGGAGCTGGGGGGGGGCCACGACAAAGCTGCTGCTGGGAGGAACTTTTCCACCTCCCAGTGCACGGGGTGCAGACGGCCACGCTGTGGGGCTAAGCATCCGCCTGGCTGGGAGTCGCCTGCCGGGAGCCCCAGGTCCCTTCGACGGGGCCACTGGGGCGGGACCTAGCTCAGCGTCGCCTCTGCCCTTCCCCAGACCCTCACAGGCGAGGGGCCTGACTCGCCACGGGCCGGCGAGCCAGGAAGTCCCGCCTTGCTGAAGGCAGGACATCCAGGCAGGGTCACACAGCAGCCAATCAGCTTTGCTGGGGCAGTGACAACACCTCAGGTCTCTCGGGATGAGTGTCTCCCACCAGAGGGGGTGGGGATCAAACCCCGAAATCTCAGCTCCCCCATGAGGGATCACCCTAAATATCCCGGTTTCTCTATGGTCAGCAGGTCCTCCGCCCCTCTCCACTAATGAGCACCGATCTCGGGAGCTCCAGACCACATCCTCCTCGGAGCCAGAGAATAGGGAGAGACTCTGGGTGTTTGCGGTCTGTCCAAATCACCCCTCTTATTGTCCGCATCTAATACACACCCACTTCCCCGGTTAGCTTGTGGAACTCACTACCACAAGAGCGGGATGCAACCGAGGATGGGGAAGGACAGTGTGACGCTGGGACGGGTGGGAGCTTGGGGGAGGGATCAAACCCCTCCTGCTCTGGGGCAGGAAGCCCCCCTATCGGCGGTTCACCCCACAAGTGCCTCCTGCAGGAAGCCACTGGAGGAGAAAAGAAACTGGGCTTGAGGCCCCTGGGTCTGAGCCAGGAAACACTCTGCCTGCCCGTTCCTATGTTCCTAGACAGCAGCCTCCCGGCCGTGCCCTGAGCCCGGGTGCCATTAGATCAGTACCAAGGAGCCCGCAGAACCACGCAAACCACCATCGCCAGCACACCTGCCCGGCGCCGGAACGCCTGGCGTTGCTCGGTGCAGACCTGGCCTGAGTGTTGAGATCTGGGGAGCAGGGAGCCCCAAACTCCCCCAGACTCCTCCTCATCACCGGATGTGGCGTGGCCGAAACCCAGCTCTGTTTTCGCTGCTTCTTCCCTCTCCTCTCAGCTGCTCCCCATGTTACTCTGCAGCTTTGGGGGGGGCGGGGGTTTGAGGCACTGCAGCGCTAGGGGTAGGTGGTGGGGCAACACCCCCCTGCTGGGTGCCCTGCAGGGGGCTCTGCAGCCCCTCACCTCTGCCAGGGAGCCAGTGCTGCAGCCTCCTGGCCTTGGGGAAACTGAGGCAGAGCGCAGGCAAGTGACTTCAGACCCACAGACACGCCACATGTCCGACTCAGCAAGAGAACCCAGGAGTCCCGGCTGCCCCAGCAGGAGAGGGCTGGGCAGAGACGCCCCTAAAGCCAACTCGGAGGGGACATTCCCCCTCCATCCCGGCTGATTCGGGGGGAATGGAGCTGGAGAGAGGCCCTGGAGGGGCTGGCGGGGGCCCTGTGAATTAGGGACAGTTGCTCCCATGCAGCAGCCTGTGGCACAATGGGGCTGGGCCCCTTTGAATGTAAAAGGTCACCCAGCTGCCACCAGGTGTGGGGTGTTCCCCGCCCCCGCCCACCCTCCCAGCGGGCATCGAGTTACGATTCTCCAGCTCCGGGCTCAGCTCCAGCTCCCAGCCTCTCCCTTCGCGCCCCGTGGCCCCGACATGTTACAAGGTGTCCGCGATGAATCACTGCACGGGACGGAGGCTTCTCTGCAGCAGGCAGCCTCGCCCGGCTCGGCGTGCCGCA
This sequence comes from Mauremys reevesii, assembly GCF_016161935.1. Lineage (NCBI taxonomy): Eukaryota > Metazoa > Chordata > Testudines > Geoemydidae > Mauremys > Mauremys reevesii. Next base: position 17,107,782 of record NC_052647.1, on the reverse strand, counting down.
TTGCCAGCGGGCCAGGCGCCCGCCTCTGCCAGTGCCCCTCACTCCCGACCCGCAGCCCCTGCTAGCCTGGCCCTGGGCTCCCCCAGCTCTGCCGGTGCCCCTCACTCCCGACCCGCAGCCCCTGCTAGCCCGGCCCTGGGCTCCCCCAGCTCTGCCGGTGCCCCTCACTCCCGACCTGCAGCCCCTGCTAGCCCAGCCCTGGGCTCCCCCAGCTCTGCCGGTGCCCCTCACTCCCGACCCGCAGCCCCCTGCCAGCCCAGTCCTGCCGGTGCCCCTCACTCCCGACCCGCAGCCCCTGCCAGCCCAGCCCTGGGCTCCCCCCAGCGCTGCCGGTGCCCCTCACTCCCGACCTGAACCTAAGTGTACCAAGCATGTGATGGAAATACCCCGCCCGGCAGAGCCACAGGCAGCCATGGGCTGTTCACAGGCCTGCGTGCGTGTCTGAGACACGGGGAAGGGCCGCGATCAGAGGCGGCCTCCCCCGCAGCTCCGGGGTGCAGACCCCACACAGCCTGGGGTCCCCGGGCCCAGCTGCCCCCTGCTCGCCGAGGGCTGGTGCGGAGCCGATGGGAGCCAGCGCTGGGCCGGGGCTGAGCCGCACGGAGCCAGACACACAAATAAACAAGCAGCAAACGCAGACGGACGGCGGGTGGGGGTGGGAGCGGAGCTGCAGGGCCCCAGCCTGAAGCCCGCGTCGGGCGAGGTCCTCGTGCCCCTGAGGGTGCGCTGGGCACCCAGGGCGCAGCGCCCAGACCACCTGTATCAGACGGGTGCCCAGCCTGGGACCCACCCCAGCTCTCACCCCGGCTCCCACTTCTTTGGCAGCCAAAGACCTGCCGGGGCCAACCGGGGATGAAAGCCTCAGTCACGGCCCAGTGTCATTACCCCAGAGGGGCGAAGGGACTTGTCTAAATTCGCACCCAGAGTCAGTGGTGAAGGCGTGAGCAGAACCCAGGCGTCCCGGGGCTCCCCCCAGCTCTAATCCACTAGGCCCCACTGGCCTCCCAGACCTGGCGATAGGACCCAGGCGTCCTGGCTCCCAGCCCGCCCTCCCCCCAGACGACCTTTCCGCCCCCAGCTGTTACTGCGACGTCAGAATAGCTACAGGATTCTCAGGCCAAACGATGAGATTATTTTAAATTGACACTTTACCTTAAAAAACCCAGCGCCCCCCATCCAAGCCCCGCCCAGCCGCCCTGCCCAGACTGCCAAGAACCCCGACCCCCAGGACAGCCGCGACCCCCACACAAAGCAATAACTGCCCCACCCCTGCAGGTAGCCGGGCCAGGCCCCACCAGCCCCTGGCCGCCACGGGACAGACCCTTCGGCCCGGAGTCCCCAAAGGGGCAGCGCAGACGTGTCACCCAGGCAGTGGCCGAGCAGGGGTCCCACATCTGGCCCCTGAAAATGGGGCCCATGGAGCCGAGCCTGGCGGCAGTTCGCCCAGGGAGCCGAGCGGGGGGCAGGGTGTGTCCCTGCCCGGAGAGGAACTCGCACTGGGTTAGTTAAACGGGAGCGAACCCATTCCGCAGCGACTTTGGCTCAGAGGGTCTGAACCGCTTAACAAGGGTTTTGTCTACATGGGTGAATTTCAAGCCGTTTCAGAGTCGCCGCCCTGCTTTGGGTTTCAGCAGCGGCAGCTCGGATCCCGCCGGTCCCCAGTCGCCGGGAGCGAAGCAGCGCGCAAGCCAGGGCTGCGCCGGAGTAACCGGCTCCATCTGTGTTCGCCTCTTAGGGGGTCCCAGCCCGGCTTCCCCATGGAGACGGGGCCTCCCGAGCTTTGGTGAAACGGGGGCACATGGAGGGGTCAGCCAGCAGCAGCGGGTACAGGCTGAAATCAGAGCGTCCACACCGCCCCCCTGCCTGGTGTTACCTCCCCTGGACCCTTCTCCCTGGGTCCCGCGTGGGAGCTGGCTCCCCTCCGCTGAACGTTTGCTGCCTGCCTGCTCCGCGTCAGCGGGGCCTGCCCGGGTCCTAGCAGATCCGTGTCTGCACTGGCAAGGCCTCCCGTGCCCCTGGCCCTGCGTGAAGGCTCAGCAGAGAGGCCGAGGGCCGAATGGGCCACGGTGTGTGAGCTCCCGTCAGGGTGGAGACGCTCGGGTGGTTGTAGGTAGTGACCTCGGGCCGGGTCTGTGTCGTGCCCGGATCTCGGGCCGGGTCTGTGTCGTGCCCGGCCCGGCGGGGCCCTGATCGTGGGCAGGGTCTGTGCAGTGCCCAGCAGGGCTCTGATCTCGGGCCAGGTCTGTGTTGTGCCCGGCCCGGTGGGGCCCTGATCTCGGGCAGGGTCTGGGCAGCGCCCGGCCCGGCGGGGCCCGGATCTCGGGCCGGGTCTGGGCAGTACCTGGCACGTCGGGGCCTCAATCACAGGTGGCACCTCCAGGCGTTACCGTAACATACCTCCTGACGAGCCACGATGGAGGGATTCTCCCCTCCCCGCCCAGTCACGTCACCTCTCTGTGGCAAGCCCACGAATTGCTGATGCAGCAAACTGGGGCTCAGGGCCGCTGGGCTGGGCAGCAGGATTCCCCGGGTGGGGCAGTCTCTGGGCACCTCCCGCCCCCCGGGAATGTTTCCTGGTGGCTTCTGGGAAGCTCGTTGCGGGAGAACAAAATCCTCGGCCTCACCCTGAACGGGCGCTGCCAGCGGAGCCGTGCCCCAGGGGTGCGGCTGGGTCGCGCCCAGGCTCCACCTCCCACTGACCAGGGAGGTCAGGCTGGCGATGGGCGGCAGGGACCCTCGGGCAGGGCGTGGGCCGTGGGCACCGGCGGGAGGGGGCCAGCGTCTCTCCAGGTGCCACCTGGCTATGGATGGGGGGAGGGGCTGGGCCTTGCCCGATGGGGGCTAGGTGGCAGCTGTGTGGGGCTCCTGGCAGGGCCTGGGGCTCTGGTGGGGCCGGGCAGGACACGGTGCCACGAACGAGCGGGATGGCGGCCTCCTGGCGCCCCGGGGATTCCCACTGGCAACGGACAGGCTGCCCCAAGGGTGCCCGTTTCTCACCCTGGCCCCATGGCCCGATCCGCCCCGGACGGGTGCCCCACTCTGGACGCAGCACCAGATCCGCTGCTCCCCAGGGGCCTCGGCAGCCACCCCGCTCCCTTCTCCTGGACTACGGGCCAGAGAACTGGGCCTCCCCACGCATCCCCAGTGTCCAGCCCAGCCCAGGTCAGCCTTTGCATCCACTGTCTGTCGGCACCTGTCCCCCCATCAGGTCTGTCCCCACGGCGCCCACCCACCCAGCCAGCTCCAGCCTCTGCTAGCACAAGTGCGCCAGGATCTCCGTGGGTGATCTCGGCTCAGCCACCAGGCGTGCGTGTGACTCTCCACATCACAATACAGAACCGCGCGGTGTCACTTCCCTCGCTCGGAGCCCTCCACCGGCCCCTTCCCCCCATCTGGGGCTGTCTGAACCTGCTCTGAGCCCCCAGCCAGCTGTAGGAGCTGGGCTCTCTGGGCCGCTCAATACGTCAGCACCGCTGGGTGACCCGGGAACGGGACAGACGGATGTGTCAGCCAGTCAATGCCACCCACTGCTGGGCCTGCTGGGGGTGGGAGTGCTCCAGAGCACAATCCCAAACAAATCCTCAGCCAACCTCCATGGACCGGCACCCACCGGAGACCTGGCCTGACCTGTGGCGAAGAAGGAGGGGGAGGCCGCCCCGCAGCCCAGGAATTATTTTGCCAAGTTCACAAAGCAAAACAAATTGCAGCGGTGCGAAAAGCAAAGGCAGTGAAAGCCGGGGGAAAGCGCCTATTCGGGCTGCGTAATCCCTGCCTGACAAATTGCAATTTGGCAAAGTAATTGGCTGTGGGTTCCCCCCCCTCCCATCTGATTTAATTGGATCTGATCCGATTCCAGAAGTTGGGAGCCTCCTGGATTGTTTTGCCAAAAGGAGAGGGAGGGAGGGAGGGGGAAAAAGCAATTTGGTAACTTTGCAAAATTAAACTTGGATGAAGGGAAATTTACTGTCAAGTCAGCCGGGTTTTGTTGGCCATGGGGCACGTAGGAATTCTAGCTACAGTTGTGTTTCCCCCGTAGGCACAGAAGTTTGGTGTCCCGGAATAGCTGCTCCCACATCTTGTGGAGCCGAAAAAGGATCAAGTCTTTCTAAAGGTTTTTGTGGTTTAAAAAACCCCACAAAATTAAAGTCATCCAGCAGGTCCTGAGACAAAGCGTCCCATAAGCAAAACCATCCCCTTGAACCAGAAACCGTTAAACTGGGCAAAATTCCTGCTCCCCCTCAAAACTGTAGTTACATTTTTTTTTAAGTTATTTTAAAAAAATGCATCGTACCTTTGGGAGCTGGACTGGGATGGTGACTCGCGCTCCAAGGGAAGGAGACTTTTCTTTTCCTTTTTGATGTTTTCTCCCCCAAAATCGCACCCTTTGGTGCCTCAAGGCTGAAATTCCACTTTTCGGGGCACTTCGCTTCTTTCCAGGAGAAAAAAGTAACATCCAGAGAAACGATTAAAAACGAAAACCCGAACCAGCGGCGACGAAGCTCATTACCATTCCTCTTCACAAAACTTTCCCCATCGTTCCTTTCCGTCTTTTCCCTTGAAATCCACCAAAAGAAAAAGAAATGGTTAACAAAAATGTGCTTTTTGTCTGCCCGATGCAGGCCGGGTTATAAATATTCCCTTCTCAGACTGCAGCCCAGGACCACCTTGGAGAAGGAAGTCTTGTTTTTCTTTAAGAAACTTTCCCGATGATTTCTTGAGTCTTCCCACATGGGAGAGCGACTCAGTGTTACGCCGCCGGGCTTTGATGCAGCGCTGGGGCTTTGGGGAAAGTGTCAGGACAGACACACACACACAAAAAAAATCTCTTTCTTTGCCCCTTTCAAGTTGCGGAGCAGTTTTGCGAAGCTCTTTTTTTTTTTTTTTTTTTTAAGAAAAACTTTTAAGGCTGAATGTGGAGGAGGAGGGCTGAGCTCTGTGTGAGGCTGTGTGAGGGAAGACCCTGGATCTGAATTCACACAGCATGCTGTCTACAATTTCAGAGACACTTTGAAAACCTGGGATGGATCTGTGCACACACACACGCACTCACACAGCTGTGGGCGCGCTCACACACACACACACAAGGCAGCAGGCAGCCAAACCCTGGTGCAAACTCACAACTTTCCCCACCCAAGCGCCATCTCGGGGGGTGGGGGGTCACGCCCTCTGCCTGCCCGCCCGGCCCGAGAAGGCCCTTCGCGGTGCTAGGTGCTGCGCTCCGGACCCCTCCGGCTCTGTGGGGCTGTACAGGAGCGGAGGAGTTCGTGGGAAGAGGAAAGCGAGAGGGGGCATCAGGGCAACACAGATATTTTGGGGAGGCCCAAGGCAAAATCTGAACCTGAGGCCTCCCGCCCTTCCAACAAAATACCCTGGGGAGGAAGAGGCCGGGGCGGGGGGCTGAGCCTGGCTCCCGGCTCCGGGCAATGCCCCTGGCACACAGGGTCACAGCGACACTCGGGTTTGGGGGGGCAGCAGGGACCCCGCGCAGCTTGGGGGCAAACCGGGGGGCTCTTCTCCCCACCGCGGGGGCAGTCGGCAGGTGCAGAGGAGCCGTGGGTTGCAGCCAGTTCTCTGAGGACTGGGGTGCCCCCCCCCAAGCGTCACAGCAAAGGGCGTCCCCAGCGAGTGGTTTGCAAGGTGGGGGTCTGGAATGAAACATCTCCAGGGGCCGACGTTTTCCAAAGCCTCAGGTTTGGGGCCCCTGGCTGAGATGGCAGATTTTCCAGGGACGAGGGGGGGGACGAGAGGGGGCAGAGTCAGAGAAACCTCTGCCCACCCCCAACGTCCCAGCCCTGCCAATGTGCTGACCCCCGTCTGGGGGGACAGGGAGCGGGAGAGGCACCTTCCCTCACTGGCCTCTCTGCGGGGGCTGCCAGCAAAGGGTCCCCAGGAAGTGGTGTCGCATTTGACGTTTAAACTCCCTGTTTCTTTGAGGGCCTCGGAAAGGGGAGGGGACTACGGGTGGGGGGACCCCCCCCCTTTTGTTGGCTGTCGATCTGGCAGAGACGCGTGTCATTTATGACATGCCCGTGGCGCAAGCCAGCTCTGGATCCTTGCACAGCAACTAGGGAGCCACGAATCCAGCCCGGGCTGCACGGGCGAGGCGATGTCACCCCATGGCGTGATGACCTCACAGGGCCCACGATGATGTCAGGCCAAAGGAAATGATGTCACACTCTGGGGGGGGGTGTGCCGAGAGCCGACGTGATGACGTCATGCCCTCAAGGTCGCGCTACAGTGAGCGAGGTCACCTCCCGGCCTGGGGTCACGCGGCGGTGTCCCGTCGCCAGGCACGTCACGCGGTGATGTCACGCCGTTGTCACCTCGTAGTGTGATGTCACGCGGCGATGACGCAATCTCCCTCCGCGTTGGGGGTGTCAACGCCAGGCTGGGGTCAGCCCAGGGGCCGGACACGCAAAGCCAGTGACCCCGACCTGCTGCTCCGGGCCTGGCCGGCCCCTCGGGGCTCTGGTGCAGCTGGGCCTGGCCGGCCCCCGTGAGAGCTGGGGCACAGCTCACCCCCCCACAGCTCTCTGCCCCACAGCTCTCTGCCCCCCCAAGGCTCCCCCACCCCCACAGCTCTCCTCCCCCACAGCTCTCTGCCCCCCCAAGGCTCCCCACCCCACAGCTCTCCCCCACAGCTCTCTGTCCCCCAAGGCTCCCCACCCCACAGCTCTCCGCCCCACAGCTATCTGCCCCCAAGGCTCCCCTCCCCACCCCACAGCTCTCCCCCACAGATCTCACCCCAAGGCTCCTCCACCCCCACAGCTCTCCCCTGGCTCACCCCCACAGCTCTCCCCCAGCTTACCCCCACAGCTCTCCCTCACCACAGCTCTCTGCCCCCAGGCTCACCCCACAGCTCTCTCACCCCAAAGCTCCCCACCCCAGCTCCACCCCCACCGCTCTCTGCCCCGGCTCACCCCACCCCCAGCTCTCCCCAACAGCTCCCCCAAGGCTCAGCCCCACAGCTCTCTCCCCGCCAAGGCTCCCCACCCCCAGCTCTCCCCCAGGTATCACCCCACCCCCAGCTCTCCCCTCCAAGGCTCACTCCACCCCCAAAGCTGATCCCCACAGCTCTCCCCCAAGACTTCCCCCCACAGCTCTCCCAAGGCTCACCCCCCATGGTCTCCACACCCCCATCCCTTCTCATGGTTCACCCCATCTCCCAGCTCCCCACAACCCCACCTCATACAGTTCCCCTGCCCCCCACCCTCAGGGCCCAGCCAGCCTCCCCGGGATAACTCCACTCACCGCAGGGGGGTCACTGGATTCCCCCTGGGATGGGGGGCGGGTTTCCTGGCCCTGGGGAGACAGGTTGGCCGGGCTAACATGGCTCCGTTAGGGCCTGTGATGGGATCAGGAGCCTGAGCCCTGGTACAAGTGGAAGGGCCTGGAGTGGGGACTGTGGTGGGGCCAGTCAGGCTGGGGATAGAACCCAGGAGTCCTGCCCCCAGCCCTGCCCCCGCTCCAACCACTAGACCCCTCCCCCAGCCAGGGATAGAACCCAGGAGTCCTGCCCCTCAGTCCTGTCCCAGCTCCAACCACTAGACCCCTCCCCCAGCCAGGGATAGAACCCAGGAGTCCTGCCCCCCAGCCCTGCCCCCGCTCCAACCACTAGACCCCTCCCCCAGCCAGGGATAGACCCCAGGGGTCCTGACTCCCAGCCCTGCCCCAGCTCCAACCACTCCCCAGCCAGGGATAGACCCCAGGGGTCCTGACTCCCAGCCCTGCCCCAGCTCCAACCACTAGACCCCTCCCCCAGCCAGGGATAGAACCCAGGAGTCCTGACTCCCAGCCCTGCCCCCGCTCCAACCACTAGACCCCTCCCCCAGCCAGGGATAGAACCCAGGAGTCCTGCCCCCCAGCCCTGCCCCCGCTCCAACAACTAGACCCCTCCCCCAGCCAGGGATAGAACCCAGGAGTCCTGCCCCCCAGCCCTGCCCCTGCTCCAACCACTAGACCCCTCCCCCAGCCAGGGATAGAACCCAGGGGTCCTGACTCCCAGCCCTGCCCCTGCTCCAACCACTAGACCCCTCCCCAGCCAGGATAGAACCCAGGGGTCCTGACTCCCAGCCCTGCCCCTGCTCCAACCACTAGACCCCTCCCCCAGCCAGGATAGAACCCAGGAGTCCTGCCCCCAGCCCTGCCCCTGCTCCAACCACTAGACCCCTCCCCCAGCCAGGGATAGAACCCAGGAGTCCTGCCCCCCAGCCCTGCCCCTGCTCCAACCACTAGACCCTCCCCAGCCAGGATAGAACCCAGGAGTCCTGCCCCCAGCCCTGCCCCTGCTCCAACCACTAGACCCTCCCCAGCCAGGATAGAACCCAGGAGTCCTGCCCCCAGCCCTGCCCCTGCTCCAACCACTAGACCCCTCCCCAGCCAGGATAGAACCCAGGAGTCCTGCCCCCAGCCCTGCCCCTGCTCCAACCACTAGACCCCTCCCCAGCCAGGATAGAACCCAGGAGTCCTGCCCCCCAGCCCTGCCCCTGCTCCAACCACTAGACCCCTCCCCCAGCCAGGGATAGAACCCAGGAGTCCCGATTCCCATGCCGCCAAAGACCCCTGGAGCGGGGCCCCCTTAAGCGCGGGGCCTGATTCCAGGGAATCGGGTGAATCGGCTTGAAGCCGGCCCTGCCTGCCCTCCCCCCTCGCCCACCCAGATCCCAGCCGCTCCATCCAGGGCTGGGCTTGCACCGGAACCCCCGGCCCAAACAGCCCTGCAAGGGAACCCGGCACCAGCCATAACCCGCCGTGCCAGCCCCACCCCGCTCGCTCCCAGACCTCAGGGCGTCGCGCCCGTGCTGGCCGCGTTGCCGGTCTTCGGCCAGCTGAGAGGGGCGTTTCCCCTCAGGGGTCCCCTGGCCTGGAGGGAAGCACAGAGCCTATAAAGAGTGCTGAGGCCGGGGGGAGCAGGGGCTGCGGGGGTAATAGGTAATAATTGGAGATATACCAATCTCCTAGAGCTGGAAGGGACCTTGAAAGGTCATTGAGTCCAGCCCCCTGCCTTCACTAGCAGGACCAATTTTTGCCCCAGATCCCTAAGTGGCCTCCTCAAGGATTGAACTCACAACCCTGGGTTTAGCAGGCCAATGCTCGGTGACGCGAGTGGGTCTCTGGGACAGGTAACACTCTGCCTACACCTCCCCGAGCTGGCACCGGGCTCCGGTCGCCCGTCCCTCCCCGAGCTGGCACCGGGCTCCGGTCGCCCGTTCCCCCCCCAGCTCCCTCCTGCCCCCGTTCTGGGGGCATTGGCCTGAGCAGGACAAAGGGTGCCCCACTCCCAGTTCTGCTGCCCCCCCAATCCACGAGGGGTATGTGATGGGGGCTCCGGCTCCAGGGGGTCGCAGTGCTAGGGGCTGTTCGGGCGCCGTGGGGCTCGCCCCGGTTTGCAGGCCGGCCGGGGCCCCAGCCAAAGTCGAGCGCCACGTCGTGGGTTGCTGGGTGAAGGGTGAGCAAACAGCAGGTGCCGGGGTCAGGCTCCCACGGTGCTGGGGGCTTCGGGGCCAGCTGCCGCTTGGGTAACTCCGGCAGGGGATTGCAATTCCCGTCACCTCCAGACCTGCCAATTCAGCCAAGGCCAAACTGTTCCCAGCAACGGGGACAAGCCCCAGCCAGCCCCCCCCCGCTGCCCCATGGGAGCTGGGGCACCGCTCACTTACTCCTGGGGCTGGACCAAGCCCCCTCCCCCCAGCTGCCAGGTGAGTGGGACGCTCTGAGGCGGGAGGGAAACGGCCACAGGGACAGGTGGGGAAACTGAGGCAGAGTGAGGCCATCCAAGGAGCCTGCGTCCGAGCTGGGCCTGGAACCCAGGAGTCCTGGCTCCCAGTCCTATGATCAGGCCCCCACCCTTCCAGGGCTGGGAAGAGAACCCAGGAGTCCTGGCACCAGGGTAATGACCCACCCTCGCGGGGTTTATTTTTAGCCCAAGGTGGCCCCGCCCCCACCGGACTGTTGCCGTGGCGACCAAATGCGGGGCAAAGGGCCATCCCAGCGGGGGCGGGGGGGCACGAGCGTCCGGTTCAGGGAGCGCGGCCTTCGCCCGGCGGGTGACATCACGGGCCAGAACCCGTGTGGGGCAGGATCCCCGGCAGGGCCCTTCCAGCACCTCTGTGCCAGCCCCATGCTGTGCCGGGGGGGGGTCTGCTTGGGGGCCAGACCCCAGAGCCTGGACTGACCCTGCCCCATTCACCTCCCCCACAGTAACCCCCCACCCCCCGTTCAGGGGCCAGAGGGTGAGAGAGGCCGACCCCAGGGGTGTTGGGGGGGCATGACCCCCCCCGGGACGGGGTCACATGCTGCATTTGGGGTCTGACCCTAGGTGTCCGTAGCTAGATTTGTCTGCAAATCCCTGCTACCCCCCCAGCTCTGCCGGTGCCCCTCACTCCCGACCCGCAGCCCCTGCTAGCCCAGCCCTGGTCTCCCCCCAGCTCGGCCAGTGCCCCTCACTCCCGACCCGCAGCCCCTGCCAGCCCAGCCCTGGGCTCCCCCCAGCTCTGCCGGTGCCCCTCACTCCCGACCCACAGACTCCTGCCAGCCCGGCCCTGGGCTCCCCACCCCCAGCTCTGCCGGTGCCCCTCACTCCCGACCCACAGCCCCTGCTAGCCCGGCCCTGGGCTCCCCCCAGCTCTGCTAGTGCCCCTCACTCCCGACCCGCAGCCCCTGCTAGCCCAGCCCTGGGCCCCCCCAGCTCTGCCGGTGCCCCTCACTCCCGACCCACAGCCCCTGCTAGCCCGGCCCTGGGCTCCCCCCAGCTCTGCTAGTGCCCCTCACTCCCGACCTGCAGCCCCTGCCAGCCCGGCCCTGGGCTCCCCACCCCCAGCCCTGCCGGTGCCCCTCACTCCCGACCTGCAGCCCCTGCTAGCCCAGCCCTGGGCTCCCCCACCCAGCTCTGCCAGTGCCCCTCACTCCCGACCCGCAGCCCCTGCCAGCCCAGCCCTGGGCTCCCCCCGGCTCTGCCCCTGCTGACCGGGGAGTGATGTGCAGACGCCCCCTTGCGGTCACCAGCGGGATGTGCACCGTGCCGAGGGCTGAGTGTGTTTGGCTCCAGCCCGGCCGCCCTGGTGTGGGGCGGGGGCGAGTGGGAACCGGGGGGGGGGGGGGCCGTGGTGCAAACACACGCACACGCTGCTGAGAACCAGGGCACTCGTGGGCCCGATCCTGCCCCCGGGGGCTGCCAGAGGCCCCCTGGTCCAAACTCCCTCCCTGCCCGCAGGCGTCGGGGCTGAGTGCTGGGGGGGGGGGGGGCTGCTGTCTCACCAGCCGCCTGCAATCAGGAGGGGGCAGGGGCAGCAGGAAGGGTTCCCCTCGCCCCCTGGTGCAGGCCCTTCCCCTCCCCCACCCCAGGGCAGCAGCGGGGTCCCTGGGCCCAGCCTCCCTCCCCCCTGGAGCTCCGCCACCTCCAGCAGTGACACCCCCCTGCCCCCGTGAGACTCCGCTCGGCTCCGGGCCGGGCCTTGGCTGCACTAACCCCGGTTCCTGCGGGGTCCCAGCCTTGTCCCTCTCCCGGCACCTGGCTCTGCCCTGGGCTCCTGCCCGAGGGACCCTGAGCTCCGCCAGCCCCCTGCGCCGAGGCAGGACCAGGGGAGGCCGGACCAGCCCTGACGGGGGTTCCCGACCTCCCCTGGGGCCGTTCCACAGCTCCAGCCCCTTGGAGGGCAGCAGTTTTTCCTACATCTTGTCCTGCCTCCAGGACACGAGGGCTGGTCTCCGGCCCCCTCCCCGTCTGACAGCGAACTCGTCTCATGCTCCTTCAGCCAGTTGTGCACCCACCCGGATAGTAACGTCTCTCTAGCCCACATCTCCCCAGTCTGCTTGTGCCCCGTCATGCGGGACTCTGTCCGAAACCGCCCCAAAATCTGCAGCTTCCCCCATCCAGGTGTCCAAGTTAGGCTGCTGGTCTGTAATTCCCCTGGTCTTCCACTCACCCCCAGAACCTCGCGCCTCTGTGCCTCAGTTTCCCCTCCCAGCCCTTGTGAGCTCTCGGGGGCAGGGCCCGTCTCTCGCTCTGTGTCTGTGCGGCAGCAAGGCTGGGCCAGGACTAATCCTCTCCAGACGCTGCCCCCAGCTCTCGCGCTTTCCACCTGCAGCTCCGCGCACACCTGAGCGCAAAGGAGGGTTGAAGCCCCTAGGGGGCGCCAGGTCTCAGTGGCTGGGAAAGGAGCAGGGTGGGTGGGAGACCTGACCTAAGGGTGGCCCAGGTCCTAGGGCCCCTGGGTGCACGGGGGTCCCCGGCTGAGAGTGTCTCCCTGTCCCGGAGGGTCGGGCCCACGAGCCGAGGAGGTTCTGGGTGTGGTTAGTGTGTCAGCGTGTCCATGTGCCACACACATGCACACACAGCTGGGAGGCCACCCTCCAGGCCTGTGCCACTAAACACTGGGGCACCGGCAGAGCTGGGGGTGGGGAGCCCAGGGCTGGGCTAGTAGGGGCTGCGGGTCGGGAGTGAGGGGCACCGGGGTACAGGGGAGCCCGGGGCTGGGCTAGCAGGGGCTGCGGGTCGGGAGTGAGGGGCACCGGGGTGGGGGGGGAGCCCGGGGCTGGGCTAGCAGGGGCTGCGGGTCGGGAGTGAGGGGCACTGGGGTGGGGGGGAGCCCGGGGCTGGGACAGCAGGTGGGGCTGCGGGTCGGGAGTGAGGGGCACCGGGGTGGGGGGGAGCCCGGGGCTGGGCTAGCAGGGGCTGCGGGTCAGGAGTGAGGGGCACCGGGGGGGTCGCCTGGGATAACACTTCGGGGCAGCTTGGCCTTTCGCAGTGGGGAGGGCTGGGGGGAGGGGGGGCTCCATCTCCACCTGATCTCTGCATGTTCAGGCCGCCGGGAGCAGATGGACGACGCCCGGGGCCCGGGCGCTGGGCGCGGGGCCGGGAGAGCGGCCAGGGCTTAGCCCCAGATAACGCGGCCCTGAGCCAGCACTGGCTCAACGAGCTGGGGACGGGACGGGGCGTCTGATGCTACGCAGCTCCCCCCAGCCCCAGCTCCCCCAGCCCCCAGTGACCCCCACCCCCAGCTCCCCCCAATGCCCAGCTCCCCTGACCCCCAACTGCCCCATCCCCCGCCTCCCAGTGCCCAGCTCCCCCTACCCCTGACCCCGAGCTCCCCCGACCCCCAGGCCCCAGCTCCCCCGACCCCCAACGCCCAGTGACCCCCACCCCCAGGTCCCAGCTCCCCCCTGACCCCAGCCCCCAGCTCCCCTGACCCTCAACGCCCAGTGACCTCCTTCTCCCGCCAGCCATGGAAAGACGGGCTCGGTCCCCTGGGATGGTCCTGGCTTCGGTCTCCCTGCTGGGGGGCTTGCTGGGACCTGCCCTGGGGGCTGGGGCTGGCACCCAGCGCACACGCCCGGCTTTGCCCCCTGGGACTGGCCCAGGAACCTCCCAGCTTCTCTTTCCCCCGCTGCCCCCACCCGGGGTAGCATCACCCCCAGCAAAGGCCCCTCAGCCGCAGGGGGTCCTGTGCAGATCTGGGGGGCTGGTAAACACAGGGGGGCTGCCTGAGTCACTGGGAATCTGCTCTGGGGTAGCCCTGATCCCTCCCCTCAGGCCACCTGTGTGGTGCTTAAAGCCCTTCGTCCAAGATGACTGGACTGGACTATTGTTGGGGCTGCGGGTCGGGAGTGAGGGGCACCGGCAGAGCTGGGGGGGAGCCCAGGGCTGGGCTAGCAGGGGCTGCGGGTCGGGAGTGAGGGGCACCAGCAGAGATGGGGGTGGGGGGGCCCAGGGCGGGGGGAGCAGGGGCTGCGGGTCGGGAGTGAGGGGCACTGGCTGGGCTGAACCATCAGCCTTGCCCCGGTGTCTCTGATCTGTAGAGAATTACAGGCCAAACACGCCGTGGTTTCACCTGTTTATTGGAGACGTCGCTTGAAATAATAAAATAAAATAAAATAAAATAAAAATAAAATATTTTTTTACATTAGTGCGAAAAGAAAATACATAAAGGCAAACGCGGCACCAGGCTCCTCGGCAGGGTGGGGTGGGGAGCCGGGGGGGGCAGGTTCTCCCTCCCCGGCCACCCCATGCCCTGCTCCGAGCCTGGCACCTCCCCTACAGTAAACACTTCCCCAGTGCATTGAATGTGCCCATCCCATGGCAGCAGAACTGCCCCCGCAATGAGAAACCCCCCCCCAGAGAATCTGCACCCGAGCAGGTCCCAAGTCCGTCCGCAGGGCCGGTGCCCGGTGCCCGGTGCCCGGTGCCCGGCTGCGCCCAGCTTGTCTGGCTTCCTCCTGCGCACGGGTCTCGCCACCCCCGGGCGTAACCCCTGGTGGGGCTCGGGTTGGAAACCAGCCTGGCTCGCCTGGGACAGCGCTGGGTCTGGGAGATCCACCACGGCCCTTGGGAAGCACCCAGGGAACATGGTCAGCTGGGAAATGGAAAACCTCAACACGACATTTTGGGCCCAAAGGTTTCCTCTTCTCAGCTGGGAATTGCCGGTTTTCTGCTCAGTCCCCCTAAAATCGAGATATTCTCGGTGAGAAGAACCCACCTGCTTTGTCTGGCAAAATTTTCCAACCAGCTCTGGGCTGGGGCGGCCGAGCCGTGTGCTGTGGGGCGTTGGCCCCCAGCCGGCCCGGAGACCTTTCCTCCACTTGGCACCTGGCCCGGTTTCCTCCTTGCACACTTGTGCTTGAAATGTGTGTGTGCGCTGGGGGGGGAGGGGGGAGCCAGCTGCCCCCCCCAAACACACGCCCAGAGATGTATCGTGTTAACCAGCCTCCTGAGCCCCGGGAGTGAGAGTCCAGAACAATCCCTGACCCCGCGTCTCCCCTAGGGCACTGGGGCAGAGCCGCGTCTACCAAACGGTGCCCTAGGGCACTGGGGCAGAGCCGCGGCGGGCACGCGGCAGAGCAGACTCCATCTGTCTGCGCCAACCCTGCTGAACGGCACCGGGAGCTTCCCGCACCCCCCACCTCTCCAGGGGCAGCTGGGCCCCCCCGGCCACGCTCCCCCTAGCTGCAGCCGCAGGCGTCCACGATCATGTCCGGGATGTCGGTCTTGACGATGTTGCTGTTGCGGTCGAAGTAGAGGATGGAGAGGGGCCGGCGGTGCGTGGGCACGCAGCAGGACTGCCCGCCCGCCTGCACGTTGTGGGCCCGGATCAGGTTGAGCACGGCCGTGTGGGAGGAGGAGGCCATGCCCGGGCTGCTGGCCACGTGGGGCGGGCACTGGCCCATGCAGTAGTTGATCTGGTAGCCCTCTGGCTTGATGATCCAGTCGTTCCACCCGATGTCCCGGAAGTCCACGTAATAGTCCTTGCGGCAGCACAGGTTGGAGGTCTGGTCGCAGCGCAGGCTGCGTTTGGCCACCCGCTGCCCTGGCTCCCGCACCGTGGCCTTGGCCACCAGGAAGGGCTGGTGGGAGCCGCCGGCGTCGCTCCCGGCCGTGGCGTTCGCCTGGCACCCGCGGCACTCCAGCTCCAGCCGCAGCGTCTTCTCCTGCCCGCGGAAGAAGGCCTGGAGCACAGGCAGGAGGGTGAAGGTCTGCCAGCCACCGGCCCGGGCCTCCAGCTGCCTCTCGCTCAGCAGCGCCCCCGCCAGGGAGACCCGCAGCGTGACCGGGGAGAGCCCGCTCCGGGGGGCCCGGACGTAGAGCCACAGCTGGGCCTGCAGGATGTGGACATCCCGGCCCGGGCCCCGGCTGAACCGGAAACGCAGGCCCGTGCTGGAGGGCGAGGAGAACTCTGTGGGGAGAGCGGGGCTGTGAGAACGGGGGGCGGTGCCAGGCGGGGAATGCCCGTCCTCGCAGCTGGCACCAGGCTCCCTGCTCCACCCAGCCAAGTCCCGGCACCCCTGTGGCCCTGTCTCTGACCCGCTGCCCCCACAGGGGAACCCGGCAGTGACAGCGAGGAGCCCCCCTCCCCGGCTCAGCTCCAATGGGCTGGGGGCATTGGGAGACAGTGCTGGGTCCCGTCTCTGCCCCAGGGCCCTCCCATGGGGGGATGGGCAGCATAGGCCCATAGGGGGAGGAGTTTGCTGATGACTCCAGCCCCCCATACATGGGGCTGGGGGGAGCTGATCCCCTGGGAAATAGATTCCAGTGGGGGGCTGTTTGTCCCCCATCCAGCCCCAGAGGCCCCCTCCCCTGTGTGTCAGGAGCAGTGGGATGGGAGTGTGGGGGGGTCCCAGTGCCCAGATCTCTCCCTTACGCCCTGAACTACCAGGCCCTTGGTGCAGGCACAGGGCACCCTGGTCCATAGACCTCCCCCCACCCCCGGTCAGAGATCCACGGACCAGCCCAGCTGGGAAACCAGCAGGAATCACAGCCTCAGGGAGCCAGTTCCACCATGGGGGAAAGTGAGTCCCAGAAGAGCTGGGCTTCGAACCCAGGAGTCCCGGCGCCCAGCCCAGCCCTAACCACTACACCCCACTTCCCTCCCAGAGCCGGGGAGAGAACCCAGGAGTCCCGGCTCCCAGCCCAGCCCTAACCACTACACCCCACTTCCCTCCCAGAGCCAGGGAGAGAACCCAGGAGTCCTGGCTCCCAGCCCCCCCTGCTCTAGCCACTAGTCCCCACTCCCCTCCCATAGCTGGGGATAGAACCCAGGAGTCCCGGCGCCCAGCCCAGCCCTAACCACTACACCCCACTTCCCTCCCAGAGCCGGGGAGAGAACCCAGGAGACCCAGCTCCCAGCCCCCCTGCTCAAACCACTACACCTCACTTCCCTCCCCTAGCTGGGGATAGAACCCAGGAGTCCCAGCTCCCAGCCTCCCTGCTCTAACCACTACACTCCACTTCCCTCCCAGAGCCAGGGAGAGAACTCAGGAGTCCCGACGCCCAGCCCCCCTGCTCTAACTGCTAGTCCCTACTCCCCTCCCTTAGCTGGGGAGAGAACCCAGGAGTCCTGGCTCCCAGCCGCTCCCCCCGACTATAACCACTAGACCCCACTCCCCCCCAGAGCTGGGGGCAGAACCCAGGAGTGATGCTGTGGCACTATCCAGCCCTAGGGAAGGGCTCGGTAAACCTGTGGGGCCCTCGTAGCCGGGTGAGGGGTGGCTCTGCCCCCCACCCCCTGCATGGTCTGTCCTGAGAGCAGCCTGGGCCTCCCCCCAGGTCCCCTTTCTCCCCACTCACCCCCCTTCTCTGCTCTCCAGACCCCAGGTTTTCCCACCTGCAATCGGCAAAGTTCCCTTTGGTGGGGCAGAGCCGTTGGCTCCGTCCCGCTCCCCGTCCCCGCCTGTTCCCACCCCTGCTCCTGGCTCACCGCCAGCCTCGGTTCCCCGTCTGCAGCACCCACCTGTCTTGGCAAAACTGATGATCTCGTAGCCCAGTTCATCGGCGTTGGGACCGTCCCAGCGGTCGAAGGGCCCCGGCTGCCCCTCCTGCCGGGCTTTGCCCACATGCAGGCGGTGCAGGGCGTTGGCGATGGCCACACGGGGCACCGGCTGGGTGATGTTGGGCCTCTCACTCAGGTGCAGCTTCTCCAGGATCTGCCGCTTGGCCAGCTCGAGCAGGAAGCGCCTCTCCGTGCCCGGCTCCAGGGTGGGCATCCGGCAGGACGGGCACCCTGGCGTCCCTCCTCCCTGGACCGAGGATCCCCACAGCAGGGCCAGGGCGGCCAGGGCTAGCCAACCCCCCGGGGGCTGCCCGCTCCTCTCCAGCTGTGCGCCGGAGCCAGGAGCCATCTAGAACCGAGAGCGGCGGGGGGTAGGGACGGTGCCAGGCCCCCAGGATTTGTCTCCGAGCTCTGCCCAGCCAGTCTGCCTCCTGCTGTCACACCCAGGCTGCCCCGCTTCGACCTGCCATGCGAGGAGCCGGGTGCCAGGGGCTGAGATGGGTGCTGCTCGCCCGAGGGAGCCCGACTCAGGGCTTGGCTTGAGGTGCTGCCCGTCCAGGCTCCAGGCACTTGTCAGTCACAGGGGCAGGCCCTGCCCTCCTGCCTGCTGCGATTGGCCAGCACCTGGGGCCCTGGGGGAGGGTGCTGGCTGGGGGGGGATTGGGGGGTGCTGCCTCCCCCGGCCGGGAACAGGTGCCGAGGGCTCCCGGCAAGGGGCATGATGCAAGAATGGAGAAGGTTGCGCTGCCCAGGCAGTCGGGAGGTGCTGGGGGGCACAGAGCAGGCACCTTTGGGTTCCGTGGCAGCTCACGACACCCCTGGGTGTTTCCTCCAGGGGCCGGGGGCATTGCCCGGTGCCAGCTGGTCCTTTGCTCAGGCACTGAGGGGGCAGAGGGCACAGGGGTTAATGTCCCTTTGCCAGGTTTCTCCTTTCTCCGCCTGCCTCCTGCAGCCGGGGGGGGGGCACTGCTCACTAGCCAGCCCCCACCCCTCGACCCACGGCCCCCCCCACAACAGACCAAGTGGGGGGCAGAGGAGGGGGAGGGCGGTGGAGCTGGGGCTCGGGCCCGGCGCACCCCCCAGCAGGATTGCCTGCCCGAGCACCCTTATCACCAAAGGGCTCAGTCCCAGATACGCTGCCCCATTAGCGGTAACGGTCCCTCTCCGGGCACTGATGCTGGCACGTGCCACGTTACCGGCACCGGGGCCTGACACCAGGAGCTGAGCTCAGCAGCCGCCATGTGGCCTTTGCTTGGTCCGGACGCCGTGGGGGGCTGGGGGGCAGCTGTCAGAGGTGGGGGGCAGCTGGGCCGGGATGCTGCCGGCGCATGAAAGCTACAGAGAATGCACCAGCTAGGGGAGGCTGCTTACTCCCACTCGGCCCCGCCACGCCCGGCTGAGGGGGAGCGAGTCCTGGCCCAGCCCGGCTCAGCACAGGCCCGGCTGGGGTTTGGGGTCCATTTCTGCTCCCCCAGTCAGGCCCCCTTCCTGCCACGCCGGCTGGGGTGGGGCAGTCTCGGGCACCTCCCAGCGGGGGCACTGCAGAGTGAGATCACGTCTTCTCTCCTTGCCCCACAGGCTGGGTTTGGGGGTATCCCAAGCGCGGGGGTCTGGGGAGGGGGGTAGGCGGCGCAGTGTCCGGAGGGGAGCTCCCCTGGCCCAGGAGGCGTTGGCGCACTGACCCTGACTGATCCCCACTGCCCGTCGGACCGGGACGCGCTGGCATCCAAAGTCTCGGAAACGGAGCTCCGGGGGCAGAGGGTAAACGCGGCAGGTTCACCAGGCCGTCTGGGAAAAAGCACTCACGTGGCATGACGCAACCGCGGGGCCGGGGCCGAAGTCTGTGGCAGGCCGGGGCCGCGCTCCCAGAATAGCCCAGGAATGTCAACAGTGAGTAATGAGCCCTGGCACGGTGCTGCCACCGGGGCATGCGTGCTGCCCTTGGCACCAGCCTGCCCCTGCTGCTGCTGCCCAGCTCCGAGGGGGCGGGGGGTGTCTTGTAACTGGTGCAGTGCACATGGACACGCCCGCCCCCGTGCATGCAGGGGCGCACACACACACACACACACACACACAGAGTTGGTGCTTTCGGGGGGCTCCAACCACCAGGAAAATGCAATTTGCATGTGTGCATTGTCCCAGTGCAAGGGGGCGACTCCCAGGGACAATCACGGCCTCCTGCATGAGGCGGGAGCGAGGTGGTATCGGGGGGCAGTGAGCAGCGGGCCGGGGCAGGGTGATGCCAAGCTGTCGTTAAGCTCAGCCAGCGCTAACCAGCTACCGATGGGTGCCAGCCAAAGCGCGAGACCTTCCTCCCAAGGGGGCTGGGTGTGAAGCCGGCACGTGGGGAAAGCCGCCTTGGCACACGGGATGGATGCGCTGGGCGCCGGCCTGGCAGCCGGCGGAGAGCAGGGGCGGGGGCTGTGTTTTGGCAGCCCGGGCCGGGCGCCACAGGCTGCAGCTGGCTCTGGGCTCTGCCCGGGTCAGTCTGGGGAAGGAGGAAGAAGGAGTTTCCCGGTGAGCTCTGAGGCCAGGCCCGGACCCCGGCGGCCAGCACCTGGCAGCCCGGCAGGTGGCAGCAGTTACAGGCTGACCCGGGAGAGTTTCGCACCCTCTCCAGAATTGGGGGCAGCGGTGGGGAATCCCACGACTCCGCCCGGCAGGGTGCCCCCTGCTGCCTTCCCCTCCTCACTGCAGGCTGAGAGCGGGATCCCGCTGCAGGGCCAGGGGGCGCGAGGCGGAGATGGCTCTGCACTTGGCCCTGTGGGGCTGGCGAGGCCAGGGCCAGGCTCCCTGTTTCTGCTCCCCGTCCGGCTGATGCCAGGGGGTCCCAGGCTCTAAGCGCTAACCCCCTCCCCTGCCTCGGGACCCCGGCGTCATCAAGCCCTTGGCCTGCCAGTCTGTACCAGGCCCTGTTGGCCTTGGGCTGGGTCAGCTGGCCCCAGCCCCCCCCCCAGCCACGCAGCCCTGCCTTGCCAAAGGGCAGGGGGGGGATGTAGGGCAAAGGTCGGTACAGTATTGTCGGAGCGGCGGCTCGCATTGCATAAGGGTTGTTGTTGATTAAACTGTTCCAAGAAAGCAAAGCCCGCAGCCCCGCCTGGCACCACGACGGGGCATGCAGGGCACAGGCTGCCCCTCATGGTGCCCGCCCCTCCGGACCGTGTCCTGTGGGGCCGGGAGGCAGGGAGCTGGTTAAAACGCACCACGGCAGCCGGACCAAGGAGTGAGCCCCCCCCTCGCCCCGCAACGAGGGAGCCCGACTGCGCCCAGGCCAGCTGGTCTCGTTAGCTCTGATGTGCCCATCGCCACGGCGTCGTGGCGGCGAGCGCAGCGGGGCATTTATCTCCTGGGCGCACGGGGCTTTGTAGCGAGCAATCCCCGTCCCTGCAAGATGCTCCTAGACCCCCACGTTGCCTGGGGGTCCCTCAGAGCGGAGCGGGCTGGGCTGGGGAGGGACAGACCCCCCAGGACTGGCAGCTTTCTCTGATGGTAAACACGCTGCTGGCTTCTCTGCATTCAGGGCCCTGCCGGAGCCACTGGCAGGCTGGCATCTGCCTGCAAGAGCAGAGGGCACAGAGGGTGCTGCCAGCCAGGGCCACTCTCTGCCTGCCAGGGCACCCAGCGCCGAGTGCCAGGCCTGCCGGGAGCCCAGTGCACAGGGGTGGGACGCAGGCCCTGCTGGTGGGCAGCCGCTCGGGGCAGGGGGCTGCAGTACAGCGCATGGTGGGAGGGGAGGACACTGGTTCCCAGTGCCCCCGGAAACTGGGTAAGGGTTGGGGAGCTCCCGGGCCTGCTCCATCCTGGGGGGGTCTTGGTGCTAAATCCCCCAGAACCTTGGGGCCTGATTCTGTGAACCAACGAGCACAAGAACCGTTCGATCTGGTCACAGACCCGTCGCCCCCCACTCCCCACCCCCCAGCCCAGTGCCACAGCAGATCAAACCAGCAAGGTCAGCGCCCCGTCTCCCTTTGCCCTCCCAGTCGCTCCAAGAGGAGACCACCCAGCACCAGGGCGTCCCGCTCCGGCCCCCGTCCCGGCTGCGATGGCTCCGGAACAGGAGATGCTCCCATGTGTCCCTGCAGCCTGCGCCCCACAGCTGGCACCGATGGGGCACGAGCCAGGCTGGGTCGCCCTGAGCCCCTCGTCTCCACTTGCACCAGGACGGAGCCCCTGGACTCTGGCTCTGCACACCCTCCTCCCTCCCGCTCCCCGCTGCCCCAGGGCTGGGTCGGAGGAACTGCCCGGCTACTTAGGGGGCCTACATGGCTCCTGGGACGCTAGCGCCACCTGGCAGTAGTGGGGGGTGTCACACACTGGGTGCCTCGGCCCCCACAGGGTCCAAGCTGCAGCAGCTTGTGCTTCTAGCTCTGCCGATCCCCGGTTCGATCCCCGGCGTAGCCTCCTAGAGCCCAGCCATAGGGAAACCTCTGCCCTCCGCGCCCCTGGCGCAAAGCAGGCCCCCAGCGCCCCCTCTCTCTAGCTGCCCCCAGCGCCCACAGGGGCTGCTCCATCCTCAGAGGGACCCCGGGGCATGGGGCTTGCCCAGTATTAGAGGCAGGGCTTAGCCATCTCCTGGGGAGCCTCCCCGGCCCCGGGCGAAGCTCTCTGCTCTGGGCCGCGGGTCTCTGCCCCCCTCCTCTGGGGCTTTACCACTGCCCCCCCCCATTCTGCTTCCTTGGGGTCCCTCCTATTGCGCCCCCTGCTGGAGGCCAAGTCCCGGCAGCCCACAGCGCGTTGGCTCAGTGTCCCCCTCTAGTGGCTGCGCCGTGCGTGGCTTTGGGTCTGTGCAGCGTCGAGCTAACGGAGCTAAGTCTGAAGGATCCCAACCACCTGCCCTGGGGGCGGGGGGGGGGTGTCACATGACACCCCATTTTATGGACCTGCCTCCCCACTGCTGGGTTTGTCAAGGAGCCACACCCCGCGCCTTGCAGGGCACCTGCGGCCGGCCGGCGTCGGAGCTGGGTCTCTGGGGCAGCTGGTCACGGACTGGGAGCCACTGGGGAACCTGACCCCGCTGGATCCCCATTTCACCTCCTCTGTGTCCCCAGCTCGCCAGGCTCCGGCTCCGGCAGCTCCCACGCTGGGCACCCCATGGGGCGGGTGCCCAGAGCCCCGGCTGCGCCCTGATACCCCACCAGTGTCGCGATGCAGCCACCCCCTCCCCGAGGCGGCAGGGCGGAGACGATTGCTGCTGCAAAGGATGCTGGGTACTAGGTG
The DNA here is from genome assembly GCF_016161935.1 of Mauremys reevesii. Lineage (NCBI taxonomy): Eukaryota > Metazoa > Chordata > Testudines > Geoemydidae > Mauremys > Mauremys reevesii. The sequence goes on along the minus strand of NC_052647.1, from coordinate 17,085,304 downwards.
GGCGGGGCTAGTTGTAGCCCCTCCCCCTGTTAGACAGACCCCACCCGAGGAAGGGAGTGGCGTCTGGAGGGGAGGGGTCTGGGAGTCAGGACTCCTGGGTTCTATTCCCAGGTCTGTTGTTTGCTCCCTCTGGCTTGGGCCCAAGGACCGTAGGAGGACTGGGGCCTGCTGGAGCCCTTGAGCGGAGGAGAGGCATGGCCTGGCCGAGGAGTCCTGCAGCCAATTGTGAGAGGAGGACGAGCTGGGAGGGGGCTGGAGGCCAAGCCCAGCTGGACGGAGGAGTCTTTTGCTTGGTGTGTTGATTAGCTCTTACCCCAGAAGGCTCGACCGGAAGGGCCCGATCTCCTCTCTGCTGGAGCAGGCCAAAGATGGTGGTGGGGAAACTGAGGCTGAGCGGCCGCATTGTCGCATCCAGGCACAAGGGGGCGTGCAGGGACAGTCTCTGTGCCACCCCTCTACCGCAAAGCTGGTTCTTGGCTTCGAACTCCTGGGCTGCCCGGGACATCGCCCCAGACGGCCCTCCCTGTCCCCACCTGGCCGGCCAGGCCCCAGGGCTGGGCGGGAGCAGAGAGGGGAGATTTCAGCTGAGAACTCTGCCCCTCTCCCCTTCTCCGGAAAATCCCCCTGGGGCCAGGAATGTCCCTGCAGAGCCTCGTCTCAAAGGCCCAAGCCAGGCCGGCTGCCCCCACCGCCCACGGTGAGAAATTGCCCCGAGACAGCAGCCGAGAGCCGAGCCCTTTTCCTGGTAGAAAGCGGCCGCCGTGAGGAATTCCCACCCCGCCCCCTGAGACCCCGCGCCAGCCGCTGGCACCGGGTGCCCTTGGACCTTCGCAGTGCGGCTGTTGATCTTGGCACAGGCTCCTTCAGGAGAAACGGGCAGCGTCTAGATCCCGGCAGAGGGAAGAGGCCCATGGTGGCCCCGGTGATCCAAGTGCAGAGTCCAGGGGGACGGTTGGCCCGAGCCTGGTTTATTCTCCACCCCCACCCCCAGAGCCATATCAGCCCTGCAGCCTCCTCTGGGTCTTGCTCTGGGTTGGTTCTGAAACCCCCCCAGGAGGCTGGATCAGCCGAGGGGCTGGAGTGAAGGGACCTCACCGGCAGCGGGGTCTCCTGTCGCAGTTTGGCTCATTGACTCAGGGCTGGGCTCTGAGCTGAGCCGAGCTGGACCAGGAGCCTCCCCCCAGGGCTCAGCCCATAGGAGCCAGATTTTGGGATGCAGGAGGGGGCGCAGGGCTGGGGCAGGGGGTTGGGTGCAGGAGGACGCTCCAGGAGGGGGCGCAGGGCTGGGGCAGGGGGTTGGGTGCAGGAGGACGCTCCAGGAGGGGGCGCAGGGCTGGGGCAGGGGTTGGGTGCAGGAGGACGCTCCAGGAGGGGCGCTGGGCTGGGGTCGGGGGTGGGGTGTGGGAGGATGCTCCAGGAGGGGGCGCAGGCCTGGGGCAGGGGGTTGGGTGCAGGAGGACGCTCCAGGAGGGGGCGCAGGGCTGGGGCTGGGGGTGGGGGGCAGGAGGACGCTCCAGGAGGGGGCGCCGGCTGGGGCAGGGGGTTGCGTGCAGGCGGATGCTCCAGGAGGGGGCGCAGGCCTGGGGCAGGGGGGTGGGTGCAGGCCCCCGGAGGGGGCGCAGGCTGGGGCAGGGGGTCTGAGCTGGGGCAGGGGGTTGGGTGCAGGCCCCAGGAGGGGGCGCAGGCTGGGGCAGGGGGTTCTGAGCTGGGGCAGGGGGTTGGGTGCAGGAGGACGCTCCAGGAGGGGGCGCAGGCTGGGGCAGGGGGTTGGGGTGCAGGCCCCAGGAGGGGGCGCAGGCTGGGGCAGGGGGTTCTGAGCTGGGGCAGGGGGTTGGGGTGCAGGAAGAGATTCGGGGTGTGGGCTCCAGCCAGGTGGCGCTTACCTCGGGCAGCTCCCGGTTGGTGGCACAGCGGGGCTAAGGGCGGCTCCCTGCCTGCCTTGGCCCAGCGCAGCTCCCGGAAGCGGCAGCATGTCCGGTTCCTTGGCACAGTGGCCAGGGGGCTCTGCACGCCGCCCCCACAGCTCCCATTGGCCACCGTTCCTGGCCAGTGGGGGCTGCGGAGCCAGCACTGGGGGCAGGGGCAGCGCATGGAGCTTCCCTGATCACCCCTGTGTCTAGGGGCCGCAGGGAGACGCCGGCCGCTTCCGGGAGCCACACGGAGCCAGGGCAGGGAGCCTGGCTCAGCCCCACTGTGCTGCCAACCGGACTTTTAACGGTGCCCCAGGAACGTTGCGCAGGGGAAACTGCTACTGAGAACCCAATGAAAACGGGCTTAAGATATAGCACTCCCCACACGCAGAGTCAGCACGGCGCGCACTGCCCCGAGGGGGCGCTGTGGAGTCACACGTGCCAAATGGCAGAGAAGAGGGAATAACCTTTGGTGGTTAGAGACCCCAGGCTCCTGTTGGCCGAGAGTAGCTCTGGCGGCCACACCCTACCCTCCGCTGCAGGAGATGGGAATTTCCTTCACTTCTTATCCAAAGCTGTTGTAGGGTGGTGGGATGAGGCTTTTAAACAGCTGCTGTACCCCACCCCAGAGGCAGCTGCATTTCAATGGGGAGTGGAATGATCCCTCTAAAAACAGCTGCTGTGTCTCACCCCAGAGGTGGCTGCATCTCAGCGCTGGGCGAAGGATCCCGGTGCAAACAGCTGCCAGGCCCAACCCCAGAGGTGGCTGCCTTTTGGTGGTGGGTGGGTTATCCCGGTTTGTAAAACACCTCAGGATCGCGCTCCAGAAACAGAGATGGCTGCAGCTGCTGCTGCTGTTACGGATTCTGCCCACGCAGAACAGCCCCGCGTCCTGCTGGCTTTCGGCTTCCTTTCTAGCTCCTCGTTTGCACGTAAAGCCAAACGCAGCCCCTTCGGTTCTGAATCACTCTGCACAGGAAGCGTGCGAGGGCTATAAATACTCCAGCCATATGCCTCGCCTCCTGGCCGCGGGGCCTGTGTGCGCCCTGGCTCCCTGGGTGGGCTGCAGAACGCACGCCAGGACCCCACGGCGAGCGCCGCTCCGGGCATCTAGGAAGGGGGCCGAGGAATGGCCAGCGGAGAGAGGAGACTGGATGCTGGGAGAGGGATGGTAGCCAGTGGGAATCCTATTTCAAGGTCCAGTAACTTCCCACTGTCTATTTCTATTCGCTCTGGCTGGCGGCCTGACACCCACTCGGTAACAGCCACCCCTTACGCTGCACTTCTCCCCCAGAGCACTTTCCAAAGGAAGGTCAGGGTGGGGAAACTGAGGCACTGGGCGAGGGAGTGATTTGGCCGAGGTCAGTGGCAGAGCCAGAACCCAGGGCGTCCTGATTCCCAGCCCACTGACTCCAGTGAGGGAAGAGGCATTCGAACGTTGGTTAAAAAGATGTGGGTGGCAAAGGGGGCTGGACTGGCTGCCCCCAGGGCCTGAGGCTGGGCTTTGCAGCACCCAGCTCTCAGCATCTCCGCCTGATTAATCTGCACATCCTCAGTGCAGGTACAGCCGGGGGGGGGGGGGGCAGGGGGTGATCTCCCCCTCCCTTGTTGTCCCCTTCCAGTGTGCCCTGCCCTGGAGGGATGGGAAGGGAGTTCTGTCTCTGGTGCTGAGATGCAGCCATCTCTGGGCTGGGGCGCAGCGGCTGTTTGTACAGGGATCCATCACCCAGGATCCGTGGCTGATCCCAGTCTTGGCCTCGCTTGCTGATGCTGCAGAAGTGTCCTCACCAGGGGGAGCGCGCGTGGCTATTGTGAGACGTCAGGACCAGAGGCCCCTTCTGGGGACGCTTAGGGTGAGCTTGTCGGCTTGCGTGTGACGGTGACCAGCCTGCTGAGATCTTGGCCAAGCCCCCAGTTTGTTTCCCACGTGGGCCAGTGAGGGGCTGTCAGACAGGAACAATGTTGGGGGGTTAAACCCGGGTCTGGGGGACCCGGGCCGGTGGACTCGGTGTTTCCAAGCCTGCACTTAAGCGTCTGCACTGGGGTGGGTCTCACAGCCGGGCCAAGGTGTCTGTGATGGGGAGCCCACCCCACCCCCCGCTCAAAGGCACCTGCAGGACAGCCGGGGGGGCCCTACAGCTGGGGAGGAGCGGGGCTGGCTACAAAGCCAGGAAGCCGGCAGCAGAAGAGGGCTGCAGGAGGAGGGAGTTGGAGCTGGTGCACACGGAGAGGGGGAACCAGAAGCTGGCAGAAGGGGGCCAGGGACGGGTCTGAGCGAAAGCCGTCCACAGTTGCCGGGTACAGGGTCTCTGGACTGGGACCCAGCGTAGCGGGCGGGCCCGGGTTCCCCTACCGGCCCCTGGGGAAATGGTACCAGCAGGGCAGTGCCGGAGAAGATTGCCTGAGACTCGGTGTGCGGAAGGGGGAGATGCCGTGAGTGCCCTGGCCGGAGACCTGAGTCACAAGGAGGCAGCGGCTCCTGGGGCAAGACGGCGAAAGAGACGGAGCTCGGCAGAGGGGTACCCCAGGAAGGGGCATCGGCCACACGGGGCTAATCCCCAGAACGGACAGGCGGGGGCGCCACCTGCAGCGGGTAGAGTGCCCCTCCCAGTGTCCATGCTACGCTACGCTGCCCTTCCAGCTCAGGTCTGCGGCTTGCGCTGCGTCCTCACAGCAGAGCGAGAGGCTCGGACCCGCGTCCCGGCAGGACGTGCGCTCTGACCCGCCCCCGTCACAGGGACCTACGGCCTGGATGCTGAGCGCTCAGACTGATTTGTGTGCGGACAGAAGCGGGGCTTGACCCACCTGCGTCAGATCCCAGCCTTCGTGTGCAGTGTAGACACCGCCTGGGGGGCTGCACAGCACACGCTGGCTTCGAACCGGCGAGCAGGAGACGGAAGAGCTACTCCCACAGACTGAAGGCTGGAAAACACGCCCAGCACGGAGGGACTCGGGCGTGGCACGTAGAGAGAAGGAACGGCTGTGCCTCAATAGATGCCTCCATGGGGCGAACGCTCCTGCTGGGAGGGGGCTCTCAGATGCCAGACGGGGGCAGGACAAGCGCCCAGGGATGGAAGCTGGAACAATTCCCACCCGGGGCCCAGGTCCTCTGCCACTGAGCTGCTGCAGGACCTGGGGCAACTCACTTACCCACTCTGTTCCTCAGTTTCCCCTCCCAACCTATGTCTGCTTAGCCGGCGAGCCCTTCGGCGCCCGGCACAGCGGGGGTTACACGTGCTACTGCAATAATAATCATTCCCCGGGAGGCCAGACAAGATGATCACAATGCGCCAGCCCGGCTTTTAACCTTACGGACTCCTGCCACGCGGAGCCGCTGCCCAGCTGAGGCAGGATAGAGGGGCCGTGTTGTCCCCTCAGGGCTCTGCGCGGCTCAGCCTGGGATCCTCCCCAGCACCCCCGGCCCCCCGAGATGAACAAACACAGACAGGGAGGGATGAATAAAAACACAACATCCCTTCGGCTTTGCGCAAAGCCAGCCGTGGGCCCCACAGGGCATCGATCCCCTGATGGACAGGATCGGCCTCGGGCTCCAGACGCTGGCCACCCCGTGATGGGCAGGGCTGGGGCCTGAATGGGCCAGGAGCGAGGGGCAGGCACCCGCTTGGCAGACACAGCAGGGATTGAACTGGGGACTTCCAGAGCCACAAGGCTGAGCGAACGCTGCGCAGCTGGGACTCGGGGAGCCGAGCCGCACGCTCGCCAGGGGCTGTGTGGGCATATGGAACAGTCTGTTCCAGGGGCCGCTGGGGGGCCAGACCCCCTCCCCCAGTCAGGGAGGAGTTGGAGCTCTCTGGGCACAATCGGCCTCAACCCAGTGCCCCTGGGTGGCGGGTGAAGCCAGCAGACGGGCGAGTCCTTGAAGGGGACACGGGGCCCTGGCCAGTGGAGGGCTCTACCCGGAGGAGCGGGATTGCAACTCCGAGCGCAGCCGGGGGTTGCCACGCTGGGCCGGCCAGGCCCTCGGAGACGGGAGAAGGGCTCTGCTGCTTTCCTCTTCTCGAGGCGGCTTCCCCACCACGCAGGCCTCTGCTTGGGGGGCGGGAGGGAGGACTGCTGACTTTGTCTGGACTCCCTTGGACTTCCCCCCTGCAAGGGGGCAGGGGCCCAGTGGCACAGCAGAGCCGCAGGCCTCCGACACAGGAGCAGGGCTCCCGCTCTCACCCAGGGGTGCTAGAGAGGTGCTGCTGGCTACAGGGCCCCCCAGGGCCTTTGCATCGGGGAGTCCGCGGGGGGGGGAACGGACGGACTCAAAGCGGTAGCTTCCTCCCTGTGCAGGGACCGGCTTGTGCCTTGCCCGTTCAGGGGCTGGTGTGGCCCCTGGTTAGGGTGCAGGTCCAGTCCGCCCCCTCCTGCCCGTGCCCTGCCCCCAGCCTCTCCATACCCTGCCCCCAGCGCTCCCTGCTGTGGAGCCAGGCCAGGGCCCTCTGCATGGGGCTTTTTCCTGGGGGTTGGGGGGACGCCTCCTTGCACCAGGTTAGCTGCTGCGTGGAGTGCTGAGGGCAGTGGCCCCGTGCGCACAGTCTAAGTGACAGCCGAGCCGCCAGGACGGAGGCCCACAAGATTACATAACGGGTCCCATGTGTCGGACTGGCCGGAGGAACCTTTGCCCCCGCCACGCACAGACACATCCCCCCTTATCAAGTCAGCCTGCCCCAGGCCCAGCGAGATAAGGGGGGAAAGGTGGAATTTGGCTTTGATTCGCTGCCACGGGCTGCGGGCGCAGCTGGCGGCAGCTCTCGCTAGGGGAGTGAACTGCGGAGCATCGGCACGGCCTGGGGGGCACCGGGGCTGGGGTCTGTGCGCACCGATGCTGGTGGCCGGGATGGGTCAGAAGCCGGGAAGTTCAGCCGGTGGGAAATCCCAACGTCCGAAATTAGTTTTTGGTTCGAATGGGGATGAAGAGTTGAAACGTCCACGGAGTGGAAATTTGGGGCAGGGGGGGAAGGGGTGTTGGAATGTTTCGCCGCGGTGACGGTGAACCCAGGAAAGTGGGAAGGAAACACCCCACTTTGAAAGTGCTCTGCCCACAGCGGCACGTCCCCCCGAGGTGGCTTTTCCCCGAGCCAGCTGGGCCTGTGACATGTGTCACCTCTTGAGACCCCGGGCGGAGACCCCAGCCCGCTTGCTGGGGTCTGGAAGCTGCCCCCGGCCGCAGCTGGGAACTGGGCTTTGGAGGCCTCGCCCAGCCGCACGCGGCCCAAAGGAGCGCCCCAGCGGAGAGGCCTGGGGCTGAACGGGTCATGGGCCTCCCCTCTCCCAGTCCAGGGGGGACATGTCTGGACACTGAGGGTTACAATGCTGAGCCTCGCAGCTCCACTGCCGAGTCGGGGCCCTCGGGCTCTCGCACCCGGCGTTCCTGGCTCTCCAGGGAGCCCAGATGGGCCCAGACCCGGGCGAGAGACTTGCAGATGGTCAGCTGGAATCCAGCCTTCAGGGGCTCTCTGGTCAGAGCAGAGCTGGACTGAGAGTCTGCTCTGGGAGCATCACCGGCCCCCCTGAGCCAAACCTCCAGCAGTCATCTCCCTCTCGGTGCTGGAGCCCACATCCCGAACCCCCTGTCGCAGGTCTGAACCCCCTCCTGCACCCTAACTCCCTCCCAGACCCCACGCCCCCACCTGCACCCCAGCCCCGTGCCCCAGGTCGGACCCACTCCTGCACCCTAACTCCCTCCCAGACCCCGCGCCCCCACCTGCACCCCAGCCCCGTGCCCCAGGTCGGACCCCTCCTGCACCCTACCTCCCTCCTAGACCCTTCTCCCCAACCTGCACCCCATCCCCGTGCCCCAGGTCGGACCCCTCCTGCACCCTAACTCCCTCCAAGACCCCACGCCCCCACCTGCGCCCAGCCCCGTGCCCCAGGTCGGACCCCCTCCTGCACCCTAACTCCCTCCCAGACCCCGCGCCCCCACCTGCACCCCATGCCCCAGGTCGGACCCCCTCCTGCACCCTAACTCCCTCCCAGACCCTGCACCCCCACCTGCCCCCCATGCACCCTGAACCCCTCATTTCTGGCCCCACCCTGGAGCCCTCACCCCCTCCCACATCCCAACCCCCCTTTCCCAGCACAGTGAAAGTGAGTGAGGGTGGTGGAGAGCAAGTGACAGAGGGAGGGGGGCTGGAGTGAGTGGGGGTGGGGCCTCAGAGAAGGGGGGGCCTCGGGGCAGGGGTGGGGCAAGGGTTTCAGTTTTGCACAGTTAGAAAGTTGGCAACCCTACCTTGATGGCCGGTCCTTAACAATTATTGTCCGGGCCACCATGCACGTGGGGCCAGTTCTCCTTCAGTCAGACCAGACCAGACAGCCACCTGCATGAGCAGCCCATCCATTCCCATCCTGGCCATGAGGAGCAATGAACCCCTTCCTTCCCTGGGGCTGACAATCCAAAGGGAGTGGGGAAACTGAGTCACGCATTTCCACCCCCACCCCCCGTAATAATAGTAAAGAAATGTCCATGTTCTCCATCCCGGCCTTGCAGGGCTCTCTGGAGAAACAGGGATATTAGCGGGGGCTGCCAGTCCAGCCCCTTTCGCCAGGATGAATTGCTACACTGATAACATCTCGTTTACACTGGTGCAAATCTGGAGTGACTCCAATACAGCGAGGAGTTTGGATTCTCTGTTGTATCCAGGAACCTTTGTCCTGCTCCAGCACTGTAAAGGGGCCTTAACAGAAGGGAAACGACCCCTAAGAATCAGTGTGGAGCTGGCATAAGATCCCTGCACCAACCTTGCTCCTGGTGTATGGGGTGGATCAGGGCCATGGCTGCAATGCACTGAATTATGGGTATTCTTGGTTCCAGAGTGGGCGGGGGCAGAGCAGAAATTAGAGCAGCCCTGAGGCTGCTGTAAGAGCAGGATCTGGACTAGGTGGAGTGGAAGGTGGCTTCTATCGTAGCCCTGTCGCATTGGAAACTGCAGGGGAGAGCGGAACCCAGCCCCGTACTCCAGAGTCAGACCCCGCTTCCCTGGCTGCATCGGCTGGGGCCCACGATCCAGGTGGCAGCGAGGTTCTCCGCACGGAGCTCAGCCTTGGCTTTGGGAGTCGACGCAGGGTCACCCCAGGTTTCCCAGCAGGAGGCACGGCCGGGTTTAGACACGCGACCTGCTGGTTGTCCTGCCCCCTGCCCTCCGAGCAGGACAGGCCTGGGGCAGCTCATTCTCCAGCCCTAGCCCAGGAGCGGGGCTGGGGCGCAGCCAGGAGGCTGGGGGCCGAGGAGGGGAGCCCAGAGCCAAGCCGTGCTGAGAGGCCCCCAAGCCGGACGCTCTGCAGGGGACCAGTCCGGATGTCCCCACTTGGGGACTGTGTGCAAGTGTCAGACCCAGAGCCAAGCGTCCCTGAGCCAGCTGCATGATGTCCTCAGGAGCCTTGGCCGTTGGATCAGATCCCATCTCACCAAAGAAAGAGAAAAGATCATGTTTGCCCAGCCGGGGGAGGACTTTTGCCCCCCAGCTGGCTTGGCACCTCTCCGCGTGCTGTTTGGGTGCGTGGATGCGAGTTGAGCAAGCAGCGATTGGTAACAGTTCCCACCATCCCTGCTACGCCCCCTCTCCGCCCCCAGCGGGCGGGCTGCAGAGAGCCAGGATCCACAGTCCCACGCTCCCGAGCGCTGCCCCTCGGGAGGCGACCCCCAGGAGCCGCAGGGCAGGGGCGAGCAAGTCCCGGGCCCCCTGAGGCTTGGGGAGCTGGCAGCAGCCTCTCGAGTAGCCCCTGGAATCAGGGCGGGCCCTGGCGTGTGAGGCCGAGCCTGCCTGGCCCCTGATGGGGAACGGCTGGCTGGTGGGGGCAGCTCTGGTTGGTTCAGCTCCCGGTGCCCGCTGGGCACTGCGCAGCACTAGCCGTGGCAGCTGCATGGTGGCTCCAGGCACCGGCTGGGGCTGGGGCAGGACTGGGATCCGCGTGTGGGGATGGGGAGGGACTTGCTAGCTGACTGAGGTCACGCGCACACAGATGCAGCATTTTATTGAGTGCACAGGACAGAGGCTGCTCAGGGAGGGAGGAACAGGCACCTTAAAGGGCTGTGGGCGCCTTACGGACAGAGAAGCCGGGGCTGCATCCCTCCCGTCGGGACCAGCTCGCCTCACCCCAAACCGCTCTCCTGGTTCCACAGGACTCGACGCGTGCCAGCTGGCCTCCCAGGCTGCAGCTCCCATTCGGTGCCAAGTAGGGTGACCAGATGCCCCGATTTTATAGGGACAGTCCCGATATTCAGGGCTTTTTCTTCTATAGGGACCTATTACCCCCCACCCCCGTCCAGATTTTTCACACTTGCTGTCTGGTCACCCTAGTGCCAAGCGACATGAAGTGGCCCCCTGTGCCCCGCCCCGCTCAGCCGCAGACTCAGAGATCCCAAGGCCCCTTGTGACTGTCTCATCTGAGCCCCTGGGTAGCATCCCCACCGTTGTTCCGAGAGCAGAGCTTTTGGAAAATCATCCAGTCCCAATTTCAAAATGGCCCGTGATGGCGAAGCCGCCCTGGCCCTCGGTAAACTGTGCCCATGGCTAGTTACTCTCCCCATCAGGAATTTACGCCTTCTTTCCTCACGCCTGAATTTGTCTAGCAGCACTGACCTCCTCTCTGACCCTGCCCAGCATCTCCCCCGGCGGTCTCTGAGGTCTGGGGGGCTCGGTCCAATTTCCCTGCAGGGTGGGTCTTCACATGGCAGAACCCACTGCTGCAAAGGGCCCTTGGTTGGCGTCTGCAGGACGGCTCGGGAAAGGGCAGAGGGAGGCCGTTGGCTGGGGGGTGAGATTCCAGTACCCGTCCTCCGGAGAGAAGGTGCTTGACACGGCATGGTTCAGCGGCACGATCAGTCACGTACGCGAAGGACGTGAATTCCAACAGCAGGACCAGTGGGAACGGGGCCTCGGCGGGGGAATCTCTGCCCAGTCCCGGTGGGAGGGAGGAATTGCTCAGTGCCAAGGCAGCTGCGTGCGCGCCAGGCAGCGGGTTAGGTGCAGCCGCAGGCCTCCACGATCATGTTGGGGATGTCGGTCTTGACGACGTTGCTGTCCTGGTCGTAGTAGAGCAGAGAGAGGGGCCGGCGGCGGGTGGGGACGCAGCAGGAGCTGAAGGCGGCGTGCGCGTCGTTGGCCTTGATGAGATTCAGGATGGCTGTGTGGAAGGAGGCGGCCAGGCCGGGCATGCCGGCCACGTGGGTGGGGCAGGGCCCCGTGCAGTAGTTCATGCGGTAGCCCTCGGGCTGGATGATCCAGTCCTCCCAGCCGATCTCCTTGAAGTCGACGAAGAACTGCTTCCTGCAGCACATCCTGGAGTTGCTACTGCACTCGACGGCCCGGCGGCGAAGCCGGTGTCGGGGTCTGGCCCGGGCCTTGGCCACCATGAACGGCCGGTGAGAGTCGCTGCTGCTGAGAAGCAGGGCAGGCTCCGGGCTTCCTTCAAGCTCCAGCTCCGCCGTTAGTCTCTGGCCGCCTTTGCTGAAGAAGCTCTGGACAGCTGTCCTCACCTCCACCGCGGCCCAGCCTCCCCGCTTCACCTCCAGCTGTCTGCTGCCCACCAGCGTCGGGTTTGCATCGCCCGGCTCAGACAATAGCAGCTTCGCCGTGACCCTGCGCGCGGGGCCGCCGGGGGCTGCCAGGAACACGTACATATCGGCATGGAGGACGTGCACGCTTCTGCCGGCGGCCTGGGTGAAGCGGAAGTGCAGACGCGTCCTGTTGGGAGCGGTGGGCCCTGCAGACAAAGCAGCAAGGGGGGTATTAGGAAAGGAAGCAGTGAGGGCTCCACGTTTACGCTGGGCTAGGCTGGCATTGGAGGGGGGGCAGGAGTGCCCTTTCTATTGGGGATGGGGGGAACTAGACTGGAGGGAACAGGAGACCACTGCATGAAATGCTAAGCCCAGCTCTGGGGCCACGGCGTGGGACTCCACCGACCGGGATATGCCACGCCTGGGGCGGCCCTACGTTTTCCTTCGCCTCCAGACTTACTCCAATGGCGAGCAGCGGAATATCGGCTAGGCTGGTAATTCTGGTGTCCTTTCCTACATTCCCTTTGCTGGTAAAGCTGGAGAAAGATATGGGGCCAGATCTTCAACTGGTGGCAATCCTCATTGACTTGATGTCACGGAGTGTGGGGGAGTCCGGCCCTGCACCCCTCTTCCTGAACTCACAGTGACTCTCCGCCAGCCAGTAAAACAGAAGGTTTATTGAACAACAGGAACACAGGATACAGCCCAGCTTGTGTGCAGAGCCAGGACCCCTCAATCTGGCCTTTCTGGGGGTTCAGGGTGCTTGGATCCCAGCCTAGGATCCCCTGAAACCCCACCTCCCAGCTCCCAAAACCGAAAGAATGCCTTCACTCCCCTGTTCCCTTTTGTCTACCTCCAGCCAGAGGTGAGACCTCCCCTCCCCCAGGCCAGGCTCATGTTACAGCTGCAGACCTGTCTCTGCCTACCAAGCACACAGACAGCCCCTGCTCCATCACACTTGAATGAAGCGACACTGACGCACCAGCTGAGGATCGGGCCCATTTTCCACTTCCTGCTGCCTGAATCACTGTGCGGTGTTACTGTGCTGTTTTATCTCACCCCAGAGGCAGCTGCATTTCAGCAGGGGATGGTGTGATCCTTGCCTATAGCTGCTGTTCCCAGATCCCTTAGGAGACGCCGCCTATAAATGTAAGATCATTGTTCTCCCGGCATTACAGATCTAAATACGCAAAGAAAAATCCCTTTCTTTGCGTCTGGATCGAGAGCAGAGGTGAGCAAACTATGGCCCGCGGGCCACATGCGGCCTGTGGGACCATCCTGCCTGACCCTTAAGCTCCCTGCCGGGGAGGCTCGCCCACGGCCCCTCCCCTGCTGTTCCCCCTCCCCGCAGCCTCTGCTGCTGGCCTCTGCCAGTCCTGCTGTTCTGAGCGGCATGGTAAGGGGGCGGGAAGGTTGGATAAGGGGCAGGGGTCCTGGGGGGCAGTCAGGGGGTGGGAAGTGGGAAGGGGTGGATAGGGGGCGGGGGCCAGGCTGTTTGGGGAGGCAAAGCCTTCCCTACCTGGCCCTCCATACAGTTCTGGAACCCCGCTGTGGCCCTCAGGCCAAACAGTTTGCCCACCCCTGATCTAGAGGATGGATGATGGGCTGGGCCATGATGCATGTTCATTTGCAGCCACATCTCTGCGCTAGGAGATTCTCTGTCCGGGCCTGGATCGGGCTACGACGTATTCCAGAGGAGCACTGTTCTGGGATGTTTGAAGAACACAGTGTGTCGTTCCTTTGGCCAATGGGCCTGCCTGGGACATGGCACGGGGCGTCCAGACCTGCCTCCGTGGGTGTACAGACCCAGTACCACGGAGGCTCCCTGGCCAGCAGCTCCTTCCACGGGCACAGTGACATCCATGGAAAAATACACACAAGGGCCGGGCCCGGCAACCATCTTGCTGGCTGCACTTCAGATAGCTCCGTGCCCAGCCAAAACCATTACCAGGAGACTCCTGCGCCTGCCGGCCTGGGCCGCCCTGGCTGCCCGCTGGTGAGCTAAGCAGGCGGGTGCTAGTGAGTCTGTGGGTGGGAGCCTGCCAAAGAAAGCCCAGCGCTTTGGTGGTCTTCTCAGTCTGGCCCAAGCGAGCCCTTGGCAGAGTGCTAGGGGGCGCGGTGCTGGCTTTCACCGGAAACACCGTCTTCATCGCCATCGGTGCTAAAGAGCTGACGGTGCTTTTTATATATAATGACAGGATAGAATGTGAGCCTGGGGTGTCAGCCCTGGGGCGCTGGCTAAATTCTGCATTGAGAAGTCGCTTTTTATCCCAAGCACCTGGTATTTCAGCTGGATATGTTGATCTTCACCTCCTCCACCTAAGAACCGGGTGGGTTAGTGCTGCTGAGGGAGGGTTGGGGCTGTGTTCCACCCCAGAGGCGGCTGAATTTCCATGGAAGGAGAAATTAATCCTGTTTTACACTGAGGGAGTGAAGGATCCCATAGCACTTTACAATCTGTATGCACTCAGCAATGCCCTCTGAACACGGAGCTGCATCTGGGGCGGAACACGGCAGCTGTTCGACAGCAGCATCCCCAACCATCTAGCGCCCCCTGTACTCTCTCCACAGAGTTACTTTAGATCCTCTCCCGTCTAGCTTTGAGCTAACGAGTCAGAGGGTTTTTCAAGTACACCTCTACCCCAATATAACGCTGTCCTCGGGAGCCAAAAAATCTTACCGTGTTATAGGTAAAACCTCGTTATATCGAACTTGCTTTGATCCGATGGAGCATGCAGCCCTGTCCCCCTGGAGCGCTGCTTTACCGCGTTATATCCGAATTCGTGTTATATAGGGTGGCGTTATATCGGGGTAGAGGTGTACTGTACCATAAAGCACAGTGGAACAAAAATTCAACTAAGCAAAAGGCCACATTCACCGCTGCCATCTACCGCTGCCTTCACCGGGGGCTAGTCAGACAGCCATCTACTGCTGCCTTCACCGGGGGCTAGCCAGCCAGCCAGCCATCTGCTGCTGCCTTCACCGGGGGCTAGTCAGCCAGCCAGCCATCTACTGCTGCCTTCACCGGGGGCCAACCAGCCAGCCAGCCATCTACCACTGCCTTCACCGGGGCCAGCCAGCCAGCCAGCCATCTACTGCTGCCTTCACCGGGGGCTAGTCAGCCAGCCAGCCATCTGCTGCTGCCTTCACCGGGGGCTAGTCAGCCATCTACCGCTCCCTTCACCGGGGGCCGGCCAGCCATCTACCACTGCCTTCACCGGGTGCCAGCCAGCCGGCCAGCCAGCCATCTACTGCTGCCTTCACCGGGGGCCAACCAGCCAGCCAGCCATCTACCGCTGCCTTCACCGGGTGCCAGCCAGCCGGCCAGCCATCTACCACTATCTTCACCGGGTGCCAGCCAGCCATCTACCACTCCCTTCACCGGGTGCCAGCCAGCCATCTACCACTGCCTTCACCGGGGGCCAACCAGCCATCTACCACTGCCTTCACCGGGGGCCAGCCAGCCATCTACCACTGCCTTCACCGGGGGCTAGTCAGCCGGCCAGCCAGCCATCTACTGCTGCCTTCACCGGGGGCCAACCAGCCAGCCAGCCAGCCATCTACTGCTGCCTTCACCGGGGCCAGCCAGCCGGCCAGCCAGCTACCGCTGTCTTCACTGGGGGCTAGTCAGCCAGCCATCTACCACTCCCTTCACCGGGGGCCAGCCAGCCAGCCAGCCATCTACTGCTGCCTTCACCGGGGCCAGCCAGCCGGCCAGCCATCTACCGCTGCCTTCACCGGGGGCTAGCCAGCCAGCCAGCCAGCCAGCCAGCCATCTACCGCTGCCTTCACCGGGGGCTAGCCAGCCAGCCAGCCAGCCATCTACCGCTGCCTTCACCGGGGGCTAGCTAATTCTCCTCCACGGCCGAAATCTCTGCTGCTGTGAACAGGACCTGCCCTGCTGACTTCAATGGTGTTTCACCCCGCTATGCCCACAGAGAATTTGGCCTTATGGAATCATAGCAATGTGCTGGAAGGAACCTCGAGAGTTTATCCAGCCCAGCCCCCTGTGTTGAGGCAGGACCAAGTAAACCTAGACAAGTCCTGACAGCTGTTTGTCCACCTGATCTTAAAAATCTCCAGCGAGGGGGATCCCACCACCTCCCTGAGCCTATCCCAGAGCTTAATTACTCTCATAGTTGGAAAGATTTTCCTCATATCGAACCTAAATCTCCCTTGGTGCTGATGAAGCCCAGTGCTTCTTGTTCCACCTTCAGTGGATATAGAGAACAATTTATCTCCAGCCTCTTTGTAACAACCCTTAACACACTGGAAGATGGTTATCAGGTCCCCCCATCAGTCTTCTAAACTGCCCAATTATTTTAACTTTTCCTCACAGGTCGGGATTTCTAAACCTTTGATCATGTTTTGCTGCTCTCCTCTGGACTCTCCGGGTTGTCCCCACCTCTCCTGAAGTGCGGTGCCCAGAACTGGTCGCAACACACCAGCTGAGCCCCCGCCGCGTGTCTTACGCCCAACACGCCTGTTAATACAGCTCCAAATGACATGAGCCTTTTACGTGACTGCGTCCCATTGTTGACTCATCCAGGGCCGCCCAGAGGATTCCGGGGGCCTGGGGTCTTCGGCGGCGAGGGGCCCTTCCGTTCTGGGACCCGCCGGCGAAGTGCCCCGAAGACCTGCGGCAGGGCCCACCCGCCGCCGAATTAGCGCCGAAGTGGGACCCGCCGCCGAAGTGCAGCCCAGTCTTCGGCGGTAATTTGGAGGCGGGGGGGGGCCCCACCGCGGGTCTTCGGGGCACTTCGCCGGTGGGTCCTGGAACGGAAGGGCCCCCCGCCGCCGAATTACCGCCGAAGACCAAGCTGAACTTTGGCAGTGGGTCCCACTTCGGCGGTAATTCGCCAGTGGGGGGTCCTTCCGTCCCGGAGCGGAAGGACCCCCCCACTGGCTAAGACCGGGAGCGGAAGAAGTTCCTGTGCCCGGCCCCGCAAGAGTTTTCCGGGCCCCCTGCAGCGAGTGAAGGACCCCGCTCCAGGGGCCCCAAAAAACTCTCGTGGGGGCCCCTGTGGGGCCCGGGGCAAATTGCCCCTCTTGCCCCCCCCTCTGGGCGGCCCTGGACTCATCCGCAATTTGTGATCCACTCTCCCCCCGCCAACCCTTTTCAGCAGTACGACCACCTCGCCAGTTCCCCTCCCCGCGACCAACATGTAGTTGTGCGTTGGATTTTTCCTTCCTCAGTGACATACTTTGCCCTCTGTCTTTATCGGCTTGCATCTTGTTGATTTCAGATCAATGCTCTGATTCGTCAAGGTCATTTTGAATTCTAAACCTGAAGGCCAAAGCTTGCTACTCCTCCCGCCTTGATGTCATCCGCAAGCTGTAGCAGCATTCCCTCCACTCCATTCCCCAAGTCACTGATGAAAATATTGAATAGTGCCAGACCCAGGACTGACCCCTGCAGGACCCCACTAAACACTCTCCCCCAGTTTGACAGTGAACTACTCTTATGTGTTTATTTCCTTGCAGTGTAAGGTTGGATGTAAGTGCTCGGGGGAGTAATTTATGTTCCTGCATCCTTTTGGGGTTGCAATGGGGTAAAATACCCCCATGCAGAGGCCCCTCTTGGGGGATGATTTCCCACGATATGCCCCTGCAGCACCCCTTGAGACACCCTGTGAGACCTTACAGACCTGGCTCAGCAAAGCTGAGAATCTCATACTCTTGCTCATCAGTCTTGGGGCTCTGGTTTGGCATCTCCAACGTGACGCTCGGGTTCGTGCGCCCGACACGTAGCCTCCCCAGAGCTGTCAGGAGGCCAGCGCTGAAGACTGGTTGGGTCACATTGGGTCGCTCCTTCAAATGCAGCTTGGAAAGAATACTCTGCTTTGCTAGCTCAGTGAGGAACGTCTTCTGCACCTCTGGGTCCAGGGCTGCCATCTCGCAGGCAGGGCATCTACCTGCCCTGGGCTCGGCTACTCCAATGAGTATTAAAAGCAGGAGGGCTTGCCCGGTGGCCATCTCTTTCTGATCCCCGCAGGCAAAGAGAATAGGGATCCAGCAGGCTGATTTTCTCGAACAGCACAAGGTCAGTTACCACCACAGCAATGGAGCTGGGTTCCCGTCTGGAAAAGGAGCCCCACAAAGTCAGTGCCAGGAGGGTAAAAGCCAATGTGGAGACTGCACTTCTGTGAGCTGATTTCACAGCCCCACTCCTGGATTACTGGGAAGTCTCGTTTCACTGCTCTGACGCAAATATTGGCTGATCCCAGTGCAGATAAACGCCCCTCTGATCCCGCAAGAACGTTCCCGTAGGACACGGATTTTGGAGGTGTTAAGGTAGACCTGGGGGAGAGCTGTGTTTGGGGTCCTGCTGGATCTGGCTGGGTTTTGTGACTTAGAAGCCAAGATCAATTAAAAAAAAAAAGGCTGAAAACATGGCTGATTTGGGACTGAACACAGGAGTCAGTGCGTGACTATTACATTTGTACTGGGATAGTGACTACAGGTGTCAGGTCATGGCCCCATTGTCCCGGGCGCTGGACAAATGCACACAGCCTGTCCCTGTCCCACAGAGCTTGCAGTCTGTGTGTGGCAAAGAGTTATTGGCAGACAGCTGGTCCCAGCATAGGAGAGCGAGTGGCTGTAGCAGAGACAGGAGGAGGTATTCCCAAATCTCAGGCTGGGTCTGCTTTACAGACTGTTGCTGGCACGGCTCCCTCGGTCAGCAGTGGGATGGGGTTGTGATCTCTGGCCGACAAAGCTGTGTTGCCAAAAGCCCCTAGTGAAGACATAGGTGGCTAGACTGATAAGGGTAGAAGCCACGTCCACACAAGGAGTGCTTTGCCAGGACAGTATGCTGGGACAGATGCACTAGCAAAGCACTCCTAGCGTAGGGCCATAGCTACACATCTCTGGCACTGGAGCTATATTGCTGTAGTGCCCGAGAGGTGGTGGTGGGGGTGCGTAGATGCTGCCTACAATGATGCAGCGGGTTTTTCTGTTGTAGGCAGCATCGACCTGGCTGTCTACACTGGGGGTTAGATTAGCATTGCTACGGCACTCAAGGGTGTATCGCTTTCACCCCTCTGAGCGCTGTAGCTGTGTGGTAAACCAGGCCTAGCCCTCAGACAGCTGCCGCTGGGACCAGCATGGCAGAAGATTTGAGGTGGATGCCAACAAATACATTTTGATGGTGGGAAAAAAAAAATCAACCAGTTTTACCCAGCTGGCCTGGGGCAGGGAAAGGCCCGTATAGAACTGGCTTCATTTTTTCCAATCAAAACACACTTCTGACAAATAACCTTTTGACCAAAATTAAAATTTTGCATTTTGGTTAAAAATGCTCTTGTTTTTTTTGTTGGGGGAAAAAAAAAAGGAAATGGGGGCTGGGGCAGCAGGTGGTGTGGAACAGTGGGGAGGCTGGAGAAATGGGGGCAAGAGTAGTGGGGTGGCGGGAGCTGGATGGGTAGAACAGTGAGGGCTGGATCAGTGGGTGGGGGCACTGGAGGTGGAAAAGTGGGGGCTGAAGCAGGGGTGGTGGAACAATGGGCAACCTGGAGCAGGATGGGAGAGCAAGGGGTGGGAGAGGTGGAACAGTGGGGGCTGGAGCAGGGGATGGGGGAGCGGGAGGGGTGGAAGAGTGAGGGGCTGGAGTGGGGTTGGGAGAGCAGTGGGGCTGGAGTGGGGGTTGGAACAGTGGGGCTGGAGGGGGGGTTGGGAGAGCAGGGGGGATCTGGAGCAGGGGGGGTGGAACAGTGGGGGCTGGAGGGGGGGTTGGGAGAGCCGGGAGAGCTGGAGCGGGGGTGGAACAGTGGGGCTGGAGGGGGTTGGGAGAGCAGTGGGGTGGAACAGTGGGGCTGGAGTGGGGTTGGGAGAGCAGGGGATCTGGAGCGGGGTGGAACAGTGGGGCTGGAGGGGGTTGGGAGAGCCGGGGATCTGGAGCGGGGTGGAACAGTGGGGGCTGGAGGGGTTGGGAGAGCCGGGGAGCTGGAGCGGGGTGGAACAGTGGGGCTGGAGGGGGTTGGGAGAGCCGGGGAGCTGGAGCGTGGAACGGGGGCTGGAGTGGGGTTGGGAGAGCAGAGGGGCAGGGGCGGAGCCTCCCGCGCATGGGCACTGCGGACGCGCGGCGGGCTGGGGCGCTCGCTCCCCCTTTAAGGGGGCGCGGGGCCGGAAGGCTCCGCCCCTCTGGGCCGGCAGGGGCCGCTGCGGGGCGCGTCTCGCTGTTGCCCCTGGCAACGCGGCCCGGGGTAGGCGGCCCGGGGCGCGGCGCGGCGCGTTGACGCGAGGCTTCACGTAGCGGTGACGCAGCGCGCACGCCGGCTGGGGGAGGGGCCAGCAGCTTCTTTCCTTTTTTTTTTCTTTCTTTTTTTTTCTTTTCCTCCTTTTCGGTTTTTTTCCTTCTTTTCTTTTCTCCGCCCGCCCCAGCCCCGGCCCGGCCCGGGCCCCGCGGCACCGACCCCGCGGCCTCCCAGCCCCTGATCCCAGCCCCGCAACCCTGAACCCCTCCCCGCTCCAGAGGAGGGGCCGGGCCAGGCCCCGCTCGGCAGAGCCCCCCCCCCCCCCGGGGCGGCAGCGGAGACCAGAGAGGAGGGGGCAGCCCCCGGGGTAAGTAAAACTTCCCCTCCCCCTTCTGCCCCGGAGGGGGGGGCTCTTGGGGGGGCTATTACCCGTCCCCTCGGGGGGGGGAAGGGGCTAGACCCCCCCCCCGGGGCGGGGGAGCGGGGGGGGGGTTTAGCAGCCCCCTACGTTCGGTGCTTGGAAGGGAGGCGAGGGGCTTTACCCCCCCCCCCCTTTGGAGTTGAGAAGTTTGTACCCAGCGGGGGGGCGGGGGGTGTCACCAGCCCCCTTCCCGGGCTCGGGGCGGATGGCAAAGGCGGGAGGCCCAGCCCCGGGGCAAGGGGCAGGTGGGAGCACAGGTGCGCGCTCAAAGGCGGAGTCGTTTTCCTTTCCTCTAGCGGCGCCCCTTTGCCCTCCCTTCGGCCCTGCTGCTTTGCACTTGGGGGCCCCGAGGGGCCCCCGGGGTCTCTGCTGTGGGAGATTCTTGCGGGGGAGCGAAGGGTGAAATTGGGGAGGGGGGTTTCTCATCTCCCAGCTTCCTGAGGTCCCCCCTTAGTTCTGAACGTCCCAGGCGAGTGCCTGACGGTTGGGGCTCTTGCTTCTCTGGCCACCTGCAACTTCTGCAGGAGCCAGGAACCAGCAGGAGGCTTGAAAAGCTTCATGTGGGGTCAGCATGTCGGGGAGCTTGTAACTGGCCACCTGCCTATGCCAGTGGGACCAGTGTCTCTGGGACTGAGAGGTAAAGGGATGTGTCCAGATGGGATCTGAGGGCATCTGAAAGGCCCAAAGTTTGTGATAACGTGGGGGTGGGGATGAGGGTGTCTGTGGCCTCATTCATCTCAGAGAGAGAGATTAAAGATTGTGAAGTGTTATGAGATCTATTGATGAAAAGCGCTCCGTAAGAAATAGAAATTACTGTTGTTTATTGTTACTCACAAACTACCTGCACGCAGCACTTTCGAAAGGCAGCTAGCAGCCACCTCTGGACTGGAGGGCAGCAGCTGGTGATATGGGGAGAGGAATTCTGGGCCTGGAAATGAGAGCAAACACCCTGCTCTTTTGAAAAGCATGATGGGAACTTTAATATCCTTACAGAACAGGGCCTTTGCTTTTAAGAGCTCCTCTGAAAAATACAAACACAGTAAACTTCCTGGGACTTGGTTTGTTTGCCATAAGGCTGGAGAGCAGGCCAGGCCAGTGGTCTGTATTATATAGTTCACTGTCCTCTGTCTGACCATCTATGGATGCTTCAGGGAGAGTTGCAAGAAGCCCCTTAATTACAGAATAAGGTTCTTAAAAGGGATGTTTCATCCAAACCACTGTCAGTTAGCCATTGCCTTATGCCCTGTGTCAGGTTTTATCCCGTACAGTATTTGTTTAATATCATGTTTAATGTAACTCGCTATTTTTGCTATCCTATCCCGTCCTCTGAATCCTGCTATGAAGATCTCTTTTGGCAGTGAGTTTTGCAGGTGGTGTATAAACATTTTCATTTGATCAGTTTCATTGGACGTGTTCCTGTGATCCCGTGTTAGGAGAGGGTAGATAGGAGCCCCTGTATCATGAGTTATTTTATGAACCTCTATCACACCCTCTTCTGTCCTGTCACCTCTTGAACAGTCCCCATCTTCTGTGGAAGTCTTCCCAGGCATCTGATTGTTTTTGATGCCTCTCTCTGAACTGCTTCCATGCCTATTTTGAGATAGGGTGACCAAAACTGAGCCTTGGGATCTGAGGCCCACACCGCTGAGCCAATCTCTATGGTTTTATGTGATCTCTGTGATCTCCAACCTTGCAGAATCTTCTTGCAGAAGGCCAGTTGCCCTGGGCTGTCCAAAGAGTGCCCATGCTCAAGTTACGGTGAGTCATGCTGGCTGCTGGAATGGTGGGCCAGGAGCTAGTCCTATCATGGCTGGACTATTGTCATAGGATTGCAGTCTCTTCACAATATGGGCTAGATTTGATTTATGCCTCCTCCCCTTTCCTTTATTTCTCCTGTATTGTACCTTAATGCAGGCAGCTAGCCTAGCGGCTCCTGAGCTGAGCATAAAACATAAACTTGTACATAAAGCCCTTAGCAGCTTCTCTTCTGTCGGAGTGGTGTCTGGGCCTGCACTTTGTGCTCTGTCTCTGACCTGTAGCTTGATTACACCTTCTGTGCCCTGGGGGAGCTCCAGTCATGAGGCCTCCTCTCCTCTAGTTCTGTGTCAGGAGATGCCTGTCTTACCATGCGCGCACCTATGGTTCACCTAGGCTCCTAGCTGCAGCCAGAACACCTTGTGCTGGGATCGAGAACACCTCGGGCTGGCATCCCCTCGTGGCTTGCAAGCAAAATAGGGCTTGGCCAGTGCCTGGGAGAACCCACAGAGGCATGATTGTTAGATGTACTTTTCCCCCCGAATTGGTGGGGAGCTGCTGAAGGGACTATGAAACTAAAACCCCCGTTAAGATTTTCAAAAGTGACTAATATTTTTGGCTGTCTGGCTTGAGACAGGCATTGCAAAGGAGCCTGACTTTCAGGGAGTGGGTGCTCAGGACTTTCCGATAATCAGCTCCCTTTGAGGCGTTTCAAGTTGGGCTCCCAGAAATTAAGGCCATAATCATTGTTACTCACTTCTGAAAAGCTTGGCCACGGCCATTTGTGGCTTTCAGAACTCCCGTGGCTGGCATGGCACTCCCCCTGGCCCCCGAATATGGGGTATTCAACTCTGCGTCTTGACCAGATTCTAGCACAGGTAATTAGACTTGATTCTTGTTCACTTCCTGGCCTAAACTGTCTTGTACCATTGCTGTGCGCTGTTAAATGGGTGCTGTGTTTGGTTCCTGAGGTGGCTGCATTTCAGTGCGTGGTGAAGTGATCCCTTTGTTATCCCAGCATGCAAACCACTTGTCTGATCTCAAGGCCTTCTGTGGCCAGCTCCCACTTCAGTAGGTATTTATGCTTAGCTTAGTGCGTGATCTAAGGGCTGGTCTGTACTGAAAACTGACATTGGCAGAGCTCAGTGTCTCAGGGGTGTGAAAAATCCACGTGCCTGAGAGATGTAGCTACGCCGACCCAACCTCTGGTGTCACTGACCTACCTACTGCCCCTCGGGAGAACCCCTCCCATTGCTGTAGTGAGTGTCTGCACCAGTGGTTCTCCATCTATTTACCATTGTGGACCGCATATGAAGCTCTCCGTGTTATGTGGGCCGCATCCACATGACATATATATTACCTGTATGGCCCCGAGGAGGTCACGTGAGCCACAACTGTGTGTTGATTGGGTCGTGGGTTGAGAACCACGGGTCTACACGGAAGCGCTATGGGGCTGTAGTGTTGTAAGTGGAGACATAGCCTCAGTGTATGAAAGGAGCTTTGTAAATGTAAATTTCTCATTTAACTTAAATGTTAAATGCCTGAACTCAGAGCATTTCTTTTAGCTGCCTGCTCCCTAACTTCTCGGGGTGGGGTGGGAAAAATGCCACCATTTCCAAGGAAGTTGCATGGGGATGGGATCCCCCCAGCGCTCTTCGTGTCGCTTTCAGCTCTTTGAGGCTATATCTGGTCTAGTGTATCAGTTTGCAGTCCCAACCTCTCCCCCTCATCCTAGTGTTCTCGGACTGCTTGGTGCTGTCTCTTCCTTGCTTCATCTTTCCCCTGCCTGCGTCCCACGGAGGGGTTCAAGGTCATGACCTCCTAGGGAGGCAGGGTGACTCAACTGCACTTTGTGTTACTCTTTTGGCGGTGGGGGCAGGAGCAGAGTCTTCCCTTGTGGGCTCTGCCACAGACCTGGGTTCTTTCCTCCTCCGCGTGGCTGGTTGCAACTCTTTGCACGCGCTTGCTGGGAAGCAGGAGCAACGGAAGGTGCACAGCCCTGTGAGTTATCTTGTTCCTCCTAAAAGTTGCAATTCTCCAACAAAAAAAATTCAAAAACAGACTCCAACGCGAAACGGCAGAATTGGAATTAATTTGCAAACTGGACACCATTAAATTAGGCTTGAATAAAGACTGGGAGTGGATGGGTTATTACCCAAAGTAAAAACTGTTTCCCCATGCTAACTTTTCCCCTACTGTTACTCACACCTTCTAGTCATTGTTTGAAAAAGGCCATCCTGATTATCACTACAAAAGTTTTTTTCTCCTCCTGATAATAGCCCACCTTAATTGATTAGTCTTGTTAGAGTTGGTATGGCAACACCCATTTTTCCATGTTCTCTGTGTATATATATCTTCCTACTGTATTTTCCACTGCATGCATCAGATGAAGTGGGTTTTAGCCCACGAAAGCTTATGCCCAAATAAATGTGTTAGTCTCTAAGGTGCCACAAGTACTCCTCGTTCTTTTTGCTGATACAGACTAACACGGCTACCACTCTGCAACTGTTCCTCCAAAGGAAGCTTCCATCGTTCTTAAGACATCGGATCCCCAGGGCTTAACTGAATGGTTTGGTATTGGGGGACGGGGGAGTTCTTTGGAGGAGCAGGATCTTTAGGATCTTTCCTTGGGATCCAAGGAGCAGCCACCAACGGGGACACATTTCCCTGCAGACTGACTCTGGCGTTCCTAGAAGGGGAGCAGCACCTGGGAAACAAGGGGGAGAATTGAATAAAGTTGCAGAGTTAAAGCTTTAGTAACCACCCCCAGGTTGCGCCCATGTTTGTGAGAATGTGACCTTTTCCTGCCTGCGAAGGTCCTGTACGCGCCCGATGCACACGGGAATTCTTCTCTTCTGTCACTCTGGGCAGCAGCGTTGGTGTGTTTCAGTCCCCAGCCCATTTGCCAGAAATGAAACGGACGAGCACACGTGTGTGTCTGCAAATCAAAACACAGCTGGCCGAGCTACTTTTAGGCCTCCCAGCCTTCATGCTCCTTTAACCGTTCTCCGTGTAAAGAAATTCCACCAGTGGCTGGCCTGGGTTCAATCCTCCTTGTCTCTGACGCCAGCTGAAGTGGGCTTGGTGCACCTGTTGCCTTCCCGGCTGGGAATTCAGCCTACATGTTCAGTCTCCCTTTGAACATTCAGGCCTGCTTTCTCTAACCATTTAGAATAGTTAAGATCTCTCACTGCTTTAGTCATTCCCCCCCAGATCCATTCTGCTTTTTCTGCCTAAGTCCTCTCAAGTGTGAATGGCATAACTTCCCTGCCTCTCCTCTTAAATTCGCGTTGGCAATCCTTAATTAAGTCATAGCTGTGAGTGTCCCCAGTACTTTCCTTCAGAGCAAAGGTAGCAATTTGGTAGTTTTCAGCCTATTTGCCTAAATCCTTTGTTAAATACAGCTGTTCTCTCAGTGTCTCAGCACTCTGTCTGTGCCTCCTGTATTTTCAAAGAGCTGTGAAATGTATTTGCTGAAGATTCCCCGTCTCTTTCACTGGCTCCTTTGGAACGCAAGGGTGGATTCCATCTGGATCTAAAGTCCTGGCAGCTTTCAACTGTTCTCTCTTTTTTTAATGGAAGAGAATTTAGATGCTGATGAAAGGTGCTAGGTTGATAGCTCTGGAGACTGATTTACTCTGGCTACTGAACTGGCACAGCCTAGGCATATTTGAGTAGCGGCTTCACCCACCAGTAAACCAGGACTCCAGATTTAGGGGGCCTGTAGGAGTTAGGGGGTCCGTCTCCTGGCCAGTTCAGCCACTGGCTTATCTGAGACTGCTAGCTGTGATGGTAGATTTCTGTGGGGAGGAGGGGGCGCCTGCATTGAAATCCTCCAGCTCCTTCCATGCAGGCCACCAAATGGCCATTAGAAAAGAGAACCTGCCGCTCCTTGGATTTGGTTCCCTGGAGGTGAGAAGGGCTGTATCCCATTCCCTGGCTGCTTCCGCTCCCCAGCCAACACCTGGGGCTGGATCGGAACCTAGAGGTGAGTAGCATATGGAGCTTATCCCTCTCGGCCGTCTGGCCCCTCATCATCAGATGTTGCTATTGCTGTTGTATTCGCTCGTTCCATTTGCTGCATGAACACGGAGACAAAATGCTGAGCTGTTTAGTAACGTTGGACAGTAGTTCAGTAAACTGCTGGCCTCCCATCTGGGGTCCCATCTGAATAGTAAGTTTTATTCACTAATACAGGGGTGGCCAACCTGTGGCTCCGGAGCCACATGCGGCTCTTCAGAAGTTAATATGCGGCTCCTTGTATAGGCACCAACTCCGGGGCTGGAGCTACAGACACCAACTTTCCAATGTGCTGGGAGGTGCTCACTGCTCAACCCCTGGCTCTGCCACAGGCCCTGCCCCCACTCCACCCCTCCCCTGTGCCTGCCATGCCCTCGTTCCATCCCCCTCCCACCCAGAGCCTCCTGCATGCCATGAAACAGCTGATCGGGAGGGACGGGGAGGTGCTGTTGCTGATCTGCGGGGCTGCCAGTGGGTGGGAGGCGCTGGGAGCAGTGGCATACCCAGGTGGAGGGAACAGGGGGAGCAATACAAAAAAAAAAAAAGGTGCCACCCGCTTTTACTCACCTGGCGGCGGGCCCTTCACTCGCTCCAGGTGTCTTCGGCAGCACTGAAAGTCCTGCCACCGAAGTGGCGCCGAAGACCTGGAGCGAGTGATAGTCCTGCCGCCGAAGACCTGGAGCGCCGCCAGGTGAGTAAAATAAAAGCGCCGCAGTGGGTGGCACCTTTTTTTTTTTTTTTTTTTTTTTTAATCACTCCCCCGGGTGAGTACAAAGGTGCCAGGAAATTGACAAGGTGCCACTTGTGCTCCCCCACTAGCGACGCTACTGGCTGGGAGCAGAGGGGAAACTGATGGGGGGGCTGCTGATGTATTACTGTGGCTCTTTGGCAAGGTACATTGGTAAATTCTGGCTCCTTCTCAGGCTCAGGTTGGCCACCCCTGCACTAATATCTCATTGAAGTCTGAAGTTTGGAATGAATGGCTGGAATCCTGTGTCGCCCAGCCTATCCCCTTGGCCCCCAGCGTTCCTGTGTTATTCCAGGGGAATATCCAGTCCCATTTTCTCCTTATCGATTGATCACCTGGCTGATTATCAGATGCGCAATGTGCTCGCTGGCTGAGGTTTTGAGGATCATAGAATCATAGAATATCAGGGTTGGAAGGGACCTCGGGAGGTCATCTAGTCCAACCTCTTGCTCAAAGCAGGACCAATCCCCAGACAGATTTTTACCCCAGTTCCCTAAATGGCCCCCTCAAGGATGTCTCTGTCCTTCGTCCCAGGGAGACAGTCTTGACTCTTGCCCGGTGAGCAAAGATGGACGTGATTAAAGATACAAGCCCCGCTCTGCCATCCCACTCTTGGGGCACTGGCAATTGTTGCAATGGAATGAGGCAGCAGAGAAACCAGTTCAGGACCATAAAGATCAACAATATATTTTTTTTAAATTCTGATAATCAGATAAAATTGGGTCAATCTACCTGCATTTACTCAAGGGGCTCTCCCCTATTATGAATGATTTATTTGTGCTGTGGTAACATCCAGGAGCTCCGTTTTGCGTGACACCCTGACACCGCCATGCTCTTCCAAGCTCTCCCCAGGGGAGGTGCCGCTCACAGCAGATTGTGCAGATGTTCAGAATATGAGCGTGCAGCTCTCCGATCTCTGCTGGGCTCCTCGGTGGGCTGGAGTGTGTCCGTCAGGTTGCTGTGTTCCTGGTGCATGGCTCCTTGAGGGCGGAAGGAAAATAAGTGGTGGATGCACCAAAATGGGATGCTGCTTGCCGCAAATGGTGGAGCTGAGCGGGGTCTTCTTGTCTTGCTTACATGAGGAATGGAAGAGTTACCTGTGTTGGCAATGAAATGCTCTTCACTGGGCATCTTGAGTCCATCCCTCACTGAACTGAATGGGGCCCTTCCTGCCTCGCCAAGCTGTGGCCCAGGGTCTCGGCTGGCTTCTCTTTGGTTCAGCGTCTCTGGATTGGTTGGCTCACATTTTTTACCTTCCTTTGCTACCAGGCCAGCAGAGATGCAGGGCTTTGTGTGCACACACATATGTACCAGTTTAGCTAGAGCTGTGATGTTGCACTCGATTTGGTTAAACCAGCGCAGCGCTGGGTGTGGCCTACATTGACTTAAACCCGTCTCACTTCACCTTAAGAGATGTGTAAAGGGGGATGTCTACAAAGCAGTTAAACAGCTGCAGCTGGCCTGGGTCGCTGTCTTGGGCTCAGGCTGTGGGGCTGTAATATTGCCGACATTCAGGCTCAGCTGGGGGTCCCAGAGCTTGGGCTCCAGCCCAGGCCTGAATGTCTACACAGCAATTTTTAGCCCTGCAGCCCGAGTGCTGCGAGCCCAAATCAGCTGACCCAGGCCAGCTGCAGCTGTGCGGTGGGTCTTTATTCCAGTGTAGATGTACCCAGGGTGGCCTGTCCCTTTAAGGGCCAGGAGGCCTGGGGTTAGCCAGCTCTGTTCAGTCCGCCCACTTGTGCTATAAGTAACTGCATCTCCGCCGGAGGGGGCGGAGCAGACGGGCTGGGGCTCCACCTGAAACACTGGGCCCCGCAAGAGGACTGAGAAGACTGTTGCAGGAGTAGCTCCAGGAAGCAAGCTGGGCTTCTGTGGAAGGCCCTGTAGTGGGGTCTGGGAGAGGGGCTGGGATGGTGAAGGAGCCTGGGAAGTCAGGGCTCTATCCCAGAGCCAGAGAGAGTCCAGAAGGTGCTGGAGGGGGGATGCTGGAGAGGAGCCCAGGCATGACAGAACCACCCTTTTTGTCTGAACTTCTATTTGGACTTTTGTTAGCCCGTAAGGCGTCCAGACTCGACGTAACTTAGCCAAAGGGCTGAGTCCTGGACAGAGACAGGACAGCGCAGGGTCAGAGGTGCGGTCTCCAGGGGAAGACCCTGCAATGCCACGCCCTGACGCCAGGGGGTGCCGAGGTGATTGGTGGAACACTAGGTTTAAGCTGATGCAGGGCCAATACACTGCACTGGTTTAGTTAAAAGGGGTGTGATCCCATCCCTTTAGTGAAACTGGTGCAGCTTTGCACGTCTTCCTCTTCTCCAGTAAAACAGAGCGTGTTGGCATACGTAGTGTAAATAAAGCAAATTACACTGAGGATGTACCTAGACCCTGCATGACCGATTTCTCCTCCTTGGGCAGCTGGCCTGCAAGGCTCTGGAATTCTGCTGCTGGTCGTGTGTGTTTGTGTGTTTGTGTGTTTGTGTGTTTTGCTTCAAATTCAGTATAAATTAAACAAATGTCTGTTGTTGGTGGCCCTCCAAATCTAGCCACCATGAGCTGGGTGATGTTCTCAAGGCTTCCTCCCACCCCCACAAGATTTCAGTGGCTAAAGAGGGGGTGGGGGTGGCCAGGCCAAATGTGAATGAGTGACCCTGTGATCCTCTGCGTAAGGTGGCAATGCCACTTACTCAGATTCAGGCGGGCTGCCCCCCGGTGAAGGGGGGCTGGGCCAAACCTGAGCAGTGCTGTGACCCTGGGGCGCCGGCGAGCAGATTGCAGCACTGGGAACAGGGAGCCGAGCCCAGCCAGTCCCGTGCAACAGGAGCTACTTCAGCTGGGATAGCGGGTTTGGGGTTCACAGTGGGACTGTTGAGAGGTACGCCAAGGTGTCGCAGCAGCAGTGTCTTGAGGAGTAGAGGCAGCAGACCTATGGGTCAGCTCAGGGAGTAAAGGCAATGCGCAAGAGAGTGTGGAGAGGTTTGCGGGAGAAGCAGACAAACTTGGTTGGGGCTGGCCCTGCTGGCAAAGCAGAGGGATGGTGGATCAGAGACCGTCTCTCTGTCTTTAGCCCCCACTGACTGTCACGTTCCCCACCGCCTCTGGCTTCTCTCCTTGGTATCCAAATCCCCTCGTCTGCATGCAGATGCTTTTAGTTCCCTTATAATAGCGATGCCATTTGTGCTGCTATATTTAAGGTTGTGTCATCACTTCCATTATAAGACCCTCTTTTCAGGGGGAGGTTTATAATTCAGCCATTAACAGAAATCTGGCTGTGGAGTTGTATTCAGCCTGGGAGGGTACGTTCAGCTCTGAAGTTTGTTTTTATATTATTTTACAAGTGTGATGGGTGAAATCTTGGCCACTCTGATGGCAGCTTTGCCATTGTCTTCAGTAGAGTCAGGATTTCACTAGCGTCTTCTAAAATTCTGTTCCCTTTTTAAAATATTTTTGGCTCTCTTAATATGATGGACCAGAGGCTCACAGGGCTTGTGTGCACGCGTGCAGTATTTAATGCAAACTTTGACTAGTTCAATATGCATTTTAAGAAACTCTACTTTTTTTTTTTTTAAACATCAGAATTCCTTTTTTTGGCTTCCTCCTCTTTGCTCATTCTTACACCTCCTCTGGGCAGGTCTACGCATGAAAGTTGCACAAGTTTTAACATGATTTTACACCTGTTTAGTTAAACTAATGCAAAGGATTGGACATTCGTTTTACTTTAAGACAGGCTTATTGCTGTTTAGCTTAAGTCTGTTAGGAAGGGGGCTTAAGATAAACTGAAACAAGGGATTTTGCCACCAGTTTAACTAAGGGCTTGTTAACGTGAGATAATTGCACTGGTTTAGTGTATGCTGGTGTAGTTAATCTGGTGCAGAAGCCTGTGTGAATGTTCCTAATTCAGTGTAAGAGCGACTTATTTGGCTTAGTTAAAGCTGTTCCTAATTGATCAAGGCTCTGTCTTCACTGTGAAAAACCCCATGTTTTTACATTGAGATTGCTAACTTGCTGTAAAATCCCAGTGGAGACAAGACAGTTTTTACCTTGATGTAGCTAGTTAAGGTCGATGTAAAACATACCTGTTTTGTTCCAGTGAAGACCTTGACAAAAACAAAACTGAAATGAGCCACTCATACCGAAATCAGTGTCCACACAGCCTCTTGCGCTGGGTAAGTTCAGCCCATGCAACGTCTTCACCTAGACCAGACTTCTATCTCTTTCTCCCTTTCTTTACTCACAGTTTCTGTACTGATTTAGCTATATGGGTACAAAAACGCCGTAAACCAGCCCTTCTGGTCTCTGCTCTGCCTTTCTCTCTGTCTCCCCCCCACCACCTTGTGGTCCCCCCCTCCCACCATTCCCCCTCTCGCTGTATTCTGTTTCCTCTAACAGCAAAGTAAAATGTGATAAGATTATGATCTCCAACCAAGCAGCTTCTGAGTTTGTGGCCTGTCCTCGTCAATTTTCATTGCTATCCATAATGCAGAGGGGACTAACACAAATTAAACTGGCTGAAGCATTGTGTGCAGGAGGTTTCAGAGATCAAGATTTCTTGTAAATTTCAATTTGGAAATGGGGAGCCAGAACAGCATAACATTTTAAATGTTACCTGGCACTTTTAGCGTTGTGCAAGAGTTTCCATAGAACTGTAATTGAGTATTTACTGAATAAGAGGATATGCATTAAAAATGGTGTCTCAGAAGAGTTTCTAAAACTACCTGTCATTCTTCTGAATACCTCCTTCAGTGCGACTGGCAGTGGTCTCTCTTTCATGGTATTTCCCAGCAGGAAGTCCAATCCGGTGATGCAGTTTTAGAGGCAGGAGATGCAGTTTGGCATTTGAATGCAGGAACCTTTTTGGAGTTTACAGTCTAAACAGAGAGAGGATAAGAGGAGAATTTGTTTGGCTTATGTTACAAAAGGGAAACTGAGGCCAGGAAAGACTAAATGAGTTGCCCATATTCATACAGGAATTTGTGGCAGAGCTACGATTTGAATCCAGATCCCATGAGTTTCAGTCCAGTGCTGTAACCACACGACAGTGCGATCAGATTGCTGAGACGGGTTCCTGCTCGATAATTATTCTTACTTCTGTTTGACACATACTGGTTGTTTCTAGTGATCTGTAGTTAGATGCAGTGAATAGAATTTCTCTTACAAGACACTGCATTACTCCATTAACGCCATGCCTGAAGTGTCGCCTATTGAGCATCAGCCATGTGAAATTTCATCTTCTTCGAGCTTCATCCTTTCTGTCTGATGCACTTCCCAGCTTCAAGCACATGGGACCTGTTCACCTGGTCTAGAAGCACAGAAAAGCTCTTACTGCAACGTTCCATACGATACGTTTCTGTTCTTGCATTAGCATGAAATTGTGCACTCTGCAATGTTTGTTGAAAGCTTGCGGGAAAACTTTTATATTTCTAGCCTGAAGATAGAGAGAAAGAAGGGGGGAGGGATAGCTCAGTGGCTTGAGCATTGGCCTGCTAAACCCAGGGTTGTGAGTTCAGTCCTTGAGGGGGCCACTTAGGGATCTTGGGCAAGATCAGTACTTGGTCCTGCTAGTGAAGCCAGGGGGCTGGACTCAATGACCTTTCAGGGTCCCTTCCAGATCTATGAGATAGGTATATCTCTCTATATTATTATTATTAAGGGTTCTTAAGGAGGCAATCCGTAGACAAAACCGTGGGGAGTGAGTTCCCCCCACTTTCAACTTTTATACTCTCCTGATGCCATCATCCCTTTGGCCCAGGCTCTCCCGTTCTACCTTTCCCTTTCCATCACTTTCTTTAAGGGGTATCAAGTTGGGTTCCCAACATAACTAGTCTCTTTTGTAAATCTTGGCCTAGCGTTTGATGTTTTGAGTAGCAGTCTGGGCACGTTTGCTGAGAACAGTCATGGCTCAGTGGTAACGGATAACTCTGCTGATCCTGAATGGGGTCGCTCAGTCGGCGAAGTTGTTTTCATTAGATTTTGGGGCTGTATTCAATATTTTATATTAGTCCAGAAGAAGAGTGGAAAATACTAATGAACACCATATATCTTAATATTGTAATTTTTACCTGTTTATTATAGAATATGCCAACTGCACCCATCAGTGAAAGGGCAGCTCTGGGGTTGCTATTTATTTTAAATCCATTTCTGTCATGTTGCTGATTCACTTGGTGCAGTATCTCGGTCAAAACTGGGAAGAGTAGAGAATTCTTCATTCTAGTTTTTTTTTTTTTTTTTTGAATGAACATAGCTGTTGATAAAACACTTGATCCATGTTAGAGTTCCATAGCTGGGCAGATCATCGTTTTCTGGGGGAGCTAAAATCTTGAGCTAGAAATGATTCTACCAAAGAGAGGTCTATTTTTGTTCTCTGAGGGCCGAAGCTTTAAGCAGCATGGGTCTGATCTGGTGCCTGTTGAAAGCAAGACAAAGCTCCCCAGTGGCTGCAAGGTCAGACCCTATAACCTGTCCTTCGGAGCCCAAAGCTAATCAAAAGACAGAAGGTGTTCAGATTTCTCTGCTTGCTTGCACAGTCCCAGAAGTGGATTTTCATCTTGGCTGGAAGTAGGCTCTGTCAATGCCAGCGGTGTTTAACCTTTGTGTCGGCCCAAGCCTTTTTAAAAATAAAAATTAACAAGTTCATCCGTGACGTACTGCGGCAGCTCGGTGTGGTGTGCTGAAGGTTTGTGTTATATTGAGACTGAAATGGGAGCAGCAGGCCTCTGATGTGGTGGCATTAAGGTTTGTAGAGGGAGAAGGGACCTCGGATCACACTTTCCACCTGTCGCGAAGCGGTTTAAGCTTCGCTGTTTAAGTGTAATTCATAAAGAGTAAAGTAGCTACTTCTGTCTTAAAGCGCTTTCTATTCTGCATACTGCTAGTTTCTAATCCTAGAAATGCAGGGCTGGAAGGGACCTCGAGAGGTCGTCTACTCCAGTCCCTGCCCTGAGGCAGGACCACACATACCTAGACCACCCCTGGCAGGTGTTTATCAAACCTGTTCTGAAAAATTTCCAATAGTAACAGCCCATTATCCTCCTCTAGATTCTGTCCTCTGCGGATCTCAAAGCTCTTAAGAACAGTGAATCTCCTAGTAGGCCTGTGAGGTAGGGAACCTTATATCACAGACCGAGAGTCTGAAGCCCCTAGAGGGGAAGGGACTTGGCCAAAGTGCCAAGGGACAGAGCTGGGAAAAGAACCCAAGAGGCCTGACTCTCAATGTCCTGCTCTGACAGTTAGACTCAGTATTAGGGCCTCTTATTTCTGGTGTCCGCAGTGACTAGATAAGCCTGGCATGTCCAGTATGTTTTTAGAGGGCAAGTGTTGTTTCCTGTATAAACGTCGACAAACAAGCAGTCAGCAAAAAGGAGGAGAGCGGCGTTGAAAAGCCCCTAACTACTTTAATTTTAGACCCTAGATGATTTATTGTGACCCCTTCGCTGGCAGGTGCTATGGGGCCTGCGTACTTTGGACTTTGCCGTACGTTGCCGGCATAGAGCACACCGCAGCAGGGGGCACCATGTAAGTGCCTGCCGTTAATGTTTGGAGTTGGCAGACGCTGCGGTCTTCACTTTTCCCATCAGTGTTTCTTGCTCTGACGAGGAGGGAAGGGGGAGGGAGTTACTCTAGTTTGGCCTTTGGACGCTTTCTGCTTTAAAATAAAATACAACCGCATCACCAAAGAGTTGACGCTGTGGCAGCAAACTGGCAGACTCTGAAGTGCCAAGCGCTTGTTTCCAGCAAGCGACGTGGGGTGGTGACTCCTGGCTGCCTTTCTGGCGCCTGACTGCGGGATGCTGATGAACTGCAGAGCCTTCTGGGAGGTATGTCTGTAACCTCTTATTACGTGTGTGTTGTAGTGGCGCTTAGGAGCCCTAGGCAGAGGCCAGGATCCCGTTGCGCCAGGCGCTGTACAAATACAGAACAAAACAAGGGTCCCTGCCTCAAAGAACTTACAGTCGAAGTAGAGATTTTGCTGGGCCCTTTTCAGAGTGTCTGGCAGCCGTCTGTTTCAGCAGTGCGTTATTAGAGTGAGCTTTTCCTTTAATAGCTGGAGTCTAATGAAGAGCCAAGCAGCCCCCCTGGACGTGACTTGGAAGAGCCCTACTTGCATTTCCTGCTCCGTGCGGTAGCCCTCTTGTGAATTGGGTCCGGTTACCAGTCAGGTGAGAGGAGCAACGACCTCTGTGGGTGTCTTCACTTCCGTGCCAAAAGGCCATCTATTTTAGGTGTCTGTTTACTGCATGTGATGAAAGGTAAGAGAACTGTTTTTGCGTATAACTTTGGTGTAGCAAGAGTTCCATGGGAGTCAGGCAGGTTAACCCAGTTGTAGTGACTGGACCAGTTGATTCTTTCTTTGAGAAACCTGCCACGTGACTTCCCAGTATATGGCCAGTGTCCATAAGGAACCCAAATAAACGTGATTATCAGTGTACCTTTACTTTGTGTGACATGTGAAAACACTGGAAGAAGAGCTGCTGATACAGTCTTGCTCCGTAATTTAACACCAGGTTATTAAAATGTCCTGAACGCTGCCGTTTTCCCTACACGCTTTGGCATGCAAGCATTTTTTGTCAAAGACTTGGCCATTGTAGGCTCTTGAAGTGAGTATTGTAATTAGGATCATTAGCATCTGTATCAATTGATAATCTAGCGTATATCTTGATTATTTTTCTCTTTCTGGATGACTGCTTTATGTTGCCAGGCAGCTAATTTCTGAGTGATTTTAAAGGTGCAGATATTAAAATGAATTGCATGCCTTCCAACTCTTTCCATTACCTTGCTAAATTTAGACTAACTAGTGCTGCTGCAGAATTGAGATCTCTGGGGATTTTAATAAGAGTCAAGGCAGATAATATCCAGGCTCCTGGAGCAGCAGAGAAGAAAAGTAGCCTCAAATTAGCTTTTTGCATCTGTCATCACAGTTACTTTATTAAACCCAGGTCCTACGGAAAGTCAGAGCAACATGCCTGCTCATTCACAAAGCTGATAATGCAAACCTCATGATAGCTGTGTCTTCGGGACAGATTGGATTAATGATCCAGCCTGATTTCCCTCTCCTAAATCATGTCCTGTCAAAATTCCTCAGCATCCCAGGCTTTCTGTCTGCTCACCCCCAAGTTCCTGAGCTCAGAGCGTCTCCTTGCTCTGCTTTCAGATCTCTGGGGGATGCTGTGTGGCTGCTCAGCAGATGAGTTTTGCACTTGGCAGCTTGTTTGATTAGAACAGTTGAGTTTTCCGCCTTTGCCGTGTCTTGCTGCTGTCTGCTGCGTGTCTTTAAGTCAAAGTGGTGTTTGGTACAGTTTAGAGAGGGGAACAGGAGCCTGGACACCTGGCTTCCAGTCTTGCCTCTGTCAATGATTTGTAGGGTAACTTTGGGCAAGTCGCCTCACCTGTCTCTTCAGTTATGCAATCTGAGCTATGAGTGTAATAAAATGTTCCTCCTTCACAAGGGAGTTTGGAGGCTTAATGTTTGCATAGGAGCTTTGAGATCCTCCTGTGAAAGGTGCTATAAAAGTGCTATGTATCTTGTTATTTGAGCTACTTTGCATGTATTAAACTCAACTAACATTTAATTTTAAAGGGTAAAACTTTTAACAGGGACTTAGGACCAGATTTACAAGGTATTTAGGGGTCTAAAGATGTAGCTAGGCACTTAGTGGGAGTTTCAGAAATGCCTGGGCACCTAATTCCCCCTGAAATCAATGGGATTTGAGTGCTTGGACAATCCTACTAGGCGCCGATCTGCATCTTTAGGCGCCTGGGGCCACAGTTATTAGGGTGTTTAAGTCCCTTGTGAAAATGGGACTTGGCATTTTTGAAAACTTTAGCCAAAATGGCCCAATTTTTATTTTAAATCCTGAAAAAAAATGTGGCTGTTGCTGGGTTACGGCTCCAGATCTGTACCTGGCACTTTACAAACTGCAGGTTGAAAGATCCCTGACTCTGAGTGAGACCAGACAAACAAGCCCAGGATGAAACTCAGGGCAGCAGGGAAATGAATGGCTAAGAGGAGAAGGATTGGAAAGGATGCGTGTCCCAGGATGAGCAGAGTCCACGCAGCATCCTCTTTGACCTCATTACTTGGCTTGTGAGAAGGTGTCTCCCGTTGACTCCCGGGAATAGCCAATTGGCTGCAGTTATCCCTGGAAATGAAACAATGGCCAAAACCGGTGTTCAACTGGAGAAAATAGATCGAGAGTGAACTTGCCAGTGGCATGTAAAAGAAGCAGTGAGAGATAAAAAGGCATCTTTTAAAAAGTGGAAATCAGATCCTACTGAGGTAAATAGAGAGGAGCACAAACACTGCCAAATTAAGTGTAAAAATGTAATAAGAAAAGCCAAAAAGAAGTTTGAAGAACAGCTAGCGAAAAACTCAAAAGGTAATAACAAAATGTTTAAGTATATCAGAAGCAGGAAGCCTGCTAAACAACCAGTGGGGCCCCTGGGCGATGGAGATACAAAAGGAGCGTTTAAAGGCGATAAAGTCATTGCGGAGAAACTAAATTAATTCTTTGCTTCAGTCTTCACGGCTGAGGATGTTAGGGAGCCCTGGTCTACACTACGCGTTTAAACCGGTTTTAGGAGCGTAAAACCGATTTAACGCCACAACCGTCCACACTAGGAGGCACCTTATATCGATTTTAATGGCTACTTAAACCGGTTTCTGTACTCCTCCCTAACGAGAGGAGTAACGCTAGTATCGGTATTACCATATCGGATTAGGGTTAGTGTGGCCGCTGATCGACGGTATTGGCCTCCGGGCGGTATCCCACAGTGCACCAGTGACCGCTCTGGACAGCAATCTGAACTCGGATGCAGTGGCCAGGTAGACAGGAAAAGCCCCGCGAACTTTTGAATATTTCCTGTTTGCCCAGCGTGGAGCTCTGATCAGCACGGGTGGTGATGCAGTTAAAAATCAAAATAAAGAAAGAGCTCCCGCATGGATGATGCGGACGTGATCGCTGTAAGGGCAGGCAAATCTGTTCTATCAGCGCTCCGGTACAGAAGACGACATTCAAAATCATTTTTTAAATATCTCCAGACAGATGCCATAGCAGGGACTCAGCGCACTGCTGCGTGACAAGCGTAACGGAAAGCCAAAGAATCAAATGGACGCTCATGGACTGGAGGACTCAAGCTATCCCACAGTTCCTGCAGTCTCTGAAAAGCATTTGCATTCTTGGCTGAGCTCCAAATGCTTCTAGGGTCAAAAACAGTGTCCGCGGTGGGTCAGGGCATAGCTCGGCAATTTACGCACCCCCCCCCCACCCCCAGAAGTGAAAGGGAAAACAATCCTCTCTTGACTCTTTTACATGTCACCCTATCTTTACTGAATGCTGCAGATAGACGCGATGGTGCAGCACTCAACACCAACATCCTTGCTCCCCCCACGCTATGGCTGGCTGATGGTACAAAATGACTGGTACCCGTCCTCGTCATCAGCCTATTGGCAAAAGGGGCAGTGCAAAAGGACTGGTAACCATGATGACCAGCATCTGTTAGGTCGATCAAGGGCGCCTGGTCCTAATTTTTCATGGTAGATGGTGCAATATGGCTGATAACCATCATCGTCATAGAAACAGGGGGCTGAGCTCCATCAGCCCCCACCCTTCATGTGTAAAGAAAAGATTCAAGTGCCCCTGAACTAGCAGAGGGATGCTGGGCTCCTCTCCTACACACTCCTTACTGTCCTGTCTGGACTATCATAGCAGCTGGAGGCTGCCTTCCACTCATATCTCACTAACAAATCACTGTGTCTTATTCCTGCATTCTTTATTACTTCATCACACAAGTGGGGGGACAATGCTACGGTAGCCCAGGAAGGCTGAGGGAAGAACGGAATCAACAGGTGGGGTTGTTGCAGGAGCACCCCCTGTGAATAGAATACAGCTCATAATTTCTGCAGGATCTGACACAGAGCAGCTGTGCTCTTTGGTTCTATGATACAGTGGTTCTCTAGTACACTTGCCCATATTCTAGGCAGGACTAGGGGACTTGCCCATATTCTAGGCAGGACTGATTCTATTTTTAGATACCAAAAAGGAGGGATTGACTCAGGGAGTCATTCCCAATTTTGGCTTTTGCGCCCCTGGCTAAGAGCAGCCAGGGGCACTTATGACAGCAGCAAATGGAACAGTGCAAAAGGACTGATAGCCACAATCATCTTATTACCAATTTATGGTATGGTAGATGGTGCAATATGGCTGATAACCATCCCTGCTATCATGCAAAAGCAAAAGCATGCTGCTGTGTAGCGCTGCTGAATCGCCTCTGTGAGCGGCATCTAGTACACATACGGTGACAGTCACAAAAGGCTAAACAGGC
Organism: Mauremys reevesii; assembly: GCF_016161935.1. NCBI lineage: Eukaryota > Metazoa > Chordata > Testudines > Geoemydidae > Mauremys > Mauremys reevesii. The sequence goes on along the minus strand of NC_052647.1, from coordinate 17,046,441 downwards.
TCCATGATTGCCATGCTATGGCATCTTCCAGGGCAATCCAGGGAAAAAAGGCATGAAATGCTTGTCTGCCGTTGCTTTCCCAGCGGAAGGAGTGACTGACGACATTTACCCAGAACCACCCGCGACAATGAATTTCTCAACCCGGAAATTCAAAGGGGCGGGGGAGGCGGGGTAGGCTGCGGGAACTATGGGATAGCTACGGAGTAGCTACCCACAGTGCAATGCTCCAGAAATCGACGCTAGCCTCGGACCGTGGATGCACACCACCGATTTAATGTGTTTAGTGTGGCCGCGCACACTCGATTTTATAAAATCTGTTTTACAAAACCGGTTTATGCAAATTCGGAATAGTCCCGTAGTGTAGACGTACCCGGAGATTCCCAAATCTGAGCTGTCCTTTGTAGGTGACAAATCTGAGGAATTGTCACAGATTGAAGTGTCACTAGAGGAGAGTTTGGAATTAATTGATAAACTTAACAGTAACAAATGGCTGGGACCAGATAATATTCACCCAAGAGTTCTGAAAGAACTCAAATTTGAAATTGCGGAACTATTAACTATGGTTTGTAACCTGTCCTTTAAATTAGCTTCTGTACCCAGTGACTGGAAAATAGCTAATGTAACGCCAATATTTAAAAAGGGCTGTAGAGGTGATCCTGGCAATTACAGACCGGTAAATCTAACGTCAGTACTGGGCAAATTAGTTGAAACAATAGTAAAGAATAAAATTGTCAGAAAGCTAGAAGAACATAAATTGTTGGGCAAAAGTCAACATGGTTTCTGTAAAGGGAAATCCTGTCTTACTAATCTATTAGAGATCTTTGAAGTCAACAAACATGTGGACAAGGGGGATCCAGTGGACACAGTGTACTTAGATTTCCAGAAAGCCTTTGACAAGGTCCCTCACCAAAGGCTCTTATGTAAATTAAGTTGTCATGGAATAAGAGGGAAGATCCTTTCATGGATTGAGAACTGGTTAAAAGACAGGGAACAAAGGGTAGGAATAAATGGTAAATTTTCAGAATGGAGATGGGTAACTAATGGTGTTCCCCAAGGGTCAGTCCTAGGACTAATCCTATTCAACTCATTCATAAATGATCTGGAGAAAGGGGTAAACAGTGAGGTGGCAAAGTTTGCAGACGATACTAAACTGCTCAAGATAGTTAAGACCAAAGCAGACTGAAGAACTTCGGAAAGAGCTCACAAAACTAAGTGATTGGGCAACAGGCTTTAAAAGAGAACTAGATACATTCCTGGAGGTTAAGTCCATTAATGGCTATTAGCCAGGATGGGTAAGGAATGGTGTCCCTAGCCTTTGTCTGTCAGAGGATGGTGATGGACGGCAGGAGAGAGATCACTTGCTCATTACCTGTTAAGTTCACTCCCTCTGGGGCACCTGGCATTGGCCACTGTTGGTAGACAGGATACTGGGCTGGATGGACCTTTGGTCTGACCCGGTACGGCCGTTCTTATACGTTGCACAGTCCGTTCAGCAGTGAATTGGGGCTTGTCTGTTACCCAGCAGCCCCAGCTGTGGGTCAGGACCCTGTGGTGCTAGCTGCTGTATAAACGCAGGATGAAAAGACTGTTTCTGCCCCAAAGGGCTCACAGGATTGTGTACACGGGGAATTTTTTTTTTAATCAGTTATACAAGTATAAACACCCCTATGGACATTCTTATACTGGGGGGCGTGGGTGGGAGGTCATACCTGGAGAACAAGTCTAACATTCCCATGTAGCCAAAGCCTTAGAAAGCTTGTTGTTTTCAGGCAGCTCCTTGAGCGTATTGCTGCTCCGAGGAAGTTCCTGTTTTGTGCAGTGTGGCAAGTAGCGCTCTGAGCCCTATGGATGCTGAAGCCCTCGGCTGAGTCTTGATGGGCGAAGCTGGTTTTAAAGCACTAAAACTTGGAACTGGGGAACCAGCATGAGTCAGAGCGGCCCGTGGAGCAGTGGCTGTTGTGGGGAATAATGATAATACTTTCCTCTTCTCTGGCACCTTTCATTGAAGGATTTGAAAAGGGCTTTTGCAGCATTAATGTACTAATCCTCCTAGCCCCACTGTGATAGGGGAGCATTATCCTGTTCTACAGGTGGATAATCTGAGGCACAGAGAGGGGAAGTGGCTTGCCCAAGGTCACGCAGTGAGGCTGCGGATAGAACCCAAGTGCCCGGCTTCTCCCAGACAGGCTGATGCCCGGCGCCAAGCCGAAGCGTTGCCAGCCTGAAGGAGGTGGCTGCAACTAGAAAAGTTACAACCAAATGTGCCAAAGTGGTCTCTGATTCCAGGAGCCCAGTGTGAGGTGTCCTCGGGGGCCTAATTTTTTCAGAATTGCTGAGCACCCCCAGTTCCCTGGAGTTTGGGGGCGCTCAGCACCTCTGAGAGCCAGCCTTGGGATGTCAGAAGTTGAGAACCCCAAACTAGATGCTGTGGTTGAAACTTTGATTTGAAGGAAGAACTTCATGTCCAGTAAGTGAAATGAAAGCTCAGGTATGGGAGCAAACAATGCATTCTGTAGCAAATCCCTAATTGGCAATTTCCTGCTGTGTTTGGGTGGCAGGGAATTACATTGGTTATATACAGTCGCCATGAAGTGTTGTGCTGGAAAAATGATTAATCTGTCCTTGGTAGGTAGCAGTTTAATAGAGACATGCATAGATTTAGTTTTCTGCCGTAGGGCAGGGGGTGGAATAGACACTTTCCTTCCACCCAGTGTGGCATTTAAAGGGACAATGTTGTGTAGGTTGGATTAGAATGTAGAGTTAAGTGATTATAAAATCTAAGATAAATACAAATGTCTGCATGAACTCTTAAAGTGCCCTGTGAAAAGTTGTTGCTGTTTGGCTGTAACCATTCTTCTCTGGCGATTTCAGCCCAAACATTGTCGCCCTAGTGAAATGAACTATTCAAAGCACTGCTTTAAAGTGGTCTGAAAAAAAACCGTTTCTGAGGGGATGGGGGGGCTATCAGAATCTGGGAGCAGCAGCTTTGGTAACTAGTGCTTAAAGTGTGTTCCTCGGTGACCTGGCTCGATTCTGAATTATGTTTCTCTGAGTGGGTCTGTGGCCACTTCCTCTCACACACTTTAAGCACTAATTAAAAGAGAGGAATTATTTATTTCTGCAGTGTTGTAATGTGCACAGTGCTTATCCGACACAGGCACAATAAAATGGGGCCCTATTCTCGGTTGGTCCCTTAGGCACCATCATAATAAACACGATGGCTATTAATAATGACTAGTCTAGTTTCATTGTCTAAGCCGAGGGAGGTGCAGAAAACAAAACTTGTCCAGTTTCAATGCACTAAGATTATGTTGGTAAGGAAACTTATTTTTAAAAAACAAGACTTTAATCTGATGGTGATTTAAAAAAAAAATGTTTCTCTGCCTGTAATCTAAGGTGTGTGTGGTCATCAGAACCTCACCTTAGACTTCTGGCTCTCAGGACGGATGGGAATCAGGAAGTCTAGATCCAACTCCCAGCTCTGCCCTAGATGACCTTTAGGAAAGATGCAGACAAATTGGAGAGATTCCAGAGGAGAGCGACAAAAATTGTCAAAGGTTGAGAAAACCTGGCCAATGAGGAAAGGTTAAAATCTTGAGAAAAGAAGACTGAACAGGTGACGTGATAAGTCTTCAAATATGTTAAGGGCTGTTATAAAGAGGACGATGATCATTGTTCTCAGTGTCCACTGAAGGTGGGACATGGGCTTCATCTGCTGCAAGGGAGATTTAGGTTCGATATTAGGAAGAACTTGCTAACTCTAAGGGTAGTTAAGTGCTGGAACAGGCTTCCGAGGGAGGTTGTGGGATCCCCATTGTTGGAGGTTTTTAAGAGCAGGTTGGAGAAACACCTGTCAGGACTTGTCTAGGTTTATTTGGTCCTGCCTCAGCACAGGGGGCTGGACTGGATAAACTCTCGAGGTCCCTTCCAGCTGGACATTTCTGTGATTCTATGTCCTTGGGCAAATCACTTCCCCTCTCTTTGCTCATTTCCTCATCTGCATAAGTGGGAACATGCTAGTGACTCATCCCAGGGGAGTGTTGGACTTGTTAATGTTTGTAAGGTGCTCAGATGCTGCAGTGAGTGGGGAGGAGGAGTCTATAAATTCCTAGATAGAGCTTGAGATTTCCCAATTGTTAGCGCCTGGTTCAGTAACATCAAAAACAGAGCGAGAGAGGCCGACCCCTGGGCAGCGGGAGACAGGCACCTCATCATGCTTGTGAAGAACTTGTCTGTGGGGTTTTGTGGCAGTAGATCTACCTGACATCTAAGAAGGTGTAAATGAAAGTAACTCCCTCTGTAACCCATCGTTAGCTCCTTCCCTAGACAGGAGCACCCGGTGATGAGCAGGTGGGCTCTCGGGGTAGCGCCTCATTGGCAGAATGGCACCTCTTAGGCCACTGCAGTGAGTCTGGGGCAGAAGTCCTGGTGCGGGATTTAATGCAGAACCTCCCGCAAATTAGAGCACTCCCGACTGAGTTCTGTACTGATGTGTCTCAGGTAGCTCTCCCTTTGAATATTGGCTAAGGAAGGTTTCTTCCTCTATCTGGAGGAAAGGAACCATGTCAGATGCCTTTCAAAGTGATGTTGGGGTTGCTGTTTACCATAAGCAACTCAGCATTCTCTTTGGAAACCTCCCATCTGTGAACTGGCTTTTCTGACTGTGCCCTAGAAAGGTGCCGGGGGAAATCTCTTGTCTTGGTTCAGAATGTCCAGTTTCTCTTAAAACAATCCTCTGCACCTTCTCCTGTTCTCTAAGCCCTAGTGAACCCGATTAAAAGACAACATGACCTACTTCTGGCTTTTGAGTTCCTAAGCAAAAGTGAGGATTTCTCCTGCTGAGCCTTGTTTGCGTTCCTGAGTGTGGGCAGCAGCCGCAGAAGCATTGATCAGATTTCCAAGACATTTGCAGTGTCAGAATGCTGGGATTCCCTTGTATGCATCTTGTCAATAGGGCACATGCTGGTATGTTATTCTGTAGAAAGCCCAATTTAATTATGTATTGGGAGCGCGTTCTGGGTTTGTGCACTGCAGATTGAGTCACTGCTGACTCCCATTGAATTTCTCTCCGCTGATTATTGAGTGTGGGCAGATGCAGCCTACTCATTAGACCAGCCCTCTTATATCTTTTTGAATGAAGTTTTAAAATTTTTCTATTGCTTTGACATCGTTTTCTTTGAGAGCCTCATTTCTCCTGGGCCGAGTTTAGACACAGAGCCCCTTTATTATGGGAGATGTCTCCTTGTGGCTTGGAAACTGACCTGGTTTGGAAGACTTCATGCTTCTGATCCTGCTTGAAAGTGTGGCTTGGTGTCTTTATTCCCCCCATCCCAAAACAAATTGGGTGAGTGTATCAAACCTGGCAACATCCAGAATGATTTGGCATTGCGGGACAAACTCGCTGGCCCCTGTAAGGCTGTGTCTAATTGCGTCCACAGTATCTTGGTAAAAATTCACGCCCCTCACTGTTCTAGTTATACCAGGTCAAAAAAATGTCTGTAGGCAGCCGTGAAAGTGCTTTGAGGCTCTTGTTTGGAAGCTGCTGTAAGACCCTCCTTCCTATTTGACGTGTCATAAAATGAATGATTTAGACATCATGGTTGCAGGGAATGCAAAGTAAACCTTGGTCAGAATCTTTAAGGCTTGTCCTGCAGGCAACTAGAGGCATTTTCCCACTTCTGCAGCCCAATGTAAGTAGTTGTCTGGGGTTGCAGACAGGTGGATTTGTAAAATAACCCCTCCCTCGAAACAAAGGCTGGTTCCTGCCTTATCTGCAAGTCTGTCTAGTGATGGTGCTAATAGAAGTAGTTGAGCTGGAATATTATTGGAAGTGATCAAACAGAGACAGGATTTGTATCCATTCCAGGGGTGTCTCGTGGTTATTGTAAAGCATGTAAGGGTGCTGAGCCGCTTGGATTGCTAGAATGGCTGAATGTTCCCAGGCCTCGTGAATGGGGCTGTCTCGTGCTGCCGAAGGAATCCATCTTATTTAAACGGTAAAGCAAGTGAGGGGAAAACGTTCTTAGTTTAAACAACGAGGAGTCCTTGTGGCACCTTAGTTTAGTTCAGGTTTCCTGGCTTGGCAGCCATCCTCTCTTCAGGGCATGGGTATCGGCTTCCTCCTGGGCTTGTCTGTGAAATGCCCAGCGTGTCGGCAGTGCGATAGACATAATACATATTTCATTACTTTATATATAGCAATTCTCCAGAGCTCTGAGCAAGCCAGGCGTCTCCCCTGGCACAACTCTGCCGGTGAAATTTATCACTGTTCCCTCTTCACATTTTTCTTTTTTTTTTTAATGACTAGCCAAAAAAAGCCCCAACTTTTTCATGTAAAATAGGAGGATATTTTAAAATTACAGTAGCACAAAAAAAAGGACCCATCCCCCAAAGCACAAAACTCGAACCCCTCCCCCCACATCATGGGCCACCGGTGATTTTTGTTGTATTTAAATTGTCAGTTGTCCCTCTCAGTGCAATCTAAGGTGAAGCTCAGTTAGGTCAGGTCATCCTGTAGTGCCTTTCAAGAGGCGTTTGCAATGCAGGAGCGCTGTGGGGTTCTACCTGTACGGCTGTCATGGTCTCCTGCTTTTGGGTACAGAAGAGGAGTCTTTCCATTCTCATACAGTGGGTCCCTGGTTCTTCCTGCATTGTTGAAAAGAGGGTTTCTAGACTCACAGCTAAACATTAAACAATTGTCTTGAGATGAAATCTACTCAGCTGTATTGTGTCACATGCTGCAGGATATTCATGCCTAAAAGATAGGTCTCAATCTGTGGCTTGAACTGCTGGAAGGACTAGATGGAGTCGATGTGGTGTGTCTCAGGAGTGACTAGATGTGCCAGTTTGATACTTAAAATCAGTCTGGAGCCAGTATACAATAACGTACAAGAAAACATGGATCAGTAACTGGTTAAAAGATAGGAAACAAAGAGAAGAATAAATGGTTAGTTTTCACAGTGGAGAGAGGTAAGTAGCAGGGTCCCCAAGGATCTGTACTGGGACCAGCACTGTTCAACATATTTACAAATGATCTGGGAAAAGGCGTAAACAGTGAGGTGGCAAAGTTGCAGACAATACACAATTACTCAAGGTAATTAAGTCCAAAGCTGACTGCAAAAAGTTACAAACCTATCTCGCAAAACAGGGTGACTGGGCAAAAAACAGCGGATGAAATTCAATGTTGATATCTGCAAAGTAGAGCACATTGGAGAATATTATCCCAACTACCCATAGAAAATGATGGGGTCTGAATTAGTTGTTACCACGCAAGAAAGAGATCTTGGAGTAATTGTGAATAGTTCTCTGAAAACATAGCTCAGTGTGTGGTGGGCAGTCAGAAAAGCTAACAATGTTAGGAACCGTGAGGAAAGGGTTAGGTATTAAGACAGAAAATATCATAATGCTACTATATAAATTCGTGGTACGCCAATATCTTGAATACTGTGTGCAGTTCTGGTCGCCTCATCTCAAATAAGATATATTAGAATTGGAAAAAGTACAGAGAAGGACTAATTAGGGGTATATAACAACTTTCATATGAGGAGAGATTAAATAGACATGGACAGTTCGGCTTGGAAAAGAGACGTCCAAGGGAGGATATGAGTGAGGTCTATAAAATCGTGACTGGTGTGGAGAAAGCGAATAAGGAAGTGTTATTTACTCCTTCACATGACACAAGAACCAGGGGTCAGCCAATTAAATGGATGGGCAGCAGCTTTAAAACAAACAAAAGGAAGTACTACTTCACACACCGCCTAGTCAGCTTGTGGAACTTGTTGCCAGGTGACGACATGAAGGCCAAAAGTAGAACTGGGTTCAATAAAGAATATGATAAGTTCACGGAGGGTGGGTCCATCAATGGCTATTAGCCAAGATGGTCAGGCACACAACCCCATGCTGGGTGTCCCTAAACCTGTCCCTAAACCAGAAGCTGGGAATAAGTGACAGGGCAGGGATCACTTGATAATTGCCCTGTTCTTTTCATTCTCTCTGGGGCACCTGGTACTGGCCACTGTCGGAAGACAGGATACTGGGCTAGAGACCATTGGTGTGACTCAGTATGGCCATTCTTACATTCTTATGATTTCTCCCTTAACTGTAGTCTCCAACGATCTCATGTTCTTTGCAAAGGTGGTTTCCCTCATAGTATTCTCAGCCTTAAGCTGGCTGTCCAGCAACATTGTGATGCTCAAACTCTTTACAAGGGCCAGGACCCATTTCTCCTACCACCTCTGTCACCAGTGACCCTTGATCTTTGTTTGACAGAAGACTGCCCCGTTGTGGCCTTGATGTGGTGAATCTGGATGGAAAATGGGAGAGGGACGGGAGAAGCGAAAGCTCAAACCGAAAAGTACCGTCAGCATCTTTCTGGCCTCCGTTTAAAGCCTGGCTATTTCTAGAAGTTTGCAAATCAATTCGAAACGGGCTCAGCTAGAGAAATGGGTCAGTTACAGTGGTGGGAAACTATCGCCGTTGCTGCTTCCCCATGGATAATGTGCCGTTGCTCTGCTTCTGTCCCTTAATGATGCAACTCCGGTGTCTGGCTAAATGTACCCACCTCCTCTGACTCATCTGAGCATAGGATTTTCCCGAATAGATGGGTCCATGCATAGAACACGGGCTTCATGTGCTCAGTTCCCAAAGGCGATGGTGGTGGTATTTGGTTTGTTTTATGGTAGCACTTGGAGGCACCAACCAGGAGCGAGGTCCCATTGTGCCGGGCACTGCCCAGACCCCCGAGACGGTCCCTACCCTAAAGAGCTTACAGCATTATTCGGCAAGACAGCGAAAGGATGAAGGGAAAGACGGGATCTTCAACTAATCTATGTCCCCCATCACTGTAATGCTCTTATCCTCACAACACCCTAATTAGAGCAGAGGTGTTATCCCTGTTTTACAGATGGGGATCTGAGGCACAGAGAGGGTAAGTGATGACCCAGGAATTGAGTCCAGGGTCCCAGACTGCTGTAACCACCCCTCCAACCTTTCTGAACAGAGCAGAGAATTATCCCAGTCCATTAGCAGCTCTCGCGTTGTGACCTGTCTTTTAGAAATGCTGAGCAACCCCAGCTCCAGTTGGTCAATGGGAGAAAAGGGTGCTCAGGGTCTTTGAAAGCAGGACGTTTATCATCATTCCCCCTCTCCCCCCAAACTTGACAGATAACCCTTTCCTCCTATAAAACAATTCATGTGTTGCAGAGCAATTTTCAGCCCCCCAAAGTCAGTGGTGAGCACCCCTTCCCCCGTAGAGAAAGTCTGCCCATCTTTTTAGTTTACCGTTTTGTTTCTCCAGTCTCTGTCAAAACTCAAACAGCTAAAGGCCTCAAATCTGGCCATATGAGTGGGCTTTGCCAAACAGAGGAAATGTTGACTCCCAGGGAGAACGCGTGTGAACACATGTGAACCCCTGTGGCCACAATCAAGTCTGAAGTCGGTTTAGCCCGGTCCTTGAACTCTCTTCAAGTCGGTGCCATTGTGACATGGATGCAGTTGAGCTGCTCTGTGAAACACTCAGCTCCTCTCCAAGCCAAAGTCTGTGTGAGGCTTGGTGGACACCAGCTGTGTTCTTAGTTGCCAACTCTTGCGGTAGCTTGTAATATTCTTAAAGCCCTTGCTCCTGAAGTCGGGTGATGATGGGAGAATTTCACCTTTCTTTAAGGGGGGAAAAAAAGTGTCTAGCCCTTGTGGCTGCAGAGAAAAGCTTGAAAAGACAAACCCTAAAGTCTCCAGAACTAGAAGGCAAATAAACAGAACCAAAATTCATTCTTCGTAGTTTATTTAAATCTCCATGATTTTTAAGACACTCATGATGTTTTTGGATGAGCTTACGATTTTTGAACACTCTGGGGTGGCGATAGTGTAGGGGATGCAGTGGGGCCTGGACACAAGCATGTTTGCAGCGGCTTTGGCAGCCAGCTGGCTGGGGGTGGTGGAAGGATTTCCTGTTTTGCTGTGCACCAAAGGGTAGTTCTCTTGTGCAGAAGTACTTTGGCCATCTGTTCAGCCAGGCGGGTAAAGGTGCCCTTCTCTTGCCTCACCTTGTAAAATCACGCTGCCTTTTGAGTTGCCAGTTAAGTGCTGTTCTTCCACCTAATAAATTTGCTTTACAGCTTTGCTGAGCTTCCGTGGGAGGGGTGGTCAGGTTAATTGCATGTTACTGCTACTGGCAAATTTAACTGTTTAAATAAAACTATGGGGGGTGGGGTTGTGTCACACTTTGAAATTAAAGCGAGTTGCTATTTTTCCTGTTTAAAACTGAAACTTGCTATTGTTATAAAGCAGGATCCCACGTCACTTTCTTCACTGGTAGATGCTCTAGCTCCTCCCAGCTGAACTGGATGTGTGGCTGGTGGGGAACTCATCAGAAGTAAGGCACAGGGTTTGGGGTTTTTTCTTCACACAATGCACAGTCAACCTGTGGAACTCTTTGCCCAAGGACATTGTGAAGGCCCAGACCATAACAGGGTTCAAAAAAGAACTAGATAGGTTCATAGAGGATAGGTCCATCAATGGCTATTAGCCAGGATGGGCAGGGATGCAAAACCATGTTTGGAAGTGTCCCTAGCCTCTGTTTGCCAGAAGCTGGGAGTGGGCAACGGGATGGATCACTTGATGATTCCCTGTCCTGTTCGTTCCCTCCGAAACACCTGGCTTTGGCCACTCTTGGAAGACAGGATAATGGGCTAGGTCAGAGGTCGGCAACCTTTCAGAAGTGGTGCCGAGTCTTCGTTTATTCACTCCAATTTAAGGTTTCGTGTGCCAGTCATACATTTAAACATTTTTAGAAGGTCTCTTTCTATAAGTCTATAATATAGAACTAAACGACTGTTGTATGTAAAGTAAATAAGGTTTTTAAAATGTTTAAGACGCTTCATTTAAAATTAAATTAAAATGTAGAGCCCCCCGGACTGGTGGCCAGGACCCAGGCAATGCGAGTGCCACTGAAAACCAGCTCGCGTGTGCCTTCGGCACCTGTGCCATAGGTTGCCTACCCTTGGGCTAGGTGGGCCATTGATCTGACCCAGTATGGCCGTTCTTATCTTCTGAAAGTCAGGTTAATTAGCCATTGGAACAATTTAGGGAGGGATGTGATAGATCCTCCCTCACTTAAAGTCTGTAAATCCAGACTGGATTTTCTAAAAGATCTGCTCTCGCTCAAACAGAAGTTACGGGCTTGGTGCACAGATTAGTCTTGGCTGAGGTCCTCTGGCCCATGTGAGGCAGGAGGTTAGATTAGATGATGATAATGGTCCCTTCTAGCCTTAAAATCAATGGATCAGTTGACACAGATCTGCCCCAGAGGCATTTCAAGACATTTAACTTTTGTCTAGAGCAGCATGAGTTACAATTTGTTGGCTTGTGTCAAGTCATTTGTTTTAATGGAAGCGGTAGGACTGTCACATGGATTCTTTGATTATGGGACTCAAGCCGGGCATGAGGAGAAAGTTTATCAGCCAGAGAATAACCACGGCTTGTTCTTCTCTAGCCCCTTTTGTCTGAACATCTCAGAGCCCGTTACAAAGATGAATGGTGGTGTCCATGTTTTAAAGATGGGGAAACTGAGGCACGGAACAATGAAATGACTTGGACAAATGTCTCGTACAAGTCAGTGGAACAGAACCCAGAAATCTTGACTACCTGGCTCCCTTTTCTCGTGACTATCCCACACTCCTCTTCCATGGCTTGGAAGAGAACCCAGGAGTCCTGGGGTTCAGTCTCCTGCCTTCAGTCATTAGATCGCAGAGTCAAGGTTGAAAGACAGACTACACTGACGCACTCACATCTCATTGGGCTGGGAGTAGCTGAATATTGTTTGTAAATAACATCTGCTGTGGCTATAATATAGTAACATCTGGCAGAAGCAACCAATATTTTAACATTCGTGAGACTGACTCATTTGAATTTCATGGAGATTGATGGTGAAGTGTCATGAAATTTAGCTGGGAAGAGGCCTTAAGATTTTGGCTAAATGTCAGGAATACAAGCTCAGTTGGCAGGGATGACTGGAGCTTGAGTGGCTAATTACTCACTTTTATGGCTTTTTCCACTTTCCTGGTGTGGTTCCCATTGAGAAGTCATTAATCCTGTTCTTTCTGACCACACAGCCTGTTACTCTGGCAAGAACTCCCTGTCCCAAATGCGGCTTATCCCATTAGGGGACAGAAGTAATCCCCTCCTCCTTAGCCAGAAGGGTGAAGGATGGGGTAAACCTGCTCAGAACACAGAAACCAACCAGTACAATGAATGGGCCCATAGTGTTCTCCACTGTGTGTGATATTTCTGATTTCACCTGGGAGTCCCAGTTTTACAGTGTTTTCTGTTGGGCCTGGTCTGCACTTAAAACTTATATTGGCATAGCTATGTCTAGATAATACTATGGTGTAGAAAGTACGTAGTCCTGCCTTGAGTGCAAGGGAGTGGACTAGAAGACCTCTCAAAGTCTCTTCCAGTCTTATGATTCCATGATACCTATGATGATATCTGTGATGTCCGTCAGGGATGTGAAAAAACAGAGCCCTACTGACCTAGCTATGCCAGCAAACCCCCCAGCATGGAAGCAGCTATGCCGACAGACGAGCGCTTGGGTCGGCATGGCTAGCGTTGTTTAGGGAGGCGGGGTTCCTATACCAGTAGAAAAATTCCTTCTGTCAGTGTGAGCTGCATCTGCTCTAGCGGGTTATGCCGGTATAGGCTCTGTAGTGTAGACGTAGCCTTAGTGACTCCAGGTCCTTCTCTGAGCCCTTGGCCTCTGGCAATGCATTTCTTGGTTGCAGAGCTGGCATTGTGTTACTCTTACCAGAGCGTACCAGCTGGGCTACCTCTCCCAGTGAGGGGTTGGGTCTCTGGGTCATTTCTGTGGGGGGCCTGGGTGGGGGTTATTGCACTTGGCTGAATGGCTTTTTAACCCGTCTTTGCATTTAAACTGCTCCCCGGCCTGGCTTAATCCTCCTAGGTCATTGTGGCTCATGTAATGCCGAAGCCCACTGTTGAGGCAGGTGCATCATCCTTTCTTCAGACCCATAGAGAGGCAGTCTGTCTCTTCCGCTCTGCTCTCCCGCAGGACTGCAAGCGTTTGTGGGTCTGTAGCCAGAGATATTCCAAAGGCAGGATGTGATTCTGATTGTTAGGCTTCCTAGAATGTCTTTGCTAATTATCTGAATCTAAATAATGAAGACTCTCCAATGAAGGCTCCATGGCATTCAAAGCTGACACACACTATCTTGGTACATAACAGAGGTCACCCAAGTTTGGGACCTTTAATATTCTGCTCTGAATGGGTCCTACTTAGTACAAGCTCCCCATGTTCCAATCAGGCCTAACCCTAAATTGCTGAGGATGGAATCCCCAGAAAGGAGACTTGGGCTTGTTTACATAAGGAAATTGACTGGAATATCTATTCTGCAATGGGGATTCCAAAGTGGATTAAGTTAAACTGTAAAACAGGCACTCTTATTCCAGATTAACTCCCTGTGTGGACACTCATTTCAGAATAGCTGTTGTGCTTTAAATTCCCAATCTACCTTATTCCAGAATAATTTTCCCATGTAAACAAGCACTTATTCCATGTGTTGGGGCATGCCTAAAGTTAAAAAGCCAGTGGAATGGAGTGGTAAAACTTATAATCGTAGTAGCACGATCTGCATTGACCCCAGGAAACCCAAGGTCTGTTTTCTACAGCCACTATCTGTTGTAATTGTAGATATTTATTCAGCACATTTTGTACACCTAGCGTGTCTGCTTACAAAACACAGAATGATCTTACTAGAGAGACTTCCAGAACGACTGACATGGGGATAATAGGTTTTGATATGATGGTGATAGAGACTCAAGATTAAAAGGCTACCGTCTATAAAGCAAAGAAGAGAGGTTGCTGGCAATCAGATTTCATAGACTCATAGAAGATTAGGGTTGGAAGAGACCTCAGGAGGTATCTAGTCCAACTCCCTGCTTAAAGCAGGACCAACCCCAATTAAATCATCCCAGGAAGGGCTTTGTCAAGCCTGACCTTAAAAACCTCTAAGGATGGAGATTCCACCACCTCCCTAGGGAACCCATTCCAGTGCTTCACCACCCTCCTAGTGAAAAAAGTTTTTCCTAATATCCAGCCTAGACCTCCCCCACTGCAACTTGAGACCATTGCTCCTTGTTCTGTCATCTGCCACCACTGAACAGCCGAGCTCCATCCTCTTTGGAACCCCCCTTCAGGTAGCTGAAGGCTGCTATCAAATCCCCCCTCACTCTTCTCTTCTGCAGACTAAACAAGTCCAGTTCCCTCAGATTTGGCTCCCTTCATTGAGTATCTGAAAGAGAATTACTCAAATCAGGGATGGAGATCCACCTGGCTTTTTAACAGGAGAGAATCCATTAGAGGATGAATCTATAGGCAAATATCCTTGTTCATAACTGTAGATGCCCGCTATGTGTTTTCAACAGGTATTTACAGTACAGCTTGGTCTCTTTGTTACGTTTGGAAAATTTGGGGGCTGTTCTTATGAATGTTTCATTCTTTAAAATTCCAATAAATAGTTTAAAAAAAAAACACGCCCCAGTTCACTGGACTCGGGTTATTTCCATAATCTCTGCTTCTGCTATAGTAAAGTAATGTTACTTGCAATCCTGAAATAGCAGCTGGCAGCAAAGCAACATCAGCATCACGATAGATAATTCACCTTCACTCTGTGCTTGGCTTTTTTATCTTCTTCACACTGTGGTGTCAGATAGCAGCCCAGTGCTTCCCATGGGTAGCCCCATGTAACGATGCTGTTCTGGTGGGACCCAACTGAGGTGCCAGTTCAGGACAAATTGCTTAAAGCAGGGCAATTGCAGCCCCGCACTGGGGTTTTTCCACCTCTAAGGCAAACCAAACCAGCCAAACAGAGAAGACTTTGGTTTTACCCCACTGGCTAACCACAAGTCACACAAGCAATTCCCTTAACCGCTCCAGTTTCCCAGTATCACCACCAGTCCCACTCGTTATGGGGACAAATGGTTATGAAAACCAATACCCCAGTAAAAGAAAAAAAAAGTTCTCCCGATCCCAAAGGACCAAGCCCCAGACCCAGATCAGTATACAAGTTAGATCTTACCAACAAATCACGCTGTTGCCAATCCTTTAGAATCTAAAATCTAAAGGTTTATTCATAAAAGGAAAAAGATAGAGATGAGAGCAAGAGTTGGTAAAATGGAATCAATTACATACAATAATGGCAAAGTTCTTGGTTCAGGCTTGTAGCAGTGATAGAACAAACTACAGGTTCAAATCAAATCTCTGGAGTATAGTACATCCACAGCTGGGATGGGTCATCAGTCCTTTGTTCAGAGCTTCAGTTTGTAGCAAAGTCCCTCCAGAGGTAAGAAGCAGGATTGAAGACAAGATGGAGATGAGGCATCAGCCTTTTATAGTCTTTTCCAGGTGTAAGAACATCTCTTTGTTCTTATTGTGGAAAATTACAGCAAAATGGAGTCTGGAGTCACATGGGCAAGTCCCTGCACCTTGCTGAGTTACAAGGCGTATCTGCCTTCTCTCAACGGGTCAGTTGTGTAGCTGATGGTCCTTAATGGGTCATCAAGCAGGCTAGGCAGAGCTAACACCAACTTGTCTGGGGTGTCACCCAGAAACAGAGCATAAGTTTGAAATACAGTCTAGAGCCAATATTCATAACTCCAACTACAGAAATGATACACACATACAGATAGCATAACCAGCAAACCATAACCTTGTCTTAGACACCCCGTGAGACCCTCTTTGTACAAGATTTGGTGCCACTTGGTTGCAACAATGATCTATATGGTCCCAGATTATGTCAATAACGTCACACCCCTGGTCATAGGAGATATAAACAATACCATGAAAATCTCTGGTCTGGTTGAGGCCCAGCAGGGAAAGACCTAAAATTAGACACTCAGCAGCTGTGTTTTGGTTTGCAGGCGGATGAGCCTGCATCCCAACGTCTCTTTTGCTCAGTCTCGCTGCTTTGGCACTGAAATATACAAACCACTTTGCTCTCCGAAGTGTTGAGAGAGCAGGATTCCTGGCTCTCTTGCTGCTCTGGTCCACTCACAGGAACAGAAGGCAGGGGCAGTTTGGCAAGCAGGAGACAGCGGAGGGTGTTTTGTTACAGACTAGCTTTTCAAGAACCAGTAGATTTTCCTAAGATCACAAGGGCATTTCAAAATGAAATATTGATCGAACCGCAGGCCTCTCAATTGTAACACCGTTCCATGTGGTTTTGTATGTATTTTTTTCTTTATTTAACATCTTCCCTATATTAGCAGTTCACGTGTCAGATTAAGAATGTGATTGTTTTAATTAAAACTGCATTAACGGTTGAGCAAGGTAGCAAAGAGGACCCCATTGCAAACAAGAGATGCAGCGGGCTGAGTTGCAATGGAGAGTTCCACTAATATTGAATTTCTGAGAAGTGAGTGGCCTGTTACGTTACCTTCCCTTGTAATTTTTAAAATCTCACTTTTTGTACTAATCCCTGGGGTATTTGGGCAAACGAAATGTTTACTGACAGTCTCGTTTGCTCCATCACAAATAGACGTGTTAGTTATTGGGTCACTTTTGAGTAACAGCCACTTGTGCGAGCACGGGGCTAGCTAAAAAAGTAACAAGAAAGGAGGTTTTGCTTTCAGGAGTCTCCCCCCACCACCCCTGGGATACATACTTGCCTGGCCAATGCAGTCCTTCTTCTGAAAAGGGTAGGACAAATGTTGATGCCTTTTTAAGTATCAACACACAGTCCTGGTCCAGGACTCTGGTTCTTAGCTGCTACCACAATCCAAATTATGATTGTCTTGTTGAGTTCCTAAAAAATCCGTAAGCAGAGTTTTGGGTGGCTTGGTTGCAGTGTCTTGGCGGTGCAGATCCCTTTTCTGTACAGCTTTTCTGTCTGTCTCCCTCCCTCCTCCCCGTTCCCCTGACTTCAGCGTATGTTCTATTTTTAAACCCTGCTGCACTCTCTATTGCGGCATTTCTCTTCCTGAATTATTTATCATTGTTTGGAGCTGAATGGAGCAGTACGTTCTTGCCACTGCTCGCTGGTGTCCACGTGTCTGTCTTGAGCCGCTGACAGATTTGGTGCACGTCAAATCACGCTAGCCCCAGCTCGGAAGGGGCTGCAAGGGATGATGGGAGTTTGGCCACGACCTGTGATAACAGGTGATCATTCAGATTTTGTGTAGTCAGTATTGGCTTTGCCAGGGCGGCAGGGAGGGGAGAACGGCTGTGCTGCCCTAGGCTCTGGCTCGCATTCACGATGGAGTTCAGTTTCACTGTTTTGACTGCTGACAACTTGCCCTTTGCTCTGGGCTGCAGCTCAGGGAGGGAGGGAGAACCCGGAGCCTCTCCCTTGGTCAAGTACCCCGCTGCGTTGGGATGCAGATGTGTGACAACTAAAGCTTGCTTTGGGCTCCATGGGGTGTGTGTGTGTGTGTGTGATTTCATTTGTTTTTTTGGGGGGGGGCAGGGGGTTGGCAGTTTTTTCTCCATCTTTCCCCTCACCCCAAATACAGACCCATATCCAAAGGAGATGGGAATGCCAGTGTTTAAAAGGAGTGGGTGGGAAGGACTTTATTTCTGAGGGGTTTTTCCAGCTACCTGCTGAAATTGATCAGTTCCTCTGCCCTCTTTCCCTGAGCGTCTCTCACCACTTCATTTCCTCTCCTTCTCTCTCTTCTCCTCCTCCTGCGCCTATTTCCTGCTGGGGTTGGCTCCCTTCTCCCCCATGCCGCCTTACTTGCTTCTGGCCTCTCCTGCAGGGTGGCAGGGGGTTGTCCAGGCTGCTCTCCA
Organism: Mauremys reevesii; assembly: GCF_016161935.1. NCBI lineage: Eukaryota > Metazoa > Chordata > Testudines > Geoemydidae > Mauremys > Mauremys reevesii. The sequence goes on along the minus strand of NC_052647.1, from coordinate 17,028,644 downwards.
CTCCCTTAGTGGGAGGGAAGGAGCTGCACAGGTTCTCTCCTCTGCTAGGGGAGGCGTTGGTGGAGGAGGAGAGACAGCAGCAGCTGCCCTTCCTCCCTGCATCCCCAGCAGGGGCAGTGGAATGTGCTGTGCTGCTGGTTGGAAGCGTGTGCAAGACAAGCCGCTGCACACAGGTGGGCTCCCAGCGCAGGGTTGTCCGCCAGGAGTATTTCGTAACCTTGGTGCTCCATACAGCCCCTGCCTTGCTCCTCCCTAGCTGTTACCTCTTAGCTGTTACCACTCAAGAAAGAGATCTTGGAGTCACTGTGAAAACATCCACTCAGTGTGCAGCAGCAGGTCAAAAAAGCAAACCAAATGCTGGGAATCATTAAGAAAGGGATAGAGAATAGGACAGAAAATATCATGTTGCCTCTATATAAATCCATGGTAACACCCACATCTTGAATACTGCGTGCAGATGTGGTCGACCCATCTCAAAAAAAAAAAAAATATTGGAATTGGAAAAGGTTCAGAAAAGGGCAACAAAATGACTAGGGGTCTGGAACGGCTTCTGTATGAGGAGAGATTGATAAGACTGGGACTTTTCAGCTTGGAAAAGAGACGGCTGAGGGAAGATATGACTGAGGTCTATAAAATCATGACTGGTGTAGAGAAAGTAGATAGGGAAGTGTCATTTACTACTTCTCATAACACAAGAACTAGGGGCTACCAAATGAAATGAACAGGCAGTAGGCTTAAAACAAACAAAAGGAAGTATTTCTTCACACAACGCACAGTCAACCTGTGGAACTCCTTGCCAGAGGATGTTGTGAAGGCCAAGACCATAACAGGTTCAAAAAAGAACTAGATGAATTCATGGAGAGAAGCCTACTGAGCAAGTTCCTCTGGGAAAGCTGGGATTTCCACACTGAGTCTAATACCCTGTTAGGTGCCACATGGCCTGGAGTTGGAGCAAAAGGTAGCAGATGAGCGTAGTGCGGTGGAGGGAGAACACGCATCGCGTGCAGCATTCCCTCTGTCTGAGGTGTGCTCCTGGGGATTAATCTGTGAGCTGTTCCAGTCCAAGGAAAAGACCCCACTAATGGTGCAGGGTCCATCCCCTATTGCGTGTCGTAGCTTGTGGGTGTAGTCAGTAATGGAAAACCAGGGCAGCTCCTTCATTTACACCAGTCCTCGGTGTCAGGCCGAGATTGGATCCCCGCCCCTAGCGCTGGGAGTCCATCCAGAAATGTTTACGAACCAGAAAGCTGCTTAGCATCGTGTTCTCGTTGGCATGGGACAGGCATATCCTTACCAGCGTGCTTGATCGTTAGCGGCGCTCCCGCCATCGTTAGGCCTTGGAAATCTTGGTGGGGAGCAGAGAGGCGGGGGGTGAGCTAGACGAGCAGGCCGGCCCCAGGAATAGTTAAGCAAGGTAACTGGCAGCACACGATTTTAAATTCCAAAGTGCAGTGTGTGCAGCCTGCCATTAATATCCAGTCTCTGAGCAGCAGACAAACGCGATGCCTTGCAGTGCTTTCCATAGGATGCTTCTGTGATTCACAGTGAGCTGATACTTTTGTTCACTGGAACGCAAATCTAGGGCAAAACACTTTCCTGTAGGATCCTAACTAGCAAAGTGCTAATTCTCGCTATGACCTAATTTGAGAATTCTCCTCTCCCACTCTCCGTGGCCAACCCAGCCTCCCTCGAGCCGGCCTACGTTTGACAGCGAAGATACGGTGTTCTGGCTCTAGCTCTGTCCTGGCATTGCCCCGAGCTGCCGTGCACCGCAGAGGAGGCGAGGGAGGCTTGCAGCTTGTTCTGGGCTTGTGCAGCACAACAGTGGCGCGGGGTGAGCTGAGGGCAGCCGCCTCGACTATGGGGTCCTTCAGTCTAAGTGTGCAAATCAGACTCCTGGTTTATGGCAGTGCAGGCGAAGGCTGTTGAGCTGGAGTCCTGGATGGCCCAGATATTTGGAACCCTCAAATTTCCCATGCACCCCATGTGGCTCCTGCTCGGGGCTTCATCCCTGTTCTCGTGTGTCCTCACTACAGCCTGCTCTGAAGGAAGCACGGAGCAGGCCGGCAAGCGGCATTGGCACAGGCCCGCTGGTTTTCCTGGCGAAGGAGAGCTGGAGGCAGCTCCTCTGCACCATTCCCAGCCTGGCTGGAAGGGGCTGCTTGAGTAGTGCTAGATTCCAGGCCTCAGTGGGCCGAGCTAGCCTTGTATGTATAGACCCACCTTGCTGCGGCAGCTTCGCGCTGGGTGGACGCGGCTGCACAACCGGGGTTTTCATCAGTGCCGTCCTGCCAGTTCAGTGCCATGATCTTCGTGCTCTCTAGTGCAGATGAGGCTAGAAACTGTACCTCAGGGAGCACCTTGTATTGCAGATCTTGGGATACGCCCAGCAACCAGGTGACCCCTTCGGCAACAAACGGCTTCATCTGCATTTGCTTTGGAGGGAAGGTTCTTGCCTGGGGGTGCTCTTTGCACCTGTGCTGCTAGCCTGTTCCCCAGTATTCCCATGCCATGTGCCAGCAGCCTCCTTGCAAGTCTAGAGCACAAACAATGCCCTTTGCTTCAGCTTCTCTCCTGCGCTTCCCTGTCTCTGACCTAGATTTCGTTGCGCGCACCCGGGGTCTCAGCAAACGGCGCTCAGCTGTGAAAAGCAGGATCTGGGCAAGTTACATGTGGGGCTTACCCGCCCCCCTGCTGCAATCAAGGCTGTCGGGGGTGGGGGGGAGAGCGGGGCTGACACACTGTCTCTTCCTCCCACCCAGGATTTGCTGCCTTCCAGCTGGGGGACAGGTGCAGCCGAGGAAAGCCTCTCTCACGTTTGTTTCATGCTGCTGGCTCGAAAAGGAGGCGTGTATTTAGGCTGCCATCTTTAAAAGGCTGGATGAGCCTGTGCTGATCTGCACCCTTCCTCCAGTGCAGCGCTCTGAAAGGTCCCAGGGGAGAAGCACATGCAGGCTGTGAACTCTCCCCCTGCTGAGCTTCCTGCAGGTGGCTGGGCCGCGAATGAGGAAGTTGCGTTAGTCAGGCTCTGCAGCACTTTCCTCCCTGCTTTAAGTCTGGCTTAATAACCAGCCGTGGTGTTTAAACCAAAGGGCCCCTGCAGGAGATGTGCCAGGCCTGCTTGGCCACGCGCCATCACACCCTCTGAAGCATGAGGTTCCTTGAGGGTAGAAAGGTCAGGCAGCACCACAGGGGCTGGAGGCATGCTAGAGATTTCCTTTACCCCACTGCTCATTTTGATGCTGCACAGCTCCCAAGCTGCGGTACGCCAGGGGCTGCTCTAAGCTACCCTGAGTCAGAGAGGGGACGGGTTGGAGAGACTCATTGGAATGGCAGAGGAGCCTTAGGCCTGCAGAGTGCATGGTGGGCTGGTTAGCTGGGCTAAGATCCCTGGCACATGCAAGGCTTGCCGGTAGTTTTCCAAGTGCTTAATCTTTTGTCCAATTCTGTAGCTACTCCATGCATGGAGCAGCTTAAGAATCTGGACCCTGTGAAGTCCTGCTGGCCTGAAGAGCAAAAGATGCTGCCTGGGAGTAAGGTGACCAGAACAGAGATCTCCAGGGTTAACCTCAAATCCAGGGAGTTAAAAAAAATAAAACAAAAAATGATGGTGAGTTCTGGGGCTAATCACCGAGAGCCCTGCGGCTCAGCTGGGTTCGGTTGCCACAGGGAGTCACTCTGAGCACACGCTCTCTGCCACTGAGCATGTGCTGCCAGACTAGCTTAGTGCTGAGCTGCGCAGAGCGCTGCTGCAGAGCCAGCCAGTCACTGCCTCCCTTAGCGTCTGACTCCTCGCAGCTTTGCTGAGACCGTCTCTAGTACAGAGAGAAATATCCAGCCCCTGCAGCATCAGTCTTGCAGCCTCAGGCCCTGATTCTGCAAGGAGGAATTCCAATCCATTCAGTTCAATGGGACGGTGTGTGGATGGAGTTATTCCCTGGGGCGTTTGCAGGATCAGGGCCCACGTTAGGCAGTCAGTGCACACTCCAGACACATGGGTAGACATGGCAGAATGATCATTTGGACTGAGAATATCGATATTTATTTTCAAGCATTTTTTTCACTTTCTGTCAATTTGACATTTTCACAGTTGTGGGAAGTTCTGGGGGGGATCAGACAATGGGGGGGGGGTGTCAAACTAATTATTTAATGACAATAGATGTGGAGAGTCAAAAAGTTAAGATTTATAACCATTTAAAACACAAGTTGTCGACATCACATATCAGAATGGACAAAGTAAATATCCTTAAAGCAAACTCTAAGAAGTTCTCAAGCAGCATTTCTCTTACTTAAATGTTGATGATCCTGGGTGGAAGTATTTTTTTTGTTGGTTTGTGTGTACGAGGACATCGATATTCATGGATAAAAAGCGAATCCGTCCAAGCCTACACAAAGGCCCCATTTCAGAAGAGCTGGGACTGGATTCATTTCCCTGCTCCACTTCAGACTCCCTGTGTGAATGTGAACAAGTCATTTAGTCTTAAGTGTTGCGTGTCAGGCATAGGGGGAAAGTCTTGAAATGATTGGAGGTGGGTGGGGTGGATTTAAGGGACTCTTACCCCATAGATCTGTGTCTTTTTCCATTTTGTAGCTTCTGATGTAAATGTTTCCTCGGGCAGAGTGTGAGGAGACTATTTATAATTACCAACATCTCAAAAGGTTTTAGAGGAAAGAATGGCTGGTCAAGAATATTCCTGTGTTGTTCACGTGGGCTCTGGGGTACGTCTACACTGCAGAAAAAAACCTGTGGCCCCGAGTCTCAGAGCCCAGGTCAGTTGACTTTGGCTGTGGGGCTAACAAATGGCTGTGTAGAGGTTTGGGCTCAGGCTGGAGCCTGGACTTTGAGACCCCATTAGGGTGACCAGCAGGGGCGGCTCCAGGCCCCAGCACGCCAAGCGCGTGCTTGGGGCAGCATGCCGCGGGGGGTGCTCTGCCGGTCGCCGGGAGGGTGGTAGGCAGGCAGGCAGCCTTCGGCGGCTTGCCTGCGGAGAGTCCGCTGGTCCCGCGGCTTCAGTGGAGCTGCGGGACCAGCGGACCCTCCGCAGGCACGCCTGCGGGAGGTCCACCGGAGCCGCGGGACCGCCGACCGGCAGAGCGCCCCCTGCGGCGTGCCGCCGTGCTTGGGGCGGCGAAATGTCTAGAACCGCTCCTGGTGACCAGATGTCCCGATTTTATAGGGACAGTCCCGATTTTTGGGTGTTTTTTTAATATAGGCCCTTATTACCCCCCACCACCTCCTGTCCCGATTTTTCACACTTGCTCTCTGGTCACCCTAGACCCCATTCCCCATTGCTGGGTTTCAGAGACCAGACTCCCAACTGAATGTCAACACTGCTGGTTTGAGGCCCACAGTCCAAGCCCTGTGAGCCCAAGTCAGTTGACCTGGGCTCTGAGAGACACTGTTGTGGGTCTTTGACTGCCGTGTAGACGTACCATAAGGTGCTGATTCAGGAAAGCACTTTAAACATCTTAAGTTGCATGGGGCTCTAAGCACGTGCTTAAATGTAAACACCTACTTGAGTGCTTTTCCGAACAGGGCTGCCTTCCCGAATCAGACCTTACGTTTGTTCTGTTGTTCAAGTGGGGTGGGCTCCTGATGTTTGTTTTACTTTAAGAACTAGGGTTACCGGTGCACTGTATTTGGGTAGGGCAGAAGAATACAAAGGATTACATTAACTTTGCAACCCTTGTAAAGGCAGGTCAGAAGGACAGTCTGCCAGCCATGACACAATACTATTTTTTAATGATTCTGAAATAATTAAAAAGATTTCTTTGTAGCTCAAGACAGTCATTCATCATCCTACTCCAAGTATGTTGGAATATAAGCACATAAGAATGGCCACACTGGGGCAGACCAAAGGCCCATCTAGCCCAGTATCCTGTCTACTGACAGGGACCAATGCCACGTGCCCCAGAGGGAATGAACAGAACAGGTAATCACCAAGTGATCCAGTATGGAATATCTGTCAAGGAGCATCAGGAACCAGACCAAACACATGTCCTGAGGCCCTCAGGACACCTGGGTTCCAGTCTGACTGGCACAGACGCCCTGTGTGACCTGTAGCGAGTCATTTAGGGTAACATTTTCAAAAGCACCCAAGTCCCATTTTCAAAAGTGACCCTGCACTTAGGACCCTATTTTTCATTGAAAGTCAATGGAACTTAGGTTAAGTGTTCAAGTTACTTTTGAAAATAAGACTTAGGCTCGTAAGTCGCTTAGATGTTTTGGAAAGTTTTACCCTTAATCTCTGTGCTGGACTGGGACACAAGACCTGAGCTTTGTTCCGAGCTCTGCCCCTTGTCTGATGGGCGACCCTGGGCAAGTCTCTTCCTTCTGAGTCTCAGTTTCCCCATCTATAAAATGGGGGTGATGATTACTGACCTGCTTCGTGTAAAGTGTGCTGAGATCTACGGGTGAAAAGTGCTAGCTAAGACCTAGGTGGTGTCTTGTCTGTTTCGGTTGTAAGGTCTTTGTAGGTTGGACTCTCTCTAACGATGGGCCTGTCTACACCTGAAACGCTGCAGTGCTTCAGTGTAGACACTATGTGCACCGACTGGAGGGGTTCTCCCATCGGCGTAGGTAATCCACCTCCCCGAGAGGCACCAGCTAAGTCGATGGAAGAATTCTTCTGCAGCCTAGCGCTGTCTGCATCACGCGGGGGTGGATTTTTCTCACCCTGAGCAATATAGTTCAGTTGACCTAATTTTCTAGTGTGGACCCGGGCTATGTGTTTGTGCAGCGCTCTGCGCAGTTCGGCGTGACTTCAAGAGTCTCTTCACGGGTGCAAGTTAAGTAAGAGAGCGGCTTAAAATCTCCTCACGGTGGTCTATAGGTTGCGCCTTCTAGGGAATGCAAGGATTGTCAGCATTGAACCAATAATAAATGCTAAAAAAAAAAAAAAAGAGAGAGAGAATAAAATGGAGCTGTTAGAAATGCAAACCTCCCGCTGGCTTGGAGATGATGGTGATAGAGCAAAGTGATAGTCAGCTAAACTTGTCCCTAACCTACCTCTGCTTTTCCACAGCACTTTTGGGTGATCTTTTCTACAGTAGTTACAGTGCCTGGCAGTAGAAGGGATGCTGTATCTTTAAAGCCTTTTCTGAGCCTTGCGGAGGCAGCTCCATTGAAGTATTTGAATGAGAAGGAGAGGGGGTGTGTGGCTATTGGCAGAGCTCTATGACATCCTTCCAAACAGCTGGGCTCTGCTTTGCTTCAGAGCGGCTTGTCAGAGCAATTAGCTTGCTGTAGCAGCAGCAAAGATAGCTAGCATTTCATTCAGGGGTGGGGGTTGGGGGGGGCGGGAGGCTTCCAAGAAGCAAAAATCTCCTGGCAAAATTCCTCTAGAACCGGTCCTGGCGATGAAGTCTCCGTTGAGAACAGGGAATAGATGACTTGCGGTGAGTGCAGAACCACTGGGGTGAGTTTATTTTTGGAATAAAGTCTCCGGTGAATTTGAGCTACAGAGCTCACCGGAGATTCGGTTCTGTAGATACAGAATATAATATTGAGAATGTTTTAAATGATGCCGGTTTCTGTACCACTCCAGTGTGGTGAATGAGTGTCAGGATTTCTGTTGCTTGAATGGGGTTAAATGCTCAGGTTAGTGCAGGAGTCTCTCTAGTCTCTCCCCCTTTGATGTCCCTATTTCATTCCGGGGGTTCTGAGCCAGAGCTGAGGCTTTCTCCTTCCTCCTTTTGTGATGCTGTGGATGCAGCTACAGGAAACAGGGGAATCCCCCATATACATACTGCGCTCCTCCGTGTCATTAAGGAGTTCCCCACGCTGGGCTATCAAGTCTTGTTGCGTTTTGGCTGCGCATTCGTGCACCTTGCTCCTGGCAATTTCTTCTCCAGTTAAAAAGAGAAGCGCCCCCCACCCCCCACCACCAAATTAAATTTCAGAGGGCAGAGGTGGGTTGTTTGGATTGAAGCTGCATGTTGACTATTCGGATGTGAGCAATTGACTAGCTGGCTGGCTGCTGCCATTTGATATATTCAGGCTAAATTATGCAGTTAGATTTTCTATAGGGCTGTTTCTTCCCCTCCCCACCACTTCTGGCTAAGATTTTTCTCATCATAAATGTCTTGTTGTGTTGGGCTGGATAGTAACAGACTCATGAGGTGTTATTCTGCACCCCCAAACCTCTTCCAAAGAGTTGCCTTAAAATATAGGAGAAAATCCCATTCGATGGCACGCTCTCCACTTTAGAGCCAGTGTTGAGAACTGGTTCTGCTGAATATGATGCACTAGCTGGGAGGGCTGGTAGCTGAATGGACTTCTTTCCTTCCCCCCCCACCCCCGAAAACGAGGCTAGTTTGTTGGGTTGTTTGTTTATTTAATTTGAAAAAGCCCCAGAATGTAGAATTGTGAGCATCACCTGGAGCTGGAGGGTCTGAAAATAGCAGCAGCATCTGCTGCTTTGAATGGTGACATTTCAGCAAGGAGGTGGGGGACTGGGATTATGTACCCCCTCCCCAACTCCCCTTCCATTTTCAAACCCAGCTCCCGGAGCTGGCTTTGCAAAGTTGCAGCTGTTTCTCCCCCCCACCCTCCAATCATCTCAGCACTGGATTTTATTCCTTGATCTGTTCCATTTCTGCATCTTTCTTCGAAAACATCCGTGGCTTGGTCATTCGTAGTTGCTGTGGTACCTGGTGGCTACTTAAAATGTCCAGTGGCTAAGAGCTATCTTCTGCTACAGCAGGGGTAGGCAACCTATGGCACCCGTGCCGAAGGCGGCATGTGAGCTGATTTTCAGTGGCACTCACACTGCCCGGGTCCTGGCCACTGGTCCAGGGGGCTCTGCATTTTAATTTAATTTTAAATGAAGCTTCTTAAACATTTTTAAAACCTTATTTACTTTACATACGACAATAGGTTAGTTCTATATTATAGACGTATAGAAAGAGACCTTCTAAAAACGTTAAAATGTATGACTGGCACCGAAACCTTAACTCAGAGTGAATAAATGGAGACTCGGCCCAGCACTTCTGAAGGTTGTCGACCCCTGTGCTACAGTGTTATGAAGCAGGAGCAGGAGCCCTAGAAGGGGAGAGGTTTGGGGATGAGCAGGTGCTGGAGCCTAGACCCTTTTTTCAACAGACGTTCCCCAGTGGCTGGCACACTTCATATAGTGCTTAAACAGCATGAAGGTTTTAACAACTGTGGTTAACTCAGCCCCGAGCCTGTTGTTCCAGTATAATCCCCTAATTGAAAGCTATCCAGGCACCTTCTGCAGTGTTGCCGCTATGAAGTTTGGCCTTCAGTCTGTGTGTGTCTGTCGTTTGCATCTTCCCATTCAGTAGCTGGTAAGAAGTCAGTGAACTTTTGCTCAGAATCAGTGCTGTATGAGTATTGGTACGTAGAAGTTTGGCTGGTTCTTCCTACCAGTTGTCTTCACCTTGCTGAGCTTACAGTTCCAGTTGGCACAGACATGGCACATGAAAGCCTGCTCGGTTCTCAAGGAGGAAGGGGTTAAAAGCTGTATTTACTCTTAGACACCCTTCTCCCTTTCCCGAAACAAGCTGCCAACCTGGCGTTTGCAAGCGTCTTTCTAGCTGGCATGGTCTGTTTCTGTTGTTGGTTCAGATGGGGGGAATTCTGCCTGGGGCTGTCTGACGGAGATAGGACGCTTGGCGGAGGGAACTGTGCCAGGGATTGACATTCCAGCCTCGGAAGGGTTAAAGAAATCCCAATGCAGAGCCGAGCTGGTTTAGTGAATCTTGACACTGTAGAAAGTAGGTGGATAATTTCTTGCTAGCTTTTCAGGAAACCCCTGTGGTGGACAACCCTCATTAATTGCTGCTCTGACGTCAGGGATGGCAGTTCCCCTGTCTGTGAGCAAGCACAGTGATAGCCGGCGATGGGGAGGGAGAATTGGTGTGATATGGAGAGCCAAGGTACTCCCTTTAAAGAGATCTGTCCTGAGCCGCGACCCAGGGAGGAGCTGGCTACGGATATTTACAGCTTCCACAGCTAGAGGAAACCTTGGTCCTTCCTCACTGATGTCCATCTTAATTATCCTCATTTTTTTTTTAAACGGTCTCTCCCCTTCTCCCCCAAATCCAAGACTTTAGATCGGGTGGGGGGGAGCTCTCACCCCGAAATCCCTGTGTGCTTTAGGAGAAGACCTTATAACCCCACTAATAGCATATGATTTAAATACCTCTCTCTGGCATCATTTAAACCCATCTTCTTTTGGCAACCCTCTTGTTGCCTCTGCTTGCTGGATACGGTTCCCTTCACTTTGTCTGCTCTGTGTAGCTCGTAAGGTCTTTTGGGGCAGGGCCGGCGTGTGTTGCTCTGTTTGTGCAGGGTCTAGCGCAGTGGAGTCCTCGATCTGTCATAGTCACGGCCACCATAACAATCACGTTTTCTAAGTAACTAGGCCTTAAGCTTCAGTGGCTACTGACTAGTGCCGGGGACTGTGTCTGTCCCCCTGTGCGGTCCTCTCCACTCGTCTAAAAGGAGGGGAAGTGTTACCCAGCCACTGGTTTGTACAGGGCCTAGCGCCGTGGGGTCTTGGTCCGTGACTGGGGCTCTCAGGTGGTGCTGTGGTATTACAAATAATAACAACTGCAAAGTGCTTTGAGGTCCTTGCATGAAAAGTGCTATAGATGGCAAAGAATTGATTAAATCCCAGACAAATCTGGCATCTCAGAGGTGAGAAAAAATTCAAAGCACCTGAGACATTAGGAGTTTAAAATGAATCGAAAGTGTCACGTAGCCCTAGTGCCGGACAATCCCGTGGTGGGTGCAGTATAAGGAGCTGCTGCAGTTTGTTGTGGTGTGACCTGGGGAGCAGAACTGTCTTCTCTCAAGTGTCCATGCGCTCCGCTTTGACAGCAAGTGAAAGCTATGTCGTGTCGCTGGCTACCAGGTACCTTTTGGAATGGATTTTCAGCAGGGATGTTACTGATCAGGCTTATGCCCCCCCACCCCACCATGTTAAGTTGCTTATGGTTTGTGGTGCTTAAGACAAAATGCACGTGGGAGAGGTTATCAAAGACACCAGCGGGAGTCAAGCCCCAAATCGTACTGGCTTTTATTGGGCGTGAGATGCTTGACTGGTCGATTGTGCTTGTGAAAATCTCGTCCGTGCCACAGTTTAATGAGTCTAACAATTTTGAGCACTAAAAGTGAGGGGAGCACCGTATTTGTGTGGAGTGCACGTAAGTTGGGGACTAATACAAGGGGCGTTTGAGAGGCCGGTCTGTAGGTAGCTCAGGCAATTTGGAGCCTGGAGAGCTGGGCGCTCGAAGTGCATCACAGCTGATCCTGTATCCCAGCTACCTTTTTCGCATGCGAATCTTCCTGCCACTCGCTATAAATCAAAGATTCATGTTTGGAAATGGGATTTCCCTGTCAGCTCATCCCCTCCCTTTGATCTCACAGCCGGATTCAGTGACGACAGCCATTTCCACTGAGACAGGCTGTGATGTCCTCGGGTGGGGTGAGCAGAGCGGTGTGAGCTCGACTGTGGCAGTAGCAGGAAAGGGGACACAGATATGAAGGGACGAGTAAATTGCTTTGTATGTGCCAGGTTGTTTTATTCCCTCTTTGAGCCTATTTCCTGACGTCTGCCCATCCTGCTGTGAGGGAACCAACAGGGTCTGCTAAGAGGGAGTTTGCATCTGGCTCTGCTTTTCATGGAGCCTCTGGGTTTAAAGTCGGGTTTGATGTTAAGATTCTGGATGATTATTTCTTGTTGTTGCTCAATACTTAGTAAAGGAAGGTGTTTCACGGCTCTGGAAGAATCCAGGTGCTTTGAAATCTGTGACCGAGCCAGTACAAGCTGCCGTGCTTCGGTAGAAGAGCTCTATTGTTCAGAGGCCTATATTTAAATGGCACTTTGTCAAGCTAAATACTGTGTTCACACTTGAGACCATTTTAGGCATCAGAAGGTAGATGTTATCCCTGCATTATTCATGGAGGTTTATAAAGTACAAATTCAGCCTGGAGATAAGTCGCTTCCCTGCCCCACCCAAAAAACATTGTGGGGGCAAAGCTAGCCAGACTGCAATTAGGCTTAAAATGTGCGCCAGCCTCATTTCCCTAGACCCAGCAATACAGGGCCAGGTCCTGACCTGGCTTTCGGGATGTAAGTTGCACCTTGTGAACTGAACAGGAAAGGCAGTGCAATGGATCAGTGTTTGCCTGACGGCCCAGACCATGCTTGGGTTGGGGAGCAGCACACTCCTTCCTTAAGGGAGGAAACACAGGGACACCCCCCACCCTGGCCACTGCAGGAGCTGCAAACTTCTCAATGGGGACCGCCTGCCAGCCCTAGCCTTCCATCTGGGGCTGTGGGAAGAAAAACGGGGGATGCTGGCCGACCTCCCCCCACCCCCCCCGCACATGAGCAGAACGGCAGAGGTGTCGTTTTATTGTGAGTTTGGCTGAGTTTCTATCTGCTAAAAGCCAAGCTCGGGTTCTGGTTCTGGGGCATGGAAATGGCTCGAGTCCCTGCCTGTCATTGTTGGCCATCTCACTCTCGAATGCTGCCTCGCTGCAATGTCCTCTCCTCTCCCACAGGCAGGTTAGCACGGCAGTGGCTATTTTCAGGCATGCGACAGGATGGTTAGTACACGTCTTAATCTCATCGAAATAATAATCTCGCACTGACGTGGCACCTTCTCCCATCCAGCAGGATCTCCCAAACACTTTGCGAGATCAGAACATAAGAATGGCCATACAGTGGTCCATCTCACCCAGTATCCTGTCCCTGGCCATGGCCTCTGCCAGATGCTTAAGAGGGAGTGAACAGAACAAAGCAATTTATCGAGTGATCCATCCATCGTCATCCATCGTCATCCAGTCCCAGCTTCTGGCAGCCAGAGGTTTAGGGACACCGAGAACATGGGGTTGCGCCCCTGACCATCTAGGCTATTAGCCATTGACAGTCCTATCCCCCATGAACTGATCTAATTCTTTTGTGAAACCAGTTATACTTTTGGCCTTCACAGTGTCCCTCAGCAGTGAGTTCCACAGGTCGACTGTGCGTTGTGTGAAGAAGGACTTCCTTGTGTTTATTTAAAACCTGCTGCCTATTCATTTCTTTGGCTGATCTCTGGTTCCTATGTTATTTGAGGGCTAAATGATGCCACCTTCTACATTTCTCCACAGCATTCATGATTTGATAGACCTCTATCGTATCGCCCCTTAGCTGTATCTCTTCTAATATGAACAGTTCCTGTCTTTTTAATCTCTCTTCATATGGAAGCTGTTCCATGCCCCTAATCATTTTTGCTGCTCTTCTATGTACTTCTCCCAGTTCTAATGTGTCTTTTTTGAGAGGGGTCGACCAGAACTGCGCGCAGTATTCAAGGTATGGGATTTGTATAGTGGCATTGTGATATTTTCTGTCTTATTCCCTACCCCCTTCCTAATGGTTCCTAACATTCTGTTAGATTTTTTTGATTGCAGTTGCACATTGAGGAGATGTTTTCAAAGAAATACCCACAATTACGCCAAGATCTCTGTCTTGAGAGAGAACTCATTTAGACCCCGTCATTTTGCATGTGTTTTGAGATAATATTCTCCAATGTGCATTACCGACATTGAATTTCATCTGCCATTGTGGTGCCCGGTCACCCAGTTTTGTGAGATCCCTTTGTAGCGCTTCGCAGGCTGCTTTGGATTTAACTGTTTTGAGTAATTTTGTATCATCTGCAAATTTTGCCGCCTCACTGTTTGCCCCTTTTTCCAGATCGTTTATGAATATGTTGAACAGCAGAGGTCCCCGTACAGATCCTTGGAGGACCCTGCTATTTACCTCTCTCCATTGTGAAAACTGACCTTTTATTCATACCCTTTGTTTCCTATCTTTTAACCAGTTACTGATCCATGGGAGGACCTCCCCTCTATCCCATGATTCCTTGCTTTGCTTAAGAGCCTTTGGGGAGGGACCTTGTCAAAGGCTTTCAGATAGTCCAAGTACTCTGTATCCAGTGGCTCACCCTTTCCCACATGTTTGCTGACGCTCTCAAAGAATTCCAATAGGTTGGTGAGGCACGAGTTCCCTTTACAAAAGCCGTATTGGCTCTTCCTCACCGCATCACGTTCATCTGTGGGTCGGATAATTCTGTTCTTTACTGTAGTTTCAACTGGTTTGCCTGGTACTGAAGAGAGTCTTACCTGCCTGTAATTGCCACGATCGCCTCTTTTACTTTTTTGTAAAAATCGGCATCACATTTGCTATCTGCCAAAGGTTGATTGAAGCAATAGATCACATAGCACAGTTAGGAGTTCTGCAGTTTCACATTTGAGTTCTTGCAGAACTCTCGGGTGAATCCCATGTGGTCCTGGTGACTTATTACTGTTTAATTTAGCAAAACCTCCTCTACTGACGCCTCAGTCTGGGACGGTTCCTCAGATTTGTCACCGAAAAGGAATGGCTCAGGTGTGGGAATCTCCCTCACATCCTCAGCCATGAAGACCCAGCAAATGAATTCACTTAGTTTCTCCGCGACAGCCTCGTCTTTCTTGAGTGCTCCTTTAGCATCTTGATCGTCCCACTGGTTGTTTGGCCGGCTTCCTGCTTCTGATGTACTTGAAAAAAAAGTTTTGCTCTTAGTTTGTGTGTCTTTTGCTAGTTGCTCTTCAAAAAAATTTTTTGGCCTCCCTAATTATACTTTAGTTGCCAGAGCTTAAGGTCCTTTCTATTTTCCTCAGTAGGGTTTAACTTCCAGTATTTCCAGGATGTCTTTTTGTCTCCAGCCACCTCTTTTACTCTGTGGAGCCATGAGAGCAGTTTTAGGTTCCATGCAGCTTGCAGGTATTTCACTCTTGTGATTGCTCCTTTTAATTTCTCTTTAACTGGCTTCCTCAGTTTTGTGCTGTTCCTCTTTTTGAAGTGAAACGCTACTGTGGTGGGTTCTTCTGGTATTTCCCCCCTACAAGGATGTTAAATTTAATTACATTATGGTCGTGATCACTGAGCGGTTCAGCTACATTCACCTCCTGTGCGTCACTTTGGACTAAATCAAGAACTGCCTCTCCCCTTGTGGGTTCCAGGGGTGGCTGCTCCAAGAAGCAGTGTCTAGAAATTCTCTTCTGCCTCCTGTTCTGGGGTGACATTTTCCCAGTCAACTGGGTGATAGTTGAAATCTCCCATTACTACTGGGTGCCTGTTTTTGTAGCCTCTGTAATCTCCCTGAGCATTTCAGAATCACTGTCACCATCCTGGTCAGGTGGCCAGCAGTACGCTCCTATTGCTGCACTCGAATTATTCAAGCAGGGGATTTCTGTCCATAGAGGTTCTGTGGCACAGTTTGATCCATTTAAGATTTTTACTATATTTTACTCTATGACCATAAGAACATAAGTGATCTCTCTCCTGCCATCCATCTCCATCCTCTGCTTTCTTTCACGGGTAGTGTCACTCCCCCACCTGGGCAATCTGCTCTGTCACTCCTATATATATTGTACCCTGGTGTTATCGTTTCCCATTGATTATCATTGTTTCACCAAGTTTTTGTGAAGCCTGTTTTATCAATATCCTCATTTAATACCAGGCACTCAGGTTCACCCATCTTAGCATTTTGACTTCTTGCATTTGTATACAAGCATTTAGAAAAGTTGTCAATATGTAGTTATCTGCCTTGATGTGATGTAATTGAATGGGGCTCTTGTTTGATTGTTTCTCTTCAGTTCCTACCTGTACTTTACCAACCTCTATTCTTTCCTATTTACTAGGCAGTAGCGTATCTCTTGAATAAATCCTTTCCTGAAGGATGTGTCTGTCCAAACCATGTGCTCCTCCGCGCCTGTCGTCTTTTCTCTAGCCCTTAGTTTAAAAACAAAGATATTCAAGGGAATTGTCTTGCCACTGAAATGCAGCCCCCTCTGGAAGGTAAGCTGGGTGCAGGTGTATGGGAATACTGCAATGACCGTTCGGGACAGGAAGTGACAAAGGAGCCAGCATTGAGTTGAAAACTGCAGGGGAATTAGAGGAACAAGAATGGAGTTGCAGAATTTGGAATTTTACACCCTGTGAAAAGCACCATGGGAACTCGTATGACTGCATGCGCTCAGATCCTTGAGTCTGTCTTAGTGTTCAGATAGCAGCGACGGACACGAGAGAAAAACTTAGATCGATAGCCGAAGGTTGACAGCTCCAGCAGCCTCCCACACCATGTGGGGTCCTGCGGTTTTGCACAGTGTTATCAGTGATAAAATGGATAATGCTGACCCAAAGGGAGGAGCACCTCCACCTTTCCCTACAGAGCTTCTGCCTGCCTAAGTCGGGGGAGGGGTCCCATCCACGTGTCGTCCAAGCCTGACGCTGCTTGTCTTGCAAGGGCTGATGAGTTTGCAGCTTGAGATGGCTTGGCTGCTTTTCTGCACGCTCCCTGTATGCCTCGCGTTTTTATGAGTTGACCGTGAAATGAACAGCAGCAGTAACCCGTGTCTAAGGGTACGTCTACACGGCAAAAAAAGACCCGTGGCAGCGAGTCTCAGAGCCCAGGTCAACGGCTTGCACTACAGGGCTACAAAGAGCAGTGAAGACCTTTCCACTAGGGCTGGAGCCCGGGCTCTGAAACCTGATGAGAGGGTGGGTCTGAATGCCCAGGGACCAGCCCGAGCGGGAACATCTACACTGCTATTTTTAGCCCTGTAGCATGAGTCTGAGTCAGTTGACCCAGGCACTGAGATTTGCTGAGGCGGATCTTTTTTTGCAGTGTAGACGTACTTTAAATAGCTTTGAAAAAAATATTTATTTTGTGGCAATGAAGGTAACGATTCAGTACATGTATCAGAGGGGTAGCTGTGTTAGTCTGGATCTGTAAAAGCAACAAAGAATCCTGTGGCACCTTATAGACTAACAGACGTTTTTGCAGCATGAGCTTTCGTGGGTGAATACCCACTTCTTCGGATGCAAGTGGTGGAAATTTCCTGGGGCAGGTATATATAAGCAAGCTAGAGATAACGAGGTCAGATCAATCAGGGAGGATGAGGCCCTGTTCTAGCAGTTGAAGTGTGAAAACCAAGGGAGGAGAAACTGGTTCTGTAATTGGCAAGCCATTCACAGTCTTTGTTTAGTCCTGAGCTGATGGTGTCAAATTTGCAGATGAACTGGAGCTCAGCAGTTTCTCTTTGAAGTCTGGTCCTAAAGTTTTTTTGCTGTAGGATGGCCACCTTAAGATCTGCTATAGTGTGGCCAGGGAGGTCACACTATAGCACACCTTAAGATCTGCTATAGTGTGGCCATGAACAGGTCTGACTACCAAAAGGAGGCCGCCAGACAACTCTCCAATACTAAATTTTACAGGCTACTTCCCTCAGATCCCACTGAGGAATACACTAAGAAACTGCACCATCTACTCAGGACACTCCCTACACTAACACCAGAACTAATCAACATACCCTTAGAGCCCCGACCAGGGTTATTCTATCTACTACCCAAGATCCACAGACCCGGAAATCCTGGACGCCCCATCATCTCGGGCATTGGAACTCTCACTGAAGGACTGTCTGGATATGTAGACTCTCTACTCAGACCCTATGCTACCAGCACTCCCAGCTATCTCCGTGACACCACTGATTTCCTGAGGAAACTACAATGCATTGGTGACCTTCCAGAAAACACCATCCTGGCCACCATGGATGTAGAGGCTCTCTACACAAACATCCCACACACTGATGGAATACAAGCTGTCAGGAACAGTATCCCTGATGATGCCACAGCACAACTGGTTGCTGAGCTCTGTGGCTTTATCCTCACACAACTATTTCAAATTTGCTGACAATATATATCTCCAGATCAGTGGCACCACTATGGGCAAATATGCCAATATTTTTATGGCCGACCTGGAACAACGCTTCCTCAGCTCCCGTCCACTCACACCCCTTCTCTACCTACGCTACATCGATGACATCTTCATCATCTGGACCCATGGGAAGGAGACTCTGAAAAATTCCACCACGATTTCAACAGCTTCCACCCCTCCATCAACCTCAGCCTGGACCAATATACACGGGAGGTCCACTTCCTAGACACCACGGTGCAAATAAGTGATGGTCACATCAACACCACCCTATACCGAAAACCTACCGACCGCTATGCCTACCTTCATGCCTCCAGCTTCCATCCCGGACACACCACAAGATCCATTGTCTACAGCCAAGCACTGAGGTACAACCGTATCTGCTCTAACCCGCAGACAGAGACCAACACCTAGAAAATCTCCACCAAGCATTCTCAAGACTACAGTACTAAATAAGGAAACAGATCAACAGAGCCAGTACCCAGAAGTCTCCTACTGGAAGACAACCCAAGAAAGAAACCAACAGGACTCCACTGGCCATCACATACAGTCCCCAGCTAAAACCCCTACAACGCATCATCAGGGATCTACAACCCATCCTGGACAATGATCCCACACTTTCACAGGCCTTGGGTGGCAGACCAGTCACAGACAACCTGCCAACCTGAAACATATTCTCACCAGCAACTGCACCATAGTAACTCTAGCTCAGGAACCAATCCATGCAACAAACCTCGATGCCAACTCTGCCCACATATCTACACCAGCAACACCATCACAGGACCAAACCAGATCAGCCACACCATCACCGGTTCATTCACCTGCACGTCCACCAATGTAATATATGCCATCATATGCCAGCAATGCCCCTCTGCTATGTACATCGGTCAAACTGGACAGTCTCTAAGGAAAAGGATAAATGGACACAAATCAGACATTAGGAATGGCAATATACAAAAACCTGTAGGAGAACACTTCAACCTCCCTGGCCACACTATAGCAGATCTTAAGGTGGCCATCCTACAGCAAAAAAACTTTAGGACCAGACTTCAAAGAGAAACTGCTGAGCTCCAGTTCATCTGCAAATTTGACACCATCAGCTCAGGACTAAACAAAGACTGTGAATGGCTTGCCAATTACAGAACCAGTTTCTCCTCCCTTGGTTTTCACACTTCAACTGCTAGAACAGGGCCTCATCCTCCCTGATTGATCTGACCTCGTTATCTCTAGCTTGCTTCTTGCTTGCTTATATATACCTGCCCCAGGAAATTTCCACCACTTGCATCCGAAGAAGTGGGTATTCACCCACGAAAGCTCATGCTGCAAAAACGTCTGTTAGTCTATAAGGTGCCACAGGATTCTTTGCTGCTTTTACAGAACCAGACTAACACGGCTACCCCTCTGATACTTGACAATATTTATGGGTTCCCCCTTGTGCTCAAGTACCAAACCCCTCTATGGTTGTGGCCCAGTCGATGTCTGTGTATCACAAGAAGAGTCTTTTAGCAGTCGTGCTGCTGGGAATGTCAGAGTATGGATTACATGAGCAGCAAGTTGACATCCGTCCTGATTCTTAGTGCTTGTATTGATCCGGGTAACAGAAATAGTTTATTTTCATAAAATTACATCACTTGAGTTATTCCAAGTAATACAAACCCATGTGTTTAACATGTAACCAGGAAGAGCCATCGTGGCAATAATTTTGGCACTTCCCATAATGCACCTCATCCCTGGTTGTTGTGCTAATTAATTAAGCAGGCAATTTACACCTGTGGAAGAGGACTGCCCTGTGGGGCATAGTCGGACTATCGGCAGTCGCATGCTGGCATCGGGAAGAGCGACTGCTCTGTCCTCTCTCCCCAGAGTAATGTTATCACAGCTCATCTCTTCTGCCTCAGTACGTAATCTGTACAAAGATGGATTCAAGATGTGCCCCAGCTTGCTAGATGAAAGGAAGCAGGGCTCTGCTTAATGTAACTGTGCAGCTGTCACATTTTTGTAGGGGCTTGGAGGTTCAGAGTCTTATGCGTTCTGTCAGCCAGTCACTTCAGATTAACTCTTCGTGGGTGGAAAGACACTGAATTTCCTGGTACAGAATGAACTCCTGGGAGGGGAGATTGCTGACAACCCTGGGTATTGAAGGGTTAAATGCTGGTAAGCATCCCTAGATGGGGGGCCCAGCTACCACGTGGTGGCTGGAGGCTGGTTTCTCTGTTACCCATGCAGTGTGTAATGCCTTTGTGGCCAGCCAGTAGTTTGGGAGTCGGATGCCCTACGTGTTACACAAAGGAACCCAGCCGTTAGAAATGAACATGTCCTCTTGGGTCACATCTAGCTCCCCATTGCTTCCTGCCCCCTCCGCAGCGTAAGCAGCAAACGTAGGGTCTGTAGAGGGGCCAGTGAGGCTGCTTTGCTCAGATCGAGGCTTTGCACTAAAGAGGAGCAAGGCCTACATTGTGTAAATAAATAAGATTTCCCCCGTCCACGGTAGCATCATTGGTGAGAAAGATGCAACAGTGGAGCTTGGGATATGTGACGTCTCATGAGTGCTACCCTTTGATGAAGGAGACGTAGAAACTACTGTTGGGGAATCGGAAATCTGATCCCCAACACACTCGCATGATATCTAACTTATGGCTCCTCTCAGTGGATGCTGGACACCTATTGACTTCTCATGGAAAGCTTAAATCTTTTCCTAGATGTCTTAGATCAGCTGCATTTCCCATCCCTCACTTGTGATTTCTGTAGGCACTTATATAACAAGCCGTCCTCCACCCCCTGCGGCTCATTCTGCCACCTGAAGCCGTAACCCTCTGCAGTATAATTTCCAGAGTATCCACCTTTGTCGTCATGAGGCACATTAAGACTTAAAGTGACGATTAAGTAACAGGACCTGTGCCGTGGAGGAATTCTGGCCTCCACCGTTTTACCGGGCACACGAGCTGTCAAAGAAAGAGCTCGTTTTCAAACATCTATAAAAGAACAAGGAGAGGGGTTCAGGAGATGTGGAGGGGAAGAGGTGGAGAAAATCCTGGCTATGTCACCAAATAGGTCATTTTTCCAAAGCTTTGCACTGAGACAGCCGGGGCGTTTGCCTTCTTTCAGAACGATGCTTTGAAGCTTTCTAATGTAGTGGGATATTCTTCCTTCATCCAACCCCGCTCCCTGTTGGTGGAAACTCTCCTTTCTTTTTAAGGAAGGAAGACGGGCGGATGGGACAGAAAAGGCGTCTTATAAGGGCACTTCTCTCATTAGCTTTCAAGCTCTTGCTTCAGTGGTTTCCTGGTACGTTGTGCTGCCCAAATAAGGCTTGATTTGTACAGAGGGCTGGGGATGAGCCCTTTGCGATCGGGTGCCACAGCCACCTGAGGACAGCGCTTCTCCAGAACAGCCTCGTGATGCACGTTCTAGTTGAATTTTACCACAGTGAAAGCTTTACCAGTGGCTGCAGTGTGGGGAAACTGAAAATTCCCATATGCAGTGAAATGGTGCTAATATTGCTGTTGCTAAACCCAGCTTTCAGCGGCGGGCAGCACATTCGCCAGCGGAACAGATGCTTTTCCAGTGCCTCAGATTTGCAGCGTGCTGTGGGTCTCTCTGCTGCCGCCTCCTTCCTGTGCAAACTGTTACATGACAGACATTTGCAGCAGTTTCTGTTTTTTGTTTTTTTTTTTTCAAAACAGCTAAATAAAAAAAACTTGTTGAGTTGCTCATGGTGATAGAGCCTGTTGCCATGGAGCCATGGTTCAGATTGGCCAACCCGGAGGCCAATGAGCAAGCAGAACAGGAGAATGTCGTCATTTAACCTTGCAGGGTGTATTTATTCAGCGATATGCGACATTAATACCAAAGCCTTATATAGAGCTATGAAATAACATACTGGGGCAAAGGAGGAGATTTTTTCCCTCTCTTGTCTCTCTCAAGGTTTGATGGAGGGTTTTTTTTTATTTCTCATTGCAGTTGGGCATCAGTTTCCCTAGCAGAGCTGCCTTTGGAGGAACAAACTCTTACAGCCCGACTGATCAGGCTTCAGAACCAACTTTTTGATTGCCTGCTTGCTTGGGCTGGCATCTGTGCATAAGCTGCTGGCATGTGGGTTGCATATTTCTGAGCATTTTGGCTCTTCCAAAAGAACGGCTGGCTCTGTTTTATTTCCAAGTATCCCGTTTTAAAGGGATGTGTTTTTATTTCCTGGTTAGCCAAAGCAGCTATTCTTACAGAAGTACCAGGCTTTCTCCTTGGCATCTGGTGGCTACAGTCCTGTCTGTCCTGGAAACAACATTTTCCTGCCACACAGCCAGCAGTGTAGGCTAGGTCTGGGTGTGAAGAATAGGCTCTGCTAGTCTGTAACGGGCCTGTGAAGGCAAAAATAATTACAAGAGTAACACAGAAGAGAAATAGGAGTTAAAAGCCCTGGAAAGATCCCTCCACCCCCTGCCACCACATGTTAAGATCTACTTGATCCTTTGAAAATAACAACTGGCTAATCTTGCGCGCATAAGTTCAGTTTTTGAAACCTGGTTGAACATGGCTTTGAAACCGTGCCTGCAGGAGAAGTGTGCTGAATGGCCTGGCCAGCTTACTGCATTGGCCCGAAAGCAATGGAGAATCCAAGATGCCGCACTCCAGAGCAGAGGGACATTCCGTGGTTTACCTTCCTGCAGTGGAGTCCCCGCTGCCTGGTCCTCTATCCGACATCTGGCATCAAGCCGTCTCTCTGTTCCTTTCTGCAGCCTGGATGTGAGAGCCTTCTCCTTTGCCGCCTCCTGCTGTGTCTCTGCCTGAACTATGCCTTTTTCCCCATCTCCTTTGGCAATGTTTCGCCCCTACAGCTCTTGATTCCTCTTTGCGTTTGCTCTGGAAAGCATTGAAGGCTGTTGGACAGATGCAACATGGAGAAGCAGGATTACAGGATTGCACTGAACAGTTCAGTATTCGATGCTGTAAACTGAAATCTGCTGAGATATTGGAGTTCCCTAAAATTGCCCTAGCACCACGTTCCTGGCCCGGGACAAGGAAACCAGGCAAGTTTCCAGCCATGAAATAACTTACAGGATCTGATGTGAACCCATCACTGTAAATCCAGTAAGAAACAAGTCTAACTGATCCCACTTACATGTGGTCTCCTGCCACTCCCTGCAAACCGGGCCCCTCCAAACTAGTAAATGCTGAAGTACTTCTTTCTGTTTCACATCCCTTCTGCCCTGGTTTAACGTTCAGAGCAAGGGGCTGGGAGAGCCGGGCTCTGTCACTGACTTGCTGTGTGACAATGTGAGGGAAGTCACTCCACTTTTGTGCCTCAGTTTCCCCACATGTTAAATGAGAATCAGACTGGGCCTGCCTCCCATGGGAGGTGGTTCTTTGGCATGGATTGAATGTAGTTTATTGGCGTTGGCAAAGTGCTCAGAGAACCCCTGGTGAGCAGCAGCAGGGACCGGCAGGACATTACTAACTGTAGGAGGGGATGGAGTTTATTGCTGTCTTAGGGAGGGGGGCAGTATCTGTAGATGTGCACCTCCCTCACCCCAAACAGGCATGCATGAAGGACCGTGCTGCTGCCTTAGCTGGCCTGCTTACCCTGCCAGCTCCCAAACCCAAACTGAAAATTTGACAGCAGCTCCCTCTCCTCCTGCTGCTCATTGTTTTCTCTCCTGACCCAGATTTTGTGGCTTCCCTGATGATGTATCTACGGAATCATTTCATCCCTTGTGAGGAGCAGCTCAGCACTGCCCCTCCTATTCCCCCCCCCCCCGCTCCCCATCCCGCCCCCAGCCCTGCGAACTTTCACTTTCTCCGCAAGTCGCTGGTTGTCACAGCGGATCATGTCAGCCACCTCCTACGCTGCCTCCCACGCGTGTCCTGGGGGAGCGGGGCTGATTCATTCACATAGAAAGGAAACCTCTTCTACAAGAGCCTTTAATGAGAAGCACCAGCGGAACACAATGTCTCTGCTTTGAATCTGCATGCAGAGGAGAGATGCTAGAGGACGCGGGTTTTGGGGTGGAGGTTGTTTTTTTTGGTATAGTTAATGGCTATAAACATGCAGATCTTTTGTGAATGAGACGTATGTAGCAGACTCCCTCCTCCCTCTGATACAAATGGGCCAAGATTCCTCCCCCTTGTCCTTCACCTGAATACAGTGCTGGTGGGGGGAGACGGTTCTGTCGCAGTGGGGTGACTTTTGCAGACTATTTGCTTGCGTATTTAAGTGCAGACGTTTCCCCTGGGAAATAAAGTGCCTGGCTACAGAATATCCAGCCAAGCTGCCCAGGAGGTCTCCCTTTGCCACTGCAGAGTCCTGACCTCTAAACTGCCCCTACGGATCAAAGAGCCACCCTCTCCCTGCGTGTTTTCCAGCTCAAGAATGCTGACTGTGCAGCCCAGTGCTCCGGAGGTGGTGTGCTCGGTTCCTAGGTGCATGCGACCCCAACAGAATTCCAGCTCCCGTGGAAGGACATTGAGCTTGGAAAGCAAATAACATCGAAGCATAGTTGGTGGAAGGAGGGGCTCTGGCCGAGCTGGGCTTGCCCCCTCCAACAGTCCATCCGTTATCAAGCCTGGCATAGCCGTCGCTTTGTTCTTTTGAGCAAATGCCCTTGGGCTGTTGGAACCTTCCAGCAGGAGGAAAACACCTGAGGGAATCACCTCCTCCAGGTGACACCTGCCAAAGGAAGCTGGTGTCAGACTGTTGTACTCCTTGTTGTGTTACCAACCCAGCCTATGCAAAAAGGTGTCTCTTTAATACTCATAGATAACAGCAGGCTCAGGCAGGCCTCACCTCCAGCCTGTGCCCCTCATGGGAAGGTCAGACCCGAACGGCTCCTCATGGACACGTGTGAGTTGTGTGCAGGTCCCTCGGCTGGGAGCCTGCAGTACGTTTTCCAGATTGCTCTCAGACCCTCTTCTGCCTCGGCCTGTGGTAGTGGCTGTTCGCTGGCCGGAACGACAGATTGCGCCCAAGAGCTTTGCCCCAGGCTGAGAATTGATCGCCTGGGCTGTGCAGAACTGGTGCCAGCTAGCTGGCTGCAGGGGACATGGCATTAGACATGTGCTGGGATCTCTGTTAGTGACTTATTCCACTGCTGCCTCTCAGGGCGGAGAGAACCTTAGCTGAACTCGGGAATCCTCACTTTGCCACTCTTTGGCACGCTGCCTAGAAAGTTGCTTATGGGATTGCTGGTGGGTTTTTTTGTCGCCTTTCTGCTTCAAAATGAACCCTACCATAACAAGGCAGTGGCCTCTGGGACTGTTTACTTTCTCGGTGATCACAGGTGCCTTGGCTCTCCCCTCAGCATCTCCTTAGTGCCCATCTTAACATCCAGAGCCACAGATGGAGACGTCAGCCACGTAACATAATTGGTGATACTGTGCATGCAGCAGTCAGGAAGGTTCAATCCCTTCCGCAGCAGCCTGCCTCTCCTGCTACCTTCCTTTGTTTTCCCAACAAGACGCTCCAAGGGGGAAGTGAGGCATGGCAGGGGCAGATCTGTGCCTGGGCAATTCTGCATTCTTGCAGAAGGCTGTCAGGGGCCGGTGAAAAGGGGGCAATTTACAGTCACTAGAAGGTTGCAGCGTAACCTGACTTCTTTCTTCAAATTCAGAATTCTAACACACAACCCAGAAACAGTGTGCGACGAAGCAGGCTGCTCCCTAAAACAGAGAGGCCCAATCACTCCCCTTTGCTCTAAGCTGGCTCTTTGCAGACGGACTGTGCAAGGAGGATCAGGAAACCCCTGGAATGTAAAGTGGTAGCTTACAGTACTCCGGCCGCCATGGTATATACTATATACCGGGCGCCGCCGTCGCTCCTGCCCCCAACCCTTCGCCCGTGTGTGCCAGTTTCCACCTTCCGCCAAGTCGGCCCCGCCCGGCGCGGCCATGTTCCCTTCCCTCCACAACCCTAGTGTTTAGTCTAGTTCTAGTCTAGTTTGTTTTAGTTAGTATAGTTAGTAGTGTGTGTAGTGTTATATTTAAGTTGTATATAGTTTTAGTAGTAATAGTTTAGTTAGTTGCCTGCTTCTTCGTCTTGTGCTTGAGCTTATGCGGCTGCTTATGTGAGCGCCGGAGTGTCGCGCCCCAAGCGGCAGCTCCCTTTGCTGCGGCGATTGCGACTGGCCAGATCCGCCTCGGACGGCTTTTTGCGGCCGCCGCATGGGGAGAAAGAGAGAGAGCCTTGAAGCTGGAGGAAAAGAGACCGAGCACTAAGAGCGGAGTCTGCACTCCAACCTGAGATAGCGGAAGCAGCGCCCCGCCGAAGCGCCGCCTGAGAGAGCCCGCGGGCAGCGCACCGCGAGCGCTGGCGCCCGCACCCGCAGCCTCGCTCCCGCGCAAGGAGCACCGCCCGCGCCCGAGCCGCAGCAAAGCCGCGGCGCCGCCGTCTCCGCCAGAGAAGCAGGACCAAAGAGGCCGCGGCGCGGCGGCGAAGCCGCCCGCGCCGGCAATCCGGGGCCCGCCGGGCCGCCGAGTCCGCGCTGCGCGCCCCCGAGTCCGGTTCTGAGGGCTCCCGGTGCCCCCCGGGCCCGCGGGAGTCCCGTCCGGCAAGGGAGCGGATCTGGCGAGACGGCCTCGAGCCCCGCCCGGCACCAAGCGAGCGAGAGCTGGCACGGTCCGGTGCGCAGCGGCAACGCGCACCCAAGCGAGCGCGGCGGGCACGACGCGGCACCTCGGGCCGGACACGACCTCGATCCTCCGGGCGGTTCCGGTCGGGCACCCTCGCCGCCGGCTCGCCGACCTCTTCGCCGCCGGCCTCTCCACTGTGACGGCCATGGCCGTCGTGGGCCACTTCTCCGCGGCTCCGTCGTCGCGCGGCTCTATACCCCGCCTAGAATCACGACTGGCCCTATCCTCGGCGCTCTGCGTCAAACAGCAGCTCCTCCAGCTGGGTCTGATCGTCGGGCGCGAGATACTGCACACTCTCCTCGGTCGGCAAGATACGTCAATGCGCCCGTTCCAGCTGGCGTCACAGCGATTGGAGTTCCGCTCCTCGGTCCGGCCTCCTCCACTGCCCAGGGCGCGAGCTAGGCGATCGCCTCGCCTCGCCCGCCCAAGCCTCCCTGCTCACGACCGGCCCGGCGGCCCCGCGCCTGCCTTCTCACCTGCCAGCAGCTCTTTGCACCTGCCCGCACGCTGGCTGGGCGCGGGCCGCTCCAGATGTGGCCTGTGGCTGACCGCCCCGGCACGCCCCGTACTGGCCCCCCTGCCGGTGGTGGTCCACCTCAGTCCCCGCTCTCCTCACCTCTCCCGCTGTCTCACTGGGTGGTCTGGACCCTGCCTACTTTCTCGCGAGGCCCCTGGGTGCCCTCAGCCCGGCGGCGTGGGCGCCTGGGCGCTTGCCTGCATGCTGACCCTGGACACCACTCAGACCTCTGGCTGGCCCAGGAGCTCTCCACAAGGGAAACGTCAGCGATCCCAGGCAGGGCTCTCGCTTGTATCGCCTTTCTTCTGTCTGCTTGCGGACCTGGCTCCGAGCGCCTTGCAGTACAACACGGCAACACTGCACAGCCATGAAACATCTGAACAAACAGGGATCCTCCCGATCCTCTCTACAGGCAAGGTGGGGGCTGCTCCTCCCCCTCCCTCGTGTCCACTCCACCCTTCGCCTCGGTGGCTCTTCTGCCAGGGGTGCCGCTGCGTCGACCGTCCGTCCCTTGCTTGGCCCGTGCTGGTCCCTTCGCCGCCGTGGCTCCTTCGCCCACAATCTTTACACCATCTTGGCCCACAGGGATTTCCCAAAACACCAGGAACCACAAGGTGACTCAGCAGGGCCCACAGGACCTCTCCGGACTCCAGTTCTCATCTCCTCTCCTGTCCGCCATCTCCGATGCTCGGTCCTCCTTCCCGTCCCCTTCTATACGTCTCGCCCGTCTGCTCCCGGACCCCCAACAAGCGCCGCCAGTCCGCCTCAAGTCCCGGCCTGCCTGAGCCCCGCTGGCCCGAGCCCTGCTCCTCGTACTCCTCGATCCATCATCCATCCGATCCGGATCATTCTCCCCTCATCTATGGATTGACACACCCCTTCGGGACCTCGCAGCATTTGTGCTGCTGACCTGTGTGGTTGACCGACTGAGTGAGGACCTGTTCTGCGCCGGTACATGATTCTACGCGAAGCAGGAAACCCGTCCACCGCCCTCCCCTACCCTGGGAAAGCAGGGCCTTGCACTACGCTGCTGGCAAGCTGGGTCGCCTGGGGTGCGATCGATCCCGTCTCTCAGCCCCCCTCTCCTCCCCCGATCCACACAAGGTACCGCGATCTCTGGCCAAGGTCTCGCGAAGGTCGCTCGCGGCGGCGTCGCTGGCCTTCGGCGGCTCCGCGCTGCTGTCCCCTGTCGCGCCCGTTTTCCAACCCCCGGTTCGCCCGCCCGCTCCTCACCGCGGGTACCGCCGCCCGCCGCCCGGCGCCCGATGCTCTCCGTGTGATCTACCCAGCTCTCGCTGAGCGCTGAGCCTCCGCCCCGCCCTCCTCCTCCATCTCTCCTGGAACCTTCCATGGGGCCTCCTCCATCCTCTCCTCGAGCTGATCCCATCCGCCGGCCGCGCGGCTCGTCCCCGGTTACGTCCCGCGGATCGGACAAAGCACGCACAAAGTGCAGCTTCACCAAAGGTGGTTCCTCCCAAAGGGCCTTCCGGCCATCATCTCTTCCGGATCTTCTTCTCTCTCCTTCGCCGCAAAGCCGCACGCCGCCGCCAGCTCACACTCCACTCGTCCGTCAGGCAGCCACCTCTACAGCTACATTGCCCGAACTAAGTCTTTCCGAAGTCCTCCTCCCAGCTCTCAACAGCGAGCCGCGCATGCGCGCGCGCTGTTTCATCTCGGATTTTCATCTCGGTTCATCCCTGCATACGGGCATGGCACGAGCTTGCTCGTGCCTTGCTCGCCCGTCATACCGCCGACTCCGACACGCGCCACAAGGCCGCAGCGCCTTCCTGGCCTCCGCTCCATCCCAGGACATCTCCCTGAGCGCCACCTGGTCTTCAGTCTATACCTTCGCCGCTGGTGCAGGTGGTGCAGCAGCACGCAGCCAGCGGCGCAGCGGTCGGCCTCTCTGCGGTATTACATTCACTCCCATTCCCACCCCCCCAGGTAAGGTAAGGCTTGGGTCACAATGGATGGGGATGGATAGCAATCACTCGAAGAAGAAGAAAGCGACATTACCTGTAACTGGTAACTGTGTTGTTGTTTGATGTGTCCTATCTCCCCTCCAAACCTCCCTCTCCTTCCCCTGGAACCCGAGCCGGAACTGAGAACTGAGCGGACGGGGCGGCGGTATATATCGCCATGGCCGCGCGCGCGCGCAGGCGCCAGCCGCAGCGCCCGTTGCTAGGCTAAAAAGGCTAAAAGAGAGCTGCACACCGCGCGCGCACCTACACATGGAATGGATAGGAGCAACACATCTCGAAGAACACCAGTTACTACAGGTGAGTAACCGTCTTGTTTCAGCACACCCCAGTTTCGGTCATGCCATTTCGCTTGTGCTCTAGTACGTAGCAACTTCGATTCTGAAACAGACATGGGTACAAATCAGGGACAAGATTCGAACTGACTTAGGACCCGACTGGAGCACGTTTGCCCTTGTTTACTTGTGGCTCACTTTGGTTCTTAAGGTCCAGCCAGAGAGCTTGGCTTGCCTTGCCTTGGAGTGCTACAGAGCTCATGGCACATGGAGGCTTTTCCTGGAATTGCACAGTCTGGAAACCACTGCACTGGCAGCCAAGTGGATCAAGCTGGCATTTAAATCCTGTATCTTAAAAACCCCCAAACCCTGCAATACTAATTCTTCCTCTATCCCACCCTTTGTGTGGGTGTATCTCTGCTGCAGGCCCAGCTGTTTACAGGTAAACGTACCCAACCTAGCTTTATGTGGCTAAAAACAGCAGTGTAGATGTGATGCTGTAGGAGCCACCCAGACCTAGGTATGCACTTGAGTTTCTGACCACTGCAGAAGTCCCTGCTGCCGCATCTACGGGCAGGTATGTCTACCCAAGCTGCACTGACCCTCAGATTGCAGTGGAGACAAACCGCATGTGTGGAGTGCCTAACGCAGTGTGGCCTCGATGTCAATTGGGTGCTACTATTGTACAGATAATTAATAATAAATGATGCTCCTAGTTTTGCATGCAAGCCTAGAGTTTCTCTGTCAAGGTCCTAGCCTGTAATCGCATTGGAAAACCATTCCCAGAGAGTAGTTACCAGTGGTTCACAGTCAAGCTGGAAGGCCATAACAAGTGGGGTCCCCCGGGGATCAGTCCTAGGTCTGGTTCTGTTCAATATCTTCATCAGTGGTTTAGATAATGGCCTAGAGAGTACATTTGTAACGTTTGCAGATGATACCAAGCTGGGAGGGACTGCAAGTGCTTTGGAGGAGAGGATTAAAATTCAGAATGATCTGGACAAACTGGAGAAAGGGTCTGAGGTAAATAGGATGAACTTCAATAAGGACAAATGCCAAGTGCTCCCCTTAGGAAGGAACCATCAGTTGCACACGTACGAAATGGGAAATGACTGCCTAGGAAGGAGTCCTGCGGAAAGGGATCTGGGGGTCATAGTGGATCACAAGCTAAATATGAGTGAACACTGTTGCAAAAAAAAAGTGAACGTCATTCTGGGACATGAGAAGTAGTTCTTCCGCTCTACTCCACGTTGATTGGGCCTCAGTCAGAATATTGCATCCAGTTCTGGGCACCACATTTCAGGAAAGAGGTGGACAAACTGGAGAAAGTCCAGAGGAGAGCAACAAAAATGATTAAAGGTCTAGAAAACGTGACCTGGGAGGGAAGATTGAAAACCTGGGTTTGTTTAGTCTGGAGAAGAGAAGACGGGGGGCGGGGAGAGAGATTATAACAGTTTTCAAGTACATAAAAGCTTATTACAAAGAAAAGGACAAAAAAATTGTTTCCCTTAACCTCTGAGGGTAGGACAAGAAGCAATGGGCTTAAACTGCAGCAAGGGAGGCTTAGGTTGGACATTTAAGAAAAACTTCCTAACTGTCGGTGGTTAAGCACTGGAACAAATTGCCTGGAGAGGTTGTGGAATCTCCCTCATCAGAGGTTTTTAAGAACAGGTTAGACAAACACCTGTCAGAGATAGTCTAGTTATTCCATAATCCTGCCTTGAGTGCAGAGGATTGGACTAAATGGCCTATGAGGTCCCTTCCAGTCCTACACGTCTATGGTTCACAGAGAGCTTCCATTGCATATGAATTCCTGAAACCTTTGCCTCTGGACTTCTGGCCTGCGTTTGCCAGAAGGATCAGCAGTTATCTTTCAGTGTTTTCACCCAGCGCCAAATTCAACAGGAGCCTGCATGTAAAATGGCCATTGTCCTGATGGTCAGATTCCTTTCCCCAGTATCCCCCAGAATGAATTTGAACCAGTAAATGTGACAGTAGTAGGGGAGGGTAGCTATGAAATGAAAGCTGTATTAGCGTGTTAATTTAGAACCTTCCACATCTCCTGCATAAATAAATAATGGGAGTAAAACGCTCTCCCTCCTGGGCTTGGGATGTGGAAATTGTTCCTGGACTCAGACTAGTGATTAGTATTTAAATGATTGGTATTGCCAGGCCAGTAGCTGCAATAAAAGTGAAACCTATGTTCCATGTTCAGCAGGGCTACAAATTAAAGTGGAACGAGGCTGAATTAGCCAGTGAATATTATCAATTCCCGTGCAGAGCCCACAGTCAATAAATCTTGGTTGTGTTTGACTCTTTTTCAGGCACGTTCTGCCAAAGCATCCAGTCAGCTGTGCATCCAGTTTCTAAGCTTACATATTTTTAGGTTTTTCAAGTGGTGGTGGAGCCACGTTGGTCCCAGGATATTAGAGAGACAAAGTGGGTGAGGTAATGTCTTTTCCTGGACCATCTTCTGCTGGTGAAAGAGACCACCCTCCTAGCTGCACAGAGCTCTTTAGGTGTTAAATCTAGGCTTTTTGTATTCAAGCAGGCTCAGTCCCAGTGCAGACACGTTCTGTGCATTCCCATTTATATATCGCCTTCCAGTATATCAGTAGGACAGATATCAGGCCGTATACTGCAAATGCAGCCACAGTATTTCAGAAGCATTGTCGTCCTTAGAAGAAGCCTGTTCAAGTTACTTGCTCTGAAGCTTCATTACCTACCCATTTCACAAAGTTGACTTACATTGCCGTTATTAGGTTTCAGAGTTAACCTCTATTTTGATGACTGGAAGCATAACTCTCTTCCATCAGTTCTGTTGCTTCAGGCTGTCTGCAGTCTCAGACAGATGTCACCGCGTCAAGTTTAGATTCTGTTCAACTTTGAAAGGGTTTCTTTGCAACCATATGGGCTAGAAACTGTTGTTGTCAATCAGAAGCGTCTGTAGCAAACTCGGCAGGAAAGGGGGCGACGTGGCTTTGGAATACACTGGGCCCTGCCCATGCTGCCTCTGGTCTCTTCCAAACTGCAAGTTCAGAGACGACTTTCTGAACTGATCTCTTGAGAAAGTTTAAGCAGGCAGGAAAATTAAATCTCCACCTAACGGTATATTAATACTAATAATCACACCTGGCTCTTTTGGTCCATAGCTCGCAAAGCACTTTACAAAGAAGGTGAGTATCATTGTCCCTATTTTACAGATGGGGAAACTGAGGTGCGGGGCGACGAAGTGATTTTTAAGTGACTCACCCAAGAGGCCAGTGACAGAGCCAGGAATTGAATCGAGGTCTCCTGCGTCCCGCTCGCTATCCGCTAGGCCATGGGGTATGCTTTGCATTAGTGGCATTTCAGTTTACCCTCAGTGCACCTTGCGAAGTTGCCAGCAAAATGACACATCTGTCGAAAGTGTGTTTGCGCCTTCATGGAATCGCTGCAGTAAATGGCGATGAGTGAAATAAAGCCGGTTTGCCTAGCGTCCATCCACACCGATTATCGTGTTCTACAGCGTAGGTGGCGCGTGTCTGGGTGGACCGAGTGGGGTTGTGTGTATTGGAGGCCTCTAAGGGTGATCCTCTGGACGTCAAGGGATTCATGCCTCCAGTCAGTGCTGGATTAAGGTTTAAGCACTACAGGCCCGGCCACCTGGAATCATGTGGTTACATCAGCATCTTAGCTTTCATTCAGACCCGCTGCACTGGGGGACGCTGCCTCAGCAGACGAGGCTCTGGGGGGCGCACCTTCTCTGCCGTCACCCCATCGTAGCTCTGCTGGGTGGCGTCAGCAGGGATCCCTGCCACACAGCCCTCTGCTTGGATGGGTGGAGGTGGAGTCCTTCCTCTGGGGCAGAACTTAGTCTGCCTAGAGGTCTGGAGTGGTGGGATTGGGCTCCTTACCTGTTTGGAAGACAACACGTGTGTCTGGCCGCTGCTGCTGCTGTTACATGGTGGGGGGAGGGCAGAGCCATGGAATGAGGGTGGGGCACAAGCCACAGAATAGGGGTGGGACAGGAGCCACAGAATAGGGGTTGGGCTTTGAAGTGCCCCTAGGCATGCCCAGGGTTGTCTTAATTCGAGCCTGGCTCCAGCTTCTCAGTTACAGAGAACCCCACAGCTTCTGCTCCAGCAGTCGGCAAGTTTCTGGCTTGCGCATGCTGTTGGCAAAATGGGACTGCATCCGAGAGGGTGGGGGGGGTATGGAACCAGCTGGTGACAGCAAGTTGGGCATGAATCCCGGGTGCTCTTACTTGCACCGAGGGGAATCGCTGCACAGGAAGTATCACAGGGATGTCCCTGGGGGCATTTGAGCTACGGAGGGAGCAGGGCCATCCCACGGGGCAAATTGTGAGCGAATTGTCCAGGAGGCCAAGCTGTGACTTGGATCTCTCCCGTCATCCTGACTCCCCTCTCTCTGCCCCATCTCCTCTGCTCCTGCAGGTGCCCATCGCTGCACTGCACTGCACTGACGATGTCTAACAGCAACACGACGCAAGAGACCCTGGAAATAATGAAAGAGTCGGAAAAAAAGCTGGTGGAGGAATCTGTGAACAAAAACAAATTTGTATCCAGGTCACCGAGCAAGGAAGAGGTTGAGAAGGAAGGGGAGGAGGCCAACGTACGGCAGGAGTCTCAGGTAAGCACAT
Source organism: Mauremys reevesii (assembly GCF_016161935.1). Classification (NCBI taxonomy): domain Eukaryota; kingdom Metazoa; phylum Chordata; order Testudines; family Geoemydidae; genus Mauremys; species Mauremys reevesii. The sequence goes on along the minus strand of NC_052647.1, from coordinate 16,994,846 downwards.
GGCACCTCTTCATCTTCCAGTCCCAACGTTACCATTACGAGAGGCAATGGCAAACTGGCCCAATTTGTGGAGGCTCCCGTGGCATCCCACTAGTCACTCCAACCATTTGATGCTTTTGCAAAGGCTGGAAATGTTTGCATGAAACACCCACCTAGTTAGCAGGGAGATCCTGCCTGGAAAGGGTTATGCAGGTTTTGCTGTCTCGTTGAGGCGGGTGGTTCTGTACCCTACCCAGATGGACGTAAGGAAAGAGGGAGTGGCTCTGTAGAGAGACAGAGAGGATATTGTGTGTGGGCTGAGCAGTCCTCAGGGAGGAACCCAAGTTTTGAGCTGAATTGGATCGTCTTGGGGTTTTCTTTAACAAGCCAACCCTCTTGCAGGAAGTGGGTGAGTTTGGAATTCAACTAGGGGGCCAGATCCTCAGCTTGTGGGAATCCGCATCGCTCCAGGGAAATCACTGGAGTAACCACCAAGTCATGTCCCCTCTCTGTGCTTCTTTCTCCTGCCTGTTATGTCTATTTAGCCTGTAAGCTGTTCGGGCAGGACCTGTCTCTTACTGTGTGCCCCATACAATGGGGCCTGATCGCAGTTGTGGTCTCTAGGCACTACTGAGATACAGATCGACTGGCACCAGCTGGCGTAGGGCGTGGGCGTGGCTGGTCAAGCACGTTGAGAAAGGCACCAGGGTACAGACTCCAGCTTTCTCAGAACAGGCTCCCGCGGTTGGCACGGAAGGGAAGGTTTGGAAAGATCCCAAAATGGATCTTGCTGAAGCTGCATCCATCTCTGTGTGAAACACGGCGATTTGTGGTAACGTACCACTTAAAGGTGCTTCCGTTGTACTTCGCACTGAAGTGGGGAACGTTGGCCTTGCTGCTGGATGGTAGTCGCTGTGATCGTAACGTGTTTGGGATGATACACGGCGTGATTCTGCGCTTGAAATCCAGTGGCTGGCGCCAGATTTCCTATATAAACTGGCATGCAAGCGCCATCGCTGTGCAGCAATAGGCCAGGACGCTGCCACTTTAAGATGAATGGGGTGGGAGGGGGTTTGTCCAGCTCCAAATGAAGCCGCAACAATTGACACCCCAGCCCTGTGATTCGTTTCCCCTTGATTGCTATGGCGGCAGGTGCTGCTGAGTCATTGCCTGTCTTGGGACCCCCGCTCAGAGCTCACCTGGCCCTCGGCTTGTCCCACTGCTTCCAATAACCCCGGCCCAAGCTCAGGTACCTCTCGCCACTCTGCTCCCTGCTCCCTTGCCAAGTGGAGTTGTGGCATCCGACGGGATCAGCCCTTGCAGCAGGGTGGCCCCCCAGTTCTAGCGCTCGGTCTGTGGAAAGGACGCTGAGCGTCTGATGCTCGTTGCCTTTGGCCGTTCCCTTCTCCTCTCGGTTTAGCGTGCGATTGCTCGTTAAATGGCTCGTTAGCTTTTCTAGGCTTGGACTTTGGCTGAGAGGACAGAGCTCCTTGCAGAGCGGCAGCTCCCAGCCAGCTCATTTTTAAAGGAATTTGTCTGTCTTGCGCATTCAGGGAAAGTCCCCACTCCCCTCGGTGCCAGCGGCCCGGCTGAGCCTCATGGTCCCGCCGAGCTGCGATCCGTGCTACGCGACGAGGTGCTGCCTGTAAGCGGGCCCTGCGAGCTGGTCACGAGCTCCGCTGCGAGGCGTCTGACATGGAGACGAATGCGTCAGTACGCGTGTCAGATGGCATTTGCCGAGCGGAGACGCTCGTGCTGCAGGTGTCTGCCTCCGGGAGCCATCGCAACCGAGCGCGCCCCGTCAGAGCACCCAGCGCCAGGCAGATGGTAGGCTTCTTTACGAGACCTCCTCACCGAGCTGCTCTGCAAGCCCGTGGTGGGGAGGACTTCGGCTGCTTCAGATCGCAAAGAGAAGCCACGGCTGCAGCTGATTTTAAGGGAGGAAAAGTAAGACCGCCAAATAAGATACCACCGTCTGGAAGCGAGGCCTGCGAAAGGAGCACGGGGGGGGGGAAGGTGACCTGGGGGCAGGGCTGATTTGCAGAGGGGCTGAGGGTGCTCTGACAGTCGAGCTTCGAGCCTTCCCTCAGTGGGCCCCTGACTGCAGTGGGGGTGGTGATATTGCCTCACTGCTTCCAGGGGGCTCGTGAGGCTTCCTGCAGGTTTGCAGAGCACTGAGACGTGCCCCCATGACCCGGCTGGAGAAGGGCAGAGAGGGCTGCTTGTGACAGTCGTAAAGGGATCAGTCCAGCGTAGCTGGTGAAAGGCCCCCTGCTTCTCTGACTTGAGTGAGAAGGCTCATGGTAAGTGATCTCTGCTTCAGCCCTGGCCTGTGTGCCCCCCTGTGCTGACAACCTGATTTACTGCATGTATCGGAGTCCTTAGGAGCCCCAGGCATGGCCCACGACCCGACTGTGCCAGGCGCTGTACAAAGAGGACAAAAAAGCCGTCTGCCCCAAAGAGCCGACAATCTACGTGTAAGACAAGAGACAACAGACGGACGCAGACAGACGGGGAGATGACGAGACAGCGCCTGAGCTTCTGAAGCCCTGTTCTTTGCGCCACCTAAAGACGCTGGTTTTGAAGCATTGCTGAGCTCTGCATTTCATGCTACCCCGTGTGATGCTCTGGGAGCTTGGCCAGGCAGAGTAAAGACTTTTCTCCTAGATTTCCCAGCCTGTCCCTCCCCAGCAGCTGCCCCCGAGTCACCGTTTGCACATTTCCATGGATGATGGGAAGGGTTTTCATGGTTACTTTTTGGACTCAGGATCTTTCTCTATAGGACAGACTCTGTGCTGTGGTCTGGCGAAAGCCCGAGGAGGTAAATTGCCAGATTTTTGATCCCAACCACAGCCCTGGCTGCTAAACGGTGAATGAAACAGGAGTGTCACCAGAAAGCACATGCACAGTCAACGCCAGAAGGGTCCTCCCCTGAGCCCAGACAATTTAGGTCTGCGTGAGACTCCAGACTTGACACCTCGCTGTGGGAGCCAATGGAGGGAAACCTGCATTGGGAGCATAGCGGACAGAAAGGAGCGAGAGCTCCCTGACGTCCCTGAGGAGGTGGTGAGCAGTAAGTGATCCCTCTCCAGAGAGTCTTCTTGCAAGAAGTTCTGTAGCAAAGTTATCTCATGGCCTGTGGTCTGAGTCTGGGAGCGGTTTGGCTAGTGTTTGCTAGACCCCACCTCTCTCTGTCCCGGCGGCCTGCAATCCTCTTATCGCTCTGCAGCCGTTCTCCTTCCAGCTGGCATCAGATGGCCGCAGTACGGTGCCGAAGCAGAGTGAGAGGCGTCGACTTTTATCGGAGATTTGGGCTGTTCCACTGAGAAAAGCTCTGCTACAAAGGAAACCTTCCCAGGCAGACTTAGGTGGTACGTCTCCATCTAACTGTCCTGGCTTAGCGAGGTATGGGCCAGAATCCTCGTGCTGACTTCCCAGACCTGCGTCATTTCAGGGACAAATCAATCCGGGCACTTCCTGGGAACTTGCTGTGCGTACGATGGGGAAATGTTAACATCCGCTGCTTGTACCTCTCTTCTGTGTGTGTCTCTGCTTCCGAGGGCTTTAAACGGCAGCGAGGGCTGCTGCAGGTGTCAGGTCCTGAAACACTAGTTCTTCATCGGGCCTGGAAGGCAGATTCTGAACACACTGGCAGACTTCACATCTGTTGAGGGTGGACTATAAAGAGGGTATTGTCTCCACTCCAGCCGGCCCCGTCACATACGCATCCCTACTCCCCATCGCGAGTAAATAACGTTTCGTTATTATACTGCAAAGACAAGGTGGGAGAGGCAATATCTTTTATTGGTGAATGAGACGTCGGTCCAATAAAAGAAATTACTTCGCCCACCTTGTCTCTTTCATATCCTGCCACACCGCAGCCAGTCATTCTAATCCTCTCCTCTCTCCGTGGAATATCTCAGTCAGCCATCTCTCAGCAGGAAAGTTGGTCTGCTCCTGGGGTGCTAGAGGAAGCCGGCGCTAAACATCTGCCATGTGCACGTTTCAGACTCCGGGCTGGGGTGAGGAGGGGGCCGCAGACAGGCTGGATTTACGACCTTTCATTTCATGCTCCTGTTCAGTCTTCGGCTGGGGCCTCGTCACAGGCCTGGTGATCAGGCCTACCCAGGTCCTGGCTTCGATTGGCTTTATAATTCATGATGACAAATTTGTGAAGGGAGATGAACCTTGTGCTTCAGGGTTTAAAATAATCTCTAATTATTAGTGACCAGGATTAGACTTGAAGTGGGGGCAGATTATCCCACATCTGCTACTGGGGGTTTTTTTGCACCTTCCTCTGAAGCACCAGGTGCCGCGCACTGGTGGAGATGGGCAGACTTCACTGCGCTAGAGGGACCAGGGGTCTGAGCCCCTCTGCTGATTCCTCACCGAAAGTTTGCCTCTTCGGGTCTGACAGGCGGCCGTGGGCGACCGTCTGTGCTGCCTCCGTTTGGATCCAGGTTTGGCCTGGAACGTGCTGCGTACGCGGTGGGGTTTGGGCGCCTCCGTGGTGTGTCACTGCAGGTTCAGATTAAACCTCCCACTTCCTCTTTCCTCTCTCCACAGAGGCGGACTTCAAATCATGGACACGCCAGAAAAAGAGCCAAGGTAGGAGACCTTCCCCTTCCCCCCAACCCCCCCGGCCTGCCTTCTGTGGGAGCGCTGAGCTACCGGGGGAAGAGGGTTTGAGTCCCACACTGACCCCAGAACGCCACGATCCTCCAGTTAGCGCTTCTGGAACCGGCCATTAAACCAGTTCCTCAGCTATCAGCTCCCCGCCTCCTCGAGCCAAGCGCAGCAGCTGTTTGGATACCTCGCTGGCTTGTTCTGCTCTCTTATTACACTGACAGCCTGCGCTCAAGCCCCAGGGACCCTGACAAGCCACTGGGCTGCTCTGCGCTCTCAGTGCTAGGTCTGTGCCCTCCACGGAGTCCTGTGGCTATGAAACTCCAGAAGGGAATTCGCTTGTCCGGTTAGTTAGTTGGTGGGGTGGCTGTTTGCTTGGATACATCTGTGTTCTGCCCAACTAAGGACATTCACCTACCAATTGACCCAGCGGAGGAGTGAATTTTCGACCCGTTAAAATAAGAGTGAAAAATATAAGTGGAAAATAATGTTTTGGAGCCATCTAGTTACACCTATTTTTCCCTCCTCTTCAGAGGATATTGTGGCACGAGCCAGCTTATCACATATGATTTTAATCTATTTCCTGCACCACTCCCTTTATTTAGCAGACAAAGGCCTAACAAAATCCAGTGGCTGGAATTTGAAGCTAAACAAATTCCAACTGGAAACAAGATGTAGGTTTTTAGCAGTGAGGGTAACGAGCCATTGGAACGACTTCCCAAGGGCTGTGGCAGATTCTCGGCCACTGGCGATTTTTCCATAAAGATTGAATGTTTTTCTAAAGAAGACGCCATAGTTCAAGCGGGTTATTTCAGGGAGGTCCCAGGGCCCATGTTACACGGGAGGTCACTCTAGGTGATCAGGGTGGTCCCATCTGGCCTTAGGATGGTTGACTGAAAGCAACAGGGCTGGAATAATCTGCCCAATGGCACCCTTCTTTCTTCATTAGTACCCTGTGTGGCGGTCAGACAACATGATCTAATGGTCTCATCTGGCCTTAATCTGGGAATGCATCCAGCAGCCAGGAAGGCTGGTGCTCCGGTGACCCCCTCCCACGGTGGAGGAGAGCCCATGCTAGGCTCAGCCCTGCTCCCCAGAGCCGGAGCTCCCCAGGATCTTGGGTGGTTGGGTGACACGTTTAGGGCTGAGAGTCCTGAAGCGTTATAAAAGCGTTACTTTGAACCCGAAGTTATCGAGCAGGCAGGTATGGTGGAAATGGGATGGCAGCCGTTTAGTTAAACCAAGGAAAGCAGAAACATCACTTCCTGCTGCGAAAGACTTAGTCAGTTTCAGGGTTTAACACTTGGCAAGTTGTTTGGTGTGTGGGCTTGCAGAGGCGGAAGCAGGCTGTGTAACTGCTTGGCGAGATTTCGTGCTAACAGAGGCTAAGTGGTACGGTGGATTAGCACAATAGCCGTTTGCCTCAAGTGTGGGGCGGGGTCAGTCTCAATTAAGGTCTCTAGAAAAGGATAATTTGTTGCCCTCACACCCACAAACCTCTGCTTTGGCATGTGTTACTGCCGGCTCTGAGAATTTGCGTTTTAGCCGGCATGTCACGGTGATGGCAGCAGTTTAATTGGTGCTGGTGAAGCGAGCGGCTTAGTCGCACGTCAGAGTGCGCTTGAGACGCACGTGGTGTTTCTTTGTATTTCAGTCTAATTCGAAGCTCAAGCTGGTCAGGAGCCTGGCAGTGTGTGAAGAATCCTCCAGCCCCTTTGTGGATGGGCCCTTGGAAGCCCAGGTAGGCCAAGATTTAGCCAGGTCCTAAAACGTGAGCACTTTTTTTTCAGTGCTGGTCCCTGGGAGAAGCGCGCCTGGCAATGGCTCTGTTTCCTAGGTCACATCACAGTACAAGCTAGGGGGCGAGTCCCTTGCTCGTCGGCACATTCTTGCACTAGCTGGTATAAATAGCAGTGTAGCCACGGCAGCATGGGAGGTGGCTGCAGAAGCACAGCGGAGCCATGCCGAGTACAAAGCCACCTGAGACCAGGGCCTGGTGCCTTCACTGCAGCTACCTATGCTACCGGGACTATCCTGCTATTTATACTCACACCAGCTCGCTGATAAAGACAAGCCATTTGCATTGTGTGCAAAGGCATCATAAGTAACAACTTAACTGCCCTCCCCAAACAAACATGAATCTCAGCGCAGCATATCGAGTGGGGTCCCACAGGGATCAGTGCTGGGTCCGCTTCTGTTCAATATCTTCATCAGTGATTTAGATAATGGCCTAGATAACGGTTGTGGATGATGCCAAGCTGGGAGAGGTTGTAAGTGCTCTGGAGGAGAGGATTAAAATTCAGAATGATCTGGACAAACTGGAGAAAGGGTCTGAGGTAAATAGGATGAACTTCAATAAGGACAAATGCCAAGTGCTCCCCTTAGGAAGGAACCATCAGTTGCACACGTACAAAATGGGCAATGACCTGCCTAGGAAGGAGCACTGGGGGAAGCTACATATGAGTGCACAGTGTAACGCTGTTGCAAAAAAAGCAAACACGGTTCTGGGCTGCATTAGCAGGAGTGTTGTGAGCAAGACAGGAGGAGTCCTTCTCCCGCTCTGCTCCGCGCGGATACGGCCTCAGCTGGAGGATTGTGGCCAGTTCTGGGCGCCACGTTTTAGGAAAGATGTGGACAAATTGGACAAAGTCCAGAGGAGAGCAACAAAAATGATAAAAGTCTAGAAAACATGAGCTAGGAGGGAAGATTGAAAACCTGGGTTTGTTTAGTCTGGAGAAGAGAAGACTGAGAGGGGACGTAACAGTTTTCAAGTACATAAAAGGTGGTTAGGAGGAGGAGGGAGAAAAAATTGTTCTCCATAACCTCTGGGGACAGGACAAGAAGCAAGGGGCTTAAATTGCAGCAAGGGCGGTTTAGGTTGGACATTAGGAGAAACTGCCCAGCTGTCAGGATGGTTAAGCCCCGGAATAAATTGCCCAGGGAGGTTGTGGAATCTCCATCATTGGAGATTTTTACGAGCTGGTTGGACAAACACCTGTCAGGGCTGGGCTGGGTAATACTTAGTCCTGCCATGAGTGCAGGGGACTGGACTAGATGACCATCGAGGTCCCCTCCAGTCCTGTGATTCTGTGACTTAGCTACCGAGTGCGTGTTCCCTGGTGCTGCTCACGCCACCCTCTGTGCGTGGAAGCCGAAGAGCCACAAGGAGACGTTTGGGGCATTGAGCTCAACAAAGGGCTGTTTGCTTCTTTCTAGGACATTATTCAGTTGCATGTCAGTTGCCCCTCGGACAAGGAAGAGGAGAAGTCGACAAAAGATGGGCCCGAGAAAGAGGAAAAAGACAAGAATAAGGAGAAGGCACCAAGGAAAATGCTCTCTAGAGGTCGGTGCACTGGCGTGGGGCTGCAGGAGCCTGGGTTCTGGCAGCCGGGACTCAGCCGAGCTCCGTTAACTGGCACAGTCCTTTGGGGTTTTGGTATAACTTCATTTGCAGGGGGGAGCGTTCATGTAAACGAATGTGCTCTACCGGACACCCCAGTGCAGGATGGTGTAGTAAATCCTGCTTCAGCACGGAGGGCTGGACTAGCTGACACCTCAGGGTCCCGTCCAGCCAACGTTTCTATGGCTCTGTGACATGTGGCTTCCTTTTATGGTCTTGGAGATCTGGATGTTTTTGAATGATGCAGCTACAAACAACCCCACCCCGGAGAAGTTCCTGCTTTCAGTGTCTCTTTGTGAAACTCACCAATAAAGACGGGGCTGTAGAGGGGGTTTGGGAGACGTCCAACCCAGAGGCGTTATACAAATCCCCTTTTTAAAATTTCGGGACATAAAAGTGGTTGAAAGAGCAAAGTTTAAAATTTGCATCCAGAGAGCGAATCATACCTGAAATCCTGCTGCAGAGAGTCGCTCCGCTGTGTTGGGGCAGGTGAAATGTCCCGTACGGCTATTCTGCTACCACTTTAAAGAAGGATGTTAATGGGGAAGTGACCGCTGAGGTCTAGGGTACAAAAGTCATTCACGTGGAAGGCTTCTGAGGGTCCACGTTTGGTCACTAGAGGGCATCCCACTAGCGCTGCTCAGGGGGGTGACCTGTTTAACGGTGTAGTGGGGAGGCACTGAGAATATCGGGCTCTTGCAGATTTCTTTTCAGCCTCCTTAACTTTTGCATGAAGATTTTTATTTCTCTGAATGTTAAATAGATTTTTAGAATGAAAACGTTCCGCGTTTCCTTCTCTAACTGTTGTCTGCAATGCTTTGCAAACTGTTTTATTCTGGGTCTTTGTGGGTTCTTATAGGGCCCTGGTGACCAGATGTGTATTCATGTTTTAATCTTCCCTCCGCCCCAGGGGGTTTAGGGAACTGTCACCCCCTCCGTGTCACCGCTAGAGAAACTGAGGCACAGAGCGATTCTGTGACTTGCTCACGAGCGCGCAAGGAAAGTGTGGCAGAGCCAGGAATTGAACCCAGGTGTTCTGGGTCCCTGGCAAGTGCCGTAATCACAAGAGCAGTCTCCCTTCCTTTTGAACAGCTGTGATGAAGTGGGAATGTGCTTAATGTTTTCTCTGAATACTGTGTGGGTGCCTCAGTTTCCCCTATGCAGTTCGTAAGTATCTAGGTGGTGGGATAAGGGGGTGTGATTGTTGCAGAGCCCTAGGGGGCCAGTGCGATGGGGTCTGCACAGAGACTGGCGACACCCTGTCTCCTGGCAACTGATGGCCTGGGCCCCTCCCCTGCAAGGTGCCATCTGAAGGTGTTGGAGAACAAAGAGATCAGGTGACCTCTTGGCCCTAGGGAAAGAGACAAAGGCCAGAGGAGGAGCTGGAGAGTTTCAGTTTGGAGCTGGCTGGAGAGATGGAGGGAGCCCAAGCATGGGAGTCTGGGCTCCCTACCCCCCAAGATGGACCTGACTGAGGGGGTCCTGTTCTCTGTACCTACAAAGCCTGTCTTGGACTGTGTTCCTGTCGTCTAATAAACCTTCTGTGTTACTGGCTGGCTGAGAGTCGCGGTGAATCGCAGAACGTGAGGGGTGCTGGGCCCTGTCTCCCCCACACCCCGTGACAATAATTTCTCTAGCTGTAAGCAGAGTCAGCCCCATTGACTTCAGTGGCTTCGTACGCACTCGCACTGGCAGTGACTGAGCCCTAGAGAATCGCTCTAGGAATCCCATCGCTTCCCATTTGTGCTGCCTGGTTTAGGGATAATTGTGTTTCCGTAGCACTTAGAAGCCCCAGTCCTGGATGAGGACCCGTAGTCCTAGGTGCTGAATACACTCTGAAGAAAAAGACGGGACGCTTCCCTGACTCTGTTCTGTTGGTGTTGTTTCAGATTCCAGCCAAGAATACACAGACTCCACTGGAATAGATTTGCATGAATTTTTAGTAAATACACTGAAAAAAAATCCAAGGTAGGTCACAAGATGGTAAAACCAGCGGTTGATTGAGCGGAGGGAGGAAGATGCTGTTAACCGATGCTCCACACTCCAGGGATTAAGGCAGGGGTGGCCAACCTGTGGCTCCGGAGCCACGTGCGGCTCTTCAGAGGTTAATATGCGGCTCCTTGTACAGGTGCTGACTCCGGGACTGGAGCTACAGACCCCAACTTTCCAATGTGTTAGGGGGTGCTCACTGCTCAACCCCTGGCCCTGCCCCCAAAGCCCCCGCCCTTCCCCCAAACATGCTGTGCCCTCCCTCCTCCCCCCTGTCCCCCCAGAGCCTCCTGCGCATGCAAAACAGCTGATCACGGCAGGCGGGACGCATGGGGGGGAGGGAGAGGCGCTGGCGACTAGAGGTGGGGAGCTGATGGGGGGCTGCTCACGGATTACTGTGGCTCTTCGGCAATGTACATTGGTAAATTCTGGCTCCTTCTCAGGCTCAGGTTGGCCACCCCTGGATTGAGGGAAGGGTTTGCAAGACTGCAGACAAAATGCAGGGCGGGGCTGTCAGAAATCGCAACCCCCCTGGGGGTGGGTTTCACATCTGGAAGTTCAGGGGGGCTTGACTCTGAGTAGAAGGTTGATAAACCCAGGCAGGAGGAGCAGTTGTTTCATTATTGCAGGCTAGTGAAACAGACACGCTAATGCATTACGGATTCAAACTGAGGGAGGAAAAATAATTGGTTTGAATACAGGCAGGAAGGGAGCCTTAATTGCTCTCAAATCCCTCCTCTAAACAACTATCAAAGACCTGTCTGTAGCGCGCCTGCCACAATATCAGTAATAAACTATCAGACCGGCTGCCAATCACTGGTTAGGCATAAAAATAACAAGCTTGTGTTTCTGTCTGTGCGGCCACCACTGGCGCAAGGATCTAATGGTCCCAGAAACACAGGCATCATGCAGCAATGGCTCGCCTTGAACAGAAAAACTTGACTCATCCTTGATTATGTATTTTTTTTATACTCTGCAGCGGAGGGAGCGCGAAGCCTGGGTCTTTAATAACCTGGAGCTTTGCTAATGCCAGGGACTTTCTGTTTCTCGGGGTGGAGAGAGTGTTAATCTGCAGTTCTCGACGCGAGCTGCGTTCTTCTCTCCTCTTCGAAATGTGATTGATTGATTTATTCTCCTCCTCCCCACTTTTTCTGGACAGGGATCGAATGATGCTGCTAAAGTTAGAACAGGAGATTCTGGAGTTTATTAGCGATAACAAGTAAGTGGCCAGCGGAGTTTGCATGAAGTGAAGCTGGTTGGTGACGGGGGCGGTTGGAGGCGCTCTCGCTCTGATGGGGAAGAGAACACAGCTCACGCATATCTGATAAGAGCTGCTTGAAAACAGCCTCTCCGGCTCCCATTGCCACCGGATCTGAGCACTTGACAATATTGAATGTGTCCGTTTTTCCTCCCACAGCCCTGGGCGGCAGGGCAGGGTTGTTCCCCCCCGTTTCACAGATCGGGGGGGACACAGATGGGGTCAGCCTAGCCTGGGTGCGAGCATCCTCACAGCAAAGCCCTCTCCGAATTGCTGGGTCCTCATTGGTTGGGTGTGGCTTGGGGTGAGTCTTTTGTCCTGAGACGCTTGTGTCAATTCCAGGGTAACTTGTCTGTCCTTTGGGGGAGACTCCCTGGGGGAGGGAGGGAGGGAGGTGGCAGTGGAGGACTAGCCACACTTGAGAGACTTAGCCACTGTCCTCGCTGCAAAAGGGGCAGGTTCCAGCGAGAGTTAAAGCAGACTCAGACTCTAACACCCCCCCCCGCCGTGTAAGCTCACCTGGGCTTGAAACACCTGGCAAACCCAGGGCAGAGGTTTGTGTGGACGGTGGGTGAGTTGGGTACTTGGAGGCAGAGCAGGGAATTGAGCACAGGTCTGCAGCCCAGCCCAGCCCCTGGCCCATGGGAGACTGGCTCGTTCCTGGGCGTGGGAAGACTAGAGCCTTTCGCCAGCTAGCTGCTGTTCGCATCCAGACCAGGTCATAGTGACTGAAAGCACCAACTGTGTGAAATGCGGTTGGGTCCCAGGGCCCATGTCACAAAGGCTGGCTCAGCTGTTGGCAGGAGCTGCTTAGCAGAGAAGCCTGGGGGCAAGGCAGACCCATTGCCCTCTTGCCCCCAGAGATGCCCCTTGCAGGGCAGAGCTGGGGTGCAGGGGCAGGCGTCTGGTGCTGGTGCCCTCCCTGTCTGGAGGTCAGAGCGAGAGCTCAGTGCCCAGCCCTGGGTGTGTCCGAACGTGACCCTGTCAGCTTTGTTTGTTTGAAGGACGCATTTTAAAGATGCTCCTGTTTTGGTAGGGCCCCCTCTAAACAGGGGGCCTGAGATTTGACATAACGGATTTTCTAAGGGGTTTCCTCTTGCTCTGCGGCAGCTCAGAACACAAAGTGCTTTTCGACCTGTCCTCCTCCCCTCTCGTTCCTACCCAGAGCACTTGAGAGCACCCGTCCCTCCGGGGGCTGCTCCCACCCTTCACACAGCCCGGGGGGGTGGTCGGGAGCTCTCCAATGGCTTTACGGAGGAGATCAGGGTGAAGGAATTCCCTGCTTGACCCAGCTCCCATTGGAACCAGCTTCTGACCCGAGGCCCCAATCCAGCAACGCCCTGAAGCACGGGATGAAAGTTAAGCGTGAATCGGGGCCTTTCTTCCCTTGGGTCCCGGTTCCGCAGCGTTAAGCCCGGGGGTCATCCCACCCCTGCTTTGGCGCGTGAAGTCGCTGAGCCCGAAGCACGTGTTTAAATGCTGTGTTGAATCGGGGCCCTGGTCTTTCTGGGCTGAACCCTGCTTGTGTCAGGTTAATCTGGTCTGTTTAACGCAGTCTGAATACAAGGGCTCTGTCCCCTCTTCTGTTCTCAGCAATCAGTTCAAGAAGTTCCCGCAGATGACCTCATATCACAGGATGCTCTTGCACAGGGTAGCTGCCTACTTCGGCATGGACCATAACGTTGACCAAACTGGGAAAGCCGTCATTATCAACAAGACCAGTAACACCAGGATGTAAGGAGAGCCCTGGGGCTGAGAAACCCCTCCCAAGCAACCCCCTCCCTTCCCTGGCCTCGTACACCCCACCGCATCCCCAAAGCACTCCTGGAATATTTCACAGCCTCATCCCGACAGGCCTTTAAAGGGGTGTGGAGAGCGGGGGAATGAAAGAGGAGGGAAGCCTAGAGACCCACCCTCCCAAATCCAAGTGCAGACATGGGTGGGAGCTTCCCCTTTCCTTGAATGCCCTGATGCCCCAGCCCGCCTGCACCGGGTGGGGCCATCTGATGGCAGCTTGAGCCGCCCAGTGGCTTGCAGCCTGCAACCTCTTCCCTGACCTCCTCTGCCTCGCACCCCCGGGCCTGCCTGGCAGCAGAGTAACACAGGGAAGGTTCCCGTTCACCTTTGCCTGCCCCTCGTGACGGCGTCTTTCCTCCCTGCAGCCCCGAGCAAAGGTTCTCCGAGCACATCAAAGACGAGAAGAACGTGGACTTTCCACAGAGGTTCATCCTAAAGCGAGACGACGCCAGCATGGACCGGGACGATAATCAGGTGAGTTTGGGTGAGAGGTGTCCAGGCCCTTCCCGAAAGCCGAAGGGGCGACTGCTGAGCTTTGCTCGGTGTTTCTTGGCGTCTTGGTTGCCTGGGAATGGGACCCGCCGGTGTTTTGATCAGTGAGTTTGGGGACGTTCCTGCTTGCATGGGGGCAGCTTGAAATCCCTCCTGGGTCCGTGCTGTCTCCTTCCACAGCTGTACTCCCAGGAAACTGCCACAGAGGCCCCTACTGGCTCTTCCAGCAGCAGGGGGCTAGTGGATGGGAGGCAGATCCCCAGGCGCTCTGCAGCAAACTGGACCTCAACCCGCCAGCAGTTTGGGCTGAATTAAAAAAAAGGCCTTTGCTTAAATGCTCAGCAGTGAAATGGTTAACAGCCTTGCCAGTCAATTGCCCTCTTGAGCTTTCCGAGTTGGCATCCTTTCCCCTCCCCCCCGGGCTTTCCCCTGGAATCCTCACCATGTTGCCAGGCAGGCGAGGGGCCCCCAAGGGCCGTGCAGTAGTGAGGAATTTCCCCCGCACAAACAGTGAGCTTGAGCCGTCGCTAAGTCACCCCTCAACCTGGCAGGGCTGCCAGATGAGTAAGCAGCATTTCACGGGCTAATGAAATCAGCAGGGCCCCTTGGTCCCTGGCCAGAAGGGAGCCTTCACTCAGAGGAGCGATGCAGCCTCCGTGCGCAGGGATCCCTCGGCTCCATCTCCACGCTGGTGGCTTCCTGCAGCCTGAGCCCTCGTGCAAGGCAGCCCCGCTCTGCTGCTTCACAGCCCCGCTCAGAGTTTGCTTTTGCTGCCCACCCTCCCCCTGCTCACCTCCTTCCCGCCTGCGCTTGGGATGCCGGCTACAAACTGGGAGAACTAAAACTTGGCGCGAGGCAGGTATCCTTCCTAAGGAGCCGTCTCATGCTCCTCTCTGCCGTAGCCTTCTCCTCCCAGGAGCGCCCTTGACGTGTTCTCATCGCTTGCTTCGATGCTTGTTTTAGATGGTTTGCTCCTTGGGACAGAAGACCGCTGTTGCATGTGAGGGCAGTCTCCCATCTTCTTCTTAGATCCTGCCTTGCTACCATGCTTCTCATGAGGCCTAGATCTTGAGTCCAAGCAATAGGGTGTGCAGGAGCTGGGAGGAGCTTTTACGCTTTGGATTTTGCAACCTTGCTCCACCTTGCCGTGGGGCTCTGCTTCGAAGCAGGAAGGATCTGATGGCGCCAGCCACCGTTAGCATTGGGGTACGTCCACACTGCACCTGGGAGGTGTACTTTCCAGCTCCAATAGATGTACACGCGCTAGTTTTCATCCGGCAAGATCTCTAAAAATAGCAGGATGGACTAGCTGCCCCAGTGTAATCTTGTCTGAGATCCTAGATGGGTGGTCAGTGCCATCGCAGCTGAACTGCTACTTTTAGCACATTAGCTTGATCAGAGCTAGCACGTGTATGTGTCGCTGAGCTGGAGATTTTACACCTCCCAGCAGCTGCGTGGATGTACCCTTAGCAACAGAGGTGTGCGCTTTCCAGCCACAAACAGCATCTGCAGCTGAGATCTCTCTCCAGTCAGCTGATCCAAAGCAGAGCTGCTCTGCCCGACCCGGACACATGTGCCAGTTAAGACCCCAGAGCGTTTCCTGCCAGCAGCAGTCGTTTGGGGCAGAGACCTTATCGGGTTCTCAGAGCACCGGGCAGACCCCGGGCGCTGTGCCACATCGCCTTCCCTTGCTGCTCCATTCGAGGTGCGTGGAGCCAGCGTTTAACCAGCCGAATTCTGCCTGTCACTCTAGATCAGGATCCCATTGCACGACGGGAGGAGGAGCAAATCAATCGAAGAGCGAGAAGAGGAGTATCAGAGGGTCAGAGAGCGGATATTTGCGCGAGAGGTAAGGCTGGCTGCTAGCAGGGCTTCCCCCCTTCTTGGTTCTCTAGGTGCTTTTTCTTTGGCGCCCCTCACGCCCCAACCAGCTGCCCCTCTCCCCCACTCCACGCTTGTTGTTATAATTTTGGCATGTGAATAGATGTATGGGCTCAGGGGGCTGGATCCGGCAGTGGGTTTGCCATTTCACTGACCTGATCAGTGTCACTAGGTTAGAAATGGGGATGTGACAGGTTTCCCCCCAAGGGCGCCCCCTGGAACTGGGGTACCACTGAGCCCCCTGACCCACCAGCTTGGGCTCCCTCTCGCACTGTGCTGATGTGACAAGCTGCAAAGCCCTCCAGCATTCACACAGGTAGGGACGCGCCCAGCTGCAGCTACACACGGGCTCTCTAACCACCGGCTTGGGACGCCGGAGCAGCACCATCCTGGTCAAATCTGGGCAGTCTATGAGTTTAATACCCGCTCCGCCTCTCCTGCAATGTGAAGGGAACAATGCACCCTTGTGCTAACCAAGCAGAGATTTTCCCCAAGCATCCAGGCAAAGCTCGTTGGTTTAGATTAAAACAAAAACAAGTTTAACTACAAAAGATGATTTTAAGTGAATATAAAGAATAGCAAACAGATCAAAGCAGATTGCCTAGCAAATAAAAAACGCAAACTATGCTTAATATACTAAAGAGATTGGATATGAATTAGCAGATTCTCACCCAAAGAGATGATACCTGCAGATCCTTAAGCAGGGTGACCAGATGTCCTGTTTTTATGGAACCCAGGGGTTCCATTCACAGGCTAGAAATCCCTTTAGC
Source organism: Mauremys reevesii (assembly GCF_016161935.1). NCBI lineage: Eukaryota > Metazoa > Chordata > Testudines > Geoemydidae > Mauremys > Mauremys reevesii. Next base: position 16,978,655 of record NC_052647.1, on the reverse strand, counting down.
CTGGGTCCAGCACTTCCCCCCGTTCAGTCCTTAGAATCACAGACTATCAGGGTTGGAAGGGACCTCAGGAGGGATCTAGTCCAACCCCCCTGCTCATAGCAGAGCCAATCCCCAACTCCCCCATCCCATCCCTAAATGGCCCCCTCAAGGATTGAACTCTCAACCCTGGGTTTAGTGGGCCAGTGCTCAAACCACTGAGCTATTCCTCCCCCTTCTTGTTCCTCAGGTGTTTCCAGGAGTCGTCTTGTGTGGGGAGTGAAGAACCCCAGATGGTGTCACTCCCTGCCTTATATAGCTTTAGCATATGGTGGGAACCCTTTGTTTCAAAGCTTGGTTCCCAGACCAGACTGTGGGAAAATACTGACATCTCAAGATGGAGTCCAGCATCATGTGGCCTGGTCACATGTCCTTGTAGAGTCATGGCAGCCATTACTCACATTGTGTGGAGTGTTCTCAGGAAGGTTCCCCAGGTAGGAGATAAGCTTCTCCTGAGGCCTGTTGTTCTCCCTAGTGGCTCATTTTCCTGAATAGGCCCTTCCCAGCCAGCTAACTAGACTGAAAACATCTTGCCGAGTGGGTGTTCCCCAGGTGTAACTACATTTGAAGTACAGATACATAGTCAATATCCATAACTTCAGAGACAAAAATGATACCTGCACACAAATAGGATAATCATATTCAGCAAATCATAACTTTCCCAATGACGCCTCACACGACTTACCTTGCATGAAATGCCTCATAATTATGCTATAACCATATCATCATAATATGACTATGAGGTGCAGTGTCACGGGGGGTGGGGAGATTCTTTGCAAGTGGCTGGTGATTCTGGGGGCCCCACTTGATACCTGCTTTTCAGACAAGGCAGAGCACCCGCCCTCTGGGAATCCGGCCCTTTTCAGTCGGCTCAAATTGTGTACCCAGAATCTCCTGGCCCCCGTTTCTAATGCAGCCATGCTGAGCTAGCAGGTGAGGGAATGCTGACCGCACCCATGTGTCTGCACCTTCCACGGTGGGACTGTTAGGGGGTGTTTTCCTTTCTTTTGCTAAGTGGCCACCTGGAGTGGAAGTTCCTCAAGGAATTTGCTCCCTAGAGGCAGCTCCTGGAGGGGGGAGGTTACAGGATGGAAGTGGGGTGAGGGTGAGGTCAGAGCAGTGCAGTGGTGCGATAGAGGCCGTGCTGAGCAGTGCCTGTTAGCAGCATGCTCTGGGCAGGATTCTTGTGCCAGGACAAACAGGGGGGGTTGGATTTAGTGACGGTTCCAAATGCTAATCTGCATCTGGGCTGGTTAATAACCTGCTCCTGGCTTTACCTGCCGCACCACCACACCCTGCGAGGGGTCCCGGGGTGCTGAAAAGACCCCCGCGCCAAGCCGTGCTTCTGGCCAAGGGGAGAGTCAGGATACAGGGCTCCGGGAGCTAGCCAGAGCTACCGGCCGGTGGCCCGGGGGGAGTCATTGTCTAGGGACCCTCGGGAGACGACCGTGCAACCTCTGGCAGGTGGGGCTGCATCTGAGCAGAGGGTAGGAAATGGAATGACTCAGCATGCAGTGTTCATCGTGCCTTGTTGGGAGCCACGAGCTGAACTCCGGCGACACTGCCGGGTGTGAGCCACTGACGTGCTAGAGAATGTGGGAACTATGAAAGCACTGCTGCATTGCCTAGTGGTTGGAGCAGGGCCAGGGAGTCATCAGGATTCCTGGGTCCTCTTCTGTGTGTGACGGTGAGTGAGTCCCTTCTTCTCTCCATGCTGCGTCAGCCGGCACTCTCTAGCACGGGGGATCTGGGGAGTGCTGGGACGTCGTCGGGAGGCAGGAGCTAGAAAAGGTCCCTGATGCTCCGGTGGTGGCCCTGGAATAAGACTCTAGACAGACGTGCAATGTGTCCAGTGGCTTGGAGAGCCAGAGACAACAGGAGCGTGACGCAGCCCCTATCCCGAGCCCAGCCCCGCCCAGCCCCCTCCGCGTTCAGACGCCCCTTTGTTTGTAACGTGCCAATACTGCTGCCTTATCAGTTATTTTCCCTTTTCTTCCCCCTCCTCGGCTCCACCCTGCCACTAGACGGGTCAGAACGGATATCTAAACGACAGCAGGTTAGTACCAGCCAGCATGTGTCACGGCCAGACCTGTAGCTTTCTCGGGGGAGGACACGGTAACCCTGTAACGATGCTTTTCTCTGATGTTAACCAACAGACTCGCCAAGGAAGGCTTTTCTTCTAGCTCTCACAAAAGGAGGCAGATTTTTAGGTACCTCTGTGTGGTTTCTTGCGTACGTTGTTCTGCAGCGTGAGCTCGCCCCATGCATGGCTGCTTGTGGCGTCCTTTGAGTCGTATCTTTTGCAACATCCGTTGTTTTTTTTGTCTCCCAAACTAAATTGCTCCGGAGTCGTTTTTGCTGATTCATTCCAAACAAGGGCTGAAGGGTCACGGGGGAAGGAGGGGAGGCGAAAGGCTCATAGGATCACGAGCCACCTGGTCCCACCTGCCTCTGACACCTGCGTTCTCAGGGTGATAAACCCCAGCTGTCTAAACAGGGATCAAATTAGCATCTCCTCACACGTGCGTCGGTGTTAGGTCCTGGTGGTGGTGTTTGGACGGCTGAGCCCTGGCGGTGCACGTTCCCTGGGGGTTGCGCCAGAGAGCCCAGGGAATCCACTTCAGCCGCATTTTCTGTTGATTTCTTTTAACGGATGGAAGGTTCCTTCTGACAAAAGGGGCCAGATTAAGAGCCTGAAGGGCTCTGTGCGCCTGCAGAGCAGACAGGCTGGGCCGGGGCTGGGGGCGCTTGGTGCACCGGTGGGGCTGGTCCCCGGGGTTGAAGGCTGGGCCGGGGCTGGGGCGCTTGGTGCACCGGCGGGGCTGGTCCCCGGGGTTGAAGGCTGGGCCGGGGCTGGGGGTGCTTGGTGCGCCGGCGGGGCTGGTCCCCGGGGCTGAAGGCTGGTCCGGGTCTGGGGGCGCTTGGTGCACCGGCGGGGCTGGTCCCTGGGGTTGAAGGCTGAGCCGGGGCTGGGGGCGCTTGGTGCGCCGGCAGGGCTGGTCCCCGGGGTTGAAGGCTGGGCCGGGGCTGGGGCGCTTGGTGCGCCGGCGGGGCTGGTCCCCGGGGTTGATGGCTGGGCCGGGGCTGGGGCGCTTGGTGCGCCGGCGGAGCTGGTCCCCGGGGTTGATGGCTGGGCCGGGGCTGGGGCGCAGTGCGCCGGGCGGGCTGGTCCCGGGGTTGATGGCTGGGCCGGGGCTGGGGCGCAGTGCGCCGGGCGGGCTGGTCCCGGGTTGAAGGCTGGGCCGGGCTGGGGCGCCGGCGGGCTGGTCCCGGGTTGAAGGCTGGGCCAGGGCTGGGGCGCAGTGCGCCGCGGGCTGGTCCCGGGTTGAAGGCTGGGCCGGGCTGGGGCGCTTGGTGCACCGGGCGGGCTGGTCCTCGGGTTGATGGCTGGGGGCTGGGGCGCAGTGCGCCGGCGGGCTGGTCCCCGGGGTTGATGGCTGGGCCGGGGCTGGGGCGCTTGGTGCGCCGGCGGGGCTGGTCCCCGGGGTTGAAGGCTGGGCCGGGGCTGGGGGCGCTTGGTGCACCGGCGGGGCTGGTCCCCGGGGTTGATGGCTGGGCCGGGGCTGGGGGCGCTTGGTGCGCCGGCGGGGCTGGTCCCCGGGGTTGAAGGCTGGGCCAGGGCTGGGGGTGCTTGGTGCGCCGGCGGGGCTGGTCCCCGGGGTTGAAGGCTGGGCCGGGGCTGGGGGCGCTTGGTGCACCGGCGGGGCTGGTCCCCGGGGTTGAAGGTGGTGAGTGAACCAGGAACGATTGGGAGCTGCTGGCCTAGGCAAACACAGAGCTACGTTTTCCCCAGCACCAGAGGGTAGCAGGAGGGGGCCTGTAGGTAACAGCCGAATCTGCATGGCCCATTCGCGCCCCCCGTCCCTGGGAGGCTGCAGGTGTGAGCCCTGCTTGTGACAGGGGCTCTTCCGGGGGGGGGGGGGGGGGACAAAGTTTCAGAAGGGCCTAAGGGCTTCGGGGCCTGCGTCCTCAGTCCTGCCGGCCATGGCCCTTGTCTGCGGGGAGCTGGACTGACCTGGAGCTTGGCGGGTCTGTCGCCCGCTGTCGTTCAGTGCCGGGCTCTGTCTCGCTCGCTCTCCACCACCAGACCTCAGGGCCCCTGGGGCATGGAAGCCGAGCCCCCCGTCGTGCAGCGCCGCGGTGGCATCTCGGGCCGCTGTGCTTGCAGCATGCGCCAAGAAGCCGAACAGCCCTCCCACGTGGCGGTTCCTGTAACCTCGGCTTTCCGGCTCTGGCACCGCCACCGGGGCAGCGACATTCAGGGAGGGGCTGTGGGGGCAGCAGGGGAACGGCAGGTCCCCGTGCTCCTTAATGTGCAAGGTTCCAGTGAACCCTGCTGCAGTTCAGTGTTTCAGAGCGTTCTCTTCGTGCTGTTCATTAACAGATTCCCCGCAAAGAGCTCGGTGCTAATGAACGCTCCTGGAGCGCGACTAGCTGAGGGCGCGGCATGAGACAGCACTGGCGGGCAGTTGCTGTGCGGCAGGGTTCGGACGTGGGCACTGCGGAATAGCTCAGGGTATTAGCAAGGGAGAATCTGGAACCTGCCCACCTGTAGGTCATCGGGGCCAGGCGGGGTCCGGTCTGGGGTGGCTGGCAGGTGTTCTCACCCGGCCAAAGGAATCGGGGATGATTGCAACAGAGGATTGAATGGAGACTCAGCTCCCCCGTAGCTCCGAACGGGCTGAACCGTCCCATTGCAGCCAGGGCAGGGGGGTGTTGGAAGCCGGTCCGACCCCTGCCCTGGCTGTAATGGGACGGTTCAGCCTCCCACCAGCACGATCTTCAGCCGTTAGAAACAAAGCAACACTCCGGTTCCCCGGCTGTCGGCCAAGCGAGGGCCGCGGAGGGCACCGGGTGTGGTGTCCAGAAGCTACTTAGACTTTGCTTAGCTGGTGATTTGCCCCCACTGTCCCCCCGAGGTGCTGCAGCTTCACCAGTCCGCCCCCTCTGCTGTAGGCGTCGAGCTCCCACTCGTCCCAGTGGGTCGTGTGCAATGTGCATTCTCGCCCCATGGCTGGGAGCTGGGAGGAGGAGGTGGGTTCTGCTCCAGGGCCTGCATAGTCAAAACACCAGGGTGGGGAGCAGCCGCAGCCCCGGGGGGGTCCCGATCAGCTGGAGCCGGTGTTCCGACGGGTGACACAACTCCACGAAAGCCCCGCCCCTCCCACGGCATGGCCTCGTGGCACCCATTCACGCCCTCTTGGTTTTGCATCTGGGGTCCGGGCTCCCAGCCCAGAGGCTGAGGTTCAGCTCTGATTGTACATCGGGGAGAGCCCGCAAAGCCCCTCTCTCCGGCTGGATGGTGTTTGTGACAATTCTGGTTCCACTGCCCCACACGCATTCAGGGTGACCCTTCCTCTGCGGGCGGGAGGGCTGGGCACGGGTCCCACCGAAGTCCCCTGCCATGGCCCCCTTCTAACATCCAGCCCCCACCCTGGGGGAGGGGGAGAAATCTGGCCTTGTCCCCTGACCTCCGCCGGGAGCCGGTGGCTTGCCCGGAGGTAGCGAGCAGGGCTTTCTTTGGGGCGGGGGGGTGTCGACACTAAACTACAAAGAGCCGCACGACGTGGGCCTGGTTCCTTGGTATAGCAGCTGCTGCAGAGTAAAGGGACCTGGAGCTGGGTGGGTGTTAGTGTACGTGGGGGTCTAAGCCGGTCTCTGCCTCAGGAAGGGAGGGTCTGAGAGCTTGACCATTAGGGCATGTCTGCCCTGCAGCGGAGCGGGGCTGCCGGCCCAGGCAGACAGACAGGGCTCGGCCGAACACGCTACAAGTAGCGGTGTGGACGGAGCAGCACCAGCAGAGGCTCGAGCTGGCCACCCGAGCTCAGACCCAGGGGGAAGAGTGGGCTTGAGCTTGGGTAGCCAGCCCAGACCTCCACCGGTGCCGCATCCACCCAGCGCTTTTCAGTCTGTCTGCCCAGCTCGCCCCCAGCTGCAGTGTAGGTGTCCCCTTCCGCTCCTGGTGCGAGTAGGGGGTTAGCCGGGTGCATGGGTCTCTGGCCAGAGCCAGCCCAGGCCTGCTCTTGGGGCGGCTTGTCAGCCCCAAGTTCGTTCCCAAGCAGCCCTGCGAGCGAGGCTGTTGGGAAAGCCCCGGGACTCCCGCAGCCCTGCACCACCCATTTCCCGTGTCTGGTGCCGGGCTCCAGAACTCCTGCCGCTGCTCGCTCTCGTTCGTCTGCTCCCCTCTGCTGGGAGAGGCCGTGTAACCGCCGTGGTCTCTGCAGGGGGAACCGGGACGCTCTGAACCGGGCCTCGGGCAGCCGTCAGAGCAGCACAGAGAGCGAGCTGAAGTCGCTGGAGCCCCGGCCGTGGAGCAGCACAGACTCGGACAGCTCCATCCGCAACCTGCGCCCGCCCGTCACTAAAGCCAGCAGCTTCAGCGGCATCTCCATCCTCACGCGAGGGGACAGCATCGGGAGCAGCGCCAGCAGGACAGCCAGGCCAGGTACCGCTTTGCCAGAGCTGGGGCCCACAGCACAGAGCCAGTGATTCCGCTGTCATGCAGTATCAAGGTCGGGGGGGCTAGTGCATCTCTGGGCAGCTACCAGCCACTGGGGCCTTATCTAACATGTCAGCCGGGGGGGACTGGAACTGGTGATCTCCTGGCCCAGCAACATGTGTGTTCTCTGCAGTGCCCCACTCCCATCACGTGGGCCTGCAGGTCCTCTGGCCCCCATTCCTCCCCCTCCGCGGGCTCTCGCTGCCGGAAGGGGACTTTGCCCAGGCAAGACAAACCGTCCTGTGCTTTTCTTGCTCTCATGAGGAAGGAGCCAGTAATTAGCTGATCTCGTCAGAGTTAACAGCAGGTCAGATGCTGCCAATTCTTAGAGAGCCACTAAACACAGGCTGGAGTTTCAGACGCACCATAACGGATTTCAGCCCCCGTGCCTTGGTGAACAGGTCTGAACTGACACTGGTCCCCGGCCCGGTGAGAGTGCCGGTTAAGGGCATCCCGGGGGCGTTACCAGCGCTCAGACTGGTTCCTCGTTAGGGAGACCAGCCGGACGTCACAGGCAGGAAAAGCAGCGTGCTGAATTTCCAGATGTCCTCTGGCGTTTTCAGTGGAGAAAGCCTGCGGTTCATCGTCACTTGAACGCTGCGGTGATGGCAACTGACAAAAACCTTAGCGGAGAATGAAATCCTGCTTCCCCCTTCGCTCTAACGCTCCCGCCGAAGAGCTGCCATCACTGTGCTGTGCTGAGAATCTCATAGCTAAGTTTTGATTCATTACTTAGTTTAGGTTAGTGGAGTTTTACATCGTTTGGCTTCATCACAACAACCTGCTCCAGTGAAGGAGTAAAGAACTGACCTTAGGATCTGCCGGGTGTTATTTCAGAGCATAGACTGGCCATTACCTTGTAACTCCAGGGCTGGGCGCATCCCATTGTGAGGCCAGGTTTTCTTAAGAGTTTGGGGCTAGATTTTCACATACCCAGCACCCACAACTGGGGCTAGGTTTTCAAACGGTGGGAGCTGAGCTCTTTTGAAAATACTTGTAATTAGCGGCACGGCAGAGGATCTGTTCTTGCTGTTTCTGATTGCAGGGAGCTGTGCGTCCTTTTTCCCACGGCTGTCTCTCGGGTACGTGGTCTGATTTGGATTCAGACTTCATACACTGGCTAACCAACTGAAAGTACCTTCTTCTTTTTGCTCTGAAGAAAAGTAACTTGCAATTAAAGAAACCAACGTTCTCCAAACCTGCTATAGATAAATGAGTGGGCTTGCTAGGCCCATGCAGGGTTAGGCAATTATTCTGCAGACTTACTACTTTTTAAGTCGGGAAAATGTGCAGAAGAGGAGATTATTAAACTCTGCAGCATGGATCCCCGCCACGTGCCCACCCTGCTGCTTCCTGCAGTATGCAGCGCAAGTCACTTTCAACCATCCACGTATTAGCCCTGGTTAGAGCTGGGGCTCCAGTGAGACGTACCTTTGGCCACGCCTTTCTTCCCACTCTTGTTCATATCTGATGATTGCCCATTGTTAGCGTCTTTATTGGTGAAGGGGATTGCCTTCCGTCTTCCCCTTCTGCTCTCAACAGCCCCTCTCTGACCCAGTGCCAGAGGGAAAACGTTCCCTGCATTATGTGCATGTGGTATTTTATTCCACCAAACGAACGCATCAAATTGCTTCTTTTTCTATAGTAACCACGTTGTGCTGTGCTGTGGAGACCTCCAGCCAGCAGAGGTTTGCTCCTGTTTACCCTGGCTCCTTTCCCAAGCTACGCAGGTGCATGCTCCTGGCTCTGGGCAGGTTTTTGCACCCAGTTGGAACAGGAGAGTTGGAGAATTGAACCAGACTCTGATGCCAGTAGAGTGACCAGATGTCCCAATTTTATAGAGACAGTCCCGATTTTTGGGTCTTTTTCTTATATAGGCTCCCGTTACCCCCTAGCCCCCGTCCCAATTTTTCACACTTGCTGTCAGGTCACCCTAGCTGCCAGGCAGAGCAAAATATTTGCATTAGCTCCCCCAAGTGTGCCGAGCGTTTCACACACATGGAATGTGAGATCCAGCCAAGCTGCGGTTAGACTAGTTAGCGAACAGACCAAAGGGGGCCAGGAAAGCACCGGTTTTTAATGTAACTCATCAGTGCAGCATTGAGCACCGTAGAAAGCTGTGAGCGCGTGCGCTGGGTGCGCCTACCCTGTGCTCCAGAGATGTACACGGGCAGGGTCCCGGGCGTGGCCAGCCCGGGGCGGCTAGTGGGAGCGAGCTAGCTTGCCTACGTGCCGCACCTCCTGCTTGCAGTGTGGACAGGGAGAGGGGAAGTGGCTTTCCCGCCGAGCAGCTAGTGATGTGTTAGAACAAGCAACCTGCCAGCTCAGTGGCTGCCAAGAACCCAGAGACCCCTCAGAGGGGTGGCACCGGCTCCTTGTCTGCCGCGATCTAGGAGCACGTTGATCCCCGCGCGGCTCCCAGAGCAGAAGCTTTCTCAGGGGAGGGTTTCCATTTGGCAGGCAGACCCAAATGTCTTTATACGGATGAATGAGCCTGGGGGGAACAGCCGGGGGCGGATGGGGAGCCGGCCAGCCCAGCTCACGGGTCCCTCTCCCAGGTACCGACGCTGCCTCTTGTCTCTCCATTCAAGGTCTGTCGCTAGCCCCGGAAGCGTGCAGCCAAGTCTCCTCGTCCCAGCCTGGCCGAGGGAGCTTCTTGCCATGCACTGTGCAGCAGCAGCCGCAGCAGCACCAAGCACTTCCACCCACTCCCCAGCAACAGCCGGCGATGAGTAATCACCTGATCTCCCCGGTGAGTCACAGCTCTGTGTCCTCAGGCTCCCCCCGCCCGGCTCCGGAAGTGCAATAGCTCCCAGCTCCACAGGCTGAGAATTGGGCTTTGTTGGCAGCAGGTTGGCTCCAGGCTCCTGGGTGCAGATGTTTTTGGGGGGTTGCAGTTGCCTCGCTGTGTCTTAGGTTGGTGCTGTGCAAAGTGTCGGCTAACGGGGAAAGGCAGCCCGCGCCGCTGGTCCGGCCCCCCGGATCGGGCCCTCGGGTTTGACTTCTAAAGGGGCTGAGGTGCCCAAATCCCATTGACTTTCAGGAAGTCAGACCCCAACGCCCAGAGGGAGGGAGCTGGAGTTCGCATTCCGGTTCTGTGGGCGGGGCTGTGATCTCCCAGCCAGAGGGGTCAGTGCGGAGGGTTCTGTGGGCTGCTCTGCCCAGCAGTCCAGTGCCCGTTGTCCTGCCTGCCCTGGCGCTGCCTCGTGGTAGGGAGGGTTCACGCCAGCTGGATGCTGGGTGTGGATGTAGGGCTCTGCCCTCCTGGCGTAGGTGCCCCCAGACCTCACTGTGCTGCTCTGTCTCCGTGACTTGCCCATGAGTCTTGCCTGCAGAAGGTAAGTGGAGCTGGTGTCCTGAGCTTTGTATCTGCAAAGTGCCGCCGGAGCCATCAGTCCTGCGTGTGCCCCGGGAAGCCCAGAGGGGGAGAGCGACGTGCTGCAGGCCACAGAGTCGGTGTTGGGAGCCACGATTCCAGGCCTGTGCTCCGATCTGGCTCTCTGAAAGCTCCATCTCAAGACACAGAATCCAGAGCCCTTCCCCTGCCGGGGAGTGGGAGCAGGGAGCTCCCCGGGTGAAATTTTCCCTTCTTAGCTTGAGAGTTTCCTTCCTTTGGCGCCCCAGACGGCCGTGCTCTGTGCTGGCACCAGCCTGGTGCTTACCCCTCCTGAGAACGGGGTCTGAGATTGGCAGGGTTGAGCAGCGCGGCAGTGGGGTCGGGGAACCCAGCAGCTGTTGTCTGACCTCAGGCCAGGCCGCTTGTCCTGTCCCTCTTAGCTCTTCCATGCAAACACCAGCGAAGGCTGCGCCGTGCCAGCCTGCCCGCGCTGCCACCCGTCTGCGCCTCAGCAGGGCACGTGGCATTGCCTGGCTCCTCGTTCCTGTGGCTCGCAGGCAGCAGGAATGCCCTGGAGCTCTGGGCAGGTCCATACCCCCTCCTCTGAGAATCGCACTTATGCTCAGCTGATGGCCTGAGTAGGCCGGGTTGCTTGAGCTTTGCAGAGGGCAACTTGCATCTGGCCTGCCCATAAACTGACATGAAAACAAAGCCTCATACGCCAGCTCCCAGTCCCCCTGCGTGCTCGGACCTGCAGCCCCCCTGGAGGGACCGGCAGAAGCTGCTGCTTGTCTGAATTCTCCCGCCCTGCGATCCTGCAGCCGGTTAGCTTTGTCTCCCAGCTGCAGTCAGAGGGAGCAGGAGGCCTGGGATTGAGCCCTGGGGGTAGAGTTTGGTCTCCCGTGTTTTAAAAGGCCCAGGTTCATCTCCCCATCATGCTTGTCCTGGGTCACGCCCACGGGATGCTCCTCCAGCCAGGAGGGTCGGATGTGGATGCACGGCTCTTTAGAAAGCACCTGCGTTTGATGTTCCTCCTGACGCGGCTTGAGCCTGCGGGAACCACGTCTCCGGGGCTGTCTCTCACTGGCCACCCCCCCCCCCCAAAATGACGAGGTGAGTGGCGGTGGTGGTAGCCGGTCCCAGCCGCTGGCAGGGGAGGCTGCATTGCTGCCTGCGTATGGTGCCGGCTTTCGCTCCCGCTTGCTGATCGGAAAGTCTCACTCCGCTCTGGTCTGAGTGCTCTGTGGGTCGCTCCCAAAGCTGTTTCTCTGTGGAGGGAGTTTGCTCAGTGTCCCCTTTCCTGCCCTCCCCATAGCAGGTTCCCCAAAGGAGCGAGGGGACCGTCCTCGTCTCGGGAGACAGTGTCCTGCGCAGGTCCATGGCTCCCCAGCCACTTCCCTGCTGTGTGCGTGACCGTCCAGGGCTTCAGTGCCACACGCTGGACTTGGGGTGCCCCCGGCATGTGGATCTGCTCAGGAACCTACCTCTGGGGAATGGCCGAACGTAGGCAAAGCGACACCTTGTCTGTGCTGGGACAGCTCCCCCGGGGGACTGGTGCTGATGGGAAAGCTAGTGGGTGTCTGCCCAGCGGCAGGCCGTCTCGTGGGAATTGTAACCTCTCTTGGGACCAAGGTTTTGTTGCAGGGGAGTGTGGGAAGCTCCACGTTTGCCGTTCCACCCAGACTCCCCGTCTTCCATCTGGAGGGGGACCAGCCCCCCCTGCCCTAGAACGCCGAGGCCTCTCTGCCCCTCGGTGTGTTGGTAAACAGCGGAACTCGCACTGGGGAGGGGCAGGAGGGCACGAGCCGGAAGCTGCTTGTAAGACCAAACCAAACGGATAGAAACTGGCCACCAACAAATGTAAACTTGGAATTAGGGGAAGGTTTTTAACCGTCAGCGCAGTGAGGCTCTGGAGCAGCTTCCCAGGGGAGCAGTGGGGTCACACACCCCCTCCCAGCTTGGTTAGTCTATGGAGGGGATGGGGTGATGGGGCTGCCTACAATGGCATGTAGCCGCTCTGCGACTGCCACCAGCAACTATCTCCAACGACCAGAGACAGGACACTGGCTGGGGGCGGCTCTGAGTTACTCGGGGGAATTCTTCCCCAAGTGTCTGGCTGGTGGGTCTTGCCCACAGTTCAGGGTCTAATTGGTTGTCGTATTTGGGGTCGGGAAGGAATTTCCCCCCGGGTCAGGTTGACAGAGACCTTGGGGGCGGCGTGTGGGCGGGGGGGTTCGCCTTCCTCTGCTGCGTGGGGCACGGGGTCACTTGCAGATTTCAACAGGTATCAATGGTGGATTCTCTGTACCATGATCTGAGGACGTCGGTGACTTGGCAGGAGGCTAGGGGCTGTTACAGGAGCAGGTGGGCAAGGTTCTGTGGCCTGCAATGTGAAGGGGGCCAGACCAGCTGATCAGGATGGTCCCTTGTGACGGTGCTGCCCGTGGGAGCCAGCTGAGGTCACTCAATCAGGGCGAACTGCAAACCAAATGGGGCAGACAAACCCCAAATGCTGGTGGTTATTCCAATACTTAGATTTACCAACCAGCACAAAACAGCTTCTACAGTACCTTACTGGTCACTTAGAAGTCCAAACCCCGCAGTTCCCTTAAAGTGCCCAGCCTCAGGCCTCCGGCCAGACACACCTGTCAGATATGATGATGATTCCTGAGAATCTTACTTCATCATATGAAAGAAAAGGTTCTTCCAATCCCAAAGGATCAGCCACACACCCAGGACCAATTATAACTTAGCTCCTACCCAAAATACATGCTACAGCCAATTCTTATTAACTAAGCTAAAATTTATTAAAAAAGAAAAGAGAGAGAGTGTTGGTTAAAAGATTAATCTACAGACAGACTTGAATTCAATTCTTGAGGTTCAGATACACAGCAGAGATGAGCTTGTAGTTGCCAAAAGTCCTTTTAGAAATAGTCCAGAGGTTATAGTCCAATTTCCATATTCAGGGTGGCTCCAGTCAATGACTGGGGATCTCAATCCTTATGGCTTAAGGTTTCCCCCTCTTGAAACCCAAAGCAGATCTGAGATGAAGCAGGATCATGTCCCAGGGTTCTTATACATTTCCAGCAGCCTTTCGGCCTGAGAAAACAATAGGCTCAACTCCTTCTCCCAAACATCCTGGCAATTAGCACAGAGTAATTTATCCATTAAACAGTCAGATACAGGTTAGCACAACCTTCAAAGAGACACAGAGACAATAATACTATTTCGCTCAAGTATCATCATATTAATATTCCTTTTTTGATCTTTGAATTAAAACTCTAGCAATAGACAAGACTTGTTTGCTGACATCACAAGACCTGAGCAAACATCTCCCCTTCTACCTCTAACAATGCAGACTTGCATTTCAAAGCTCTAGTCATTTACAGATCTTCCTAACCCGTCCTCAAGGTTCACCCATGGGTCAGGTCAGTCTATGAGTTAATTAACTCTTTCTGGCCCTTTCACCTTTCAATGAGATGATATATCACACTCATAACGTCACCTTCTGACCTTCGAGTCTGAGAGTCGAAGAACCGGGGCGCTGAGCAAACTGGCATAAGCACAACATGCGCTGCTGGGCGCCGTGACAAGAGGGCCAGGCTAGTGCCCGTTTCTGGGCCCGGCAGCCGTTTGCCTTCACCCCAGAGCTCCAGTCCCTTCGTATCCCACACTGCACCGAGCTCAGCAACGAAGCCAAGCACAGTGGGATACCCACCCCGAATGCCATGCGCTTACTCCACCCGGAGTCCTAGCCGTGTAGACCGGCTGATCCGGGTTAATCAGAAACCAGCTGACTGTGTGTACGCAGTCCGTGCCTGCCGCCTCCTCCGGACAGCTCGCCCGCCAGAACTCAGTGCGAATGGAACCGCTCGGTGTAGACGAGGCTGGAGACTCTGCCTGGTATCCAGGAGGAGTCGGCGCTGAGCCAGGGCTTGCAGGGAGAGTTGGTCTGCGGATTGGGGGGGGGTGTTAGCCCCAGCGGGAATCGCTTGAGAAAGCAGCGCAGCAGAACCACAGAGGCCAAGCAGGGCAGCTTCACCCACTGCTTCCCCTCGCACCCCCAGGCGCGGCGTGGTGCCAGGCTGGGGTTCAGAGCTGTCCGAGCTCCATGGCACAACTGAATGGAAGGCAGAAGATGTGGCTTGGAATGGCAGGGGCCTTGGGGTGCTGAACTGCTCCAGCTGCCCCAATAGCTGGGGGCGGGGGGGGCTTGCTTCACACACACCCTCCCAAAATGGCCAGGACGGGGCTGTTCCCTCCAGCGGTGGTTGATTTCCCCGTTGCTTTGTCCGAGGTCTGGTGGGAGTTTGGGCGGGAGCCACAGGGTGTTGGCAAAGGCTTTGGAGGTGCAGTGTGGCCAAGTCTTGCCGTGGCTAAAGCCTCAGCTCCCGGAGTCCTGTGATTACAGGAGAATCTTGGCCCTGCAAAGCTTGGAACCAGGGGGTGAATGGGAAGAACCCGGCACTTCCCGGGGGTTGAATTCTCATGGATTTGTAGCTGATCTCATGGCAGGTTGGGTCACGTGGGGTTAGCAGCGTTAAACTACAGCGCGGTCAGTGATGAGAAAAATCTTCCCAAGTCCAAGAGCCGTCGGGCAGCTGAACAGCCCCTGAAAGGCACCATGGCTGAAATGGGGGTGCGGGGCAGCGGGGGGGGACCCCAGGGGTGGCATGAGAGGAGTGCGGGATCTCTCCCCCTCTGCGTGGGGGTAAAGCAGAAAGCGTCATGGTTTGTGGGGGGGGCGGTGACAGCTGCCCCCTCCCCATTCCTCTTCCCCCCCATTCCAGCCCCCCACAGAGACAGGCTTCCCCAGCTCCCCAGAGCATCCATTTCTCTTTCATGGGGATATGAAAACCCGTAGCTTTCTGCAGCCCCGTTGGCCTCCTCGGCGCGCGCCCGTGTGTGTGTCTGGAATGAGCTCGGATGACTAACCTTGCCCTTCCTTCTTTCTCTCCCTCCCCCATGCCCCCCCACCTCTCTCTTCTCTCCCCTTCTCCGCTGCTCTCAGCCGGTCCCAGCTCTGCAGCCTGTTCAGTACTCTGCCAGCTCCTGCCCCCAGGTCCTCCTGCCCGTGTCTCCGCCCCAGCAGTACAACATGGTATAACCCGTGTCTGTCCCGTGTGTGCCGTGTCTGTGTTGTGCGAGCTTTGCTAACCCGGGCTGTTCTGCAGGGCCCGACTCTCCGGGAGGGGGCTAGCGCCAGGGCAGGCGGGTTGCAGGCAGTAGCCCTGGTGGCTTGTGTTAAATGCGCCTTGAGAAGCAGGTGTGGACTCCCAGGCGGCGCCAGTCTGAGCATGCTCACCCCCCGTCCCATCGCCCCGTGCTTCGGCCCCAGGACCCCCAGCCCCCCCTGGGGCTGTCTCGCAGGGCGTGCTGGGAAAGGAGAGCACCGCGTGCTAGGAGGGAGTGGACGCGCTCCCTTACGCAGCAGTGAGCAGGTGGCGCTCGAGCAAGGGAAAGAGGACGGAGGGGCTGCACCAGCATTCGGGGGTCATTTTGCAAATGCTTGATGTCTGGATTCCCAAAGCAGCCAGCGGGTGCTGCCTGTCAAGCTACTGACTGACTGACTGCACGAGCACCATCGGACCTGTGCCCGGTCGCCTCCGTCCACGCGCTCCGGTCCTGTCCCGGTCTTTGCAGGTGCTCGGCTGGGAACAGTTCTGGAGGCAGCATTGCAGGCTGCGAGCAGCAGCGACCAGCTGCCCTTTGGCTCTGCAGTGTGCGGCGTTAGCCTGGGGCGGGCTGGGGCTGCCAGGGCAAGATGCGGGGAGGGGTCTGAACTTTAGGGCAGGCCCCGAGGCCATAAGAACTCGGGGAGGGGGGAGCAGCTTCACGTCCTCGCTGTTGGCATGACCCAGAGACACCGTTGCCCATGCTCTGTTCTCCTTCTCCCTCCGCCTGCAGGCCGAAGAGCTCAGCTCCCCCTTTGGGCAGATCAGCCTCAGCCGTCAGGGCTCCACAGACGCTCCGGACCCATCCTCGGCCATGTTCCAGCCGCCCCTCATCTCCCAGCATCCTCAGCAGACGGGATTCATCATGGCGTCCCCGGGACAGCCCCTCCCCGCCTCCAGCTACTCCACCTCGGGCCACACGGCCCCCGCTCAGCAAGTCCTGCAGCCCCAGGGCTATCTGCAGCCTCCCCAGCAAGTAAGCAGCAGGGGCTGGGACCGAGGCCAGCGCCCGGTGTTGGGGTGAAGTGGGGGGCACCCCCTGGGAACGTTGGGACTCAGCCTGCATCCTTTGCGCTGGCTACCAGGGGTATTGCAGTGTCACAGCCGGGCCTGCTGCAGAGACGGTCCCTGCCCCACAGCGCTCGCTGTCTCGGGGTCTGCACGGGAAGGCTAGACGGGTAGGAATTACGGTGTGACTGTGACCTCCTGTCGTTTACCAGGGGGACGTTCTCGGGCCAGGTCTGCACTCAGACTCCGTGGCGCAGCGGTTGTTCAGGGCTGGGATGAGCTCAGAACCAACAGAGCTTTGCCAGCAAAGCCCCAGTGCAGACCCAGGGCTGGAATAGGCTGTATCGTTGTGAAGCTACCCGCTGTGTCCACGCTTGGGAGGCTTGGCCAGCATAGCTCTGCCGGCAAAACCTTCCAAGCATAGACCCAGCCTTACTCTGCTATGGGGGGGCCTTTTCTGGGTTCAGTTTATAGAAGGAGGTTAAGCTAAACCGGAAACCCCCCAACTTTTACTCCCAAATAAAAGCGTCTGCCCGGCGAATTCTAACTGCACCATAATCAGTCAGGCTTTCGAGTATAGGCCAAGCCTTGGAGATAGGCCTACGGGTACTTGCGTGGGCAGCAAAACTTTGGTGACGGGCTCTTGTATCTAGTTCTAACATGACCCAACGGCTGGACGTTGAATCCTGGCATATTAAGACTGGAAATGGGACATTTTGACCAGTGATGGGAATGAACCATCGGGGCAACTTGCCGAGGGATGTGGCGGGTTCTCTGGCCCTGGCGGTTTTAAATCAAGAGCCATGGATGGTTTTTCTACAAGAACAGCTGTAGTTCAACCAGGAATTCTTTCAGGAAAGTCCCAGAGCCTCTGTTATCCGGAGGTGGGACTAGCCCATGAAAGACGAGAGACATTGGGGTGGAGCGTAAGAGAGGACGCTGGTCAGCATCCATTGGGAAGGGGATTCTCCTTCACTTCCTGTCCTACGCTCTTGCCCAGCGTGGTGCTGAGCAGTGTATCACCCCCAGAGATGGCTGCAATCTGAGGGGGGGGGTGACAGGATCCCTGCGTCCAGGTCAGAGAGAATCCCAGGTACCGCGGGGCTCTCGAACGTAGCAGAGGAAGGTGGAACGCGAACCGGCGGCTGGAAGGTGAAACCAGCCCCGTTCCGGTTGGCAGAAGGGCCCTGCTGTTTAGCAGGGCGGGTGATGAGCTCTTGGAAGCGACGGCCAAGGGGAGCGGGCGGGTCTCCCCCTCTGGATGGCTCCACAGCCAGCCTGGCTGGAAGATGCTTTAGTCGAACGCGTTGCACAGGGTCACTGGGTGACGTGCTGGCCTGTGATCTCTACACTGACGCGCTAACGGGCTCGTCTAGCCTCACGCTCTAGGGATCTCTAAAGAAACAGCGTAAGGCCCCGGCAGGGCTCTGGGGCCCGGCGTGGGGAGGAGCTGGGGCCTCCCGAACCTGGGCTGCTGGGTGAACAGCAGCAAGAGACCAACTAACCGTATCCCCCTGCCCTTCCCCTTCCCCTTCCCAACACACACCCAGTGCCCATCGCACGCCCGCAGGCTGCAGCCCTGGCTCTGGCTCTCGGCCCTGGCGAGGCAGCTTCGTGAGCTCGCAGGTGGGGGCTCGTTCCTCTCTAGCAGCGGGAGTCCTGGGGGGGCCGGGCTGGGCAGGGCAGAAAGCCTGGGGCTCCGTTACTCAGGGCGGCTCCATTTACCCCCCACTTTCTCTGTTCTGTTAGATTCAGGTTTCCTACTACCCGCCCGGGCAGTATCCAAGCTCCAGCCAGCAATACAGACCTCTCAGCCACCCAGTGGCCTACAGTCCCCAGCGCAATCAGCAGCTCCCGCAGCCTTCACAACAGCCGGGTAAGGGGCTCGGGCAGGGAGCAGCCGGGGCTGGGCAGCGGGGGGGTCTGAGCCCTTCTGCCCTTTTCCGAGCTGCTTCCACCCGGTGCCAGATTAATAGTCTGGGCACAGGGCTTGTGCTCCCCAGGCCTCGTCTATCTGCCCACTCACCGCAGTTACTCTTCACTGGCTCCAGAATGTTTCTCTGGGTTGGAGACGGCGGCACAGCGAATCCTCTTTCTCGCTGCCTGGCACCGCGGTGGGCTTTGTTCACACACTCAGGGGCCCACCACCAGCCAGATTTGGGGTTGGGCAGGGATTTCCCCCCAGCTCAGATTGGCAAGGGGAGCGGGGGTGGGGGACGGTTCCGACAGTGTGGGGGGCAGGTGCTCGGCTTGGCAAGTCTCACCTATCCAATTCCCTGTGATGTCCATGGCCTCAGGCCTTGGTGGTACCTGGGTCTCCCCTGTTCTTAGCCTTGGGCTCACAGCTCAGTTTCCTGGGGGCTGAAATGTGTCCGTCTGACTAAACCCTTTGGCATTGACAGGAGTGCAGGGTGTGTGCTATGCAGGAGCCCAGCCGGGTGAGCCAATGGTCCCATGTGGCCTTTAAGGCTGTGAACCAGGAGGAGTTTCTACCCTCTGTCTCAGCCCAGAAGCCTTGTGTCCCGCGGGTCTCCCCGCTCCCACCCCCGCTGGCGTTTCACCTTTAGTTTTGGTGTTTATCACCTGAACGCAAGAAAGAGCTTTAAAGCCTGTTTGTTAACGCATGAGAAGAACACTCAGAACTGGCTGAGTTTTTATAGCTGGAGTTTTTCCATCCAGCCTGCGGGACTCTCTGCCACAAGATAGCGTAAAACCTCTCCTGCTCAGGCATAAACCAACTGGAAGAGGCAGTGTGACCTAGTGGGAAGAGCGCTGGACTGGGAGTCAGGAGCCCTGGGTTCTCTTCCCAGCTCCGTCACTGACCAGACGGGTGTCACTGGGCAAGTCGCAGCCCCTCCCTGTGCCTCAGTTTCCCTATCTGTAGAATGGGGAGAATAATACTGCCGCCCTTTGTAACGTGCGCTGCGAGCTGCTGATGGAAAGAGCAAGAGAACAGCTAGGAATACTGGGGGGGGGAGGTTGGAACTCTCTCTGGGGTCGGGGTAGAAATACTGTAGTGCCTGTCGCAGGGGTCTGTCCTGCTCACGGGTTTGTGCCACGGGGCATCCTCGCTGCAGAGCCTTTCCTGGCTGCAGCTGGGGTGCGGGGCGTGAACGTGAACGAAGGGACCCGAGCTGCGTCACTGGCGTTCAGCGGCGCCCCAGAGACGCGCTTACATCCCGCCCCTGTCCCGCAGCAGGTTTACAGCCAATGATGTCCAACCAGCAGCAGACGTTCCAGGGCATGATGGGAGTCCAGCCGTCCCAGACTCCCGGCCTCCTCAACAATCAGAGGAGCAACATGGGGAGCCAGATGCAAAGCATGCTGGGAGTCCAGCAGCCGCAGACCTCCGGTCTCCTCAGCAATCAAAGAGGCAGCATGGGAAACCAGATGCAAGGCCTGATGGTCCAGTACACGGCACTGCCCTCGTACCAGGTGGGTAGCGGGGCAGCGCTCAGAGGACGCGTGACACAACTCCGGGGCTGACCCCAGCCCAGCTGGACCCCAGCGTCAGCCTGGGCTCACGGGCGAGGGAACCCCCCTGCGTGTCGCTCCCGCCACTCCCACGTGCCGCCCCAAGAGCCAGCCTGGGGGATCGGGCAGGGCCAGGCCGGTGTGTGAGCCCTGACGTCTGAGCGCTGCCCCCGTGCCAGTTTCCAGGGTAACCGGGTATTAATAGTCACAGCGGGAGCAGCTAAATTAATCTAGCTCCTGAAATAATCCGGAGCAGGGGGTGTGAACTGGAGGCTGGGCGCATAATGCGGCTGCACAGACGGGGTCCCCCAGAAGCCTGCTCTCCCGGCCTTGCTTCTAATACCCACGGGTGTTCTCATTCCCCGGCGGTGGCGTGAACCCGGCACTCCCTCCCCGTGCTGGGCAGGGTGAGAGGCCCTGTGCGAAAGGCCCTGACGCTGGGGGCTCGGGGTGTGGGCAGAGCCAGTTCCAGACCAGAATGCCTGGGCTCTCCGTCGGCATCTCCCTAGCAATGGGCCTTTCACCCCGTCCCTAGCAAGGCTGCCCCCAGGCTGGTGTGGACTCTCTCGCGTTCCTCCTTTGCTTCTGGTCCCCGGGTGGGAGCGCCACCTCCTCCAGTGCTGCTCCCCATGGCTCCCCTCCCCTTCTCGGCACAGGTCCCGGTGGCTAGCGAGTCGCAGGGGGTGGTCCAGCAGCCGTTCCAGCAGCCGGTGCTGGTGTCCGCCAGCCAGTCAGTGCAGGGAGGGCTGCAGTCCGGCGGGATGCCGGTCTATTACAGTGTCATCCCCACAGCCCAGCAGAACGGCACCAGGTAAGGGAAGCAGCGTCTCCGGCCTGCCTCTGCTTGGAGAGCGAGGGGCCCTGGTGCCTGCGGGGGCAGCTCAACGCGCTCTGCACGTGGGGGGCAGGCGGGGGGTGGTTGCTGCCCTTGGTCAAAGGAGAGAGTATCAGCAAGGCCGGGGGGAGGGGTGGCGTTTGCTGCTGGGGCAGCACCATTCTGGGCAGTGGGGGGTGACCGGGGCGCACTTAGGGGGCTGCGTTTGGCCTCTCCTGCCCCAGGCTCTTAGGCGCGGCTGCTGAGGAGCAGAGGGTTTCGCTCCTTCCAAGGCAGGCCTGTCGCCCACATGCCCAGGCTGTGATGTCCTCGGGCAGCGCCGAGCCAGGGCGGGCGGTGCCCTGCTGCTGGAGTGCCACCCCGGATGCCCCTGGGTGGCAGCGTGCCCAGGCCTGGTTCAGCGCGGGAGGGTGCAGGGCAGGTGATGCGCTGGGGTCCCCACCCGAGGAGTCGGGGCATCAGCATCGCCAGAGTTTCCTTTCTCCCAGCCGTTGTGTGGTGCTGCTCCCCAGAACCGGCTGCACCGAGCGGGCCTGTGAGACAGGAGCCAGCCCAGGGGGAGCTGCCCCGAGTCCCCGTGCGTCTGCAGTGCGGGCAGGTGGCCCCAGCACAAACGGGTGCAGTCGCCCAGCCCATGTTGGGGAGAAGCTGCCTCTCAAAGGCAGGGGTGGGGAAATGCAGCTCTGACGCCTCACTGCAGCTCTCTCCTCCCGGCAGCCCCTCGGTCGGGTACCTGCAGCCTCCCGGCTCCGAGCAGTATCAGATGCCCCAGTCTCCCTCGCCCTGCAGCCCGCCACAGATGCAGCAGCAGTATTCGGGTAAGGAGAGAGCACCCTGCCCCTTGGCGTCCTAGCCCAGGAGGGGCTGGCTCTCTGGGGGGGGTTGGTAAGGCACAGCTGAGCCCCCCCACCCCCTCCGACCCAGGCCAAGGGAAGCGGTTGGTGGCTCCTGTGAACTGAGTCAGGTGGGTCTCAGCCCAGTTGCACGTCCCTGCGGTTATCAGCAGACGAGCCGAGGCCGGGCTGGGGCCATCAGCAGACGAGCCGAGGCCGGGCTGGGGCCATCAGCAGACGAGCCGAGGCCGGGCTGGGGCCATCAGCAGACGAGCCGAGGCCGAGGCCGGGCTGGGGCCATCAGCAGACGAGCCGAGGCCGGGCTGGGGCCATCAGCAGACGAGCCGAGGCCGGGCTGTGGGGCAGGCAGCCCCGCTGCTGCGCCTGCTCCGGGGGAGGCGCTGGGCGGCCAGGCCTCCCGCCACCAGGGCCCTGTTCGGAAATTGGAGGGGGAGACGGAGGCAGCTCAGTGTTCGGACGCTCTGGGATGGACAGAGCATTTGCCTAGAGAACGAGGCCCCTGGGGAGGGGGGCTGCTCCGTGCGCACAGCCCAGCTCTGTGCCTCCCCCGCGGTGGCTGGGAGTGGTGCCCAGGGGCCCTGCTCTGCCTGAGGCTAGCGGCCCCCGCCCGTGGGCTAGCCAGGGCCAGCTGGGCTCTTCCCGGCCCTCGCGTGCCCTCTGCTGGGAGCACCAGGTATTGCAGCCTTGAGATGGCTGGAATCAAGCTTTTAAAATTGTGGTGCAGGGTCACCCAAGTGCAGGCTGAGGCCCCGGAGCTCCTGGTTTCCACTGCGGGCGGGCACAGCGGGGGTGATGGGGGCGCAGTGCCAGGCATGCAGAGAGGAGGAATACGGGTGCCATGCCAGATGCAGGGGAGCATGGAGGTGCATTGTGAAGCATGGGGATAGGATTGGAGTGCAGTGCCAGCCACTGGGAAGGATTGGGGTGCGGTGCCAGGCTGTGACGAAGTAGGAATGTTCTTAATGTTTTCTTTGAATGCTGAGTGGGGAGCATTGACCTGGGAAGGTTGCAGGGGAGTTTTGCTGGGACTGGCTGCATTGGGGATGGGAGACTTTCCCTGAGGGAGGAGACCTGAGCAGGTAACAGGAGACCCCAGGACGGGGGTTGGAGGGCAGGTGACACCTTTGCCCGGGACACTGGACAAAGGCTGGGGGAGGAGCCAGGGGGAGGCTGAGATGGCTGGAGGGCGTTTCAGTTTGGAGCTGGCTGGGAAAAGGGAGGGGAGCTCAGATGGGGCTCTGGCCTCCCTGGGGCCCCCCAAGATGGACCTGACTGAGGGGGTCCTGTTGTCTGTACCTGCAAGACCTGTCCTGGACTGTGTTCCTGTCGGCTAAATAAACCTGCTGGCTGAGAGTCCCGGTGAATCGCAGGGAGCTGGGGGTGCAGGGCCTTGTCTCCCCCACACGCTGTGCAGTAAGTGACTGGGGAGCAGTAAAACGAAGGCGGGATAACGAGGACCAGGCCTGCTGAAGGCTCAGAGAGGGACGGTTTCAGGGGGCGATTAACCCCTGGGAATGTGTGACCAGCGAGAAGGACTTTGCAGTACCAGGGTCCCCCGGGGGACTGCAGCGAGCGGTCCAGGGGCGGAGGAGTCTGCAGCTCGACCCTGGCAGAGCGGTGGTGACCTCGAGAAGGGCTGGCACACTCGGGGTCTCCCTGGAAACTGTGGGGAGCGGCGAGCACACAGGCCTGCGAGTGGCCAGCAAGGAGACGTCTAGCAAGCACCTGAAGAGCGACCTGGTGGAGCTGTGCAGGCAGAGGAGGCCACGCACTGGGAGGCTCACCAAAGAGCAGCTGATGGCCCAGCTGGAGGAGGGGGACCGATCGGATGAACCGATCCCTGTCTCTGAGGGGAGCAGCCCGGCAGATGCAGTGTAGGCACCGGTGTCTGTTCCAGCTGGGAGTGGTCAGATGGCTGAGGAGGGCTTCCCGAGACCCCTCCTACCTATGCCTAGGGGAAGGGCTGGGAGGAGCCCAGAGAATACCGAGGGCACCGTGACCCCCCCGGCCAGCAGGGGATCGTCCTGGCGGAGCTCCCCGTCGCTGGAGTTGAGGCGGCTAGAACTGGAGAAGGAGATAAGGCTGAAAGAGCTGGAGTTGAGGCAGCAGTAACTGATGGAGGAGTGAGCAGATCAGGAGAAACAGAGACAGCATGAGCTGGAGTTGGCCAAGCTGAGGAGCAGCGGGCCCCCGGCTGCAGTGAGTGATGGGAGACCCAGGACTGCATGGAGATTTGACAAGGGCGTCCTGGCCCAGCGTAAGGAAGGGGAGGACATAGATGACTTCCTGAATGCCTGCGAGCTGCACCGGTTTGACCGAGCAGACAGGCTCCAGTTTCTCACCTCCTTACTGGACCCCAAAGCCGTGGCAATGTACAGCCGAACGAAAGGGGCGGAGGCGGGGGACTATGGACTGTTCAAGAAGGCCCTGCTCCGTGAGTTTGGGCTGACTCTCGAGATGTACCGGGAAAGGTTCTGGAGTGAGCGTAAAACCCCTGAGGTCACATATCTAGAACTGGCCTCCGGAGGTGGGGATACGCCCACAAGTGGGGCCCAGCTAGGGAGGACGTGCTTAACCTAATGGTACCGGAGCAACTGTCTGAACAGTGCCCGTCCGACTGAGGCTGTGGTTAGTGGACAAAAAGCCAGAGGACCCACGACACGCAGGTCAGGCTGGCCGACGAGTTTGTGAACAGCCGGTCGGGGGTGGCAGGGGGGAGTCCCAAAGGAGCAGGTCATGATGCAGAGAGTCACCCTGGGACCTCCCAAAGGGGGAACAGAGAGAATCCCCTCCCAAAGGGAACATCCGGCGTCAGGACCAACCGATCGACTCGAGGAGGCCAGCGGGACATGACCTGCTATTACTGTGGCCAAAGAGGCCACATTCGGAGCCAGTGACCCAGGCTCAAGGACAGACTAAGCAGATCGAACCCACACAGGGTTAACTGGGTAGGGATCCAGCCGCATGAGGGGCCGGCTTCCCAGGCAAGGGGGGCTGACAGCTTCCCAACTGCTCAGGAGGGAGGAGGGCCCCAGGCCAGCTTCTCTGGGGAGCTGGATGCTCCGGACACAAGGTTCTCCGTCTGCAGGGTGGGCACAGGGCTGTCCCTGTGGAGCGAGTGCCTTGTTCCCCTGGAGGTGGATGGGAGGAAAGTCTATGGACACTGGGACACAGGCGCTGAGGTGACGCTGGCCCGGCCCGAGGTGGTAGCCCCAGATCAGGTGATACCCAACACCTTCCTGACCCGGATAGGGGTGAGCAGGACCCCATCCAAGGTGCCCATGGCGAGGGTGCATCTGAAATGGGGGGGTCAAGGAGGGCCCCAAGGAAGTGGGGGTGCACCACCATTTGCCCACTGAGGTGTTGATGGGGGGGACCTAGGGGACTGGCCAAGCAACCCCCAGAATGCCCTGGGCATGACCCGTAGCCAGAGCCGGCGAGGGGCACTGCGCCCTGACCGCGGGGAGGGTACCTTGCCCAAGGCGCAGGACCCTGACCTGGTGGGGAGGGAACGCCCAGAGACACGGCTCAAGGAGGCTGCGGCTTCAGACCCAGCTGGTGAGAGAGAGCAGGTCCCCATCCCTGCCCCAGCTGCTGAGTTCCAGGCCGAGTTACAGACAGATCCCTCCTTGTGGAAGCTAAGGGACCTGGCCGACCTCGGTGGGGTACAGACCATGGGGAGAGGTGGTCGGAAAAGGCTCCTGTGGGAGAAGGGGTTCCTGTACTGAGAATGGGCTTCCCCAGGGAAAATGGAGTCGGGGGGATCAGGAGGCAGCGGGTGGTACCCCGGAAGTGTTGCCGCCAGCCGCTGTACCTGGCCCATGACATCCCCCTCGCAGGGCACCAGGGAATTCAGGCACCAGGCAGAGGCCTGGGGTCTTTACCCATGTCCGGCAGCGCTGCCGCTCCTGTGACCCCTGCCAGAGGGTGCGGAAGTCCCAGGACAAGGGGAAAACGGTTTTCCCATGTGGGGTGCAGGAGGTGCGAACCACAGAGTGGGGTTGGAGGGCAGGTGACACCCTCTGCCCGGGACACTGGACAAAGGGTGGGGGAGGAGCCGGGGGGAGGCTGAGATGGCTGGAGGGAGTTTCAGTTGGGAGCTGGCTGGGAAAAGGGAGGGGAGCCCAGATGGGGCTCTGGCCTCCCTGCCCCCCTCCCCCCCATGGACCTAACTGAGGGGTCCTGTTGTCTGTACCTGCAAGACCTGTCCTGGACTGTGTTCCTGTCGTCTAATAAACCTTCTGTTTTATTGGCTGGCTGAGAGTCACGGTGAATCACAGGTAGCCGGGGTTGCAGGGCCTCATCTCCCCGACACTCCATGACACAGCGCAGGGAAGGATTGGGGTGCACTGCTAGGCATGGAGATGCAGTGCCAGGCACAGGGGAGGATTGGGGTGCAGTGCCAGGCATGGAGATGCAGTGCCAGCCACCAGGGGGATGGGGTGCAGTGCCAGGCACAGGGAAGGATTGGGGTGCAGTGCCAGGCATGGAGATGCAGTGCCAGCCACCAGGGGGATGGGGTGCAGTGCCAGGCATGGAGATGCAGTGCCAGGCACAGGGAAGGATTGGGGTGCAGTGCCAGGCATGGAGATGCAGTGCCAGCCACCAGGGGGATGGGGTGCAGTGCCAGGCATGGAGATGCAGTGTCAGCCACAGGGAAAGATTGGGTGCAGTGTCAGGCATAGAGATGCAGTGCCAGCCATCGGGGGATGGGGTGCAGTGCCAGGCACAGGGAAGGATTGGGGTGCAGTGTCAGGCATGGAGATGCAGTGCCAGGCACAGGGAAAGATTGGGGTGCAGTGTCAGGCATAGAGATGCAGTGACAGCCACCAGGGGGATGGGGTGCAGTGCCAGGCATGGAGATGCAGTGCCAGCCACAGGGAAGGATTGGGGTGCAGTGCTAGGCATGGAGATGCAGTGCCAGGCACAGGGAAGGATTGGGGTGCAGTGCCAGGCATGGAGATGCAGTGCCAGCCACCAGGGGGATGGGGTGCAGTGCCAGGCACGGTCCCCCGGAAAGCCCCTGCACCACCAGGTGGAGGTTTCTGTAGCCGGGGGGGCTGCTCTGATGTGAGCGCCCCTGGCCTGGCTGGGGGCCAGGGGGTGCCAGTCCCAGTGTTGTGACCCTGGGAGCTCCCGTCCCAGCCGCCGTCTCCTCTTGGCAGGGGTGTCTCCGTCGGGGCCCGGCGTGGTCGTGATGCAGCTGAACGTGCCCAGCGGCCCCCAGCCCCCGCAGAACCCTCCCGTGGTGCAGTGGAGCCACTGTAAATACTATGGCCTCGACCAGCGGGGGCAGAAGCCGGGGGACCTGTACAGCCCAGACACCAGCGCCCAGGTACAGGGCGGGGGGGGCCCAGGCACTAGCCCAATGCCGGGGGGGCTGGGGGTTGGATTCAGCCCCTTGCAGAGAGCCAGCTCAGCACGTCCCCTTGGGGTGGGGGTAGGGGGCTCGGGGCCCTATCCGTGCGCCTAACCCTTTCCCCCGTCTCCAGGCCAGCACCCAGCTAACCAGCCCCATCACGTCCCCCACTCAGTCCCCGACGCCGTCTCCCGTGACCAACCTCAACAGCGTCTGCACAGGGCTCAGCCCGCTGCCAGTCCTCACGCAGTTCCCCCGGCCCGTGGGCCCAGCACAAGGTGAGACGGGCTGCGGGGAGTTCCGAGGGGCCCGGGCCCACGGCATGGGGTGGGCCTGACAGGTGCATTGTGGGCGTTTGCATCTGCACAGTGGGCCCTTGGCCTGGCCCCCTGGGGAGGCGCCAGTGGCCAGAGAGTGAACCCTGACCTGCCGGGGCAGCCTCCGAATGTCACTGGGTAGAGCCTGGCGCTCTGGGGGCGGAGCCTGGCTCCCCATGGGGCGGGGCCAACTGTTGCAGGGGCGGGGCCTGGCTCCCCATGGGGTGGGGCCAACTGTTGCAGGGGCGGAGCCTGGCTCCCCATGGGGTGGGGCCAGCTGTTGCAGGGGGCAGGGCCAGCTGTTGCAGGGGGTGGAGCCTGGTGCCCCAGGGGGCGGGGCCAGCTGTTGTAGGGGGCGGAACCCGGGCAGGGCCTGCTGGTCAGCTGTTACAGGACCCACCAGATGAGTTATTTCCATAGCATCAGTTGCCTCCGCACGTCCTCCCCACCTCTCCATCCTGTGCCAGTGAGACCGGTGCCCAGAGAGGAGGCCTCGCCCCCTTGCTGCCCCTACCTCTGCTCACGGGCACGACTGCGGCAGAGCAGACGCGCGCGTCCCTGGCAGGACTGTCTCCTGGGGGGTTCCGCAGCGCTGCACCCCCCGCCCCAGTACCCCCAAACCTCTGCCCCAGTACCCCCAAACCTCTGCCCCCCACCCCAGTACCCCCAAACCTCTGCTTCTGCTTTCCAGGCGACGGGCGCTACTCTCTGCTGGGCCAGCCGCTGCAGTACAACCTCTCCATCTGCCCTCCTCCTCTGCTGCCCAGCCAGTCCAACTACAGCGCGCACCAGGTAGGGGGACTGCGGCCGCCAGCCCAGAGGCAGGCTGGGGCCCCCCACCGCTGCCAGTGCTCCTCCTGGCCCCCGACGTCGGCTGGCAGCGTTGCCATTGCCCGGGCTGAGATCCGGAGGAGTGGGGGGGCTCGTGAATGGTCTTCCGTGTTCGGATTCGAGGGCTCTTTGGGGGACGCAGAGCTTGGGGGGCTCCACAGAGGGAGCTGCTCCCTGAGCACTTTAATACAATCCCTATGGGTCTGTCTGCGGCACCAGCCCACCCTCGGGGCAGGGGCTCGCTGGCCTGGCGTCGCCGATGCTGTAGCCAGAATTGGACAGGGGAAGCCAGACCTGAGTCCCAAGGTGGGGAAACAGGAGACGTTTGTCACTGCCTGTGGATTTTCGACATAAAACGCTGGTTTTGTCAAACTCAAAACCTGGAAAAAGTCCTGCCCACCACGCCCAGTTACCCCGTGGAACTCATTGCCGGGCACGTTGGGAAGGCCAAGAGTCTAAGTGGGTTCGGAGTTCGCGGCGGACGGGTCCATCCGTGGCTGTTAGCCAAGATGGTGAGGGATGGAAGCCCAGGCTCTGTGTCCCCCAAGCCTCTGCCTGCCCGGAGCTGGGACTGGACGCCAGGGGCTCACTCACTGACTGCCTGTTCGGGTCAGTCTCTCGGAAGCATCCGGCATTTGGATCTGGGAAAGGAACAAGCTTTGAAACTGCAGAATTTCCCACCTACCTGTGAAAAACCCCAACAACCTCCCCCCCTTCCGACTCCAGCCACTGGGGTCCCAGCCACCTTTGCCCCTCAGAAAGAAGCAAAATGTGGGGGGTGAGCCCCGGTTTCCCCTCCCTCAGGCCAGGCGAGTGAGCCAGTCCCCCCGGAGCGTGGCCCTTTGCAGACCTAGGCCCTGGCTGGTGCAGCGGGACGCGCCACGTGCTGCCGGATCGGGGCCCTAGCCCAGTGCCCACGGCCCGTCTCTGAGGCTGCTGACAGCAGTCCGGCTGCATTCCCATGTGACCGTCACGTCCGCGCCGAGCGTCCTGCAGCGTCTCCCCCGAGATGGAGACGGCACAGGGAGCAAGCCGCTTCCTCGCTCCCTGGCCCGGGCGTGCAGGCTGGAAACGGGCCCCTGGGTGCCCTGAGCTCGGCTGCACCGGGGGCTGGGGAACCGTTGTGGTTGAACCCCAGAAAGGCCAGAGTGAGGGGTCCTGGCTCTGAACACGAGCTGGGCTGTATCCTGTGCTCCTGTTGTCCAATAAACCTTCTGTTTTACTGGCTGGCTGAGAGTCACTGAGTCCCAGGAAGAGGGGTGCAGGGCCGGACTCCCCCACACTCCGTGACACGGTTGTGCTCTGGGCGGGTGGGCACGCTGGCCAAGGGGCTCCCAGCTGCTCTGCGGGACGGGACGGCTTCTCCGGGTGACTCTGTTTTCACTCTTCCAGGGCCAGACAGGGATGAAACACGGAAACCGGGGCAAGAGACAGGCCCTCAAGTCAGCGTCCACCGACCTCGGCACAAGCGACGTAGGCAAGTGACCTCGGGGGCTGCTCACGCCCACCCGCGCCAGCCCAGCCTCCCAGTCGCCTGCCGAGGGCGCGGTTTGAGCCCTTGTCACTGGGCAGACGGGACCCGCGGGGCACTAGAGAGGAGAGACGCCTGGTCCAAAGTGCTGCCCACAAGCCCCCTTGGAGAGTGTGGGCGCTGGCAGCAGAGAGGCCACCGGGCCTCCCCCACTGGCCCTCTCTGCCCCCCACGGGCCCTGTGGTCACCTGGCTGAGCTGCATCCAGCGGCTGGAGGACTCCTGGGTTCTGTTCCCAGCTCGGGGAGGGGAGGGGAGTCTAGTGGTTAGAGCAGAGCTCCCTCTCTCTGCCTGTTTCCCCACCTCGATAATAGCGGGGTGACGCCGCCCGCTGCCCTGGGGCTGGGAGGGTTAGTGCTTTGAGATCCCCCAGCTGAAGCTGCGCATTGGGCCTGGTGGATGGTTCTCTCCAAACGCCCCGGGGCAGACGGTGCTCAGCCGCCCCCCAGGGGAGCACAATCAGCACTTGCTAATTGGGGACAGGCTGCGAGGCAGTGTCCTTCCACGGGGCTCAGGGGAGGCTTAACCCCCCCCCGCGTTAAACAGCTGCAGCAGTGCCTGGCAGGCTGTTAAAGCGAGCCCCCCCTCGGGCAGGGAGGGGCCGGGGGATCTGTTACAGGCTGGTTTAATATTAGCACAGAATTCAGTCTGCTGGGACCTGCCGCTCACCCCCGCCTGGCTCCCGGAGCCAGAGCCGCGGCCGCGACACCCTCTGTGCCCTGACAGCTGCAGCGCACGGGCAGCTCGGCCTGCGGGCGCAGCCCGGGCACCACCCGGCTCTGCCCCCTGCTTGGGGCTGGCACAGGCGGGTGCGGTTCAGTTCTGGGCAGGTCAGGCATTAACCAGGGCCCCTGGGCGTCAGCTGCCCCGTCCTCCCCCGGGAGCTGGGTTTGCCCTGAGTTTGGAGGGGCCGGAGTCTGGGACCGGCCGTGCTGCCCGGAAAGGCCCCCGTGCTAAAGCCCCCCAAGAAGCCCTGAACGCTCGTCCCCCCTCAGCCCTCCCCACCCGCGTCCCCGGGCCCCAGTCTGGCTCCAGGGTGGAACATTCGCCCCGAAGTGACAGCCAGGTCCTGCGCCGGGGGCCCAGCGAGGGCTGCATGGGGCCGTGCATTGCCCCACCCTGGGCATGAGCTGCAGGGACTTCCCAACTCCCACCTCTGGGATTCAAGCAGGGACCACTCCCCTCCCAGAGAACCCAGGCGTCCTGACTCCCAGCCCCCCCACGCTAACCTCTAGACCTTACTCCCTCCCAGAGCCGGGGAGAGAACCCAGGCGTCCTGGCTTCCAGCCCCCTCCCTCTGCTCTAACCCCTAGACCCCGCTCCCCTCCCAGCCCCCACGCGTCCTGGCTCCCAGCCCCCCCACGCTAACCTCTAGACCCTACTCCCTCCCAGAGCTGGCGAGAGAACCCAGGCATCCTGGCTTCCCCCTCCCTCTGTTCTAACCTGTAGACCCCGCTCCCCTCCCAGAGCCGGGGAGAGAACCCAGGCATCCTGGCTTCCCCCTCCCTCTGCTCTAACCTGTAGACCCCGCTCCCCTCCCAGAGCCGGGGAGAGAACCCAGGCGTCCTGGCTTCCCCCTCCCTCTGCTCTAACCTGTAGACCCCGCTCCCCTCCCAGAGCCGGGGAGAGAACCCAGGCGTCCTGGCTTCCCCCGCCCTCTGCTCTAACCTCTAGACCCTGCTCCCCTCCCAGACCCGGGGAGAGAACCCAGGCGTCCTGGCTTCCCCCTCCCTCTGCTCTAACCTGTAGACCCCGCTCCCCTCCCAGAACCGGGGAGAGAACCCAGGCGTCCTGGCTTCCCCCTCCCTCTGCTCTAACCTCTAGACCCTGCTCCCCTCCCAGAGCTGGGGAGAGAACCCAGGCGTCCTGGCTTCCCCCTCCCTCTGCTCTAACCCCTAGACCCCGCTCCCCTCCCAGCCCCCCCACGCGTCCTGGCTCCCAGCCCCCCCACGCTAACCTCTAGACCCTACTCCCTCCCAGAGCCGGGGAGAGAACCCAGGAGTCCTGGCTTCCCCCACCCTCTGTTCTAACCTGTAGACCCCGCTCCCCTCCCAGAACCGGGGAGAGAACCCAGGCGTCCTGGCTTCCCCCGCCCTCTGCTCTAACCTCTAGACCCTGCTCCCCTCCCAGAGCCGGGGAGAGAACCCAGGCGTCCTGGCTTCCCCCTCCCTCTGCTCTAACCTGTAGACCCCGCTCCCCTCCCAGAGCCGGGGAGAGAACCCAGGCGTCCTGGCTTCCCCCGCCCTCTGCTCTAACCTCTAGACCCTGCTCCCCTCCCAGAGCTGGGGAGAGAACCCAGGCGACCTGGCATCCCCTCCTCTGCTCTAACCCCTAGACCCCGCTCCTCCCAGCCCCACGCATCCTGGCTCCCAGCCCCACGCTAACCTCTAGACCCTACTCCCTCCCAGAGCCGGGGAGAGAACCCAGGAGTCCTGGCTTCCCCCTCCCTCTGCTCTAACCTGTAGACCCCGCTCCCCTCCCAGAGCCGGAGAGAGAACCCAGGAGTCCTGGCTTCCCCCTCCCTCTGCTCTAACCTGTAGACCCCGCTCCCCTCCCAGAGCCGGGGAGGGAACCCAGGCGTCCTGGCTCCCAGCTGCTGACCTGGCCTTGTCTCCCCGCAGTGCTGGGCCGGGTGCTGGAGGTGACCGACCTGCCCGAGGGCATCACGCGCACGGAGGCCGACAAGCTCTTCACCCAGCTCGCCATGGCCGGGGCCAAGATCCAGTGGCTGAAGGAGCCTCCGGGGCGGCGCGGGGCCGGGGGCGGCGCAGGCGACAACCACGGGCCGGCGGAGAACGGCCGGCACCCGGACCTGGCGGCCTTGTACACCGTGGTGGCCGTGTTCCCCAGCCCGCTGGCCGCCCAGAACGCCTCGCTGCGCCTCAACAGCGCGCCCAGCCGCTTCCGGCTGCGCCTGGCCAAGGGGAGCTTCGACCTGCGGGTGCTGGAGCGGGCCAGCTCCCAGTAGGGCCCCCCCGGGCCCCCCCGCGCCCGGCCCCTATTTATATGGACACAATGAAGAGACGAGCAATTGAGCCGCCGCCTTCTGGAGTGGAAGGACATGGCCCCCCCTCCCCCCGGTAACGCGCCCCCCACCGCCCCCCCGGACACGTGTCTCGTTTCGTCCCGCGCCGGGCGCCGCGGTCCGTTGCACATGCAGGTGTTGGCTGGGTCTGGTCACTGTACAGTCTATTTAATCCGGGGCGGGGGTTGGGTTGTTTTTAAATATAAAAAAATCGTCCGTCACTTTAAAGCTGCTTCCGGTTTCTGTGCCCAGCAGGGGTTAACGTGAGATGCGGCCCCCGTGTCTCTGGGTCCACCCCCTTGGGTCTGCCCCTCTTCCCCCGGGACAATCCCTCTTCCCCTGGGTCCGCCCCTCTTTCCCCGACAATCCCCTCTTCCCCTGGGTCTGCCCCTCTTTCCCTCTTTCCCGGGACAATCCCCTCTTCCCCTGGGTCTGCCCCTCTTCCCCGGGACAATCCCTCTTCCCCTGGGTCCGCCTCTTTCCCCTGACAATCCCTCTTCCCCTGGGTCTGCCCCTCTTTCCCCTGGGTCCGCCCCTCTTTCCCCGGGACAATCCCCTCTTCCCCTGGGTCTGCCCCTCTTCCACAATCCCTCTTCCCCTGGGTCCGCCCCTCTTTCCCCTGGGTCCGCCCCTCTTTCCCGGGACAATCCCCTCTTCCCCTGGGTCTGCCCCTCTTTCTCCCCGGGACAATCCCTCTTCCCCTGGGTCCGCCCCTCTTCCCCCGCTGTCCCCTCTTCACCCCTGGGTCCACCCCACCTCCCCGCTGCCTCTTCTCCCCCCCCCCAGCTGCCCCTCTTGCACCCTCTTCCCCCCTCTGGGTCTGCCCCCTCCTCCCCCCTCAGGGACTGCTGCCTCTTCTCTCTGCCCCCTGCCCCCCCCCCCCCGGTATCCGTCCAGGAACATCCTCTCTTGACCCCTCCTGGGGTGGCACCAGCGGGGGAGGGGTGCTCACAGTGGGATGTGCCCCCCCCCAGCAGCAGGGCTAATGAGCAGGCCTAGATGCCTAGTAGGGTAGGGCCGAGCCCCCGGGATGAGCAATGAGGGGCATGACCTTCAGTGTGAGAGTCCCTGCGGCAGGGGCCAGCCCCCCCCCAGCTCTTCGCTGCCCCCCACAAGCCCGTTCCCGGCAGCATGGGGCTGTCTGGTGGCCCCGGAGAGGATCAGAGGGAGGGAGGGCTCCCCACTGAGCCCCATAGCCTGGGGCAGGCAGGGCCACATCCCTGCCCAAACTGGAGCCTCCAGGAACTGGCACCAACGCAGCAGAGCCCCCGCCCGCAGCAGCGGCCTCGTGGCACTGAGCCGTGCCCCTTGGGGGCGGGATCCTGGGCCCTGCACCCACCAGGCTCCGGCCCAGCCGTGCGGGAACCTGGCCAAGCCTCGCGGCCCGTGGGCTGCTGCTACCGGCCCAGCTCGCCGCCCCGCCAGGCCATGGGAGAGGAGCGAGGCCCGGCACAGACCTCCCGGCAGGGCCGGCATCGGCCTGCGGCGCTCCAGCCCCCCGGGGCCAGGGGCCAGGCCAGCCCCCACGGTGACGGGCAGAAGCCGGCAGTGAGAGGTAAGAGCCGGCAGGTGGGGGATTCTCATACCAGCCTGGCTGTGCTGGCGGGGCAGCAGGGGCACCATGAGCAGGAGGGGGGGGTCCCGGCTGCACATCTCCCCAGCCAGCTTCTGTGCCCAGATCCCAGCAATGGGGGGCTGGAAGGGGCCCAGTGCGGAGGCAGGACCCAGTGACCCAGGGGTTTGTCCAACCTGCCCCCAAAACTCCGACACTGGGGATGCCACAATCTCCCCAGGAGCCTCCCTGCATTCTGGGTACTGTCTGCAGCCCAGGGCCATGGGGAACGGAGCACCAGCTGGAGCAACCCCGAGGCTGCTCTAACTTTGGGCAGGGCCCCCCAGCTAGGACACAGACGTGACCTTGCCCTGTCCCAGCCCGGAGACCGAGCCTCAGGCCCTGCGTGGGGGGCTCACCCCCCTGCCTGCCGGAGCCCAATGCCTGCAGGAAGGGAAAGCCCACCACTACCTTGCTCCTCGGCCGCTGGGTCTCCCTGTTCCAGGAGAATCCTAAGCGCGGCCCCATGGCTTGGTGCATCCCGGGGGGCAGAACGAGCTTTCCCGTACCCGCGGGGACGTGGGACCCGAACACCTGCAGCCCAAGTGCCCGTCCCACCTGTGCCCGCATCCATTGGTGCCCCGGCCCCGCCAGGCAACCAGCCAGCGGCTCCCGTCGGCCAGGCCTGCTCGTGTGCAGGCTCCAATTTCTCAGCGTCAGCTTCCCACATGGGGCTCAGCTGTTCGCTCCCCTCTCGCCCTGTCACTCCGTCCCCGGCCGGCCGCCGAGCGCCCCTCTGCAGCCAGGCCCGGGGGTCGGCGCTGGCCAGACCGAGGCCGGGGCCCGTCTGCGGGGCGCTGAGCTGCTCCGGGGCAGGATTTACCCAGCGGCGAGGGGGCCCGAAGCTCAGAGGTGAGTGTCTCTCCCCTCCCCCTCCCCCCACCTTGGCTCACTGTGCACCCGTCTCAGACACCCCCTTCCCTTCCGGACTGGGGTGGGGGGGGCGGCCAGCAGCCTGCGCCCCCAAAGCACCCCCGGCCCTCGCTATCGACTGTTACTTGCTGCGGTGCCCTGCCCCGGCAGTAACACCCGCCCCGGGACAGACACACGTCCCTGCTGTAACACACCCGCCACACACACACACACACACACACCCCTGTGACAGGCACACGTCCCTGCTGTAACACACACACACACCCCTGTGACAGGCACACGTCCCTGCTGTAACACACACACACACCCCTGTGACAGGCACACATCCCTGCTGTAACACACACACACACCCCTGTGACAGGCACACGTCCCTGCTGTAACACACCCCTGTGACAGACACACATCCCTGCTGTAACACACACACACACCCCTGTGACAGGCACACATCCCTGCTGTAACATACCCCTGCGACACACACACACATGCATGACAGACACACACACATCCCTGCTGTAACATACCCCTGCGACACACACACACACACACACCCGCTCCTGGGATAGACACACATCCCTGCTGTAACACACCCCTGCCCCCTCCCCCACACACACCTGGGACACACACACCTGGGACAGACACGCATCCCTGCTGTAACACCCTTGTGACACACACCCACACCCGTGACAGACACACACACACCATGCAGACACACCCCTGCAAGCTGGGGGGCCAGGGCTTGTATGATGCCGGGAACTTAAAATAGCGCCTGGGCCGGACGTGTGGGGAGCTGCGGGCGTGGCACCGCCGGGCACAGCAGAAGGGGCGAGCGGTAGGTCCTGCGCCGGGGGGCCTGGGGCCGTCTCCTCTCCTTGCCGTGACGCCGACTGGGGCAGGTCGTTCATCTGGCACCGTGGGCCCCCTCTGCCCA
Organism: Mauremys reevesii; assembly: GCF_016161935.1. Taxonomy (NCBI): domain Eukaryota; kingdom Metazoa; phylum Chordata; order Testudines; family Geoemydidae; genus Mauremys; species Mauremys reevesii. Next base: position 16,942,963 of record NC_052647.1, on the reverse strand, counting down.
TGGATCCCTGCTGGGCCCCAGCGGGCGCCTGCTGTGGGGCACAGACGGGCACCAAGCTGGCTCATCCCAGGCACCGTCAGTTGGCTGCGGGTTAGCGGGTGTTGCCAGGGGAGCCCCCGGCGCCCCGTGACACCTCTGCTCCCCCTTGCAGCATGACGGAGAAGGAGGCGCTGGCGCCACCAGCCTCACCCGCGCCAGGGGGGAAGCCCGCGAGCAGGGTAAGTGCTGCCAGAGGATGGGGCTCGGGGGGGGCGGCTGAGGAGAGGTTCCCCCCCACCACTGCTCCCTGCCCCTCTTAGGGGGGCTCCTTCCCAGGGCCCATCCTGCCTCCAGCCCCCCTGCCTGCCAGGCTGCTGTCCCAGTAGCTGGGATGTCGTGAGTTGGGGGTGTCGGTGGGAACATGCCAGCGTGCCCCCCACCTCTCTGTGCCCAGGTCTCCCTGCCCGGCACGCTCAGCCTGCCACGGGGAGCCACCGTTTCCCCCCGTGCCTCAGTTTCCCCCAGGGAGGGCGCCAGTGTCTCTGAGGTGCCCAGCGTCTCCCCCCAGCTCCGGGTGCTGAAGCAGCTGTTTCTGCGGAGGCCCAAGGAGGAGCCGCCGGCGGAGCCGCAGCCCAACGGGGAGTTGGTCAGCCCCACGGGGGGGCCCCTCTACTACTACTACGAGGAGGAGGAGGAGGAGGAAGAGGAGCCCGAGCCGCCCCCCGAGCCCCCGAAGCCCGTCAACGACAAGCCCCACAAGTTCAAGGATCAGTACTTCAAAAAGCCCAAGTTCTGTGACGTCTGCGCCCGCATGATTGTCCGTGAGTGGGGGGTGGGCGGAGTGGGGTGGGGGGGGCATGGCTGGAGAGGGTGGGGGCAGGGGGTCTGGGGATAGGACATGGCTGGAGATGGGGGTGGGAGGTCCTGGGGGGGAGGGGGGAGGGGGGCATGGCTGCAGCGGGGCACTAGGCGCAGGAGGGGGGCATGGTTGGGGGGCCCAGGCGAGGAGGAGGGAGGGAGCGTGGGTGAGGAGTGGGCAGGGGGCACCACATGCTGGGGGGGCCAGCGACCCACACAGAGGCAGCACGCTGGGACTCGTCCCCCCTCCCCCCCGTGGCACTTCGGCCAGTCCCCGGGGACAGTAACGGGGCCCTGCTGCCCGGCTCAGTGGGGCACGTGGGGGCTGAAGGGGCCTGATGGATGCCCCCTCCCCAGGGAGACATCTGTTCCCAGGGGCTCTGTGAAGCCAGTCCCGGGTGGGGGGGAACCCACTGCCCCCTGTGCCAACCCTGACCCCTGTCAGGGGTCCCCGTCCAGCCCCCTGCCCCCACTCCCTGGGCTGTGACCCCTGGGGGGCCAGGCTCTCAAGCCAAGCTGGTTCCTTGGCTGGGACGTTTAACTGACTCGTCTTTGCCTCCCCCCCCCAGTCAACAACAAATTCGGCCTGAGATGCAAGAACTGCAAAACCAGCATCCACCAGCACTGCCAGTCCTACGTGGAGATGCAGCGCTGCTTCGGCAAGATCGTGAGTCCGGCCCGGCCCACGGCCAGTGGGGAAACTGAGGCACAGGGAGGGGAAGTGACTCGCTGAGCTCCCACAAGTTTAGAGGGTAGAGCTGGGGTAGAACCCAGGAGTCCTGGCTCCCCTCACCCACTGACCCCTCCCCTCCAATAGCCAGGGATAGAACCCAGGAGTCCTGGCTCCCGCCCCCCCAATGCTAACATCTAGACCCCACTCCTCTCCAGATCTGGGGATAGAACCCAGGAGTCCTGGCTCCCCTCTCCCACTGATCCCTCCCCTCCAACAGCCAGGATAGAACCCAGGCGTCCTGGCTCCCGGCCCCCTGCTCTAACCACTAGCCCTCCCCCCAGAGCTGGGCTAGAACCCAGGTGTCCTGGCTGTGCAGGCATCTGTCCTGCAGCTGTAACCCGCCCCCCTGTTCCCTCTCTTGCTCTCAGCCCCCCGGATTCCGCCGGGCGTACAGCTCCCCCCTCTACAGCAACCAGCAATACGCCTGCGTCAAGGAACTGCTCTGTAAGTACCAGCCCCTCCCCTGGGGGGGGGCACAGACCCTCCCCTGCCCCATGAGTGGAACAGCCGCTCCCCCTCGCCCCCCGGAACTCACCGCCCCCTTGTGGTGTCTCTGACCCAGCGGCAGCCAATCGCAGCGACCCCGTGTTCGAGACCCTCCGGACGGGCGTCATCATGGCCAACAAGGAGCGGAAGAAAGGACAAGATGATAAGAAGAACGTGAGCTGGAGGGAGGGTCTCCGGGGTGGGGGGCGGGGGAAGGGGGTTCCTGGGGGGCTGCGCTGGCGGGGGAAGGGGCTCCCCGGGGTGGGCACTGATGCAGGGAGGCAGTTCCCTAAAGCCAAGGCCTGTGGGGGGCCACTGGTGCAGGGAGCAGGGGTGGAACGTCTGGCTGGGGGCGATGCCAGGCGGCCCTGGCATGGGGCGCTCTGGCAAGGGACCAGAATCTCTCTGCTGCGCCTGGCGACAGGGTCTCGGGGACCCGCCTGCGGGCAGGGAGGGGAGGATCTGCGCCCCAAATGTTACGGCAGCCACTGGCGTCGCTGCAGCTACACACTGCGCGGGGTTCCCGGGCTCCCACCCAGCCCCAGCGCCCCCTTACCTGCTACCCACAATCCCCTGGGGCCCTGCCCAGCACCCCGTTCCCTGCTACCCACAATCCCCTGGGGCCCTGCCCAGCACCCCGTTCCCTGCTACCCACAATCCCCTGGGGCCCTGCCCAGCCCAGCCCCAGCGCCCCCTTCCCTGCTACCCACAATCCCCTGGGGCCCGGACCAGCCCCAGCGCCCCCTTCCCTGCTACCCACAATCCCCTGGGGCCCAACCCCAGCACCCCGTTCCCTGCTACCCACAATCCCCTGGGGCCCTGCCCAGGCCCAGCGCCCCCTTCCCTGCTACCCACAATCCCCTGGGGCCCAGCCCAGCCCCAGCGCCCCGTTCCCTGCTACCCACAATCCCCTGGGGCCCTGCCCAGCCCAGCCCCAGCGCCCCCTTCCCTGCTACCCACAATCCCCTGGGGCCCTGACCAGCCCCAGCGCCCCCTTCCCTGCTACCCACAATCCCCTGGGGCCCAGCCCCAGCGCCCCAGTCCCTGTTACCCACAATCCCCTGGGGCCCAACCCCAGCGCCCCGTTCCCTGCTACCCACAATCCCCTGGGACCCTGCCCAGTCCCAGCGCCCCGTTCCCACAATTCCCTGGGGCCTGACCCCAGCGCCCCGTTCTGTTACCCACATTCCCGTGGGGCCCGGCCTTTGCCCCCCGACCCCAACCTGCCTCCCCGTCTCTTTTCCAGCCCTTGGCCGCCATGATGGACGAGGAGCCGGAGCCTGGGAAGCACGAAGTGGGCAAACTCGAGGCAGGTGCGAGCCTGGGGAGCCCGGCTGGGGGGGGCCGGCCCAGCTCTGTGCCCCATGGTCCCAGGCAGGGCGTCCAGCCCAGGTGTTCTCCTGCCACCTGCCCTGGGGTCTCAGCAGTGGGCTGGAGTTTGCGGGTGTTGCCCACAGCCCGGGCCCTGGGTGCAGGGGAGGGGGGCAGCTGTTAACTTGGCATATGAAACTGCACCCCCCTTTCTCCTCTTCCTCCTTGTGCTTCCAGGCAACCCAGAAGGGGACAAGAAGGCAGAGAAAAGCACCCCCGATGACAAGGTACCCCCCTGCACCCCCCTGTACCCCACAGCCCCGCACCCCCTCCCCCTGGGGTTACAGCCCCGATGACAAGGTACCCCCCGGGCCCCGCACCCCCTCCCCCTGGGGTCACAGCCCCCTGACAAGGTACCCCCCCTTGCACCTTACTGCCCCCACTCCTGGGGTCACAGCCCCCTGACAAGGTACCCCCCCTTGCACCTTACTGCCCCCACTCCTGGGGTCACAGCCCCCTGACACGGTACCCCCCCTCGCACCTTACTGCCCCCACTCGTGGGGTCACAGCCCCCCGGCAAGGTACCCCCTTTCTGTACCCCCCTTGCACCCCACTGCCCTGCACCCTCTCCCCTTGGAGATGGTGCCCATGGTCCCTGCCCCTCCTGCCGCTGCTCTGATCCCATTCTCCCTGCCCCCCCAGACCAAGAAGCCCCAGCCCGGCTTCCTGCAGACTCATTACTTCGTGGCGCTTTATCGCTTCAAAGCCCTGGAGAAGGACGACCTGGATTTCCAGTGAGTTCGGGGGGCTGGGGGGCCGTGCGTGACGAGCACCCTGGGCATGGAATGTGGCACAAGCCCCCAAGGGATGAAATTGTCCTTCGAGGCATGTTGGTGTTTCTGTGGGCGTCGGTCGCGGGGTCTGTCTCCAGCCCCCCCGGGCTCCGCCGGTTGGCGTCTGCGTTATGCAGCTTGGCTGCCCCCCAGGCACAGAACTTGCGAGCTCGGCTTCCAAACACCACCGGGTTCAGACAGATGAAGAAATGCCAGGGGTGGGGGTCGTTCTGGGCCGTCAGCTCCTGAGCCGTTTGCACACGCTCAGGTCCCGTCCTCATGCCTGCCTGGGCCATGGCTAGAAACGGCTTCCCTTTTCCAGACGAGATCTCCCCTAGTCACAGGACTCCGGGAGCTGGAGCTTTCCAAAGCTGCCATGGCCGCACGGCTTACAGCCAGGAGAACTGCAACTGAGATCAGGGCCACCGTGTGCTGCAGAGAGACCCTGCCCCGACTGAGATCAGAGCCCCCCGGTGCCGGGCGCTGCACAGACAGACCCTGCCCCGACTGAGATCAGAGCCCCCCGGTGCCGGGCGCTGCACAGACAGACCCTGCCCCGACTGAGATCAGAGCCCCCCGGTGCCGGGCGCTGCACAGACAGACCCTGTCCCGACTGAGATCAGACCCCCCCGGTGCCGGGCGCTGCACAGACAGACCCTGCCCCGACTGAGATCAGAGCCCCCCGGTGCCGGGCGCTGCACAGACAGACCCTGCCCCGACTGAGATCAGAGCCCCCCGGTGCCGGGCGCTGCAGAGACAGACCCTGCCCCGACTGAGATCAGAGCCCCCCGGTGCCGGGCGCTGCAGAGACAGACCCTGCCCCGACTGAGATCAGAGCCCCCTGGTGCCGGGCGCTGCACAGACAGACCCTGCCCCGACTGAGATCAGAGCCCCCTGGTGCCGGGCGCTGCACAGACAGACCCTGCCCTGACTGAGATCAGAGCCCCCTGGTGCCGGGCGCTGCACAGACAGACCCTGCCCCCACTGAGATCAGAGCCCCCCGGTGCCGGGCGCTGCAGACAGACCCTGCCCCGACTGAGATCAGAACCCCAGGTGCCGGGCGCTGCACAGACAGACCCTGCCCTGACTGAGATCAGAGCCCCCCGGTGCCGGGCGCTGCACAGACAGACCCTACCCCGACTGAGATCAGAACCCCCGGTGCTGGGCGCTGCACAGACAGACCCTGCCCCCACTGAGATCAGAGCCCCCCGGTGCCGGGCGCTGCAGACAGACCCTGCCCCCACTGAGATCAGAGCCCCCCGGTGCCGGGCGCTGCACAGACAGACCCTGCCCCCACTGAGATCAGAGCCCCCCGGTGCTGGGCGCTGCAGACAGACCCTGCCCCGAGCTCTCACTCCAGACACCCCAGGAAGGGGAATTCCCCCAGGCTCATGGGCGGGGGGTTCGCTCGAGGTCACACAGGAAGTTGGGCAGAGCAGGGGATTGATTCTCGATCTCCGGGGGCCCAGCCTAGCGCAGGCCCCATGAGGCCAGGGAGGAGCGAATGCAGCGGGGGCCGCGGGGAGGCTGCCCGGCCCAGCTGACTGTGCCAGGGACGTGGCGCTCGCGTGGTGGCCGAGATCCCAGGGCCCCGGGTTGCCAGGGATGGACAGACGGAAGGACAGGCCCTGCCCTGCGGCACTCAGCCCGAGTCCTTTCCCTTGCAGCCCGGGGGAGAAGATCACGGTGGTGGACGACTCCAACGAGGAGTGGTGGCGGGTAAGGAGGGGTCCCCCCAGTCGGCTGGGGCGGAGTTCAGGGGGCTCGGCAGCAGCGGGGCGCAGGGTGGGGGCAGCGCCTGGAGGGTTAGAGCTTAAAGCCAGTGATCATCTTCAGCACTAACGGGGGTGAGACGCTGCCTAGAGCATCTCCCCAATCCCAACCTGCCCCCCCTGCTAGGCCAGCCCTGGGCTCCCCACCCCGAGCCCTGCCAGTGCCCCCCACTCCTGACCCGCAGCCCCCTGCCAGCCCAGCCCAGCCCTGCCGGTGCCCCTCACTCCCGACCCGCAGCCCCTGCTAGGCCAGCCCTGGGCTCCCCCCCCACCCCCAGCCCTGCCGGTGCCCCTCACTCCCGACCCGCAGCCCCTGCTAGCCCAGCCCTGGGCTCCCCACCCTGAGCCCTGCCAGTGCCCCCCACTCCTGACCCGCAGCCCTCTGCCAGCCCAGCCCAGCCCTGCCGGTGCCCCTCACTCCCGACCCGCAGCCCCTGCGAGGCCAGCCCTGGGCTCCCCCCTTCGCCAGCTCCCCACTAGCCCAGCCCTGGGCTCCCCACCCCCAGCTCTGCCGGTGCCCCTCACTCCTGACCCGCAGCCCCTGCCAGCCCAGCCCTGGGCTCCCCTATGCAAACAGCTTTGTCAATGTCCACACCCCTCAGTCCTGACTCCCAGCTTCACTATTTCAGCCCAGCGTGTTGTGGGGAGGGGGTGTCCTTGCAGGCCGGGCTGCTCCCAGTGACCCCCCCCCCATGTAACTCCTTGCAGGGGAAGATCGGCGAGAAAATCGGCTACTTCCCCCCAAACTTCATCATCCGGGTGCGGGCGGGCGAGCGGGTGCACAAGGTCACCAGGTCCTTTGTGGGCAACAAGGAGATTGGGCAGATCACGCTGAAGAAGGATCAGGTGAGCACAGAGCCAGCTCCCTGCGGGGGCGTCACCCCCCTCCCTGGTCACCCCGTCCCCGGCACACACCCCCAGTCACCCTGTGCCCCACACTGTGCCCCCCCTCCCAGTCCTGCTGCTGCACAGCCGAGAAATGCGCCATCCACATCTGGCACCAGCAGCTCAGGGCATGAGTGCCCGGCCCTGAATCCTTGTCGCCTCCATGTCCTCCCCTCCCAGGGCATGGGAGCCCGGCCCTGCACCCCCACACTGCATGAGGCCCAATCCTGCCCCCCGATCCATCCCCTGCAAATCCCCAGTGGTCCCCACTGCCTCTCTGCCCCCATTCCTGCCCCCTTTGCACGGGTGCCCAGCCCCACGTCTCTGCCCCCACACTCCCTCCGTCTCTGCCTCTCAGCCCCCCCCCCCCCCCCACTCTGCCTCTGGTTCCCTGCGGCGTCTAACCTGCCCCCGCTCCGGGGCACCCTCCTTCCTTCCCCCCAGATCGTGGTGCAGAAGGGGGAGGAAGTGAACGGGTACGTCAAGGTGTACACCGGCCGCAAGGTGGGGCTCTTCCCCGTCAACTTCCTGGAGGAGATTTGAGCCCCGGCCAGCGCTGGCAGCAGCCTTCAGCCAAGGGGTGAGCGGGCCGGGCCTGGAGCCGCGCCTCGGGCCCGACCACGGCCACTGGGGCATTTCCGTGGAGACAGCTCCCGGGGCCGGCTGCAGACGGAGCCCCCCTCCCGGGATGAATTCCCCGCATCGCTGCAGGGAGCGGATCCTCAGCTCGGCTGGGACCCGTCTGCCACCTTGGCCCGGGACAGTGAGGGGCCGGCGGGGACCCATCCGCTCCCTTGGCCCGGGACAGTGAGGGGCCGGCGGGGACCCATCCGCTCCCTTGGCCCGGGACAGTGAGGGGCCGGCGGGGACCCATCTGCCACCTTGGCCCGGGACAGTGAGGGGCCGGCCGGGACACGTCGCAGGCTGGGGCACGCAGCGGATCCCTTGTTTGCTCTCTCTGGAGGATGGAAGTGGGGTGGCGGCGCCGAGGGGGGCAGACAGGAGCCCTCCTGGACGTGTTCCTTTGCTGCGATGCCCCGTTGCTGCCTTCGGACACCTCCCGTCCTGCCAGGCTCACCGACGGGCAGAGGCGGGGGGGGTTCACTTAGGGCTGGGGTACCTTCCCCGGGGTGTGTGTGGGGGCGGGGGGTTACGCCGGCTGTTGCTAGATGTTTGCGATCTTGCTACGTCTTGTCAATATACCCGTTTCCCCTCCCGGTTTGTTCTCCCTGGTACCTCGCGGCGTGGGGGTGTCGGGGCTCTGGTGGCTCGGAGGTTTGCATGGGGCACTGCCTGGGGGCAGGGGTTGGTTTGAGCCATCGGGGGGTTGGAATGACACGTGTGTGGGGGGAGGAGAGTTTGCTGCCTCATGCCCCCCTCCCTCTCTGTGCCCCGGCAAGGCCTGGTGGGCGATGCTGCTGGGCAGCCAGCAGGGGGCACTCCTGGCACAGCGATTGGCATTTCGGCTGGGCTCCCCCGTTCGAACAGTGCGATGACCGCACACAGGTTTGTGTCGATAAAACTCCCACAGCCCGGCCGCTGGGTGTCCCATTCTGGCCCAGGGAGCCTCCACTGGGCATCGGGCCGGGGAGGCGGCTGGCTCGGATCTAACCTCTCCCCGTCCCCGGCTGCTCAGGGTGACCTGAGTTTGCTGGGTCTCAGCTGGGGCCGGTGTGTGGGGAGACCCAGCCCGGGGAGATCTCCTGCCGTCTCTCGAGCCTGCTTTCCCGGCCTGCGGTCCCAGCGTCGGCCGCCTGCAGGCCGGGCAGCTCCCATGACAGCAGCGGGAAGCAGCTGCCCAGTGCAGCTCGCAGCCGAGCCCCAGCTGGGCCTCGTCTCCACTAGGGAATCGTGAGCACGTGTTGGTGACGCACGTTAGCCAGTGAGCGGGACCGTGGGGCTTTTGCACGTGAGCTGGGCGGTGTTAACCTGCCGGGAGATCCAGGTGCCGAAGCTGGGATTGTAACTCTGGGTAGCTGAGAGGCAGGTTGGGGCAGTGGTTAGAGCGGGAGAATGGGGCAGAGCCGGCTGGCAGTTCTGGCTCTGCCACAACCATCCCATGCAACCCTGGGCAAGTCACTTAGGCTCTCGTGCCTCGTCCCATGTCTCGCAGGGGCTGTGAGGGGAAATGCAGCAGAGAGTATAAGGGGCTCAGACTCTATGGGGATAGGGCTCTGGCTTGAGCCTTTATTTGGGCTGAGGGGGGCACCCCAACACCCCAGAGCCAGGGTTTCAAATCCCAGCTAGAGCAAGTCAGTTCACCGAAACCATCTGCCACGCTGGGGTCCTGCCTGGAGTCAGGGAGGGTGGGATTCCTTCCCTAGTTGTGCTTGTTGCTGTGTGCCAGGTTGATGCCCGCTCCGCCCCAGAGACAGCCGCATTGAAAGGTGGGGTGACTTGGAAAATGACCTGCCCAGCGACCCAGGTTGTGGCAGGTGGGTTTGGAGCTGCGGGTACCCAGCAAGGGCGAGGAGCAGAGATCCTTCCCTCTGGCCCCGGGGCTATTTACGGCAGAAAGAATCCCGGAGGGGCTGATCCTGTCCAGAATCCACAGCGACCCTGCCGGGGGGGCTGAAACCCCAGAGCCGGGCTGCGTGCAGCAGAGCCCAGAACTGGAGCCCAGCCCGGAGGGCGCCATGTATGGGTGCCAGGGGACAGGTGCGGCCGCCCCAGGCCTCCGCTCCCCCGCCCCTGAGTTTGTTTGTTTGGTCATTGGAAAATTCAGGGCTTGGCTGGGAGGCGAGCAAACAGGTGCTTCCCTGCAGGGCGCCTGATCCAGTGCCGAGGTCAGGGCCAAGGAGCAGAGCCCAGCCGCCAGCCCGGCCCAGAGGGGAAGGCCCAGCCCCCTGCATTGGGGGCAGGGGGGGATCTTCATAGCCAGCTCCTGGGGCTTGTCCCTGGGAGGCCGTGTCCCCCCTAAGGCCCAGCCTGCTGGCCCTGAGCTGACGGGGGTGGCCCCCCCCAGCCTGGAGCTCAGAAACTGGGGGGTCGATCTCCCTTATGGCCACTAGGTGGCACCTGGGCCCTGCCCGTTGCTTTTCCCATCTGTAACTTGGCAAGTCCAAGGTTCGGGGCTGGGGGCGGGGGATTGTGTGGGGAGGGCAGCGTTGGGCGGCGGGTTCATGGCTCCAAGGGGTGGAGCCTGCAGAGAGGGATCCCTCTCACCCGGCCCCCCTAAGCTGAAGGGTGTCCAACCAATCCCGGGGGAGACGGCCCCCCTCGCCACTTCCTGTCCCAAACTGCGCTGGGGCTGGGTCAAGAGAAGCAGCTCGGCCAATCCCGTGCCTCGGGCCGCACCAACTGGCCAATGGAGAAACGGCGTCAGCCGCCTTCCCGGGGAACAACCCCCACCCCCGCACTCGGTGGGCTCCCTGTGATGGGACCCCGATTTGGGGGGCCCTGCTGGCAGCAGCTGTCTGCTTGGGGGCCCTCACCGGAGTACTGCCCAATGGGAGGGTGATGCTTGGCTGGTGGGGGCTGGGCTGAGACCCCCCCCCCAGAAATTCTCCCTGGCCCTGAGCCAGCCAGCCCTCCCCAGGTCTCGTTTTCAGGATGGGACTGGAATTCCCCCCCGCCTCCCCAAACCGTTATGCGTCCGCGCGCCGCGCCCCTGTCATGGCTTTAATCTCGCTGCCATGGGGAAGCGAATTCAATTAGCCGGCTTTGTTCTGCTGGTGCGGCACCTCGCAGCATCACCGCGCAGGCCCCACGGGCGCCGCAGGCTGGTCTCCTCGCCTGGCACAGGCCCATGTGGGGACACCCCCACGGCCTCTCCCCGCCCAGGGCGGGCAGCCCCATGGGCCGCCGTGGCTGGTGCAGGGAGGTCGCCCGCTAAGCCGTGGCTTTGCCAACTAGCCTGGGATCCTGCAGCACTCGCTGCCTCTGGGAAACGGCAGCAGCTCTGCCCCGTCCCTGTTGGGCGGCGCAGGAAGGCAGCGGAGGGGTTGCCGGCCTGCGGGAGCAGGGTGTGGGGTTGGAATGGGGGAAATCAGGACTCCTGGGTTCCATTCCTGAGCAGGGGGAGGAGGGTCTGGGGGTGTCACGGAGTCCCCGGGGATGCCCTACGAAGCCAGGCAGGGCGCTGGGGAGCCTCCTCTCTCGGAGCAGACTGGCTCCAGGGCCAGACGCTCGCACGGCTTCACCTTCCTGGGTCTGACCCGGGAGCATTTGGCATCTCCCACCCCTCCGTGCGTTTCCCACAGCGAGTCCGCCCGGGCGGGGTCCTGGGGCAGCCAAGGGGCCCTGCCCCCCGACTCCGCAGCCAGCCAGGGGCACAGCAGGTTTATTAGACGACAGGAACACGGTCAAAGCAGAGCTTGTAGGTACAGAAACAGGACCCCTCGGCCGGGTCCATCTTGAGGGCAGGAGGCCAGAGCCCCGTCTGGGCCCCCTTCATTTCCCCAGCCAGCTCCAAACTGAAACTCTCCAGCCCCCCCCCGTCTCTGTCCTGGGCCAGGAGGCACCTGATCCCTTTGTTCTCCAACACCTGCAGTTGGCACCTTGCAGGGGAGGGGCCCAGGCCATCAGTTGCCAGGAGACAGGGTGTCGCCAGTCTCTGTGCAGACCCCATCACACTGGCCCCCTAGGGCTCTGCAACAATCCCACCCCCTGATCCCCGCCTAGAGACTTACGAACTGCATAGGGGAAACTGAGGCACCCACACAGTATTCACAGAAAACATTAAGAACATTCCCACTTCGTCACAGCGGGGGACTGGATCAGGACTCCTGGGTTCCATGTATGGGCCTGGAAGAGAGTTGGTTTAGTGGTTAGAGCAGGGAGGGGCTGGGAGCCAGGACACCTGGGTTCTATCCCTGGCGCTGGGAGGGGGGGTGTCTAGTGGTTAGAGCGGGGGGGGAGGGCTGGGAGCCAGGACTCCTGGGTTCTATCGCTGGCCCTGCCCCCTGTGCTGCTGTCTGACCTTTGGCAGGTCCCCTCCCCTCCCCTCCCCTCCCCTAGGGCATTGCCTGCTCCAGCTGTGAATCCCCCCATTGGTGATCATCCTGGGCCTGAGGTCAGAATCCTGCTCTTGGTGACATCACAACTCGTTGCTATGGGGACAGCAATGAGGTCACTGGGTGTGAAAGGCCACGGGCTGAAGGCCCTGTTTGGAGGGGGCAGCGCTGGCGCCCCCTGCTGGCTCGCCAACCCCTCTGCACTGTGCTGCGGGGGGGGGGGGGCGCCTATGGCTGCTCTAGTCCCACCCCTGCTCGCCGTGCCCCGCTCGGGCTGCAAGCAGGAGGATCCCCAAGGCCCGGCGGGGGGAGCCAGCCCTGAAACGTGCACGTGGCTTTATTTGAAGGCCCCACATCCCCTTTCCAAACCGCCCCCCCTCGCTGGAGTTTTATTGTCCCTGAACAAAGGGTTCCTCGCCCCCCCTCCCCCCCGGCGGCTCGTTAGCGCTGGGTGGCGCTGAACCCGCCGCTGCCCGTCTCCCTCTCCCTCCTCCCGGCGCTCCTCCTTCCCGCGCTCGCCTCCCTAATGAAAGGAAAAGCCCAACCTCAGGCAGCCTGAAGTGTCCATAAAGCATCTTTCAGTCCAAGTAATTAAGGCTATTTCACAGCCTGCGAGCGCCGCGCCGGAGGGACCCCGAGCCGGCTTCTGCCTTTGCATTTTAAACCATCTGGAAGAAACGGCTCCGGAGCCGGGTGCCAATTAACCCGCATCGCTCTGGGGGGGCGAAGAGGAGGAGAGATGGGGGGGTGGAGGGGGGAGGGGATGCAGGGGTGCCCCCCGGGCCTACGGAGAGAACTGGAGGGGCTTGGCAGTTCCTATGTGAAATGAGTTGGGAGGGTCTCGGAGTCAGTGCAGCTCGGGGGTTCTGGGTTCTTGCAGGGCCATGGGGTTGGCTCTTAGCACTGAGCGGGGGCCGGGGGGTCCCTGTTAATGGGGCTGGTGCTGTGTGCCCTGCCCCGTAGGAGGGAGAGCTCACCCCTTGGCCTTTCGGGTGTCGTTTGCAAGCTGAGCCCCCTCAAACTCATTGCACCCTGAGTCCATTGGCCCAGGCTCTGCGACTCAGAGCCACGGGTTTGGCACTGGGGTCTCGTCGTCCTCCAAGGAGCGCTGGTTCTCAGACCCCAATCGCATCTGAGTTTTCAGATGAGCCCATAGGAGGCGCTAAGCATTTCGGGGAATCTGCCTGCAAAGCATGTCACGGACTCACAGGTCGTGCCCACTCTGGGCCCCGTGCGGGGGCCCACTCTCTCTCGGGGGTCAGGCCCCTCCACCTCCTGGAGCCGCACCTCTCTGAGCCTGTCTCTCACCGTGGGCCCCCTCAGGCGTCCCCTTGCTCCAGACCCCCAGGGGCTCCACTCCCCAGAGGGAATAATGCCCCCTGCTCTCAGACCGGAGCGAGTCTCAGCCAGCGTAACACAGGAGGGTTTATTGAGCGTCTGAACACAGCACAGGAAACTCTCAGGGCCTCAGGCCTGGCCTCCCCCAGCACGGTACATCCCAGTCCCCCTGCAGCCAGGGCGGGCTCTGCCTGCTTCCCCTCTCCAACCCCGAGCCCCCCTGCTTCCCAGCTGGGCATCCGATATCACCAGCCCCAAGCCCCACCTCTGTCCATTTGTGACGAGGCAGTTCTGGCGGGACCCAACTGAGAGAGCCAATTCAGGACCAACTGCTCAAACAGGGCAGTCACAGCCCCAGGCTGGGGTTTTTCCACCTCTAAGGCAAACCAAACCAGCCAGACAAAAATGACTTCGGTCTCACCCCACTGGCTAACCACAAGTCACACAAGCAATTTCCTTAGACACTCCAGTCTCCCAGTATCACCACCAGTCCCACTCGTCCTGGGGATGAATGGTTATGAAAACCAACACTCCAATAAAAGAAAAAGGTTCTCTCGATCCCAAAGAATCAAGCCCCAGACCCAGGTCAATATACACATCAGATCTTACCCACAAATCACGCTGTTGCCAATCCTTTAGAATCTAAAATCTAAAGGTTTATTTACAAAGGGAAAAAGGTAGAGATGAGAGGTAGAATTGGTTAAATGGAATCAATTACATACAGTGATGGCAAAGTTCTTAGTTCAGGCTTGTAGCAGTGATGGAATAAACTGCAGGTTCAAATCAAGTCTCTGGAGTACATCCCCCGCTGGGATGGGTCATCAGTCCCTTGTGTAGAGCTTCAGCTTGTAGCAAAGTCCCTCCAGAGGTAAGAAGCAGGATTGAAGATGAGATGGAGATGAGGCATCAGCCTTATATAGGCTTTTCCAGGTGTAAGAACCTCTTTGTTCTTACTGTGGAAAATTACAGCAAAATGGAGTCTGCAGTCACATGGGCCAGTCCCTGCACTTTGCTGAGCTACAAGGCGTATCTGCCTCCTCTCCATGGGTCAGTTGTGTAGCTGATGGTCCTTAATGGGCCATCAAGCAGGCTAGGCAGAGCTAACACCAACTTGTCTGCAGTGTCACCCAGCAGAGCACAAATACAAAATACAGACACTGTAGAGCCAATACTTATAACTTCAACTACAAAATGATACACAGACACCATAATCATAACCAGCAACCCAGAACCTGGTCTTAGACACCTTATATGACCCCCTTTACATAAGATTTGATGCCATTACAGGACCTTGGTTGCAAACCATGTTCTATATGGTCCCAGTTTATATCAATAACATCACACCATTGGCTTCTGACCAGGGAAACAGGGTCACCTGGGCCTCCTCTCCCCTCTTCTGTCCTCTGGCCCCTCTGGAGGGAACCGGCTGGTCAGGGCACCGGGGTCCTGTCCCCGCAGCCCATTGTCCTCCCACTGGCTGGAACCAGCTGTGACTCCCAAGCTGGGCCTCCTGGTCACCAGTCGCTGGGGTCTCCATCCTCCAGGCCATCGGCCGGGGTCCCAAGTTCCATCGCTGGTCCTCTGTAGCAACAGACTCCCTCTCCCCTCACCTGGTTCCACCAGTAACACCCAGGGAAACTGAGTCCCACCCCCTGTGCATGCAGCCCACTGGAAAACAAGACCATCCCCCACTGCCTCACAAAGCAATTTTGCAAATGTGGCTGAGCAGCAGCAACTCATCCCCTTTCCCACTCAGCTGAACAGCTCCCCTCCCTTGAGCCCCCGCCCCCAGTTAAACACGGGCCAGGGGCTTCCCTTGACAGGGTCTCTGCCCTACAGAGCTTCCAGTCAGACACAGTGGGATTCAAACAGGGCTGATCTCTTCTCCCCTAAGCCACCCACCCCGCCATAGGGTGGGTCTGATTTCCAGCAGCTCTATGAAAATCCTGGATGTCCCCTCTTCCCCCCCCCCTTCACTTTGATACGAGCCCGAGAGATTCTCGCTCCCCGGCTGGGTTCCTCTCCGCAGCGCCGGCTTCCCTTTTAACTCCCCTTCGTCTTCAGGAATTGATCTCTGCGTTCGCTGCTTGATCAAAGGTTGACACTCGGGTTTGCGCTCAATGCTGCCCTGTCACCTCCTTTTCTTTATTGCTTAAATAATTCATCATAGACGCCGTGTGGTAACGCCGGCAGAGCCCAGCCGGCCCAGGGCCGCTCAGCAGGGATGGAGGCAGGGCCCGGAGACCGGCTGCATGGGGAGAAAGTGCCACGTGCACCCAGCCATCAGTGACTTCTTCTCCGGGGCAGCCTGGACCAGGGACCTGTTTGTGTCCCTTTCTTTGTTCAATTTCTCTTTTCTCCCTCTTTCTCCTTGGTTAATTAGGGTGGATTTGGGTTAATTCTCATTTACTCCTGGCTTTTCTACAGGAGTGCTTGCACAGGCAGGCAGATATAGCCCCCTGTCCATTTACCCCCATCCATACCCATCTCTCTGTCCATCCCAGCTATCCACCCGTCCACGGACCCCCATCCATACCCACCCCTCTCTATAGCTACCTCTTCTAATCTTTCTGTCTCACTGGTTTGGGGCCCTGGCCTGAAGAAAGCCCTCAGATGCCTGCCCCCACCCTAAGCTTCTTTTTATCCTGGCTATGATCTCTATCCCAGCTGCAGCTAGTGCCCCTGTGACAAAGCGAGGGGGAGGGGGGTCTTGTTTTTTTCAATGGTTTGCATGCAGAGGGCATGGGACTCAGTTTCCCTCGGTGTTACTGGTTTAACGAGGTCGTGGGAGAGGGAGTTTGTTGTTACAGAGGGCCAGCAGCCAGCTTGGAGAATAGATACCCCAGCGAGGGGTGACTTGGTGGCCGGGAGGCCCAGCTCAGGACTCACGGCCGGTTTTGGCCAGTGGGGGACAATGGGCTGCGGAGAGAGGACCCCGGTGACCTGACCAGCCAGTTCCAGCCAGAGGGGACAAAGAACGGCTGAGAGGAGAGGAGCCCCAGGCGACCCAGTTTACCTGGAGAGAAGACAATGGACAGAGGCGGGGAATGGGGGACGGTGATAGCAGGTGCCCACCTGGATGCAGGCGAGACCTAGGGTATGGCTACGCTAGGAGGCTTTTAGTGACACAGCTGCGTACAGGGTGTGCAGGCGGCCGGAGAGCCTGCTCCTGCTCACTACGCGCTGTTCACACCGGCGTTTTCCGTCAATAAAACTTCTGTCGTTCGGGGTCTGGGTGTGTTTTTAACACCCCTGAATGACAAAGGTTTTGACCTCAAAGTGCCAGTGTAGCCAAAGCCCCAGATGTCCTGTGCTGAGGGAGGCCAGTCCCGAGGGCCCCCAGAGAGTTTCCTTTGCTGGCTTCACATGCTCAATAAACCCTCCTGTTTTACGCTGGCTGAGAGTGGCTCCGGTCTAGAGATCAGGGGGCGTTATTCCCTCTGGGAGTGGAGCCCCCGGGGTCCAGAGCGAGGGGACTCCCTGAGGGGGCTCACGGCGAGAGACGGGGGTGCTGAGGCTCAGAGAGGGGCGGCTCCAGGAGGTAGAGGGGCCTGACCCCCGAAAGAGAGTGGACCCCCGAGAAGGGCTGGCACACCGAAGGGGGTTCCCCTAGGGACCGCACGGGGCCAGCCTCGTTACGCTGGTCGCTGCCCGTCTGTGTCTCTGGCGATACCCGGCAGAGAGGCAGGTTGATATGTGCTGCAGATCGATCCCCCTGCCCTGCTCGGGGAGGGGAGTTAGACCCGGGGACTTTCCCAGGGACCTTGCAGGCTGCTCTGGAGTTGGGGGAGCCCAGAACACCCAGCACAGATCCCAGTCAATGCCCGTGTGTAACCCGGTAACTAGCCTCATGCTGGGGACAGTGTCAGTGGCTGCAAGGTGGCAACGGG
Source organism: Mauremys reevesii (assembly GCF_016161935.1). Taxonomy (NCBI): domain Eukaryota; kingdom Metazoa; phylum Chordata; order Testudines; family Geoemydidae; genus Mauremys; species Mauremys reevesii. The sequence continues at coordinate 16,925,923 of NC_052647.1, read as the reverse complement.
GGTTAGATTGCAGGGAGGGGGCACCCATAAAAGCAGGGGGGGCTGTTTTCTCCCAGAGCCCGTCCCTTGAGTTAGCTCCCGCATCCCCCCCCCTTCCCTCCCCCTGCAGTGGGCTGTCTGTCCCCATCCCTCCCTTCCCCAGCCCGTGTGGCGCCCTTCGCTGTCCATGTGCCCCCCAGCCAGGGGTCTGGGCGCCCTGTTGCACGCGGGGGGGGGGGGTGTTGGCTGGAGCAGATGAATGGAAGATGGCGCCAAGCTGCCTCGGGCTCCCTGGGTCTCTGAAGCAATTTCAGGGCTGAGGCTGAGCCTGCCACCTCGCTCATTATCCGCCCAGCCGCCCGCCTCCTCGGGGGGGCCCTGCCAAGCGGTTGACAGCTCCCGACACCCCCCATTATGTGCTGGGCCTGAGACCCTCGCGCTGCAGGCTCAGGAGCTGGGGGCGGGGGGTGGGAGACCAGGCAGTGCCCTGTTCCCCTCATGCTGCCAGGGCCGTGGAGGGGGGGTGGCTGGTTCGGGGCCCTGGCGTTCGCCCTGCCCCTGGGGAAACGGCGACACCGGTGAAAGGAGGGGGAGTGAAAGAGCCCAGGGATCACCCCGAGATCTCCGCTCCCGCCCAGTGGCACAGCCTGTCCAGCCCTGGGCTGTGAGGGCTTGGGTGAGGCAGCTGGGGCTCGGGGGGGTGCCCCCCAGCCCGCTCCAGCCTTCCCCCACGGCGGCAGTCTGGTCCGATCTGTCTGTGCTGATGAGGGGGTGCACCCTACCCCAGGGATTTTCTCGGGGCACCCCGTGTTAGCGTCATGCTGGGAGCCAAGCCCAGGAACCCCCAAACACTGGGCAATACCAGAGGGGAGAGTGAGCCTGGAGCCTGTGACCCCCCCTCAAACACACACCCACTGGGTCGCTATGGCAACGCCAGAGGGGATGACTAGGCCCGAAGCCTGCGAACCCCCAAACGCTGGGTAGCCATGGCAACGCCAGAGGAAACGACTAGGCCCGAAGCCTGTGACCCTTCGGGAGGGTGTGAGGCTGGGAGGCCATAATGCACCACTTAGTTGGAGGGGGGGGGGCATGGTCAACCCACTCCATAGAGGGAGCCCCGCATCCCCATTGCGCTTAATTCTCTAGGGGTCTCTGTGGCTGCTCCCCAGCTCCTGGCAGCTCCCTTTGAAGGCGTCTGGCGGCGGGGCAGGCCTGCGCTGTCGTCCCCGGCTTTGATTTCCTGCTGCCTTTGAATCCTCCTGGCCCAGCTAATTAGAGGCGAGAGACACTTTCAAGGGCTCCCTGCCAGGGGCTCCGGCTGCATAAATAATGCAGGGGGCCTGTCTCCCTTCGTTAGCACCAGCTCCTTCCCCAGCACCTGGGCCCGAGGCGGGCGAGGGCAGGGGGAGCCTGGAAGCCTCCATGGCACGGGACCCACGCCCCATGGGCTGTGACTGGCCCCAGGATCACACCCTCCTGTCGAGCATCTGTCCCTGGTTGGGGATCCTGGCCTGGGACTGCAGTGAGGGACCCCCCACCCTGCAGCACGGGCCCCCCCATCCCGCTCCCTGCAATACAGGTCCCTCGGCACTGAGCTGCTCGCCCCCCCAGCTGGGGGTTAACCTGCTCCCTGAGTCTCCCCAGCGCCCCCCTCACACCTGTGTTCTCCCCGCCCACCACCCTAAGTGACAGCTCCCCACTTTCTAGCCTGTGGGGTGTTTGCCCCTCTGTCCTGGCAGCATCAGGAGCAGGGATGGGTGGGCGTTTGCCAAGCCACAGACACAGCGGTCCATAGAAATGGGGAGGGGAGGAGGGCAGGAAGTGCACTGGGTGCCACGGCAACGGATGCCACTGGTAACCAGGCGGCACTGCAGAGTAGGGCCCTGTGCGAGCCCCGCTGGAAACCACGGTAACCGTGTGGCATTGCCATTGGAAACCATAGCAATGCCGCTGGTAACTATGGTAACCATAGGCCACTGCGTGGTACCTCTGGGCAGCCCTCGGGGCATCTGTCCCAGCTCCAGGCCAAGGGGCACAGCCCCCCTCCCCCTTTGCTGAGCCCAGCACGGGCCCCCAGCTGCCATGGGGCCAAAGCCCAGGGGCCGGCCGGGTTTGAATGCAGGGCCCAGCGGAGAAGTGGCCAGAGCCCCGATGGCAGGTGGATCCGCCCAGCCAGGGCCCTGCGCTGGGCGGGGGGCGCTGCAGCCTTCGGGGGCAGCAGGAGCCCCCCAGTGCCAGGCGCCCCGGCCGACCGTGACAGACAGGCTGATCTGCGGGCGGACGTGCCCGTCACTGCCTGCCCCAGACAGGATTCGCCTCCTCCGCGGTGAGTGACGGGAGGGCTAAGCAGCCCTGACACCTGCCTGTCTTGGTTCTGCTCCGGCCCTGGGCCCCCACCGCGCAGGAGCTGGGGGAGGGGGGGCTGCATGAGGCGGATTGGAAACAGACTCAAGGTCGAGTGCCAGTTGTTTCCTGACGTGGGCTCCCTCCCCCACCCCCAGTTCTGCAGGTGCCCCTCACTCCTGACCCGCAGCCCCCTGCCAGCCCAACCCTGCCCCCCCCACACCCCAGCTCTGCCAGTGCCCCTCACTCCCAACCTGCAGCCCCTGCCAGCCCAACCCTGCCCTCCCCCCAACCCCAGCTCTGCTTCTGCCCCTCACTCCTGATCCGCAGCCCCTGCCAGTCCAGCCCTCCCCCCAACCCCAGCTCTGCCAGTGCCCCTCACTCCTGACCCGCAGCCCCCTGCTAGGCCAGCCCTGCCCCCCCCCCAGCTCTCTACCTGACCCTCAGCTCTCCCTCCCCCCACCCCCACCTGGTGGTGTGTGGGGCACAGATGCTGCTCTCTGAGCTGGGGGAGCAGTGGGGGGAGCTGTGTGTGGAAGATGTGTGAAAAGCAGCGACTGTAGCATTTTCTCACCCCTCAAAGCTGCCTGCAAACCCCGCCCCGCAGCCATCATCCCCCCCGGCACCCCATGGGCCCCCTGCAGTGTCATAATTTAATATGTAAATATGCAAATCAGACCCCCGCCCCCCCTCCAGCTGCTTCCTCGCTGCAGCGGTACCAGGTGGTTGGTGCCAGCCGGGCAGCTGCGTGGAAAGCGCCACCTGGCGACTCGTGGGGGCGTCACAGTGGGTCAGTGCCCGCGCCCCCATCAGCGGGGGGGGGAATGGGGGAAGCAGCCCCCCCCACCCCAGCAGGGGGGTGTCGGTCAGAGGCAGCCGCCAGGTGCTCAAGGGCACCGCTGAGGCCGTCTGGAGGCTTCCAATCAGATGGGGGTCACCTGCCCCCCAAATCCAGGCCCCCCTCGGAAACTGGGGAGCCCCAATCCAGCGACAGGATGGGGCCTTTGGAAGGAAGTTCAGGAGCAGCCCCCCCGCCCCGCCTGGCCCTGGGTGAGCAGACAGTGCAGCTGCCTCTGGGGGGGAGCAGGGGCCGAGCTCAGTTTATCTCGGGCCCTCCCCCCGCCGCTTGGGGCTCCGTGGGCCTGGAGTGTCCGGCGCTGTCTCCCCAAACCTCTCCAGGCCCGGGCGTCTGCGCCTGTTGCCCAGCCAGCCCCCTCCCCGCTTGCCCTCGGCTCCTGCCTCCCCACCCAGCCCCCCGGCAGGCGGCTCACACGCTGCACCCCACGCCCCCCACATTCCCTGTAATTCCACAAGGGAATAAACCCTGACACAAGCAAACGGGGGGAGCCCCCTCCCTACCGCCATTCCCTGCCAAGCACCTGCTAACAGCTGCCCCGAAACAGCCCCAGGGAGGAAGGTCATTCCAGCCCCCCCAGGGCATGGCTCCTGCCCCCCACAACGCCCCCCTCACAGCCTGGATCCTACCCCCATCCCAACCCCCCCCTCACAGCCTGGATCCTGCCCCCAGCCGGGCTCCTGCCCCCCAGCCTGGATCCTGCCCCCCCAGCCGGGCTCCTGCCCCCCCAGCCTGGATCCTGCCCCCCCAGCCGGGCTCCTGCCCCCCAGCCGGGCCCCCGCCCAGTGTAGCGGGGGGGGCAGGGTGACAGCCGCTGACGAATGGGGGGGGGGGCGGATTGACACCTGCAGGGGCCCGGCCTGTTTGAGATGCAGCCGGCGCCGTCCCGGAGCCCGTCCTTGTCGCTGCCAATTAGGGTCAGGGCGGGCAGCGCTGCCAGAGGCCGGGGGCCCCCCCCGGAGCCTCCCCCCGGAGCCCCAGCGGATGAATATTCACGGGCCGCGCCGCAAGTCAGGGGAGATTGTCAATGTGGCGGGGGGGGGGCAAACGCCTCCCCCAGCACGACTGGGGTGAGCCGGGACATGTGGGGCCGCCTCCAGGGTCACCCCGTCACCGCTTGGCCAGTGCTCTCACATCGGAGGGGGGGGGGGGCGATATGGGGGGCAGGGCTGGGCTAGCAGGGGCTGCAGGTCGGGAGTGAGGGGCACCGGCGGGGGGGGGCGGCAGGGCTGGGCTGGCGGGGGGCTGCAGGTCGGGAGTGAGGGGCACCGGCGGGGGCGGCAGGGCTGGGCTGGCAGGGGCTGCAGGTCGGGAGTGAGGGGCACCGGCAGGGGGCGGCAGGGCTGGGCTGGCGGGGCTGCGGGTCGGGAGTGAGGGGCACCGGCAGGGGGCGGCAGGGCTGGGCTGGCGGGGGCTGCAGGTCGGGAGTGAGGGGCACCGGCGGGGGCGGCAGGGCTGGGCTGGCGGGGGCTGCAGGTCGGGAGTGAGGGGCACCGGCAGGGCTGGGCTCGCGGGGGGCTGCAGGTCGGGAGTGAGGGGCACCGGCGGGGGCGGCAGGGCTGGGCTGGCGGGGGCTGCGGGTCGGGAGTGAGGGGCACCGGCAGGGGGGCAGGGCTGGGCTGGCAGGGGCTGCGGGGCGGGACTCAGGGGGACCAGCAGGGGGCGGCAGGGCTGGGCTGGCGGGGGGCTGAGGGGCATTGAGGAGTCAGGGGGATCAATCGAATTACTGACGAGCTAATTGGAGCTTTGTTTGAGCCAGTGACCCCAGGAGCAGACCCCCCCCCCCGTGATTTATAAGGGTGGGTTGGGGCGGAGTTCGGGTGACTCTGGGGGTTCAGGAGGGTCTGGGGTGACTGGGGGAGTCCAGCCGGGCTTGGGTGCTGGTTCAGAGGGGGGTTGGGGTGTCAGATTGGAGGGGATGCTGAGGCGGAGTTTGGGGTGACATTTCAAGGGGGGTGGGGCTCCAGTCCGGAAGGGTTCAGGGATCGGGGGACACTTGGGGTTCACAGGGGTTCAGGGACCCGGGGCACAGTTTGCAGGGGGTTCACAGGGATTCGGGGGCAGTTTGCGGGAGGTTCACAGGGGTTCGGGGATCCGGGGGACACTTTGCGGGTGGGTTCACAGGGGTTCGGGGATCCGGGGGACACTTTGCGGGGGGGTTCACAGGGGTTCAGGGGACACTTTGCAGGGGTTCACAGGGGGGGTTCACAGGGGATCCGGGGGACACTTTGCGGGGGGGTTCACAGGGGTTCGGGGGACACTTTGCGGGGGGGTTCACAGGGTTCAGGGATCTGGGACACTTTGCAGGGGTTCACAGGGGTTCGGGGATTCGGGGGACACTTTGCGGGGGGGTTCACAGGGGTTCGGGGATCCGGGGCACAGTTTGCGGGGGGGTTCACAGGGGATCCGGGGGACACTTTGCGGGGGGGTTCTCCGGGGTTTGGGGGGACTCTCAGATTCCAAGGCCGGGAGGAATCTCTGTGATCAGCCGGTCGGACCCCCGGATCACGCCGCCCTGGACTCGGTCCTCCAGCGGACCCGTGGGAGCCGCGGCTCGGGAACCGGGGCCCTGGGAAACGCCCCTCCCGGGGGAAACCTGCAGGGCGGAGTTTGGGGGCGCCCCGGCCGGCGCGTGTCTGTCTGCGGCTCGGTCCGGGCCCGAACCTGCCGCCGCGTTTCCATGGGAGCGGTGTCCGCGGGGCTTCTCGAGCCGGTGTCACGCCGGAGCCGCCCCCCAGCTAGTGCCTGGTGGAGCATCAGCCTCTGTTAGCGCTAATGGAGCGAGGCCTCGGCCGGCGCTCGCCCGCGGGGCCGGACGTGCTCAGAGCCGGCGGGAGCCTGTTACCGTAGGGCTGGCCCCACACGTGCCTGGGGGCCTGGGGAGGGGCGCGCCCGGCGCCATTAACCCCTCGCTCCCCAGCCCCTTCCCGGCCCCCCCGGTTCTGAGCACCCCGGGCCCTGCCCCCCATGGAGTGACTCGCCCTGCCAGCCCCTCCCCAAGGAGCGCCAGCCCCTGCCCCCCTGCTGGGGGGCTCCCCCCAGCTATGGAGGCATCAAGGACACCCAGCAGGACAATGCCAGAATCGCTCGGAACCCAGGAGCCGCCCCCCGCTCTAACCATTAGCCCCCACTCCCCTCCCAGAGCCAGGGATGGAACCCAGGAGTCCTGGCTCCCAGCCCCCTGCTCTAACCCTTAGACCCCACTCCCCTCCCAGAGCCAGGGATGGAACCCAGGAGTCCTGGCTCCCAGCCCCCTGCTCTAACCTTACATCCAACAGAACCAGATTTGGGCTGGGGGCGGGGACCTGTGTTATAACTACCTGTACTGCAGCCCCGGGGGGGGGGGATCATCTGCCCCCCCGGGGAATAGACTGACCGGGAGGGAGCCTGGAACGGAGCCACCAGCTGCCCCGGGCTGGGCCGACAAATCATCCCTCCCCCGGGCGAGCGATGAGCGCTCGGAACCCACCGGCCCTCACGCCAGCGACGTGTGTAAAGTGGGGGGGGGGGGAGTCTGGACAGGGCGGGTCCCCACCTCGGTGCGGTGATCGCGCCCTCCGGGGGGGGTCACGGCTCAGGCCTGGGGCGGATTAAGGCAGCCGCCCCCAGAGGTAGGACTGGACTGGGGGGGGGCTGTGGGTCAGGACTGAGGAGCACTAGCAGAGCGGCCCCTAAGCCGGCCCTAGGGATGAGGGGGGCACTGGAGCAGGGCGGTTGCCCCATTCCCCACCTCCGGAGCAGCCCCATGGGCCGCCCCGCTCCGTTACCCTCCCGCCCAGACGAGCTTCCTGGCCCAGGTGCGATGGGGCCAGTAACCAGCTGCCCCCAAGGGCTCCCCTCCCGCGTCATATCCCGGGCCTGGCCGGCCAGGAACCCAAGAGCCATTTCCCCTGCTCTGCGGGGCGGCTCCGGGATGGGGCTGAGGAGGAGCCAGGCGGGGTGCGGTGGGGCACAGACCCCGGGGTAGCGACCCCCAGCCTGGGGCGCCCCGCTCGCCTGGAGGTTTGTTCTCAGTTCAACCCCAAGTGAAACGGAGGAGGGGTCCCGGCAGCCCCTCGGCTCCCCCCAGAGCGGCACCCCGACCTGGGCTGGGGTTCAGCTGGGTGGGTGATAGGGGGCGCCCAGGGCTGGGCTGTGGGTCGGGAGTGAGGGGCACCGGCAGGGCTGGGCTAGGAGGGGGGCTGCAGGTCGGGAGTGAGGGGCACCGGCAGAGCTGTGGGGTGAGGAACCTGAACCCCCTTTGCCAACTTCCCTCCATGGCACCAAGTCTTGCCCCACACCTGGGGGCTCCCGTGTAAACATCCCAGCTGCGGGAGGCGCCCCCCAGGGCTTTGGCTGTGAGGTGAAGGCAGGTTGGGGAGCAGGGAGCCCCCCACCCGGTTCCTCCGGGCGCCTCGTCTCTCCGGCAGGAGCCTTTCCCCGGCCGCATCCCCTGTCTCCGAAATAATCAGGAGATATAAATGCATCAGCCGGCACCAGCCCGCAGAATAACCTGATTGCGGCGCGGCGCGTCCTTGAAGGACGAGAAGCGGCCTCGGAAGGGGAGGAACGAATCCCCCCCCCCTGCAGTTCCCAGCTTGGGGAGGGGGGCTGCGTGATGGGGCTCAGAACGGGGGGGGGCTCGTCCTTTCAGTCCCTCGGCTTCGGGCAACTTTCTCAGGAAATAAAACAACCCGACCCCCCCCGGCCGCTGCGGGGCATGGGATGAATGAAACGGGGGGGGGGGGATTGGCCATGCTGGGGGGAGGGGCTGTACAAGCTTCCTCACCCAACCTCCGCTGCGGCCCCTCGATCCCGTCCCGCAGCCCCCTGCTTGGCTCGGGGGAGCCCAGTCCTGGGACACCGGGGGGCGGCGGGTCGAGAGTGAGGGGCCCCGGCAGAGCCGTGAGGGGTGGGGGGCCCTGGGGGCTGCGGGTCGGGACTGAGCTCGGCCTGGGCTGTTGGCTCCGGGATCCCCCCCCCCCCGTTTTCCTTTATAAACAGGATTGAAAGCGGGTGCCCATTGACTTTGCCTCTGGGCGGGGCTGGAGGGTCTGTCTGAAAAGATCCGCTGGTGTGGGTCCGGGGGTGTGTGGCGTGTGTCTGTTTGGGGCCAGGGCCTGGCGTGTGGGTCGGGGGTTGGCGGGTCTGTTGGGGGTCTGGCGTGTATCTGTTTGGGGCGGGTGGGGTTGGCCTGTGTCTGTCGGGGGCTGCTCCTCCACCCACAGGCCCCTGCTAACGCGGCCCAGGTGCCCGACGCGGCAGCGGCTCCCATCTGCCCGGCAGCCCCCGGCTGAGTCCAGCGGGGAGTTAATGAGTCGCGCCCGGCCCCCAGCTCCTCCTGCCGCGGCGGCTGATTCGCGCTGGCGGCGGCGCTGAGACAGGCGGGGGCCGATTCACGAGCCGGCTGCCGAGCGGGGACCCCCCCGCGCCGCCCCCTCGCTCGGCGGGGAGGGTCTTTGGCGACCCCCCCTGGGCGCCGTGACGGGCGGGGGCTGACACTGATCGAGGGGCTGAATAGGAGACAGCCCGAGCCCCCCCTTAACCCCCCCACTGTGGGGGCCCCAAGGGGAACCAGCCCCCGTAGCTCTGGGGTTGGATGGACGCTCCGCGCGGGCTCCTGCCCCATCTCCGGCCCTGAGCCCCCCAAGGGAGCGGGGGGGGGCAGCAGGCCTGGGTTGGCGGGTGGATGCGGGGGGGGGGTGTGCAGAGCCCCAGCCCCCGGGAACATCCTGTCCAGACGGGGGGGGGCAGATCTGGGGACACAGGGAGGGGGCAGAGTGGAGCCATGGGCGGGGGTCATGAGCCCTTAACGAACAGTGGAGGCTGCCCGGGTGACTGAGGGCGCGGGGGCCCCTTGCCCCCCCCGCATCCGCTCCCCTCTGCACGGGCAGGCTGCGGGCTCAGGCCCCTAAGCCCGCTGCTCGCCCCAGCTCCGGGCAAGCTGCCCGGCGACTCTCCCGCTGCCCGCGCCGCGGGATGTTGCACGGATCCAGCTGCGCGCGTGCAAAGCCCTGGTGCAAACGGGCATCGTCCGCTTGGCGCAGCTGCCCCGCCCCGGGCCCGCCAGTCGGTGCCAGCTCGGGGCCGGGCCGGTTCCCTAAACCCACCTCGCTCCGGCTTCCCGGGGCGCCAGTTCGGAGTCACCCGCCCTGCCCGTCTCCGGGCGGGAGCAGGAGGGGCCGGAGGGTCCGGCGCGGCCAGGCCTCCTGCCTGGCGGGGACCCCCGGCGCCGCCGGCCCGGCTGAGCCGGAGCAGGAAAACTTGGGGCGCTGCGCGGGGGGGGGGGGTGAGAACCAAGGAGCCGGAGCCGCCTCTGCGCCCCGGGGAGGGCGAGACCCACAGGCCAGGTGAGCTCAGCCGCCCGGCTCCGGCTCCGGCTCCGGCTGGCAGCTTTTAAATGGGAAACCATTAAATGTTTCCACCTCATTTGCTGCCTCTTACGCGGTTAATTTTCCCGGGCCCGTCGAGTGATGTATCCGCACCGCTCCAGAAGCCAATTCGCTGCAGCTGGAAGGGAAGCGCGGCCGGGGGGAGGGGAAGGGGGGGCTCCGTCTTTAATTTAACAAACGACGAGAACAACTTAATTAGAGTCATCTGGAAAATCACAGCCTCCATTACGGCTGCTACCGGAGGGGGCGGCTCTGCGCGCCGGCCCAGGGCGGGGGACGGGCCGCTGGGGCTCCGGGAGCCGCTCTCCGCCTTCCCGGCCGGCCAGACCAGATGTCGCTAATTATACAGCGGGGCTAATTGGCTTGATCAGCAGTTAATAGGGAATTAGGCACCGACAGGGCCGGTTACTGCGGTCGCCTGGGGAGAGCAGCAGGGGGGCCTCGGCCCGTGCTCCAGACCCACCCATTTCCACGCGGGACCGGGCTGCAATTTCACGGGTGATCGTTAAAGCGACGGCACCGCCTGGACCGTTCCCCAGGCCTGTCTGCAATTCTCTGGGCCTGTGAGCGGGGCAGAGCCGCGGGGAGCAAACCCCTTGGTTAATTATTAGGTGTATTACGGTATCTCCTAGAGGTTTTGACCAAGATGGGGGCCCCATCGGGCCAGACGCTGCCCAGACCCTGCCTGAGATCAGGGCCGCGTCCTGCTGGGCACCAGGGGTGCCCGGGCGGGGCAAGTGGGGCAATTTGTCCCAGGCCCCGGGCCCTGCAGGGGCCCCCATGAGAATATTGTATTCTATAGTATGGAAGGGGCCCCTGAAATTGCTTTGCTCCGGGCCCCCTGAATCCTCTGGGCCCCCTGCTGAGCACAGCCCAGACACACAATGGGGGAGGATAGTCCCAGCTCCAAAGGCCTCACAGTCTAAACAGACAAGCCAGATAAATGATGAGAGGGGAAACTGAGGCACGGCACATGGCGGCGACTTTCCTCTGCTCCCAGCTCTTTTACCACCTGCGCCTCAATTTCACCGCCCAGGCTGGTCAGTTCCCCTCTTGTTTTGTTTGGGTCTTTTCCCCCCAGTGGCAGGGCGCGAAGCCGAGAGCGTCTCAGCTCCCTCGGGCTGCGGCACCCCAGGCCTCGGCCGCAGCACCGGACATCGCTCGGGTTTCCAGCTTGGCAGATTTCCTCCAGCCCCTGGGGTGAGAAGGGGTGTGTGATCGGTGGCGGAGGGCTCGGGGTTCTGGCTCCGAGCTGGCAGGATTTTCTGATGCAGCGTCAGGCAGGGCCCGGGGGTCACCGGGGCAGCTGTGACCAGCACACAGGGGAGCTCCGGTCCCTCCATCCTGGCTTGAGGACGGGGCCTGGGTGATCTTCGCCGCCTGCGGGTTTTAAACCGGTCTAAGGTGCTGGGCCAGGTCCCGCTCCGGAGCTGGCCGGGGGAGGGCCCCAGCCCCCTGCCCCGACTCAGCTAATGTTGTTCCAACTTTAAAAAAAAACAACCCCAACCAGCGTTAAAAATGTCAGCAGCGCTGAGAAGCCCTGACCTGCTAGATTAATCGCCCTGATTTCTCTTTGCATCTCAGCGAAAGGTCAGGAGCCTTTGCAGAGGATCTGGAATTAATTGGAAATCCCACACCGGAGCCAGGCCCATACATCATGGCGGGGACAATTACCACCTGCACTTTGAAAAGGGGGGTGGGCGGCTGGCTCCTGGCTGGCCGGCTCCAGGGAAAAACTGGCACATTTCAGGGGGCGCCCAGACTCTGGCAGGCCTGTGGCCTGCGCGCAGGGGCAAAGCCCCCCCACCCCATGCCCCACCAGTTCACACCGCTGTGCACGAGGCCTCGTGCAAAGACACCATGCAGCCGCTGGGATCCCAGCAGCAGGGAAGCCGAGGGGTGAACGGCCCCTGGAACCCCAACTCCCCTTAGCTCCGGGGCCGGGCTGGGATACTCGGGATGGAGCTGACGCAGCAGGAGCCGGCCCTGGTGGTGCCTACTCTGGGGTCGTGCACATCAGAGGCCGGCCAACCCCCTGCGAGCGCTCGCCGTATCCCTTGGCCCCTCTGCGCCCCGCTGCCCGTCCCCACGTTCACAGCCAGGCCTGCGCCGGGCCTGTCTCCTTGGCAAAGCGCTGCCCCCTCCTCGCTCCGCGCCGGCCTGGCCGGCTCCCGGTGTGGGAACAGGGAAAGGCCTGGCCAGGGAATCGCCAGCGGAGAATCCGGGCCCGGGAGGCGCCCGTGGCTCCATCGGGGCTTTCTCGCCCATTGCGCCGAACGGGGAAAGAAGGAGCTGCAGAAAAGCCGTTAAATTAATTTAAATCACCCCTCCCCCCCTCAGAAATCACCATAAATGCAATTTGCATATTCATGATATTTATCCAATAACTGTCCCCTCGTCCCAGATTAAAGCCCCCCCAGGGAGCCGTCGGGCTCCTTAGCTGCGCTCGCTGGGGAGGGGGCAGCGACATTTGGGGGGGGGCTTGGGTGTCTGGCATTGTGTGTGTGTGTGTGGGGGGGTTGTAGCCCTCCCCATCCTGCACTTCAGAACTGAATGAACCAAAGGAGGAAAGGTTCTGGGCCAGAATCAGTCGCATCCTCCCGGCCGGGCAGGCGGGGCAGGGAGTCCCCAGGGCCGGGTGTGGTTTGTGCCAGTCTGTGGGGCTATCAGACCTGCCTCCCCTCCTGCCATTTCCCCCCCAGTGAGCCCCCCAGGCTCCTGGGCTGCTGAGGGGGACCCCGGGAGGCCAGGACCCTGCATTCTGCTCTGTCCCCCCTCCCCCCAGGGAGGTTCTGAGATCCCTGGGGTGTCCCCCCAGCTCCACCTGCTCTGACCTCCTGCCTGGGGCAAGGAGCTAAGCTAGACCCCCTGGCCAGGGAGGGGGCACTTGGCTGCGGATTCCCCAGAGGAAGCAGCAAACACAGGAAATGTCCCTCTTCCCGGGCCTGTCGGTGCTCCTCACTCCCGACCCGCAGCCCCCGCTAGCCCAGCCCTGGGCTCCCCCCCAGCTCTGCCGGTGCCCCTCAATCCCGACCCCAGCTCCTGCTGTCCCAGCCCTGGACTCCCTACCCAGGTATTACGGAGTCCCCGGGCGATGTCCTGGAACTGCTCCCCACAAAGCCAGGCAGGACTTTGGGGAGCCTCCTCTCTGGGAGCAGACTGGCTCCAGGGCAAGAAGCTCACATGGCTTCACCTTCCTGGGTCTCTCCTTGGAGCATTCAGCATCCTCTGCCCCTCCGTGCGCTTCCCCCAGCGAGTCTGCCCAGGCTGGGTCCTGGGGCAGCCAGGGGGCCCTGCCCCCCGACTGTGCAGTCAGACGTGACTCTCAGCCAGCCAGTAACACAGAGATTTATTAGATGACAGGAACACGGGCTAACACAGAGCTTGTAGGAACAGCAAATGGGACCCCTCAGCCGGGTCAATTCTGGGGGGCAGTGAGCCAGACCCCCACGTCTGCCCGCACTCCCCATCCCCAGCCAGCTCCAGACTGAAAACCCCTCCGGCCCCTCCTCCTCTGGCCTTTGTTCCTTTCCCCGGCCAGGAGGTCACCTGATCTCTTTGTTCACCTTTAGCTATTCCCTTGCAGGGGGGAAGGGCCCCGGCCATTTGTTGCCAGGATACAAAGTGTCGGCCATTTGTGCACACTGGAGATTTAAGAAATGCAGAGGGGAAACTGAGGCACCCACACAATATTCAGAGGAAACATTAAGAACAGTCCCACTTTGTCACACCAGCTCTGCCAGTGCCCCTCACTCCCGACCCGCAGCCCCTGCTAGCCCAGCCCTGGGCCCTCCTCACCCAGCAGCTTGGCCCCCAGCGCCCCGCCGGGGGCAGCGTTCAGACGCGCCGGGTGGTAACACAAATCTCAACACCCAGGCACTTAAATCTCCATCCATGAAAGGCCCCATTAGTCTAATCGCGTTCCGCCCCTGCCCTCGATCAGCTGAGAGAGCAGTTAGCTGCTCGCCCTGGCAGATCAATAGCAGCAGGATAATAAATATGCCCAGGCACTTGTGTCCAAATTTAATTTCCATTACAAGATCCGAGGAAGGCGACGATCCGGGCTCCGCCGGGGAAGGGGCCCCCAGACGCGGCTCCGATTCTCCAGCTGGGTCGTGCAGCCCCGACCGCGTGGGGAGGAGGGTATTTCAATGGATGTTTTTCTTCGTTATCTTCCCTTCCGCGTCTCCATTTGATGAAAGGCAGGGAGGGCTGGAGGCTGAGGTGGTAAAAAAGCACATGGCTCTGCCGGTGCCCCTCACTCCCGACCCGCAGCCCCCTGCTCCCCAGCCCTGGGCTCCCCCCACCCAGCTCTGCCGGTGCCCCTCACTCCCGACCCGCAGCCCCCTGCTCCCCAGCCCTGGGCTGCACCCCACCCCCGCAGCTCTGCCGGTGCCCCTCACTCCTGACCCGCAGCCCCTGCTAGCCGGGCCCTGGGCTCTCCCCACCCAGCTCTGCTGGTGCCCCTCACTCCCGACCCACAGCCCCTGCTAGCCCGGCCCTGGGCTCCCCACCCCCAGCTCTGCTGGTGCCCCTCACTCCCGACCTGCAGTCCCCTGCCAGCCCAGCCGTGGGCTCCCCACCCTCAGCTCTGCCTGCGCCCCTCAATCCCAATCCACAGCCCCCTGCCAGCCCAGCCCTGGGCACCCCCCACCCAGCTCTGCTGGTGCCCCTCACTCCCAACCCACAGCCCCTGCCAGCCCAGCCCTGGGCTCCCCCCACCCGGCTCTGCCGGTGCCCCTCACTCCCGACCTGCAGCCCCTGCCAGCCCAGCCCTGGGCTCCCCACACCTGGCTCTGCCGGTGCCCCTCACTCCTGACCTGCAGCCCCTGCTAGCCAAGCCCTGGGCTCCGCCACCAGCTCTGCCAGTGCCCCTCAATCCCGACCTGCAGCCCCCTGCTACCCAGCCCTGGTCTGTGCCCCCCCCCACAGCTCTGTCGGTGCTCCTCAATCCCGACCCACAGCCCTTGCTAGCCCAGCCCGAGACTCCCCACACACAGCTTTGCCGATGCCCCTCACTCCGTGATCATGGGGGACTTCAGTCTGAGTGACATGCTGGAGGTCTCAGGCTGTCAGCAGTAAAACGTCCTTGGAATGTCTATATATTATAGATGAGAATTTCCGAGCTCGGAAAGTGTTGCCTCCGACGCAGGGGAATTCGAGGCAAGCCCTCGCCTCGACAGATGAAGAGGAACTGATCACAGAACCAAGAATTAATGGTAACTTAGGTACAAGTGATCATGACTTCATTCACATTTATTACAGAATAAAGCCCAGACCAATGTTATATATATACTGGGCGGTTTCAAAGCACCAGTGTCACAAAGCCGTAAACAATTTGGAGCCAGATCAGCTGGGAGGCAGTAATTTAATTAGAAAAATAGGAATGAGAATTGGCAACACTTAACTAGATGCCTAAAAAACCCTAATCTGACAATTGAGGAAGAAGGCCATATTGGTTAAAATCTGGTTACGAGGGGAGGGCAGCTGTAACCATTTAAAAAATCATATAGACCACAGGAAGACGGGAAGTTGGTAAGGAATATAAAAATCAGGAGCTGGGAATTGTAGAAAAGTGATAAGGGAAACAAAAGGACACAAGGTGACATCTGCATCCAGCAGAGTTAAGGACCATAATAAGGATTTTTTAAAGTATACTAGGAACAGAAAGAATCCTGACAGTTGCACAGATCCATTAGTAGATTGCAATGGTGAAATTCTCAATAATTATGCAGAAAAGGCGGAGAAGTTCAATTAATACTTCTGCTCTGTATTTGGGAAAAAAATCAGATGCTGTGGTCATATCCTATGGTCACACTCTTTCCATTCCACTCGTATCCCAGGAAGATGTTAAACAGCAGCTACTAAAGTCAGACATTATAAAATCAACAGGCACCGAGAACCTGCACCCAAGCGTTTGAAAAGAGCTGGCTGAGACTGTTAACGTTGGTTTTCAGTAAGTCTTGGAAGTCCCGGAAGACTGGAGGAAAGCTAACGTCGTGCCAGTATTTTAAAAGGGTAAAGGGCACGACCCAGGGAATTATCGACCTGTCAGTTTGAAATCGATCCTGGGCAGGATAATGGAGCAGCTGATACGGGAGTCAACTAATAAAGAATCACAGAAAGATGATATAGCTAATGCCAATCACCATGGGTTTATGGAAAATCGATCCTCTCACACTAACCTGAGCTTTTTTAAAGTTTGGTTGATGTAATATAATCAATGTAATCACGCATCTGACTTCATACCTCATGACAGAAAGACATCAAATGAACAGGGCCCACATTAAATGGATTAAAAACTGGCTAGCTGATAGATCTCCAGATGTAATTATAAACAGGGAATCATCATTGTCACGGAGCGTGGGGCAGTCAGGGCCCTGCACCCCCCTTGCTGCGATTCACCGGGACTCTCAGCCAGCCAGTGACACAGAAGGTTTATTAGACGACAGGACACAGTCCCAAGCAGAGCGTGTGGGTACAACCAGAGGCCCTCAATCAAGTCCTTCTGGGGGGCTTAGGGAGCTTAAACCCCAGCTTGGGGTTCCCCGTGTTTCACCCCCCAGACCAAGACTGAAAACAAAATCTCCTCCAGCAGCTCTATGCCCCCCCCCCCCAGCTCCTCCTCTCCTTTGTTCAGTATCAAGGCCAGAAGGTGTCACTTCTCCCAACCCCCCTCCTGGCTCAGGTTACAGCTCAGGGAGCTTCCTTCAAGGCAAATCCCCCGTCCAGTGATGAGCTACCAAAATGTTAACAACCGGTTCCCTATAAAAAGTTCTGATTTAAAGGGGGGGGGGGTGCCCCTGCCCCAGTGCCCCTCACTCCCGACCCGCAGCCCCTCCTAGCCCAGCCCTGGGCTCCCCACTCCCAGCTCTGCCGGTGCCCCTCACTCCCGACCCGCAGCCCCCTGCTCCCCAGCCCTGGGCTCCCCACCCCCAGCCCTGCTGGTGCCCCTCACTCCCGACCCGCAGCCCCTGCTCCCCAGCCCTGGGCTCCCCCCTCCCAGCTCTGCCGGTGCCCCTCACTCCCGACCCGCAGCCCCTGCTAGCCCAGCCCTGGGCTCCCCCACCCAGCTCTGCCGGTGCCCCTCACTCCCGACCCGCAGCCCCCTGCTCTCCCAGCTGGGGGTAAGAGACCGAACCTGCCCCAGGCAAGGCCCTGGCTGCTCCGAGGGAGGTGGGGGGACCTGTGGTGAGTCCTGCTCTGACAGCCCCTGTCAGCAGTAATGACCAGCTGGGAGCCCAGGCCCCAGGGCAGCTCGTTAGGCGATTTAATGAGGGAGGCAGGCGCTGCCTCTGGCTGTTTGCTCCCCTGCTCACCAGGCCCCGATGCATTACCGGCTACGGGGGCCGCGCAGAGCCCCCCACGGCCCTCCATCGCCCCACTCACCTGCCCCATCGCAGGGCCCAGCCCCCCCCGGCCCTCCATCGCCCCACTCACCTGCCCCATCACAGGGCCCAGCCCCCACCCCACATTCAGGCTCTGCAGGAGTCTCTGGATTTCCTAGCTTCCCCTCTGCCACCCCCCAGCCCAGGTCTCTGCCGTGCCGGGGAGCAGCGCCCTGCAGACCCAGCCCCCCCCACCAGGCCCCTGCTCTGAGTCCATCCCCTCGAGGGGGCCCAGGTCTCCCCTCCCCACCCCACCCCCTGGCCCCCCAGGGCCTTGTCGCCAAGGCTCCGGCCTGGGCTGGCCAGCGAAAGAGCCCTAGTGGGGGGCGGGAATGGGGGGGGTGAGGTGTTGGGGCTGCTGGCCCTCGGGGCTTCCATAAGACCCTCCCCCAGTTCGGGAGGGGCCCGATCCTGTGCTGTTCCGGGGCCCGTGCACTGGAGACCCTCCTCCAGCACATGGGGGAGGGGGGGCCGCAGGATGAAGGAATTTGCATGTGTTATCGGCTCCCCGAAGGGATTTTGCATAAGCTAGTGGGGGCATCAGCGCTGTGCTGCCGATAAGCGACTCGCCGGAGATAAAACCCAGACGATTTGGGGGGGCGGAGATGCTGCCGGGTGTCCCCCACCCTCCAGGGCAGGGGTCTCTTCTGTGCCGCAGGGATGCGGGGAGGAAATTGGCTGAGGACGGGGGGAGGCCCAGTCTCCCAGCGGGCCGGCGTCAGAGCAGGAACGGCTCCTTCTGCTCCCTAAATCTCAGGAACCTCGGAGCAGGGACCCCGTTGTGCCAGGCGGCGCCCGGCCTCCAAGACCAGGGCTGGGGGAGGAAAGACGCCCACAGAGGCAAAGGGACTCGGCCAAGTTCACCCAGCAGATCAGTGGCAGAGGCAGGAAAGGAACCCAGGAGTCCTGACCCCCCTTTTCCCTGGCCTCCGCTCTGACCACTAGACTCCTCTCCCTGAGCTTGGCCAGAGAACCCAGGAGTCCTGACCCCACCCTTTTCCCTGACCTCTGCTCTGACCACTAGACTCCCAGTCCCCTCCCCGAGCTGGGCCAGAGAACCCAGGAGTCCTGACGCCTGCTCCAGGGCCCGATTTGCTAAACCGCGCTGTGGGGTGTTTAGCAGAGGGTTGAGAAAACCCAAAAATCTCGCACAGATGCACCACAACTCCCCCGTGCTAGAGGACAAGCCCCCCCCCAACACAAGCACACACGCTAGTGGGGATACACACGACATCCCCCCAATTCCCCTCCGAATCCTTCATCAGCAGCTAATCAGGGCCGGAGCCGGGCGCTGGCGGGGGGAGGGGAGGCTGCAATCCGACTGTAATTGTTTCTGTCCAGAGGGGACAATGCACGAAAACAATCCGAGGCGGCGCCAGAGCCGGCGGGTTATTTTTGTTGTGATGGGGGGGGGGGGGCGAGATGCATGAAGATCCGGCCCCGACTGCCTCAATAATGCGCATCTATTATTGCTCCGAATGCCCTGTCGGGTCCAATCATGTCACGGGGACCTTTCCGGTGGGTGGGTGGGTGTCGTTTTCTCCCACCAAGGCCGCGGTTGTGGGGAGGATTGGGGGGGGGATTGAGGGGGGGGGATAGGAATGGAAAGAAACCGCGGCCCGAGGGATCTGCCGGGCTGCAGCGCGTGTGGAAATTGACAAGCGCAGGTTTTGCATAAGGCAGATGGCAGAGAAGGAAATTAACCCCCCCCCCACCGCACACACATTCCCCCCCCTTCCCCGCCTGGCTGCCAAGCCTGGTGCCTTGGGACTCAGCTCTCGCCTTGCATTGCAGGCCCAGCGTGTGTGGGGAACCGGGTGCTGGGGGAAAGGAGGGGGGGGTGTGTGGCAGCTCTGGCAAAGATCAGTCTCTTTCTGGGGGGAGCTGAGGTCGGGGATAAACCCCTGTGGGCAGCTGGGAGGCCACAGGCCAGGGGTATAAGGGAGCTCATCGTTGGTGTCATTTTACAGAGGGGTAAACTGAGGCATGAGGGGTGACGTTAGCATATCCAGCAAGCTGTCGCTGGCAGAGTGGAGGAGGGGCACCGACAGGGGGAGCCCAGGGCCGGGCTGGCAGGGGCTGCGGGTCGGGAGTGAGGGGCACTGGCAGAGCTGGGGGGGAGCCCAGGGCTGGGCTAGCAGGGGGCTGCGGGTCGGGAGTGAGGGGCACCGGCAGAGCTGGGGATTGGGGGAGCCCAGGGCTGGGTTAGCAGGGGCTGCGGGTCGGGAGTGAGGGGCACCGGCAGATGCATTGTGGGAAACTCGCCGGCATCTGCTCCGTCTCTCACTTGCACAGACGCCGCGTTGACACCCCGGCGCGGTGAGGATTTGTTGGTGTTTTTAAAAGCGCCGGCGTCAGCGCAGGGGCGGCTCGTGCCCGTCCCCGCGGGGTTGGGGGTGAATGGGGGGAGCCAGCGCCAGGCCCAGCCAGGGTCCCCGCAGGGCCGGCATCTCTGGGGCTCCCTTCCCCTGGCAGGACACCCCGAGTCCATCCTGCGGCTGCTCCCCTCCCCCGGCTCTGGGCCCGGGGGGACCCCGCAGCGAGGCCCATCCAGCCGGGCGCGGCCGTGCCAGCCCCGTGGTGGGCAGAGAGAGGTGGGGGCCGGCTGGGGGGGGCAGAGAGAGGTGGGGGCCGGCTGGGGGGGGCAGAGAGAGGTGGGGGCCGGCCGGGGGGCAGAGAGAGGTGGGGGCCGGCTGGGGGCAGAGAGAGGTGGGGGCCGGCCGGGGGGCAGAGAGAGGTGGGGGCCGGCCGGGGGGCAGGCCGGGCAGCAGTCACCGGGGGAGCTGATCCTGGCTCTGCACACGAGCACGGCTCTGCCAGGGGATCCCAGGCAGGCTGCCCGGCTGGGGACCAGGAGACCCAGTCAACACCTGCCTCTGCTGCGGCCTCCCTGGTTATCCGGGCGAGTCGCTGCAGGCGAATTCCTGAGGGTTCGGCCCCCACATCCGCAGCCGGGTCGTCCCATGAGCCCGAGGCCGCAGCCTTCAGCCCCGGGCGCTCGGCCCCGGTTCCCCAAAATGAGGGATCGTGTGAGCTCAGGGGTGTGGGGGGGAACCATCTGGGCATCACCTGGTGCGACGGGGCCCTGATCTCGGTCGGGGTCTGGGCAGCGCCTGGTGTGGGGGGGCCCTGATCTTGGGTAGGGTCTGGGCAGTGCCCGTTGGGGGGGGCCCTGATCTCGGTTGGGGTCTGGGCAGCGCCCGGCATGGGGGGGCCCTGATCTCGGTCGGGGTCTGGGCAGCGCCCGGCGTGGGGGGGCCCTGATCTCGGTCGGGGTCTGGGCAGCGCCTGGCGCAGTGGAAGGCCCCAGTGTCAGGTGCGGCATCAAGGCAGCCAGTGGCTCTTCCAGAACAAGGCCCCAGCCCAAGGTGTGGGAGCCGGAGCCGCGAATTAGCTCAGGATTTGGAGATTGATGAGGCAGGAGCAGACCTGGGCGGAGGGGGGGGGAGCTGGAGGGGGGAGCCTGGGGAGCTGTGGGGGGTGGTGGTGCAGTGTGTATGTGGGGGGGGGGCGGGGCTGGTTGTTTGTTAATTTCAGGATTTGCTAATGGGGCCTGGGGATTCAAATCAAACCTGGCCATTTGTCATCCTGGCTCTGCAGCCTGCCCTGCCTGGCGCTGGCCCAGCGTGTGGGTCCCCTGCGGGCTCCCACCTGCCCTGACCCCGATCTCCCGAGATCTGGGGTGGGGTAGGAGGTAGTGGGGCCGCCCCGGGTTCTGGGAGATCCCTCAGCCCCCTCCCCACCACGCCAAACTGTCGGGCGGATGAAATGTGTGAGGCAGTGGGGGATTGTCCTGGTTTCCGGTGGGCTGCATGCGCAGGGGGTGGGACTCAGTTTCCCTGGGTGTTACTGGTGGAACCAGGTGAGGGGAGAGGGAGTCTGTTGCTACAGAGGACCAGCGATGGAACTTGGGACCCCGGCCGATGGCCTGGAGGATGGAGACCCCAGCGACTGGTGACCAGGAGGCCCAGCTTGGGAGTCACAGCTGGTTCCAGCCAGTGGGAGGACAATGGGCTGCGGGGACAGGACCCCGGTGCCCTGACCAGCCGGTTCCCTCCAGAGGGGCCAGAGGACAGAAGAGGGGAGAGGAGGCCCAGGCGACCCTGTTTCCCTGGAGAGAAGCCAATGGACAGAGGTGGGGCTTGGGGCAGGTGATATCGGAGGCCCAGCTGGGAAGCAGGGGGGCTCTGGGCTGGAGAGGGGGAGCAGGCAGAGCCCCCCCTGGCTGCAGGGGGACTGGGATGTGCTGGGCTGGGGGAGGCCAGGCCTGAGGCCCGGAGAGTTTCCTGTGCTGTGTTCAGACGCTCAATAAACCCTCCTGTGTTACGCTGGCTGAGACTCGCTCCGGTCTGAGAGCAGGGGGCATTATTCCCTCTGGGAGTGGAGCCCCCGGGGGGGGCAGAGTGAGGGGACTCCTGAGGGGGCCCACGGCGAGACAGGGGTGCGGCTCCAGGGGGTGGAGGGGCCCTCCCTACGGACCGCACGGGGCCAAGAGTGGGCACAACCTGTGAGGCCGTGACACTGGTCACTCCAGCCCCAGAGCTAGAACCCAGGAGTCCTGCCTCCCAGCACCCCCCTCTAACCACTAGACCCCACTCCCCTCCCAGAGCTGGGGATGGAACCCAGGAGTCCTGGCTCCCAGCCCCCCCTGCTCTAACCCACCAAACCCAGGCGTCCGGGGAGGGCTGCGTTATCTCAGGGGAGCGTTGACCTCTGAGCTGCGCAGGCCCCGGCCGGCCGGGTCCCACGCGAGGGACGATCCTGGCCCAGCAATTCAGCCCACGTCTGCACTGGGAAGCCGGCTGGCGAGAGGCGACTCCGCACGTGGGCCACGCTCGAGCCGTGCGAGCAAATCCCAGCGCGGGGCTGGCGCGGCTGCGGGTCTCCCAGGGCTGCCTGTGGGCGTTTGTGCTCGTCCTCCCGGGCGCTGCCGGGCGGGGCCATCAACTATTCCTTAGGGGCTGAGTACAGATAGGAGCCGGTGGGCAGCGAATGCACCAGGGGCTGGAGAAATAGGCTCCAGAAGAGACCGAATTTGCAGTGGCCCCACATGCCATGCACCCCCCTCTTCTCTGGGGCTGCGGGTCGGGAGTGAGGGGCACCAGCAGAGCTGGGGAGAGCCCAGGGCTGGGCTAGCAGGGGCTGCGGATCAGGAGTGAGGGGCACCGGCAGAGCTGGGGGGAGCCCAGAGCCGGGCTAGCAGGGGCTGCGGGTCGGGAGTGAGGGGCACCGGCAGAGCTGGGGGGGGGAGCCCAGGGCTGGGCTAACAGGGGCTGCGGGTCGGGAGTGAGGGGCACCGGCAGAGCTGGGGGGAGCCCAGGGTTGGGCTAGCAGGGGCTGCAGGTCGGGAGTGAGGGGCACCGGCAGAGCTGGGGGTGTGGTTGGTGCATTCCCTGCCTGCCCTCTGCCCAGCAGCCCCCCGCCCCCCCACTCCTGGCTCCGGTTCAGTGTTCCCTCCCCGTGTGCAATCACACGGGTGCCTGGGGGCCCCCCCCTCCCCCAGATTCATTATCGCAGGATTAAACCCAAGCCCCCTCCAGGGGCGACAGCGGCCCCGTGATTGTCACCACAGCCTATGTGATGTGAACTAAATCCATGCTAATTAGCGCTGATTTGCATAGAGGGGAATACAAACGACTCCGTCCTGGGCGCTGCCAATTAGTGATTCTAGTCGGGCACAAGGACAGGGGCCGCCCTGCTCGGCTCCAGCGCTCCCTGCGGCGGGCACGTGGCTCGGACACCTGGGTTCTATTGCTGGCTCAGCCTGCTCACCAGCATGGGCCAATCACACCGCCCCTCGGGCCTCAGTTTCCCCACTTTTGACTCCCTGGCCTGCTTCACTCCCAAGGCCTTGGGATTCCATAGTGTCTAAGACCAGACGGGCCAGGACGGCTCTCTGCTCTGACCCCCCGCCCGGCACAGAGCCCCCAGGTTTGTGGGGACGACCCAGCGTCTTTGTTTCAGAGCCTCGGCTGGGTCACGTCGCCAGCACTTGGTGCACTGAGGGTGTGAGCCAGCCGAGGAGCTGGGATTTACCCCCAAAACTTTTCGGAGCGCCCCCAAAGTCGCCTGGCTCCATTGGGACGCTGCTGCCCCCCCCCAGCTCCGGACCGGGGCTCCGCAGAGTCCCGGGCTGTGCGTCCTCTGCGGCTTCTCCGTCCTCTTTCTCGGGCCTGGGGTCGGACGCTCAGCGCGGGAGAGGGAGTGAAGGTGCCCCGGCTCCGGGAGAGACGGGCGGGGGCACAAGGCAGACGCTCGCTCTGCATGCCAAGCAGGTGCAGGCAGAGCCAGTCTCCTTGCGGAGCCGACCGGGCGAGGGCGGGGGGGGGGGCTCGGCCCGGGTCGCGCCCCCTTCGGAGACCTCTGCCGGCTTCCGATCGCTCCGCTCCGGCGAGTCGCTTCATTGGTATGGGGACGCGGCTGCTTCGCCAGCCCAGCGTGGGATGTTTATTATCATAAAGCCTCATGAAAAATTAATCGGGAGCAAACAGCGTGGCGGGGCCAGGGCCAGGGGGAGGGCCGGGGCCGCCGGGTGGGCAGGGACCCAGCCGGATCGTCTCACCCAGCAGGGAGCCCCCCCCGAGGACCGGCCCGGTGGGCGCCCCAGACGCTGGCAGCCCGGTGTCCCCACACCCCAGCAACGGGCGACACAGCAGGGGAGCTGGTCTGGGGGCCCTCGGCCAGTGGGAGACGGAGCCCAGCAGGGCTGGGTGGGAGGCGCAAGCCGCCCTCTGGGGCAAGCGGGGGTGGGGGGCAAGGCCGGCGGCCTGCGGGGGGGGGCATGCGGGTGCCAGCGGGAGCGAGAACTGTCAGCCCAGCGAGTGGGGGGGGAGGGGCAGGTGTGACTGTGGGAGGGTGTTGGGGGGGTGTATAGGGAGCTGTGTGGGTGTTTGGGGGTGTCCATATGCGGGGGTGTTTGTGTAGGTGTGTAGCGAGGTCCCTGCAGGAAGGTGGGGGGGGGTATTTGTGGGCCGTGTATCTGTTCAGGGCCCCGAAGGAGGGTGTCTGTGTGTGTCGGGGGGGGGGCGTGTTGTGTAGCTGGGTGTTGTGTTGTGTGTTGCGGTGTATCTGGCCCTTTAAGGGGCTGGGTGCCCACCAGCACCTGAGCCAGGTGTAACCCCGCCCCCAGCCCGGGGGTCACGTGACCAGGAGCCAGGCCAGCTGGGAGAGGACAGCAGCTGGGGGGTTGTGGGGCTGGGAGCCCAGGGGAGCAGCAGGCCCCGGGGATGGGCCCAGCTGCCCCTGCCCACCCAAGGGGGCTGATGGGACACTCAGCCCCCGGGAAGGGCTGACCCGCCTGTGCTGGGAGCGGCAGAGCCACTGGAGGGAAACTGAGGCAGCAGAAGGGCCTGAAGCCAGACCAGGTAGGTCCCTGATCTGGGGGGTGTGACCCTGGCAGGGCGGGGGGTGAGGTGGGTCTGAGCTCTGCTTTCACCTGGGCCCCTCTGGCTACCGAGGGCAGCGCTCAATGGGCCTGATTTCACAGGCAGCCCCCAGCTCTGCCGGTGCCCCTCACTCCCGACCTGCAGCCCCCGCAAGCCCGGCCCTGGGCTCCCCCCCAGCTCTGCCGGTGCCCCTCACTCCCGACCTGCAGCCCCCGCAAGCCCGGCCCTGGGCTCGCCCCCAGCTCTGCCGGTGCCCCTCACTCCCGACCTGCAGCCCCCGCAAGCCCGGCCCTGGGCTCGCCCCCAGCTCTGCCGGTGCCCCTCACTCCCGACCTGCAGCCCCCGCAAGCCCGGCCCTGGGCTCCCCCCCAGCTCTGCCGGTGCCCCTCACTCCCGACCCGCAGCCCCTGCTAGCCCAGCCCTGGGCTCCCCACACCTCTGCTGGTGCCCCTCACTCCTGACCCGCAGCCCCTGCTAGCCCAGCCCTGGGCTCCCCCAGCTCTGCCGGTGCCCCTCACTCCTGACCCGCAGCCCCTGCTAGCCCAGCCCCTCCATTCACACCCCCCTGCACTAACTGCCAAGTCTCTCTCTACACCCCCCGGCTCCGAGGCTGTTTCTCCCTTGATCTCTGGCGAGTCTCTGATCTCTGGGCACCGGCGCTGGCTCCTTTCATCCCTCCTCGTTTCCGGAGCTGCAGGGCTGGCGGGGGGGCACCACTGCCTGGTGTGGGGCTGGCGGGGGGGGGCACCACTGCCTGGTGTGTGGCTGTCGTGCCCCGGGCGGGTGGGCGCCGCGTGGGGGGCTGGGGCTGGGCCTGGGCGTGAGAAGGCAGCTGAGGTGCCCTGGGGCAGGCGGGGGGATGGGGGGGGAGGCCAGGCCACCCTTCGTCCTGGGGGTCAGTGCCTGGCTGCGCCTGCCAGCGTTTGGCCGAGTCGGCCCCAGCCCTGACGCCCCACTCCTGGAAAGGGGCAGAACCCATAGGGGCAGGGAGCAGGATACAGGATTGGGGGGACCGGTGGGTCTGACCCGTACGGGCTGGGGACAGGATACAGGATTGGGGGGACCAGTGGGTCTGACCCGTACGGGCAGTGGGCGGGATATGGGGTTGGAGGGACCAGTGGGTCTGACCCAGTGGATGGGGGGGGGGGGGGGGGGTGGGTCTGACGTGCGGGCAGTGGGCGGGATACGGGGGTGGTGGGCCCAGTGGGTCTGACCCGTACGGGCAGTGGGCGGGATATGGGGTTGGAGGGACTGGTGGGTCTGACCCGTACGGGCAGTGGGCGGGATATGGGGTTGGAGGGACCAGTGGGTCTGACCCGTACGGGCAGGGGGCGGGATATGGGGTTGGAGGGACCAGTGGGTCTGACCCGTACGGGCAGGGGGCGGGATACGGGGTTGGAGGGACTGGTGGGTCTGACCCGTACGGGCAGGGGGCGGGATACAGGATTGGAGGGACCAGTGGGTCTGACCCGTACGGGCAGTGGGCGGGATACGGGGTTGGAGGGACTGGTGGGTCTGACCCGTACGGGCAGTGGGCGGGATATGGGGTTGGAGGGACCAGTGGGTCTGACCCGTACAGGCCGGGAGCAGGATATGGGACTGGGGGGACCGGTGGGTCTGACCCATACGGGCAGGATATGGGATTGGAGGGACCGGTGGGTCAGATTGAAGACTGCCAGAGGGCCGGATATTCCAGACAAGCGCCTGCCCCCGTCTCTTCTAACAAACACCCCCCCCAACGGTAACTGAACCAGGCCCCCAAATCCCTCCTCTAAAGACCTTGAAAACAATAAACCAGCCCCCCGCCCCCAGCCTCCAGGGGCCTGATCCGGCTCCGCGTGGACGGATCCTGCAGGTTCTGCTGCCCCCCCGCTCCCCAGGCCTGGAAAATGTCAAAGACGCAGTTAGGCGGCTGACGCACGCGGCGCTTTGTGCGGCTGGGGGGCGGGAGGGGGGAGGTTTGTGGGTTTATTTTCTCCTTGCCTGTGTACAGCCCGTAAACACTCAATTAGGCCCGCGCGGCTGTACCTGGCTCCGGGAGCTGCCGGTAATTATGTGGGTTTTGGTGGCAGCCCGGCAGGGAAGTGCTGTTCCAGCTAATTGACGCTTCGCCTGGGCTCGCTGCGGCTGCAGCTGGAGCTGGTGGCATTTCGGGAACAGCTGCGAGACGCTGGGACGGGCCAGGGCATCGCTCGCCCGCCCCCGCGCCCCCCTCACTCAGGTGGCACAAAGCAGCTCGGGGACTTTGCAAAACAAGGGGGGGGGCTAGCGGCCGCATGCAGCACCGGTTATTAATATCCCAGGGACACCCCGGCAGCCCGGGGCCCTGCCGCACCTCGCGCTGTACAACTGAGTAACCAAAAAGCCGGACGGGTGGATGATCTCATTGTAAACATGCGAGGAACCTTCTGGAGCCCGGACTCCTGGGTCCCATTCCCTTTGGCCAAGTCCCTTCATCTTTCCCTGCCTCAGTTTCCCCACCTGTCCCTGTCAGATAAGGCTCCGTACCTGCCTGGCAGGACTCATTAGCGCTGCTCAGACAGCTGGGGTTTTCTTTGGTTTTGACGGAGGGAAGCAGGTAAATCTCACTCTTCTGGCCTGGGTTTTGGAATGGAGCTTAATGAAAATAAATGTTAAAAACCCAGCTCTTTTCCTGTGCGTTTCGCGGTTTAGTCCCGGCTGTTTGAACGCCCGCTCCCTGCCTCACGGATCTGCCAGGCTGCCGGAACGGGAAGGACTTTTCTTCCTTTTAAAAGTGTCGTGGGACGGCCACTCTCTGAATTGTCCGCCGGGGTGTCAGTGGGTTTTTTAATAAACCGCCCCCTGCTCCGTCGCAATGGTATCGAATCGAGACAACAGAAGCCACGTTGGCCCTGGACAGTGTCGGACGGTTTTGCCGTTGGAGGGGGGTTTTATTCTCTCTGTGTTTGTCACCGGTGCGACCGCTGCTGGAATCCTGGCCCCGGTTCAAGGAGGAGGCTGATAAATTGGCGAGGGCTCGGAGAAGAGTTGCGAGAATGATTAACGGGTGGGAGAACCTGCCTTGGCGTGATTGAGCTCCCGCCGGCTGCCAGCTTAGAGTCTCAAAAGGCAGGTGAAGGGGCGACGTGCTCACAACCCGCCGTGGGGAACAGAAAGGGGATAATGGGCTCGTCAATCCAGACAAAGCTCTAACGGGGGCTGGGAGTTGAAGCGAGAGAAATCCGGACTGGAAATAAAGCACAAAATCTTAACGCTGAGAGTAACTAGCCATTGGCCTGGCACATCCAGGGCTGCTCTTCGAGAGCTGCTCTAATTAAAACAGAAAAGCTGGAGCCTGATTCTCAGTCAAGGGGTCTTTACACCATGTCTTAGTCTCAGCCCGACCCAGCCTCTGGCGCAAGGTAGAGCAACCCCCGGGCTTCTCTAACTTACACTACAGATGCAGCGAATATCTACCCAGTGTGCTGTGGACTAGCCACGCCCCGGTCCCTCCCCCCGCTCTAGGAGCCAGAAGTGGGGTGCAGAGCCTGTACCCCGCCCCACACCAGCCTGTGAAGCCCCCCTGTGTGGAGGATCCTCCGGGGGCTGTTTACACAGAGCCCAGGCCCTGACCGCAAAGTGGGGGTCCCCATTTACGACGCGTGGCTGGGGCCGAGATCCGAAGGGGACCGCCCGGCGCCAGCAGCAGCGCTCGTTTCAAGTTTCCCGAGGAAAATCCATCCGTTCCGGTGGCGACAGAACCGGGGCTGCTGGGCGGGGTTGCAAACAACCGAGGGCTGTGGCGAAATCCACAAACGCCGTGTGCTGTTTGTAGGTGTGCGGGGGAAAAAACCAGCTTTGGCTGCTGGCCCTTTAAGATACCAGCTAATTGGCATAAGATACTCAGCTGGGGTGGGACAGCTCCAGGTAGCGACAAAAAGGCCCTTTAAAAAGGAATCTGCATTTAACAGGGTAATTGGCCCATAATTATTGCCAGTCACTTGAAGGAATCGGAAGGAACAGGACCAGCTTTGCCGAGAGTGTGTAGAAAACACGACTGACTTAGGAAAGACCTTGGTTTATTTCAATTTGTTTTCTCCGTCCCCTGCCTCTGCTTCACACCAATGGAGCTGTGTGCATGCTGCACAACCGGCTGGTGGGTGACACAACGTCGCACAACAATGCCATGCCGTGTGCCGCAGCGCACCGCAACCGGCCATCTGCAGCCATGCGCCGCAGCGCACCGCAACCGGCCATCTGCAGCCATGCGCCGCAGCGCACTGCAACCGGCCGTCTCCAAGCGTGTGCCACAGCGCAACACAACCGGCTGTCTGTAGCCGTGTGCCACAGTGCAACTGTGCCGCAGCGCACCGCAACCGGCCATCTGCAGCCATGTGCCACAGTGCAACCGTGCCATAGTGCACCGCAACCGGCCGTCTCCAAGCGTGTGACACAGCGCACCGCAACCGGCCGTCTGCAGCTGTGCCTTGTAAAACCATACAAATGCAACACACCGCGGTGTGCTGCGACACAAGGCAGCCCCAAAATGGGAGGCAACACAAGGTAACACAACACGGAGTAATGTCATGTGGCAGCACACAACAGAATGCAAAGCAGCGTGACACCGACTCCCAGGGAATATAATGCACAGCAACATAGTATAATGCAGCGCAAAACTATGCAACACACCACACTGAATCGAAGTGTGCAATGTCACGTAACACAACACGCTGGTCAGTACAATGCAGCATAACGACACAAAGCAGCCATCCTGTTATAACACAATGCCCTACCGTGCAGGTCAGCATGCACCACAGAACAATGCAATGTGCGAGCACGCAACCTGATGCTTTGCCAGGGCAACACAAATCTATACAATATGGTGGAGCCGTAACGCAATGCAATGCCACTCAACAGCTCAGCGGACAATTCAACACAAGGTGATTCCCAAAGCCACCCGGTTCTATGCAACGCAAGCCGCTGCAGCAGAGCATCTGTCCGTGCAGCCGAGCGAAGTAACACAACCTCGCACAGCATAACGCAGAGGAATTCAGCACAAGGCAGCCCAGCCTGCGTGACACAACCCAGCCTGCTACACAACAAAGAGCGACAGAGAAGGACTTTGTGCAAGTGAAAAGGAAGCTGGGCGCAGGATGAGAAGACAAGGATGGGGTTTAGGGATGTCTCGGGGCCTGGAGCTGTGGGGCTAGGGAGGGCACGGCTGGGGCTGAAATAATGGGGGAGATCTGGGCCTTGGGGCGTCTTGGCTCACCCCGGAGGTGGGGGACTGGGCTGGCTCCCCGGAGGGAGGGATGAGCTGGGAGCACACGATCTGCCATTGATTTCCTCTTATGAAGTTCAGTAAGAAAAATGACACGATCTGGTTACGGAGCCGCAGTCCTGATTGGCCACGTTCCCTTCGTGTCCTGGCTGGGATGGGAATTGATTTTGCAGCCGCTCGTCCCCGCATTAGTCACCGGGAAGGGGAGGGTCACCGGGGCGGGGGCTGAGGACAGCAGCACCTGCTGGGCTTTGCTTCTCCTTAATGGGGACCCGGTGTGACCCCCAGTGAAGCGAAGCGCCAGTGCTGCGTGCCAGGGACTGCCGGGTGTGCGAGCTTAGCAGGCTTGGCCCTGGCTGCGAGCTGGGGGGTTGGGGAGTGACGTCAGGCTGGGAGCTGCTGGAAGATCAGACACGCGGGGACCCTGGGAGTAGGCACTGGCAGGCTTCTAAGTACCTGTACTGACCAGCTGTGAAAGGCTGACGTGGTTTTAGGCTGACATTACCCCAGCCACCCATAAGGGAGCTGGGCACAGAGGACCCAGGGTGTGGGCTGAGCAGCCCCAAAGGAGGAGGCATGGGCTGGATTTTGAGCCTGTTTTGGGGATGAAGGCCAGGCAGGGGGGAGCTTGGGCGCGTGCCCCGAGCGCCCTGGGTACTGACTGGGGCAGCATAAAGAGTTAACCAAGAGTCGGCCTAGCCAGTGCCGGCTCTTCGAGGCAGGGACAGCCGGCCAGCGCTGCCCTCGCATCACAGGTGTGTGAGCGCCCCATAACTTCGAATGTTTCGAGCCTCACGCGTTAGACAGGGGAAAGGTTGAGTGACTTGCCAGAGGTCAAACAAGCAGCCTGTGGCAGAGCAGGGATTTGAAGCCAGATGTCCTAGGCTGGCACAGTAACCACTAGGCCACCCTTCATTTCTACCCACTTGCGGGGGGGGGGGTGCTACTGTAATACACCTAATAAACAACAGCCCTGAATCTCCTCTAGACGTCACCAGTTCAAATCCGACAGGTCCAAAAATTCTTCCTCTTGGCAGTTGACTCTCAATTGCTGTGAACAGAGTTTCATTTCCTAGTGAAGTCCCCAGATCCCACCTCCCGCAGCCCGGCCCGTCCTGCCATCAGGGCACCAAGGCGGCAATGCCCAAAGGGACCCATTCCTCAGCCGAAAGCTAGGAGGCGCTAAATGCAGCTCCCCAGGGCTTTGGCAGTGACAGTCCGGAGCGGCGCGGCCGAAGGGAGGCGATGCCTGGGGAGGAATGAAATCAAAGGCCGAGCCGCCAAGAAATTCAGAAACTTTTTCTGCAAGGGGCGTCACACGGGTTTTTTATTTTTTTTTTCCTCTCGCCTTTTGTTGCGTGACATATAAAGACTGTCAAAATAAGTAATTAACAGGCGGGGAAGGCTGAGATTTCTTTGCATGGCTGTAATTGCTGAGGAAAATAATGCTCTGCTGTCAGAGGCAGGTCCCCGGCGCCGGGCTGATGAGGAGTTCATTGTTTAGCAATAAGCACCTCTGGAAAATGCCTAATTGGCAAGGCAGCTGAAGGTCAGCTGAAGGGCGAGCCGGCATCCCTGCTCTCCCGGGTACTTTGTCGAGAAGAGGAATTGTTCTCTGACAAGTTCAGGTTTCTCTCTCGCTGGCTCTCACCTGCCGTTTGAAAGGGACTGGGGGCTCGTCGCTCCGGCAGCGCGGCCAGCGTGGGTCCTGCGAGCTGCACGGGGGCCCCTGGGCCCGTCCCCAGACCGGGAAACGGAGCAGCTTGAAAGAGCAGAGGCACCGAGTGACGTGGCTGGGTCCTGCTGGAGGGCTTGTTCGCAAACCTGTCCCTTACTCTCGCCGGGCCTCAGTTTCCCCAGCTGTGAAATGCGGCTAATTCGAGCCGGAGGCGGTGAGTTGGGGGTAGCCACAGCTCCATCCTCCCACTGGCCGGAACCGGCTGACTTCTGGGCTGGGCCTCTCGGTCACCAGTCGCTGGGTCCCCCGGCTCCAGGCCGTTGTTCAGGGGCCTGGCTGCTAGGCGAGGTCACACCTGGTCCTCTGCACCAGCAAACCCTCTCCCAGCACCTCCAGGGAAACTGAGGCACACACAGTATTCATGCAAAGCACGAAGAAAATCCCCAACTTTGTGACACCACTGTGGGCCAGGCACAGGGCAGGTTATCACGCTGATCGTAGCTGGATCCGCCATGTCTTTACGCGTTATATGCACGCAGCACCACTGAGATGCAGCCACCTCTGGGGTGGGGCGCAGCGGCTGTGTCTATAGGGACCCTTCATCCAGCGCTGAGATGCAGCTCCCCCAGGCTGGCGTGCTGCAGCTCCTCACAGGATGCAGCTTGGTCCATTAAGGTGGCATGGCCCAGTGAGCAGAGCGCTCAGTCGGCTTCCGAGACCTGGTTCTATCCCTGGTGACCTTGGGCAAGTGCCTTCCCCGCTGTGTGCCTCAGTTTCCCCTCCCACCCCTTGAAGCTCTTCCAGACAGGGACTGTCTCTCCCTGTGTCCGTACTGTGTAATCGCTGGGGGGGGGGGGGTAGCCCCGTTCCAGCTGTTCGCCAGCAGGACCCCTGGGTTCTTCTCAGTCCATTTTTCTTCCAGGTAGTAAATGAGAAAAGCCGGATCCAGATTCATGATCCTGGAGGCGGCGTCTGACGCTGGGGCTCCTTGGTGTCTCCTTCCTTGGCTCCGTTTGCGGGTTGGGTGATGTCACCACGCGACGTCATTCATAAAATATTGACTAGTACCAGACCCGGGCGGGACCCCGGGCGAGACCCCCCCCACCCCACCTAGCCAGTGAGCCATGGATAGTGACTCTGGATCCAGTCTGCCAACCCGCTGTGCAGTGATGTCAGCGAGAGCCCAGCTCCCCCCTTTGCCTGGGGGGCTGATCCTCTCCCCCGGAGCTCTGAGTGCTCCCGGCCCTGGGGGGGGACAGATAATTTAACGCAGTTCGTGATCCCGTGCTGGGTCAGGCAGAGCAGAGACTCAAAGCAGCCCCTCCCCCCCACACACACACACACGGTGAGGGGGGGTCTGGGATAGGACACCCCCCCCCAGCACTTTCCCAGCCTGTGCATTGCTGTGCAGGGACCTGCAGACTGCGCTCGCCTCTGGGGAGCGTGTGTCCGCAGCCGGCCCAGCTATTCACACACTTGCCACTAGAGGCCGCCGCGCACCTCCTGAAATAAGCTGGCAGCCCTGGCAAAGCCCTGCTCTGGGGGGACCCCGCCCCGGGCGGGGAGCTGCAGGGGGAGCTCCCCTGGCTGTTACCTGCTGCCCAGGATCCCTTGTGGGCCGGGCTGTGAATTTCCCCTTCAATCCCTGAGCCCCCCCGGGGCAGGGCGGGGGCTGCTTGCTGCTCTGCTGTCCCGCCTGGGCTGGGGCCCATCTACCCCGGTATCCTGCCTCCCAGCTGCGGTGGATGAGAACCCCGGCCCCCCGCCTCCCTGCCCTCCCGTCTGCTCCCCACCCTGCCCTGGATTCCCCCCTCCCTCTGGCGGGTGAGACCCGGTCCCCCCAATGGGGCAGGTCATGGCTCCATCTCTCCCTGCCGTCGTCACGTCACCCCTGGGGTCCAGCCACCCCTGCATCCCCCTCCCCGCCCGGCTCAGCCCCGTGGCTCAGTCCGGCTGGCTCGCCGAGCCCCCCCGCGCCCGTCGCTCCCGGCCTCCCCCTGGCAATAACGGCGCCGTTCGGAGGCTGTTGCTCCGGGCTCCCGGCAGCGCCAGGACACCGGGCAGGAGGCAGCTGCTTTGACCAGCTGCGTTTTTTGGAGCCGGCTCTCAGGGGAGCTCCTGGACACCGGGGTCTTTCCTCACTCTCTCCCGGGGGCTCTGGAGTCTGGTTACCTGTCTCTGCCTTGCAACCGAGTCTGCAGGTCCTGCCAGGCCGGGCAGAGAGGGGCCTGTTGTCTCCCGCCGCGCCCCCCCCGCCATGGGCTTTGCATCCCGGGCAGATCAGGCCGAGGGCTGGCTGCTCTGGGGGAGGCGGGTGTATTTGGGAGCTACCATGCCTCTTGCATAGGGACAATAACGCCTGGACACAACGGTCTTTGCACAGTAGGGGTGTGATTGAACGCCTGCCCCACGGGCGACCCAGGGGTGGGTCCCAGCTGCGCCTCCCCTCTTTGAGTGTGTGTTTGTGCCCACGCATGTGAACGTTTCTGTGTGTGTGTTCACAAGTGTGTGCACACTACGGCTGCATGTGCCGAGGTGGTGAGTGCACATGCGTGTGCAGGCGTCGGGGCGCGTGTGTGCATGTGCACACATTGGATGCACGTCTGCGAGTGCCCTTATGCACATGTGTGTGCCGGCATCAGGGCATGTGTGTGCATGTGCACACATTGGTGGATGCACGTCTGGGTGTGCCCTTGTGCACATGCGTGTGCCGGCGTCAGGGCACGTGTATGCGTGTGCACACTGGTGGATGCACGTCTGGGTGTGCCCTTGTGCACATGCGTGTGCCGGCGTCAGGGCACGTGTATGCGTGTGCACACTGGTGGATGCACATCTGGGCGTGCCCTTGTGCACATGCGTGTGCCGGCGTCGGGGCACGTGTATGCGTGTGCACACTGGTGGATGCACGTCTGGGCGTGCCCTTGTGCACATGCGTGTGCCGGCGTCGGGGCGCGTGTGTGCGTGTGCACACTGGTGGATGCACGTCTGGGAGTGCCCTTGTGCACATGCGTGTGAGCTGCCAGGACAGGGCCTGCAAACCCTGGACCAAAGGCAGGAGCCTGCAAACGTTTTAGCGAACGCGTCACTTTGGGGACTGGGAGACGCTGCAGAGACGACTCTGCCGGGGGGGTCGATCCGGAGCCCCCAGTCACGCGCCATGTACCTGTGCGATTTACATATTCTAACACAGGCTGGTTCTTTAGCCAGAGTCAACGCCCCCCGTGATCAGAGCATTGGGAACAGATTTAATTAACACACGGCATCAGCCTGGCAAGTCCAATCGATGCGTGGAACTACCGGCCGTGGCTTGTAATTGACTCGACGGTGCTAATTATTAATAATGGATTTCCAGGGCTAATAGAATTAATATTTGAATGTAACTGCTTATCCCGTGACTGGCTCCCAGACTGCGAGCACCCGGGCGTGCGTGTACAAATATTCTGCACACGCGTGTGTGGCTGTGTGCCCACCCGCCTGGCTCGGCACAGCTGGGCAGGGAGGGAATTTGCGTCCTTTTCATTTCGGCCCCGATCCAGCCAAGTGCCTAAGCATGTGCTTAGCTCTAGGCACTGGTCCCCTCCCCTCCCCGAATCTCCCCTGCACCCCAAAAGTCAGAGGTTTGTGTTGAGCACATGAGTCCCTTGGGCTCTGGAACAGGACTCGCCACAGCCGCCTGCGGGGGGCTCAGGCCTTGGCCCTCCCTGCCCCTACACCCCGGTTCGCTTGGCCCCAGAGCCTGGTTCAGCGTGAGCAGCTCGTTAGCAGGGAGGGGGAGATGCCGGCATGGTGCCGTGGGGAACGCCCCAGAGCTGAATGGGGCCCGGTACGGCGGGGGGTTAATGCTGGCAGGACGATTTTGCCCCACTGGCTAGGGCTGGGAGGGGAATGGAGCCTTATGGTTAGAGCTGGGAGGGGTGGAGGTGCTGGGAGCCAGGACTCCTGGGTTCTATCTGTGGCCTTAGTAGGTCCTATAAGACAGTGACCTTGATACTTCCCTGCCTGGGGGGGGGGCGTTTGAGCTTTGATTGACGAGTGTTTGCAAAACCAGGTAGAGCCAAGATGGGTGCAGGAGCCTGTGGTTGCTTATTTTGTCTGTGTGTTGGGGGGGTGGGGTGTATCTCTCTGCCAGGGTGTATCTCTGTGTGCGTGTGAATGTGTGTGTCAGGGTGTATCTGTATGTGTGCGTGTGTGTGTATCTGTGTGTTTGTGTGAATGTGTGTGCGCATGCGTAGTGTATCTGCATGTGTGTCTCTCTGCCAGGATGTATCTTTGTGTGTGTGTGTGTGTGTGTCAGAGTTTATCTGTGGGTGGGTGTGCATGTCAGGGGCTATCTGTGTGTGTCTGAGTGTATCTCTCTGTGTGTGTCGGGGGTATCTGTGTGTGTATCTGTCTGTCTGAGTGTATCTGTGTGTGTCTGTGTGTGTGCATATCAGGGGGGGTGTGTGTGTGTGTGTGTGTGTGTATGTCTGTGTGTGTGTGTGTGTGTCAGGGTGTATCAGCCAGCATGCGTGTTCCACTCGGCTCAGCCGTCTCGGGCTCGTATCTTTGTCACAATGAAGGAAGACACTATTACGTTTATTAAATTGTACGGAGGCTGCATTAAAGCAATTGGCAGTTGGTGACCCGGGTTATTTATAAAAGGCGGTTTTCGAAACCGCAGCTTCCAGGGCCTGGATTTCACTTCGGAGTGGAGGGGGGGGAGGAATCGATAGTTCGGGACAGGGGCCAAGCTGGTGTTAATTGTACGTTCAGTTACAGAAAACGCCTCCTGCTGTTTCTGCTTGATCGCAACAACAGCCACTGAGTAAAGGAACCAGCCCCCACCCGCCCGCCCGGCCTGCCCCAGTCCCCCACCCCACCCCTTTTAATCTGGATCTGAACAACGCTGGTGCCCCTCACTCCCGACCCGCAGCCCCTGCTAGCCCAGCCCTGAGCTCCCCACCCCCAGCCCTGCCGGTGCCCCTCACTCCCAACCCGCAGCCCCTGCTAGCCCAGTCTCCTTTCCACCCCCGTGCCCTGATCCGGGAGGAATCAAGCCCACTGGAGCGGGGCAGCTGGGCCCCCGGGTGCTGGCAGGGTGAGAGGCGAGGAGAGGGCAGACAGGCACTGAGCAGAGATGCAGAGCATCAGGTGAGGCGATGCCCCCCCACCCCCGTGTGATCCTGGGGCGCGGCCGCTGGTGCTGGGGGGCTCTGCTGAGGGGCTGGAGCCCTGGTCGTGCCCGGCCTCCCCTCCCCATGTTGCTCGTTTCAGTAGCGGTTCCCGGGGTGCTGGGGGCGGGGGGGGGACTCCCAGCACTCGCCAGGCTGAGCCCCATTGATTAATGGGCAGAATTACGCTGATAATAGGCTTTAAATGAAGGTGCTAGTTATAACTGATGTCTGCGAGCCCAGGGGATGATGGATGACGGCAGGCCCCTCCCCTCGGTGCTGGCGGCCGGGCGTGCTCGCCAACGCATTAGCAGCGGGGGGGGAGGAGCAATTCCAGCCCCCCAGCTCCTCTTTGGGCCCCGAGTGGGTCATTGGCAGCTGGCGGCGATGATGTAATTGGCAAAGGTATGACCTCACTGATGGGCGTGTGACATCATCGCCTTGGGGCGTGATGTCAGCGGTGTGTGAGAGACGCCCCCGGGGCGACCTCACCGAGAGACGTGCGATGACATTTGCGGTGGGGCATCAGCGCCGGGGGCAGGACGACACGTCCGTGACATCACAGGCCTCGCGTCGTGCCCCCATGTGACATCCCTGACGCAAGCATGACATCACTCACGTGGGTATGACACAGCTGTGACATCACAGGCCTCGCGTTGTGCCCCCATGTGACATCCCTGACGCGAGCATGACATCACTCACGTGGGTATGACACAGTTGTGACATCACAGGCCTCCGGCCCCAGCGGAGTCCAGGAGAATCGCAAAACATTGAGCATCTCGGAGCAGACACTGAGACCCCAACGCGGGAGGCTGGGGCGGGGGGAGGTTCCCCTGCCATTGATCCCACAATGCAATTCAGAGACACCCCAAAGCCAGGCTCCCGGGGTCCATCTGCCCTGCCCTCCTATACCAAACAGCAAAGGCTGAGGCCCACCCCTCGTTTGCCTGGCCCCGGGACCCCTCGAAGGCTGAGGGGCCGGGTTTGAATTGGTTTCCAGAGCCACATGGCAATTAATAGCGGGCCCCTGCTCTCAGGCCCAGGGCCCCTCGTGCCCGGCAGAGCTGGCTGGGTTTGGAATGGTGCCCTGCCCCCTCCCCGAAAGCCGGGGGAGAGCCGCGGCGAATCCAATTTGATGCAGTATCTCTCCTTCCACCCGACGTGTCACCAGCGATTGGAATAAAGAATCCATTAAAATAACAAAGCGGAGAGAGGGGGGGAAAAACCGTGTGCAGCACAAACAAGAGGGAAATTGGATTTGAGATAGCGGCAGCCCCCGCGCGAACCCCGGTGCCGCCGCGCATGGGCGCCAGGGCTGGGGGAGGGCGAGCTGCCCCGGGCGACCGGCTTGGGAATGAGACACAGGCAAGGAAAGCAGCGTTGTGGAGTGGCTAGAGCACTGGGCGGAGGCTCGCCAGCCCTGGGTTCCAGTCCCGCCTCTGCCACGTGACTTCGGGCAAACCCCCTCGCCGTGCCTCAGTTTCCCCCTGCCACCCTCTGGCTGTTTAATCCGAGAGCTCTCGGGGCGGGGGGGGGGAGTATCTGTGTGTCACCCCGCTGTCAGGTGCTGCTGTAATGCAAATAAAGGAGGGGGGGTGCGAAATATACACACATGGATACGGCCTCCTCTGGGCAGGGGCCACCCTAGGTGGTGTCCGGGCTCTGCTCTCTGCAGAGGCTGGGTCGGAGGGTGCCCCGCCCTGTGCATGCAAGGGGAGAAGGAGGAGGAGAAGCTGGCGCAGGTGGTAAAGCGAGGAGCGAGCCCGGGTCTGCGGCTG
The DNA here is from genome assembly GCF_016161935.1 of Mauremys reevesii. Classification (NCBI taxonomy): domain Eukaryota; kingdom Metazoa; phylum Chordata; order Testudines; family Geoemydidae; genus Mauremys; species Mauremys reevesii. The sequence continues at coordinate 16,887,753 of NC_052647.1, read as the reverse complement.
GGCCAGGGGTGGGCTTTTCGGTTCGCTGGCGAGGGGGAGCGAGCGTTTGGGGCGAACCGAAGCCGGGCTGGGCTGGGGGTGGGGAGGTGCCCAGAGATTTTGGACAGAAACTCTTCTCCAACCAGAGAATCGAACCCTTTTTCTTTCCCCAGGGCTTCTCGAGCAAACCCAACCCGTCAGCCCCACCCGGCGTCGCCAGGACGCTGGTGTCGTCAAATCTGCGTCTTTCTTTCGCACGCGCGCCAAAGCGCAATGCAAAAATCGTCCCCTGCAGCAACCCAGGTGCCCTGCTCCCCCCGCTCCCAGCGCTGTCTGCGGGTGGCAGGCTGGGGGGGAGCGATGGGAGAAGGGGGGACGGTGATGCCTGTGCCCCGCCACGCCCCGGGGAGACAGGCCCAGGGCTCTGGCGAGGTTTGCAGGGAATAAGCGACGCTTGCACCTGTCCTGAGCTCATTTTTCTCTCTGGGAGCTGCTGACAGCTTGGGAATGAGGCGCAATTGCTTGGTGAGGACGGGCTCATCAAACCGACTGTAGTACCGGGGGCGGGGGGGGGAGGGAATCAAAAAATATTATCCCCGTATAATAGCCAATACCTAACGTGAAATAGGAGCCGGGGAGGGCAGCTTTACGAGCTGCCGACTGCAGAAAAACAACTGGAGGCAGGTGCTCAGAGAGACGCTGCAACTCCATCTTCTGGATGAGACAGAAAACAGAGGCCTCATTATTGGAATTCATCAGAGATGCTGTAGTGCTGATTGCAAGTCAGGGCTGTTAACCCCGGCCTCCCAGCCGGCTTCCAGCCTCCCTGCCTCTCTGCATTTACAGCTCGGTGTGTTAGTTGTTCCCATTGTGGCAGCGTTGCTGGGGGGTTGTTAACCACGGGCCGGGCGCTGCCCCAGAAGTAGCCGCATTTTGGTGCCAGGTGAAGGATCCCTATGCAGGGTTGTCATTGTGTTGGTAACCCGCTGTTCTGCCTTCCCCCCTCCCCCTGAAACGGCTGCATTTCAGCCCTGGCTGAGGGCTCTCTGGGTAGCTTTCCCATGCAGCTTCCAAGCCGCTGCCCCACCCCAGTAGCGGCTGCATTTCAGCATCAGGCGAAGCACCCGCTGTGTACCCCGTACCATCCTGTGTAGCGACAAACCGCTCCATTCGATGCGCTCATCTCTCAGCAGAACGCTGCAGAGAAATGAAATATCCCCCGTTAATTCGCCATTTAATTATGGGCGGTTTGTTTATTGTTTGGTTGGAATGAATTTTTTATGATTGCTAGATCCACATGCACACACGGAAAGGCCCGAAGATTTGTGGCCCCGTGCGCGGATCCGGTAGGAGCCGACCCATATAACAAACACCAGGAGACAGTCGGAGATTCATTAAGAAGGAAAAGAATAAATAACAATGGAGAAAAATGGCCTGACAGTCCCAACTAAACCACAGCAACGGAGACGCGGAGATGCCAGGCTGGGGCGCGGGACTCTGAACCGAGGTGTCTGCGCAGCTGCTTCGGTTTGCCTGGCCTTCTGCGGGCCGGGCTTTGCCAGAGTGGCTCGGGCCAGCGGCCCGGTGGATGCAACCTCCGCGGTGATCGATAGCCGCTGATGAGAAATGGCAGCTCTGCTCCCGCCCCGGTCAGGGGTGTGACTGATTGTGCTGGCCTGTGGCTCCTTCCTGACCCCGAGCCCTGAAATGTGAGAACAGACAAACCAGATTGTACTGCAGATACTCTGCTTCGTGATTCAGTTACTAAGAGTTGGGTGGCGGGGGACAACCCAGAGCTGGACAAGCAGGGGGCTGCAGGTCAGGATTGAGGGGCACCAGCAGAGCTGGGGGGGGCAGGGGTGGGATAGCAGGGGGCTGCGGGTCAGGATTGAGGGGCACCAGCAGAGCTGGGGGGGCAGGGGGGGGATAGCAGGGGGCTGCGGGTCGGGAGTGAGGGGCACCAGCAGAGCTGGGGGAGCCTAGGGCTGGGCTGGCAGGGGCTGCAGGTCAGGATTGAGGGGCACCAGCAGAGCTGGGGGCAGGGTGGGATAGCAGGGGGCTGTGGGTCAGGATTGAGGGGCACGAGCAGAGCTGGGGGCGGGGATAGCAGGGGCTGCGGGTCGGGAGTGAGGGGCACCAGCAGAGCTGGGGGCAGGGGATAGCAGGGGGCTGCGGGTTGGGAGTGAGGGGCACCAGCAGAGCTGGGGGGGGCAGGGGGGGGGATAGCAGGGGGCTGCGGGTCAGGATTGAGGGGCACCAGCAGACCTGTTAGCGATACAGAGGTGGTCTGTCAGGTGGCACCAGCAGAGCCCTTCGTTCCTGGCCGCGGGGCGGTATCACTCTCCCTGCTCTACATAGAGGGAAACTGAGGCAGGGGGGTGACCTCTGGCGTTAGGCCAAGCTGCCTCTGCAGAAAGCCCCAAAGCCCCAGGCAGCTTCCCGGGAAACACCTTCCCCTGTGGCAGGCTCCGGACAGAACAGCTGGCGCCCACGGGGACACCTGGAAAGCAGAGATGGGAGCAGAGGAGGGTGGGCGGGAGCCAGGATGCCTGGATTCTATCCTGGTGCTGGGAGGGGAGTGGGGTCTAGTGGCTAGAGTGGGGTGGGGGGTTGCGAGCCAGGACTCCTGGGTTCCATTCCCAGCTCAGAGGGAGGGATGTGTGATACAGTGGTTGGAGCAGGGAACTGAGCTCCTGGGTTCTAGCCTTGCTGCGGGGAGGGGAGTCTGGTGGGTTAGAGCAGAGGGTCTTGGGAGCCAGGACTCCTGGGTTCTATCCCAGGTGTGGGAGGGGAGTGGGGTCTAGTGGTCAGAGCAGGGTGGGGGCTGGAACCCTAGATCTGGGTTCTAATCCCAGGTCTGTCACGGACTCGGGGAAGTCGTGGTAGCTCAGTGTCACGGATTCACAAATCGTGCCCGTGCGGTCCGTGGCGGGGAATCCCCTTCAGTGTGACAGCCCTTCGCGGGGGCCCACTCTCTCTCTGGAGCCGCACCTCTCCGAGCCTTAGCCGTGACGCCTGAGCTGGGCCTCCCGGTCACCAGTCGCTGGGGTCTCCATTCTCCAGGCCATCGGCCGGGGTCCCAAGTTCCCTCGCCGGTTCCCTCCCCTCACCTGGTTAAACCAGTAACACCAGGGAAACTGAGTCGTTCCCCCCCTCCCCTTGGCGTGCAAACCATCGACACAACCCAGAGAGCTCCCCACTTTGTCACACTCAGTTTCCCGGATTTGATGTGGGGATGAGAACCCCACGGGCGGGGGCTCATCTGTTCCCCCCCCCCCCGAATCCATCTGTGTCGTCGTCGTCTGACTTTGGGGCCCTGTGGCGCTGGAGACCCTGGCGGGCAGGAAACCCGGCTGGGACAAGGCAGCGCAGCCCAGGGGCGTGGCCAGCGTGGGCCTGGCGCTATCTGCCCTCTCCCCGCCCGTGTGCGGGAGCTGGAGCCTGTAGGAGGGCGGGTGCCGCGTTGGGCTGGCCTGGGGCTCGATTTCTACCCCTGCTGCTGCCCTCCTGTGGGACCGGGGCCAAGTCCCTGCCTCTGCACTGGCCTGAGAATCACCTGCCTGCCTGTCCCTCTGTCTGTCCGTCTGTCTGCGCACGAGGCAGGGGCTGTCTGTCTGTCTGGGCAGCGCCTGGTGCGATGGGGTCCTGACCGGGGCTGGGTGGCCTAGTGGATAGAGCACTTGTCTGGCCCTTGGGAGTCCTGGGCTCTCCTCCCTGCTCGGTGCCTCAGTTTCCCCATCCGGAAAAGGGGGCCAGCGATGCTGCGGACCGAGGGAGACGTTCTGATTGGTAGCAATGCCCCGGGTGAGGCCCCGCTCCCGGCTGCCCCGTCCCTGCAGAGCTGGGGGAGCTCCGCAGAGCTCAGGCGGGGGAGACGCCGGCCTATCCGCTCCCCTGGGCACGGCAGCCGAGATGCCGCATCTCCCGTTAATGAAGCACTTCATCACGGGGAGGGGAGAGGGAAAAACCCACTTCGCGATGATAAATCCGCGGCGCCGACCCCTCGCTCCTCCGAGCGCCGATCCTCCCTCATCTTGACTAATATTTTTGGAGTGGTTGTAAAACATCCAGCTCGGCAGCTGCCGTGCGAGGAGCCGGCCAGGCCGGCGTCCCCGGCTGGCTCTCAGCAGGGCGATCTGGGGGGTTGGGGAGCCGAGGGCTGGCAGGCTCCCCGTCCAGCTCCCTCCTAGGAGATGTTGTTCTGAGGCTGCCTAGATGTGGAGCCCCCTCCCCGCCCCCAGCCCTGCCTGTGGCAGCTGGGGGTCCCCCGGCAGCGCCCATCACCGGAGCCCGGGGGAGGCCGAACCCTGAGCTGGGCCGCTGAATGCAACAGGATGCAAATTAATTGCAGCACAGAGGATGGGGGGTGGTCAGGGCTGCTGGGAGGTACCGGGGTGGGGAGGTTGCATCGCTGGGAGTATTTACAGGGGCCTGGAGAAAAATTTGTCTCCCCCCCTCCCCTGGTTTATCTCCCGGCGTCCGGACTGTTTATAGCAGGTCCCAAATGCATTCTTAGCAGCTATCGTGCCACTAATCGGTCTCTTCCCGTCTCTAATTTCTCTGCTGTCCATAATTTATTAGGATTATTAATAATCACCCTCCCTCCTTCCAGCCGAGGGGCTGCGAGAGCCGCAGGGCGGGAGGCAGAGGGAGCTGTTCTCACCGTTTCGCAGATGGGGAAACTGAGGCACTGTGGCGCCAGGGGGAAGGGGTGTGACACGCCCGGGGTCCTGCGGTGAGTTGGCTGTGAACAGAACCCAGGAGCCCTGACTCCCAGCCAGGCCGCGCGCTCCCCTCCCAGGGGCAGGGACAGAACCCAGGAGTCCTGACTCCCTCCCAGGGGCAGGGACAGAACCCAGGAGTCCTGACTCCCAGCCCGTGCTATGCGCCAGGCCGCGCGCTCCCCTCCCAGGGGCAGGGACAGAACCCAGGAGTCCTGACTCCCAGCCCGCGCGCTCCCTTCCCAGGGGCAGGGACAGAACCCAGCAGTCCTGACTCCCAGCCAGGCCGCGCGCTCCCCTCCCAGGGGCAGGGACAGAACCCAGGAGTCCTGACTCCCAGCCCGCACTATGCGCCAGGCCGCGCGTTCCCCTCCCAGGGGCAGGGACAGAACCCAGCAGTCCTGACTCCCAGCCAGGCCGCACGCTCCCCTCCCCCTGGTTTTCTGGGTCCCCCCCAAGCCAGATTTACTCACGCGCCGGCCCCCTTGTTTCCCATCACAGCTGATCCGCACCCAGAAACCCCAGGGGCGGGTGGGGGGCGAGAGGGTTGGGAATGCAGAGAACGGGGCGCTGCTCCCCCTCCCTGTGACGGGGTTAAACTCCCCTAGGTCAGGCTGGAGCCGGGTGCTCGTCTGGGGTGTCGTCGCACGTCACACTAATCGGCAGGGTGGGGGGGGATTCACAGGGCCCGTTTCCTGTCGTCCTGTCCCTCCGCGCGCCCTGGCCCGTCTCCCTGGGACGTGTTCATTTCCCCGCGATGCCTCTTCTTTATGTATGAGCCAGTGGCTGGCTCTGGGTCGTGGCACCGCGGGGACGCGGCTGGATCGGGGCGGGGGGCACCGATGTACACTCCGTGCGCACACAGCAGGCCGGCAGATCCGTCCTCCTGCTCCTCATTTAAATCGGGTTTGGGTGCAGCCCATGTGGGGTGGATCCCCTGGGTGAACCTGGAGTGGGGGGCAGGGAGAGGACCCCACGTGGGGAAACAGAGGCACGCAGACCCCCACCCCCTTCTCCTGCTTCCCATATGTTTCCCCATTGGGCTTAATGATCCACCCCCCACGAGCTGCCCCCAAACCTGCTACAGGGGCTGGCCTCCTCCGGATGGAATCCCAGCTCCTTATGCTGGGCAGTACGGCCTAGTGGGTAGGGCCCTGAGCAAGCCACCAGGACCCCTGGGTTCTATTCCTGGCTCTCCCAAAGACCTCCTGTGTGACCATGGGCAAGTCGCTGCCCTGCTCCCTGCCTCAGTTTCCCCTCCCACCCTTCGTCTGGCTCGTCTATTTAGACAGTAAGGCCCAGGCGCTCAAAGGCCTGTGGGTGCCCAAGTCCCCTGGGATCCCCCCGTTACGGGAGTGTGGGGCCGGGTCGCTTTGAGGCCGTGTAGGGCAGAGGCTGGCTGCGCCGGGCCCAGCGCTCCAGCGGGCGTCTCCCGGAATACAAGTCACAGGCGGCAGGGCCTGGCAGCTTCCCTGGGCAAAGGGTGACCTCATCGGCGCCCGCGCGGTACAAGCAGGCGCAGCAAAGCGACCCCGGGGGCTCGTCCGGGTTCCCCGATCGCTGCTGGCGGAGCCGGACTCGCTGCGGCCCAAGGGGGCATCGAACCGTGAGCTCGGCCGGCCGCTCGCTGGGCACGGGAGCCCCAGCGATGGAGCAGTTACTGGGGAGGCGGCCACCTGCCTCCTTGGGGCGCTGTGAAAATGACACCCACTGGAAATATTTATTTTCCCCTCTGGCTGGTACACGTGTGTATGTGTGTCTCTCTGTGTCTCTGTGTGTGGCTGGCGTGTGTGTGTGTCTGTGGGGGGGGCTGGCGTTTGTGTCTGTGGCATGTATGCGTGTCTGTGTGTGTGTTTCTGGCGTGTGTCTCTGTATAGCTGGTGTGTGTGTGGCTAGTGTGTCTCTTTGTGTCTGTGGCTGGCTGGCATGTGTGTGTCTCTGTGTGGTTGACGTGTGTTTGTGTGTGTGTGTGTGCACGCGGCTGGTGCGGGTGTGTGTGTGTGCATATGTATGTGTGTGCAGCTGGCGCAGGTGTGTGTGTGCGTGTGTGTGTGTGTGTGTCTGTATGTGTGGCTGGTGTGTGTGTATGTATGTGTGTGTGTGTGGCTGGTGCGGGTGTGTGTGTGTGTGTGTCTCTCTCTGTTTATGTCTGTGTGGCTGCTGTGTGTGTGTGTGTGTGTGTGTGTGTGTGTGTGTGTGTGGCTGGTGTGTGTGTGTGTGTGGGTGTGGGTGTGTGTGTGTGTGTGTGTGTGTGTGAGTGTGTTGCTGAGGTCAGGTGCTGTAATTCTTTTTATCTCTAGGGAGAAAGTCTCAAGTTGTCTTGTTCTTCCCCGAAACCGCTGAGCCGTCAAATCTGCGGGTAACTCGGCGCTGGGGAGGGAATCCATAAACAACCGGCGGTTCAGCCAGCCTCCAGCCGCGGCTAGTTACCGCCAGGCCTGCTGCCTGGGCCGGGGCGAGGGTCCTTCCCAGCCCGGCTCGCAGCGCTGGTCCGGCTGACGGGCACCCGAGTGTGCTAATCGTCGCCCGTAATTAACAGAGAGGAGGCAATCGCCAAGCTCAATTAAAACATATCCTCATTATAATAATGAACAATCGAGCAGGCAGCTGGCGGAGGAGGCCGGCTGGTGTGCAGGAAATCCAGCCGTGGGTCTGGCTGCGAGGGAAGGCAGCTGGGAAAGGCAGGTGGGAAACGCCAGGGCCACAGAGGAGCAGGCCCCATGAGCTGCCACATGGACAAAGAGTGAGAGGGGAAACTGAGGCATGGAGCAGGGCAGAGACTTGCCCAAGGTCACCCACTAGGTCAGTGGCCGAGCCAAGGGAACCCAGGCGTCCTGACTGCCTCCAGCCTGCCCTCTGGAACGGGCGAGGCATTTCATCCGCTGGCTGGACGGGAAACTGGGTTTCTGACCCCAAGAGATTTGTCCTGAGTCAGCGTCTGCCTCCTGCGGAAAAATTAGGCTTTTCACACGAAAAAAAACCCCCAATGCCAAGAGCCCAGAATAATTCAGTTTGGAAATGCCGCCCTGGTGCCTCTGGGGAGTTGTATTTCTGTTGCTTCATAGCCCAGTTTTCCTCTGTGTGAGGGGCGGGCAAACGTTTAGGCCCGAGGGCCACATCTGGGTAGGGAAATTGTATGGGGGGCCATGAATGCTCACGAATTGGGGGTTGGGGTGTGGGAGGGGGTGACGGGCTCTGGGGTGGGGCCAGAAATGAGGAGTTCAGGGTGCGGGAGAGGCTCCAGGCTGGGTCAGAGGGTTGGGGTGCGGGGGGAGGGTGCAAGCTCTGGGGTGGGGCTGGGGATGAGGGATTTGGGGTGCAGGAGGGTGCTCTGGGCTTGGATCAAGGGGTTTGGAGGGCGGGAGGGAGATCAGGGCTGGGGCAGGGGGTTGGGGCATGGGAGGGGCTCAGGGGTGCAGGCTCCAGGCAGCCCTTATCTCAAGCAGCTCCCAGAAGCAGCGGCGTGTCCCCCCTCCGGCTCCTACGTGGAGGTGGAGCCAGGCGGCTGTGCGCTGCCCCATCCCCACAGTTCCCGGCCAATGGGAGCTGTGGGGGCGGCGCTTGGGGCAGAAACAGCGCGTGAAGCCTCCTGGCTGCCTCTAAATGTTGGAGCTGGAGGGGGAACATGCTGCTGCTTCCGGGAGCTGCGCAGAGCTGCCCCCGAGCCCGCTCCCAGGCTGGAGCACGGGAGTGTGGCAAACCCAGACCCCACTCCCCAGCAGGAGCTCAAGGGCTGGATTAAATCAGCCGGTGGCCCGTGGGCCGTAGTTTGCCCACAGCTGCTCTATGTGCTGGGCTCCTCAAGTGGACTACATCTCCCATGATGCACCAAAACAGGGATGCCGACGAGCCCCACCTCCTCTTAAAAAGGAGGGGAGACCATCGTGCATCATGGGAGACATAGTCCGACCAGGGGGACCAGCCCATAAAGCAAAACGGGAACATGATGCACCTGAACTACAACTCCCAGGAAGTGCCACAACAGCATTTCAAAACTGAGATTTGTTGGGTTTTTTGTGCGCCTGCCCCCATTACCCAGCAGCTCTGTGCAAGGGCCATGGGCACCCCACAGCAGCTGGGGCAGGAGCTGTGTAGCAAAAATCTCCAGTTCACTCCGGCGAGAGCAGGTTCATTAATTGGCCCCACTGGTGCAGAGGTAAAGGCCCCCCCCCCCAAGTTTCTGCTTCCCAGGACTCCTGGGTTCTCTTCTCAGCTTTGCGAGGGGAGGTTTCTCCAGTAGGTTAGAGCAGTGGCCACCAAACCTGGGGCCAGATTGTATGGCCTGCCCTAGAAATACAGAGCCCCATGCCCCATTCTGCCCCCCCCAAGCCAAAGGCTCCCCCCCCAGCTAGGGGTGTGAGTTTTGGTTGGACGCATTCCTGGAGGTTTCATCACATGACATCATCTTTCATTAAAGATTAATCCTTAAATCCTGGAGACTCCAGGGCAATCCTGTGGGGTTGGCAACCCTGCCCCCACCAGCGCCCCCTAGAGGGGAAACGGCCCCGTGCCCCATTCCCCACCCCCCAGAGCCAAACATTCCCCCACCAGCGCCCCCTAGAGGGGAAACGGCCCCCTGAGCCCCCCAGCCCCATGCTGTTTAATTTTCAGTGCTTTAAACAGAGCAATATTTCTGTCTCCCCCAATAAAAAGACCCATCTATTCCCCCCAGTCGCGTCTCAGCAGCTGGAAAGCTAGCGGTGTCCCGCTGCTCGCCGAGTGCCGCAGCCGGGGCTGAGAGACGCCGGCTGGCTCTTGCGCGGCGGGTTTTTTCCAGGGAGAGGGAAGCTGGCTCTGCTCTCCTGGGCCAGCTGGGCGCGCAGGAGAAGCGCCGAGGGAGCGGAGGATGCAATTTGTCTTGGGGAGCGGCACTTGATCAATTCGATTTCAAAACTCTAATTATACCGACAAAGGGCTCCGCACGGCGCCGCTGGCTGCGACTCAAGCTTTGTTTGTTTATTTCTGTGCACGCGCGCGACGTTCTCCCCTTTGTCCTTTCAGACTTTGCTGGAAGAAATGGGGTCACGGCGGAGGGGCAGCGGCAGATCCGGCGGGTGGGGGGCTGGAAGAGCGGGGGAGGAGGGCTGCGTGTGCCTGCACTGTGGGTCGGGATTGAGGGGCTGTCCCGGACTCACAGATTGTGGCCGCTCTTGGCCCCGTACGGTCCCTGGGGTTGGTTGTGACTCCCAAGCTGGGTGTGCCGCTCACCAGTCACTGGGGTCTCCATTTTCCAGGCCATTGGCTGGGGTCCCAAGTTCCCTAACAACAAACTCCCTCTCCCATCACCTGGTTAAATCAGTAACCCCCAGGGAAACTGAGTCCCAGCCTGTCTGCATGCAAACCACTGGAAAAAACAAGGAAAATACCAAGAAACGCCCCCCCCCTTCATCACAGGGGTCTTGGCAGAGCTTTGGGGGTGGGGAGCCCAGGGCTGGGATACTGGGGTTGTGGGTCAGGATTGATGGGTGATGGCGGGGGAGCCATAGATAACAGGGGTTGCAAGCTGGTAGCTGAATGACCCGGGGGCTGAACTCAGCGGGCTCGCCGGGCCGTACCGGGGACGGGGGAGTCCCCTTAGCCCACCTGTGTTCTTCACAAGGCCCAGCCGTGGGACTAGACGGGGCAGACGTTCGGCTTTTCCAGCCGCCTGCCTCTCTCTCGCCCCATTGTAAATAACCATTAGAAGATATTATCCGCCCGCGATGTGGAATATTAAAAAACTAATTAGAGCCAACTTTAAAGCAAACTGGGGTCTGTTCCTTGCTCATTTGCCGAGCCGTATAATAGTTGCCTGGTTCTTTCTTTCAGGCAGACGTTCTGTCAATCTACAAATCTTTTGTTAAGAGTAAATGGATACAAATAGCTGTTTTCCATATGCACGGCAGCATCTGTTACTGCCAGGGAAATTTGCATGGCTAAATGTAAATTATGCATTATGTCATTTATCAAAAAGGGGGCGAGGGAGTGCGGGGGGGGAACCCAGGCAAACAGAGGGGGAAGGTGTCACAACAAATCATAACACAAACCGTTTGCACTTGTCAGCGTCAGGCCGCAAAGCACTCAGCAAAGGAGAGCGGGTGGTCTTGGTCCCATTTTACAGATGGGGAAACTGAGGCAAAGAGGGCAGGGAGGATGATGTCAAATGGACACAGCCAGAGCTGGGAACAGAATTCAGGAGTCCTGCTCTAACCACTAGTCCACACTCCCCTACTCAGAACTGGGAATGGAATCCAGGAGTCCTGATTCCCAGCCCCCCCATCTCTGACTGCTAGACCCCACTCCCCTCCCAGAGCTGGGGGTAGAACCCAGGAGTCCTACCTGCCAGTGTCTAACCGTGGTTGCCAGCAGGCAGCACAGCTGGGTAAGCGCCGAAGGAAAGGGTCCCTCGTATCCGCACAAGGCAGAATCCCCCCCTCGCCCCCCCGTTGATAGCCCCATCAGTTACAACCCGCTCCGGCGCCGTTTGGAAGCCCAGCAGCAAATGTGCCAGTGCTTTGCTGGGATGAAAAAGGCCCCGGCTTGCAGGCTGGCATATGGTGGAGAGGCGCGTTTTATCGGCCTTGTCAAATCCTGCCTGCCGGAGCCCTGGCTGGGGGGTGGGGGTGCCCAGCCCCGGGGCTGGCTGTATGGACCGGTCCCTCTGGACGCTCTGGTGGGGGATGGGGGAGAGGGGGGCTTAGCGCCCGGCTGGAGACGTGGGCTGACCCCTCCTGGGGCGAGTTTCCCTGTGCCAAGAAAGCACCTGGCACCCCAGAGCCCTGGTGGCAAAGGTCAGATCCTGTATGTGACCTTCCATAGGGCCCAGGTCACCCCTGGCGCCCGCCCGCTCCACCTGGCCGAGAGCAAAGCGACCGCGCGGAGACCCCACGTGAGCCCCTCAGCACTCAGCCCCCCAAGGCCGGCCCTCCCCACACGCGGGGAGCCAGGGGGCTGTGGGAGACGGGCTGGCTGGGGAGCCATGGCCCAGGATACGGGGCTTGGAGCTGCCCTCCCTTGGCACCGGCCAACCTGGGCTGGGCAAAGCCCCGGGGAACAGGGGGTGGGGGTCTCACCTGCCTGGGGGGGTGGCCCCCTCAGCTCCTGCCTGGGATCAGGGCCCAGCTGGTGCAGCGCCAATGGGGGGGGGATTTACCCTCCTTCCCCAGGTGCTGCTGCTCGGGCCTTGGGAGGGGAGAGGGAACAGCTGCCCCCCCCGGGGGAAATCAGAGGGACCCCCCCGCCCCTTCACAGCCTCCCTCTGATCCCCTCCCATTCCAGCTACAGTTCCCCGCCCCCTTCTCTCCCCCAGCCCCCTCCCGGCTCCGTGCTTCCCCTGCTCGTGCCCCCACTCCCCAGCCCCCACTGCTCCCCGGGTCTCTGCTTCCCCAGCCCCCGCTCCCCAGCCCCCTCTGCTCCCCTGGGTCTCTGCCCCCGCTCCCCAGCCCCCACTGCTCCCCCTCCTGCTCCCCTGGGTCTCTGCTCCCGAGGCCCCGGGGAGCCTGAGCCCCGGCCAGCTGCGCCGGGAGGAGGGACGGAGCCGCCGCCCCAGTGACCCCCGGCCCGGGCCGCCCTTCCCCGGGCGGGGGCGGAGGCAGCGGGACTCGGGAACCTGCCGCTGCTGCTGGCGGAGCGAGTCCGCCCCGGCCGCAGCATGGGAGGGACCCGGCCCGGGTTCGCCTTCGCCCGCCAGCTCAGGAGGCATCCCGGAGTGAGTGACCGGCCGCCCGCTGCCCGGCCCGGCTCGGCCCCTGCCCCCCTGTCCTCCTCCTCTGCCCCCCTGCCCTGCCCCACTCCGTCCCCCTCCTTCCCCTGCCCCCTCTGCCCCCCTCCTTCCTCTGCCCCCCTCTGTCCTCCCCTGCCCCCTTCTTCCCCCTTCTCCTGCCCTGGGCTCTGCCCGCCTCCTCTGCCCCCAGTCCTCCTTCCCCTGCCCCCTCTGTCCTCCTCTGCCCCCCTGCCCTGCCCCAGCTCCTGCCCCCTCCCTGCCCTCTGCCCCCTACTTCCTCTGCCCTGGGCTCTGCCCCTCCTCTGCCCCCTTCCCTGCCCCTCTGTCCTCCTCTGCCCCTGCCCCTGCCCCTCCGCCCCCTTCCTCTGCCCCCTTCTGCCCCTACTTCCCCTGCCCTGGGCTCTGCCCCTCCTCTGCCCCCTTCCCTGCCCCCTCTGTCCCCTTTATCCCACCCCCAGTTTGCTTCTATCCTCCTTCCACCCTCCAGTCCGGTTCTTCTCCTTCCCCTTCCACTCCCGCCCCCTCCCCAGCCACCCCCATCATCGCGCCCCCGATCTGCCCCCAGTTTCCTGCCTTCCTTTACTTTCATTAAACTCCCCCTCCCGCCCCCGGCTTCCCTGCCTCCCCCCAGAGCCGCTGGGGGCCCCTGGGCCGCCTCCTCCCAGGGCTTGTCTGCTGCCCCCTCCCCACCCCGCTGTGCAATGTGGGGGTGGGGGGGCTGCTCTGTAAAAGAAATCAAGGCCCCGAACTTTGCAGATTCCACCCCGGCCGGAGCAGCGCTCGCTGCTCCCCCCCCCATTTCCTGTTCTGCATTTTGGCCCCTAATCCTGGGGGTCTTTGCACTTCACCCCTACACAGGGGAAAGGGGGGCTGCCCTCTCCCTCCCTGCAGCGGCTCCTTCTCCCTATGGCGTGTGCGGCACCGAGACACACCAGGGTCCCAGCTCCCCCCGTTTGATCCTCTGCCATCCCCCCAGCCCCCCAAATTCAGAACCTTTCATTAGCCGGGCAGGGGGGAGAAACCCACGTCCCGTCCTTTCATGTCAAATCCATCAGCTCCCCCCGGCCATAAAAAATTCATGATGAGGATTTTGTTTACAAATAGGAATAAACCCTGATGAATGTGAGATGCTGGGAACCTGCCTCAACCCCCCCCCCCCAACAGGCCAAGGAAGGGGGCTGGAACTGGGGGGGGGCTGGGTGTGGCTGCACCCCCTGGCTTGTTGGGGTTTCTGTCATACGCAGGGTTGACAGAACCCTGGCCACCCCCCGCCCCCCACTACACACATTGTCCCCAGGAAACGGGGGGGGGGGGTTGGCCCGGTGTTTTTCCATATGATGACTTTCCATGGACTAAGCTAAGAATCCGGCTCGCTCCACGAAGCCGCCAGGGGCTCGCCAAAAGCTTCCCCAGGGAGCTGGCTCGCCTCCCTGGGTCTGGCCCTTTGCCCGGGTGGCTCCAGGCGAGCGGCCGGCCCTGTGAGGACGGGGGTGGCGTGGGAAGGGTTAAGCCCAGCGGTGGTTTGGTTTTCGGGAGGCCTGGGCTACACATTCAAACAGTCACGTCCCCGCTCCGCTCTGGGCCAGCCGGGGAGGGGCAGGTACTGGGCAAAGACGTGATGCTGGGGAGGCTGGAAATAGGGAGGCAGTGGGGTCTAGGGGTTAGAGCAGGAGAGGCTGGGAGCCAGGACTCCTGGGTTCTATCCTTGGCTCTGGGAGGGGAGTGGGGTCTAGGGGTTAGAGCAGGAGAGGCTGGGAGCCAGGACTCCTGGGTTCTATCCCTGGCTCTGGGAGGGGAGTGGGGTCTAGGGGTTAGAGCAGGAGAGGCTGGGAGCCAGGACTCCTGGGTTCTATCCCTGGCTCTGGGAGGGGAGTGGGGTCCAGGGGTTAGAGCAGGAGAGGCTGGGAGCCAGGACTCCTGGGTTCTATACCTGGCTCTGGGAGGGGAGTGGGGTCTAGGGGTTAGAGCAGGAGAGGCTGGGAGTCAGGACTCCTGGGTTCTATGCCTGGCTCTGGGAGGGGAGTGGGGTCTAGTGGTTACAGCAGCGGCCAGCGTCAGGACTCCTGGGTTCTATTCCCAGCGGAGGGAGGGGCGTTTGCTTTTTGGAGCAGAGAGGAGCTGGAAGCCAGGACGCCTGGGTTCTGTTCCCTTCCTTCGGGTGGGAGCGTGGACTAGGGGTTAGAGTGAGAGGGAGCCCCACTAGGCCCTATGTCCAGCTCTGGGCGGTATTTGCCATGTGAGGTTGGTTTCCCCGTCCGTAAAGCTGAGCAGGGATTAGTTCCTGTAAATTGCAGGGGGAGCCTGCGCGTGGGCAGCCGAGCGGGGAACCTGCCTTGGCCCCGTTGAAGGCAGAGGCGCTTCCCGACGCGCCAGCCGTTCTCCTTGCCGGGCGGCCCCATCAGCACGTTCCCCTTGCCCCGGCTGGCTTCCCGCGGTGCCCAGCTGCCAGGCCTCACCGCCTGGGCTGTGATTAATGCCGACTCGACAGCAAAGGCAAACGGAGCAGACTGGCTGCGAACTCGGGGCGCTGCTGGGGGGACAGAAAGGGAGCGGGACAGGAGCTGCTTTGCTGCCTGCCGCGCACCCCCTAAAAGCAGCTGAGGGGGACGAGCACCCCCCAAGCCCCTGCCCAGGGATCACAGGCCCCTTAGTATTCAGTATTCTGCCCACCTGCCACCTAGATCCCAGGGGAGTTAGGAGCCTAAATAGCTTGGAGCCTGGCACCCACATGACACCCAGCGAGCGCCTCTCCCGGTGGCCCCCCCCCACCCCAACCTCCTTTAACACCAGCTGTGGCCTGAGTGACTGGGAAGGGCCAAAGGCTGCAGCTCTGACTCCACGGGGCTCTGACCCCGGCCGCCTGGTCAGGCAGCAGAGCAGGGAGTCCCCGAATCCTGCTTTGCATCTGCCTGTTGCCCCAGCTATAAACCGGGGTGACAGCCTCCTCCAGAGCAGGATCCCAGCAGCGTCCCTGCTGGGGAATCTCGCACGAGCCGCTCTTTTCCTTAAAGCCCCAGCACCCGGATTCATGGGAAGGCGGCCAGACCTCGGCTCGCATCTCTTGTTCGATAACACGAACGTTTCCAGCCCTCAGGGCAGGGCAGAGACGCTTAAAACAGAGGCCTGTGAAGGCTCAGAAAAACCAAACAAACTCAGAAAGCAACAGACCCTCCTGATTTCTGATGTTAAATCTCCTGCTTTTCAAGCCAATCTCATGATTTTGGGGGGCAGGTGTTTTTTGACCCTTTGCAGCCAGCCACGCTGCAATTCGTCCCGTCGCTGCCACTGACCCTAGCTCCAGCGCCCCCCACACCGCCAGCCTCTCAGTTCATTCCCCGGCATTAATAACCCAGAAGTGTCAGCAGCAGATGGCGAGACGAAGGCCTGTCCCCGCGTCTCCTCCACAATTCCCGGGACTGCGGAGTCCGGCGTTATTACCTGGCATGGCCAGGCAGCGGCGGCTGCCAGCTCTGACTGGCACACGGCGCCAAAGATCATTAGCGGTCAACGTCTCTGACCTCCAGGATCATAAGCGGCATCTGCTGGAAGTTTGATACGCCAGCAGACGCGGGGCGAGGGGGCGCCGGGCGTCGAAATTCAGCTGTCACGGTGGGGGAAAGGTGAGAGGAGATGATGGACGCACGGCGGCCCTGGGGCCGATATGCTGGCAGCGAGCAGCAGTGTTCAGATCCGTGCAGCCGGGCCCTGAGCTATAGAGGAACCAGCAGGGTCTAGGGGTTGGGCTGCTCCTCAGGACGCCTGGGTTCTATTCCCGGCTCTGTCGTTTCACCCGTTTTCTCACCCTTCCCTCGGCCGTTTAGATTGTCGGCTTTTCGGGGCAAGGATTGGCTGGGACTGTGGGCCCAGCTCCCTGCGCAACGGGGGACCCCGGGGTGTAATAAATACTGGCTAAGGTCTCGTGAGAAGGCCACTTGGCACTTCCAGAGCAGCCTTCGTGTCTGGCTCCCCAAACGGGTCCATTAATGAGCCCTGGGAGACGGGTCAGAATGAGGTTACCGATGGGGAAACCGAGGCACGCAGCCAAATGGCCGAACTGAGCGCCCAGCCCAGGAGTCCGGGGTCCCCACGCTCCATTGGCGTCAGAGGGGCCAGATCCCCCACTGGTGGAAATGGATGTAGAGCCGGTGGAGGCAGTAGGGCCGGATGCCCCGCTGGCGGGAATCAGCGTCACAGGCCCAGCCGAGCGGGCGGCTCCGTGGGGCGGGGAGGGAGCGAGGGAGGGAGCTGGAGGAAGTGACCCAACAGCGGCTGTAATGGGGGGAGGTGTCGGGGGCACTTTCATTACATGCAACCAGGAGCCAAACAAGTGAGTGGGACCCGGGTGCAGGCACCCAAACACAGGTGGTGTGTCCCCCCTGCTACCGGCTGGGGGGGCAGGACACAGTCACGCGGCGGGGGGGGGTGTCCCAGGCACCAACACATTGAGGGTGTCCGTCCCCCCCCTGCTACCGGCGCTGGGGGCAGGACACAGTCACGCGGCATCCTACAGCTGGCCAGCCCCATGTGTCCACCTAGCCCCACACCCCCAGTCCAGCCCCACACCCCCACCTAGCCCCACACCCCCAGTCCAGCCCCACACCCCCAGTCCATCCCAGCATGCCCCAGTCCAGCCCCACACCCCAGTCCAGCCCCACACCCCACCTAGCCCCACGCCCCAGTCCAGCCCCCCCCCAGTCCCCAGCCCACCCCCCCACCCCCCCCACACCCCCAGTCCATCCCAGCATGCCCCAGTCCAGCCCCACACCCCAGTCCAGCCCCACACCCCCAGTCCATCCCAGCATGCCCCAGTCCAGACCCACACCCCCAGTCCAAACCCCTGTCCAGCCCAGCATGCCCCAGTCCAGCCCCCCACCCCCACTTAGCCCCCACACCCCCAGGCCAGCCCCACACCCTGCATGCCCCCAGTCCAGCCCCACACCCCCAGTCCATCCCAGCAAGTCCATCCCAGCATGCTCCAGTCCAGCCCCAAGTCCATCCCAGCATGCTCCCACACCCCCACCCCCCCCCACACCCCCAGTCCATCCCAGCATGCTCAGTCCATCCCAGCATGCTCCAGTCCAGCCCCACATCCCCACTTAGCCCCACACCCCCAGTCCAGCCCCTCACCCCCAGTCCGGGGGAGGGGGGAGTGTTCAAAAGGGGCTGTGTGCTGCCTAAATCAGTCAGAGTCTATAGCGATCAGGGGCTGGTGCCCGAGTCACTTACCAGCCCGCGGCCATTCAGCTTCCTCTGGCCTTCGGGGCTGGGGCGACCCTGGGGCACTTGTGAAAATGTTCCTCGTTCCGGGCTGGCCAGCAAGGCAGCTGTGCTGGTCCCAACGTTGTTCCATGGGCTAATGAGTTGTTTTCGCCAGATAGAGTTGGGGGGGGCCTGGGGAGGGGTGGAGGGGGGTAGACAGATAGATGGGGGTGTGGACGGATGGCCAGCCAGGTAGACTAGAGAGAGAGAGGTGTGTCTATGGGGCTGGCTAGGCCAGCTGTGTCCGGGGCCTGGGGGTGGAAGGATCGGGCGGCAGAGGGGTACGGCTGGGGGTGGCTGGGTGGCGGGATGGGTGGGCCCCGATACAGCACTAACGTGTGCCCCAGCGCCGTCCCCACTCGCTCCCTGCCCCCCGCCTCTCCCAGCCCCACTAACGCAGACGAGGGAGGGGGGAGCGTGCGATTTCTCATTCCGAATCCAATTCCTCTCCAACACGAGCATATTTTTCTCCCCCCTTTGAATTCAGTCACTCAAGCTGACAGCTACACTGTGTACGGGAGCCCGGGTACAGGATTGCTGCGCCGGTAAATCTCCTGGCGTGTCAGGCTCCCTTTCACTCTCCCGGCGGCCTGATAAATATTCATTTCATTGGGGCATTTGTCATCTCTTCTCTCTCCCTCTCTCTGCAGCTCATTCCCCTCATCGGCTTCATCGGCCTCGGCCTGGGCAGCGCCGCTCTGTACCTGCTCCGCCTGGCCCTCCGTAGCCCCGATGTGAGGTATGGGGCTGGGGCGGGGGCTGGGGTCAAGGAGCAGCCGAGCTCGCTGGGGCAGGGAGTGGCTGGTTCGGTCTTTGTACAGCCCCTGGCACTGGAGGGATTTGGTCCGTGGCTCTTTGGCCCGACTGCTATACACTAATAAATAACCCCGAAGGGGAGGCCCTGGCGTCCAGGGGGTAGTTCCTGCTGGGTTCTAGTCCCAGCTCTGTCGCGTCCCCGCCCCATGCCTCAGTTTCCCCTCCTGTCCCTCGTCTCCTTTCACTTGTCAGGGAGTTTAGGTGCCTCGTCGGGGCAGGGCTCAGCTCCCAGCCCAGCGGGGTCCAGCTCTCAGCCAGGGGCCTCTTGGTGCGGCCGTAACACAAATCAGGAATGTGAGTCACCAATGGCAGAGGGAAGCCCGGGCCGTGCACCCCCGTTTGGGCCGACCTGCGGGGAGGGTCGTGCACCGGGAGCTCCCTGGGCCGTCTCTCGTCCCAAGCAGGGTCAGGTCCCAGGCACAGAGTGGGCTGGACACTCCGGTGTTAGGAGATGTGAGGCCTAGTCATCGCCCCCAGCCCGTTGGTCTCCTCTGGCCCCCAGAGCTCCCCACACTGCCTCAGTCAGGGCAGCCAGGAACCCCCCACACCCGAGGAACCAGGGTGGGCAGAGGAGTGGACCATATGCCGGCAGGAGCCGTCCCTGCAGGGTGAGAGAGAGAAGGGGAAGGGAGAGAGATGGATCAGGATGGATGGATGGATGGGGAGAGAATGAGAGCGAGAGAGATGGGTGTGTCTGGGGATGGATAGATAGATAGATTAGATTAGATGGGGTGCATGGAGTTAGGTAGAGGGGGTGTATGGGGATGGATAGATAGATGTCTCTAGTACGGATGGGTGGATGGAGGGATGGATAGATAGAGGGGTGTGTCTGAGACAGACGGAGGGATGGATGGGTGGGTGAGTGGATGGGATAGATAGAGGGGTGTGTGTGAGATGGATGGATGGATAGATGGATGGATGGGTAGATAGAGGGGTGTGTCTGAGATGGATGGATGGCTAGCTGGGTAGATAGAGGGGTGTGTCTGAGACGGATGGATGGATGGATGGAGGGGTGTGTCTGAGACAGGTGGATGGATGGGTGAATGGGTAGATAGAGGGGTGTGTCTGAGACAGATGGATGGATGGATAGCTGGGTAGATAGAGGGGTGTGTCTGAGACGGATGGATGGATAGATGGGTGGATGGATAGTTGGGTAGATAGAGGGGTGTGTCTGAGATGGATGGACGGATGGATGGGTGGATGGGTAGATGGATGGATAGTTGGGTAGATAGAGGGATGTGTCTGAGACGGATGGATGGATGGATGGGTAGATAGAGGGCTGGATGGATGGACGGGTAGATGGATGGATGGATGGACGGATAGACGGATGGATGGATAGCCGGGTAGATAGAGGGATGGATGGATGGATGGATGGATAGCCGGGTAGATAGAGGGGTGCCTCGGCTGGCTGGGTACCTATCAATATGTACACGGACAGATTCAGCGTTTCCCCCTCCCTGGCTCTGGGCCGGGCCTGGCCCCTCACCTCGGCCCGGCTCTGCCAGCGCCCTCTGAAAGTGTCTGACTCCATCACTGATTTAATTTGCTGCTGGCTGCCCAGGCCCCTTAGCTCAGCAATTAGCAGTTCCCAGGCCCAGTGCCTTTGATGGCGGGGGAGGGGGGCCCAGCAGCCCCAGTGACAT
Source organism: Mauremys reevesii (assembly GCF_016161935.1). NCBI lineage: Eukaryota > Metazoa > Chordata > Testudines > Geoemydidae > Mauremys > Mauremys reevesii. The sequence continues at coordinate 16,867,633 of NC_052647.1, read as the reverse complement.
TAGCCAGCTCCAGGGGCACCTGCCAAGGCCACCGCTGGCTCCGCCCCACCCGGGAGGGAGGGAGGGAAGGGTGTTATGGGGATGGAGAGGTGGATGGAGGGAAGGGTGTTATGGGGGTGGAGGGGTGGATGGATGGAGGGAAGGGTGTGTCTGGGGACGGAGGGAGGGATGGATGGAGGGAAGGTTGTGTATGGGGAGGGTTGTAGGGAGGGAAGGGTGTTATGGGGTGGAGGGGTGGAGGGATGGATGGAGGGAAGGGTGTATGGGGAACGGACGGAGAGGTGGAAGGAGGGAAGGGTGTTATGGGGATGGAGAGGTGGATGGATGGAGGGAAGGGTGTTATGGGGATGGAGGGGTGGAGGGGTGGAAGGAGGGAAGGGTGTGTCTGGGGACGGAGGGGTGGAGGGGTGGATGGAGGGAAGGGTGTGTATGGGGGACGGATGGAGGGAGGGAGGGAGGGAAGGGTGTTATGGGGGTGGAGGGGTGGAGGGGTGGATGGAGGGAAGGGTGTTATGGGGGTGGAGGGGTCGAGGGGTGGATGGAGGGAAGGGTGTTATGGGGGTGGAGGGGTGGAGGGGTGGATGGAGGGAAGGGTGTGTATGGGGACAGATGGAGGGACGGATGGAGGGAGGGACGGGCGTGGCTGTGGGCAGGGGCCGGGCTAGGCAGACCGTGGCCGGCCAGAGGGGTGGGACAGTCAGTACAGTGGTTGGAGCAGCAGCGTAGCCGTGGTGGCCAGCGAGCCCCTGGTCTGTGTATCCAGCCGCTGACCCAGTTTCCTTGGCCCAGGCGGGGGAGCGAGGGAGTGAAGCTGCAGAGCCCGAGGGCAGCCCGAGTCCCTTCCTCCATCGCCGCAGGAGCTGGCAGCAAATCACGCGGCTGGGGAGCCGGCTGGGCAAGGCCGGGGAGCAGTGGCAGCCCCCCCCCAAACACACAGGGCTGGGCGAGGGTGAAGGCCAGACCTGCCAGGGGCAGCCTGCCCTGCCCTGCCCTGCGTGACCCCCCCACGGGCTCGCCAGCTGCCGTGGAGGATGGGGGGGATTTCACCCCCAGATAGAACTGAGCTCAAACTCCCCAGCTGGGGGAGGCGCGGCGCCGGTGCAGAGCCCGGCTGTATGGTGAGGGAGACAAGCCTGGCCTTTGTGCTCGGTGACTCAGTTTCCTCCAGCGGCCTAGGGCCTGTCGATTGGGGGCTCTCTGGGGCAGGGCCCAGCTCTGACCATGGGGCTCTGTGCAGCGCCCGGCGCAAGCGTCCGGCTGCTGCCATAATGCACCTAGTAACGCCAATGGTCTCTCCCGCCTGCTGGCTGAGCGCTGCCCCCCCCCATGCGAGGCCAAGGGGGGGTCAGCTGCCTGTCAGGCTCCTGTCCCCAGGCAGATGCTCGGGCTCCTGGCAGCTGCCTCCCGGAGATTCATTTCCCTGCCAGTTAAATGGAAGGTTGCAGGTTATTTCCCCAGGGCGCGTCACAGGTAAACAGCCATTAGGCCCCGTTAAACTCAACCAGCAGCTGCCCGCTCCACCTTGCTCCCCCCCAGCACCACATCCTGGGTCCTGGCGTCCCCCACGGCTCTCGCAAACACCCCCACTGGGCCACTGGCCTCAGCCAGCTCTGGGCCAGTTGCGCCCAGCTCTGGGCCGGAGCCTTGGCTAGTGTGAACGGCCGTAGCTCCACTGATGGCCGGGAACGTCCTCCGCTCCTGCCGTCAAACCCTCCTTGGGAGTTCACGGCTGGCACGCTCAGTGCAGACATGATCGTGCTCGCGTGCGGCCTGGGCTGCTGCCCCCTCACACGCTGCCTGTGCCGGGGCAATGGGACCCAAGGGTTAGCGCTGGCGAGTCTCTGCAGCAGTCCCCACCGCGGGAGTGACACAGGCGGTGGCCATTTGGGAAAGGACATGGAGGACCCCCCCCCCGCCGCCCCGTGTCAGCGTCTCGCCAGCACAAATAAATGCACCGCGGCACCATGGTGACCAGCCCACAAGTTGCACCAGGTGTTTTTAAACATTGGGCCGTAGGCAAAGGGCTCCGGTACCGAGCGCCAGCGGGGGCGGCCTCCATAGGGGACACTGGGCAGTGGGGCGGGGGCAGGGGAGCTATCCACACCTCTGTGCAGCCCCGGCCCCACTGGCCCAGCTCTGCCTGGCGCCGCCCCCACCAACCCCGTCTCTTGGTTCCTTGCAGCTGGGACAAGAAGAACAACCCAGAGCCGTGGAATAAACTGAGTCCAAATGACCAATACAAGGTGAGTGTGGGCAGGGGCTTGTGGGGCGGGGTCTGTGAGCTGGGCTGGCTCAGGGCAGTGGGGCTTGGAATACGGGGCCTTTCCCCTCTGGGGGGCACCAGCTCCCAGCCAGGCTTGGGGGGCAGGGAGGGGGGGCATGGGGCCTTTCCCCTCTAGGGGGCGCCAGCGCCCAGATGGGCTGGGGGGCAGGGAGCGGGGCATGGGGGCCTTTCCCCCATTGATCACTCTGACGCCAGGTTGGTCATGCACATGAGGTGGGTGCAGTTTGAGGGTCCCTGTGACCTGTTTGGGGGAACAGTGGAGGGGGCTCAGCCCAGGCCCCATGATCCAGCCATGGGCCGTGGGGAACACGGAGTCCCCAGGCTGGAGGCTGGGGGGGCGAGGGGGGGCACTAAGGGGTCAGCACCTCAATTCCTCACTCCCGGCTTCCTCCCCCCTCTGCAGTTCCTGGCGGTTTCCACTGACTACAAGAAGTTGAAGAAGGATCGGCCCGACTTCTGAGGCCACCATGGCGGGTCCGGGTGCCCCCCGCCGGGCCTGGCTGCCCCCCCTGTCCCCTGCTTGCCGCTCAGGGCCCGGCTGGCTCCATCGCGCTGCCTGAGGCGATGCTGCCGGGCCCTGGCCGCGCCCTGACGCCCCGGCGATGGGCACCACCCCTAGCACTGCAATAAAACCCCAACGCACCACACAACGCGGGAGCCGACTTTCCTACCCGAGTAGCCCCCGGGGGCAGCGTCTTCCAGCCGCCTCGGGAATTCCCTGACCCCCCCCGACCCCCATGTGCTGCGTTTCCTGTCTCCCACGCTGTGCTGAGGGGGGTGTGCGTCCCATTTCCCATGGTCCAGGCCAGACCCGGCCTGGGAGGTGGGGAGAGCCCAGATGGGGAGGGGGGGCGACTACCCAGGGGGTGGGGCCAGGCCATGACTGAGGCTCCCCCAGCCCCTGGCAATGAGCCTGGCCTGGCCTGGCCTGTAGCTGTGGGTAAGTTGGGGGGCGAGAGGGGTGGTAGCTTGGGGGTGGGTACGCGCCCGTATCGGTGTGTGGCCGTGTAGACGGGCGTGCACACGGCTGCATGCGTGCAAGGTAGCATGTGCGTGTCTCCCCCTGGGGCTGCCCCTGCTCTAGGCCCCCGCACTGCCCCCCCCACCTTGTGCCCCACACTCACTGCCCCACCCTGGCACTGCCAATGCCGGTCTCCATTCCCTGCGGCGCCCACCGGCGCCTTCTCCCCCCGCGGCACCGCTGAGCAACAGGCCCTGGCCAGTAAACCCCTCCCCCTGTGTGGGGGGGCCCTGTGGGACTCCACATTGGCAGGGGGAGCCAAAGGGGGCTGCCCCCCCCAAGCAGAGCTGGCATCCCCCACCCCTAATACAAGCAGGCCCCCTGGGGCGTGAACACCAGGTGGTGGGTCACCGCCTGCAGCCTCCATGCCCGTCACAATCCCAGCCCCCGGCGGGTCCCACCCAAGACCCCCCCCATCCCCCAGGGACAGACCCTGCTGGGGAAAGGCCCCCCCGTGCAGCGCAGCCACCGTGGGGCCCTGCTGGCGGTTTGGCTTGGCACCGGTGGGGCAGAGGGTGAGTTGCTGGCAGCAAACACACAGCAGCCATTGTGTGGCATGGGCTGGCGGGGACGTGCCGCGGTGCAGGCAGCCGGCCCCTGTAGCCAAGGGCCGTGGCATCCCCAGCACCCCCAGTGCTCCGGCGGAGCCGTACGGCCGGCCCGGGGGGGGGGGGGGGGCGCGAGCGCCAGGCGGGCAGTGAGCCAGGCTAAGTGTCCGGAGCAGGAGCAAAGAGGAAACACCCAGCAGGTGGGCGCAGAGTAACAGCCCCAGCTCAGCCCCTCTGGCGGAGCTGGGGGGAGCCCCCAGGGCCCCCTCCGTTGGGGTGAGCATCCCTCTGCAGCCCTGCCCGAGCCTGCGTCGATGGAGGGTGGCACGTGCCCCTTGCAGACCCCAGCCTCCACTGCAAGGGGCCAGAGGCCTGAGCCCCCCCAGGGAGCGGAGCTTTAGGGAGCCAGGCACAGCCCTGCCCCCCAGCCAGCCTCCACCCCACTGCTGGCCCCCGGTGCCCCAGCCCCACAGCACGAGGTAATGCCTGCCCAGGAGGGCACTAAACTCCCCCAATCTGAGTCATGCAGGAGGATTTTACTGCCTGGACCGGGGTGGGGGGCGGCGGGTGTTAACAAAAGGCAAAGAAACCTGCTGCAACCTGTGGGTGACCCCCCCACGCATCCCGCGGCAAAATCCAATTGCACTTAACAAATCCAATTTGCTGCTGCTGCTAATAGCATTTGGTGCCGGTTTAACGGATGGAGCCGGACAGCAGGGAGGGCCGGGGGCCAGGTGTTCTCAGAAGCGTGGGGGGGGATGATTGATCATGGGCTGCCCCCCGTGCCAGGCCCCCTGGGCACAGCCCTGCCAAGAGCTCTGGGGCAGCCACAGGCCCGTGGGGGGGGGGGCGGTTGTGTGCGTGTCACTGGCTGTTGGCAAGAGCCAGGCGGGCGTCAAACATGCCCTGAAGCGAGGGGCTGGCTAGTTCAATGGGGGGGGTCACAGGGGAGCCCTCCACCAGGGTGGCAGGACCCTGCAATGGGAGATCCCCTTCCCCCCGCCCCCAGGAGAGACCCAGCCTCCCGCTGTTCCCACGAGGGGCCAGCTCCGAGCCCCCCGCCCCTGCGGGACATTGATGGATAGCAAGAGACGAGGAAGCCGGGGGCTGGGTTGGGTCATGGGGAGGGGCCACAGAGCCCCCCCGGCAGCAGCTCTTATCATCTGCCCCCCCCACCCCCGACGGACACCAGACACCACACAACTTTCTGACGTTCCAGGTTTCTTCGCTCAGTGGAAACCAGCGGCGCCCTGACAAGGGGGGACCCCCCACCCTGCCCTCGTGCCCCCCCATTTAACCCACCCCGCCTGGGGGCAAAGGAGCTGGAGACCCAGAACTAGGCCCTGGGGGGCGTTTTCCCACCCCCCCGGTGGCACGGGGGGGTGCGCGCAGGGCTGCCTTGTGACTGGCAAGGAGGGGTGGGAGCTGGCCCGGGGACCTTCCAGCAGGAGACCCTACAACAACAAACAGATCAGCCTGAGCAGGGGCGGGGGAGCTGCAGGCTGGGATGCCCGGGGGCCCAGCACTGCCCCCTCCTGGGGTTAGGGCCAGTCTCTGTGCCCCCAGCGGGGGCGGGGATCAGGGCGGGGCCAGCCCCCGCTGCTCAGTGATCCTGGAAGCCGGGCATGGGGAAGGAGCGGGCAAAGCTCTCCACGCGCTGGCGCAGCTCGGCCAGGCGGCTCTGCGTCGCCGCGTCACTCAGCAGGAAAGATTTGAAGTCTTGCAGCTTGGCTGGGGAGAGAAAGGGGAGGGGGTGAGTGGGGAAGCCAGGGGAGGGGGGTCGGCCAAGCCCCCCCCGCAGGGCTTCACAAAGAGACACCCTCCCCCAACCCACCTGTCCAGTGCAGAGCCGTGGCACGGACTTTATCCCCAATGTACAGAGGAAAACTGCTCTAACCACTAGACCCCAACTCCCCTGCCAGTGCCAGGGATAGAACCCAGGAATCCTGGCTCCCAGCTCCCCCTGCACTAACCAGTAGACCCCACTCCCTGCTCTCAGCCCCACCCGCCCCTTACTCTAACCACTAGACCCCGCTCCCCTTCCAGAGGCGGGATGGAACCCAGGCGTCCTGGCTTTCAGAGAAGCCGTGGGGCACCTGTGTCACACCTCGGGTCCCCCCAGCCCAGTGATCCCCGATGCCCCAGGCTGCTGCACCAGCGGGATGGGCCCGATCCTTGGCTGGGGCCTGCCCCCGTGTGGGGTATTCAGACCAGCAGGGCAGAGGCTGAGAAGCTCCTGCCCCCCCTCCGCCCACTCACTGGTTTTGCTCTTGACCTCCAGGCCGATGCTGATCCCCTCGTCGATGAAGGCCACGACCTTCTGGAAATCGGCCTCCCGGAACCGGCGGGACGTCAGGGCCGGGGCTCCTGGGGAGAGCCCGGCACCGGGGTTACCCCACTGTGCTGCCACCCCTGGCACCGTGCCGGCCCCCCTCCCCCACCCCGGGGAGAGCCCGGCCCCGCGGTTACCTGACTGCCCGGCCCCCCGCCCCGGGGAGAGCCCGGCCCCGGTGTTCTCTCACCATGCTGGGTCAGGGGGCATGTGGAGGGGAGTGGGGGCTAGTGGTGCGAGCAGGGGGCTGGGAGCCAGGACTCCTGGGTTGTGCCCCCAGCTCTCACTGATGTCGGACGCCCAGGGGCACCAGGGCAGAGAGTTCAAAGCCGCCCTGGTACCCTCAGGAGGGCAAAGCTGGGGGGCATCCCCAGAGGGGGGGCCGGGGCGGGTCTCCCAGGGGAAGGCCCAGTACTGGGAGCAGACTGGGGGAATCAATCCCCGCTCAAGCTGGGAGGCCGGACACGCCCCACCCCCCGTGCCCCCTTACCCAGCCGCAAGCCCCCCGGCGTCAGGGCGCTCTTGTCCCCGGGGCAGGTGTTCTTGTTGGCCGTGATGGACACCAGCTCCAGCACCCGCTCGGCCCGGGCCCCGTCGATCCCCTTCGGCCGCAGGTCCACCAGCACCAGGTGGTTATCGGTGCCGCCTGGGCCGGGGGAGAGAGATCAGCGCCCCGACCCGCAACGACCCCCAGATCTGCCGGTGCCCCGCAGCCCTCGCCGGCTCCCCCCAGCTCTGCCGGCGCCTCCCGCCCCGCCCTGCAGCTCCGCCGGCTCCCCAGCTCTGCCGGTGCCCCGCCCCGGCCCTGCAGCTCCGGCCGGCGCCCCCCAGCTCTGCTGGCACCCCCCGCCTCCATCCCCCCAGCTCTGCCGGAGCCCCCTGACCCTGACCCGCAGCCCCCGCTGGCTCCTCCCATCTCTGCCAGCACCTCCCGCCTCCGACCCGCAGCCCCCTGCTAGCCCTGACCTCTCCCCCCCGCTTTGCCCCCCAAACCTCCAGCCACTAGCACCAGCCGTGCAGTGCCCCATCCCCATGCTACCCACTATGCCTCACTGAACCCCCGCCCTCCCCACCCCCTCCCGTGCCCAGCTCCCGCGGGCATCACCTGACACCAGGGTGTAACCCCTCTGCAGCAGCGCCTCCGCCATGGCCCTGGCGTTCTTCAGCACCTGCTGGCAGTACTCCCGGAAGGCGGGGGAGCCGGCCTGCGGGGGAGAGGGGTGGGGCAGTCAGTGGGGCCGGAGATCGCCCCCCTCCTCTCCCCCAGCCACGTGCCACCCTCGCCCCCACCCCGGGGGGCCCCCACCTGCTTCAGGGCCACGGCCACGGCGGCGATGGCGTGGTTGTGGGGCCCGCCCTGCAGCGAGGGGAAGACAGCGAAGTTGATCGGCTCCTCCAGGTTGTAGGGGGTCTCCTTGCCCGTCTTCTTATCCACCGAGCGCAGCCCTTTGCGGTAGAAGATCAACCCGGACCTGTGGGGCCGGGGGATGGGTCAGGGTGTGACCCTCCCCCCCCCGCCCCATGAGCCATGGGGGTCCACAAGCTGCCCGAGACGAGTTTGCCAGGTCTCGGCCCTGGGGCCCACAACCCAACCTGCCCACCCAGCCCCCGGCGGCTCAGCTCCCTGCTGCCCCCTGTAGGGACCCCTCTCCAGGGGGCAGGCCCATCGGGGCGTCCACGCGGGGAGGGGGGGGTTCCTTGCGCCTGCCCCCGCTCTGGGTCAGAGGGCTCAGTGGGAAGAACATTAAATCAACTTCAACTCATGTGGCCACCCCGACCTGCAGCCCCTCCACCCACTGGCACCCTGGACACAGAGTCACCAGGGTCTGGTTCCCTCTTGGGAGTGGGAGGGGCGTGCAGACGGGGGGCAGGGGCAGTGCGTGGTGGGGGAGGAGGAAGGGGCCCAGGCCGGGGGAGGGACAGCCGGGGAGGGGAGGGAAGGGCAGTGCCTGGTGGGGAGGAGGAAGGGGCACAGGCCGGGGAGGAAGGGCAGTGCCTGGTGGGGGAGGGAAGGGGGGACAGGCCGGGGGGAGGGGAAGGGCAGTGCCTGGTGGGGGAGGAGGGAAGGGGCACAGGCCGGGGGAGGGCCATGCCGGGGGGAGGGAAGGGGCCAGGGGCGGAGCCAGCCCCGGCCGCACTCACCGGGCCCCGCGCAGGGTCTTGTGCGTGGTGCTGGTCACCAGGTCGGCGTGCTCGAAGGGCGAGGGCACTGCCTTGGCAGCCACCAGCCCGCTGATGTGCGCCATGTCGGCCAGCAGGTAGGCCCGGACCTCCTCGCACACCTGCCGGAGACGGGCACCGCCTCAGCCGTGGGGCCCCTCCCCCCCGTGCCCCCAGCTCAGCCCTCCCCCCACGCACTGCACCCTGCAGGGCTCACACCAACCTCCCCCCCCAACCCGCCCCCCCCGTCTCCAGCTGGCACCCCAGGGAGGGCCCATGGTCATCATGGGGGGGTGCCAGGAACCCCTTCCCCACCCAGCCCAGGCCCCTCCCCTCAACTCACCACCCACCCCGGACCCCTCCCTCCCGTCTGTCCTAAGCCCCGACCCCCACCTTCTTCATGCGGGCGTAGTCGATGAGGCGGGCGTAGGCGCTGGTGCCCGCGATGATGAGCCGGGGGCGGAAGAGCCGGGCCGTCACCTCCAGCTGCTCGTAGTCGATCAGCCCCGTAGCCGGCTGCGGGGGGAGGGGGGGGTCACAGCTGCAGAGTTACCCCCTTGGGGGGGCCATGCTGCTAAGGGGGGGTTGGGTAGAGCCTGTACAGGGTCGGGAGGTAGCTGGGGGGGGTCCAGCCAGCCCCAGGACACGGAGGGGCAGAGGGGGTCCCACGGGCTCCCTCCCCCCAAATACACCGAGTCGAGGGTCCCAAATGCCACCAGAGCAGCAGAAACCTCCTGGGCCAGCCCCTGGGGGGTGCCCAGGAGCAAGGGACTGGGCCCCCCACCCCCCTGTGAATGCATGTTACCCCTCCCCCCGCGATCCCCCAGCCCCCTCCCCCCGCGATCCCCCTGCCCCCTCCCCCAGCGATCCCCCTGCCCCCTCCCCACTCACGTTGAGTTTATAGGGCATCGACTCGAAGAAGATGGAGGTGGCCGAGATGCGCTTGACGTCCGACATGTATCCGTGGGTCAGGCTGCGGGAGAGACGGACGGTGTCAGGCCAGAGCCACCGACCCAGAGACCAGGCAGGACCCACCCCCAGCCCCGGGCCGGCTCCCCAGATGGGTCCCCTCCTGGCAGGGTCCCCGCCCAGGGCTGGTCCCCGGCTGAGATCTACCTGCAGCCCCCAGACCCTGCGCCAGCACCGCCCCCCTCAATTCCTGGGGCCTCTCGGCCAGACCCTGCCCCCCAACCCCCCCGGTACCCACAGGCCGAGCACCCCCGGAGCCCTGCCCCCTCCCCCCAGGGCCCGCGGGGGGCACGTACTGGCCACCGTCGGGCAGGTCCAGGCCCATGATGCGCTCGTGGGGCTGCAGCAGGGCCGTGTAGGCGGCGAAGTTGGCGGGTGACCCCGAGTAGGGCTGGACGTTCACCCCCCAGCGGGCGGGGTCCAGGTCGAAGGCCTCCAGTGCCCGCTGCTGGCACAGCAGCTCGATCTGGTCCACCACCTCGGCCCCCCCGTAGTACCTGCGGGGAGGGCACCAGCGCTCAGCCCCCCAAGCAGCCCCCCCCGCGGGGCACCTGGAGGGAACCCAGGGCCATCACCCCCCTTGGGGCCTCCCTGCCCCCCCCAGTACCCGCAAGGAGGGAACCCAGGGCCCATCACCCCCTTGGGGCCTCCCTGCCCCCCCAGTACCCGCAAGGGGGGGAACCCAGGGCCCATTACCCCCTTGGGGCCCTCCCTGCCCCCCCAGTATCCGCAAGGGGGGAACCCAGGGCCCATCACTCCCAACCTACAGGCTGCCGGGGGTCCTAGAGGGAACTGACACAATCACCCAAAAAACAACAGCCCCAGCCCCTCCCCCAAGGGCCACACCCAGCGAGTTACCACTGGGGAGGGGAGGGTTGCGCCCCCCAGCCCCTGACTGCCAAGGAGACCTGGGCCCCCAGGGCCCGTGTGTGGCTTCCCCATGTTCTCTGGTCTGGCCAGCTCCACCCCAGAGCAGGTCCCCTCCAGGGTGCCCCCCCGCCCAGGGGGCTGCCCCCCATCCCCCATACCTCTTGCCCGGGTAGCCCTCCGAGTACTTGTTGTTCAGGCAGGAGCCCAGGGCCTCCAGTGCGGCGCGGCTGCAGAAATTCTGGGGGACAGAGGGGGGGGTCTGTGAGATGGCCCAGGGAGGGGGGCGAGCACCGGGGTCCCCAACCCAGCCTCAAGCAGGAACCTGAGGGGCAATGCGGGGTCAGCCGCAGCCCCGCCCATGGTTAAAAGCAGCTGTGGGGGGGGAAGCCCTCGGGGCAACGCAGCCCCCCCCGTGGTGCTCCCTCCTCCCCCACTGCAGCCCCCCCCGAGCTCCCTGCCCCCCCGGCTGCCCTCCGACACTCCCCCCTTCCCCTGCACCCACCTCGGAGGCAATGAGCTCCAGACCCCGGCACTGCCGATCCTTCTCCTTCTGCACCAGCTCCCACATCTCAGGGTCACTCTCCGCCAGGCTCTCCTGCCCGGTCCAGCCGGGCACCTCCCCAGCTGCAGCCGCAGCCGCACGGCTGTGCTGGGCCCGCAGGCCGGGCGTGTCCAGCCGCCAGCGTCTCTGCAGAGGCTGACAACGGGAAGGGGGAGAATCATCACCAGAGAGGGGCATAACCACCAACACCCCCCCCCCCACCACACACACACACACACACACACCCGCCTGTACCGCCCGTGCCATGGGGGGGGACCTCACCAGGGAACTCACTCTTCTCTGGTACCTTTGGGGATACACAGCCAAAGAACACCCTGATATCCTCATGGCACATGTGGGGAGTCAGGAATAGAACCCAGGAGTCCTGCTCCCAGCCCCCTCTGCTCTAACCAGTAGACCCCACTCCCCTCCCAGAGCTCGGGAAAGAACCCAGGAGTCCTGGCTCCCAGCCCCCTCTGCTCTAACCAGTAGACCCCACTCCCCTCCCAGAGCTGGGGAAAGAACCCAGGAGTCCTGGCTCCCAGCCTGCTGCTCTAACAGCTAACCAGACAGTAACCAGAGGGGGGGGGAGAGAAGGACCCCCAACACCCCATCCCTTGTGGGGTGCAGCCCTCTCCCTCCAACAGGGGGTCACAGGGTGGGCATGGGCAGCTCTGGCCGGGGAGGGGGGAAGAGGGCTCGGGGGCGGGGGTAAAGTTTCCTTCCTTCTGTGGTTCATTTGCGCGGCCGGAGGAGGCGTTTCTGAGGCCTGGGAGCGCGGGAACAGCTGGGCCCTTGTGCAGGGGACCAATCACCCCGTCTGGGGAGAGGGGGCAGCCACATGGCAAGGGGGGGGGGGTGAGGGGCCCAGGCTGACGGGGGAAGCCAGGGGACCATGTGAGTCACATGACCCGGTGTGTGTACGTGCCCCCTTCCTCGTGTCTCAGTCGCCACAGCTGGGAAATCGGGTTAAAGCAGCGGAAACAGCTCCAAAATCCCCGGGGGGGGGGGAGGGGGAGACTGCAGGCGTGTGAGAGCGCACGCGAGTGTGCAAACCGGGGGGGGCAAGTGAGCTGAGTGTGGGGGGAGAGCACAGCTGCACACACAGCATGGGGCGGGGGCTGGAGTCTGTTCTTCGTGTGCCCCCCCCACACACACACACACTTCCTGCCATGGCTCACTCACGCGTCACACAGAACAAGCGCCTGGAGACAGATCTCTGCCCCCCAGCCCCAATCCAGGCTCCCCACTGTGCACGGCCCCCCCACCACGCTGCCCCATGTCCCCCCTCCCACCCACCCCCAAACCATACTGGGAGACAGCGCCCCCTGCTGCCGGTGCGCCACTTCCACTCCCCCCCGCCCCTCCCAGCTGATCCTCACCCCCCTCTTGGGCCCCCCCCCCAGAGCTACAGACTCCACCCGCGAGGGGCCGGCCAGCTCCCCGGGGGCCGGGAGAGACCCGGGCCCAGCCTGGGGGCGTTGGTCCCACACTGGACCTCCCTAGGCTACTGGCTCTTTGCGGAAACGGGGTCCTGCCCTGGCCCCACACAGCACAGCCAGTGGCCTTCCCAGACAGCGCAGCCAAGAGACAGACGCTGCAGCGCGAGATATTTGCCGGGGCGCCTCTCAGAGCCCCGACTGGATCCGCACAGACGGACCCCCCGGGATCCGGGACCACCACAGCACCAAACCACTCCCAGGTGGGCCGGTTAGCTCCACCAGGCCGAGCCCGGCGGAGCTCTCCAGGAGAGCGGCGTTCGGGGCCTAGGGAGCCCGCCAGCTTTGTCCCCCTCTCAGGCACCGCCAGAGCCCCCGGCACAGCGCCGAGGGGCCGGCCGCGACAAGGAGCTCACTCCCCTCTCCCGGGGCCGGATCCGAACGCAGCAGAACCGCGGGAACGGCGGCTGTTCGGGATCGGGGACAAAACTTTCTGAGTCTTTCAAAAGTTTGCAGCTGATGCCCAGAAACTGGTTCCTCACCCTGCCCCATCGTTAATTAAAAACCTTTCCCTCGACTGCGCAGTGGTGGACGTTTAACGCAGCGTGCACTGGATTGGGGGGTTTTTGGTCTCCGTGGCTGCCTGAGGGCGTCCCCCGGGTTCCCAAGGAGATGTGGGGCTGACGGGCCAGGTTCGGCTGTATCCCCTGCAGGCCTCAGCAACAGGCATGATGCAACTAGGTCTCTGCCCTTGCATCAGCTGGCCTGAAAGCCCTGCCATGTGCCAAGTTTCCCCAAGCAACAAAACACAGTTAGTCAGAGAAACTTCGGCAAGTTCTAACCCATGGGGCAAGCGGCTCTCGCCGCCCCGTGATGAGGGAGCTGGTCCCAAATCTTCAGAGTTAAGCCCCCCCCTGCAGGCCCCAATCGCACCAGTCAAAGATGCCAAGAGAAAAGCTGCGGGGAGATGAGAGGCCGCTGGGCCGTATTGACTCAGTTCAAAGGGGTCAGCACAGAACTCATGCCAAGGAGACTTTGGTCAGGCGCCGAGGTTCGCCCGACGGCCACCGGGCCCTGTTCACCGCGGCACTGGGGGAGATGTCAGGGAGCTGCGAACTCAGCCGCTGAAGGCAGCGGAGCAGAGCAGGTGGAGAGCGGAGGATGGCTCTGGCCTGAGCCTGGCACGTGCCCGCCCCCCAGGCAAACAGCTGGGCAGCACCCGCCAATGCACCCAATGGGTGCAGGAGAGCGAAGCAGAGAGACCCACCCCAGGGGCGAGCGACCCAGCTCCGTCTGCGAGCCTGGCGGGGGCGTGACGCCCCCCCATCTCTCCCCTGAGCCCCCCCAGGAACACGGGCTTCCTATGGGGCATCTGGAAGCAGAAGGCGGGGACCCGCAGGGCAGAGCCTGCCATGAAATCGCACTGGGGCAGGACTCAGCTGGGGGGAGGTGGGGGGAAGGGAGCACCCCCATATTTGCACTGCTCAAAGGGTGGGGGACAGCGCTCTGCAAAGGGGCGCAGCCAGGGCACGTAGCCTGCATGGGGGGGGGCGCATCTGGAGCTGGGGGGGGGAAGCCGAGATATTTTGCAAAACACATCACCCCACCGCCAGCCCCCCACCTCCCCAGCACGAGCCCCCCACCCCTGCCCACGTGCACGCGCAAGGGGGGCTCCGCGCCCCCCACTCACCCCGGCCAGGCGGCCCAGGCACCGCGGGAACATGCTGCAGGCGGCGCGGGGCAGGACCACGGGGCAGGTGGCGGGTCCCAGGCGCTGCTCGGGGGGGGCGGGGCCCTAGCGACGGGAAGCGCGTGTCCCCGCCGCTCCCGGTGCACCCTGGGGGATGTAGTTCCCGCCGGGCCGGCGGCTGAGCCCCGCCCCCCCGATCGTTTATGCAAAGTGGTTAATGAGCTGATTTGCATGTTTGCAAATAAGTGGAAACCTACCGCAGCCTAAGGGAGCAGGAGGGGGGCGGGGGAGCCTTGGGCGTAGGGGGACCGGCGAGCAAGTGTGAGAAAGTGGGACATTTTGGGGAGTTGGGGGAGGGGCAGTTGTGGGGGTGAAGTTGTGGGGAGGGGTAAGTGTGGAGGGGTTGTGGGGAGGGTAGTTGGGGGTAGTTGTGTGTGGGGGTGAAGTGTTGGGGGGAGGTGGGGAGCAGGGGTAGTTGGGCAGGAGGGGTAGGTTTGTGGGGAAGTGGTAGTTGTTTGGGGTGGGGGCAGTTGTGTGTGGGGGGGGTTCTCCCATGAGTAAAGTTTAGTCACGTGTATTTGCAGGATCGGGGCCCTTTAGACTGGAAGCTCTTGGGAGGGGCGGGGGGTTGGGGGGGGGCTTTGTCCCCTAGTGCCAAGGGTTGCCCAGAAATTTCTCACCCAGTGCTGACCCGCAGCCCCCTCTGGGGTGATGCCCAGCAGCTGGTTCACACCCACGTTTATGGAGGGTGTGCGTGTGCATTACAGGGCGGGGCTGCCGTGCCAGGGCTCTGCACAGACACAGTGAGAGGGAGCCCCAGTGCCAGGCCCAGAGCTTGGCAGACCCAGGGATCTGACCCAGAACTTATCCCCCGTGCACGCCGCAGCCTGGCCCCCATGCAGCCTCCTTCCCCCCATACAGCTTCTTCCCCTTTGATGGCTGGGAGCCGGCGGGACCCGCGGGCAGAGGGAGCAGGGCTCTGGCAGCAAAGGGATCCAGGAGCTGCACCCGCACAGCTGGGCGAATGGCAGAGGCAGGACGGAGATGCTGCGGGCAGCCCCTGGTGCCCCTCTGCCGCAGGGCTCAGTGGTGCAGCAGGACCTAGTGAGCAGAGCAGACATTCACATCCTGACTGCTTGCAGCCATTAAAGAGCCCGGTGCACAGTCTGCAAAAGTCGGGGCGTTAGCCCCAACCCCGTGGGCAGAGCCCAGCTCAGGCTGCTGCTTTCTGCCACCCTACAGACGTCGTGTGTTGTCAGCTTCATGTGCCGTTCCTCTGCACTACACGATCCCAGAGCGTTGCTGTGTGTTGTCAAATAGCTGCCATGCTCCACCCCAGAGGCAGCTGCATTCCCAAACTAGTTGAGCCTTCCCGGCACAGCATTGCTGCGTGACTGTTAATCAGCTGCAGCGCCCATCCCCAAAGGTGGCTGCATTTCAGTGCTGGGTGAGCGATCCCTGCGCAGCTTTGCTGTGTGGCTATGAACCAGCGGTTGCAGCCCACTCCAGAGGTGGCTGCATTTCGGTGATGGGTGGCAGGATCACTGGGTCTTGTGATGGAATCATCCCCTACAGCGACAGAGATGCCGGGGAGGGGGAGCAATTTTAAAATCTTTTTGCAGTGGCAGCAGCGCACCGGGGCCACGTGCTGCCCCCCCCACCCCGGGCCCAGCGAGTCCCCACCCTAGGAAGCAAGGCCGAAGCCAAGACCTTTCTCCCATTGAAGAATGTTCCCTGCCCCTCCAATGTCACTCAGCGGCAGATCTGGGGCTAGAACCCTCTTGCTCTAACCACTGGGCCCCACTCCCCTGCCACAGCTGAGAATAGAACTCAGGAGTCTTGGCTCCCGGCCACCACTGCCAAAGCCAGACTCCACTCCCTTCCCAGAGTCAGTACAGGACCCGGCTGTCCCGTCTCCCAGCTGTATTGCTCCAACCACTAGCTATTCCCCCTCACCTGGTCTTCCCTCCCCCGGCATCTCGCTTTGCTTTGGCTCGGGAAGCGCTAATGGAATTAAATCTAATTAAAGCAGCAACGACCTCAGACATCTGGGCCCGGGGAATTAATGGGGGGAAGCAGGAGATCGATTTTGCATGGCACATCAGCACCTCCTGCACGGCTGGGGGCAGCGCCCGACGGGGCCCCCGCCCAGCGCCTGGGAGGAGGCTGCCAATTTATCCTGGGGAGGGTGGGGGGTGCCTGGGAAGTGGGGATCCAGGCTCTCGCCAGGGTCTACCAAAGACATGGTGTAATTGTGGGGGTGTGGAGGTGTCCCTAGCCAGCATGCTGCTGTGCTCTCGATGCCCCTCTGATCCCGGCATCTGGGGGTGGGGTGGATGGGCTGGCAAGCATGCACTGCATTATGGGTATTTTCTGTGTCCCGTAAGGGGCCCGAGTGCAATTAGAGCAGCCCCTAGGCTGCTTCAGCATATGGTAGGGGCTGGGTAGCTTGTGCAGCCAGGGAGCACAAAGGAGCTTACACACACACACACACGCACACACACACACACGCACACACACACATATTCCCTGGTCATTGAGCCAAGCACAGACCCAGTGTCCGCGAGCCTCAGTTCCCCCCCATCTTACCCCTTCCAATGCAGCCTGCCAAGCGGCTGTAGCTGCCCCCAAAGCCCTTTGCCGCCTATGGCAGCACCTCCGCAGTGGCCCGTGGTGCATGTTACAGCACGTAGCCATGCCGTCGATGGCCCCGGGAGGCAGACTGGTGCTCCACGCTTGCCAGGCCACTTGCCGCACCCCTGAGGAACGGGCACTGGGCTCACACGCCACCTCGGCCTGGTGTCTCCTGCGGAGGGTGGAATCTGTGCTGTGCAGAGCCAGGCTAGCGCTCCCCAAAGCTGCCATCACTGGCAAGCCAGGACGGGGACGGATCCTGCCTGGCACCCGAATCCCGGCCAGCAGCTGCACAAGGCTCCTAAACCAAGATGCTCAGAGGCATTCATGCTCCTAACTCCCACTGGCTGATCTAGGCACCGGGCCAGGTAGGGTCGTAACACAGACAATGGGTGTGTCCCCCATTCCCCCTCACCCGCCCCAGGACAGCGCTGCTCCGGGGGGCAGCATCCTCGGGCTGGCAGGGCCCTGGCTGACCTCCCCCCACTCAGCTCCACTGAGACAGTCACTGCTGACAGACCAGACCTGGTGCGGGCACCAACCCGCGCCAAGGGGCAGCATGGTCTAGTGGTGGGAGTGGGGTCTGGGACCCAGGACCCCTGGATTCTAGCCACAGCCCTGGAAGGGGCATGGGGGGTCCGGTGGGTTGGGGCAGGGGCTGGGAGCCAGGACGCCAGGGTTCTAGCCTCAGCCCTGTCACTCTCCAGCTAGGTAACATTAGACAAGGCCCAGCCTGGCTCTGTGCCTCAGTTTCCCCTTTGTATCCATTGGGAAAACCAGCTAAATAACGATACACGACTCCCTAAATTCACCCAGAAACCCCACACGGCTTCATCTGGGCTTCTGTGGGTGGGGGGGGCACCTCCCCTCTAGATTGCTTCCCCTCCCCTGAAGTCCTAACTCAGACTCCCTCGTCCAACATCCCCTTCGCATCCCGGCTGGAGTCAACTGAGAGCCCCTGCCCCCAGTCCAGGCACCGGTTGCAGGAATTTAATGCTAAGGAGAAGCCAGAAGACACCCCCCCCCGCCCCGCCCGCCGTTCTGCACTGGGGAGCCAGGCTACGGCGCAGAGGACAGCTGAACTAAGGAGAATCAATCACTGGGATTTCAGGGGCGGGGAGATCCCAGGGCCCAGCGCGCCCATCCATCAGGCGCCGTGCGCTGGCAGGGTGCAGCCGGCTTGCTTGTCACAGGCTGCTCCCAACATCCTCTCCCAGCTCCGCAGCCTCTGCGGCAATTCATCAAACCCAGCGCCCCGGAGGGGGGGCGGGGCAGCTCCCCGCGCTGGCACGGACGGGCGCCTCTTCGCAGCTGGGCCCCGGCGCTGCCGTTGGCAGTCACTGCAGCTGATCCATCCTCAGGCTTCAGGGGCTCGCGGGCGTTGGGGTCAGGAAGGAAATACCCCTCCCTGCCCTTGGGGCCCCAATTCGTCCTACAGGACCCCCACTGTCTCCAGAACCACCCCCTGCGTTCCCAAGCACCGGCCCAGCCCCTTCCCGCTTCCGGGGGGCTGCTAATCACATTTGATTGGGGAGCTGTCAATCATACTCAATGGGCGGGGCTGGGGCTGCCAATCACACTCCATGAGGGGGGCCAGGAACTGTCAATCACATTCGATGGGGGCAGGGGGCTGCAAATCACATTCGATAGGGGAGCTGTCAATCATGCTCACTGGGCGGGCCTGGGGCTGCCAATCACACTCCATAAGGGGAGGGCAGGAGCTGTCAATCATGCTCGGGGGGGGGCCGGGGGCTGCCACTCACACTCATGCACCGGGGTGGGGGCTGGGAATCGAGCACGCTCCACACTCAGAGTTTTTATTTCATTCATTTTTTTTAATCACATTTTTTTCCCTCAATTTTATTTTGTTACAAAAATATGAAGAAGTCTCAGCCCAGAGCCCGGGGGAGGGGCGGGGGGGCGGGGGGGTGTTTGAGCCGGAGAGGTGCTGCCCGGAGTGTGGGGGCAGTGACTGGAGCGCCGGGGCCGGGCCCGACCCAGAGCACGGCTCAGCCCGGGGGGTGCCCCCACCCCATCCTGCCCCCCCCCCCCGGCCCCTTCCCCAGCCCCGTGGCACCTACGTCCTCACTCAAATGCACATTTTGTGACCAGCGATCGACAGCTGGGGAGGGGGCTCTGTCCGCAGGGTCCCTGCATTGCCCTGCCGCCATGGTGGGCGCCGTGCCAGTCGCTGGGGGCTGGGCAGGGTGGCACTGCCAGATGTGCGGGGGGGGGAGGCTCCTGCTGAGATCCGGGGGCACATCTCAGGGGGCCAGCTGGGCCCCCTCACTCAGTGCCAGGCCTGAGAAACCAAGTCCGGTGCAGAGAGACCCACGGAGACACGCACGAGTGTGTGACACCACCCCCCGGCTACACATCCGAGCACCCCCACGTGCACAGCTGCACCCCCCCACCCACACAGAGCCGCACGCACGGACACCCCCCCCCCCCACAAGCACAGGTGCATCCACGGCCACAAAGGAGGCAAACACACACACACAGACGTGCGACACACCCAGCACCCTTCACACTCTTCCTGCAGGACTCTGTCGCCACTTTAGCCGTGTGTGGGAATCCGGCCAGGCCCTGCCTTCCCCCGCGGCCACGCTGGGGTTTCAGCCCTGGGTCGGCTCCTTCCCAGCTCTGCAGGGGTCAGGGTTAGATCTAGGGGGGTCTCTGGGCAAGGGGGAGAGCCTGGGAGCAGGCGGGAGGTCACCCCCCCACAACTTCCCTCCTGCAGCACCGGGGTGGCCCCGCAGCCTGCAGGGCGCAGGGGTGCAGCTGGGCAGGGCTGGGCAGGGGGCACATGGGGGAGAAAGAAATGGGGGGAAGCCTGGTCCCTTCCCGAATAACGTGCTCCCTCCCCTGTGTGGGTCACTCTGCAGCCGCAGCGGGCGGGGGGGGGCACGGCTCCAGGGGAGCGAAGGGAGAGCAGCACTGGGGGGGCAGCGCTGGGCAGGCATCATCCCGTCACCCCAGGACCGGCTCCCGGCCCGGCCACGCAGATCGCTGCCCGGGGGGTGCACGGCACAGCTGGGTGAAGGGGGGACACAAGGCCGGCAGCTCTCGCCACGGCCCCAGCCCCCGAACCTCCAGGTGCAGCCAGGGGGGCGGGTTGGCTCGGCCCAGGCGATGGCTGGCAAAGGTACCCGTCTGCGCTGGGCCCCGAGCCATCGATCCGTACACACGCACACGCACCTCCCGATATCACTGAGACATTTACACGCGCACACACGCCAATCACACGCCAGCCAACACCCCCCACTATCACTGAGACATTTACACGCGCACACACGCCAATCACACGCCAGCCAACACCCCTCGATGTCACTGATACATTTACACACGCACCTCCCGATATCACTGAGACATTTACACGCGCACACACGCCAATCACACGCCAGCCAACACCCCCCACCGTCACAGATACATTTACACATGCACCCCCACTATCACTGATACATTTACACATGCACAGACACCAATCACTCGCCATCCAACACCCCCCACTATCACTGATACATTTACACACACACACCCCGATATCACTGATACATTTACACACGCACACCCCTGCCAATCACATGCCAGCCAACACCCCCATATCACTGATACATTTACACACGCACCCCATGATGCCATGGATACATTTACACATGCACCCCCCCAACATCACGGATACATTTACACACGCACACCCCCACCAATCACAGGCCAGCCAACACCTCCCATATCACAGATACATTTACATACACACGCACCCCCCCGCCCCGGTGTCACTGATACATTTACACACAGATGCCCGTGAATCACACTCCAGCCAACACGTGACACCCCCGACAACAGCCCCCCATCACTGATACATTTACACGCACATGCACACACACCCCGTGCCAATTTGAACCCCTGGGCACGTGTCACTCGCTGACCCTGTGCAGCCCCTGGCCCTCGTCCCCCCACTTCCCCGCAGGGATGGGGGCGACCGGCTCCGGCTCCGGCTCCGTTGCTCGCTTGTCGCCCCGCCCATCCTTCCACCACGGTTCGAGGGGCTCCGGCTGCGTCCCCCCGGCCTGGCCGGGTCCCGGGCGGTTCCGCAGGCCCGTAGCTGACGGAGCAAAGCGTCCGGCCCCCAGGTCCCACAGCCCCCCCCCTCCTCCGCGCGGCTTGGAGAAGCCCATCCTCCGGCCCCCCCAGGGTCCGTCCCCGCCCCCCGGCCGCTGGGCGAGCTGGGTCATTGGGGGGGGCTCAGCCGAAGTAGGGGCGGTCGTGCTGGAAGTTGTAATCGGGGCAGACCTTCTGCACCAGCTTGTAGTCAAAGCTGCAGAAGGAGACGAAGATGCAGATGACTTTGAAGGGCTTGGCGCACAGCCAGGCAGCGTGGCTCTGCGTGTGCTCGGTGAAGCACACCTGGGCCGGGTCGTAGAGGCAGGGCTTGTTCTTCCGGGCCCGGTTGGTCTTCTCGTACTCCACGTGGCAGTTGAAGGGCCGGGGCTCCTTGGCCTGGGGCAGGGTGGCCTGCTGGAGCTCGGGGGCCGGCGGGGGGCCCAGCACGTCGAACTCCACCGCCTTGCCCGGGGGCACGATGCTGACGGAGACGTTGCCCAGGCTGGAGGAGTTGTGCCGGAAGTAGACGCTGAAGGTGCCGTTGACGTGGTCCACGATCTTGCCCGTCACCAGGAGGCTGAACTTGAGCGTCTTGATGTTGAAGTAGAAGTCGCCCCAGCCGAAGATCTTCCGGGCCCGGCCCGTCTTGAGCGAGGGCTTGCGCTGGCCCCGCTGCTCGGCGCCCGTCTGGTTCCTAGGCCAGGCCCAGGGGCTCAGGGCGCCGGCCTTGGCCTTCGAGGGCTCCCCGGAGAACAGCCGGGCCGGGGGCAGGGGCGGAGGCTTCAGGGCGCCGGGCGGGAGGGTCTTGAGGAGCCCGGAGGGGCCCAGCTCCAGGTAGCCCAGGGTCTTGGTCATGTGGCCCTCCACGCAGACCACCTGTGGGGGGCAGAGAGGGGGGGGCAGTGAGTCAGCACAGCCCTGCCCCCCAGCACAGCCCTGCCCCCCAGCCCCTGTGCCCCCTGCCCCTCTGTGCCCTGCCCCCCAGCACAGCCCTGCCTGCCCCCCAACCCCTGGGCCCGCTGCCCCCGAGTGCCCTGCCCCCCAGCACAGCCCTGCCTGCCCTCCAACCCCTGTGCCCCCTGCCCCCCAGTGCCCTGCCCCCCAGCACAGCCCTGCCTGCCCCCCAACCCCTGTGCCCCCTGCCCCTCTGTGCCCTGCCCCCCAGCACAGCCCTGCCCCCCCAAACCCTGCCTGCCCCCTCTTCCTGAGTCAGCCAGGCTCAGTGCCAGGCCTAGGGTCCCTTGGCCGGGCCCTGCCCTGCCCCAGCACAAGGCTCTGCCCCAGCATCCGCGTCCCTGTCTGCCCTGCCCCAGGAGCCCGGCTGCACCACAGCCCTGGCTAGTTGACCATAGCACCTGAACGCAGGTTCCAGCTCGTGCCCCTGAACACGCCCGCGCCCGTTCACACTCACAGCCCTCTCACCCAGACACACACGAACACGCCCTGCGCCCTGCCCCTCTGTGCACTCTCTCACCCAGACACACACAGCCGCCCGCTGCCCCCAACTCCTGTGCTCTCACCCAGACACACACGAACACGCCCGCGCCCTGTGCCCCTGCCCTGCTCTCACCCAGACACACACCTGCCCCCAACGCCTGTGTCCAAGTCCCTGTGCCCCTCTGCCCTGCCCCCCAGGGCCCTGCCCCCCAGCACAGCCCTGCCTGCCCCCCCCCGTGTCCAAGTCCCTGTGCCCCTGCCCTGCCCCTGTGCCCTGCCCCAGACACACACACAGCCCTGCCCCCCCAACCCTGTGCCCCTGCCCACCCTGACACACACAAACACGCCCTGCCCCAAACCCTGCACCCCCTTCCTGCGCTCACCCAGACACACACACGAACACGCCCGCACGCCCGTGCACACTCACACACGCACGCTCTCACCCAGACACACACACGAACACGCCCGCACGCCCGTGCACACTCACACACGCACGCTCTCACCCAGACACACACACGAACACGCCCGCACGCCCGTGCACACTCACACATGCACGCTGTCACCCAAACACACACACGAACATGCCCGCATGCCCGTTCACACTCACACACACACGCTTTCACCCAAACACACACGAACACGCCCACACACCCGTGCACACTCACACGCTCCCACACACGAACACGCCCATGCACACTCACACACGCACACACTCTCACCCAAACACACACACAAACATGCCCGCACACCCGTGCACACTCACACACGCACACGCTCTCACCCAAACACACATACGAACATGCTCATCCATGCACTCTCACACACACACGAACACACCCGCACACACTCACACATGCTCTCATCCAAACACACACATGAACACGCCCGCACGCCCATGTACACTCACACACACATGCTTTGACCCAAACACACTCACACGAACACACCTGCCCTCACACACACACACACGCTCTCACCCACACACATGAACACGCCCACCTGCGCACGCACACACACGCCTGCTTTCACCCAAACACACACACACACACGGCTGAGCTGAGCGGCAGGTGGGGACGTGCTGCAGACAGGCGGGCGGGCGTCATTCACAGGTACAGGGAGCAGGCAGGGAGCCTCATTAAACTTCTGCCCAGGCGATGACTAAACGCAACAGGCAATTTACCAGCCCGGGCCAAGGCGGCCCCGGGGATTTCCAGGCCAAGCCCATCCCTGGGGCAAGGTCGGGGCGATTCTGCTGGGAGCCCTGCTGGTCCCTTCCCCGCGTTCCCCGGCAGCCCGCCCGTCCCTGGGGGGGGAGGAGGGTGGCACCGGGCACCGTCTCGGCAGGACAGTTTTCAGGCAGTTTCCAACTAAATGAAACGGGCACCTGGCAGCTCCTGGGCACCCAGGCTGGCAGGTTCATTAGCACCTGTGCTGGCATGTTCCAGCCCCATTAAAATGCAGGTGGGTGGGGGCAGGGGCAGCCTAATTGTATTATACGGAGCCTCTGATCTGCAGCCGAAATTACAGGGGCCCCGCTGGGCCGAGCGAGGCGGATCCTGCCCCCGGCGGAAGGGTGCACGGGGAGACGCCGGGCAGGGCCGCTGGAACGCCCCACGCCCACAGCTTCTGCTGAGCTGGCAGAGCCTGGGCCGCGGCCTCCCCCGCCCCTTAAACCCAGCCTGGGGCCCTTGGAACAAGCTGCCCCTGGAGATGCCCCCCCTCCGCGACGAGACCCCACCTTCCCCGGGCGGCGGCTCTTCTCCCGGGGACTCCGGACACCATGCAAACATCCCCCCCCCACGCTCCCGGCGGGCTGGGGCGTACCGCTTCCCTGCGGCATCACAGGGAAACTGAGGCACCCAGCCAGTGGGGAATTTCTCCCAGGCGAGGTGTTGGTAGAGGCAGAAATAGAACCCAGGAGTCCTGACACACACACCACCTCCCCCTTCTACCCTGCTGCCACCCCTCGACTCCACTCCTCCCCCTTCCAGGGCTGGGAATGGAACCCAGGAGTCCTGACACACACACCACCTCCCCCTTCTACCCTGCTGCCACCCCTCGACTCCACTCTTCCCTTCCAGGGCTGGGAATGGAACCCAGGAGTCCTGACACACACACCACCTCCCCCTTCTACCCTGCTGCCACCCCTCGACTCCACTCTTCCCTTCCAGAGCTGGGAATGGAACCCAGGAGTCCTGACACACACACCACCTCCCCCTTCTACCCTGCTGCCACCCCTCGACTCCACTCCTCCCTTCCAGGGCTGGGAATGGAACCCAGGAGTCCTGGCAACACACCTGACTTCCGAGAAGGGGCTAATGGGTGGGAGGGGGGGGCTGGGAATCAGGACTCCGGGGTTCTATTCCCCTGTGGATAAAAGGGCCCGTTTCTAAGCTCCTTCAGCCCGGCTGAAAGGGATGACATACGAGCCGTATCCAGCCGAAATGCAGCCACCTCTGGGGCGGAACACGCCCGCTGGCTAAGAGCAAACGGCCAGGCGGTTTGGGACAGGAAGTGAAGGGGGCTGTTGGTACGTGCAGTGCAGCCAGTCCCCTAGAAGGTGTCAGGAAGGGATCGTGCCAGGTGCCGGACACGCAGCCCTGCCCCAAAGAGCTTCCAGTCTCCATTTGCCTGCGAGATCAGGTCCCGTCTCCGGCACTCAGCTCATCCGCCACCTTTGTGCCGGCTGCTGGATTTACCCAGCCGCGCTCCCCATCCCTGAACTCTACCTACTTACCCCGCCCATCCCGGCCCGCGCTGGCTGCAGTTTCTCAGAGCTGTCGCTCTATTTATCACCCCCCCGCCCCCCCCCTGCAGCTGGTCTCCACCCGGCGTGTCTCAGCTGCGCTCCGGTGGCTTTTGATCACGGCTCGGCCCAGCCTCGTCAATCACTGTCACTTCCCGGCGCTGCCGCGTGGCAGGTTTTTATGCTCAGCTCCAGCCGACCTGGTTTCCCAGGCAAACACGGGGGGGGGGGGGGTGGTTCGGAGGCGGGGGGCTGAGGAGCTGGTGTGGGGCAGGGGGGGCAGCGTGCGGGTTGGGGACCGGGCTGTCCCAGGAAATAACGCAATCTGGCCGGGGGCAAGGCTAGCGACAGAGGCGGGGTGAGTTTGGCAGGTCTCAGTCCAGCTCCCAGGCGGTTTGAAGCCCAGGAGCTGGGGGGGCGGGTGTGGGGGCTAATTGGCCTGGTCCTTGGTTACCCCGTTCCTGTCCCTGGCTGGGGGGCGAGGCCTATTTCAAGCCACCTTTACACTCTCTGCGATCCAGGCCCTGCCCAGTCCTCGGCCCCCATTAGAGCAGCCTCAGGGCTGCGCTAACCGATGTGCCGCTCCCCACGGCCCCGTTGACTGCTGGGAGGAGGAGGTGCGGGGTAAGGCCGGAGCAGCACAGAGGGGCCTGGGGTCGGGTGCCGGGGCCGTCTCTGCCTATATACTCAGGGCAGCACCCCCAGCCCCTCTCCCCGCCAAGCCGGGGGGCCGGATGGGGACGCCCTGTTTCCTGCCGCTCTGCGGGGTTAGCCGGCGAAGACACCGCCTGGGCCGGGATTAGTCGCTTGGTCCCCCGGTGCCGGGCTCGCTGAGCTCAGCTCGGCCGACGTGCCGCGTCTCAGCCGCTCCCGGGCGGGGGCTGGCTCCGGGTGCCAAGGGGTGTGTGTGTGTGAAGCAGCGCGGTGCCAGCCTGGCACAACGCCTGGCAGTGTGCGGGGCGCCTGGAAGAGCCAGCGACCTCCCCAGCAGGCGGCCCCCTGGGGGCGCAGGGGGAGCCGCTCCCACCTGGCAGTGCCCAGAGCTCTGATGGGACGCGATGGGTCCTCACCCAGCCTGCCCCGGGGGGGCGGGAATCCAGGCAGCCCCCAGCCGTGCTACCGTTCTCCGGGGTCTCCGCCGCCCCCCCCTTATGGGACAGACGGTACCAGCCCCTCTTGAGGAGCTGGGTCTGATCCAGGTTCCCCACCACCACCACACACACCTGGGCCGGCCCTTCACCCCCCTCCAGCCGCCTGCCTCCCCCCCCCCAATCTCTTTCTCTGAACACGATCAGCCTTATCTATATTTCAATGCAGCTTCAAAGCCGGGTGTCTGAGCGCGGGCGGGAGGTGGGGAGACAAGGGGGGGCCCCCCAGGAGAGAGTGAGACCTTGGGGGAAGATTGAGAGAGACGGGGGGAGGGAACGACGGCGGTCGTGTCAATCACCCCCCCCGCCCCGTTATCTCCCATCTGCCGCCCAGCCCAGCGCCTGCCCGCGGTTATTAATCCTGCAGCTCATACATATTGATTGGGACCCCCCCGCCCCCGTCGAATCCTGCCGGGGGGAAGGGGCAGCCTCCCGTGCGGTGCAGGAAATTACCAGGAAATGAGCCCGACCAAGACGCTGCCCGTGATCACCCCCCCCCCGCCAGCTGCACCTTCCGCGAGCTGGGTACCCCGAGCCCCCAGGGCTCTCTGCCGCGGATTCGCCACGTGCGGGGGGCAGCGGGGAGCAGGGGAAAGGCCTTCCCACTGCCCCCACCCCAGCCGAAGGGGCAGTTAAAGCCAGTTCGGCCCCCTCTCGCCGGCAGAGCTGTGGGTGGGGGGGAGATAGGGGCTGGGATAACAGGGGCTGCGGGTCGGGAGTGAGGGGCACCGGCAGAGCTGGGCGAGGGGGGGAGATAGCAGCTTTGCCAGCTCCCAGCTCAGCCCCCCCCCTCGCCGGCCCCAGGAATCCCAAAGCAGGGCAGGTTTGGCAGCCTGCCAGCGCCATCGATCGGGGGGACAGTGCGGGGGTGGGGGGCCCCACTCTGCAAATACCTGGGAGCAACAGCCCGGAGCTTAAACACCCCCCGGCCCCCGGCTGGAGTGAGTGGGGCTCCTGGCGGGGGCACGAGCCCTGTCATTCCAAGGCCTGACGGAGCCGGGGGGGGAGCAGCATTCATGGACCCAGTTTGACTTGTCTATGGGGCGGGGGGCGGACAGCCCCAGCCAGGCCAACTGGGCCACCGGGGGGGGGAGATTCTGCACCTGCCGGGCCCCCGTCTCAGCTGGCCCTGCCCCCGTTAGCACGCGGAGATTAACTGGCATTTGTGAGCGACCCTCCCCAGTGCCCCCCCGGCACAGACCCGGCCAGGCCAGGGGTGAGCAGCAAACAAGGGGCCGGTGACAGGGCCCATTAATCTCGGCCGGGGGGAGCGCGGAGCCGGTGCTAACGCCGGACCCCGAGCCGAGCCAGGTGCATCCGTCAGGCCCTGACAAGCTGAAACGGGGGGGGGGGGGCTGGTGAGTGACAGGCCCTGGGAAGGTGACGGTGCCGTGGGAGTCCGGGCTGCGGGTCGGGAGTGAGGGGCACCGGCAGAGCTGGGTGGGGGGAGCCCAGGGGTGGGCTAGCAGGGGCTGCGGGTCGGGAGTGAGGGGCACTGGCAGAGCTGGGGAATGGGGGGCCCAGGGCTGGGCTGGCAGGGGCTGCGGGTCGGGAGTGAGGGGCACCGGCAGAGCTGGGGGGGGTGGATACAGGGATTGTGACAGAAGATGCCAGCCCAGGCCAGAGACCGTTCCAAGCCCCCCCCTTCCCCGTCCTGCCGGGGGCCCCTCGGTGCCGGGGGGGGAGACGAAGCTGCTGGCCCAGGTCCAGCAGCGCTGCGGAAACGGAGCCTCGGTGGGGGGAGGGGATCGGGGGGGGCGGTAATTCGCCACCCCCCATTGCCAGAGACATGACAGCTGGGGGGTTGGCTGACCTCCTGCAGCCCCTGCCGGCGGTGACAGCACCAGGGGCAGGTGGGAGGCTGAGGAAGGGAGGCGAAGGAGCCTGTCGTTAATTAATTGGCAGTCGTCCCCCCGCCCGGCGCAGCCGGGGACCAGCCCCCCCCACTGCCAGAGACCAGCCCCCCCCCGCGGCCAGAGACCAGCCCCCCTCCCCGCTGCCAGGGACCAGCGCCCCCCCCCCCCCGCCAGGGACGGCTGAAGGAGCGTGGACCAAATGGAGCCCAGTGGAGCTGGCCAGACGGCTGAAGGTCGAGAGCGGGGGGGGGGGACAGGGACAGATGGTGCCAGGCATGGGGGGGGCAGGGGGAGCGGGGCAGGAATGGGAGGCTGGGGGGTACCAGGCAGATGGGGGCAGAGAACAGGGGCAGAGCAGACGGGGGGCAGAGAGGGGACCAGCCCCCATCATTGGGGCGTAACGATCCCCCCCCACCCCCAGAGGTCCCACGGAGGCCGGCTGACGAGAGCCCAACCCCCAGGATCCCGCTGCCCCCCGCCTGCCCGGGCCCCTCGCGCCCACACCGAGCTCAAAGGCATTTGAAAGACGCAGCCGTGGCCGAGGCGCAGGCCGGCTGTTCGGTGCCCCCCGCGGACGCTGGCACATGCCAGCTCTGCCGCCTCCTCTCCGCTCGCTGCTCCTCTGCCAGCTGCCGGCCCCAGCTCCCGGCTCCCCCCTGCCCGCGGCCCCAGCAAATTGCCCGATGCAGTTCCATGCCCCCCACGCCGGTGTCTGCGTCAGTCTGGGCACGGAAGGGAGTCGGGGAACGGACACGGGGCCTTTCTCCTCCGATCTGCCCCCAGGGCAGGGCCTGGCTGGCTTGGGGGGCAGGGAATGGGGCAGGGGCCCTTCTCCTCCAGGGGGCACCAGCATCACCCAGGACCTGTTAGTCCAGGCCCCTGCCCCATTTACTAAGATGCCGTGGGTGGGGCCAGGGGGCCAGACTTGCCCCCCTCCCCGGTGCCACCTACTCAGTGGGGAGCTGCCCCAGCCCAGCCACCCTCCCCCCACTCGGCTTGAGGAGCGACTCCCTCGGCTGGCAGCAGTAGTGGAGCTGTACCATCCGCGCCCCCACCCCCAGCAGGCCGCACGCGGACGCCCAGCCGGGCCGCCTGCCACCCCCCGCCCTGCCGGCCGCGGAAACCCCAGCACCCCAACCGCCATCCGGCGCCCGTCTCCTTCCCCGCCCGCGGCTCCCTAACCCCGCAGCCGGCGCGGCTGTTTTACTAACGCACCCGGCTAATAAATATTTGATGGCCCGGGGGTTCGTCTCTCGGTTCTTTCTCCCTGACGTGCGTCTCCTGCCTTCCCCTTGCGAGAGCGGGGGGGAGACGCGCTCCGGGGAGAGAGAACCCCCCCCCCGGAGCGGGACGCGAACGAGGAGCCAGAGAAGCTGACGGGGGGGAGGCCAGGGGCAAAGATCCAGGCCCAGGCGGCTTGTGAACCCCCGGACGAAGGGCCGCACGGAGCCCAGCGGGGATGTGACGGGGGGGGCGGCTGACGAGGCCAAGATGAAATTGAATCTCGCTCTCAGAGGCGCCGCATTAAAAACGTCCCCTCCAGCGGCGCAGGAGACGGGGAAGGGGGGCGGTGGAGAGCCCAGAGCCCTGGGTAAACTGGCCCCTTGGCTGGGTTATTTAAAGGGGATTCAGCCAATTGCCCAGGCCAGGCTGGGAGACCCGGCGAACGGGGGCGTCTGCTTGTGGGGCCGGAGGGGACTGGCCCCGCACACGCCTGGGGGAGCCCTCAGCGGGGGGAGCAGCTCGGTCTCCGCAGCCTCTCCACCACGGCGGCTGCTTGCGGGGCCGGGACCGTTACACTGGGTGCACGACGGTGGCACCCGGAGGCCCCCAGTGGAGATCGGGGTCCGTGGCGCCAGGCGCTGCACAGGGAGCGAGACAGTCCCTGCCCCCTGGAGCTCGCAGACTGAACAGGCAAAGGGTGGGTGTGGGGGGGAAACTGAGGCGGGGGGGTTGGCAGAGGTCTGTGGCGGAGCCAGGAAAAGAACCCAGGAGTCCTGACTCCCAGCCCAGCGCCCCACCCTCTAGGCTGAGAGCTGCTTACACAGGTGCCCGGTCTGGTCCCCACCCCACAGATCTGGGCTGCAAGTGGGAGGCAACAGGCTCCAGGCCCCGGCCCAGGGGCAGCGAACACTTTGCAGGGGGGCTACACAAACGGCCGCTTGGTGCCCCAGGCAGAGCTTTGCCCAAGGGTCCGTGGCCCTGCCCCCGCCCGCTCTGAGCTCACAGCCCCTCCCCTACGACGTCACAGCCAGCCCCATGGGGAACGGATGTGAGGTCAGAGGCTCAAATTGTGGGGGGGGGCTCCCCTATGATGTCACAGCGCTGCCCTCCGCTGGCTGGAATCAACTGCTCGGGGGCACGTGTCATGGTCCCTACACTGCTCTGGCTGATGGAGATTCTCCTTTAGCTCGGGGCTGGTGCGTCTGGAGCAGGCAGTGCTGAGTTCTAGCCCCGCTCATGCCGTGCGCTCATCAGCCCTGGGTAGGGTCTGAGAAATGGGGAGTTGAGCCCAGAGCCAGCACCAGGAAAACTGCCAGCAGCCCCCGGGGGGGAGTTCAGGGATGCGGGTCGGGAGTGAGGGGCACCGGCAGAGCTGGGGGAGCCCAGGGCTGGGCAAGCAGGGGGCTGCAGGTCAGGAGTGAGGGGCACTGGCAGAGCTGCGGGAGCCCAGGGCCGGGCTAGCGGGGGGCTGCAGGTGGGGAGTGAAGGGCACCGACAGGCCCGGCTAGCAGGGGGCTGCAGGTCGGGAGTGAGGGGCACCGACAGAGAATCCCTTAGCCCCAGGGGTCTGGCCGGCTCCGTCCCCAGAGAGCTGCGGCTTGGCAGGTTATTAAGCCTTGTGATGATCCCACGTGCGAGGGCGGCCGGAGCGTGACCCATCTCCCCCTGGCCTGGCCACGAGTGGCTTGTCGAGGGCTTTGATCTGGGCTGAGTCGATCCCTCCCTGCGCTGCCCGGGGAAAAGCCAGATGCGGCCTCGCGGGGTGGGGGAAGGGGGAGCCAGGATGCCTGGGTTCTCTCTCCAGTGGGGTCTAGTGCTTAGAGCACCAGGGGCAGAGAGTCAGGAGCCCGGGTTCTGCTCCTTCCTCCGAGAGTCACTTCCCCCGCCCCACCCCCACCAGCCGTGCCTCAGTTTCCCCCACCTCTAAACCAGGGAGAATGCAATGGGAGTGAGGGGTTTCACCCGGCGGGGGTGGGGTGCTGCCCTGCTCCCCCACACACACAGAGCCAGGAGCACACGACGGCCAGAAAACTGTGGAACAACCCAGGCGTCCCCCCGCCAGGCCCCCTCCCAGACCCCCCTCCCAGACCCACCATTTCACTTTATTATTGCAATAAATGTAGCCATAAAAGTGGCAAGTATCATATACTCGCGGAGATCAGTTCGACTGTGCGATGGAAATGTAATTTCGAGTGTGGCCGGGAAATTTTATAAGATCTTATCAGGCAGGATCATAAATTGCATTTCAAAGTTCCCGTCCCCCCCTCTCGGCACGGCCTGATTGGTATTAAAAGGGATTCCGCACGCGCTTAAGGTCAGATGGTGAATGAAAAACGAGGGGGGGGGGAATTGCAGGGGAACATGATTCCCCCCCCAACCCGCCCCCCCGGAGCAAATCGTGTTCTCCCCTTTGCAAACTGCCACCTCGTCTGTTACAGTCCCAGGCTCCCCCTACACCCTGCGGGTGTCCCTCACTCCCGACCCGCAGCCCCCCGCTAGCCCAGCCCTGCCCCCCCCCCAGCTCTGCTGCTGCCCCTCACTCCCGACACGCAGCCCCCAGTTATCCCAGCCCTGCCCCCCCGCAGCTCTGCGGGTGCCCCTCACTCCCGACCTGCAGCCCCCTTTTATCCCAGCCCTGCCCCCCCCAGCTCCCCAACAGCCAAAAGCCCCTTCTCAAGCCCCTCCAGGCTGTGACGGTTCATTCACAGCAGGTGGGAGGACACGTCCGCCCCCCCGCGCCCCCCGTCCCCGGGGGAGGAAGGAGGACAGAGGCTGGGATTAAAAGCCCGCGGTGAGGAATCGGCGCTGGCAGAGACAATCAAGGCTCTGGCGTCTGGGGGATAATTTGTTTCATGTGCAAGTGTCGCCGGGCGAGGATTACCTGCCCCGCGCGGCTCCCGCCCGATCTGCTGTCAGCGGAGCCCTCCACACATGGAGGGGAAGGGGGGAGTCCTCCGCGGTGCCCCCCGGGGTGGGGGGCCTGGGGGGGTGTTATCATGGGTCCCTCTGTGTTTTGGAGGCATGTGGGTGCAGAGGGAGAGGTGGGGTTATGGGGGTGCAGCCCCCCATGCCCGCAGGATAGGGGTGGGGGTGCAGGGAGTTACCTTGGCAGCCCCCATGGCCTCAGGATAGGGGTGGGGGTGCAGGGGGTTAACTAATGGATCAGCAGGCGCTGTCACAGTGACAGGGAATGGGATGTAATGGGGGGGTCTCCTTCCATTACTGTAGCATCCCCCCAGCCCCCCAAGATCCCAGAGCACCTGGCAGGCGGGGGGGTGGGGGCACGGTAATGGGCCGGGAAGGGCCCGAGGGGGGCAGGGAGAGGCTGTGGCTAACGGCGCCGGGATCAGCTTCCAGCTCTGCCCCCAGCTCCCCGGGCCTCAGGCTTCCCCACCTGTAAAACGGGGACGAAACCTCCCAGCCCGGCCGTGCTGGGCGCACGTAGAACCCGAGCAGGCAGATGTTCTCCCGCACGAAGAAATTAAACAGTGTTTGTCCGCCATGGCGGCAGCCGATGCCAGCTCAGCTGCCTGGGACGGGCACCCGGGCACCGCGCCAGCCAGGGGTCGACGCCCGCAGCCCGGACGCTCGCTCCCCGAACGGCTTTTCCGCCCGGCCATCGGGGGGGGGGGGGGGTGAGTCTTTCTGTCCCGTCCGTCCAGCCGGCTGGAGGGGACGTTTCCTCTTTGCCGGGTCGTTTCTCCGCGCGCCGGAGCAGGGGCCGCGTTGCCGACACGAAGCCGATTGCTGCCTGGGGGCCGATCCTGACGTCTCGCGCGGCTGCGGCTCCCTGGCAACCGGGATCGGCCCCGGCGGGAGAGATGCAAACGCGGTGGGGCCGACGCCCCTCAACCCCGACCCGCAGCCCTGACTCCCCCGCCGACGCCCCTCAACCCCACCCCGCAGCCCCCCGCCCCGCAGCCCCGACTCCCCCGGCGACACCGCTCAACCCCGACCCGCAGCCCCGACTCCCCCGGCGACGCCCCTCAACCCCGACCCGCAGCCCCCGCCAGCCCCGACTCCCCCAGCGACGCCCCTCAACCCCGACCCGCAGCCCCAACTCCCCCGCCAACGCCCCTCAATCCCGCCCCACAGCCCCCCACCCCGCCAGCCCCAACTCCCCCACCGACACCCCTCAACCCCGCCCCGCAGCCCCGACTCCCCCAGTGACGCCCCTCAATCCTGCCCCGCAGCCCCGACTCCCCTGCCGATGCCCCTCAACCCCGACCCGCAGCCCGACTCCCCAGCAATGCCCCTCAACCCCGACCCGCAGCCCCGACTCCCCCGGCGACGCCCTTCAACCCCGCCCCGCAGCCCCGACTCCCCCATCAACGCCCATCAATCCCGCCCCACAGCCCCCCACCCCGCCAGCCCCGACTCCCCCGGCGATGCCCCTCAATCCCGACCCGCAGCCCCAACTCCCCCAGCGATGCCCCTCAAACCCGCCCCACAGCCCCCCCCCCCCCAGCCCGGACGCCCCCACCCACACCCCACACCCCCGACTCCCCAGCGACGCCCCTCAATCCTGCCCGCAACCCCCTGCCCCGCCAGCCCCAACTCCCCTGGCGACGCCCCTCAATCCTGCCCCTTGCCCCTTGCCCCGCCAGGCCTGGGCTCCCCCCACACCCAGCTCCGCCAACCCCTTCACAAAGCAGCCACCGATGTGAAAACAGCCGGCGATCCAGGGGTGCCCCGGGGTGGCGGGTCCGGTCCCTGGGGCTGGCAGTCACACGTTGGGCACACCTGCCGGGCACACCCAGCCACGCCGGGCACCGAGGGGAATGAAGGGGGGGGAGACAGACACCAGCTCACTCCGAACACACGTGACCGAACACACGTGATGTTTCCGTTCCCCCTGCGTTCACAGCGGCTCCGGGGCCAGGCTGGGCCGATCCTGCTGCCACATAAACCTTCCTCCTGACAGCCCAGCCCCTGGCTCAGCTACTGTGCCCCACACCCGCCCGGGCAGAGATCGGGGGAGGACCCTGAGCCATGGACCCAGGAGTCCTGACTCCCAGCTCCACCTTCTTGCTCCCACTAGACCTCACCCACCCCCGCCTGCCAGGCGCACGGTGCTGCACAAAGCGCTGGAGCTGCTGTGTCCAGAGTGGGAGGATGGGGAATGGGGCGCAAGGGCTCCCTCTGCTGGTCTGAGCCAGGAGCACACGCGGCCTCAGCGGAGGGGGGCTTGCAATGCCCCCCCCCCCCGATTAATGCACTCCAAGGGGGCTCAGGGCAGTGAACAATCAGAAATCCCCGAGGCTCCCCCCAGCCAGACCTGCCCCCGGGATTAACGCCACATGCCCAATTCAATGTGGAGACATGTGGAGGGGGTGTATTTCCATAACGAGGGGGAAGGAGCAGGGTCTAGTGGTTAGAGCGGGCGGGGCGGGGGGCTGGGAGTCAGGACTCCTGGGTTCTCTTCCCGGCTCTGGGAGGGCAGACGGTGCAGCAGCCAAGGCAGGGGCTGGAAATCGGGGTCTCAGGGTTAACGCCTCGCTCCCAAAACCAGGCCCTGGGATCGTTAATCCTCATGCAGTGCAGCAGTCAAGTAACTCCGTGGCAGAGCCAGGAATGAAACCCAGGAGTCCTGGCTCCCAGCCCCCCCCCTCTAACCACCAGCCCCCACTCCCCTCCCAGAGCCAGGAATGGAACCCAGGAGTCCTGGCTCCCAGCCCCCTCCAGCCCACCAGCCCCCACTCCCCTCCCAGAGCCAGGAACGGAACCCAGGAGTCCTGGCTCCCAGCCCCCACTCCCCTCCCAGTCAGTCACACAGCACGAGCCAGGGGGGGTTACATCAGGCCCAGACGAGATGGGGGGGTCTCCCAAGGGGCTGCAGCATCTGCTCAGAGGAGAGGCCACCTGGCAGCCCCCGGAGACGGAGCCCCAGGGCCCTCGGCCGCCTTCAGGGGCAATCAGGGAAAAGGGGCAGAAAGGGGAATGAACTGGGCGTTTCCGGCAGCCCCAGGCCCCAGCTGGGCCGGAGCTGCCGGCCGCATTGCAGCGCGGGGGCCTGGGAACGGGGGGGCTGCAGCAGGGCTGGGGATCGAGGCTCCGGTGGGCAGAGTCCTCAGTGCTCCCGGTGCCCGGCAAACACCCGCTGTCTTGCGTCCCCGCCCCGGGGGAGGCAGCACTCCCAGGACGAAGTGGGAATGTTCTCAGTGTTGTCTCTGAATACGGCGTGTGCCTCAGTTTCCCCTCTGCGCTACTCAATATCTAGGTGGTGCCGGAGAAGGTGCGTCATCGCAGCGACCCCTAGAGGGCAGGGGTGACGGGCGACGGGCTGCAGAGAGCGGCCGACGCTGTAACCCGGCAAGGCTGGTAACTGACGGGCCCCTGCGCCGCAAGGATCAGCGCGAGGTGCTGGAGACCAGAGACCAGGGGCCCTGCTGGCCCGGGAAAGAGACAAGGGGGGGGGGCAGCTGGAAGGGGTCAGTCTCCTGGGCTGGGACTCGGGGGGAGGGCCCTGGGCTCTGCCCCCCACAATGCACTTTGCTGGGCGTCCCTGGTGGGTGCTAACCAGCCCTGTCCTAGGCTGGGTCCCCGGCGACTAACAACCCACCTGTCACCTGCTGCCTGGGAGTCCCTGCCGGCCGCGCAAGGGGGGCAGGGACCTTGGGGGGCGTGTCAGGCTCCCCCAGGGGAGCTCACGGCGTGACCGAGGTCAGACCCACGAGGCGCCGAAGCCGAGCCGGTTCCTCGCCCGGGGGAGTGAGCCCCGAGGGGGGACCCCGCCCCACAGTCCTGGCCGGCTGCATCCGGATCCTGAGCCTGCAACTCCGTGACAACCCCCATTTTGTAGAGGGGGAAACTGAGGCACGGTGGGGGGAAGGGACGCGCTGGAGGCTGCACTGCCAGTCACCAGCAGCGATTAGGACACGGCCAGACCACCTGGTTCCCAAGCCACCCTCTGCTCTCACCACTACCCGCTGCCAAAACCAAAACGAAACGTTCCCGGCAGAGGTCCTTCCCGGGACCCAGGCGTCCGGGCAAGTCGGGGGAACGGGGGTGGTCTGCAGGCCTGAAGCCGAGGAAGTATCTCCTATCCACTGCTCCCCGAGAACCTCCCCTCCGCATTGCCCCCTCTCTGGGCAGGAGAGTCATTCCTGGGACCAGCAACTCCCCATAAGAATTGGGGTCCCCCCAGGCCCCCACAAGAGACACCCCCCTGTCTCAAAGCGCCTGCCGGGGAGGCGTCTCCCTAAAGCCAAATTCTGCTTCTGCTGGGGCTGGGGCCACTCCCTGGGGCTCGTTTGATCCAGGGGTTCCCCAGACACAGCCCCCCCCCCCCAACCCACCAGCCCTGAACGCGTCACTAACACGGCAGCTGCAGATCCAGGAGCCCGGCTGTCCGGCAAATCGCCCCAAGCATGGGAGCCTTTGGAAAGCCCCGTCCCCGAAAAGCCACTGGCATAGGCTGCCCTCCCCAGCTCCGCGCAAGGCCCCCCACCCGCCGTACCCCAAGGTGCTTCCAGGAAAATAACAGCTGTTTGTTTGCAATCTGTGCTCCTCGCGGCCACCTCC
Organism: Mauremys reevesii; assembly: GCF_016161935.1. NCBI lineage: Eukaryota > Metazoa > Chordata > Testudines > Geoemydidae > Mauremys > Mauremys reevesii. The sequence goes on along the minus strand of NC_052647.1, from coordinate 16,831,106 downwards.
CAGGACCGGGTTCGAGACCCGGCACCTTGGTACCATGCAACCCCCCGCCAAGCCAGCGGCCCGTCGACCTCGCCACTCGCCAGGGATTCAACGTTTCTCGCCACGCCGGGCCCGGCTGGGGGCTCGTTGGCAGGGGGCTGAATCGTTCGGCGGCCGGAGGCGCTTCTGCAAATAAAACTGAATCCTGAGGCCGAGCGGGGGAAATTCCCTCCCCCGACAACGCACCGGGGAGGGGCCAGGAGTCCGACGTCGCCAGCCCCCCCTTCGCCCCTCGCAAGCTGCCCGACTTCAGCCCGTTTCACAGCAGGGAAGTGGGCGACAGGCGACTCGCCCAATGGCACAGAGGGAGAATGAACCCGGGTCGTCCCTCTCCTCCCCAGCTAACTCCCCCAATCGGGACCCGCCCGGGGGTTCAGCTGAGAGATTGTGGGGGGTCCAACCGTGCCATGGAGGTGGGAGGTGAAACCCACAGCGGGAAAACCACCAGCCGCCCCACCCTGCACATTTCACGCTGGCTGGTTGGTTTGCACCGAAATCCTTCCCCTTGCCCCCAGCAGAGCCGTTGAACAGCTCCTGACCCACCGGAGGTGGCACCCTGTGGTTTTGCAGGATCCTGGCTAGATGCATCGCCAGGCACTACAGACCCTGCACCCACAGCCCCGGCCATGCCCCTGGTTTTTAAGCTTCACAGCAAAGGCCCAGGTAAGAGGGGGCTGGGGGTTAATTTCCCCAGGGCGGCAGATCTGGAGGCGTGGGGCTGAGAGCATCACACACACACACACACACACACACACACCCCTTCTGCAGGATCACGCTCCGCACGCCAACCGATCACACCGAAATCCACTGGCTTCTGCCTTCCCACGAGGGGGAGGAAAATCAGAAGAAAAGCCGGCCCTGCTCCCCGTCAGATCCACACAAACCCGCTGGTCTCGGGAGAGACTCAGTCTCCGAGTTGCTGGACGAGGCGGGCGGGTGGCGAGCCCCTTTTTGCCCCCGAAATCCAAAGGCAGAGCAGCCGGCCTGCTGCTCACGCTAACCTTGGGCGAGCAGAAGTGACTGAGACGTGAAAAGTAAAAGTGGATCTCCATGAAATCAGATTCTCCCCGCCCCGCGGTTTAATGAGCCCAACACATCCCCCCCCCCCCCGTTACAACACAGCAAAAATAAAAGACCGGGGGGCAGGGGGGGGGGAATAACCCACCGAGCAAAACCTCTTAACTCCCGATTTGCAGGCACTGAGCGTTGCATCGCCAGTTACCTGTGAAAGGACTATTACAAACACGCCGGCAGAGGAATATGCCGCAGCCAGCGGAGGACGAAATCAAAAATTTATCAACCCTATTGGAAGCTCTTGCCGGGCGGGGTGTGGGGGCGAGTTCGGCTGTTCCCAATCTCTGGGCTGTGGGAGCGGCAAGTTGATTTTCTGATTATTTATTACACTTTGTCCGGAAGCCGGGACCGAAAGGCGCGACACCCAGGAGCGCAGGCGGGGCCGAGGCCGGGAGTCCTTGGCAATTGTTTAATCACACTTGGCTTTAAGTGCTTTTCCGCTCGTGCGAACTTACACGGGGCTTGACTGGGCATTCACGGGTAGCACGGCCGAGGGGCCAGCCTCCGTCCTGCCTCACCCCGACACCAGCTGTGGCTACGGCCCAACGCTTTCCTTACATCCGTGTCAATCCAAGTTTAACTCAACAGCGTTGCTCCGGATTGACACCAGCAGCAGGACTGGAGCCAGGGTTCTCCGAGGAGACAGCGCGTCAGGATGGGAGACGGGTTTTCCCTAGGGCGGGGGTGGGATTTTGCCAGTGCGAGAAGGGGTGGAAACTGATCCATGGTGTGTTACAGGCGATGCTCGGCCCTGGGCGTCCGCAGGCACCAGAACCCTCCAAACACCCCCAGCCCCTCCGGCAGCACAATGCGGAGCAGCCCCAGGTCCCCCCAGCCCAGGCTCCGGCTCACCCGCCCCCCAGGCAGGGGACAAACTTGAGAACTGAAGCCGCCTCGGGCCTGGGGAGCAGGAATCGCTAATCGCGGGCTCGTCAGTCTAACGAGCCAGCAGCTGGAAGTGGAAGCCAGACAAATTAACGCTGAATGTTAACACCCCCGGTCCGTCTACACTGCAAAAAGCCATTTCCCGCTGCAGGTTTCGGAGCCTGAGCTCCAGCCACCGTGCTAGCGGCAGCCCCATCCTGTGACCCCTGAGCCCCGTGTCCGCTGACGGCCCCCTGCCCCCTCGGTCACTCGGGGCCGCAGGCAGCTTTGGGCTTTCGTGCGGCACAGACGTACCCAGAGGGTAAATTAACCACGGGGACAAGTTCCCAAGGGCTGTGCCGAATCCTCCAGCACTGGCAGATTTTTCAGTCAATGCTGGACGTCTTCGAGAAGGAATTCGGGGCCGGCCTCCGGCCTGCACCGTACAGCGGCTCAGCCTAGAGAACCGCAGCAAAGACCTAATCTATACACCCGCTCCCACCAGCCGGATACCGCCCCACGGGGGGGTGGGGGGCGCTAAATGCTGGAACAGGACTTGGGGGAATAACCCGGCCACAGGGAGAGGAGAGGTGGGAACAGCTGGGTGAATGGTTCTCCCACAGAGCCCTGCTTGGAGCCCCGTGTACTGCAGACTGTGCCATGTGCACCAGACACACACGCATCGTGCATCACGCACGTGCATCATGTATCAGATGCACGCGCATCGTGCACCATGCGCTGTGTACCAGATGCACACACATCGTGCGCCGTGCACACGCATCGTGCATCGCACACCTGCATCGTGTACCAGAGGCACATGCATTGTGTGCTGCACACATGCATCGTGCAACACACACGTGCATCATGCACATGCATCATGTACCAGATGCACACACATCATGCATCACACACGTGCATCATGTACCAGATGCACGCGCATCGTGCACCATGTGCTGTGTACCAGATGCACACACATCGTGTGCCATGCACACGCATCGTGCATCGCACACCTGCATTGTGTACCAGATGCACATGCATTGTGTGCTGCACACATGCATCGTGCATCACGCACCAGATGCACACACATCATGCATCACGCACTTGCATCATGTACCAGACGCACGCGCATCATGCGGTGTACCAGACGCACACGCATCGTGCGCCGTGCACATTCATCGTGCATCGCACACACGCATCGTGCACGGTTTAGAATGACCACGGCCATTGCGGGGAGCTCCCTGGTGCTAATTTCCAGCCTCGGGCTCGGAGCCCGGCTCAGCGTAGGGCAGCCAGTGCCACCTGCCCTGCCCAGCCGGGTGCGTGGGGGGGTCTCTGCAGGCTTTGCCCAGCCCGGCGAGGCTGCCGTGACCCGAGCAGCGGGGGCGGGAGGCGCCAGCCAGAGGTGCCACCCTGGCGATATTTACAGGATTCACACGCCCGGGCGAGTCTCTCAAGTCCTGTCCCCCTTGGCAGCTGCCAGACGGTTCTTCTGGCTGCTTGACAATCCGCCCCCCCCCCGCGCCGAAAAATCTCCCGTTTGGGGTTTATGGGAACACTTCCAAAGCGACCGGGTCTCGTTGCCACAGCAAATCAGCCGCCCGGGGACTGAGAGACGCAGCCCCCCCCCCAAGCATTCAGCTCCCCGATTGCAGGTACCTTTCTCCACCCTTCTGCAATCCCCCCCCCGTGCCCACTCGCCATCCAGCCCACAGCCGCCCCCTTAACTCTGCCCCCTGCCTCGCCCCAGCCTGCCCCCCCGCAGCCTGTGGGGTCAGGGTAAGCGAGCGCAAAGTTGGGGGGGGCACAGCGATCACTCCCTGCCCCCCCAGTAGCACCCCCCGTTTAAAAATCACCCTGCAGGAGCAAACACCCCCCCCCCACGACCAACTTCACTTTTCCAGGGGGTATTTCTGCTACCACCGCCCGCCCGCAGCAACGTGTCCCCCACAGCCCCTCTGACCCCGCCAGGGACCCCGGCCGGTCCGTACCTTCAGCAGCAGCCAGTGGCTGAAGGTCGCGGGCAGGCCGCGCAGCTGCTTCATGGTGGTGGGAGAAACCCTCCGCCAGCATCGGGAGCGGGGCCGGGCGAGGTCGGGGCCCCGGGGGGGCGCTCAGACCGGGGGCCGGGGCCGAGCCGGCAGCGGCGCCGGCGGAGGCAGCAGAAGTTTGGCTCCGCAGTTCTCGGGCAGCGCAGCGCAGGCTGGCGCGGGGCGCAGCGCAGCTTCCCCGCCGAGGGGAGGGCGAGGGCGGGGGGGGGGGCGGGAACGTGGGGCCGGCCCCTTAATTCCCCAGCCCGCCAATCCCAGCCCGCCCCCACCCCCCGGCCGGGCTCCCTGCGCTGGGAGATGCGGCTGGGAGGGGTCAGGAGAAAGTGACCCCCCCAAAACACCCCAGTGCCACAGGGCTGAGGGAGGGGTAAGATGACACCAGCCCCCCCCCCACCTCCTGCCCCTCAGAATCCTCCAAGTTCCAGGGACCCTCCTGATCCTCCCTGAGAGTTGGGGGGGGGGGGCTGAGGAGAGTGTAGGGGGGGGTGTCAGGAACTGGGTGAGGGGGTGTGACTGAGAGCCCCCCCATCACCAGGCACCCCCTCAGGCTCAGTGGGCTCCTTATGTGCACCCCCCCGGGCATCCAGCCCCCCAGGAGTCCTGGGTTGGGGGAGTCTGGGGCTGCCCCCCCCCATATCACAGCTCCCCCCCCGCCCTCCATACACCCCCCCCCACTTCGGTGCTGGGTGGGGACTCCTGAGTCCAAGGCATGAAATCAGCCCCCCCAGTAAATAATAAATAAAGGTGCAATAACCCCCCCGCTCCCCCCCCCGCAGGGCGAAGCTGTTTAACTCTGGACAGACAGAAACCAACCCAGCCTGCTAAGCCGGGTGCGGTCAGAAAAGGGTTAACAGAGTCAGAAAGCAGAGGGGGGCCAATCATCCCCCCCTCCCCGAACTAGGGCCGGGTCGGGAGGAAGGGGCAGCACCCCCCCCCCCACACACACACTGCTTGTGTATGCACAGCACACCGCACCCCTCTGCTGCCCAAGGTGTCTGCAGCGCCCGGCGCCAGCCACGGTCGGTCCTGCCTTTCCGAGGGGAAAATACAGATTCCAGGCTCATCCCTCCAGCTTCCCCTTGCAGATGCCAGTGGGGGCTCCGGTGGGCGTGTGTGTGCATCTGTGTGTGCATGTATGTGCATGCGTGTCTGTGTCTGTGTGCACGTGTGCCTGCATGTGCGTGTGTGCACACACGCATGTGTGTGTAGTTGTGAGTGCACGCGTGTGCATGTGTCTGTGTGCATGCATGTGGGTGCGCACATGTGAACATGTGTGCATGCGTGTGCGTGTACTTGTGAGTGCACCTGTGTGTGTCTGTGCACCTGTGCATGTGCGCACGTGTGTGTGCGTGTACTTGTGAGTGCACGTGCGTGCATGTCTGTGCATGTGCACACGTGTGTGTGTGTGTGAGCAGCCCGAGGGGACTAGCAGCGTGCGAGGAAGAGGGGAAGGGACTCGAACGGCGTGGGGACAGCAGCATGAAGGAAGGCGACACATGGGGGAGGGGGGGCGGAAGAAGACAAGGCCGGGGGAGGGCGGACGAAAAGGACGAAGGTGAAGGAAGCCGGGCAGAGAGGGGCAGGAACGACCCCGACACAGCGAGTAACCGGCTGCCCTGTTCAGGGGTGAGCCAGGTGCTTGCCAGGCCGGGCCGAGCTCTGCCCCAGAGCGGGGAGCCCAGACGTGGGGGGGTCCGCGGGAGCTGACGGTCCCTCGCCTGGTTCTCGGGGAGGCTGGGGAGTAGCTGGTGTCAGTGACCCCTCAGTGCCGGCGGTTCCCTCCCCCGTTCCTTGCCATGGCAGAGGGGGCGGCAGCCGGCCCACGGCCAGACGGGACGTTCAGCTGCTCCCGTCCAGCCGTGCTCCGCCCCTGTCTGCAGGCACCAGGCCTGCCCTGCCGGCCTCCCTTCCACTGGGCTGGCGACTGGGGAAGGGCCCCCCCTTTTACTGACAAAGGGGTGACGTGATTCGCTCACTGTCACACACTAAGTTAGGGGGAGTAGAACCCAGGAGTCCTGATTCCAGCCTCCTCTGCTCTGACCACTGGCCCCCTCCCCGCACCCCTTGCAGATCTGGGGAGAGAACCCAGGAGTCCTGGCTCCCGGGTTCCCCCTCCCACTAGACCCCACTCCCTCCCTGGGCTGCACCAGCACCCGCTCAGCGTCTAGTCCCACCACAGACTAGCAGGGCTGGAAGGGACCTCGGCAGGTGTCTAGTCCCACCCCCTGCTCAACGCAGGACCCACCCCAACTCAATCACCCAGCCAGGGCTGTGTCAGGCCGGGCCTTAAAACCCCTAAGGAAGGAGATTCCACCCCCCCCCAGGGAACCCATCCCAGGGCTTCACCACCCTCCTGGTGAAATAGTGTTTCCTGATATCCAGCCTAGACCTCCCCCACTGCAACGTGAGACCATTGCTCCTTGTTCTGTCATCTGCCCCCACCGAGAGCAGCCGAGCTCCATCCTCTTTGGACCCCCCCTTGCAGGTAGCTGAAAGCAGCCATCAAATCCCCCCTCACTCTTCTCTTCTGCAGGCTAAACAATCCCAGTTCCCTCAGCCTCTCCTCGTAAGTCACGTGCTCCAGCCCCCGATCATTCGTGTTGCTCTGTTGCGGAGTTCGGGGGAGACAGGGCCCCGCACCCCCACTCCCTGCGATTCCCCGCGACGCTCAGCCAGCCAGTGACACGCAGGGTTATTAGCCGACAGGACACCGTCCCAGGCAGGGCTTGTAGGTACAACCAGGACCCCCCAGCCAGGGCCCTCTGGGGCAGGGAGCTTAGACCCCAGCCCTGGGGCTCCCCCCATTTCCCCAGCCAGCTCCAAGCTGAAACCCTCCAGCCCCTCCTCTGGCCTTTGTCTCTTTCCTGGGCCAGGAGCCACCTGATCCCTTTGTTCTCCAACACCTTCCGTAGGCACCTTGCAGGGGAGGGGCCCAGGCCATCAGTTGTCAGGAGACAGGGTGTCGCCAGTCTCTGTGCAGACCCCATCGCACTGGCCCCCTAGGGCTCTGCAACAATCCCACCCCCTGATCCCACCGCCTAGAGACTTACGAACTGCAGAGGGGAAACTGAGGCACCCACCCAGCATTCAGAGAAAACATTAAGAACATTCCCACTTCGTCACACCCTCCGCTGGACTCGCTCCAATTTTTCCACATCCTTCTTGTAGTGGGGGGCCCCAAACTGGACACAGGATCCAGAAGAGGCCTCACCAATGTCGACTAGAGGGGAATGAGCACGTCCCTCGATCTGCTGGAAATGCCCCTACTTATACAGCCCAAAATGTGGTTAGCCACCAGGGCAGGGCTGCTCCAATGGGTGGGGTGGGGGGCAGCTTAGCTGGGGAGGGGGCTTCTGCACAGACTGGTGTGGGGCCCAGGGGGGCTGTCGGACAGATCTTGGGGTGTCTGTGCAGCCTCAGCTCTCCGTGCCCCCCCCCCCACCGCCAGTCCCACATGGCCAGCGCTGCAGAGAGCAAGGCAGCCCAGGGCGAGGGAGTGTAGTCTAGTGGTTGGAGCAGAGGGGGAGGGGGAGTGGTACAGGGAGCCAGGACACCTGGGTTCCATTCCCCGCTCTCCCTCCAACTCACTCCCTGTCCTGTCCGACTTACAGAGAGCAGCAAAGGCCGATCTCTGGGGCTGCCCCAGGGGCCCTGCCTGTGGGATGTGGGGGGGCCCTGCAGGGGGTCAGGGCTGGCTGGCGTAGAGAGCAGGAGACTGATGGGGGGATGGGGGAGGGACCTGTGCTGCCTATGGACGAATCCCCCGGGAGTTTCCTGCTCACACCGTGGCTGGGCCAGGGGCAGAGCTCTGAGCACCCCGTGCAGCTGGGGGGTGGGGCCCTGGGGGGCCCTCATGGGGGGCAGGACACCTTGGAGCCGCTGGGTGGGGCTCCCGGCTCATGCTCCCGGCCAGCAGCGGGGTCAGAGACTCCGAGAAGATCAGGGTTGGACGGGATCTCAGGACGGGGTCCCCAACGCGGTGCCCCCGGGTGCCACGGCGAAGTGCACCCACGGACTGGCCGGCGGACGAGCGGTGGATTCCGGCGCCGCCGTCTCTGGATGCTGCTGCTTGTGGGCGGCCGATCCCTCCCCCCAGGTGCTGCCCCCACTCGCCTCCTGCCCCAGGGGGCGGCTGGGCCCACAGCCTCCTGGGCGCTGGGCATGGGGTGGGTCTGGGGTCTCTGGAGCAGGGCCGGGTGGGATGCAGCTGAGAGCCACGTCTGTGCCCCCCTGTGATGCAAGGAGTGGGGCGGATTGACCTGGGGGAGGGGAGAGCAGGGGGGGACTTTAGGGGAGGGACGGGACCTGAGCCGGGAGGCGGGTGGGGCCAGGTGAAAACTGGACAAGGAGAGGAGGGGGGGAGTGAGTAGGCTGGGGGGAGGGGGGGTCTTTCAGTTCTGGGCTGGCTGGGAAGAGGCAGGAACCCCAAGTCTGGGGGTCTAAGCTCCCTGCCCCCCAGAGGGCCCGGGCTCCCCCACACTCTGTGACCCCCCCATCACAGCATCACTGTGTGTGTCTGCTGCAGCCCCCCCCCATCCCCCTTTGCTGCTTGGGGGGGAGACGCCTGATCCGAGCTGTCCTGGGGGGCTAGAACCGGGCGGGGGGGAGACATGGAGGGGCTGGGAGTGGGTGGGGCAATGGGCTGATACAGGCTGTTGTTATGGGGGGGCGGGAGGGAGCTGGGACTTGCTGGGGAGGGGGGGTGGCATGTGGGGGGGTTGGAGCTGAGCAATGAGCGGCCTGGGGAGAAGAGACAAATACTGAGGGGGGATCTGGGGCGTGGGGCTGGGGGGAAACTCCCCAATGATCAGATCTGGGGGGCTGAGGAATCCCCATCCCCCGATGGCCCCCCAGGGACGCAGGGCGGGGGAGGACCCGGGCACCACGGAGGCTGCGTATCCTGGTCTCTTCCTGAGCCCCGCCAGCCTCCCTGGGCCGCTGGGGGGTGCCTGGGAAGCGCTGGGCATGGAAGGGGGGGCGGTACCAGGCCCTGGATGCCCCTGCCCATCCCCACCCCTCTGGCTCCCCTGGGCCCATCGGCAACAGATCACAGAGCTCCCGGGACCCTCCCGCCCGGCCCCGGCTCCAGTCCCACCCGCCCCACTAAGACAGACGCCCTGGCCCGACGGGCTCACAGGCTCAATGGACGAGGAGTGGGAGGGGAAACTGAGGCACAGCGCGGCGCTGTGACGTGCCCAAGGTCAGGAATAGAACCCAGGCGTCCTGGCGCCCCTTCTGATGCTGAACCCACTAGACCTCGCTGCCTCCTGCCTGCGCCGTCTGGCAAAGGGACGCCAGGGCCCAAGTTCATGCCCCTCTCTGGCCTCGGCTCGTCCCACGCGCCCGACCGGCTGGAATATCGGCCGAGCCGCAAAGCGAAACTTTAAAACAAAACCACAAAAAAAAAAAAAACCTGGAAAAGGAAGAAGAGAGACCCCCCCTCCCCCCACCCCGGTGGAGATTTAAGACCCGATAAGTGAACAAAGCGCCAGGATGAAAATAGATCTGAGGCTGGAGCGTCGCGCAGGCCGTTATGGAGCCTTTAATGTGCCTGTTTGTTTCTTTTCAAAGACAACAGCAAAGTCTTCAGCTGAGTATTGACAGGCCGGGGCGGGGGGGCTCAGCCAGCGCCCCCCCCCCCCCGCCCAGGGGGAGGCGACCGGAGGAGGGGAGGGAAAGGTTTTAACACAGCGAAGTCTCTGGTAGAAGGGTCAGGGCTGAGAGTATCTAGCAAGGCTGGGCTGGGAGCCAGGACTCCTGGGTTCTCTCCCAGCCTTGGGAGGGGAGTGGGGTCTAGTGGTTAGAGGGGGGGGGCTGGGAGCCAGGACTCCTGGGGTCTGTTCCTGGCTCCACCGCTGCCCTGCTGGCTGGCCAGGCTCCAGCATGTCCCGGGAGGATCCTGTGGGCCGGGGATGCCTCTTAGCGCTGAGCCCGCGTGGCCAGTGGTGCCATGGCCCGAGCACGAGGCCGGGCCCCAGAACCCCAGGGGTCTGTTCCGGCTTCTGCCAGCGAGCCACTGGGCGCCCGCCTGCCATGCTGAGAGCTCCCGGGGGCAGGGCCCCACGGATCCCCCTACCAAGCGCTGGACGCCGTGTGTGGGGCACAGACCCACCTTCCCCCACTCTGGTGAAAGGTGCCCAAGCAAGTGACGGTCCTTGAGGCTCCATTAGCTCAGCCCCCCCGCCCCATCCCAGGACTGAGTGGGGAGCTGGGTCCATGGTCCATTTAGCCCCCAGGTGGGTAAATCTGTGTGAAGGAAACTGCGTCACGGCTGGATCTAGGCCATTACAGACGTGTCTCTGCCAGGCACCGTTCTGGGGGTGCCCCTCACTCCCGACCCGCAGCCCCTGCTAGCCCAGCTCTGCCGGTGCCCCTCACTCCCGACCCGCAGCCCCTGCTAGCCCAGCTCTGCCGGTGCCCCTCACTCCCGACCCGCAGCCCCTGCTAGCCCAGCTCTGCCGGTGCCCCTCACTCCTGACCCGCAGCCCCTGCTAGCCCAGCTGGATGAGACTGTGGGGGGGGGGGTTTCCGTGTGTGTGTGTGTTCCCTGGGGGGGGCGATGGTCCCATCATTGGGGGGGGTACACCTAGCTCCCCCCCCCCACCCCTCAGTCTCCCCATCCCCTTCCCAGGCGCAGCTCTGCTGAGTTCCTGAGAGCGTTGGCGCCACCTGGTGGCCGATGTGGGGGCTCCCCCGCCCCCCCGCATGCAGCCGGGACCCCGGCCAGCCCCCAGCCGGCCCATGTGTGGGGAGGGACGGGATGGGGGGGGCACAGTAGCATTCGTGGGAGGGGAGCTGGGGTCAGCAGGGCCTGGCCCAGAGACTCAGGACTGGGTGTGGGGGGGGGGGAGCTGCTGTTGTTCAGCCCCCGGGGTAGCTGGGAGGGAGCACGGCCTGGGGGCGGGGGGGGGGCAGGCAGAAGCCATGTGGGGCTGGAAGGGGCCTCAGCACCCAGTAACCCCGGAGCAGGCCTGGCGGGGGGGGGGGGGTTGTCCGGACTCTTTGCACAAAGCTCCAGTGAGGGAGACGCCGACACCTCTTGGGGTGCAGGGAGAGCCCCCCCCCCAGCACCCTACAGCTCCAAGCCAAGGTGCTGCAGCACCCTGGGGTGCCAGGGGCTGCCTGGGCTCTGGGGCCGGGTTCGTACGACCAAGCGGGAATTTTTCATAATAGTTTCTATGAGGCCGGTGCGTGCCTCAGTTTCCCCTACGTGGTGCACGGTTACCTGGGGGGGGGGGCGGGGGAAGGTTGTCTGCGCTTCGCGGAGACCCAGGGCTCTGGGTGACTGTGGCGTGGCTGGCTGGGCTGGACAATGGCCCGGCCGGTTGGCACCTAGGAACTCGCTGTGCGGGAAGGCAGCGGGTCTGACCCACTGGAGACCAACAGGCTGGGTGACCAGGTGGGCCCGGGACGGAGCAGGGCTCGGGGGGGGGGGGCACTGGAAACAGGACACACTCTGGACTGGGCCCCACGGGGGGGGTCCCAGCGAGCTCTGGGCTCTGAAGTGACCCCGAGGGACCAGGCTGTAACTTTCTGCTCCATGACACCCCAGGGTGTCCTCGGCGCACCGGCTGGGTCACTCCGGAGTCAGCAAGTCTCCCCCAGGCGCCCCGTCCAGCTGGACTCGCTGCGGGGGGCTGGCGGCTCCGAGGTTCACTCCCAGGAGACAGGGAGGCCGGGGGGCTCCCCCCAACGAGCTGGTGTGACCCTACGGGGGCTGACGCTCTGCATGGTCCCCCCCAGAGCTGGGAGCGCGCACCAGGCCTGTGGATCCATCCCAGTCGGGTTCGGGGCTCTCCCCACGCTGGGGCTTGCCCGGTGCTTGGGCAGCCGACGGTCCCTCAGTACACGGGACGTCCCCTCTTTTCTCAGCTCTGTACAAGCAGCTTGCGAGTTGCTGAGGGCTGCAAGAAGCAGCAAGACCCCCCCGCTCCCCCCCCCGGGACCATAGGGGCGTCCTGCTTGGTGGTGTTAATAATCTCGATACTAACATTGGGCAGAGGGGTGGGGCCGGGCGCTAAGGAACCCCCCTTTGGTTTGGGAATACGACACTGGCCGCCCTTCCCGGAGCTGGCACCGCAGGGACCCCAGGACACAAGACCTGCAGCCGGGAGCGGCAGGAACGAGCCCCCCGTCGCTTCCCAGTGCAAGAGTGAACGTGGCTGCGGTTTTCACGCCCCCTTCAGGCTGTGCCACGCGCTGGTGCACACACACAGTCTCTCTCTCAGCAGCCTGGTGCACCCAGGTCCCGGGGAGGGGGGGGTGCCACCTGTTTGGGAAGCTGGAGGCTGGCCTGGGTGTGGTGCTCTGGGGCAGAGTTAAGGTGATATTCCAGCAACAGGGCAAGGGGGTTGACACTTACTCGGCTCCTCGGTGCTAACCCCTGTCTGGCTCAGGGGCTCGGCCTCTGGGATGGGGCCGGATTCCTCTGCAGGAAGCCATATGGGGCCATGCAGGAGGGGAGAGACAATGGGGCGCTGCTGCCCCCTTGTGGCAGTACCAAGTAAGGGCAGATTTGCACCACTAAACCGGCGCTGCATTCACCCAGGAGTCACTAGGACCCCTGCTCCCCCCCCCCCCCCACTTCCTGCTGCCCTGTGACGAAGTGGGAATGTTCTTAATGTTTTCTCTGAATACTGGGTGGGTGCCTCAGTTTCCCCTATGCAGTTCGTAAGTCTCTAGGCGGTGGGATCAGGGGGTGGGATTGTTGCAGAGCCCTAGGGGGCCAGTGCGATGGGGTCTGCACAGAGACTGGCGACACCCTGTCTCCTGGCAACTGATGGCCTGGGCCCCTCCCCTGCAAGGTGCCAACTGCAGGTGTTGGAGAACAAAGGGAAAGAGACAAACCGGGGGGGGGGGAGAGTTTCAGTTTGGAGCTGGCTGCGGAAATGAAGGGGGCTCTGGTCTGGCGGGGGGGGGGGGGCTGTCTTGTGCCCTGGCTCGGCACGACCGGGCTCTGGCGTGATGGGACAGGGGCTGCAGCAGCTGGGACAACGTGGCCCCAATCCCCGGTGGCACCGCTTGGCGCTGCCGTAACAGTTCTCCTGACGGCTGGCGCATTCACCCCCCCTCCCCTCCAAGCAGCAGGAGCCGGGCCTCAGTTTTTAAAAATTTTATTTATAACAATCTCTGTGTTTAGTTGTAAAGTAACCCAGCAAAAGTTATGAAAAGGTGCCGCCCCCCGCAGGCCGGAGGGCCCCGCCCCCACAGGCGTCTCCCGCCCCCTAGAAAAGCCAGGTCATTTGAGTCGGTTTAAAAAAAAATGCCTGTGGGAGAAACGGGTGGAGACGGGCTGGGCCCGTGGGCGGGCGGCCGGCGGCAGCCCCTGGCGAGCGGGTGCCCAGCGCGGTGCCCGGGGCCCCCCCCTCGGCCGCAGGAGCATGCGCAAGGCAAGGACCCCCCCGCCCCTGGCAGCGGCCCCCAGCTCCCGCCGCGGGGCCAGGGGGTGCAGGCCCCCAAGCGCCCCCAGCCCCGAAGGAGCCGCCCCCCCCCGGGAATCAGTGCCGGGGGGGAGGGAAAAGGGGATCCCACCTAGACTGCTCTGGGGCAGCTGATTGGTGGGATGGTAGCGGGAAGGAAGGTGATTGGTTGGATGGGAGCCTGGGTGGGAAGGAAGGTGATTGGTCAGGTTGGAGCGAGGGAACGGATTGGTGGGACAGGATTGCAATGGCGAATGGGGATGGGAGGCGGGGCTGAGGACAAGGGGAGGAGCTCTTGTCCCGCCATCTGGCTCCTCCCCCTGCAGCTGCTGGCTGGTGGGGGGGGGGCTGCGTGTGGGGGGAGGGATCGACTCACCGGGGGTCGGCCCCAGACTGATTTGTTCGTAGCTCGGGGGGGGGCTGGACACGGTGCCTGGGGCGAAACCCACGGATCCCAACGCGGCAGGTTTCAACCCCAGCGAGGAGGAGCCGGCAGCTCTGGGCGCAACTGCAGGGTTAATGCTGCCATGCACCCCCAGCCAAGGGGGTCCCCAACAGCCTTGGAGCCAAGCCGGGATCCCCACTTTAACCCCGCGCCGTGCCGCTCCGACCCCGGCGTCGGCCCGCGCCGTGCCGCCCGCTCTGACCCCCCCGCGCCGTGCCGCTCCGACCCCGGCGTGCTCCGGCCCCGCGCCGTGCCCGCTCCGAGATGCCGGCTCGTCCCCGAGGGGAGCCTGGCCCGGGATAGACAAGTCGTAATACTGCTCACATATAAAAGTAATAATCCTTCATTTGTACATTTATACAGTGTCTGTCGCCCCCCCTCCCCCCCCAGCTTCTCTCTTTATTGGCTTCTTTCCCAAACCGACGGCACCGCAGCCCCCTCCCCCGTCTCTGCCCCCTGTGCTAGGGGGTTGCCCGACCCCCCCCGTCCCTGCCCCCTATGCCAGCGGGTCAGCCAGGTCGTCGTCCGCACCCCGCGACAGCAGCTCCCGCTTCTCGTCCGTGCTGGCCAGCGAGTTCCGGCTGTTGTGGGCTCCCATGTAGAGGGTGGCGTAGACGGGGTTGGTGAAGTTGGTGGGCTGGGGGGGGAGAGCGAGGGGTGAGGAGAGGGGGGGAACAGAAGGTCCCCATGGGGGGGGGAGTCTCCCACTGCCCCCCCTTTTCCCTCTGCAGCCCCTGTCCCGTCCCCCATCCCATCCCCAGTCGACAGCCTCCCCCTCCGCAGCCCCTGCTGCAGGGCTCCCGTGGGGTCGGCGCCGGCCCCCGCCCCCACCCTCACCTTGTCCGGGTCCAGGGCGAAGTCGGCGTCCAGCAGCTCCCCCACGTCGTCCTCCGGCTCCCCCTCGTACATCTTGTAGGTGGGGTTCCCGATCTCCACGTTCATGGCGCCGTTCGTCATCCGCTGGTGCTGGAAGCCTTTGGCGCTGGGGAGCACGGGGCGAGCACAGGGTCAACGCTGGGCATGGGGGGCAGAGTGTGGGGCACAGGGCTTGGGGAGCCCCATGCTGCAGGGAGGGGGCCCTCGATGTCACAGGGGCAGGGCCCCACAGCCAGGTGACCCTCTGACTAGAATCTCAGACCCCCGGCCCAGGGCAGGTCCCCCCAACCTGCCTCCTGGCCTGGTAAGCCCCCCCGCCAGGCCCAGTGCCAGGTCCCGCCCCCGACTCACCCTTTAACCCGCCGCTTGTACCAGAAGACCGCCAGGCCCAGCAGCAAGATGAGCAGCAGCAGCACGATGGGGATGACGATGGAGGCCGTTCCTGGGGTGGCAGGGACAGGTGGCACGTTAGGGCGCAGCTGGGGGGCCCCGGACCCTCCCTGGGTCCGGCTCATGGGGCAGGGGTGGGCTCCCCGCTGTCTGGGGCGATCTGGGCCTGGTGCCGAGGTGCCTGGGGGGCGCTCAGCCCCTCGCCAGCTGAAAGGGACTCAGATTTCTGGGGGGGGGGGGCAGTGGGATGAGCTGGCTCTGTGGGTGCAGACACCCGCCCTCCCACCCTGGGGACCCTCAGGGGGCAGGGAAATGTCCCCCCCCCATATACATACGGCCGCTCTGCTGCTCGCTGACCACAAACTCGTCACACCGCAGCCCCGTCACATCCGTCGTGCACCTGGCGGGGTGGGAGGCCAAGCGCAGGGTTAGAGGGGAGCGGGGCGCAGGAATGGGGGGGCACATGGAGCAGGAACACGGGGGGGGCGGGGGCACGTGGAGCAGGGAGGGAGTGGGCAGGGGGAGCTCGGAGAGCGTCTGGACTGGGGGGCTCGCAGAGCGGATGGTCCCTGCCACTTGTGCCTCCTCCGCTGGGGGGGACCCCTCCCCCCGTTGCTGGGGGGCTCTGCTGAGACTCGGAGCAGGGGGCACATCCCGGCAGCTCCCGCTCTGGCGGCAAGTGCCCGGCCGGCAGAGCCGCCCTACAGCCCCGTCACCCCCTTGCCGTGGGGCCGGGCGGTGCTTACTGGCATTCGGGCATCTGCGTCCTGCCGTTCATGGTGCAGGTGCCCCCGTTCAGGCAGTAGTTGTCGCAGGTCAGGCAGCTTGGTGCCATCTTGCCACCCGGGCAGCTGTAGGGCAGAGACGGGGCGGGGTCAGTGCACACACCCCGATCCCTCCTCACGCCCCCCCCACCCCCCAGCTGTAGGGCAGAGACGGGGCGGGGTCAGCGCATGCACCCCGATCCCTCCTCACGCCCCCCCACCCCCCAGCTGTAGGGCAGAGACGGGGTGGGGTCAGCGCATGCACCCCGATCCCTCCTTGTGCCCCCCCCACCCCCCAGCGGTAGGGCAGAGACGGGGTGGGGTCAGCGCATGCACCCCGATCCCTCCTCACGCCCCCCCACTGCCCCCCAGCTGTAGGGCAGAGACGGGGCGGGGTCAGTGCACGCCCCCCCCACCCCCCAGCTGTAGGGCAGAGACGGGGTGGGGTCAGCGCATGCACCCCGATCCCTCCTCGTGCCCCCCCACTGCCCCCCCAGCTGTAGGGCAGAGATGGGGCAGGGTCAGCGCATGCACCCTGAACCCTCCAGGTGCCCACCCCACTGACCCTGCTCCCCCTAGCGCCAGGGCTCTGGGGGGGCTGGCAGGGCGCAGAGCCAGCCCCCCCCTCCATGCCCCCAGCTCACCAGGGCGCTGTTCTGGGCAGAGCAGCTCGGTGCCCCTATTCTCCTAGCGCCGCCCCCATCACAGTCCCTCCCCCCAGGCAGGCTCAGCTGCCCCTAGACGCCGGGCGTGGCTGGCACCCTTCCCCCGCCGCCCCGCGCCAGCCCCAGACACCTACGTGCAGGTGACCTCGCCGCTCTGCCGGTTGATGCTGCACTTGCCCTCCTGGCAGCGGGAGCACTTGCTGACCTGGCAGCGGGGCCCCTCGTACTGCGGCAGGCAGCGGCACTGCTTGGCACCGCCGGCCGCCAGCTGGCACACGCCCTCGTTCTCACAGTAGTCGAAGCACTGGCCTGCGGGGGAGAGGGGGGCGGTGGGAGGGAGGAGTGGCGGGAGCAGCAGGGCCCATGCCAGCATCCCCTCTCTGACCACTAGACCCCACTCCCCTCCCAGCTGGGGAGAGAACCCAGGAGTCCTGGCTTCCACCCCCACCCCCCTCTCTGACCCCTCGGTCCCACTCCCCTCCCAGCTGGGGAGAGAACCCAGGAGTCCTGGCTTCCACCCCCACACCCGACCAACCACTAGACCCCACTCCCCTCCCAGCTGGGGAGAGAACCCAGGAGTCCTGGCTCCCAACCCCACCCCCCTCTCTGACCCCTCGGTCCCACTCCCCTCCCAGCTGGGGAGAGAACCCAGGAGTCCTGGTTCCCAATTCCCCCCTACCAACTACTAGACCCCACTCCCCTCCCAGCTGGGGAGAGGACCCAGGCGTCCGGCTCGCCCCACTCACGGTACTGGCAGCGGTCGCCGAGGAAGCCGGCCGGGCAGCGGCAGTTGGGCTGGTTGCCCTGGTTGACGCTGCAGCTGCCGTTGTTCAGGCAGTATTCGGCGCACACCTGCTGGTTGCACCGGGGCCCGGTGAAGCCGGTGGGGCAGCGGCATGTCGCCATCCCTGGGAAGGGGGCCAAGGCATCAGCGGGGAGGGGCCGCGGGATTCGCTCGTTAGGACAGACACTGGCACCGAGGGCAGCCGGATCTGCCCCGACCCTTCCTCCCACGCTGGCGTGGGGGGCTCAGGGGCACGGCCCCGCCAGCCCCATATCCCTGAGCAGCCGCAGCTCCCAGCCACACCGACCAGCCCCTCCAGCCCTGTCGGATCCCCCAGCCCCGCGGGCCCATCTCACCTGACGGGGAGGCGGCGCAGGTGCCCCCGTTCTGGCAGTACTCCCAGCACTGGTCCAGCTGGCACTTCTCGCCGTTGTAGCGCGGCTGGCAGCGGCACTTGGGCTGCTTGCGGGCGTTCAGGAAGCAGCTGCCCCCGTTCAGGCAGACCAGGTCGCAGGTGTCGCCGGTGGGGACTGGAGAGCGCGGGAGAGGTGTGAGCGGGGCGGGCACGGGGGGCAGGGTGCCAGCCGAGGGGCAGGTACCGTGCCCGGTGGGCACACAGCTCTGGGTGGAGCAATGCCCTGGACTGGGCCGGGGGGAGCCAGTGGGAATGCGGTGACCCTGGGAGACGCGCCCCCCACCCCTCCCTTGGGCAGCAACCCCTGCGGCTGTGCCAAGGGGGCGTCCCCCCCTCCCCGGGCGGCACCACGTACCGACGGGCGAGACGGTGGGCGAGGGGATCACCACGCACGTGCCGTTGTCCAGCCGCTTCCCGTTGGGGCAGGTGCAGACGGGGCCGCTGGGGCTCAGCAGGCAGAGCCACTCGCATTTCTTCCTGTCGCAGGGGTTGGTCACTGGCAGAGAGAGGGGAGGGGGGGGTGGGTGACGGGAGCGCAGGGCGGGGGCTGCCCGGCATCCTGCCATCGCTCCTGGCTTTGCCCGCTCCGGCTGGCTGCCTGAGCCCTTTGCTCTAGGGCAAGGCCGTGACTCCCCCCGTCGCAGGGGCCTCTAGTTCTGAGTCCTGTTCCCCCTCCCTCGGCGGTGCCGAACAACAAGCCCATCTACCCTGGTATCCGGCCTCCTTCCCTGCTGCCCCGGCTCAGACCAACCGGCCCATCGGACCAGGTGTCCCCCAGCCCTGGCCGCCCCAGCTCAGACTGGAGGGGGCTGTTCAGTGGTTGTGACCCCCCATTTCCTCTGGGGTGGCCAGGGCTGAACTCCAGGGCGTGCTCCGGACAGGGCAGAGGAGGCGGGGGGTCCCCGGCACTCACCGTCCGGCTGCTTGTACTGGTGGTAGAGCACCACGTCGGTGGCGTGGTTCAGCCCAGACGTCAGGTTGGTGACGGGCCCATGCCCGAACTTGTGGATCTTGAAGATGCGGTTGTTAATGTAGGTGACGCCGTAGATGTAATCCTCAAAGATGTCGATGCTGAAGGGGTGGCTCAGTCCTGGGGCGACAGGGGCGCGGAGTCAGAGGTCGGCCCTGCAGCTCAGGGCGCAGCTGTAACCGGATACCTGCTGTGTCTGGCCAAGGGCCCCTCAACCCCGGTATCAGGCCTCCTGCTGGAGCGCGTCTGCAGCTGCTCACTGGTGACCCCTTGTGGGCAGTGAGGGAACAGCTCCGGTCCCTCTGTCTCATGGTGCGCTCTGGAGACCGAATGCCAGATCCCCGCGCCCCGGCGCAGCCAGGCTGCTGGTCCCCAGCCAGGACGGGGCGCTGGGAGGGGGTGGGTGGTGGCTGCCCGTCCTAAGGAGACCTCCCCTGTCCCAGCCCAGCCCGGGGCTCTGCAGCGGCCTCTCACCTTTCTTGTTATCGATGGCCACGACGGGGTCGGTGCCGTCGAGACGGATGCTGCCGATGACGGAGAGCTTGGCGTCGGCCCAGTACAGCCGCTCGTTGTGATAGTCGACAGCCAGGCCTGCGGGGAGACACGTGCTGAGCTCCCGTCGGCCGCAGCAGCTCCAGCAGCCGAGTCGTGGGCGCTGCGGGGACGTGGGCTGCAGCACGGCCGGCCAGATACCCCCGGACGGGCTGGATGGCAGCAGGGCCCAGCTCCTGGAGTCCCCAGTTGTGGGTACCCCAGGAAGAGGGCAGATCGCGCAGACATGGGGTGTTACGACAGACTCTCCAGATCCCCAAGCGCTTCGTACGGGCATTGGTTACAGACAAGGGAAACCGAGTCACAAAGCAACCTGCCCAAGGTCACAGGGTGGCAGAGCTGGGAAGAGAACCCAGCAGTCGTGGCTTGGTGCTCTCACTCCAGAGCACGCTATCTGCCTGAACCCGGGCTGGGTGGAGGGGGATCCCCTGCCCCGCCCGCCATGCCCGGCCCTGCTCACCTGTCGGCCACTGGATGTTGTCCTGCACCAGTGTCTCCCTCATGGTCCCGTCCATCGCGGCCTTCTCGATCTTGGGGTGGTTGCCCCAGTCGGACCAGTACATGGTCCTGTGAAGGGAGGAAAGGCCGTGGCAGAGTGGGTCCCTGGGGGAGGGGCGGAGCGGCACGGCCCCGGGCGCACAGGCTGCTGTGAGCCCAGCCCCCGACACTGCAGTGCCCCGTGCCCGCAGGCCCACTGACCTCAATGGCCTGTTTGTGCTGCAGAGACGAGGGATGGAGCCGGCAGTGCGCTGGGAGGCACGACGGGCCCTCGAAGGGTTAATCCGCACCACCCCCGAGGGGGGGGACCTTGGCACCTCCCCATGGCAGTTACCCCATCGCCCCACAGTGCCAGGGCCCTGGGCACTCACGCCCAGCAGGGATCTTCCCACCCACAGCCCCACTGGGGCGAGCTGAGACTGCCCTGGGGTAAGATGGGGGGCACGTGCCGTGGGGGAGGGTGGTGGCAGATGTGGGGCTGGATAAGGGTGGGGGTGACAGATGGGGAGGGGAGTGTCTCACCCTCAGAGTGGGTCAATCACTATGGCATGAGACAGGGTGGGGTGTGGATGCTGGATACGGGGGGTGGGGGGCAGGGCCATGGGTGCCAGATACAGGGGGACAGGCCTTGGGGCACGGGGGCTGGATACCGGGTGGGGGGGGAGTGCAGGGTGGGAGAGGGGTCTGAGCGGGGCGGGGAGTCTCGTACCCTCGGAGCGGGTCGACCACGATGGCGTGGGGCTCGTCGATCATGCCCGAGATCAGCGTCTTGCGGTTGTCGCCCTTCATCTGCGCCACCTCGATGACGTCGCGCCCGGAGTCCGTCCAGTAGACGTTCCCGGCCACCCAGTCCACGGCGATGCCCCGCGGCATCTTGAGCCCCGAGATCTGGAAGGCAGAGAGAGGCGGGGCCTTAGCACCCTGGCCCGGCTCGCCCCGGCCCCCCGGAGCCCCGAGCGCCCGCTCACGTTGAGGTGGGTGACGCCCCCGTCCAGCTGCCGGCGGTTGCGGTTGGAGGCGGTGGAGGCGGCGGACGACGGCAGCTCGCGGTAGGAGATCTTGCCCGTGTGCCAGTTGGTCCAGTAGATCTTGTTGCCCTTGATGTAGATGTCCATGGCGTCGATGCGCACGTTCTCGTCGCCCTGGAAGGCCGGCTCGTAGGCCGAGTTGGGGTTGAAGGGGTACATGCTGCGGATCTTGTTGTCGTCGGCGATGTACAGGATCTGCTGCTCCGAGCCTGCGGGGGGAGAGCTGTCGGTTGGAGGACCGGGGGGGGCGGGGGACATGCCCGCGGGCTCGGCCAGCTCTGGGCAGTGGGATTGGCTCGTTCCGGCGGCCAGGGACTGGGGGAGGGACCAGGGTGGAGCCCAACGGCCTCCCGCCATGGGGCGCGTCCCACGTGGATCCTGCCCGGGGCCGGGCGGGACAGATGCTGGGAGCGCAGGGACGGGAAGGGATTGGGACGGCTGCAGAGAGGGGAGCTGGGGCGCCAGGGAGACGTCAGCTCAGCTGGACACGCATCCAAACCGCCCGCGCCCCCCATACCTTCCGCCTTGCACGTGTGATGGGTCTTCATGAAGTTGCGGGCGCAGCTGCAGACGTGGGAGCCCTTGGTGTTGTTGCAGAGCTGGGAGCAGGTCCCGAACGTCGAGCACTCGTTGATGTCTGGGCGGGGAGCAGAGGCAGACAGGCCGTGAGGGGCCGGGGGGAGCTGCGACGGGGCGGGGGGGCCGCCCCAGGGCAGTCCTACCTGAGAGCAGAGGGCGCCGAACGGGGGCAGGCGACACAACAGCTCAGGGCTCCAGGGGAAGGTGGGCTGAGGCCAAAGGTCGGGGGGTGTCTGCGTTCACCGCCCATTCCAGGCAGCGGAGCTCTCTCCTGGTGCTGGCACCAGGGATCATGCCCCCCAGCTGCTCAGCACGGCAGCTCCCCAAAGCAGGGAGCCAGCGGCAGCTACTTGGGGGTGACGGGCCATCTGGGGAGACGGGCTGGGCCAGGGCTGGGCCGTCTGCGGAGAGCGCCGGGCACAGGGGTGAGTAACAGATTAGAGGGTGCTGAGATGCCACGTGCTGC
Organism: Mauremys reevesii; assembly: GCF_016161935.1. NCBI lineage: Eukaryota > Metazoa > Chordata > Testudines > Geoemydidae > Mauremys > Mauremys reevesii. Next base: position 16,809,230 of record NC_052647.1, on the reverse strand, counting down.
CCAAACTGCCAGTGCCGTCTGCCAGGCCAAGGTCAGGGTGCCAGTCAGCTGCCCCCCACCTGGGCGGCGTTCACGGGACGTGCTTCCGAGGTCCAGTGGGCGAAGCACTCGCCTGGGACTCAGGACACCTGGGTCCTATTCCTGGCACCCGCCATCTGAAAACCAGGCCCCTCTTCCCCAGAGTCCCTGGGAATTCTGGGAAATCTTGGCCTTGTCTCCTTCAGAAGAACATCCCCAGAAAGGCAGTGGCTGTGGTGGCCACAGCCGGGCGTGGCCCTGGGAGTGTGGTACCCACCAGGCAATCCCCCATTCCTTGAACCCGCCCCGTGTCCGTGGGCAGCACGGTTCCTCCTGGAGTCCAGCTGAGCCCCGGTCCCTGGCAGGCAGAGGCCAGGCCGGGCTCCGTCCCGGCCTCCCCCCCGGCAGATCCCTGAGCCCAGCGGCCTGGTACCTTGGCAGGTGTTTTTGTCAGGTGCTTTCTGGAAGCCGCTGCGGCAGGCGCAGTGCATGCCCGTCTGGGACTGGACGCACTTGGCCTCGTCCCCGCACATGGTCACGTTGGTGTGGCAGTCGTACATCTTGGGATCTGCAAGGGGGACGAAGGGCCCAGCAGCTCGCCATGGGACCAAAGACTGTGCCAACTGCCGTGCTGCCCCGGAGCCAGCACCCGCCTCCCCCCAAGGTGACATCTGTGGGCAAACGTGGGACCTCAATAAGAGAGCAGATTTCAGGCGACCTGGGAACACTGGCCCAGCCCTGACAGAGGAAAACCTCGGAGGGAGAAAGCGGCTGCAATAATCAGCTTCCCTCCCCCCAGCCCTGCCGGTGCCCCTCACTCCCATCCCGCAGCCCCTGCTAGCCCAGCCCTGAGCTTCCCCCAGCCCTGCCGGTGCCCCTCAAGCCTGACCCACAGCCCCTGCTAGCCCAGCCCTGCCCCCTGTGACAGTCTGTACTATTATGATCACCACTTTTACAATACTACGATACATTGTGTACAAAGAATGGCTTGTGAGGGATCATTTGAAAACTCGTAATCTGCTGAACATTATTATCCTGGTACAATATGTGCATCAACACTGCATGTGAAATTATAAGATTCTACTGTGTATCGTTGTTATAACCTGTTCCAAGGTTCAAACAAGCAGGTGCAAACTAGTTTTTCAGAGACAAGGACACACTAGCACCCCAGACAGGTGTTAAAGAGCGATCGCCGGCTTAAGCAACCGTTCTTCAGCAGCAGGAAGGTATAAACAAGAAATTTACATTTCCTCACAGAGCAGGTTCAACCCTCACGTCTGCTGCCCCCCAGCTGGGGGTAACCCGCAAAGAGGGAGGGGGCTATAAACATGAGAGACAATGATCTTCAACTCGCCGCTCCTTCTCCCATCTCTGCTCAGGACATCAACGACCACCCACCGGAAGGACTCTGACCTGGGGGAGGGGTCCCTGGCTGCCAGGGAATCCAGCCTGTGAACTATTACAACGTGTGGTGAGAGAGACTCGCTTTCCAGCCCACTCACCGCCCCGGGAACACTGCTCCTCGTCCGAGCCGTCCCCGCAGTCGTCGAAGAAGTTGCAGCGCAGGACGGAGCTGATGCATTTCTGGTTCTTGCAGAGGAATTCGTTCTTCTCATGGCTGCAGGTCTTGGGCCTGGCGGTGGGCGACTCTGTGGGGGCCGGCAGGGGAGTGGGCTTGAGACCAGAGCATGGGAGCATCCCTGGGGGCTCGGCGCCACCGACCCCTGCCCCACAGACGGACACACGTTCCCTGCCCCAGGAAGGATACAATGGGGAACGGGGTGGGGCTAGTGATTACAGCAGAGGGCTGGGAGCCAGGACTCCTGGGTTCTATCCCTGGCTCTGGGAGCAGACAGGGATCGAGTGCTAAGAGCAGAGAACTGGGAGCCAGGACTCCTGGGTTCTGTTCCTGGCTCTGGGAGCAGACAGGGATCGAGTGCTAAGAGCAGAGAACTGGGAGCCAGGACTCCTGGGTTCTGTTCCTGGCTCTGGGAGCAGACAGGGATCTAGTGGTTAGAGCGGAGGACTGGGAGCCAGGACTCCTGGGTTCCTCCTCTGGCTCTGGGAGCAGACAGGGACCGAGTGGTTAGAGCGGAGGACTGGGAGCCAGGACTCCTGGGTTCCTCCTCTGGCTCTGGGAGCAGACAGGGATCTAGTGGTTAGAGCGGAGGACTGGGAGCCAGGACTCCTGGGTTCCTAGCTCTATATGTGACTTGCTCTGTGGCCGTGGCTAAGGTAGAGCTCCTGCCCAGGCCTGACTGCCCATCTCTGGAGCGGGGCAGCGGCAGTGACCTCAGGGCTGCTCACCGCAGTCCCGCTCGTCCGTGCCGTCCCCGCAGTTGTCGATGCCGTCGCACTGACGCCCAATCCACAGGCACACGCGGTCGTTCTTGCAACGGAACGGTCGGCCAGGCGGGCACTGGAACCTCACTGCGCCGGCGACAGACAGGCAGAGCCGGTGAACCGAGACGCCGCTGCCTGGCTCAGCCCCTTCCCCACCACAAACGGGCCCAGGTGCCACGACTCCATCGCAGGGCCCGGCTGGAGAACCTGGCTCCAAACCAGTCTGACCCAAACTCCCTGGAAATCCCCCAGGCTCAGAGCCCCACAAACTCCGCTCCCCCACCCAGCCTGTGCCCCCTCCTGGGCTGACCCCCCAAAACCTCTGCTCCCCCTTCCAGAAGTGACATTCTGCCTGTTCCCCAGCTCGGCCTCGCCTGCTAGGCCAGTCACTTGGGCTCCGTGAACCGCTCACAAGCACCCGGGGTCCAGGCCATCCGCCCACGGAGCCTGCCCCGCTGCAGAGCATGGGCGTTACCGGCACCCGCCGCCCGTGTCTGACCCCGACTCAAACAGCTCAGCCCTCGGAGAGCTGCGAGCTGCAGGCAGAGACCGGGGCTCCCCAGCGGTGACAGGGAATCGCCTGGGTGGGAGAGCCGGTGATCCATGCCCCATGGGGCCGAGGGAGGCAAAAGGACCCAGTGCTCCCCCTACCCCAAACTGGGGCCCCTCCACGCTAACCTCCAAACTCTCTGTTCCCCCCGATCCCTGCCAGTCGGACCAGGGATCAAATTCCTTCCTGCCCCCCCAGGCTGGCAATGGGCTGACCCTGAGCATGACACCAGACGGGACAGAGGATTCTCTGGGTCACCTCAGGGCGCCGTCCACCCTGTCCGGCTGCGGCTTCGTTTCCAAAAGGTTCGCCCTCACGTGCCCACGCCTCCCGGAGCCCTGCCCCAGCGGCAGCGCCCCCCTGTGCGTGGAGGTGGGTTAGCCGGGGAGCGGCGCCGGGCAGGGGGCACTCACAGCACTCCTCGGGGTTCTCGTCCGAGTTGTCCCCACAGTCGTCCTCTCCGTCGCACTTCCAGGCCAGCGGTTTGCACAGGGTGTTGTTGCACTGGAACTCGTCCAGGGGGCAGGTGCGCACTGCGGGGAGGGGGGGACGGGCGCGTCAGGGTCCGCGCTCGTGGGGAGGGGGCCGCGCTGGGGGCGGGGAGGGGGACAGGAGCTTGCTGGAGCCTCCTTAGCCGAGTGATCAGAAAGGAGCCCAGGAGACTGATCCCAGGCCAGGGGCAGCGCCCCCCATCCAGCCACAGCCGGCCCGTGGATCTGGGGAGCAGATACCCAGCGGCAGGTTTTTGGCCTTTATCTATTGGCAGGCATGGCCCTGCAATGCAAATGCAAATGCCCAACTGCACGTGCAGGTTGGGTGTGTGGTTGCACGCCAGCACGGCCGGCTCCCTCATTAGGCTCCAGGGTTAACACGGCCGTGAGGTGTGTGTGTGAGCCCTTCCGCCGCACTGCTGTTACCCCCGGTGCCGCAGTTCTCCTCGTCGCTGCCGTCCATGCAGTCGGCGTCAGCGTCGCAGCGCCAGCGCATGGGGATGCAGTGCCCGTTCTTGCACTGGAACTGGTCGAACTCGCAGCGCAGCGTGCAGTCCTTCTGCAGGGCGGGAGGAGACAGCGGGTGAGCAGGGGGGTGTCCAGGGAGACAGGACACAGCCCTGCAGAAAACCCCACCAGAGCGAAAATGGGGATGGGCTCTGGCAGAGCCAGCCCCGGTGAGTCACAAGCTACCCAGGTGCCAGGCCGGTTGCCCACGAGCAGGAGGCCCCAGTCCCACTGGCAGCTGCAGCAGCCTGGGCCCCAGAGCTCAGGGGGCAGGCCAGGGCTGGCTGGTGGGGGGAAGCTGCCCCCTCTCCCGTCCATACCTCGTCGGAGCCGTCGGCGCAGTCGTGGTCCCCGTCACACTTCCACCGGCCGGCGATGCAGCGCCCGTTGGCACAGGAGAACTCGCTCTCCGAGCAGGGCCTGGGTGCTGGAGGCAGAGGGGAGAGAAGATGGGGCGGCCCCGGTGAGTGGCGTGGCTAACCGGGGGGGTGGGAGCGGACGCAGACACTCATTCAGCGGCGCCGGGGGAGCAAGCAGAGCCGGGGAAATGGCTAGAGAGGTGCATGGCTCATGTTGATTTCAAATGCCACCCCCAGCTTCCCCAGAGGGACGAGGGGGGAAGGGAGGGAGGGACACTCCCAGCTCTAGCTACCCCCTCTGGCTGCAGCTCCATCCCTGATCCCCGCCCCCTGGGCGCTCCCGTTCAGGGACAGGGACAGGTCAGCGGCTACGGCGCTCGCTCGTGCACTGGCTGCGGGCGGCTGCCACCCCCTGGTGGCGGTGGGACAGGTGGAACGCGGTTAATCTGCATCTCCTAGAGCTGAGGCCGCACCTCAGAGCTGCTGGCTCCCACGGCAGAGCTCGGGCCTGGCGGGGTGATGCCCTGGCCACGCTGGCACGGTGGGACCGACGCGTCTCCTGGCACTCGCTCCCTGTGTCACGGAGCTGCTCTGAATATCACAGCAATCCCTGCTCGGAACGGGGATCTGCTCCCGCCCCCCCCAACGCATGGCTTTGCTGGCTCCAGCCTGGAGGAACCCGCTGAATTACTTTCGCCCCCATCTCCTGCTCCACCCGGGGGAGATCATGCGCCATGTCCCCGCTGGAGGCAGCAAGAGGGTGGGATGGGAGGTGCAGACGGGGGCCGAGGCTGAGGAGAGCAGACCAATCTGGGTCAATTTGCAGAAGCAGCTGGGGTGGGGGTAGAACTTGGAGCTAAATATGAGCCATGCCTGGGCCCCGGTCGGTTCCGGAGGCGGGAATATTTAACCCTGGCTCTCTCTGTGCCCGGGGGCAGCAGATTCTGGGGAGGTTCAGCTGATGAGGTTCAGAATGACTGTCCGGGTCGGTCTCTCCCCCACTCCCCATCCCCTCTGCTCCAGGCTGGTTGGCTGATTTATTTACTGAGCACTTGAAATGGCATTAAGAAGATTTCGGCAGGAACCTACCTCTGAGCGCCCCGTAACGACAGTGTGAAAATGGAGAAAAACGTAAGATGAGGTGAAATGGCACAAACTCAAATACACGACATGAGAGCAACAAAAAGGAAAAAAAGAAATTCCACCCTAAAGCCTGGAAGGAGACCGGAGGGGCAAGGACCACGGGCTGAGAACCAGTCTGACTGGGCGAGGCCTCGTCTCTACGCACATTCGCGCCGGGTCAGTTACATCGGTTTCGTTCACTTGGTGCCAACCCGTGTGGTGACACTCTGATTTCAGCTCAAGCTGATCCTAATCGGCTTCCGCTGAACTGCCATCAGGGTGTCCAGACGGCCTTCTGCCGCGGGTGTGTCTACACGGGAGCAGGTGTGATTTCCATCCCTGCGTCCAGTGGAGACAGACCTTCCATCGGTTTAAAATCACACCTTCCTGGTGCAGCCGCGGAAGCAGATTAGCCGAAAGTGATTTAGTGCCGCATGGATCCTCCGACGTCGCACTTCAGCTAACCCAATCCAAGACCCTTTCCTAAGTGGTGCCCAGATCCCAGCGCTGAGATCACCTTCCTGTCTCTCTCCAGGACACACAACAGACCGCGCTGGGGGGAGCCAGGAGACACGTTGCTTACAGGGCAGCCCCCTGACACATCAGCTCATCGACCCGTCCAAGAGCAGCCCAGCAGGGTTCTCTTGTCTCCACCCAGAGCAACCAGCCTCCCCGCAGTCTGACCTCCAGCAGCAGGACCCACCCACGCCTGCCTGCCTGCCTCAGCACGGGGCCCTGCATCCGCCGCAGGCTTCCCCCAGCTGGAGGAGGCCGAGTCCTGTCCCCCCCGCCCCGGGCCAGCACGGGGCTGACGGTGGCACGTACTGCAGCTCTCCTCATCCGAGTTGTCCCCGCAGTCGTTGTCGTAGTCACACTGCCAGCGGCCTGGCACGCACCGGTTGTTCTTGCAGCGGAACTGGTACGGCTCACAGGTGCGCTCGTCTGCAACAGAAGGCGGCGGGGGGAGAGGCCAGGAATGGGGGTGGTGAAGTGGGAAAAAAAGGCCAATGTCAATTTCATCTGCCCACCCGGGGGGCAGGCACCCCAGTGAGGTGTGAGAGTGCTGAATGCAGGTGCCCTGCCCCAAGAGGTGGAGTGCCGTGAGCAGATCTACGGTGGCCAAGAGAGGCAGCCGTGACCTCCCTCAGAGCCAATCAGCGCCCCCCCGCCCGATCCGTGGAGCCCAGTCCCCAGAACGTAGCAGAAGATACAAAAGCCGCTCAACCCGGCCCTGCCGCCCGTGGCACCAGCTCACCGCATTCCTCCTTGGGCTCGTCCGAGCTGTCGCCGCAGTCGTCCTCCCCGTCGCATTTCCAGCGTGCTGGGATGCATCGGCCCGAGTCCTTGCACCGGAACTCGTCCACACCACATGTCATTTGTGCTGGGAGTGGGGGAGACGAGGCAGAGGGGGGTTAGCGTTGGCATGGGCCAGCACCCCCCTCTTTGCCCGCCCCCACCGAGGGCTCCCCACGTTGCAGCCCCTGTGGCTCAAGGACAGAGCTGTGGGGTCCTCGGTCTACATCCCAGCACAAAGCTTCCATCCCTGCCAGCAATGGGGCTCAGCCGGGGCACACGGGGGGGGCAGGATGCCACAGGCTCCAAAGCTGCCAGCCCCCTCCCGGGCACCGGGGGAGCGGCTCCTTACTGCAGTTGGCGGGCTCGTCCGATCCGTCCACGCAGTCGTTGTCCCGGTCGCACACCCAGACGCGGGGGATGCAGCGCTTGGTGACGGCACACTGGAACTGATTGGGGGCGCAGGTCACCTCCGCTGCGCAGGGGGCACAAAGGAAACGGGCGTCAGGGGGGGCCCTGCAGCAGAGACTGGGGCTCCCAGCGCAGACGCCCGGGGAAAAGTGCCCAGCAATGCTCCTGGACTCCAGCCTCTGAGTCACGGCCGGGATAATCAGGAGCCTCTTTTCCCACAGCGACATGACGGGCAGCGCAGGCATGTCACATGGCTGGCCCTGAGGTGGCTCGAGGGAGAATTCCCTCCCTCTGGCCTCAAAAGCAGGGACAAGCCCTTTCTAATTAACACCAAGGCTAACTGAGCCCCCCCCCAGTCAGCCCTGGGGACGAGAGGACGGGCACAAGGCAGCACCTTTCAAACGGCACGAGGAAATGCTGTTTGGCTAGTTGGTAACCTGTGGAACTCACTGCTACTAGATATTAGGCGTAAGTCTTTATCTGAATCAGAAGGGCAGCGACTCCAGCCGGGATACAGCGAGCAGGGCTGTCCATGGAAGCAAGCCCCCCCACCCAGTCACACAGCAATTGATTCCGCATCCCCGCGGCACTGGGCGCCCGCCGGCAGGAGCCCCCCCATCCCCCAGCACCCACTGCGGGGAGGTCACTCACGACAATCCTTCTCGTCCTCGCCGTCCCCGCAGTTGTCCTGCCCGTTGCAACGGAAGATGCCAGGGATGCAGCGGTTGGTGTTGGTGCATTTGAACTGGCTGGGCAGGCAGACGTGGATATCTGGACAGAAAAGGGGACACAGTGAGGGGAGAGCGCGCCCCTGGCTTGGACCTGCATTGCCGCTATTGGGACGCGGGAGAATCAGGAGCCCTGCTGGGGACCCAGGCGTCCGGGGGCCGTACCGCAGTTGGCCTCGTCCGAGTTGTCCTGGCAGTCGTTGTCTCCGTCGCAGATGAAGGCCGGGTTGGTGCAGATCCCGGTGGAGCACTGGAACTGTCCCGGGCGGCACTTGAATTCAGCTGGGGGAGAGAGAGGGGAGGTGGTGATGCCTCGCGCCGGATGAACCCCGGCATTTCCGCAGCGCTGGGAGACGCTCACAGGGCAAACCTGCCTGCCCCAGGGACCCTGATCTGCCAGCAGGCCCCTACTGCATGAGCCGAAGGAGTAGCCCCACTAGCCGAGAGCAGCAGTAGGCTGTTACCCCACCATGAGGAGGCACTCCTCCTCACACTGGAGCCAATGGAGCTGCAGAAGTGGCAGGAAATTGGCCCACAACTTGTTTACAAAATTCAGATATGAATCGTTTTACCCCTCACTGAAATGCAGCCACCTCTGGGGTGGGACATGGCTGCTGTTTAACAGCACGCAGCAACACTACCCAACCCATGAGGAGAGGGAGCAAAGAAGACTCCCGTCTGCAATTAAAAGCAGGAGGAAGATTTCAGGGAGCTGCAGGGCACTGGCCATTAAACACCCCATTACTGCAAGAACCACCTGGGCTCATTAACAACCAAGTCTAAGGACTCAGCTGTGTAGCCCCCCGCCCGCGGTGTCAGGCCAAGGGGAGAGCGCCCCCTGCTGAGACACCAGCACTCTCCCATGCAGGCGGTCGGCAGGCCCAGCTCTGCTCAGCTGCGGGGTCCCACCCCGCCCCCAGCCGGGCCCTGTGCCGCTCTCTGCTCCCCAGGCAGCAGCAGGGCCGGGTTCGGAAGCCTTTGCCAAGGTGGCCCCTAGGACTCTGTGAGGGGAGCGGAGCTGGGAGGGAACGAACCCCCCTGACTCATAAACCACCTGGTTCCTGGGGGTGGTGGGATGGGGCTCAGCGAGGTTCTCCCTGTGGCGCCCCCCGGGGAAGGGCTGCCCGGGGCTCTGCGGCTGGCAGATCTTGCCGAGAAGCCAACAGGGAGCCCGGGGTAACAGGCTTTCAGGGCTGGAGCAAAGGATCCGTTTCATTCCCAGCCTGCTAAACGTTTCATCCCCACACATGGCAGCGGGGACGCCTCCGGGGCCTGGAATTCGCCGCTGACGGGAGCCACGCTGGGAGTGGCAGCTGCTGGGGCAGGACCCCCCGTGCCTCTCCTGGGGGTCACTAATGGGGCTGGGAGCTCAGTCCCTGGGTCTAGCTGTGCCCCCCCTGCCCCCCGTCACTCACGGCAATCCTCGGGCTCATCCGAGCGGTCCCCGCAGTCGTCCTCCGTGTCGCATTTCCACCAGAAAGGGATGCATTTGTCGTTCTTGCAAACGAACTGCGGCAGAGAGACGAGGCCGTGAGGCCGGCTCCAGGCAGGGCCCGGGGGCAGCGGCATGGGGGCCACCCCCAGGACCAACTGGGACAGGGAGCTTTTCCCTCTGGGTCTCTCTCCCTGCTCTACCCCTGCCCAGCAAGATGCACCGAGAGCAAGGGGGGGGGTAGATTCCCCCCCACACACACACAAAGCTGGGATGACGCGGTGCCTACGCTGACACCCCACATCTCCCCTCTCTGGAGCCTCAGCCCCATATCTCCAGGGGGCCAGGAGTAAGAGACTCCGGCCTTGAAACAGCCCGTCTCCGTCTGGCTGCGGTTACACGTAGACCCCGGGGCCCCGGCAGCAGCGGGTTACCTGGCTGGCCGTGCAGTTGGAGATGCAGGTCTTGCCGTCGCCGCCCAGGTAGAAGTTGGTGGGGCAGGCGCACTTGTGGGTGCCGCCCGGGGACAGGAGACACAGGTTGCTACAGCCGCCGTTGTTGGTTTTGCAGGGGTGGCTGGGGACTGGGGAGAGGAGAGAGCGCACGGGGGTGAGACCGTCCGGGGGCGCAGCGGGCTCCTGCAGGTGGCCCCCCTCCCTCGCTGTGTGTCACCCCCACCGCCTCTCCTCCACCCTCATCCCAGCCCCCCATCAGGGAGCCTCGTGCCTTGGTCCCCCCTGCTGACCCGGCCCCCCGCCCGGGCTCCCCCCCTCACCGTCCGGCTGGCGGTAGGCGTGGTAGATGTGGATGTCCATGGGCCGGTGCAGGGTGCTGATCAGCATGGATTTGTTGGCTCCGGTCGTCTTGTGGGCTCGGTTGATGGACTTGGTCTCCCAGTCGGTCCAGTAGATGTAATCCTCGAAGAGGGTGAGCGCGAAGATGTGCGGGATGTCCTGGCTCAGCACTGCAGGGAGAGGGGGCGGCTCAGGCCAGGCAGGGACGCAGCCCCCGTGCCCAGGGGGAACCCCCCGTCGCACAGCCGCCCTGTGCCACTAGGTGTGCCCGTGGCGCCCTCTACAGGCCAGACACCGCAATCGCCAGCTGCTGAGTCACCCACAGGCCCCCGGCAGAGCCCGGGTTCGAGCCCCCAAACCTGGGAGCTGCCAGGCCACCCGAGCCGGGGGCTGGAAGGGGGCAGGGGATGTGATTTTAAGAAGACTTTAATATTAATATATGTGAGCTTGGCTGCATCAGCGTTAATGATCCCTCTGCACGCCTACGAAGCAGGGGCCGCTCGCCTGCCTGGCGCGACAGCAGCCTGGCTCTCCGTGAATCCCACAGCCGGTACAGCTCACCCCCAGTTCCCATATAGGGAAACTGAGGCAAGAAGCCACGGGGAGGTCATTTGCCCAAGGGCACAGATGGAGTCAGCAGCAGAGCTGGGATCAGAACCCAGGAGTCCTGGCTCCCAGTCCCAGACTAAAACCATTTGTGTTTGACCGAAAGCTGCAGCTCCCGGCTGGCCTCACCGATGTGCCGGCTGGAGCCGTCCAGACTGGCGAACTCGATGTAGTCCTCCCGGGCATCGGCCCAGTAAATCCGGCTGTTGATGTAGTCCAGGGTGAGGCCGTTGGGCCAGGTGATCTTGGTGTCTACGATGACGCTCCGGTTGGTGCCGTCCATGCCGATCTTGCCGATCAGGGAGTGGTCACCCCAGTCCGTCCAGTACAGGTACCTGGGGCACAAAGGGAACAGCAACGGGAGAGGCTGAGTCAACCGAAACGGCACCAGCAGCCCTGCTACAGCGTCCTTCTGTCCGCCGCACAGGAGGGGAAACCGAGTCACCGAGCGGCAGTGGGGTGTCCCAGCGCGTAGGAGGCAGAGCTGGGAGTGGGAACGGAACCCCGGAGTCCTGACTCCAGGCACCCCGCTCAGAACAGAAATCCTGGGGGGTGCCGTGGGCAGGGGCTGATGCGCCAGCCCACGGAAGGGAGCTCGGAGCGTCCTATGTCCGGGAACAAGGGAAAGGTGAGACCCGGCTGTGCCCCCCTCACCCGTTCTGCACGTCCACCACCAGCGCCCGCGGCTCCCGCAGCCCCGAGTTCACCAGCACCGTGCGATAGGCCCCGTTCAGCTTCGACACCTCGATGGTGTCCCGGCCCTTGTCGCACCAGTACAGGTTCCCGCCCACCCAGTCCACGGCCAGCCCGTCGGGGTTGCTGAGACCGGTGCGGTGGAGGACCTGCCGGGAGAACGGGACCAGTCAGGGCCTGTTCACAGAGAGGAGCCCGCCCCGCTTCTGCCCAGAGACCCTGCCCGGTCCCCACTCCTCCCCCAGGACTGTGGGTCCTGCCCTGGGACCCCCACCTCATTCCCCCAGGGACACAGGCCCCACCCAGAGACCCTGCCCGGCCCACCCCCTCCCGCCCAGGACAGTGTGTCCTGCCATGGGACCCTGCCCCATTCCCCCAGGGACATGGGGCCCCACCCAGAGACCCTGCCCCGTCCCAGGTACGCATGGCCCTGGGAAAGTGAGCCCCCCGAAAGCCCCACCCCGCTCCCCTCCCCGCCAGGTCCCCCAAAGAGGGCACCCCCTGGGGGGAGCCCAGCACCCACCTGGACGTTGCTCCCGTTAATGTGCATGCGGCGGATCATGCTGCCCTGCGTGGTGACGTCCGTCCAGTAGATCATCTGCTCCCTGTAGTCGAAGTCCAGGGCCACGGCGTTGTTCAGCCCCTGGAGCCAGCGCAGCCCAGAGGAAGATGCATTAGGCCTCGCGCTGATGCCCCTCGCTGGCCGGGGGGGGTGGCAAGGGGGGCACTGCCACAGTCGCTTTTTAACTGGGCCTTCCTTAAAAACGGAGCCACCTCCTGCCCCTCCCCACCCGTGATTCCAAGCCTCTGTACTCAAGAGGTTTAAAACAACGACAGCCAATGTTTACGTAGGACCTACCATAGATGCAACCAGCTACCAAGGACCTATTAGAATCACAGGACTGGGAGGGACCTCAAGAGGTCTCTGGTCCAGTCCCTGCACTCATGGCCGGGCTCAGTATTATCTAGTCATCCCTGACAGGTGTTTGTCCAACCGGCTCTTAAAAATCTCCAGTGACGGAGATTCCACCACCTCCCTGGGCAATTTATTCCCGTGCGTCACCACCCTGACAGCCGGGCAGTTTCTCCTGATGTCCAACCTAAACCGCCCTGGCTGCAATTGAAGCCCCTTGCTTCTTGTCCTGTCCCCAGAGGTTATGGAGAACAATTTCTTCTCTCTCCTCCTTCTAACCACCTTTTATGTACTTGGAAACTGTTACGTCCCCTCTCAGTCGTCTCTGCTCCAGACTAAACAGACCCAGGTTTTCAATCTTCCCTCCCAGGTCACCTGTTCTAGACCTTTCATCATTTTTGTTGCTCTTCTCTGGACTGTCTCCAATTTGTCCACGTCCTTCCTGAGATGTGGCGCCCAGAACGGGACACAATACTCCAGCTGAGGCCTAATCAGCGCAGTCCTACTGTTTGCGTAGGGCCTACCCTATTTGCAGCCAGCTACCAAGGACTCCTTTGCGAGCTGGGTTGGCGTTAGCGCTCACGGCAGGAAGCGAGACGGAGCCTTTCCCCCCCCCCCGAGCAGCGGGCACGTCTCGGGCGCAGGGGCAAAGCGGAGGTGGAAGGAGGGTCCATCACCCACCCAGCCTGCATGGCTGTGGGTTGGGCCAGGGCCTCCAAGGAGCAGCCCTTAAACCAAGGGAGCCCTTTCCCCGAGCCCCAAACCTGACAGGGGAGGAGGGGTGCCATCCCCCCCAGGAGCCAGCCCACCCTACCCCCAACCGGAGCCTCCCAGCTCAAGGCCAGGCCCGAGCTGCTGCCCAGACGCAGACGCCCCCCTCCCGGCAGCACCTGTTTGAGCAGCGTGTAGTTGGAGCCGTCCAGGTTGAGTTTCCTCAGGTAGTAGCGGTTGGCGAAGATGAGGAAGGGCTCTTCGTCTGCAGGGGAAAGCCAGGAGGCGTGTCGGACGGGGTCAGATCCCCCCTCCCCAGGCACAGACACACTCCGATGCTGTCCTCAGCTTTGCATGGGCCCTGCAGCTGGTGGCAACTGCCCCCGCCCCGCCACCAACCCTCCGAACGGAGCTGGCCAAAGGCACTGAGGTCTGCGCTGCGGCAGGACTTCTCCAGCCTGCCCCATGGTCATCAGCCAGAAACCACCCAGCAAAACCGCCAGGGGAACCCGATTCCCGGGCGTGACGCTGGCTCAGCCCAGCAAGGGCGCACGGCGACGCAGCCTGCCAGGCCAGACCTGACGGGCGCTCTCCTCCAGCCGCTTGGTGCAGCGATACCAACGAAGCGCCCAACCCCTCGGACACGGCGGGATCCTCCGCAAACCTGCTCCCCTGACCCCCGGCCGGCAAAGCCCCTCGGCGCAGGCCCCCGGGCGCCGCTCTCACCTGAGATGGCTTTGCAGCTGGTCGGGTGGTCGGGCCTGAGTTTGTAGCCCTCTATGCACAGGCACTTGAAGCTCCCCAGCGTGTTGATGCATTTCTGGCTGCAGGGGTAGGTGCTGGTGCACTCGTCAATGTCAATGCAGGTTTTCCCGTCATCTTTCAGTCTGTACCCAGGCCGGCATCTACACTGCAGGAGGCAGCGGGAGGCAGTTAGCAGCATCCCTGCAGCACGGAGGGGCACACGCGCGCGCACCGACCGTGCACACCCCTGGACGTGCCCAAACGGCGTGAGCACGCACCATCACCGCACGTGCACACGCAAAAATACACAGGCAAGGTATGCAACACTAGCAGGCGGGCACGCACGGTGCACACACGCAGTGCCTGGGCACACGTCTGCACAAACAGTGAATGCACACTCCCCGCCACAAACACCAGGCGTGCGCACACACAAATGGGGGACTAGCCGAGCGGGGAGCCACCCGACCCCCAACTCCCGCTCGGAGCCGCCAGGAGCCAGGCTCGCTCGTCAGCTCCTCTTGCTCAACGGCCCTGCCGTCCCCCCCGGCGCAGGTTGGGCCCGCCCCCCAGCGACCCAACCTTATAGCCGATCTTGAGGTCCTCGCACTCCTGGGAGCAGCCGCTCAGCTTCTTGTTGAGACACTCGTCGAGGAAGCAGTTCAGCTCGTCGGAGCCGTCGGCGCAGTCGTCGTTGTTGTCGCAGAGCAGGGCCTCGGGCACGCACCGGCCGTTCTTGCACAGGAAGAACGAGTCGTTGCACCTGCTCTCTGGAACGACGGCGGAGGGGGGGTGTCACCGCAGACGCCAAGCTTGGGGGACCCCATCGACAGCCCTCCCCAGGCACCAGCCGGGGCCACGCCCAGGGCTGGGCACACTGCCCCCTGCTGGCCGAGTCCAGGGCCAAAGGGCTGTAAGTGAGGGAAGGGGCAGGAACCCATGGCAACGGCTCCGAGTACCGTCCCCGGGCACCTACCGGAGCTGGTGCAGCGCGGGTTCTTGGGCGCCTCGTCCGAGTGGTCGTGGCAGTCGAATTCCCCGTCGCACTGCCACTGGCTGTTGCTGAGACAGCGGCCGTTGGCGCACCGGAACTCGTGGGGGCCGCAGGTCGGGTACTCTGCGGAGAGAGGGGACGTGGTCAGGCCAGCTGCCCCCGGCGCCGGCGCACGCGGAGCAGCGCAGCACCACGGGCCGGCGCCCGGAGACGCGGGCACGGCACGGACAGGGCATCGCCTCCCCCCGGCGCCCGGGTGGGGCCTTTTCCGCAGGGGCTGGCAGCTCACGCAGCCCCCGCCACTCTGATAAACTCAGTGGGAACTGGGGCTCCCCCGCGTGTCTCGCTCAGAGCCGGGAGCCGCAGACCCAGGGCTGCGTGGGGGGAGGCGGCCCCAGCTCCCCGCCCCGTTCCACGCCGGCACCCACCGCACTCCAGGGACTCGTCGGAGCCGTCGCCGCAGTCGTCGTCGTGGTCGCAGACGAAGTGCTTGGGGATGCACTGGCGGTTGGTGCACATGAACTCCCGCTCGTCACACGTGCTGTTGTACACTGGAACGAGGAGTCGCTTGTCAGCACCCCGAAGCCAGGCCCCCCACAACTGCCCCCAGCCCTCACACAGGGGCCCAGGCTGGCAGGCACAGGGCAAACTAGCCAGCTCTGGTTCACAACCCCTTCCCCCCCTTCGGAGAAACGTCATCTGCCCCTGTGTAGATGGGGAAACTGAGGCACGGGGCTGGGGGGCCCGAGGTCACACGGGACTAGAATCCAGGCAGCCTGACTCCCGAGCAGCACCGTCTGGTCCGCTGCAGCCTCTGGGAGATAGCACCGGAGTCCACTGCTCCCCGGCAAAGGGGCTCCCTGGCTTGCTGGCTCCCCGGCCCACGGGCTCCCCAGCTTGCTGGCTGCCCCAGCCCACAGGCTACTGGTTCCCCAGCCCATAGGCTGCTCCCTTCCCCACCCCCCGAACCGAGCGCAGCCGCAGGGCGACTCACAGCAGCCAACGGCTAAGGACTCGTCCGAGCCATCAGCACAGTCCTTGTCTCCGTCGCACAGCCAGCGCTCTGGCACGCACACGTATGTGCCCGGGCACTGGAAGGACCCCGAGCTGCAGGTGGTCAGCTCTGCAGGGGACAGAGGGGTGAGCAGGGCTTGCGGGGTGGCCAGACACACGCCGGTATTGAGAGAGAGGCAGGGTGGGGGGTGCCGGGAGGCTGTTTCCGGCGCAGTGAGGGGCTGGGCACCTCACCCCCGTCTGCCCCGAGAGGTCCCGGCGGGTGAGCTCAGCACACGCTGCCAGGGGTGCACTGGCTCTGTGCACGGGGGCGACGTTCGGCTCGGGCCAGCTGAACCCCGGGTAGTTTTTGTGTCTGGGCCCCTTTGGGGCTGTCTCACATGATCCCCAAAGCAGCCCGCGGGGTCAGGACCCTGCTTGAGCGTGAATCTACCCCCACCCCGGGGGACCTGCTGGCAGTCGCTCCCTCGGTCTGCCACAGAAATTTGCAGCACGTCCACCACTGCCTCTAGTGGAGGGTCTCAGAACAACTGGCAACCCAGTGACTGATTCGCCCCCCTCACAGAGGGGTGGAGCCACCCCCCCTCATTTTGCAAACAGAGAAACTGAGGCACAGGGCAGTCACCTGGCAAATCAGTGGCAGAACCCAAGAGTCCCCACTCTGCTGCTCTCACCACTAGACTCACCTCCCAGATTTGGCAACAGAACCCAGGAGTCCTGGCTCCCAGGCCCCCTGCTCCAACCACTAGACCTCCCTCTCCTCCCCGAGCTGGGAACAGAACCCTGGAGTTCAGACCACCCTCCTGCTCTAACCACTAGTCCCCACTCCCTGAAGGGTAAGGTCCGGCTCCTTGGCTTTGCACTTCCAAGAGACACCCCTGGCCCCCTTCTGCCAGGCTCTCCCCCCCCAGCCAGGGAGACAGGCTTACGGCAGCGGCTATCTTCATCGGAGCCATCCCCGCAGTCATCCGCCCCGTCGCACACCCACAGCTTGGAGATGCAGCGGTGGTTGTTGCATTCGAACTGCACAGGGTAGCAGAATTTATCTGGGAGGGGAGGGAGAGGCGGCGGTCAGGGAACAAGGGGGACAGGACGCTCGGCTGCGGCTCAGGGCATGGGGCTGAGTGGCGGCTGGGCGGGTGACACCACCGGCTCTAGGCTAGGCATGGGGATCACGGGGACGGTGCACGCCGGATGTGGAAGTTCCACGTTGATAGGTTCTAAGTGATCAAAACGGGGGTTCCGGCAGAAGGCCCGCGGGACCCTCACCCAGACCGGTATCTACCACCACCCTGATCATTCTGTTCAGCCGGCTGACAACTCAAGGGCTGTCAGGGTCACCTTCCCAGCACTCAACTCACGCCGGCCCCGAACTAAGCGTGAAGCTGTCGCACGAGACCGCGTGTGCCAACGTGCAAGGGGCCCCTGCGCTGGTGGCACCATACAGCCACGGCTGGGAAATTGGATCGTTGTTCGTTAGAGAAGGGAGAAGTGGAGGGGCTGGTCTGCGCTGAGCATGCAGCCCCGGGGAGGGGCGAGCGGGTAATCCCTGACGTGAGAGATTTAAAACCTCGCTCACGTCGTAGGAGCTGGGGGGGCTCCCTGCAGTCTGACCCCTCCATGCTCTTCCTCCCACAGCCCCGGGCTCCCCGCCCCGCGCGCTTACTGCAGTGCGTCTCGTCTTCGCCGTTCTCACAGTCGTCCTCCTTATCACACGTCCAGGTCATGGGGATGCACCTCCCGCTCGGGCAGGCGAAGTAATTGGCCGGGCACTTGGGTTTCCTCACTCCTGGGCGGGGGCAGGAAAGGCACCACGGTTCGTGCGGTGACACCGGCTGAGCCTGGCTACACCGCACAGCGAACCCTGGGCTTGGCTCTGCACAGAGCTCCATCAGCCGGGCAGCATGTGGCAGAGCAGGGTACGGCTCCCCGACCCCACCCGTCCCCTGGGGCTGGACAGTCACTAACTCCCCAGGCAGGGACGCCTCTCCCCGTCCGTGTGTGCGATCGTTTGCTCTCAGCACAGCCGTGCGCCATTTCCTCTCCCCCTAATCCCACACAGCGGCACCCCCCGCGCACACACAGAGCTAGGGCCCAGCAGTGCCCTGCCCTGGCATGGCTGCCTGCCTGCCGAGCTCCCCGGCCAGCCCCGCTCTCACCCGGGCAGTTCTGCTCGTCCGAGTAGTCCCCGCAGTCGTTGGCTCCGTCGCACACCCAGGACGGGGCGTAGCACAGCGACGTGTGCTCGCACTTCTGGAACGTCCGGCCTTTCACTCCCAGCTTGAAGTAGCTGCTGCAGTCGGTGGCGCCTATGGGAAAGCCAGGAGTGGCTACTGCCCTCGGCACGCGGGCCAGGGGCCAGCTCCTAGCCGCCACCCCAGCCCGTGTTCTGCCTGGCGGGGAGTCCCCTCCGCTGTCTGCAGCCTCACATCTCCGGCTGGCAGCTGAGCAGCCGCCGCCCGCGCCCTGGCCGGAGGGGCAGCTCCTGAACCACTCCCGAAAGGGGAGACCGATGCTCTGCCACTGGGGGAGCCGCTGAGAACCGAGTACACACACGGTGCACACACAGGCGCACACACACACACACACACACCGTGCACACACTCAGTTACACACACACACGTCCTCCCTCCCCCATCGTAGCCCTCCTCTGTCACTGCCAAGGGAGAAGATCCCTTGCTGCCCTGGTGCCTCCCTGCTACCAGCCCTGCGCACCCCACGCCGATCCCGTCTGCCCGTCTCCCGCGCCCAGCGTTTCGCTGCACCTCACTAAGTGCTTCTGACGAGCTGTCGGGAGGCGGCACGTCAGGGGCTGTGCAGGGCGGCCTGGAAGTGACAGGGCGGCCGGGCCTGTTCCCAGGACACAATAACCTGGCTTGGCCTCAGTCGGGAGGGGAGCGCGGGCGACTCCCACCCCCGAAGAACCGGCTCACAGCAGGGTACAGGCAGGCAGAAGGGCCTGGGGGTGGGGGCAGCTCTGAGCCAGGGAAGGGGAGAGACACGTGCCATGGGGGGGGGGGGGGCGAGGGGAGGTCCCCCCCGTGCGGTGCCGACACTCACTGCAGTTCATCTCGTCAGATGCGTCCTCGCAGTCGATGAACTGGTTACAGCGGCTCGAGTTCCCGATGCAGCTCCCGTCCCGGCACCGGAACTCCGTCGTCGCGCAGCTGGTCTCTGCAACAAGGGGGGCAGACCGGAGCTATGGGGGGGGCTTGGTGGGCAGCCCCTCGTGCTCACTGCAGTGGGGCGCACACGTACCTCACACTCAATGTAATGGGCCGCACCCCCCCCTCGCGCTCACTGCAGTGGGGTGCACCTCCCCTCGTGCTCACTGCAGTGGGCCGCACCCCCCCTCGTGCTCACTGCAGTGGGGCGCACCTCCCCTCGTGCTCACTGCAGTGGGGCGCACCCCCCCCTCGTGCTCACTGCAGTGGGCCGCACCCCCCCTCGCGCTCACTGCAGTGGGCGCACCACGCCTCGCTCACTGCAGTGGGCCGCACCCCCCCTCGCGCTCACTGCAGTGGGGCGCACACGCACCTCGCGCTCACTGCAGTGGGCCGCACCCCCCTCGCGCTCACTGCAGTGGGCCGCACCCCCCCTCGCGCTCACTGCAGTGGGGCGCACACGCACCTCGCTCTCACTGCAGTGGGGCGCACCCCCCCTCGCGCTCACTGCAGTGGGGCGCACACGCACCTCGCGCTCACTGCAGTGGGCCGCACCCCCCCTCGCGCTCACTGCAGTGGGCCGCACCCCCCCTCGCGCTCACTGCAGTGGGGCGCACCCCCCCTCGCGCTCACTTCAGGGGGGCGCACCTCGCGCTCACTGCAGTGGGCGCACCTCGCGCTCACTGCAGTGGGGCGCACCCCCCCTCGCGCTCACTGCAGTGGGGCGCACCCCCCCTCGCGCTCACTGCAGTGGGGCGCACCTCCCCCTCACGCTCACTGCAATGGGGCGCACCCCCCCTCGCGCTCACTGCAATGGGGCGCACCTCCCCCTCACGCTCACTGCAATGGGGCGCACACGCACCTCGCGCTCACTGCAGTGGGGCATACGCCCCCCCTCATGCTCACTGCAATGGGCTGCACCTCCCCCTCGCGCTCACTGCAGTGGGGCGCACACGCACCTCGTGCTCACTGCAATGGGGCGCACACGCACCTCGCTCTCACTGCAATGGGGCGCACCTCCCCCTCACGCTCACTGCAATGGGGCGCACACGCACCTCGCGCTCACTGCAATGGGGCGCACGCTGCCCACGCTAATGCGCAGTGGCAGAGTGCTCAGCTCTCCCTGCAGGACCCTGGTCCTAACCCTGCCCCCCAGGCCAGGTTCCCCTGGGTGAAGCGGCTGCAGAATGTTCCCACCAGGCCTGGCAGCCTTTGCCCAGGTGTATCTGGCAGCCCAGGGGAGGACCCGGCTGTCACTCATGTTGTGCCCATGGCCCCCACAGCCTGGGAGCGGCCCCTCACTCTGCTCCTCTCCGGAGGAGGCTCCGCACTCAGACCCCTGCTGCCGGGCCCCTGCCTGAGAAGGGAAAGGAAGCACCGGGAACCTGGCCCCTCGTGCACCGGGATCGTGAGCAGGGCTGGGCATCCAGACAGCTCAGCGTCGGCACGGGGCCCTCTGCCCGGCACGCAGATCTGGGCACACGCCACATTCCTCCTGCCACAGTGTCAGCCATGCCAAAACCAGCAGCTCCCGGGTGTCGGCGGCACGGCCTTGCCAACCCTGCCCGCCAGCAGGAACACACGTGAGCTGGTGCCTCCTCCCGGGGCTCTGCTTGGAACGGAGCCTCCGTGTTCACTAGGGCTCTGCGCCCAGCGGGGGTCGGACTCCAGCCACAAGGGGCTCTGCTCCTCTTTACACCGGGGAGTTTGGGACTGATGCAAAATGTGTGTGTCACATGCAAACACGCCCACACTCATGTGTACGTGCGTCCCCCACATGCAAACACACCGGTGCTTGTGTATGAACGTGTGTCCCCCACATGTAAACATGCCTGAACTCATGTGTCTCCCTTGGGCAAACACGCCAGCACTCGTGTGGACATGTCTGTCTCCCACATGCAAACGCGCCGGAGCTCTGCACACACAGCTGCCCAGGCAGCCCTGGCACGGGGTTATTTGAACTCTCCTCTACTTACAACATGTACAGAGAGCCCCGAGCCACCAGCTACGCAGCAAACCGCCTCGGGACGGAGGGTCTCTCTCCTTCCAGGCTCCAGCCGCCACCCCCCCACCCCGAAATACCCACATCTCACTCGAGTATCTGCGGAGTGAATCTCCCTGACCGCTGGGAGACGGGTCGGGATTCCTAGCCACGGCGGGAGAAGCTGAGGCAGACAGCCGCTCCCGTTTGCTCTGCTGCGCAGAGAACGCTGCCGAGGCCGGGTCTGGGGAATGCGGCTGCGGGGGGTCGAGCTGGGAGTCTGGCCCCCCCAATGCGCTGCCCTCCAGCCCTGCCTCCGTCATGCAGCAGGCGACGGCAGCGACGGGGCAGCCGGGGCAGGAGCCGCCCGCGGCCCGCGAGCGCCAGGCAGGGGAGGGGAATCGCTTACTGTTGCAGGGCACTTCGTCCGAGTTGTCCCCGCAGTCGTCCATGCCGTTGCACCAGAAGGCGTTGGCCACGCAGCGCCCGTTCATGCAGTGCCTAAAGCCCTTCTTACACTTGCGGCTGCCTGCGGGGGAGGAGCGGAGAGGGGAGCTGGGGGGCTCAGGGGGTTGCCGGCCCCCCGTTCGCAGTTCGAAGGGGCTTTCCAGCCAGGGCCGCAGGCTGGGCACAAAGGGGCACCGTGCACGTGACAGCTCCTCTCTGCTCCCCACTGCCCACGGCGAGCAGAGGGCATTACAGCAGCATCGGGGGGCTCAGAGGCCCCCCACGGGATGGCCCGGCCTCCCCCAGCTCTGCCCCAAGCACAGGAACAGGGTCATTCAGAGTCAGGCTAACGCACCATCAGGCGCCCGGCTCAGACGCTGGAGTCCTAGAGCAACGTTCCCGGCCGTGCGGGTCGCTCGTGGCGCTTTCGGAGACAACGGGGGTCCCCAGCGCCCGTTACCTGCCGTTTCTTTATACAGCCGCCCCCGCCCCGGTCAGCAAGCCCCAGCCCTGGCTAACAGGCACGGGGAGGCCAAGTGAAATGCCTGGCGGAGAACCCAGGAGAATCTCACTCAAGCCAGACCATACTCCAGGCTGGGACCAGAACTCGGGAGCTCCGGCTCCCACTTCCCCCATCCCAGCCACTCCGGCACGCTGCCTCCTAGCAGCCTGGCTCTCCCCACTAGACCGTACGCCAGCCCAGAGCCAGGAGTCTGCCCGGGGGGAGCCGAGCGCGAGTAGGAGTGCTACTCACTGCAGTAGGAGTGCTTCTCGTCCGACTTGTCCTTGCAGTGCGCGGTGCCGTCGCAGGTGCGGCTGTAGTCGATGCACTCGCCGTTCCCACACTCAAACTCGTGCACGTTGCAGGTGGAGTTCAGGGCTGGGGGTGGAACAGAGCGGAGGGAAGAACCTCTGTCCACATGCGCCACGCCCTCCCCTCCTCCGTCCACGCCCTCTGCATCTCCCTTCCACACGCACCCCGTCCACGTGCACCCCCTGTCCACGTTCACCCTCTGCATCCCCCTTCCACGTGCACCCTCGTCCACATGCACCCTGTCCACGTGCACCCCCCATCCACGTGCACCCTCTGTCCACGTTCACGCCCTCTGCATCCCCCTTCCACGTGCACCCTCTTCCACATGCACCACGCCCTCCCCGCCCCCTCCACATGCTCCCTGTCCACATTCATGCCCTCTGCATCTCCCTTCCACGTGCACCACACTCTCTCCTCCCGTCCATGTGCACCCCCTTCCACATGCACCACAACCTCCCCTCCCCCTCCACATGCACCCTGTCCACGTTCACCCTCTGCATCCCCTTTCCACATGCACCACGCCCTCCCCTCCCCCGTCCACATGCACTCCGTCCACGTTCACATCTTCTGCATTCCCTGTCCATGTGCACCCTGTCCACGTGCACCCCCGTCCACGTACACCCCCTGTCCAGGTTCACACCCTCTGCATCCCCCTTCCATGTGCACCCCCTTCCACATTCACACCCTCTGCATCCCCCTTCCACGTGCACCACCCCTCCCCATCCCCCCTCCTTCTCCCTCTCCCCTTTCTCCTCCTCCCAGCCCTGTTCCCCTCCCCCTTTATTCCCAGGGTTGGCTCCCCGCCGTGCAGGGTGCGTGACCCGGGGGCGCTCACCTTTGCAGGTGAAATCCTCCTGCAGGACCTGCTCACCCCGGCAGGAGCAGTTGACGTGCCCCTTGGGGGTGAGCAGGCACAGGTCCTGGCAGCCCCCGTTGTTCACCCTGCAGGGGGACAGCTCGCCTAGGGCAGGGGAAGAGCAGAGTCACACGCAGGCCCAGCGGAGACCCCGGCCAACGCTCCAGGGCAGGGGTGGGTGCAGGATCCCTCCCGCTGGGACTGGCCGGCAGGTTCCCAGAGCCAAGGGGCCAGGCCCCTGTGCTGAATGGGGGGCTCAGCAGTCTGCTGGGGAGGGACTGGGACCGGGGGGGGGTGTCTATGGGGCAAATCCCCACCCCTAGCCCGCACAGGGGTCGGGAGAGCTGGAGAGGGGCCGGGCCAGGTCTCTATGGGGCGAACCCCTCCCAGCCCGCCCAGGGGCCGGGAGAGCTGAAGAGGGGCCGGGACTGGCTAGGGGTCTCTATGGGGTAAATCCCCACCCCTAGCCCGCACAGGGGCCGGGAGAGCTGGGAAGGGGCCGGGGCGGGGTGGGGCGGACACGAGGGGTAGGGGGGGCTCCGGGCAGGAATTCCCTTACAGCTGTTGGTGTCGTTGGCCACGGCGATGATGCCCATGGGCTGCTGGGGGATGTCCACGCGTAGCAGCTTCATCTCGGTGCCCACGTACTTGTTGGCCCGCTGCACGGCCCGGCGCACCCAGTCCGTCCAGAAGATGTAATCGCCGTAGACGGCCAGGCCGAAGGGATGCACCGGCTCCGATTTCAGGATCACCTGCCGGGCGCCTCACACCGTTAGCCCGGGGGCGGACGGGACCAACGGCTGCAGCCGCTGCCAATGCTGGACAGTCCCTGGACTGGGGGGGTCCTACCCTTCGCAGGAGGCTGTGCCCAGGGTCAGGCCATCTGCCCCGCCAGCGCCCAGCACTGCCCACTCTGCCCCACAGTGGTGAGAACCCCGATCCAGGCTCCACTCTGCCCGTCTCCAGGGGAGGGCCGGTCCGGGTCCTGTCCCAGGCCCCCGCCCCCCAGCAAGGCCCCTGCCCCCGGCACTCACGTAGCGGTGGGACCCGTCGTACTCGCAGCGCTCGATCTTGTCCAGGGTGGCGTCGGAGAAGTAGATCTTCTCGGCCTTGTGGTCGATGGCCAGCCCGTTGGGCGTCCGGATGTCCTGGTCGATGATGATGAGGACGTTGGCGCCGGCCAGGGTGGCCCGCATGATGCTGGGGTGCTGCTCATTCCAGTTGGTCCAGAACATCAGGCTGCGGGGAGGGAGGGGGGCTGAGCCGGGCGGTGCTGCATGGCCGGCCCCAGCTGAGTCGGAGCCCCCTGGGGCCGGCCCGCCTGGCTTCTGGGACTGGGGAGCTCCAGCCCCCCACTGCTATTCCCTGCTCACTGGGGAATCCCCCCAGGCTCTGGGCTGAACGGGGCTGCTGGTGCATCTACAGGGATATGGCCCGGTGGGATAGGGGATGGGAGGGGCGGTAACAGGGACTAGACTAGAGAGCCTGCCAGGAAACCGGTGCCAGCAGCTAGGGAAACCTGCCAGAGATCCCCGGACAGCAGCTCTGCCAATCCGCTCACGCGATGCTTAATATTAACTCCGGGTCAGCGCCGTGGGCCTCTCCCCTCCAGGGGGCGCCAGCTCCGTTCCAGCCCCCAGGGTCAGGGACTCACTGGCTCAGGGGGGCAGGGAATGGGGCACGGGGCCTTTCCCCTCCAGGGGGCACTGGCTCCGTTCCAGCCCCAGGGCAGGGGACTCACTGGCGCAGGGAATGGGGCACGGGGCCTGTCTCTTCTAGGGGGCGCTGGCTCCCACCTGGCCCCAGGGTGGGGGAGTGGCTGGCTCAGGGGGGCAGGGAATGGGGCACGGGGCCTTTCCCCTCCAGGGGGCGCCAGCTCCGATCCAGCCCCAGGGCAGGGGACTCACTGGCTCAGGGGGGCAGGGAATGGGGCACGGGGCCTGTCTCCTCTAGGGGGCGCTGGCTCTGATCCAGCCCCGAATGCCCGTGACTGGACGTTCCCACGGCCTGTGTGTGAAACGAGCTCTGCTGTGCCCAGCCCACCCCCGGTTACATGTCTCCCAGTCACCCAGGGCACCGCAGCCCCCTCGAGAGGGCAAAGCCCCAGAGAGGAAGCCCCGGCAATGGGGGAGCCGGGCTGAGGCCTGCGGCAGGGGGCTCCCCTCCAGCCCCACGCCCAGGCTGCCCGCTCGCCCGCACGAGGCCCCAGCGCTCACTTCTGGCACTCGTCCAGCACGAAGGCTCGGGGGTGGTCGTCTCCCGACATGGTGATGACCGTCTCCCGCTCGAAGGCCCCCAGGCGGCTCTGATCCACCGTGTGCCGGGTGATGGTGGACGTGGTGTAGCTGGTCCAGTACAGAGTGTCCCAGCCCCGGTGGTACGCCAGCCCCTCCACTGAGCCCACATCTGCAGAGGGGGACACAGCGGAATGAGATTCGCCAGCCAGGCCGTTCCCCACGCTCAGCGCCCAGATGTTTCGCAGCTGCTGGCCCCTCCTCCCTGAGCCGTCCCCTCCCGGCTCCAGCCTGCCAGCGGGTTGGGAACTGGGACCTTCGGCACACAAGCCCCGGAGCTGCAGGAGAACTCCCTCGGCCTGCAGCAGCAGGAGAGCTGGTATCCTCTACGTGGGCTGGCGCTTCAGTGGCGACACACCAGCGCGGCAGCGAAATGGAGCAGGGGGACCAGGCGAACAGCAGCAGTGGGGGGGTCAGGCTGGAGTCCGGCTCCGGGTCTCACGCATCAGGCGTGAAACAGCAAAGCCCCCGGAGCTACAAGGTCCAGTGCCCTCGTGCCCCCCACCCCGCCCTTTACGGCCATCGTCCTGTGGAAACACGGACTTAAAACCCAAGGCCCTGACTTCTCTGTGCCCACGGCACGTCTCCAGGGCGCCCTGGGCCGTACAAGGGGGCAGGCCCTGCACGTACCGCCTCCGGCGAGGGCTCGGGAATGCAAAGCCACCGAGAGATTTGTGATGTTACTGAAATGCTGCAGCAAGTCGTCCCCCCCTGGTTACCCCCTAGGAGTGGAAAGACTTTCAAACCTCCATGATCCCCCAGGCCTGCAGCGGCAGAAGGCTCGAGACCAGCCCTCCGTGCCCAGTGCTCACACCCCCCGACGCTCTCCTCTCCCCCCCGCTATCGCCATTTCCCCACCTCCAGCCCGAGGCTGCCGTTCGTGAGGCCGACGGGAGCAGGGCGAAGCTGCACGGACGCCAGTGGGGCTACTCTGGATTCACACCATCACAAGGGCAGAAACCGGCTCTAACGTGGGCTTTGCGGCCAGAGGCTCAGGCTGAGTCCGCCGGAGCGAGGCAGAAATGACACCGGCTCAGACACAGCGCGTTCCGGGACAAAGGGCTCTCCGAGCACTGTCCCACCCCTGTGCTGTCACTTACACTAGTGCGAAACACGCGTGACACGCCACTCAGCCAAGCAGGAGCGGCTCGGGCGTCCTCTGCGCTGCTCTCCCTGGGGAATCGGCCAGTAAAGCTGGGCTCAGATGTGACAAGGGCCTGAGCCAGGCTTTGGTAGCAAGGTGATGAGCCTTCCCTATTCCTAGTGCCTTGGTGTCAGCCCCGAAGTCGCCCGGATTCATTCCGCTGTTCTGCTGACAGCCTCAGAGACGGGCCCCGGCAGCTGGAACCCATCGGCACCGGCTCCTTCGGAGGCATGACGGCTGTTTACTTTAATCGCATTCAATAAACTCCCAGGAATGCTGCTGGCCACATACGGCGCTTCTCTGAGCCTCCGTCGCTAAGCATTTATCCTGCCACCCGCGGGAGGCAGGCCAGTGCTGCTATCCCCGCGGTACCAACAGGAGAACGGAGGCAGAGCAGGGAAAGGATCCGCTCTCTTCCCGTCTCAGGGTAGAGCGCCCTGCCCCTTTCACTGGGGTGTACGCAGGGAACAGCTGGGGGCTTGGGGTTCCCTGAATTCCCATCTGAATCTGGGTTACAGAGAACTTCTTGCAGAGATCCCGGCGTTTGGCGAGTCACTACAGCCCTCTTTACTGTACGCAAAACGCCAAGCAGCATCCCCGGGCT
The DNA here is from genome assembly GCF_016161935.1 of Mauremys reevesii. Classification (NCBI taxonomy): domain Eukaryota; kingdom Metazoa; phylum Chordata; order Testudines; family Geoemydidae; genus Mauremys; species Mauremys reevesii. The sequence goes on along the minus strand of NC_052647.1, from coordinate 16,782,206 downwards.
GGGTACCCGTCGGCACAGCCGCCCCAGAGCCAGACGTTCCGGGACCCACCGCGGGCACCAGGCGCGGTGGAATGAACCAGCCAGGCACGGCCGGGTTTGTGCAGCTCAACTAGCGAAGTGAATAAACAACAGGAGCTAATGCGACCGTCTCCGAAGGGAGCGACGCACCCGCTGCGGTGCCTCGAGTCAGTGTTTGAAGAGCGAATGGAGCATGCGGGACTCAGCCGCCGCCCGCACCCCCGCTCTGCAGAGAGACGCTTAGTCCCCGCTAAGCCCTGCGCTTTAATAATGTAAACGAGACGCACACACCAATCAGGATGATCTCAAGCGTCGTGGGGCCTTTAAATCCCATTAAAGTGTCGTCTGTAATTACCCAGGGCTGGCGAGGGGACAGGAAGGAGAGCGGGGACGAGGAGTTTAATATTCACACGGTGCTGGGGATTTGCATGCAGCCGACTCCAGCCTGTCCTGCTGGGCGCACGGCGCTGGTCGGGTCCCTCCGGGGCTGCTGCACGGTGCTGAGTCCGTTTGAACAGCAGCCGGCTTGTGCGGCGTGACCCAGCTCCGGAACGGCGAACCGGGGTGGGCACACACGGCTGGAGTTTGCTCTTCGCTCCGACCCGCTCGCTAGCTCCCGTGCCCGAGTCAGATCAGCCACGAAGCAGGAAACGGCTCCGTGCCGTGCTAGCGGCTGCCTCCAGAACGCTCTGGGATACTTTTGGTTGTGCAAACGGCCTTGCTGCGGAGAACCAGCAGGCTGGACGGGGAGGATGGCTTTGAAAAGAGGAGCCTGGCTTTGGATCTGGGGAAGGCGTGTGGTGCAGGACACAGGGAACGGGGCTCTCCAGGAGATGCCAAGCAGCACTTCACGCCACGTGTGGGGCTTCGGTTCGACCTACCACCACCGTGCAATGGTCACCTCCCAGCAGCCCCACGTCCAGCACACAGACGCTGGGAGGGGAACAGCCAGGGCGTGGGGGGCTGTTGCGAGCGGAGGGGGCTGGCAAGGGGGTGGAGAGAGGCGGAGGAGCCGGGAGGGCGGCTGCAGACTCCAGCAGAGCAGGCGAGAGGAGGACCCGGGCCTGGGAAGGACAGAGCACTATCCCCTCCCTAGAGGGCTTCGCTGGGGCACCTGGGGCTGGCGTTCGCCATCCTCCCGAAGCGCACGGTGCTGCTGCTGCTCAACCTCAGCCGGGCGGCCGTGCCGCAGCTGGTCCGCCTGCCCTTTGCCGCCGCGGCAGCCACCACGCAAGTGGCCAGCTCCCCCGCCACCGCCTTCCCCCTGGCCGGGCACCGCTACCTGGCCGTGGCGCATCCCTATCGCTGCCAGCGGGCGTGGTGCCCGCCCGCAGGAGCCGCTGCCATCTGGGTGCCCGCCGCAGCACTGGCCGCTGCTCCACTCGCCAATCCTTCTGCTTCGTGGTTCTCCCCAGGGCCAGCCCTGGCCCTCTTCCTCTGTCCTTCGCCATCCCGCTGGCCGCCACCTCCACCAGGCAGGCCAAGGTTCTCGGGCACCCGTGCTCCCGGAAGGGTGACGCCCGCCCACTGCCTGGACAAAGCAACGCCTGCCTGCTGCGGCTAGACCGTCGTGCTCTGCCGGCTCCTGTCCTACACTCTGTTGCTCTGGGGACTGGCCAACTCCCATGGGGCCCTCCCAGCTCTGTGCTGGTTCCTGGCACCAGCCTCCACTATGGCCAACCCCACCGTCTACATCTTCACGTCCAGGCGGTTCCAGAGCGATGGGCAGGCTCTGCTGCTTGGGGGCTGCAGGAAGAGGCCGCGGAATAAGATGAGGCTGGAGACTCTGGGGAAACGGGCTGTGACGAAGTGGGAATGTTCTTAATGTTTCCTCTGAATCCTGGGTGGGTGCCTCAGTTTCCCCTCTGCAGTTTGTAAGTCTCTAGGTGGTGGGATCAGGGGGTGGGATTGTTGCAGAGCCCTAGGGGGCCAGTGCGATGGGGTCTGCACAGAGACTGGCGACACCCTGTCTCCTGGCAGCTGATGGCCTGGGCCCCTCCTCTGCAAGGTGCCTATGGAAGGTGTTGGAGAACAAAGGGATCAGGTGCCTCCTGGCCCAGGAAAGAGACAAAGGCCAGAGGAGGGGCTGGAGGGGGTTTCAGTTTGGAGCTGGCTGGGGAAATGGGGGAGCCCCAGAGCTGGGGTCTAAGCTCCCTGCCCCCCAAGATGGACCTGACTGAGGGGTCCTGTTGTCTGTACCTGCAAGGCTGGTCTTGGACTGTGTCCTGTTGGCTAATAAACCTTCTGTGTTACTGGCTGGCTGAGAGTCCCGGTGAATCGCAGGGAGTGGGGGGTGCAGGGCCCTGACTGCCCCACACTCCGTGACACGGGCCACAGCCTCAGCAGCCTCTGGGGGGCAGCACTTCCCGGGGAAGAGAGGGAGAAACGATGGAGCAGAAGGAGCCCGGCAGGAGCTCCATTGCTCATCCACTGCTCTGAGCTGCCCTGCAGCCACCCGGAGGAGGCTACGCTGGGCCTTCCTGGCAGGGTTCTCCCGCTCTCTGCCCTCGGGTGCAGCAACCAGCCCGTCGCAGAGGAGGGCACCTTCGATTTGCATGGGCTCTTCTGGCCTTGCTGGGTCTCCTCCCTCGGCTGCTGAGAGGGGGCAGGTCCGGAGAATTCGTGTGCAGGCTGGTTCTTGGGTAAAAGCAGCCCCTGCTTTCCGGGCTGCCCTGCCCCCCCCAGCTCCCATTGGTGCCCCAGGGCCAGTGACAGAAAGCGGGTGTTGCAGACCAAGATGGAGTTCAGCTCCCAGGCACACTCCTGCTCTAGGGCCTTCACATTCACAAGCAGGGTTATTACGGTCGTGCCTGGAGCTGCAGCCAAGCCCAGGTCCCATTGTGCAGGGGGCTGTACACACAGGCCCTGTTCTGACGAGCTCAGTCTAGACAGCTGAAGGATGGATGATTATGCCCATTGTACAGATGGGAACACTGAGCCAAGCGAGAAGTAATGGGTCCAGGTCGTCCGGGGGGTCTGTAGCAAAGGTAGGAACTGAACTCCGCTCTCCTCCACGGCAGTCCAATGCCTTAACCGCTAGCCACCTCCCTCACCGCAGATGGACGCACCGAATCCTTCGCGCCCCAGCTGCAATCCATTACAGCCGCTTTCCCGGCCACAGCAATAAACGCGGTGCAAGCGCATTGTGAATGTAAATAAGCTTATTAATGAGTTGATGACGCTGGGTGGAGATTTACCCTAGCGGTGCGGACCTGGCCACGTGCACGGCGGCAGCTGTAGGAACCAATAAAACTAATCCAGTGCAAGCCGAGGGTTTCGGGGTGAACAGTCGCTCGGGAGGCCAGGGGCTTGTTCAGGCCGAGGGGCTTAGTCTTGTAAATGTAACGCAAACAGAGAGCTGCCAAGCTGTGCTGTGGGGCCTCATCTCCTGGAAAACGCCTGCGCACACGGACGGAGACACACGCGCCCGCACGGACGGAGACACACACACACGGGGCAGAGACAGGCACATGCACCAACGGAGACACCCGCACCGACGGAGACACGCGCGCCCGCACGGATGGAGACACGGGCCCGCACGGACGGACAGAGACACGGGCCCGCACGGACGGACAGAGACACACATGGACACACGGAAGGACACACACGGACAGAGACATTCACACACATGAATGGATGGATGGACAGACATGCACGCACACGGATGGAAACATGCTCACGCACAAACACGGACACATGGATGGAGACACACACATGGACGTACACAGATAGAGAGATGCTCACACACAGACACATACACAGACGCACACACACGTATGGAGACACACACAGACGGAGAGACGCTCACACACACACGGAAACGTACGGAGACGCACACACGGACACACACAGACGGAGAGTCGCTCACACACACACGGACACACAGACGGAGAGTCGCTCACACACACACGGACACGTACGGAGACATACATGTACAAAGACACACACACGGACACAGAGACATACACGTACAGAGACAAACACACCGACACACACAGAGACACACACACGGACGCACACAGACGGAGAGTCGCTCACACACAGAGAGACATGTATGGAGACGCACATATGGACACACACACACACACGGATGCACACACAGACACACACACACGGATGCACACACAGACACACACACACAGAGACATACACATACGGAGACGCACACATGGACACACACACACACTGATGCACACACAGACACACACACACACGGACACAGAGACATACACGTACGGAGACGCACACACGGACACACACAGACACGGATGCACACACGCACGGACACACACAGACACGGATGCACACACGCACGGACACACACAGACGGAGAGTCGCTCACGCACACACATGGGTGGACGAGACACTCCCACACGCTCACAAAAGGAGGCAGATCCACAACGGGTGTAAATGGTCAATGGAGCGACGCCAGCGGAGGCTCTGCCCCAGGCTTTCCTGCCCAAGCTGGCAGCAGCTGCTCTCAGGGCCAAGGGGGCGGCTGTAGCTACGCCCAGAGCAGGGCTGGAGCATGAGCCATCGGGCTGGCACGCCAGCCTCCAGCCTCGCTAGGTCTCTCGGGAAAGACAAAGGTGCCTCAGGTGGCAGGGAAGGCGGCAGATCTGCCTGGGGACAGAAACTATTCTAAGGATAAAAAGTCCAGGCTGGGGAATCCAACAGCAAGGGAAGCCGGAGCCGGCAAGACGGGCTCCGCCACAGCGGCGCGGCGCCGCCCTCGGGCCGGATCCCCTGGAGGCTGCAGGATGGCAAAGCGACGGAGGACGGGGTCTGTCCCTGGCCACGCCCACCGGAAGGACAGGCACGCGGCAGCCGCCCCCAACGGCTCTCCCTGATCCCCGCACGGTGGAAACCGGGATGCACCCCTCCCCCACGCTCTACGGCCCCGGGACATGGGGCCCCCTCGTTCTGGAGCGCCCCCCCCAGGCCACCCGCATCCTTCGCCAGCACCTCCCACGTTCTAGAGCCTGTCTCCTCCCCCTGCGCCCCCACGTTCCAGAGGCCCATGATGCAGCCACCCCGCTCTAGAACCAACCCCTGGGGCCGGCACTCGGGACATGGCCCCATGGGGGTTCCAGAGCCCTGGGCAGAAAATTCCCAGCCAATCCCTGAACAACTGCCCTTCCCCCACACCAAGCTTCCCCCTGGAATCCTTACCCGGAGATAAGGACGAGGATGAGGAGGGGGGAGCAGGGGAGAGAGAGAGGATGAGGATGGAGGAGGAGGGGAGAGACGGAGGAAGGGGATGAGGAGGAAGAAGAGGAGAGAGATGGAGGAAGGGGAGGAAGGGGAGAGACGGAGGCGGCGGCGAGGGAGGGCCCAGGGGACTCACTCTCCACGATGGTCTTGCGCCCGGTGCCGTCGTCGCTGATCTGCTGGATGTTGCCGAAGTGGATGTCGCTGTAGAAGATGCGGTTGCTGCCGGCGGCGCCGGCGCGGTAGTCGAAGGCCAGGGCGATGACGTTCTTCATGTGCTCGGCGTCCTCGAAGGGCTTGACGGGCGCGTTGAGGTTGCTCTCGTCCGACAGGTGGATGCTCTTGAGGATGGTGCGCTCGGAGTAGAGCAGGTAGCCGTCGTAGTCCCGGCAGCTCACCCCGTCCTCGGCGAGCATGCCGTGGGCACAGGCGCACGTCCGCTGCCCGTTGCCACGGAACAGGCACAGCTGCTGGCAGCTGCCGTTGTTCTGGGCACAGACGTTGGTGCCTGCGGGGAGAATATGGATCAAACCCCGCACAGAAGGGGTGGGGGGCTTGGGTGGCAGACTGGAGGGGGCGTGTGGGCCCTAAGGTCTGGGGGGACCCCAGGCCCCACATTTCAAGGACCGTACGGGCACTCCCGGGTCACGTGTTTTAACGTCTCCCCCACGGTCCCAGAGAAGGGAGGGGGAAAACCCGATTCAAGCCGAAGGGAAGGGCCGTGGGGGCAGGCTGCTGTGGGGTGGAAAGCGAGCGGGAGCCCTCGGAACACGCTCTGGGCCTCAGTCGACGCTCCAAAGTCAGGGCGGCAGCGACGTGAAACCAGCCCAGTGGAGACACCAGGCTGCTCGGCCCCAGCACGGGGCAGGCTGGACACAGCAGCCCCCGCGGGGACGCACCCCTTTGCCTGGCTTGGTTGAACACTTTGATGTCCTTCAGCTGCACCCCGATCCCCGTCCGCAGGGACACCGACTCGGTGGCGTTCTCCTTGCTGCCCCTTTTGATGGAGCCGTTGGCGTGGGTCCTGGAAGGGGAGCGAGGTCAGTGAGCTGGAGGGGTCGCAGGGCGGGACCGGCCACCATCCGCCAGCGTGCACACGCCCTGGGCCCCCACCGCCATCCTGGCTCTCATGCACCCCCCCGGGATTACACATACCCCCTGCACCCCCACGCCCTACAGCCACGCTCACACCCCTCAGGGTTACACCCCCACTCCCCCCACGCCCCCCCCGGGATTACACATACCCCCTGCACCCACGCCCTACAGCCACGCTCACCCCCCCTCAGGGTTACACCCCCACTCCCCCTACCCCCCCACCCCCTGCACCCACGCTCACCCCACACTCCCCCTGCACCCACGCCCTACAGCCACGCTCACACCCCCTCAGGGTTACACCCCCACTTCCGGGGTTACACACACACCTCACCCCCCCACTCTCTCAGGTGAGTCCTCCAGGACTCCGCACCACCATGCCCCGCGGCCACAGAGCTCCAGCACTGGCGTGGGTAGAGCGGCACCGGGCAGGCAGCCACTCCAGCCATAGCCCTGCCCAGCGCCGTGGCTCCATGGCTGCGGGTGGGTCAGGGGCATACTCTGGACAGCAGTCTCTATGGTTCAGAGTGCTGGAGGACCCCCAGGGGACCACAGGCGTGATCGCGAGCATGCCGGGAATTACAGCCTTTTATGCAAATGAGATGCAAATGTAAAGCAGGTGCATTGCCTCATTTGCATAACACCTCCAGATCCCGCCCCCCAGGGGCCGTACCGGTCGCTCCAGTAGATGTAACCCTCGAAGACCGACACCGAGAACATGTCCATGTTGTTGCTGGCCAGGACGACCTGCCGGTTCTCGCCCGTCTCCAGGTCGATGCGTTCGATCTTGTCCATGCGAGCGTCGCACCAGTACAGCTTCCCGTCCTGCAGGGGGAGGCAACCCGCCCGGGTGGGCCACGGCTCAGCGGGGCGGAGGGGGACGGGGGGGGAGCCTGCACGTCGCCCTGGGGGCTCAGCGCGTGGAAGGGCAGAGCCCGAGCCAACGTTATTTACGTCTTATCGTCACCCCGGGGGCCCAGGTCCCCGCCCCACAGACAGACCAGACATGGGCCCAGGAAACGAGCCGCTCAGCAGTGCCCCAGCTGCGTCTGGCTTCGCACTCAGAGCTCCGCAGCCCTCCAGGCCCTCCCACTGCAGGGTGACGGCTGCATTTTGGGTGGTCCCGACGCACTGATAACTGGGTGTCCTGCCCCTCCTGGGATGGGCCATTGTAGCTCAGATCCACCTGGCCCGACAGCTGCTCCCGTACACCCGCCTGCATCCGTTACCAGCGCCGCAACGCACGGCGGCCGCCGTACCTGGTAGTCGACCGAGATCCCGTTGGGCCAGCTGATGCTCACGTTGACCAGGACCATCCGTTCTGTCCCATCCAGGCGGGAGCGTTCGATGCGGGGGTACTGGCCCCACTCCGTCCAGAACAGGTACCTGTGGGGGCACCGGGCACGGCTCGCCAGTGACCCCGCTGTGCACATGCCCCCCGCCCTTGGATCGCCCCCCTCCCCTGACCCCTGGCGCTCTCACAACCTCTGGGGTCCCGGGTGCCTGGAGGAGAAGCGGCTTGCTGCAGCCGAGGGGTGGGCCGGGGTGTCTGGCAGTCCAGGGGCTCACCCCACGCCTGACAGGGCAGGTCTCTGAAAGCAGCCGGTGGTTTTGGGAGCCCAGTCTGAGATGCCTCAGGCTGGACTGTCCGAGGTGCTGCCAGTCGGGGGGAGCTACGGGTGCTCAGCACCTCAGAAAACAAGGCCCAGAGAGTATCACAGAAGCAGCAGCCGCTTTGGGCCTGATCCTCAGGGTGGGGCAAGGTTCTGCATGAAGTCAGGGCCAGAGCTGGGGAGAGAACCCAGGAGTCCTGGCTCCTAGTCACCCCCACCCCGGTCTAACCCACCAGCCCCCCGTCCCCTCCCAGACCTGGGCACAGAACCCAGGAGTCCTGGCTCCTAGTCACCCCCACCCCGGTCTAACCCACCAGACCCCCGTCCCCTCCCAGACCTGGGCACAGAAACCAGCCCCCCTGCTTTAATTCACTAGACCCCACTTCTCCCCCAGCACTGGGGAGAGAACCCAGGAGTCCTGACCACACTAGAGCCAATGCTGGGGAGTCCTGTAATTAAAGGACCCCCCAGCAGCCAAGCACAGAACCCAGGAGCCTGACTCCTAATTTACTAAACCCCACTCCTGCCCCCGAGCTGAGAACTGAACCCGGGAGTCCTGGCTCCCAGCCCGACCCCGGTGGCTGAGGCCTGGAGAGGTTTCACCTAGTCCAGTCCAGGGCAGCCGGCCCCCCGCGGGCGCCTCACCCTTTCTCCGGGTGCACCGTGATGGCCCGAGGCTTGTCCAGCCCCTGCGAGATGACGACGTAGCGGAACGACCCGTTCAGCCTGGCCACCTCGATGACGTCGAAGCCTTGGTCCGTCCAGTAGATGTTTCCTGGGGCGGGCGACAGTGACGCCCTGTGAGCCAGGCCCCGCTCCCGGCTGTGCCGGCACGTGGCTCCCCTCCCCGCAGGGCCGGAGCCCAGGGGACGTAGGGACGCGCCTCACCTGCTATCCAGTCGACCGCGATGCCTTCCACGCGCCCAATCCCGTTGGTGACCACGTCCTCCCGCCACGTCTGGTCGCGCTTGGCCCGGCTGATGGTGCTGAGCCCCATATCCACCCAGTAGATGGTGTCGTTCTCTAGGGGGCAGAGCGGGCGGGGGGTCAGGCAGGCAGCGAGAGGGGCACGTTCTGCACAAATCTCACCAGCTGGGGGCGCTCACGCAAGGGGGACGACATGCCAGAAATAGGATCCTGGGCAGGGCTGCAGATACGGGGGGCGCTCAGGGGCTACGGGGATTGGGGACAAGGCTCCGGACACCGTAGGGTGCAGGGCTCTGGCTAAGGCCTCGTTAAACCTCACGCCGACCGGCCGCTGTCCCAGAGCTGAAGAGGGTGGGGGCGAGGGCCGCCCAGCGACACCGCTCCGCATCTCCAGCGCCTCCCAGCCTTCCGGAGCCGCCCTGCCCACCCTGGCGTCACCATCCCCATCATGCCACGGGGGAAACTGAGGCACAGAGTGGCAAAGGGACTCCCTGGTTGGGTCAGCAGCTGAGCCGGGCACAGAACCCAGGAGTCCTGGCTCTCGGCACTGCCTGGCAGCAGGGAGGGACGTTGTCTCCCCTCCAGTCTCCAGCAGGGCATTAGTCCTGCTCCGGTCGGGCCCGAAGCCTGGTCTATGAGACCGTGTCCCTGGTGCCCGAAGAGCGGCGCACGGCGGCTCTCACCCGCGTGGAAATCGATCCCCACGGCCAGCGAGGTCCCGGACACGGGCACCAGGGCGTCCGACTTGTCGTTGGGATCCAGGGGGATGCCGCGGATCCCCTCGTGCACCGAGTACAGCAGGAAGGAGCCCACGCCTGCGAAGGGAAGGGGACAGTCAGGCCCCGCGGGGTCTCTGCCAGCGCGGGGGAGCCAGGGAGCCGCTGGGCTGTGGGGAAAGGGCAGCGGCTTCCCGAGGGCTGAGCAGAGCCATGGAGAAGGGACTCCTGGGCGGCCCAGCCCGTGTCCCAGCAGCACCGAGGCTGGTCTGTGCCGGGACCGGGGGCGGGGGGGGTTGTACTGGGTCAGATGCAGCATGAGGCATAACCACACGTGCCTCCCCCAGTGCCCCCCCCACGCCCACCTCCCGGCGCGCTGGTTACAGTGACGCATGGGAGCCGTGGGCGAGAGCGAAGGCAGCTGTCACGGGTTCAGCTCCGCAGGCGGGAGGAGGGGGAGCAGGAGATGTGGGGCACAGTGGGCTGCGTTGCCAGGACACCCCCCAGCGGTGCAGATGGTGCTTGTGGGGCTGAGCTGACAGGCCCGAGCGGCTGCAATGGAGCACGTCTACACTGAGAACCCGCTCCGGGGGGGGGGCGCAGTTCCATGCAGGTGGGAAGGACCCCCCCATCGCCCCCATTATTACAGCCGTACCCGCGGGGAAGGGGGTCGGACCCTGGGCTCTCAGCAGCCCCCACAGGCAAGCGATTGAGCTCAGAGCCTGACCCACTGCCCTTGGGCTGGGGATCCGGCTAAGCCGAGCTATCTCCTCCCCGGCTCCGGGCTGGGCCCCGTCGCTGCGATCAAATCCCCCTCCTCACCGTGCTCTCTGACACTCCCCATCACCAGCACCCGGCCACCCCCTGCCAGCACCCGGCCACCCCCTGCCAGCACCACCCAGCTGCTTCTTGTGTAACCGAGCGCGTCCCCAGCGGCTGCAGGCTGAATTCGCCCGTCCTGCGCCGGTCCCCTCAAAGGGGGGCGTGGAGTGACACTGGAGAGCCCTGGCCGTGGGGAGCTGCTGCAAGGAGTGATCAGGACCTGGGCCCGAACCCCCTGGGCAGAGCTCCCAAGGCTGAGATGCCTTGGCGGGGGGGGCTCTGTCCCTTGCTGCCATTTGCCGGGAGAACCAAGGGGAGAAGCCAGCAGGGAGCGAGGCCTGGGGAAGGGAAACCGGCGGCCCTGAGGCCAGGGAGGGATGAGCCCAGGCGCCTCCGTCTCCTCCTGGCGTCTCTTGCTCCCCGGGGGCTGCTCCAGCCTTTGCTGACGGCGAGACGCGCCGGTCCCCCGTGCCAGGCCTCGAGCGGGCGTCCTGCCCCACTCCACGGAGCCGGACAGGGAAGGAGGCCCCTGCCACCGGGCAAACGGCACCATCTCTCCTCCGCCCCCCTGGCCATCAGACTGGGCCGGCGACCGCCTGCGCGCAGGCCGCCCCGTGAGGAAGCCGGGTGGCAACGCCCCGCGCCCGAGCGGAGGGCAGCCGCGCGGCGCACAGCAGGACAGCCCTGTGCCAGGGCGTGGGGGGCACGGGGAGGCGGACTCACCTTCGCAGGACTGCTGCCCGCTCTTGAGGCTGTAGCCGGCTGTGCACATGCAGGAGCGGGTGGTGGGCGAGGTGGGCAGGCAGAGCTGCGAGCAGTCGCCATTGTTCACGCTGCAGGGGTTGGTGCCTGGGCGAGAGAAGGGAGCGAGTCAGGGGCCTGGCCAAGGCAGATCCTGATCTGACCCACAAGTGCTTTCAGACACCCCCTCCCGTCCTGGGACCTGCTCGCTGGGCCACACGCAGCCAGCTGGACGCCAGAGCCATCGCCCGCCCGCCTGCCAGCCAGAGCGGCACCCGCCTGCACCAGCATCGGCACGACGGGGGACGGGGCTTTCAGCCGGGGCACTGGATGGACACAGCAACCCCCAGATCCCAGCCCCAGCGGGTGCCGGGCGCTTCCAGCCAGCAGCGGGGCCCAGGGACCCCTGGCAGTGCCAGGCCCCACACATCAATCCCCAACCAGAGAGTGGAGCCGGCTGCAGCGTCGCCCCCACAACCCCCCGCGGCAAGAAATCCTGAGCCAGGCACCCAAATCGCCAGAGCTCTCCAAATAACTCAGGTCGGGTGCCTGGGCCTGCCGGCTCCTGTGGTCGGGTCACATCTTCACCCGTAGAGCCCTCCCCGGGGTTGGGGGGCCGCTCCTCCCTCCCCGGGGGGCGGCTCCTCCCCCCTCCCGGCCCCCTCCCCGGGGGGGGCGGCTCCTCCCCTCCTGCCCCTCCCGGGGCGGCCTCCCCCTCCCTGCCTCCCGGGCCGCTCCTCCCCTCCTGCCCCCTCCCGGGGCGGCTCCCTCCCCTCCTGCCCCTCCCGGGGCGGCTCCTCCCCCGTCCCGGCTCTCTCACCGTGCTGGACGCTCTCGTCATAGACCTTCATGTGCATGACCAGCGTGGTGCTGTTGCGCAGGACGACGGCCCCCGTCCCGTCCTTCTTGTTGCAGGTGCCCATCTTCTCCGAGGCCTGGTCCGTCCACCACAGCTTGTCGCCTGCCAGGGGAGGGGCCCGGGCACTCAGCACCGCGCCCGCTGCCCACCGCCCGCAGCCCACCCCGGGGCCCGGCAGCAGCGCCAGCCTCCAGCGGGCAGCCGGGCTCCACCCGCAGCCTGCAACCATCTGGGGGCGGGGGGCTCGGGCTGCTTCCCAACGGGGAAATGTCCCCCGGCCCCCACCCCAATATCCCCCCCGCTCCACCCCTGCCTGCAACCATCTGGGGCGGGGCTCCGCTGCTTCCCAACGGGAAATGTCCCCGGCCCCCACCCCAATATCCCCCGCTCCACCCCTGCCTGCAACCATCTGGGGCCGGGGGGCTCGGGCTGCTTCCCAACGGGGAAATGTCCCCCAGCCCCCACCCCCACAATATCCCCCCCGGCTCCACCCGCAGCCTGCAACCATCTGGGGGTGGGGGGCTCGGGCTGCTTCCCAACGGGGAAATGTCCCCCGGCCCCCCCCCCAATATCCCCCACGCTCCACCCGCAGCCTGCAACCATCTGGGGCCGGGGGGCTCCGGCTGCTTCCCAACGGGGAAATGTCCCCCGGCCCCCCCCCCCAAATCCCCCGGGCGCCCCCCCCCGCCTGCAACCATCTGGGGCCGGGGGGCTCCGGCTGCTTCCCAACGGGGAAATGTCCCCCGGCCCCCACCCCAAAAAACCCCAGGCGCCACCCCCAGCCTGCAACCATCTGGGGCCGGGGGGCTCCGGCTGCTTCCCAACGGGGAAATGTCCCCCGGCCCCCACCCCAATATCCCCCCCGCTCCACCCCCTGCCTGCAACCATCTGGGGCCGGGGGGCTCCGGCTGCTTCCCAACGGGGAAATGTCCCCCGGCCCCCACCCCAATATCCCCCTGGCTCCACCCGCAGCCTGCAACCATCTGGGGCCGGGGGGCTCCGGCTGCTTCCCAACGGGGAAATGTCCCCCGGCCCCCATCCCCTCCATATCCCTCGGTTCCCCCCCTTCTCCACCTCCTCAGCTCCACCCCCGCCCCCTCCGGGCACAGGGAGCGCGTGGCCGGCTGCTGGGGGCCCCCTCCCCCGGCTCTCACCCATGATGGCCAGCGCGGTGGCCTTGCTGAGCTGGCTCTTCATGGCTTCCAGGACCTCCAGGCCGCTGCCGTCCAGGTTGCACCGGTTGATGGTGCCGGCGCCGGAGCTGATCCAGTAGAGCTTGTTCTCCGGGTAATCGATGGCCAGGCCTGGGGAGGTGGGGGGGATTCGCCGTTAGCCCCCCCGTGGGCAGAGAGCGGCAGCACCGGGGGGATCCCGGCACAGCATGGCCGCCGGTCCCGGCACGAGGGGCCCGTACGAGGCTCAGTGGCCCCGGAAGGGCTGGCAGGAAATGGGACGGGGTGACCCTGGCCCTGAGCCCTCCCCAGCTGCCACCCCCCAGGCGGGAAGGGGGTGACCCCGTTCGGGGGGGTGGGGTCCGTACCGACAGGCCCTCTCTGGTTGGTAAAGAGGAAGCTGCGGTTGCTGCCGTCCATGTTGGCGATGCTGATGTTGTCCCCGTCCGTCCAGTAGAGCTTCCTGCACCAGACAGACAGACATGGGGGGTGGTTGGGATCAGAGCTCAAATCAACTCCCCCCACGTGCAGCCATGACCCACAGCCCCTGCTGGCCCAGCCCTGGGCTCCTCCTGGCTCTGCCGGTGCCCCTCACTCCCGACCCACAGCCCCCTGCCAGCCCAGCCCTGGGCTCCCCACCCCCAGCTCTGCCGGTGCCCCTCACTCCCGACCCACAGCCCCTGCCAGCCCAGCCCTAGGCTCCCCCTGGCTCTGCCGGTGCCCCTCACTCCCGACCCACAGCCCCTGCCAGCCCAGCCCTAGGCTCCCCCTGGCTCTGCCGGTGCCCCTCACTCCCGACCCACAGCCCCTGCCAGCCCAGCTCTTGTCCCCACGGAGAGGCTCAGGTCAGCCCTTCTGTTCTCTTCCTGATACAGCTGAGGGTCCCCTCCATTTACTCCCCCTGGGACCCACAACCCCAGAAAGCCAGGACCCAGCCACACACACGACCCCCCTGCGCCCCCTTCCCACGGTGCGTTCCTGCCCCCCAGTGGCTCACCCCTGGAGCGGGTGAACCACCAGGCAGTGGGGCTTTTCCAGCCCCTGGATCACCGCGTTCTTGAAGGAGCCGTCCAGCCGGGCCACGTTGATCTGCTTGCGGTTGGCGTCGTAGCTGGTCCAGAAGAGGTTTCTGGAAACCCAATCCACAGAGAGGCCGTGAGCGTTGGGCAGGTCTGCAAGGCAAGGGGCACGGGAGAGTCGTTAGGGGGGCGCAGGGGGGAGGGGAGGGGAGGGGCCGGTGAAAGGGGGGGCGGCACCCCCTGCCCTCCAGCTCGGAGCGATGGGGGCTGCCCCGGCCTGGGACCCCGCCCACCTGCGGACACGACGGTCTCCACGCCGGTGCCGTTGATGAAGGCCCGTTTGATGGTCTGGGTGCGGACGTCGGACCAGTAGATGCGCTGCTCCGGGGCGTCGTAGTCCACGGCCGTGACGTTGTCGATGTCGGGCACGGTGAAGGAGATGATGTAGTTGTAGTAGGGGTTGTCGATGTCCACGCCCCGGATCTCCATCTGCCGCGCGTACAGCAGGAACTTCTTCAGCTCTGGGGCGCGAGAGACGGCGTGAGGGGCGGCGGGGGGACCGCGGCTGCCCACCGGAGACCCGCCCCCCTGCCCTGCCCACAACCCGCCCCCTGCCCTGCCCACAACCCGCCCCCCTGCCCACCGGAGACCCGCCCCCCCTGCCCTGCCCTGCCCACAACCCGCCCCCCTGCCCACCGGAGACCAGCCCCCCCTGCCCTGCCCACAACCCGCCCCCCTGCCCACCGGAGACCCGCCCCCTGCCCTGCCCACAACCCGCCCCCCTGCCCACCGGAGCCCCGCGCCCCCGGCCCTGCCCACAACCCGCCCCCGGCCCACCGGAGACCCGCGCCCCCTGCCCTGCCCTGCCCATCGGAGACCCACGCCCCCTGCCCACAACCCGCCCACAACCCGCCCCTGCCCACCGGAGACCCGCCCCTGCCCTGCCCACAACCCGCCCCTGCCCACCGGAGACCCGCCCCTGCCCTGCCCACAACCCGCCCCTGCCCACCGGAGACCCGCGCCCCTGCCCTGCCCACAACCCGCCCCTGCCCACCGGAGACCCGTCCCCCTGCCCTGCCCACAACCCGCCCCTGCCCACCGGAGACCCACCCCTGCCCCGCCCACAACCCGCCCCTGCCCACCGGAGACCCGCCCCTGCCCTGCCCACAACCCGCCCCTGCCCACCGGAGACCCGCGCCTGCCCTGCCCTGCCCACCGGAGACCCGCCCCTGCCCCGCCCACAACCCGCCCCTGCCCTGCCCTGCCCACAACCCGCCCCTGCCCACCGGAGACCTGCCCCCGCCCTGCCCACAACCTGCCCCCTGCCCACCGGAGACCCGCCCCTTGCCCTGCCCACAACCCGCCCCTGCCCACCGGAGACCCGCCCCTGCCCTGCCCTGCCCACAACCCGCCCCTGCCCTGCCCTGCCCACAACCCGCCCCTGCCCACTGGAGACCCGCCCCTGCCCTGCCCTGCCCACAACCCGCCCCCTGCCCACCGGAGACCCGCCCCTGCCCTGCCCACAACCCGCCCCTGCCCACCGGAGAGCCGCGCCCCCTGCCCTGCCCCTGGCCCAGCCTGTGCTCTGCTCCCCCAGCCACGCCCCGGGCCCAGCCAGCGCCCTGCTGCCTGTCTCCCACGCCTCCTGCCCCGCCCCTGGCCCCACCTACACCCCACTGTCCCTACCCCACTCCCCCTGCCCGGCCCCCAGCACCACCTACACCCTGCTCCTCCACCCCACCTGCCCCACCCGCGGCCCACGCCCAGTCCTGCTCCCCCACCACCAATCTCCCCCCACCCTGACTCCCCTCACAACCACTCCCCACCTGCTCCTCCTGCCTGCCCACAACCTCATCGACTCCCCCGGCCCCTCCCTGCCCCGCTCCCCCCACCGCTGTCCCCCCCCCCAGGGATTTCCTTCCCTCCCTCCCCCCACCATTCCTGGAGGCACATCCCTTCACCAAAAGCTTGTCTGGAACTGCCAAGACAGTGAGGTCCACGGCTTAGAGCAGGGGGGCTGGGAGCCAGGACTCCTGGGTTCTATCCCCACCTCTGGGAGGGGAGTGGGGTGTGGTGGGTTGGAGAAGGGGGGCTGGGAGCCAGGACTCCTGGGTTCTATCCCCACCTCTGGGAGGGGAGTGGGGTGTGGTGGGTTGGAGAAGGGGGGCTGGGAGCCAGGACTCCTGGGTTCTATCCCCACCTCTGGGAGGGGAGTGGGGTGTGGTGGGTTGGAGAAGGGGGGCTGGGAGCCAGGACTCCTGGGTTCTATCCCTGATCCTACTGAGCGACCTTAGGCAAGGCTGTTTCCTGCTCTGTATACGGGGTCGCAGAGGGCCCCATGGGGGCGGGAGGGGGGGGTTGTCAAGCTCTCCCGTCCGCTCCAAGGGGCCCCCACCTACCGTAGCATGTGGTGTTATCCTTGTCCAGCTTCATGAGGTGGGGGCAGGCGCAGGAGGAGGTCTGGTTGTAGTTGATCAAGCAGAGGTGGGAGCAGGGCCCTTTGCCGCCGTTGGCCTCGCAGGGGTTGGGAGCTGGGCCGAGGGGGAGAGCGGAGGGAGGTCAGTGATGACCCCCTGCCAGGACAGGCCTGTTCCCTGCCCCCCCAGGGCGAGACAGGGATGCTGACGCCGGCTGGGATACCAGCCCGTCTGCGCAGAGCCTGGAGGGGCAGCTCCCTCTCCTGACCCCTTTGGAGTCGGTGCCGGGGGCTCACGACGCAGAGTCCAGTGACTCCGGCTCCCTAAACCCACCAGGCCCCATTCTCCAGGGTCGCTCATGTCAACACAGCGGCAGCCAGTGCCCGTCGGGGGGCGCTCTCTGCACCGGCGGCATGATGGGGCCAGGGCAGCAGAGAACCAGGCCCAGCAAAAGAGACGGGGTGTCGTGGGGGGCTTTGATACACGATTCTGCCGGCCACAGCGCACAAAGGGGGGCCAAGGGCAGCTCCATTTGGAATGCAGCTGCATCCCCCTGGATGCAAGCCACGGGACCCCAGCTCCCAGCACGCAACGTCCCCCTGGATGCAAGCCACGGGACCCCAGCTCCCAGCATGCAACGTCCCCCTGGATGCAAGCCACGGGACCCCAGCTCCCAGCATGCAACGTCCCCCTGGATGCAAGCCACGGGACCACAGATCCCAGCATGCAACGTCCCCCTGCACGCAAGCCACGGGACCCCAGCTCCCAGCATGCAACGTCCCCCTAGATGCAAGACATGAGACTACAGCTCCCAGCATGCAATGCTCAATGCTGTTCCCCTGGATGGAAGCCATGGAACCACAGCTCCCAGCATACAATGCTTCCCCCAGATTCATGCTACAGGACTACAGCTCCCATTATGCAATGCTTCCCCTGGATACAAGCCATGGGACCACAGCTCCCAGCATGCAATGTCCCCCTGGATGCAAGCCATGGAACTACAGCTCCCAGCATGCAATGTCCCCCTGGATGCAAGCCATGGAACTACAGCTCCCAGCATGCAATGCTTCCTGCAAATTCCTGCTACAGGACTAGACCTCCCTGGATGCATGCTACAGGACTACAGCTCCCAGCATGCAATGCTCCCCTGGATGCAAGCGACACACAGTTTTGCGCCCCCCCCCCCAAAGCACGTGACCCCCGGGGGTCTCCCCGGCCGCGCCCCCCCCACGGCGTTGGCGTCTCACCCAGTGGCTGGCGGGACGGGTGATAGACCTGCAGGTCGAAGGGCTGCGTGTTGGTTCTCTGCACCACGGTGACGTTGTGGCCCGTCCACTTGTTGGCCTTGGCCAGGGTGTTGGTGCGCCAGTCGGTCCAGTAGACCTCGCCGCCGTACAGGGTGACGGCGAAGGGGTGGGACAGGTACTCGTGGCCCCGCAGCACCTCCATGTGCCCCGAGCCGTCGTACAGCGCCGAGTAGATGGCGTCCGACCTGCGCCGTCAGGGGGCAAGGGCACGGCGTGAGGCTGGAGCCGGGGCTGGGCGGAGCGAGGGGCTGGCAGATTGTGGGGTACAGCCCAGCGCCCCATGTCCCCTTCCCCTGGGATCCTCCTCCCCATGCCCCCTCCCTCCGGGATGCCTCTGCCCCCCCAGGATCCCCTTCCTGGGCCCCCCGGGCCCTCTCCCCCCAGGATCCCCCTCCCCGGGCCCCCTTCCCCTGGTATCCCCCTCCTGGCCCC
Organism: Mauremys reevesii; assembly: GCF_016161935.1. Classification (NCBI taxonomy): domain Eukaryota; kingdom Metazoa; phylum Chordata; order Testudines; family Geoemydidae; genus Mauremys; species Mauremys reevesii. The sequence goes on along the minus strand of NC_052647.1, from coordinate 16,763,860 downwards.
CCCGCGCCCCCTCCCCGGGTTACCTGGCGTCGATCCAGAGGATGCGTTTCTCCAGGTAGTCGACGGTCAGGCCGTTGGGCCACCCCCCCGAGCCCGTCTCCTTGTGGATGGTGCGCCGGCCCTGGCCGCTCATGGAAGCCGCCTCGATGCGGGGCAGGCTGGCGTCCCAGTCCGTCCAGAACAGGATGCTGGGGGGGGAGGAGGAGTCAGAGGGCCTGTCGCTGGGGAGGGGGGCAGAGGGGAAGGGGGTGCATGGCTCCAGGGAGGGAGCCAATCACCCCTGTATCTGGGCCAGAGGGGGGCAGGGTGAGCCCCTGGTTCTCAGGGCAGTCGCTAACCACGGCCCCAGCACCTTCGGGTGAGTCATCTCCGTATTGCCATGGCAACGCCCCCCCACCCCCAGGAGTCCCCCCATTAGCGCCCGGCTCTGACTGGGGCTCCGGCCCCTGCTGGGCGGGGAAGGCCCAGCCCAGCTCCAGGGCCGGGCCCAGGGGCGGCCCGCCTGCCCCCTCGCGGTCCCCCCACCCACCCGTAGCGTGGGTCCAGGGCGATGGCGCGCGGGTGCTCGATGTCCCCGGCCAGCAGCGTGGTGCGCATGGCGCCGTCCAGCTTGGCCACCTCGATCTGGTCCAGGTTGCTCTCCACCCAGTAGATGTTGCCGGCGATCCAGTCGACGGCCAGGCCCTCGGGCGTGGCCAGCCCGTACTGGATCACCACCTCGAAGCTGGTGAGAGCTGCAGGACAGGGCAGGGAGCGCGGCACCGTCAGGGCTACGGCCTAGCCCCCCGTCTCCCTCCCCCCGCTGTCCGCCAGGAGCCCAGAGGGGGCTCAGCTCCCCCCACCGACAGCCGCCAAAAGCAACGTGAATCCTCTTCTGCCAAATCCCGTCCTACCCGCAGCCCCTGCCACCCCACCCGCAGCTCTGCCAGTGCCCGTCAGTCCCCACCCGCAGCCCCGGATATCCTGGCCCTGGGCTCCCCCCCAGCTCTGCAGTGCCCCTCAGTCCTGACCCACAGCCCTGAAGGACCCCGTGTAGGGTGACCAGATGAGATGAAGAAAATATCGGGAGTATCTCAAGCCCTGGGGAAAACCCGGCCCCTCGTCCTAAGGCCAAAGCAAGGAGCTGAGCTGGGGGCCTTCTGCCCCCATGAGCTGAGTCACTGGAGATCCCCCCGTCCCTGGGGCCCTGCACCCCGAGCCCCGGGTTTCTCTCCCATGGAATTTGAGGCTCCCGAAGGCGCTAATCGGGTTAGGATGAGCTTTCAGCAAGCTCAGCTGCGGGGTTGTAATTACCATTAGAGAATTGCTGGGAATGCTAATTAACTCCCACATAACGATCAGCAGTTAAAGGCAGAAAGGTATCATTATCTGGGGCTGTACGCTCTAGCCACGGCACGGCCCCCCGGGGCTGGGGGAGGGTAAGGACTAGCTCCAAGGGACTATTTCCCTCTGCAACTTCCTCTCTGTTCACAGCAGCTCCCTGCCCTGCAGGTGAAGATTCCTGCTCCCAGCTCCCGCTACTTTGTCTTCTCTTGGCTCCCGGAGGCTCATGCCACCCGAGGGCCCTGAGGGTTGGGTTCCCCTCACAGCAATCTGGTGGGCGGCTGGAAGGGGGGGACACGGTGACAGAATGGTGGCAGCGGTGGGATACTGGCTCCAGATTCAGGGCCAAGGTGGCCGCTTTGGACCCGGAGCTGGAGAGTTCGAATTCCGGGTGTCCCCGCCCTACCCCAGATGCGTCTGTGCCCCACAGCACGTGGCTCTGTGAGGTGGCCACAGGGTTTTGCGCGGCTGCGTCTGTTCCCACCACTCACCCCCGTTCTCCAGCAGCTTCCCCCGGTAGATCTTGTCCTCCACCACGTCCGTCCAGTAGAGGGAGCTCTGGTTGAGGTGGAAGTCGAGGGCGATGGTGTTGCGCAGGCCGGGCACCAGGACGCTGTAGTCGCCCTTCTGCAGGTCGATGCGCCGGATCTCGTGGCGGTTGGAGAAGATGATGAAGGGCTTGAAGGGGTCTGCGGGCCAAAGGGGCGTCAAGGGGAGGCTGGGACCAGCCAGGCTGCAGGCAGAGCCGCACCCTGTGCCCAGTTATAACACAGGAGCAACGGGCACCCGTCCCCCCCGGCGTCTCTGCAGTGCGCACAGCGGGATCCCCCCCCGGCGTCTCTGCAGTGCGCACAGCAGGTGCCCGTCTCCCCCGGCGTCTCTGCAGTGCACACAGCAGGACCCCCCCCCGGCATCTCTGCAGTGTGCACAGCAGGTCCCCATCTCCCCCGGCGTCTCTGCAGTGCACACAGCAGGACACCCCCCCTCCGGCGTCTCTGCAGTGCACACAGCAGGACACCCCCCCTCCGGCGTCTCTGCAGTGCACACAGCAGGACAACCCCAGCGTCTCTGCAGTGCGCACAGCAGGACACCACCCCAGCGTCACTGCAGTGCACACCGCAGGCCACCCCCCCCCCAGCGCCTCTGCAGTGCACACAGCAGGACCCCTGCCCCCCCCGCGTCTCTGCAGTGCACGCACACACACACGCGCGCTCCCTCCAGTTGGGGTGTTACTCTGGATGCGGAGGGAATCAGGATCAGCCCCCGGCCTGCCCGCCCGTGCCAATCGCCCCCTGGAATGCCAGGGGCCTGGCGGTGCTGCTCCCAGGGCTCCAGCCCCCCCCCACCCCCGGCTGCCTGCTCACCCAGGCTGCGGCAGCTCTCGCCGTCGGGCTCCAGCATCCAGCCCTCGTAGCAGGAGCACTTCACGTTGTACTTGTCCTGCTCGCACTTCTGGCTGCACTTGAGGTGCTTGGCACAGTAGCTCTGGATCTGGCAGGTCCGGTTGTCGGCGCCCAGCTCCATGCCCAGCGGGCAGGAGCAGACGATGCCCTCGCCCGGGGCCACTGTGCAGTTGTGGCTGCAGCCGCTGCTGTTCAGAGAGCACTGGTCTGCGGAGAGAGAGCGTGGCCACCGTCAGCCCTGGTGGCAGTGGCCTCTTGGCGCGTCGGGGAGAGAACCCAGGAGTCCTGGCTCCCCGCCCACTCTACCACTCGACCCCTCTCCCCTCCCTGAGTCGGGACTAGGAAGCCTGACTCCCGGTTCTCCCGCCCCCACGGCTCACCACACAGCTCGCCCTCGTCGGAGCCGTCGCCGCAGTCGTCGGTGCCGTCGCACAGCTTGTCGGGCGGCAGGCAGACGGAGGTGGTGTTGGCGCAGGTGTGGGAGGGCGGCTTGCACACCAGCGACTCGCAGTTCTCCTCGTCCGAGTTGTCCTCGCAGTCGCTGTCTCCGTCGCACACCCAGGCCTTGCTGATGCAGCGGGCTGGGGGCGGGAGGGTGGCGTGAGACAACGGGGGGGAGGCGGAGGGGTGTGCCGCCAGACAGCTGACGGGAGGCACCACCCAACAGCAGTGCCCGGTGGGTGCTCAGCACCCACACTATTTTTTTCCCATGGGTGCCCCAGCCCTGGACCCGCCTCCCCAGGGAGCTGTTGTCAGAGCAGGGGATCCATATCCCCAAATGGCAGTCACCACGGCACAGCTGTGGGGGGACGCCCTGGCTCTTACTGCGAGTGACTAAATGCATTAAATTCACGTCGATAACTGTTGATATTTACTCATTATTATTCATTTTCATTACTGCTTAATCTAGCGTCAGACACTTTTGTTCTTGACTTTCTGGCTTTTCCTCTTTTATCGGTTTCATTTTATGCTGTTTCTGATTTTAACACTTGGCTGGTAACTGCCTTCCCCACCCAGTTTTTCCCCTTCTTTCTTGTTCGTCCTTGGCCCTCGTTTCCATGCGAACAACCTGTCGCTTCCGTCTTTGGGCCCAGCTGGGACGTTTGAATGTGGTTCGCTTTGGACAGTCGCCAAGGAGGGATGGAGGGGGAAGTTTGAAAACTGGGGGAAGGAAAAGGTTCAAAGTTTGAACTGTTTTTGACAGGGAAGGGAACCAAAAATGTTTTCATTCTGAACGTTTGCGGGGAGGAAAAAGGAGAAATTGGAAACAAAAATGAATAAAAGAAAATGTTTCAACTTGGGACGGAGAGTTTAAAACCCCTACCGCCCTCTGGCCAAGCCGACCAACGAAAACCGGGAAGGCGACGAGGCCCCCCCAAAACTCTGGGGAAAAAACATTTCAGAAAATGAGACAGAAAAACAGTTTCCATCCAAATTTGTCAGAAGATGGAAAATTTCAAGGAAATCAAGGTGGGGGGAGGGGTGAAGTTAAAAATATCACGTTCAAAAACCAACCAGGTTTTTAAAGAGACGTTTCGAGCAGCTCCGTTCTCAGGGGATCCAAAGGGAGCTGGTGAAAGGCCCCTGCTCCACTCCCACGTCTGGATCTAGCGTCCCCGCTCCCCCCACCCCAGGCTGGATCAAGGCTCCCCGTGCCCGTTACCCGAGTCCTTGCAGCCGAACTTGACGTTGGGGTCGCAGACGTGGGTGACGCCCTCGCAGCTCTTCTCGTCGCTGGAGTCCATGCAGTCGGTGTCGCCGTCGCAGCGCCAGCGCATGGGGATGCACAGCCCATCCAGCCGGCACTGGAATTCGTCCGTGTGGCAGCCCCCAGGTGGGCGGGTGGCTGGGAACGGAGCCCACGCGACAGAGCGTCACCGGCCGCGCCCCATGGCGGGACCCGGCACGGGTGGTGAGGGGGCTTTGGGTGCCTGGGGGGCAGGCAGGACCTGACGCCTGGGGGTGGGGGGCAGGGAGCGGGATTGGGCACCCAGGGCAATACCCGGGGGGCAACAGGGGAGCCCGGGATCCAGTGCTTGGGGGGGTGTTGGCGGCGGGATCCAGGATCTGACACCTGGGCAGGGGGAAGACCAGGATCCAATGATGGGGGGCACCCAGGATCTGATGCCTGGGGTCCAGCCCCCCAAGGGGAGGAGGGGCTCCGGGAGCAGACACCCACGGAGATGTGGCACCCAGGGTGTGGGGTCCGGGGTAGGGAGGGATCTGACTCCGGGGGCGCCCTAAGCATGAAAGCAGCAGGGCCCCCCATGCTGCTGACACTGCCCCATTCATTCCCCCCCCCCATGCCTCCATGCGAAGCTGGTGCTCGTGGGGGGAGGCAGGCAGGACCCCAGGAGGTGGGGGCTCACCCTGGTTGGTGCAGTTGGCGTGGGTCTCGTCGCTATAGTCCCCACAGTCGTTGTCACCGTCGCAGGTCCAGTGCACGGGGATGCAGCGCCCGCTGTTGCACTTGAACTGGTTGCTGGAGCAGGAGTGGCTGCAGCCGGCCTCGTCGCTGTTGTCCCCGCAGTCGTTGTCTGGGCAGGGCAGGCGGGAGGGGAGAAGGGGAGCGTCAGCAGGCACAGAGAGCCGGGCAGCACGGCCCAGTGTCCCTGGGGGTGGGGGGGACACCCCCAGCAGAGCAGAGCTGGAATCTGCAGGGGTGCACCTGAGCCAGCTCCTTTGACAGCATGGGGAGGGGGCGAGCGAGACAGGCCCCCCGCGTCGGCCCCTTCCGCAGCGCCTCCCCCCAAGCCCCCGCCCCCCCGACATGCTCGCTAACGTCACAGCCACAAAAAGAAAACGAAGCACAGAAACTGCATAGATCACCTCATGTACCATGGGGGGCAGGGGGTGGGGCTCCGCCACCCAGCGGGGGGGGATGGGGGAAGGGGGCACGTCCGCGGACCCCTTTGCAATGAGCGTCCACGGGAAGTTTGATTGGATCCAGCCAATTCCTGAGCGCTGCCACTTTAAGGAGGGGTCGTCCGGCTCCGTCCCCGCGGGCTCTGACACCGGTTCGGAGGTTAAACCGCTCTGCCAGGAGCCTGGCACAGAGTCACCCTCACGCTGGCAAACTGTTCCCCTCCCACCTTTCGCTACTCAGACTGGGTGTCTCTCCCTCTCTGTCCGTGCACGACCGTAACACGCCTAAGTCCCTCCCCCATTTCATCGCACGCCGGCACGTCTACTGGCGCCTCTCGTGCACAGGGACGGCCCGACTCCCGCCAGGGAAGGAAGGCCCAGGTGACGCCCAGTTCCGGCGTCGACTGAACAAAGCGGGTTTACAAACTACCCAGCGCCACCGGGCAATTGCCTAGTGGATTTGGGCTAAGACAGTGGCCGGAGAAAGGAGGGTGCAGTGGTTAGGCTCACGAGAGGTGAGTTCAAATCCCCACTCCAAAGCAGGCCTCCTGTGTGACCTGGGGCCACTCACTTAGCTGCTCCCTGACTCCGTTTCCCAGCTGCCATGGGGATAAGTACATGGCCCTGCCTCGCAGGGGGGTGATCTCGGATATGAGACAGTGAGTGGCTCCGATATTACTGTACGGGCTCATCTACGCTAGAAAATTAGATCAACCCAGCTTCTTGGCTCGGGGGGGTGAAAAATCCCCACCCCTGGGAAGGCAGTTAAGCCGCCGTGTAGACAGAGCGAGGTCTCGGCCCCTCGGGGAGGTGGAGAACCTCTCCTGTCGGCGTAGGTAGTGTCTGCGCTGCAGCGGGTCAAGTGTACGCAAGGCCTCTGATTAGGTCTGATTCCCTGAGCTGAACTGATTCAATAGCGTTTAAAACCCATCTAAATTGGTGCAAAAAACCCCAACCCCTCTCCGTGCAGAAAGCCCTCAGCCGTCATCCTTCGCTGGCTTTAGTCTCTCTCTGCCTGTCACATCCATTCGGAAGGAAACTGACACCTCTCCCCTCAAATCCATTTCCAGCCGAATTCCCTCAGACCCTTTTCCTCTAATGCAAAGCGAGCAGCCGAGAAGATAACTTGGCTTCTCCCGTGTAATGAAATCTCCCTCCTCCTGCCTTTATCTTTCACCAGTTATAGATTTCAAAGGGCGGGGGAGAAACCCCTGATCAATCCTGTTCCTAGTGGTCGCGTTTTCCACGGCCGCAGCTTCTCATGCTATCGTTTACAACTGTGCAAAACGGGTGTGAAACGCCACCAGGCTGATCTGCCAGCAGCTCTCCGGAGCAGGGACTGTCTAGTTCTGTGGCTCCTGCGTGCTGTTAATAATAACTGGACACCGGCTCTCCACAGCCGTAAACGACAGCCCAAGAGGCAGGATGCTGGAGCAGATACTTTGCCTCTCTGATCCCTGCCCCAGCGTGTGGGTCAGTTGGGACGACAAGGGAACCGTGGCTTTTCTGCAGTTATGTGACCCCGCGCTCCAGAAAAGTGGCAGGCTTTGGGGGAGCGGTGGCAGGGGGGTTCTGGTACATGTTGATCTATGCACTAACCGGTAGGTTTTGGACAGTTCTTTTCGTCAGAGCCATCCCCACAATCCTTCTCTGAAACACAGAAACCAACCAAAAAACAACAGAAGACGGGCGAGTGGGCACATTGAAGACACAGAACAAAAAACACACAGCAACAGAAAACCGCCGCCGCCAGGCAGAGCCACACGGAGCTGGACAGACGGACACGGACGACAGGGGAACGTCAAACGGCCACAGGGGAGAGAGATCAGAAGCAGTGGATGGTGCCCGGTCCCCTCCCTGCAGGGGTTCTTTTGGGGGCTGGCTGGGCGATGAGAAATGCCGAGGCCCTGAGCTCCAATGCCCAGAAACTGCCCCAGCCCCCGGGCCGATGCCCGTGTTGTACGCTCAGGTAACACCCGAGGGCGGCTGAGCCGGCCCTGTGGAGGGGAGGCGGCTGGTTAATTACGGCCCTGGGAAAACAGTTTGCCACGAATCAAGGGATCCCTCTGCCTGCGTCTTCACCCAGAAACCGGCCCTGCAAAACCCCAGCAAACGCAGCCCCAGCTCCCCTGCCCGTAGCCCATGGCCTGCTCCGGGGCTGTTAGTTAAAATTAATGCTGCTGAGTCGTTATGGCGACATATATGAACCAGGGGAGCCCTGCAGCAAATCCCGTCTCCGGCCTCAGCACCCAAACCCGTCCCGCAATGCGCGGCTGCTCGGGAACTTGGCAGCTCCGGCCGGAGGCTGCGAGGCCCCGATCCCTGCATCCGCATCCAGACCCGCAGCTTCAACGGGGCGCTGCAGGAGGGTGCTCTGCCAGGCCGGGCCGGGCCTACGCTGGATTCCCCTGGGCCTCTCCCCAGCCCCGGCTAAAGCATTTCGCTGCCCCCCAACCTGTCTGCGCCTCAGAGCACGGGACAGGCTGCTTCTCCCCTACAAAAGTCTGGGGTCCGTATTACACTCCCTGACATGCACGCACCCACCCCCCTGCGTATACACCCACGCATTCACACCCTGCCACATGCATGCACCCCAGCACACAGGCCTACACACACGCTCCCACATGTATGTACACACGTGCATCACACAGCCACTTGCATGCACACCCACATGTATGCACAGCCACATGTATGCACGTGTGCACCGGACCAGCCACTTGCATGCACACGTGCATGCAAACCTACACACATGCACCCACACGTAGGCACACGCATGCAACAGCCACTTGCATGCACACATGCCTACACACATGGACCCACAGGTATGCACACACATGCACTAGACCAGCCACTTGCACGCACACCTGCATGTACACCTACACACATGTACCCACATGTATGCACACACATGCACCAGTCACTTGCACGCACACATACACCTACACACATGTACCCACACGTATGCACACATGTGCACCGCCCAGCCACTTGCACACACACCCACATGCACACCTACACACCCACATCCACACGCACGTGCACTGGACCAGCCACTTGCACACCCACCCGCACACCCACCTACACACATGCACACCTGCACTGCACACCCACGCACCCACCTGGGTCTGTACAATCCAAAAGCAAACGCGACCCCTAAAGATCAAGGCTGGCCTCATTCCCAAGCAGTTTCACCTGCCAAGGCCTCGGTCCAACCACGCTCGCGGCGGCCCTCGCCCTGCATCGCAGGGAAGATCTCTGGGGCGGGGAGGAGGACAGGGGAGGTGCCCAGGGCTCGCCGGGCAGTCAGTGGCAGCACCTGGACTGGCGCCCAGGAGGGCAGAATCCCAGCCTCGCCGCCAGCACCGTCGGAACTGACGCCCGTCCGAGCTTCGACTCTATCTGAGCCCCGCGTGGGCACCCTGAGAGGGGGTCGTGGGGTAGCCAAGGCCCGTGCTGCAGAGCACGTCCATTTCCAGCGCCAGCTAAGTCCCTATGCGTGGGGGCCCAGCGGGCGGATTCAGGTGCCCGGGAGGGGGGAGATCTGTGGCCGAAAGAGCACAAGGAATCCCCCACAGCAGCCTGTGCTCCAGCAGGGGCACCTCCTGCTTCTGATCTCCCCGTCGCCGCGTCGCGCCGCGCACGCCGGGCGTGGGGAGCTCACTCACCATTGTCGCATCTCCAGTTGATGTTTATGCAGCGCCCGTTGTTGCAGGTGAACTGGGTCAAGGGGAAGCAGGTGGGGTAAGCTGCGGGGAAGGAGGGAAGGGGCCCGTCAGTGCCGGGCCAGATCAGCCCCAGCCGCCGGGGATAATGGTGAAATAACCTGCCCAGCGTGGAGGGGCCTTTCTAGCCCCAGCAGCTACGGGGCGGCTCCCGAGGCCCCGTTACGCCCCACCGCACGTCGCCAGACCTGCTCCCACAATGCAGCTGGGTCTCTCCCTGCCCCTGCTGCAGACCCCGGGACGCCTGCGGAAACTGACGAACGAGCAACCGACAGACGGGAACCAGAGCCCTGTTAGCCCCTCCTGCCCCCCCACGCCAGCCAGTCCCCCGCCCTGGCGCCCCCTAGAGGGGAAAGGTCCCATCCCCCCACTCACCGCAGGAGGCTGACTCGTCCGAGCGATCCCCGCAGTCGTCGTCCAGGTCGCAGGTCCAGGAGATGGGGATGCAGCGGCCGCTGGCGCAGGAGAACTGGTTGGGGGGGCAGGTCCGGGCTGGGCATGGGGCAAGACAGACACAGGGCGTTTCAGTGAGCCTGGCGGCGCCCGGCTAAACGCCCGCGGGGGCAGGGGGAGGAGCTGAGGCTGCGGTGAGGGCAACTAATTACCGAGCCTGCAAACGAGGTCAGGCCTTGGCTTGCACACGGCCATGCCTGGCGCGAAGGCTGCAGCCCAGCTCGGAGGCCCAGCACCCTGCAAGGCTGCGTCCGCGGGGCGCTGGCTCTCCAGCCGCGGGCTCTGAGCTGCCCCAGGGACACAGAGGGGGGACGGACACACGGGCTCCTCACCAGAGCAGGTGGAGTTGGATTCGTCCTCGTTGTTCCCGCAGTCGTTGTCGCCGTCGCAGAGCCAGCGGTTGGGGATGCAGCGGTTGTTCTCGCACTTGAAACGGTCCGACGGGCAGGTGTGCTCGTCTGGGCGGGGGAGGGGAAGGAGACTCAGGACCCTGGGGTGCAAACCCCCTCCCGCCCCCCGCAGGCTCCATCTGAGCTCTAGGGAGCCGGGCTGCAAGCCCTCCTGGGAATTAGCCCCATTTGGGGAAACTCAGGCACAGAGAGGGGACGGGACTTGCCCAAGGTTACACAGGGAGACAGTGGCAGAAAATAGAACCCAGGAGTCCTGACATTTTAGCTGCCCCCCCGCAGCCACTAGACCCCACTCCCCTCCCAGAGCTGGGGACAGCCCCCCTGCTGTAACCACTACCTCCACCAGCTCATGAGCCCAGCACTGACTCTGGATTTCTCTGGGGAAGGAGCTGCTGGAGTGGGCGAGGGTCGGAGGCGGGGGGCGGCTGGGATGGCGGGGGGCGCACACTGTTCATCACAGTGGCCGAGGACGGTTTAACCCAGCTGGAACTCCCCAGACCCCCAGGCTCCTACGCACGGCAGAGCTCCGGCGCTTCGTCGCTGTTGTCCAGGCAGTCGTTGTCCCCGTCGCATTTCCAGCGCTCCTGGATGCAGCGGTTGTTCTTGCAGGCGAACTCCCCGGGCTGGCACTGCGGAGGGGGGACGTAGGACGGGTTGGCTGCCGAGGAGAAAGCAGGAGGGGGGTTGATTGTGACAAAGGCATTTTCCTTTGCAGCCGGCAGTGCATGGGGAGGCCTCCTGGGTTCCCCCCACTGCCCAGGGCCTCCCGCGTCGCTCCCACCAGCACGAGGGGAGGGTGAAACGCTCCCTGGCTCAGAGCAGCCGAGATTGACCCTTGTGGCACGAGGCCCAGGACGACGGGGATCCAGGTTCCCGGTCCAGGGGGCTTTGCTGTATGATGGCGCTTATGGGAGCTTTGTCCCCATTTCACAGGCAAGGAAACTGATGATGCAGCAGGTGAGCCGCAGAGCCAGGGAGAGAACCCAGGAGTCCTGGCTCCCCGCCCTGTGCTGGGACCAGGCTGCCTCCTCCTCCTCCCTGCCCACTGTCTGTGTCTGACACACGGGGAAACTGAGGTATGGAGCAGTCCTGGGACGTCTTCTGAGCCAGCTGGCAGCCCCGCTCTCTCTAAGGCGGGGGTGGACTCGGCAGCCTGCAGACCCCGAAGCATGGGGGGGGGGGGTTACTGCTAGTGGCCCCGCCCCCTAGCGATCACCGTGGCAACGTACCTTGGCAGGTGACGGAGTCGGGGCCCAGGATCTGGTCCTCGGCGCAGGCGCACTGCCGGCCCCGGGGGATGGCCAGACACAGGCTGCTGCAGCCCCCATTGTTGACCCGGCAGTCGTTGGTGCCCACTGCAGGGGCAAGGCAGGGCGTGAGAACAGCCGACGGGGGGGTGGGGGGGGGCTGCTGGGGGCTCAGCCCCTGGGGAAAACCGGGACCCACAACTGGGCCCAATTCAGCTGAGCTGCGCAGGGCCCCTTGCACGGTTCGCGTTCCGCTCCTCGGTGGGGCAGGTCCTTAGGGCATGCGGGGGGGCAGGACGGATGGATAGAGACAGACAGAGGGGAGGAGGGGATTCCATGGGGGGAGAGACAGATGAATATGTAGCAGATAGATAGATAGATAGAGGGGGTGGCTGGGGATGGATAGATAGATAGAGGGGGTGGATGGGGATGGATAGAGGGGGTGGATGGGGATGGATAGATAGATAGAGGGGGTGGCTGGGGATAGATAGATAGAGGGGGTGGATGGGGATAGATAGATAGATAGAGGGGGTGGATGGGGATAGATAGATAGAGGGGGTGGATGGGGATGGATAGATAGATAGATAGAGGGGGTGGATGGGGATGGATAGAGGGGGTGGATGGGGATAGACAGACAGACAGACGGGTGTGCATGGGGTTACATGGGTGGAGACAGAGGAATACGTAGGGGATGGCTGGCTGGATGGACAGATAGCTAGCTAGCTAAATAGACAGACAGACAGATGGGTGTGCATGGTGTTGCTGGCTGCAGAGGCAGAGGACTATGTAGGGGTGGATGGATAGCGACGGGTGGAGAGAGAACGGAAGGAGGGGATTGTTTCGGCTGGGGAGGGGGGTCTGATTCTCAGCAGTGCTGAGCACCCCCAACCCCACCCCAGACCTTACTGGTCTCCCCTGGGGTCTGGATGGAAGCGGGGCGCAAAGGAGGAATGCAGGAGAGAGATCAGGCTGCAAACAGTAACCAGGGAACCCCCTGGCTCCAGCCCCACGTCAGGCTCTTTCAGACAGGGCCCCCTCCCAGTATGGCCGGGACCTAGGGGCAGAGAGAGAAAGCACCGAAGTCCCAGCCAGTTCCCTCCGGCGCCTGCCCAGCGACAGAGCGAGGCCAGCGGGCTCCCCCCAGGGCCCAGCGCCGCCGTGCGGTCGATCGCACCATTTCACGCTGCCTGTGCACCAGCACAGGGCGACGGCGCACCAGGCCCTTTGCGCGCACGCACACGCACCCCGTACCTTGCTGCTGCTGGGCGTCGTACATGCGGATCTCGAAGATGGGCGGGCGCTCGTTGCGCAGCAGGGTGACGGCCTTGGAGGCCTGGTCCAGCCGGTAGATGCTGCCGCTCCGATACTCCGTCCAGAAGAGGAAGCTGCTGTAGTGGCAGAGCCCAAAGGCGTGGTTCAGCTCCGGGCCCTCGTAGACAATCTGCAGGGGGCGGAGAGAGAACATGGCTCGTCCTGGTCCGGGGAGCGGGGGGGGGAAGGAAAAAGGGGCAGCTCAGAGTGGGGGGGAGCCGGCCTGGCCCCCTTGCTGGGCACAGCAGAGGAGCAGGATTCTCAGCCCGAGGAGGCTGGGGGCTGCAGAGTGGACGGACGATCCAGGGACCAGCGAGATGGGACGCTGGGATCCGGAGCGCTGGTGCAGGAGACGGGGTGAGCCCCCCAGGAGGACAGCCCCAGCCCACGGACATTTTGTGAAGGGGGGGGGGAATCAGTGGGGTAAAATTATCCTTGAGTCCCTCCTGGCAAACGTGAGCGTAACGGGAAGGCCACGGCGGCCGGCCGGCCGGCGGGGAGGAGGGGGCGGCCGCTCGCCTTGCGCTCCGTGCCGTTCAGAAAGATCATCTCGATGCGGTCGTAGAAGGCGTCCACCCAGTAGAGGAGCTTGGCCGGGATGTCCAGGCTCAGCCCGTTCGGCCACAGCACTGTCTTGGAGGTGATGAAGACGTTGCGGTTGGAGCCGTCCATCCAGGCCCGTTCGATCTTGCCCCTCTTGCTGTCCTTGGGGTCCTCCTCCCAGTCGGTCCAGTACATCCAGCTGGGAGAGAGAGGGGTGTCAGGCAGCACGGCCTAGTGGGTAGAGCACTGGCTGGCGACGCAGGAAGGCCTGGATTCTATCCCCGGCTCTGCCGCTGGCCTGCTGGGTGACAGTGGCGCAAGACACTGCCCCGCTTTGTGCCTCAGTTTCCCCTCCCACCTTCAGTCTATTTAGACCGTGAGCTCCCCAGGTACGAGACCCGGACCTCAGCCAGGGCCTATAGCTGCTAAGACAGTTAACCAGGTCTCTGTCCCAAGCAGCGGCCACACGCCCCTCCCCAGCGGCACCGTGGGCGGGTATTTTCAGCGTGAATTCTCCCTCCCCCACAGCACCTCAGCACCAGCCCCGGGAAGACCTCTCCTGCCAGCCCCGTGAGCCCCGGGAAGTCGGCCCTCGGAGCCAGAAGCACATTCCCCTCCGTTAAGGGATGGAGGGCCCCAGGCAGCTCTCACCCCGTTCCCCGCTGAGAGCGAAGAGGCCAATGCAGGGGCAGACACCAGGACCCTGACCCACGTCGCTGCGTTCCCGGGTCAGCACCGGGCTGAGCAGAGGGGAGCCTGACGGGTCGTTTCATGCCACTGGCCAGGCCTGGCTCCAACAGGCCCAGCTCATCTGGGAGGGCTGGAGTCCTCTGGGGTCAGGGCCTCTGGCTGGCTCTTCCCACTGCCCCTGTTCCTCGGCGGGGGGGGGGGGGGGGGCTGTGTTTTGCAGGAGGAACCGCGACATCTGTCAAAGCCGCTGGGGCTAAATCACACACACACACACACACACACACACACACACACACACACACACACACACACACACACACACACACACACACACACACACACACACACAATCGCAGGGCCTCTCTGAACCGTTCCCACAAGCAGGACGTTCTGTGTGAGCGGCCAGGCGGCCTCCTCTCGCGGAGCATGGCACAGCCAGGGGGGAACAGCTGGGCGGGCACACCTGGGCAGAAGCAGGCACAGCAGGGAAGGACGGTTCCTCTCCCGCCGTGGGAATTGCCAGAGTGAAATTTTCTAGTCTGGGTCACGCAGCAGTTGGACTAGATGGTTGTGCCAGGCTCTGCACAGACCCCGACCGAGATCAGGGCCCCGTCGTGCCGGACACCGCACAGACCCCGGCATAGGTCAGGGCCCTGCACCCCCGGAGCCATTCACCGCCACCCACCCATTCAAGGGATCCACCACGATGGCCCTGGGGTGAGTCATCTTCCCTTCGATCAACATCTTCCTGGTCTGGGCGGCCTTCTCCAGCCGTGCCACGCTGATGGTCTTCTTGGGGCCGTCGTCCGTCCAGTACAGATTGTTCCCCATCCAGTCCACGGCGATCCCTTCCACGTTGTGGATGCCTGCGTGGGACAGAGAGCCCGACTCAGACACCCCCGCCAGCTGGACGGGGACGTGCCGGAGGCAGAGGGGCCAAGTGGATGCGACAGGCCCGTATGCATCCTGGCGCTTGCTTGGATAGCCCCCGAACAAAGCCCCAAGGAAAGGGCCTGGATCCAGCCCTACCCACGGGGAATCCCACCTGCAGCATCGCGCCGGGCCCGGCTCACCACCCTCCAGTTCCCATTCGAAGCCAACGGGTCCCTTCGGCAGTCCCAGGGCCCGTCACCTGCCTGGCCTGGGAGTGCTAAGCTGTGTCACGGTGCCCGGGGAGGGCTGGTACGCGACCGTCACTAACGCAAGCTATGACACTCCACCGGTGAGCTGGCCTGGCTTTACCGCTAGGCAGGAGATGCAGGCACCAAAACAGAAAAACCTGCTGTGTAGCAACCACTTGAGGGACCGAAATGAGTTGCTTAGCAGGAGCCCGTCCGCTAAAGGGGGTGCAGGATTTCGGGGCAGGTGGGGTGGTCTCCTAGCAACGCCAGATACATAATACAGGCTGGCTCCCCGGGCAGGTTTCCCTGAGGTTCCTCACGGTCATGCTCCAGGGCATGACCTGACCTAGCTGAAGGGTGGTCAGGAGGAAATGCCTCTGGCGGGCAGGTTAGCCCGTAAGCTGCAGGGTTTCAGCCCCCTCCCTCTGCAGCGGCTGGTGCTGGCCACTGCTGGGGGACAGGGCGCTCGGCTAGACGGACCCTGGTCCAATCCAGACCGGAAAGTCCCGTGCTCCTGGGACACCCGGGGGGCGGGGAAACCACCGCTGCAGCCTTCAGGCTCAGATCTGTCCGGAGCCACCTTCTTGGGGGGGGAGAAAGGAAGACGCACTGTCCCCCTGGCAATCCCGGGCCTGAGGCCAGCGCCCTCCCGGAGCCGGAGGGGGGGGGGTCCCCCGTTGCCTTCGCTGGGCTGTGTGCTGGGGCCCACCTGCACTGGCAGAGACCGAGGGCCGCCCCCCCGCTTGCCCGTACCATCTTTCAGGATGGTCTCGCGCTCCGTCCCGTCGATCTTCTGGCGCCCGATCAGGTAGCTGGTGGTGTCGGCGAAGTAGACGAAGCCCGTCTCGGCGTGGAAGTCCAGGGCCCGGGGATTCATCAGGTTCTCGATGGGGATCATGTGCTCATCCGGCACCTTGGCCCCCGTGTCCATGCCACGGATGATGCCAGGGCGACCCTTCCCGTACACCAGGAACAGCTCGTGCTCCGGCTCTGCAAGGCAAAGGGGGTGGGGTGGGGCCGTCAGCCCAGCGTGGCTGCTTCCGCCGAGGCTGGGCTGGACGGGCAGAACCAGGCCTGTTCCCCGCACGCGGGTTCTGAGACGCGCGGCGCTCCCGGCGCTGGGATTACGCATGCACACAGCAGCACCGTGCGGCCACCTGTCCCGCAGAGAGCGCGGGATCCCGGCCTGCAATGCTCCAGCTTGCACAGTGATCATCCTGATGCAAGGAAGCAACTGCCCAGGAGATTGGGGCTGAATGAAAGATGAGAGCAGCAATTCAAAACCCACTCATCGCCTGGAAGCCCCGCCCCGCTGGCAGGGGTCCGGCTTAGCCCCCCTGGCTCCAAGGGAGGGGGGATTTGCTCTCCAAGGAGGGGGATCGAGGACGTGGGCTGCAGCCCACTGAACCAGCTTCATCAGCGGGGACGCAAAGGAACCGACAGGCCTGTACCCCGTGAGACACCGGCTCACGCCGTTAGCGGCAGGCTCCGAGGCCTGTGCACTCTGGCGGACTGGCCCGACAGTCACCTGGAGTTTTGGGGAGCTGGGGAAGGTGCGCTGAAGGGGGACGATTCTGCCAGGTAACCACCAGAACGCTGAACCGACGCTAGGCCGGGATATTTTAGGATAAAATGTTGGCAAATGCTCAACTGCGAAGTTGCCGCAGCAACCAATCAACGTCTATGGTAATAAGTGCAAATGACAACTACGCTGACCTACAGGGTACAGGTGTGGAAACATTATTAGGGTGAGGAAGTTAACCACGGCCAGGGCAGGCTGGGCACATGAATGAATATCACGACAGCTCCCGGCTCCATCACCACTAAGGAATGAGCCGAGCTGAAGGAGGATCTCTGGGAGCGGAGCAGCTTTACGACAGACGAGCTCCAGGGAAGGCAGCGAGTTTGGACTGCACAGCGGGCGCAGGCTGGGAAAACTCCCACACCGCAGAGGTCACCGCACAGACCCCACCGAGTCGCCGGGCGGCTGTTTGATCCGGTACCGCCAGCGTCACCACAACGTGGCGCTGACCGGCACCAAACCGACGTTTTGCTCTGCGACTCGCAATCGCCCTCGATGTTAACAGCATGCAGGGAAACAAATCCACACGTCAGCAAATCCCTCGGAAACGTCCGCTGAAATCGCCCACAGCTCAGGACGAGGGCTGGGGTGGGGAACGGGAAATTGAGCAACACCCAGTGACTAATGTAATCGTGTTTTTCACTTTGTGGCTTTTCACAACGGATCCTCTTGGCTGCCCCGGCTGGATTCGAGGTTGTACGTGGCTAGGCTGCCTGGTGCTAACCACAAGCCAAAGGAGAGGTTCTGATCTCTAGTTGCCCCAGGAGGGGTTCAGGGGCCAGTACGATTCCCACCCCACAACGGGATGTCCTACCTCTTCCTAGAGCTCCTGGTCCTTGTGCTGGGAACGCAGAGATTCCTGATTTAAAACAACTAACAGAAACCCCCTCCCAGGGAGAAAGCCCGTTTTTGCAGCACCCCAGAGCAAAGGCTTTTCCAGACCTAGCTGCGTCATTGTTCTGTCGCACGAATCACACAACTGCACGCACGAATGGAGCTCTGCATGCACGATTGTGCAAGGAACGCCTGATTTGCATGCACAAATGCATGTGTTCTGCATGCAGCTACCTCTGAATGCACAAGTGCCCACTGGAGTCTGCTACTGCCTGATTTGCACGCGCAAACGGGAGTGTGAGCCATGCAGATACTGCCAGACTATCTGAACACTTCCCAATGTAACTGCCTTGCTCCCTCCCTTCCCAGCAGCTCACTGTGCCCCTTGCTCCTCCCCAGAGGAGCTGCAGTTTGTTCTCCTTCCCTAGCCGACCCCCTGCTCCGGCTCCTGGATCAGGAACTCTACTCACTTTTGCAAGACTTCCCATCGCTGCCCAAGCTGAATCCAGATCGGCACCGGCAGGTCCAGGTCTTGTGGCTGTTCCCGAGGAGGCAGATGTCGGAGCAGCCTCCAGGTTTGCCGAACTGGTCCGGTTCACAGGCGTGGCTCCGCACTTTAACGGCAAAGACCAAGGACCTGATTTAATGGCCGTGCATCGCCGTCTAGCCAACACCATCAACGCGCTTCCAGGGCAAAGCCGCGTGCCCTTGGAAACCTCATGCAGAACGGCCTGCCAAGCCGCAAGGAGGTGGCATAACATGAGGCAGAACAGCCTTGTGGTTACAGAACCGGGTTGGGGTTCATTCAATTCTCGCCTCTGCCGCCAGCTCCCTGTGTGAACTTGGGACAAATCACATCCCAGGTGACAACACTGCTCAGCCAGGGCACTCACGGCACGGCAGGATCATTCTCCCCACGCTATAAAGAGGGAAACTGAGGCACGGCAAGAGGAAGGGACTTGTCCAAGGTCACCCAGGAAGTCAGTGGCAGAGCCCAGGCCTCCAGTGTGCCAGCCCAGAGCCCCATCCACCAGGCAGCCCTGCCTCTTTCTTCTCCCGAGCCTGTCTGTTTGGACCGTGAGCTCTTTGGGGCAGGGATTCTCTCACACTACCCAGTGCGACCCCGATCTTCCAGACGCTCAATACCAGTGAGGACTGGCCAATTTCTGCAGCACTACCAAGCTGGCTTTTGCCAATTCCGCCCCCTGCCCGGCCGGGCGCCTCCAGCGAGCCAGCGTCGCACGGAGACCGGCTCAGATTGCGCCGCACTCCCCCACACCCAAATCCACGGCTTAGTTTTGTATTTTGGAAACCGCTGAGCGGGCCGGAGACGCTAAGAGGATTTTAAACTTGCAAATTGATTAACTAAAGGGAAGGCGGGGGGAGAGGGGGGCAATCCGCCCTCACTGGAGCTTTAACCACTCAAGGATTTCTAGCAAACAGGAGCATCAGGCATGGAAAGGTTAGCGCCGGAGAGGGGAGGGAACCAGCAGCCGCACACAGGGGCCATTAATATTTCAAGAGGCCTCATCTGCTCCATTTTCCTTCCCTCTTTTCCGTGAGATGGTAATTAATCAAGCCGGCCTGAGCCCCCGTCGGCGGAGCCGCTAGGGACAGCTGTCACTTCTCTCTCCTGGAGGGAGACAGCAGAGGGTGGAGACGCGCTGGAGGAGCAGCAGCCCATTAAAATAACAGCTCGGGCTAAGCTGCCCAGAGGAATGAAACACTCAAGAGTCCCGAGGGGGAGGCGCGTGGGGGCGGGAGCCCCACTTCTCTGGGAGCCCCAAGGGATGACGGCGCTGCTTGGTGCCTGAGTCCCATCCACAGACAGTGGCTGGGAACCTAGGCCAGCATCCACAAAAGTCTGGAGGCTCCTAAATACCTTCGTGGGTCTGGGCCCTAAGGTAGTTCTGTGCGGCATGTATCCTGCCCATACGGGGTCAGACAGGTGGAACAGTGGGTCCCGACCCCGTACGGGCAGGATACGGGATCGGATGGAGCAGGGGGTCCGACCCAGCACGGGCAGGATTCGGGATCGGATGGAGCAGTGGGTCCGACCCCGCACGGGCAGGATACGGGATCGGATGGAGCAGGGGGTCCGACCCCGCACGGGCAGGATACGGGATTGGATGGAGCAGTGGGTCCGACGCCGCACGGGCAGGATACGGGATCGGATGGAGCAGGGGTCCGACCCCGCACGGGCAGGATACGGGATCGGATGGAGCAGTGGGTCCGACCCAGCACGGGCAGGATACGGGATCAGATGGAGCAGGGGGTCCGACCCCGCACGGGCAGGCTTCAGGATCGGATGGAGCAGGGGGTCCGACCCCGCACGGGCAGGATTCAGGATTGGATGGAGCAGTGGGTCCGACCCCGCACGGGCAGGATACGGGATCGGATGGAGCAGGGGGTCCGACCCCGCACGGGCAGGATACGGGATCGGATGGAGCAGTGGGTCCGACGCCGCACGGGCAGGATACGGGATTGGATGGAGCAGTGGTTCCGACGCCGCACGGGCAGGATTCAGGATCGGATGGAGCAGGGGGTCCGACCCCGCACGGGCAGGATACGGGATCGGACGGAGCAGGGGGTCCGACCCCGCACGGGCAGGATACGGGATCAGACGGAGCAGTGGGTCCGACACCGTACGGGCAGGATTCAGGATTGGATGGAGCAGGGGGGTCCGACCCCACACGGGCAGGATATGGGATTGGATGGAGCAGTGGGTCCGACCCCGCACGGGCAGGATACGGGATCGGATGGAGCAGTGGGTCCGACCCCGCACGGGCAGGATATGGGATCGGACGGAGCAGTGGGTCCCACCCCCTATGGGCAGGATACGGGATCGGATGGAGCAGTGGGTCCCACCCCGCACGGGCAGGATACGGGATCGGATGGAGCAGGGGGTCCCACCCCGCACGGGCAGGATACGGGATTGGATGGAGCAGGGGGTCCGACCCCGCACGGGCAGGATACGGGATCGGATGGAGCAGGGGGTCCGACCCCGCACGGGCAGGATACGGGATCGGATGGAGCAGGGGGTCCGACCCCGCACGGGCAGGATACGGGATCGGATGGAGCAGTGGGTCCGACCCCGCACGGGCAGGATACGGGATCGGATGGAGCAGGGGGTCCGACCCCGCACGGGCAGGATACGGGATCGGATGGAGCAGTGGGTCTGTCCCCACATGGAGGGATACAGCACTAGATGGGGCACAGGAGTCGGCTCCTCCGTCCTTGTGAATCACGTCTAATTTCGGGCCGGTGCCCCTCTGCTTTCCTGGAACAATCACACTCCTTTTCCCCGTTGGCCTTTCAGGCACTTTGCTCAAAGAAATGAGCCAGGCCCGGGGGCAGCCCGAAGCCAGACGCCCCGTTGTCCCGTCCCAGCCCACCAGGAGAACTGACACGCCCTGCACCTTCGCTGGGCACGTCAATCACTCCCGAGGCTCCCAACCCCCGACGGGGAGGGAGGGGTTCGTTCCCGCACGCCGGTCCCTTACCTGTGGGCTGCCGGCGCTGGTGGTAGATATGCAGGGCTCCCCCCTTGTCCACCCTGGTGACCACCTGGTACTCGGTGCTGTTGAAGCGGTTCACCCGGATGACGCTGGTTTTCTGCTGGGCGTTGGCGTTGTCCGAGTTGGTGGCGTAGAGGTAGTTCTCGAAGACGGTCAGGCCGTAGAGATGCTCGATCTGAAAGCACCGCACCGGGGCGAGCGTGAGCAGGAGCGGAGCTCGGGATCCCCGCCTCTCGCGCCCTCTGAGCACTAGTGCAGGGCGTGGCGCTTAACGCAGCGGCCTCCGGGGCGCGATGGGAAACCACGCCGGTCTGCCCTGAGCAGACTAGGGAAAGGAGGCGGGTCGAGCCACGCGCGTGTAGGACCCCGCTCAGCACCAGAACTGGGTGGGAAACGGTTCTCCCGTCCCACCAGAATTTCCCAGATTTAAAAATAAAAAATTCCCTGTCCTGAATCAGCACGAAAATATCAAAATCTCAAAACTTTTCCCAAATCACCAAGCTAAATCTCCCCCCCCCCCCCACGTATCGGGTTCAATCTGCCAATTTCAACCTTCCAAAAAAACCAAACTCCTCGTTTCTTTGGTAGAAATTAACTCAAACTGCTAAAACCAAACAGGCTTTTTGAGCCTTTGCTTTGAAAATGTTTGGCCAGTTTGGAAACTTTGTTTTTCCCCAAAAAACGTTTCGAACTGGGAGATTCCCTGGACCTGCCCCGTTCCCGCAAACAGTTCCTGTTCCCACAAACTGGGCTTTTCTGATAAAACTGCTTAGTGGGAAAATTCCCAGTGGGCTCGACTGAGCAGTGAGCACAGACAGGGCTGGTCCGTTATGGTTCCATGCCCGTTAAGGACCCGCGACGGTGCCTCGGCGGCACACTGGGGCCTCACCGAGGTCTCACTGGTTGCTACACTAGGGATGTTGCTAGAAGGTGCCGGGTAACCGTGTGTATGGGGAGCAGGGGTATTAACCCAGCCGGCATCGCCGCTTCCTGGCCTACAACTCTTGTTCGCTACCATCTTCCAATCCTCATCTAGCCACAGCCGCCGGGTTCAAGAGCGGCTCGCGTCTATTTAGCTTAAAGCTGCTCCTACTCGACTTCGGCTACACTTGCCTTAAACCAGAATCAGAGACTCCACACAGCCGGGAGCACCAGGGGTTTCAAAATCGCTTCGTTCAATGAATGCAGTGCTCCCGTGCCGGCACACGCCCCCCGGGGCCAGAAGCCGAAACCTGCCTTGTCACTGCAGGGCTCTGTTTAGGAGCGAGGTCCCTGACCCGGCCAGCGGGGGTATCGAACGGAAGCAAGAGCCGGGGGAAGCCCGTTGTACAGCGCCCGGCACAGGGCTGGGGCACCCACTAAATAACAGGGATCACATGCACAGCTCTGATCTCCAGGCCCCACTCTCTGGCTGGCGTGCGCTCACCAAGATGCCCTGGATGATGGTGTGCCGGTTCTTGCCCTCGTAGTCCACCACCTCGATGTAGTCCAGGTAGGCGTCGGCCCAGTACACCAGCCGGCTGACCAGGTCCAGGGTGATGCCGTGGGGGAAGACGATCTTGCTGTCCACCAGCTTGGTGCGGTTCTGCCCGTCCATGTCGCAGCGCTCCACCTTGGGGATCTGCCCGTAGTCGGTGAAGAAGACTTTTCTGTGGGTGGAGGAAAGGGGGGACGTGAGAGCTCAGAGGATGGGGGTGAGAGTCTCCACGTGAGCTCAGGTCCACAAGCACCCACCCACGCACCCACACACACACCCACGCACCACTTGCTGCGATTACAAAAGCGTTTATTAGCCTGCTTGCAGGAGGAAGGAAAACTCAGGACCTAACCACAGGTAAGGAACTTACCAGCTGGGGTCCCTGTACCCAGACGCAGCCACATTGCCGGCTGCAGGACTTAGCTGGAGGTCCCAGGACTGCGAGGCCACCAGCCTCAGGCAGGCAGCCGATGGGCTCGTAAGACACGCAGGGCCCGGCTCCCAGCCGCTCAGTCACAGAGGCAGCTCCGCCGGCTGCAGCCCGGCTGTGCCGACGCATTCTCCCTGCAGCACCAAGAAGCCAGGCCCGGCTGCAAGGGAACCGGAGCAGGATCCCGGCGACAACCCCACAGAAGCTGAGACACGGTGGGTGAGGTCGTATCTTTTATTGAAGCAAATTCCACTCACGAGAGAGACCAGCTCTGGAGCGACACGGAGCCCTGCTCGAAAGCTTGTCTCCTCCACCAGCAGACGCTGGTCCAACCAGCTAGATCCCCTCCGCTACCTTGTCTCTCTTGGTCAAACTGTGCGAGCTAAGACCATTTTACAAACACGCCATGTGCGTCAGACAGGCCGCCGGGGCGGAGAAAGACACAGGCCTACGAGGACGACTTGCACAGAGCTCTTGGCGTGAGCGAGAAAAACAGGGCGCTCAGGCCAGGCGTAACCAGCTTGCGTTAGCTAAACCCCAGCACTTTCCCGAGCGCACTCGGAGGGTAGCAGGATTTGAGCGGCTCTGGGTTGCTCTGCCCTTCTGGAGGCGCAAGGAGATTGCACTGAACAGCTGTTCTTTAAACGTTGCAGAGGGATATGCAGCCCAGTCTCAGCACAGGGGGCTGGACTAGATGATCTCGCAAGGTCCCGTCCAGCCAGACATTGCCATGGTTTTATAATGTGGCAACAAGAGTCGGCCAGAGCTGTGTCCGGCCCCAGTTCACGCTGCCCCCTGGCTGGCCAGAACCCTGCATCCCAAAATTCATCGATTCCAAGACCAGGAGGGACGATCATGCATAGATTGTGCATAACTCCTGGAGCAGGTCGCCAGTCCGGAGATCCCCCTGGCTATGCATCCCAGGATGGGTTAGGTCTTTGAGCAGCAGCGTCCCATTAGGCGCTCCTGTTCAGCTGATTTTCCACCCCCCCACCCCCCAACGCACACACACACACACTATTTCAGAGTCACCGCTTCCCAGGAGAGTCTGCATTCGGTCTCTGCAGCCTCGGCCAAGCAGGACAGCAAGTCCACTCAGGAGGGTTACTCTGCACCAGCTGCCGGCCAGGCCTCGCTAGCTCGCATTAGCTGAGCCCACCTGCACCCCTGCCGCGTCTCCTCCTCTAAACAAGGCCTGACTCGAAAAGCCTGGAGACGAAAAGGGGCTGGGAAAAACAAGCCTCCTTTGTAGCCGATATTTTGTTTAGTCAAGGTGAGCCCGCCGGGGAATGCACGTGGCTGGAGTTCACACGCGTGTGCGCAGAGTCCATGGCAGGATTACACACACGCCACGTGGCCAGATTTCACACACTATTCCATTTCTGCCCACGGCAACGCCTTCCACTTCTGCTCTCGTTTTTCTCTGCAGCTACCAAGCACACGGCCAGCCTGGTTGATGACTCAGCGTCACCAGACCAGCTCCCCGGCACACAAGATCTCCCAAAAGGCAGCTGCTCGGAGGGCCGTTACCTGAACTGAACACAGGATGTAAAGCTCTGTGGAGGGAGCGACATTCACCCTCCACTGGGGATGTGACACATCTTAGTTCCTGAAAACTATTATGGAGACAGCGCAATCCTGCTGAGAGTGGCAGCTCCATACTGCATGGGTCAGCGGCTTCACGTACGAGAGGGCTAAGAACTGAGACGCCAGCAGCAAATGTCCCGGCACGACGGGGACGCAGCCTCGCTGATGAGGAACCTCAGCCCTTGCCGCGGGGTTAAAATGAGTGGAGTTTGCCAGGGCTAAAAGCAAGATCAGCCCCCAGCTGGACCCCCTCAGGGCAGAGAACAGGGAGGGGTCACAAGTCTCTGTCTCCGATGGGCGTTTGAAGCCGGGGGTCTCAACCTTTTTCTTCCCGAGGCCCCCACAACATGCTGTAAAATCTCCACGGCTCAGCTGGTTTTCTGCATGGAAAAGCCAGGGCCCACGTTCAGGGGCCACAAGCAGGGCAATGGCCCAGGGCCCCGTGTCACAGGGGGCCCCCCAAAGCGAAGTTGCTCAGGCTGAGGCTCCAGCCCCGGGCAGAGGCTCGGGGCCCTGGGCTGCCGCCCTGCCCAGCAGGGCTTTGGCTTTCTGCCCTGGGCCCTGGCGAGTCTAACACCAGCCAGGCTTGGCGGACCCCCAGGGGGCCCCGGGCCCCTGGCTGAGAACCGCTGGGTTCAAGGACCCTGGCTATAGAAGACGGCAATAAAAACACCAGGTGAGGTTTGCTGACATTCCCTGGCCTGGACTGAGATCAGGCCTGAATTCCCAGCTTTGCCGCAGACTCGCCGGGCGACCTGGGGCCAGTCTCTTGCTCCCCCCAGACCTGCCTCCCCGTCTGTGAAATGGGAAGAATGAGCCCCCCGGCCACGAAGCCCTGGGCTAGCGTGACCATCGCTCGCCCTGCGTCTCCGCCACGCCCGGCACAACCAGGCCCCGATCTCAGCCGGGGCGGATGAGAAACACCCCGGGAAGGACGGAGGAGGTTCCCCTCTGGGTGAGCCGTGCCCCTGGCTGGACTGACCAAGGGGCAGCACCATGGTTTCCTATTGGTTTGTCACGGTCCCAGGTCAGGTACCTCGGCCCAGCTGGCCTCCACGTCCCCCCTCTTACCCCATGGCCGGGTCCAGCGCGATGCCCTTGGGGTTGTACAGCTCCAGGTCGAGCAGCGTGACGCAGGTGTCCCCGTTCCTGTTGCAGACGAAGATCCGGTCGTCGATGTCGTCCACAAAGTAGAAGTTGCCGGTGAGCCAGTCGATGGCCATCTGCTCTACGTCTAGGGCGGGACAAAGGCGGGTTAGGCGGATGGCGAGCGCTGGGGAGCCGGGCGCGCCGGGAAATCACAACCACTGGGAGCTGAGCCGCTCTGCAAAGCCGGCTGTGATTTCGCAGCCCCCCCAAGGAGAGGAGCGCAGGCCTCTGCTATGGGCACTGAGCCCTTGGAAACCTGGGTCTGGGCTCTCTGGGAAATCACACCCCGAGGGTTTGCAAACCAACCCCCTGGCTGGCATTGCCTGGCCCCCTCCTTGGCTGACTCAGCAGAGGGACCAGCCTCCTGCTTTCACCCCCTAGCTGGGGCCGGGCAAGACCCAGAGAAACAGAGGAAATGGAATGTGGGGAGGGGGGAAGGGGCAGGGAACAGAACAGGGAAAGAAGAGAAACGACGATGAGAAGGTAGAGCAGAGAAGCCTAGAGAGGAGAGTCACCCCATTTCCACTGGGAATCTCTAAGCCACCTAAGGGAGTCAGGCCCCAACTCCCGCGGGCCCTAATTCCCCTAGGCCCCTTTGGAAACACCACCCAGCCCCCAGCTCGGTGTGAGCCGAGCAGCTCCCAATTCCACGCTGCCCCTCCTGGGTTCGGGTCTGACCGCTGCCGGGGCACGTCCCAGGATTAGTGGGAGAGGGGTTTCCAACCCCAGCGACGGGCGACATCCAACACACACGCCGCTGCACGTCCCACGCCCTCCCCCTGCCGGCGAGAGAGGGGGGAGAGCCACAGGAAATCGTCCAGGCGCTGGGTGCTTTCGAAAATCTGGCCCTGTCCGAACCCCTGCTGCCAGCCCACGCCTCTCCCCAGCTCCGGCTCATTCTGGGGGTGTTTCTAAATCCGCAGGGTTCACACGCAAGCGATGCCTTCCCCTTCTGTGGGCAGGGTGATTACCGTAGTGGCCAGGCGCTGTATCCACACATGGCAAGCAAGGGGGCCTGCCCTGGAGAGCCTGCATGCGAAACACACAAAGGCTGGGAGGGGAAACTGAGGCACAGAGAAGGGAAGCAGCTTGCCCAAGGTCTCCCCGCAGAGCTGGGCCTCCTCATTGCCAGGCCAGAGCTGCTGCCCCTAAACCACGCGGCCACCCCGAACCTCCAGTCCTACCCCTGCTGTGCACCGACAGCACATACAATCAGCTCCTTGGTCACATGCTCCAATGCTCCCCTTTATCCCCCGCCAGCCGGGGTTCTACCATCCCCTCGCCGATCTCGCCCCTCTCCAGGAGGTTGCAGAGAGCTTGCTGCGGGGGTGACTGCTCCACAGCTCTCCAAGTGTCCCCGTCCGTGATTCCTGCTGGGAGGGGTTGCCAGCACTTTGGAGGACAGGATTAGATTCAAAACGCCCTCGACACAGAGAAGTGGCGAGGGGGTCGCACTGCTGCGAAGGCGCCGCGGGGCAGAGCGGCTCACAAATCGAACACGAGTCAGCAGTGCGAAGCGGTTGTGAAAAAGGCTCGTGTCATCCCAGGGTGTGTGAACGGGAGCGTCGTGCGACAGGCCCGGGCAGTAACTGTGCCGCTCGACTCGGCCCTGGGGAGGCCTCAGCTGGAGTCTGGGGCCCATTCTGGGCCCGCACGTTACGCGAGAGGTGGATAAATTAGAGGGTCCAGAGGAGAGCGACAAAAATGAGCAAAGGGTTCGAAGCCCGGAGCTCTGAGGAAAGGCTCAAAACCCTGCACAGGTTTTGTCTTGAGAAAGGAACCCGAGGGGGGGCCTGAGAAAAGGCTTCAGATCTGTTCAGGGCTGTTCGAACGGGGCTGGGGATTAACAGGGACAGGTCGGACAGACTCCTGCCAGGACTGGTTGAGACGGACTGGGCCCTGCCTCAGCGTGGGGGGCTGGACTGGACGACCTCCCGAGGTCCCTGCGTTTCTCTGACTCTATTCAAAGCCCCACACGTGGCAGACAAAGGAGCACGGCTGCTCCCGTGCAGGGTTACAGGCCTGTGCAAAGGAGAGCTCTCCAATGGGTTTCAAGGTCACAGGCGGGACAGCGCTGCACCGAGGGGAGAAACGGCTCGAAAAGCCGCAGCCGGGGAGCAATCTTCCAGCAAGGGGCGCATTCAGCGCAGCACACAGCCGGGGCTCGGGGGGCGCTGTGCGGCCGGCAGCGTGCCCGGGCTCCCGCAGGCAAGGCAAGGCGGGAGGCAGAGGGGAACCGTGTGGCGTTAATCCGCCCGAGGAGCCGATGCAGGTGAGAGTCGGAACCTGGCACGCCGGGTTTAAGGAGCTGATTAAAGAAAAGAAAGCCCCTTAAATCGGATAAACTCAACGCACCCACATTCCTCCCCTGCGAACAGGTCAGCGTTCCATGGAGCTGGCTTAGGGGGCCAGGGCGGCCTGGTGCAGAGAATTGTCTTCGTTTGACAACCCTCGTTCTCTCTCTTTTCGGGGGGCGGGGTTTTGTGATCTAGCATGTAGGATACTGGGCTGGCAGGCAGGACACCTGGGTTCTATCCCAGCTCTGAACTGACCTGTTCTCTGAGCCTGATTCCTAGGCGCTCGCTGATCTAACCACTAGACGCCATTCCCCTCCCAAAGCTGGGAACCGACCCCAGGAGTCCAGGCTCCCTGCGTTCCCTACACTCCAACCACTAGACTCTCCTCCCCTCTTAAAGTGTGAAAGAAAACCCAGGTGTCCTGGCCAAGCTGTCAGGGGAAGGGGCTGAATGTGACAACTTTTGGGGTTTGATCCTATCTCTGGGAGGGGGAGAGCGAAAAGCACCCAGAAGTCCTGGATCCCAGCCCCTTCAGCTGGCCGTTCTCTGTCCTGTCTACTGCGACGGTGAGCTCTTCAGGGCAGGGACTTTCTGCTACTCGGTGTTTCTTAGACCCTCTGTAGCCTTTTTTTTTTTTCTTTCTTAACATGAAACATCTCCAAAGTGAGTAACTGCTTTGTTCAACTCCCAGCAGTGTGTAAGGAAGGCTGAAAATCTCATTAAAAAACAAACCAAAAAACCCAGACAGATGCAAAAGTTCCATTTACAGACACTTAAGCCAGAGGTGGCCCAGTGAGGGCCGAATGAATCAGTCGCCTGCTGCCCCCTCGGATAGCACCCCCGCGTCTGCAACCCAAACAGCAACCAGCCAGGGGCGAGGGTCAATTTACACAACCCACCGCTAGCGAGGAGCGGGAAAGGCTCTGGAAATATTTCTGGTGACCGGTAGGAAGGTTTTTACTCCAGCCACAAAGACAGTGCCAAGACTGACGCAAATCACGGCAAAGCGTCGGCTCCCGGCTTCTAACCACTTCCTCTCCAGCCCCCGAGCGGATGGTGCTTGAGCGAATCTCAGATAAGGCCAAACAGGCCGACTGTGCCCAGCACCAAGGGAGGAGAAACTCAGCTCAGCCGCAAGGACCAGGAGACCCTTAGGTACCGAGAGGGGAGAGCAAGGCAGCAAAGGGGGGGAGGGGGCCAAAGGACAAAACTCCATCAGTAAAACAGCATCCGCCTATTGTCTGGTGCAACCAGGGCGGTTCCCACAGCTTTCCATGGTGAAAGGGCAGCCGGCACGTCCGTGTGCACCCAGCCTTCGGGGGCCAAGCCGGGGGCAGGCCTTCCCCGCGAGAGCTGCTCAAGGGGACACTGCGGATAGAATCCACCTCGGCTGAAACGCTGGGGGCAAGCGGGGAGTTGCTCAAATACCACAGTGACGGTCACCATAGACAGAGGGGGTGGATGGGGATAGATAGATAGAGGGGGTGGATGGGGATGGATAGATAGATAGATAGAGGGGGTGGATGGGGATAGATAGATGGATAGATAGCTAGAGGGGGTGGATGGGGATGGATAGATAGAGGGGGTGGATGGGGATAGATAGATAGACAGACAGACAGACAGACAGAGGGGGTGGCTGGGGATAGATAGATAGACAGACAGACAGACAGAGGAGGTGGATGGGGATAGACAGATTTATAGATAGATTCTTTCTGCTAACGTAAGGCCTGTTGATGAGGGTCACCACTTATAATCTGACAGGAACTTCCATCCGTCCATCCATCTACCCATCTCCATCCTCTCTATCCATCTAGCTTCCTCCACACATCCCTACATCCGTGTCTATCATTCTACCCCATATGGACCCATCCATCTATCTACAGGCCACTGCCACCAGCGTTGGTCCCTTTGTGCTCCCCTGCCCGTCTGCCTGTCTCCACCTGCTGCCTCTTGCCTTCTCCTTCGGCTGTGAGCTCTCCGGTGCAGGGACCCCGGAGTTTATACAGCACCTCGGGCTGTGGACTGCTGGCCCATGACGGTAACGCCACCGACCCATCAATGCCTAGACCTGGCTCTCCATCGGGGCTTAGCAACCTACCCTCCCCCCTTACAGACCCTCACAATCTAGAGGAGCTTTTTCAAGAGCCCCCCTGCCTGTGGGCACTCGGGATGCCAGGGACCCTGCGTTTGGAAGTTCCCTCGCCCACCCATTGCGTGACACCATCCAGCTCCAACGACCTAAGAACCATCTTCCCCTCCCCAGCCAGTTGCATCGCAGGCAGGGCAGGCCCCTGGCGGCGATCCTAGGACACCTGGCCCTTGAATACGACCCGACTCACTGCAAATAACGTGCGGAAAAACCTCCCCACTGCTGGGCAAACGGCAGCATGAGATTTTCCGGCCGGAATCCCCCCGCGTGTAAATCGCGGCATTCTGAGCTGCGGCCAGGCAGCGGGGACCTGCCGGCAGCTGGGTGGATTCCAGCAGGAGCGGGGGGCTCACTGCAGCATACCGGAATTGAGGGGGACAGTATCTCTTTAAATAGTCTGCGGACCTTGTAGCAAGGTCTCATTTTCTTCCCTTCAGAAGCCACCAGAACCCAGCCTGGGCCGCAGGTAGCCAGGTCCTGTATATAAACACTGGGATTCGAGGAGGGGCCTTCAGATTTCATACGTTGAGTACAGAGCAAAGACATAGCAGAACCGAGGTCGGGGCCGGCCAGCGCTCCCCACCCTTCAGCTGGGTCACCCATTGCCAGGGCGGCAAGACCTGCTCACGCTGGAAATCCAGGCTCCTTTTAACGACTCGTTAGTGGCTGATGCAGACCCGAGGGGTCCAGACACACCAGTGGAAGAAGGCGTTTTCGGTGCAACGTGCAACATCTGTTATTAACCCTTTATAGTCTGCAGCCTGGTCATAAAAAAATCCTCAACATACAGGGTGGCCACATGATCTTACTTCACAGAAGCCAGGAGCGACCAGGCCCACGGGGACAACGAGCGGGTGGCATTCCTGGAGACGCAGGCCGGGCAGCGGCTGCTGCATCATGTGTCACTGGGCACAAGCGCTGCTGCGAGGGCGGAGGCCGAAAGATACAAAATCTGCCCTAACCGGCCGGTGGCTGGATCCTAACACACACAGATGGACGAGGGGGAGACGGGGTGGAAGGGGAACGAGACGGGCTTGTTTCGGGGGTGCCAATTCTCCGCCGCAGCACGGGTGACTCTGGGCAAGCCACGCCCCTCCCGTAAGACGGGAGACTGAGCCTTCTATCTCTCACCGCTTGGTCCCTCTTCCAAGGTCTCCGGGGCTGGGCTGTCTCGCCCGAGCCGGCCATACAGTGCCCAGCTGTGAAATGAGACTGATCCCAGCCCGAGGCCGGGCACTGCATCGCATGGCCCTGGGACGACGCCCTTCAGACCAAAAAACCTGCTCTGCGGCTGCAACATTGCCAGGAAACTCCCGACAGGCGCGTCAGGCCAGGCTCCGGCTGCGGCTAATCTCACCCACCATCGCCCTTTCAAGCCACTGGCTTCCGGCACCGCAGTTTCATCCCCCCGCTGAAGGCTGAACGGCCAAAGCAAAGCACACGCCCCCACTGCCGCGCCGGGAGGTGACACGGGCCTACCCCGCTCTGCCGGTTCGGGGCATGCCCTGGGAGGGCCACTAGCTGCTCTGCTAAAAGCCAGTGTCACTTGGTGCTCCTGGTTTCCGGGGAGGGGAATAATTAAGGAATTGGACCATCACTTTAATATCTCCATGCTGCTGAGTCATCCAGTTCGACCCTGGCGCGCTCCCCTCCCTCCTCAGCTGTGACCCCACCGACCCCTGGGGGGAGCTGCATTCCTCCAGCATCTGTCCAGCTGCCCGACCCAGGCCGTCCATACTCCTCCCGTCCCCCGCAGCGCTGATTCATGAACATCTGACCAACAGAAGGGAGTGGGGAAGAGACCCACCCGCACGGTTTTGGGGGGGAAAGGGCCTAGCACACGGATTTAGAATGGGAGCTTTCTGGCCCCCGGCTCCGTTCCCTGAGTGAGAGTCACAGGACCGGTGCAGATGGAGAGAGAGAAAAACCACACATACACGTTACAAAGAACGAAGCACGAAGGTTTATCACCCCCATCTTCTGGAACCTGCCTGCAGCGACTCCGGGAGGACATCAGAAAGGACAGGACGTCAGGGATTCTTCCCAGCCTGAAACCCCCCACGCCCCGCTGGCTGGCGGAAAAGGACGCGTCGATCAGTCAGGTTACATCTACAATCAGGGGCGCGTCTCTGATCAGCTGCTCTGACCCCCCACGTGGCACGGGCCTGGCCCAAGCTGGGGTGGCGCCGGCCTTGGCGTGAAGAGAACTGGATTCTGCTCCCAACTCTGCCACTTCCCCTCTGCTCCTCTCCCACCCGTCCAGTTAAACGGTCAGCTCTGCTGGGCAGGAATTCTCTCGCTCTCTGGGCACGTACAGCTCCTAGCACCATGGGGCCAGATAGGGGCATCTTTAGCTACTACAGGAATAATACAAGAGCAAAGAGGACTCGTGCCCTGCAAACTGCAAGGAGTCTGGTCTCAAATGCAACTCGCGTCTCAAGCTGCAGCTGGTTCGGAATTCCTGGGCATTCTTGCTGTCAGCGGCCGGGAGAAGCTGCGTGGATGCAGGCCGGCCAGCGTCTCCCGGGCTGTATTTTTGCAGCTGGAAAGCATTACGCTTCCTCAAAGGCTTTTGTTTTTCAAACTGCTCCTTTTCTCCCCTCCCCCTGCTTGCCGGAATCCGGATTTTTACCATTATTATTCTTACATTCCGCTCTTTCTCGTAGCCTCAGCTAAACTGAGATTTCCTTTTGGGCTTTCGTTGGAAGCTAATTTACCCAGGTCTATTTTTGACCACTAATGTTAGCTTGGAAAGAGCTTTCCCCCTCCCCCCCCCCAGCCCCCACTCACCACACGGCTTTGGGGAAACTTGTTTTTAAAAACCCTTCGCCCAGCCCTCCTCTTCGACCCTCCATGCACAGAGAATTGGGAAACGCTGCTCATAACGAGCGGTGGGCCGGAGCCTCGAGGCCAGGCCTACCACTGGAAAGCTGGGCTGGTAAAGCTGTCCTGACACACCACCCAGCAAAGCTCTCCGAGGGGTGGACGTAGCTTATCCAGGCAAAACTGGGCTTTGGGCGAGGTCCATTATTCCATGGTTGTGTTGGCAGAAGTCTAGTGTAGAGTTGGCCTAGGCCCGCTCTAGGCCGTTAAGGGGGCCGCTAACAGCCCCTGCCCTGCGTGGAGTGGACATGAGAGCTCTGCTGCCACACAGGGGGAAGACCAGAGGTGTGGCCAGGGCACTCCGGGCGTTCTCGGGTCTCCTCTGCTCACCATGACCCCGGGGAATGTTAGAGCAGCCCTGGGGCTGCTCTAACTTAGGTGAGCAGGCAGGGTCTGAATGGCCCAAGAATATAGGGAGCACAGAGTTAGCTTAAATCACCCACCGCTGTCTGTCTTTTGTGCTATGCCTCAAGGACTCCCAATCCTGCCGTGACAGCCCAGAGCAACATGTCTCTGGCTACCCATGGATGCAGGGGTCTCTACAGCACGGGATGCAATTCCACGATCAGGAGCCAGCAGGGGACACGGTGTGGCCTAAAGGATAAAGCACTTAACTAGGGGGGTCGGGAGAGCTGGAGTCTATTCCCACCTCCGCTGCTGGCCTGAGGAGTGACCCAGGGCAAGTCACTTCCCTTCTCCGAGCTTCAGTTTTGCCCTGTGTAAACAGGGATAATGATACTTTGTACAGCACTTTGAGATCCGCTGATAAAAAGCATTTTTCCCCCCACTCGGTGTCCTCAAAGCTGTGGAAATAGGGTTAGTTAATAACTTGCTACCCTAAGTAAACAAAGAGTAATCAAAGTATAGGCCCTACAAATAAACACAATCTTTGTTTGATATATCGAGCAGACAAAGTCCAGATTCTTTTTGGTTTTTTTTTTAATTCCACCTGGGAAATCGATACCTAGTTTCAGATTAAAGCCGCGTCTATTGTCTAGAGAGCCTCCACCTGGACCTTTAAACCTCCCAATTGTTTATCTTTCATCAGCCACCAGGACCCCACTGTCTACTGTTTCCGGATTCAGGCTGGGTTAACTGTATTTCATCTGAAATGTAATAAAACTCACCTGTCATCTGGAGACGTTGTCCTGAATGTATCGGACCTCATTCATCTCTGATCTCCCCTGGCATATCACCCTCCGCTTTCTCCTGATCCCTGCAAACCTGAGTGCAAGCCTCCCTTCTCATCTACAACCATGTCAAAAATAGACTGGATAGCCACCCCCCAGCCCCGCTCAGAGGAACAGGTACTTCTTAGTCAGCCGTTGTTTGATGGATGAAAGCAGCACAGCTGGCAAAGTCAAACATCTGGATCGAGGCAACGTACAAATGGATCCCAATCGAAAGCCCGGGGACAACAGTCTGGGATTCAAGAAGAGGGTTTAACCAAGTTTATTAAGGTCACAGTAGCACCTAGAAGCTGCATCTAAATCTGTTCCCCACTGTGCTAGATTCTGTTGGTACCCAGAGTGACAGGCAGGCCCTGCTGCAAAGAGTTTGCAATTTACCCAGGAGGGGTTATTACCTGTGTTTTCTGGAGGGGGGACTAACGCACAGAGAAAAGGTCCCACACCGCACCTGTAGCAGAGGAAGGAACCGAACCCATTTTCCAAACCCATCCTTCCTCTTGGGTTTTATCCTCTTGGAGGATCATTACCAGCCGGTAAATTTCCCCATCTTTGGTCACCAGGAAAAAAGATCTGGACTCAGTTTCTCCACCTTGCTTTGACATTTTGGTTTTTACAAAACAAATTCTGACCCGCAAGTCTAAGTGCCAACGAATGGTGTGTCCAAGCGGCTGGGTTTTTTTTAAAGATTTCCTGGAAGAGGAGCTGGCTTCTAGGTTTTGCCTTTTAATTGTGCCAATGTAGCTGATTTCTAACCTAACTAAACTTGTTATGTCGAAAAAGCAGCTTACAACATGAGTCACTCGGGTCCACTACTAGCATTTTCCATAACTCAGATGTACTTCGGGGATGTTGCAATTTTTTTCCCCTTTTTTGGGGGGCAACACCAAAAAAAAAAAAAAAAGCATCGTATTGTGCAAGAGGCCACTTGCTCAATGCAGGCAGCTGGCAGCTTCATTCAGCAATTGCATACGGGGTCCTGGGCAGATGTTTTCCTGGTTTGGAGCCTATTAAAATAGCGCTGCCCAAGCAATGGTTTAAAAATGTCTCTTCCTTAAAAGATTTGCAGTCTGGTGGGTTTCTTGCACAGCTGTCCAGCGGGAGGGTTGACAGGAAGCCTGAGTAACTTCAGTATTAAGGCCCCTATTCAGCAACGCACTGGGGGGTTGATCCTTTGCCACTGACGTCACCATATGCAGGATCTTAGCTAGCGCTTTGCATCCACTGATCTCAAAGCACTTGACTTTAACCCCATTTTTCAGGGCTTGTCCAAAGGTCCCAGCAGGCCAGTCCCAGAACCGGGATTAGAACCCCAGCTCAGTCCACTAAGCCACATGGTCTCCCCTAAAATACATCCCCTGTTAGGGCAAACCCTGTTGTAAGCCGGATATTTGTCAGCTAAACAGATTTCCGAGTAGAAAGAAAAATTCATCTCGGTCCATGAAACAGCATCTTTTCCTTCCAACGGATCCCAAAGCGTTGTACAGTCAACCTCTCCCAGAATCGCTTCCCGTCTCCCTCAAACGCAGCCCCCTCTGGGGTGCGACAGGGCAGCTGTTTAACAGTGCACAGCAGTGCAACAGTTTTGGATACGGATGCAAAGACTCCAAGCGAGGGGATCTTTGTAGTAAGAACCCAATTGTCAGAACCTCTCCCTTTTGTCCTCGGTGACCATGGGCCAGTCCTTTAATGTCTCCCACTAACCCTTCCTTTCTCCCATCCTTAGTGTGTCTTGTCTAATTACCATTGGAAACTCTTTGGTGCAAGGACAGTCTTTTTGTTCTGCTTTTGTACAGCACCTAGCGCACCAGGGAACTCACGTAATATGAACTTGGGGAAAAGAAGCTCATTTAGCGCTCGGCTTCAGTAGGTCAGTGGTTTACGAGAACATGAGAGTCAGAGACTCCACAGCCGTAGATTAATCATGGCCTGAAATAGAAAGGAAGTGAGTCTGCACTAATCTTCCAAAAGGAAAACAAATGATTTCAACACAGCTTTGAAACGGCTGTAATAAAATCTGTGGAATTCACAGCCCTGAGATATGAGACAAGCACCAGGGTGCCCTTTGGGAAGGGAAGTCAGTTAAGAGAGGTTAATGTGCATAGACTCAGAGGTCCCTCAAAAATATTCATTCAGTAGGAAAACAGGCTTCATGGCCTCAACTGATCACTTGCTAGTGGTCAGGAAGGATTTTGAGCTGTTCAGGCCCCAGGTCAGAACAACGCTTCTCTCAGGGAAGGTGCCGTTACTACCACTCCCTGTGCTATCCTCTCCTACGAGCTGTCCGAATGGCTCCTGCAGATCAATGGCCACGGAGGCCTGGCAGGAGGGATGGAGCTGAGGCACAGAGGCCAGATCCGTGGTTGAGACTGAGTTGGAGGCTGGGGGGATGCTATTTTAAATCAGAATTATGTCATTATATTTTAGCCGCCGTCTACAGCGGACAACCCACCCGAACTCCTTGTCTAATGTCCCAAGCGCTCCAGGTTTCTCTCTCGTAGAAAATGTCACACTGATTTCCTTACACTGGCTCAAGGCCCCAGTGCCAACGCCGTTTTCACTGCACCAATCCTGGTTTGCTTCATTCGGTAAATTACCAGCTTGAGCTAAACCGGTTCATGTGCTCGTTGGCCTAGTCACTGGCTCCTGGGCTAAACACAGGAGGGGCCCGGGTGGAAATCCGCCAGCTGTATTCTACAGGAGCTCAGATGAGATGATCGAACGGTTCCTGGTTCAGCGCACACCAGCCCTTACCTAGGGGAGTGCCTTTACCGTTCTGAACGGCTTTCGAGAGGATTTCTCACACATGGGGGCTGCGCTTTTGTCGGGGGGGGGGGATGGGGGACTTTGATGGAAAATGGGAGTTTTCACCTATACGAATCTCTCAGGTTTGGGCTGTTTGTTTTTTCAACAAAAAGCCAAAGATGTTCTGGGGAGGAAAAGACCTGCTCCAGCACACTGTGGCGGGGGGGCCCTCGCGCCTGGGTGAAATCCTGGCTCCACGGAAAGCAACGAGAGTTTGGATGTCAACAGGGCCAGAATGTCACTAGAATTGTTACACTCCATCGATGCAGGCAGCTGCTGCACGGCAGGGACCAGCCACGAGGAGGAGAAAAGCACCAAACTCTAACCACAGCACTACGACCCAGCAACTGGAGCCGAGCCGACAACCCTGCCTGGGTTTGTTTTTTTAAACCCCGCGCATGTTATTCGACTCTTCCGCAGTCACCAAACCCCACCCGAGCCTGATCAGAAACTAACGGGGCTGGGGGGCAGGGATGGAACGGTACAACCAGTGCTGCTTTTAACTAATTAGCCACACGCTGCAGGGTCAAATGCAATCCTTTAAAAAAAAAATCAAGTGGAAAGTGGTTTCTAGGGAATAAAAACTCGGAAAACAGACTCGAGTGCAAATGTTTTGGTTCAAAAACGCCCCCAAAAGGGGAACGAAAGCGTCTCAGGAATGCAGTCCCCAGGCGCTCTCAAATACACTGGTTTCCTTTTTTTTTTTTTTAAAAAGGAATGATCCCTTGGATACATGTACCTAATACTATAATCCGAAGGAATTTCTCTCCCCCCCTCCTCCTCACACCCTCCCCACTGAGAACAAGACACGCTCTGTAGCGGCAAAATACTTGATGGATAAACATTGCCCCCGGGGGACAATTTTCCTTAATTAAAAAGTATGTTAACGGGACATGCAGGAGGCAAACGTCAGGCGTCCTGCCCATCAGAGGATCACAGAAACGTGAGACTGGAAGGGCCCTCAGGAGCCCAGCTAGCCCAGCCCCCATGCTGAGGCAGGACTGTGTCTACCTTTCTCTAGCTGCCACAACTTATGGGGTACACCTAAAGCTGCCCTTGGCGATCCCCATCCCATCCCACTATTCTGTAGCGGCCCCTTAAGAGAGAAGTGTCACGGCCTGTCTGGCCTGCGAAGGCTGTTTCCCAAGCGACCGTGCTGGGGGCAGGATTCGGGGCGAAGGCGGTGGACAAACTGAGCGTTGGGACCCAGATTTTCAAATGAGCTCAGCTGCCATTTCTCAGCGGCAATACGGTAGCGCCTAGAAGCCAGGACTCTGCTGCCCTGGGAGCTGAACAAACGTTCAGATCTCTGCCCCCAACGAGCTTACAATCGAAGGCCTCCAAACGAAGCCCTCAGCACCCAGCAGTTCTCAATGGACGGCTGCTAGGGGCTGATCGCTTTGGAATAATCCGGCTATTTGAAAAACTGGCCCCAATTTCAGGTGCTGAGCCTGCGAATGCCTGGCCACAGGCCTGCAATTTACAGCTGCTGAACACAGGGCTATGCTGGACATGGAGCGGGAACCTTTTTTAAAAATCTCGATCGCTGCCGAGAAAAGTCACAGGGAACTCTTGAAATTAGCAGACAAAGGCACAATAAGATCCGCTGACTGGGAATTGAAGCCAGAAAAATTCCACACTGGCAATAAAGGCCCAAATTGTAGAGAGTCCCGGTAACTGATCAGTGGGGTGGCTGGACCGAGAGGAGCTGGGAGGCTTGACACCTCAACTGGAGGGTTTTCTCCAACAGAGACGCTCTAGACTCATCCAGCTCCATGCAGGGAACACGGCGTGGAAATGCGGGGCCTGCACTGAACAGCAGGACACCAGGGTCCCGTCTGGCCTTTACTTTTGAGCCACGCGCACAGTTTAACGATTCTTGTGGGGTTAACGATCAGGTCTCTCTTCACAGCCTGCTCGGGGACTGCTCCCCCCACCGCGCTGCGAGAAAACTGGGCAGAGGCCTCGCCCGCCCTGGGAGATGGGAGCGCATCCAGGCTTTGTTTATCTGCGAGCAGGACTGTGTGATGATGGAATTAAGAACTGGGGCCGTACAGAGAGAGACGTCCCAGATGCACCCTCCGTGCGCAATCAATTCTTCAGAGAGGCCGAGAAAAACCGCTTCCGAGCGATCCTGATGTGCTCGTTTACATCACAGACCCCACGTCTTTAAAGTGCGTACAGCCCCCGACGCTGTGGCCTAGTGCAGTTACCCAAGGACCAGGCCATGGACCGGCACCGGTCCCTCAGATCGCCCTGACAGTGTCGGACAGCAGCAAGCCGGTCCCTGGTATCAGAAAGGTTGAGAGTCACTGGTCTCATGGGCTGGGTCTCCATGGGCTGGCTTCTGGGCCCAGGAGGGGAAGGCTGGCCGACGGTACTGGTGCCATCTCCGCCAAGCTGGGTTCTACTCTCTGGGCCGGCAGGAGAGCCCCACTGAGCGCCGTAATCCCTGCTCACCGCCTCCAGGCCCTGGGCCGCCGCCTCCTACCGCAGTCGATGCCTCATGGCCCCAGACGGGCTGCGGCAGAAAAGCCAGGGCGAGGGGACACCAAGGAGTCTATGATTTACCCCCAACAAGGCTGTTCAACAGAATCAGGTGCCTGCGTGCGGACAGAGGGAGCAGCGGGGTCAGGATTGCCAGGGTGGCTTTTACCGACCGTCTTCTTAGGAGGGGAAAACCAGGACGGTGGTCGTGGGGAGAGAGAGCCCAGCGGGGCTATGCCCGGCGCTGGTTTGCAGGCGGAAGTCAGGTTAAATTCTGGCTCTAACGTGTCTTCACCGGTTCAGCGAGAAAGACAAAGGACAGATGGACAGACAGAGGGATGGGGATAGGGATAAAAGATGGCTAAACAAACATATTACTCCCATTTCAAATACAACATGCAACAAGATGCAGAGCACGCAGCCCCAGCCAGGAGAGGAATCCAATTACCAAGATAATTAGCCTCGCTCGTTTATTTCAGTCACCTGATGCAGCTCGCCCCACACGGCACTACTCCTCGGACCTGGGTGGGAAATTGCCATTCTGGAAGGCACCTGGGCTTGGGACATAAAGACAGACCCACCCCTCCCCAGGCTTTCGCCAGGGTGCATAATCACCGCGAAAAAGCATTACACGCCCGTGCCCGGGCTGCAAGTGGCTGCGGAGGCTGGGAGGGGAATGCACAGGCCGGAGCGTTCGGCGGCTCTCGCGTGCGGGTTTCTGACAGCTGTCTAACAAGCCTGCTGCCCCCTCATGAAGCCAACGCTCTGATGTAACCTGAGGCTTTGCTGCCTTTTTTTTTTTTTGGCATGATAAAATCTTAACACAGCCCATTTAACCAGGCCTTGACAGCTGGCGCCCTGCCAGGCTGCAGCCCCTGGAGTAGCTGGTCCCTCGGAAGTTGAACCCTGGGTCCTAGGGATGGAAAAAAAGCAACAAAATCTCCTTCCCCCGCCACTTTAACCCTTGAAGGACCGGGTGGCAGCCGCTCCCCCAGCTCAGTGCTCAGGAAGCCGCAGCTCTGCCGCGCAGGGAATTCAGCCGTTACCTCGGAGAGGAAATCCAGATAAGCCCTGCAAAGAGCTTTGCCTTAATAGAAAAATCTCTCCTGCATGGAAAAATGTCCTGCCCCAGGTACGGCCTCTGCTCGCTCCCTAACCACAGCCCGCCCATGCTCCGGGAGATGGCTGCTCCGTGTTCCCTCGCCGACTGCGGCGCCGGCCGGCTACGTGACCGTGGGTGGGTTCAGGAGAGATCTCAACCCGACCGGGAGCCGGTCAAGTGGCCACGGGGCCCTTTAAACCCCCCTGCATCAGCCTGGGAAGGTTTGTCACACGCAGGGTTTGCAGCACTTCAGGAGTAGCAAGGGAAGCCCTGGGCTCTGTTCCCAGCCCTGCACCTCGGGCAAGACCTTCCACCACCCCTAGGAAGGTTCCCCACGAGACGCCCTTCCCCGACCCCAGCTGAGCTGCCCCCTCCGGAGAATGCTGCCCCCCCCAGGAAAGCTCTCGGCACCAGCAGAGATTCATAGACTCTAGGACTGGATGGGACCTCGAGAGGTCATCGAGTCCAGTCCCCTGCCCTCATGGCAGCACCAAATACTGTCTAGACCATCCCGGATAGACATTTATCTAACCTGCTCTTCAGTATCTCCAGAGATGGAGATTCCACAACCTCCCTGGGCAGTTTATTCCCATGTTTAACCACCCTGACAGTCAGGAACTTTTTCCTAATGTCCAACCTAAACCGCCCTTGCTGCAGTTTAAGCCCATGGCTTCTTGTTCTATCCTTAGAGGCTCAGGTGAACAAGTTTTCTCCCTCCTCCTGATGACACCCTTTTAGATACCTGAAAACTGCTATCAGGGCCCCTCTCAGTCTTCTCTTTTCCAAACTAAACAAACCCAATTCTTTCAGCCTCCTTCCTAGGTCATGTTCTCTAGACCTTTAACCATTCTTGTTGCTCTTCTCTGGACCCTCTCCAATTTCTCCACATCTTTCTTGAAATGCGGTGCCCAGAACTGGACACAATACTCCAGCTGAGGCCTGGCCAGCACAGAGTAGAGCGGAAGAAGGACCTCTCGTGTCTTGCTCACAACACACCTGTTAACGCATCCCAGAATCACGTTTGCTTTTTTTGCAACAGCATCACACTGTTGACTCATATTTAGCTTGTGGTCCACTATAACCCCGGATCCCTTTCTGCCGTTCTCCTTCCTAGACAGTCTCTTCCCATTCTGTATGTGTGAAACTGATTGTTCCTTCCTAAGTGGAGCACTTTGCATTTCTCTTTATTAAACTTCACCCTGTTTACCTCAGACCGTTTCTCCAATTTGTCCAGATCATTTTGAATTATGACCCTGTCCTCAAAGCAGCTGCAATCCCTCCCCGTTTGGTATCATCTGCAAACTTAATAAGCGTCCTTTCTATGCCAACATCTAAGTCATTGATGAAGATATTGAACAGAGCCGTCCCAAAACAGACCCCTGCGGAACCCCACTTGTTACACCTTTCCAGCAGGATTGGGAACCATTAATAACTACTCTCTGAGTACGGTTATCCAGACAGTTATGCACCCACCTTATAGTAGCCCCATCTAAATTGTATTTGCCTAGTTTATCGATGAGAATATCATGTGAGACCGTATCAAATGCCTTACTAAAGTCTAGAGCATGCTCCCTCGCTAGCCCAAGATAAGGCATACGCGGCCCCACCGGCTACATCTCCTACTGGACTGATGCCAAATCACTGCAGCCAGACGAGCCTCCAACGGCCCCAGCCTCCAACCGCGGCCTCAGCCGAGCCCGCGGAAAAAACACACTTCATCTCCAGCGCTCCTAATGAGCTGGCTACAAGAGGGGCCCCCGCTTCTGGGACGGGCAGCGGGGAGCTGATCCCTGCCATTTCACAGCACCGAATCCCAGACGGGAGAGAAGCACTTGGCCACATGTCATCCGCTTCCTTCAGCGCTCTCCCCTCGATGCAACTTCCTAATTACATCCCAAAAACAACTGCAGCAAAGAATCGGACAGTTGCAAAGCCAGACGCAACCTTAATGATGCGGTGTATTATGGCAGGCCCAGGCCCAGGCCCCTCCCTGTGCTAGGCAGTGGTGGAGGCATGGATAGAATCCAGTTCTCCAGAACAGATGCAGCTGCCTAAACCACGAGACAATCCTCTCCCTCTCGGCTGGCCCGACCCGCGTGCTGGGGCTGAGAGGTATGTTCCCTGCTCCTAAAACACCCAGACGGGGTCAGACCAAAGGTCCATCTCACCCAGTATCCTGTCTAATGCCAGGTGCCCCAGAGGGAATGAACAGAACAGGGAATCATCAAGTGATCCATCCCCTGTCGCCCATTCCCAGCTTCTGGCAAGCAGAGGCCAGGGACACCCTCCCTGCCCATCCTGGCTAATAGCCATCGATGGACCTGTCCTCCATGAATTGATCTAGTTCTTTTTTCAACCCTGTTATAGTCTTGGCCTTCACAACATCCTCTGGCGAGGAGTTCCACAGGTTGACTGGGTGTTGTGTGAAGAAATACTTCCTTTTGTCTGTTTTAAACCTGCTGCCTGTTAATTTCATTTGGTGAACACTAGTTCTTGTGTTATGAGGCGTAAATAACACTCTCTTATTTACTTTCTCCACACCAGTCATGATTTTATAGACCTCTATTATACCCCCCTTGGCCGTCTCTTTTCCAAGCTGAGAAGTCCGAGTCGCACTAATCCTGAGTTCCTGGTACGAGAACAGCTCTTACACAGTTAAAGAAAGAGAAGAGTCATCAGATAAAGTTACCAATCGCTCTGCTCTCTTGCCAAGTATGTTCACATCAGTGCCTCTTTCTTGGCAGGGG
This sequence comes from Mauremys reevesii, assembly GCF_016161935.1. NCBI lineage: Eukaryota > Metazoa > Chordata > Testudines > Geoemydidae > Mauremys > Mauremys reevesii. The sequence goes on along the minus strand of NC_052647.1, from coordinate 16,720,538 downwards.
GCATGCAAGGCAGCCAGAAAGAAAGAGCTTTGCATGCAAAGGGGAGAGACAAATGCACTTCGATTTCTACGGAGCCCCAGGTCCCTCTGAAATCCATTTGTCTCAAACCCTGGAGCACTTCTGTTGATTGGCACCAGAACCGGTTGCGGTTTGTCATGGGGTGAACTGGAGTCTCCTAGACATTAGTTTAGGTAGATGCCCCAGGAAAGTATTTTAATAGTGGCCAGATGCCAGCATTTTCGGGAAGATGTTTCACCCCCTTCCTGGGTTTGTTTGTTTTCATTGCAAAAAGAAATTTTAAAAAAAAAGGAGACATCTCAACCACCTCTTAGCTAGAAACCTTGGAACGGTCCCACCAAAAGGCCAATGTTCCAGCGGACGCAGCTTGAGATCCAGCCCACGGCCCCCCCAACTCGCATCCTCTATGAAAACTGAGCGCAAGCTGCGTCCCCCCACCCCCATTTTTGTTACCGTGGTGGCAGATCTGCACACATCCCAAGCGCTTTTCCGGGTCTGGGGAAATTCTTTCGAAGCCCCTTTTAAATCAATTTTCTGAAAAGCAAAACCAAACCCCAGAGCCATACGGTGACAGGATCTATCTAGACCAGTTCCTTCCATGGTGTTAAACGTATCCAGCTCCAATGGGATTTTGTCACACTCCAGAAGCACTGTGTGGCTGATCCCAAGTGTTCAACAGTCATGAGTCAAGCTGCAGAATAATCACAAGACTGGCACAAAAAATCATGAGATTTATTTTTAAAAACATCATCCTGGGCTCTTCTCAGTTGCCTTCTGGTGTCAGAGCTTTTGAGGGTCATGTTTTCAGCTCTTTCCGCACAACCATCAAGGCTAGAAACTTGCTTTTTTTTGGAAAGCACCTACCCACCCGCCTCCAGGAGCTTGCAAGGAGATCGCAAGGGTTGGCACTGCCAGAAATGCTTAGCTGACATGTGCCCATTTAACACAGCTGTGTCTCCGACAATTATTTATGGTTCATATTGTGAAGCACCTGCCCACCCAGGTGCTTCTCTGACCCTCCTCTCAGAGCCCTTCATAGTCACTGATGGATTTTATACCACTCCCCATTTTAGAGCTGGAGAACTGAGGCCCAGGGTAGATTAAAGTAACTGAAGGGCTGAGCCGGGCTGAACCAGGTCTCTCAAATCCCACGTCCGTGCCCTACCCGCTAGGGGTCATACTTCCCCACCCAATAAGAAATCAGGGCATCGCCGCTCTAGGTGCTGTACATACATGGAGCAAAAAGCTGGTCCCGACCCCAAAGAGTTTATCCTCTCTGGATAAGCTGCGAGAGAACAGGTGGCCGTAAGAAACAGCTGGGAAAGCACAAGGTAACGGCGTGGGGGTGACGACCAGTGTGACAGCAGCTGTGACAGCCCCCCCGCTGGCTACTCACAGCCGAACGCTTTGGAAGGCGTCCCAGCAGGAATGTGCTTTAAGGAGGACAGTGCAGCGGTTTTATGCCTGGGCTGCTCTTCTGCATAAGGGGCGGCACGGAGAACCCAAAAACCTATTCCCCTTCCACTAGGGGAATCAGCAATGAGCAGCAGGAGTACTCCGTCCTGGTACGCGGCCTCCATCCTGGTACGCAGCCTCCATCCTGGAGGGCTGTACGGCTGTGACTGGCCTGGGGGAGTGAAAGCCATACAGCTTCTGTGTTTAAACAAGGTCTCTCAATGCCACCCACATTAATTAGAACCGTCCACAGCTCTCAATCCAGCAGCTTTTGCCAGCAGCACAGTTTGTACCTGAGGAGTTTAGAGGCCAGTGTTTGAATGGGACGCTGGGTGGCACAGAGAGGGCATTAATTATTACAAGTCCCCAAAGCCAGCCTGCTGCTAAGCTGGGAGAATTCAGCACCATACAAACCTGAAAGCAGTTAGTTTTGTTTTGTTTTTTGGTTTTCTGGCTCTGAAATTCTTTGAAAACTCCGCTGGGAATAAATGAGAGCATTGTCCCAGGAACACCCGCTCCCCGGGATCTTCCTGACCAAACCGGCCTGCGATGGGAATAGCTCCCACGGTTTAGAGATCAGCCACCGAGCGCAGCCCCGTTTTAACGATCAGGACACACTGCCTCCCCCAAACCAGGGCAGACCTTGCCCCTGCACTGAGAGCTCCGGGGGGCAACGTTCTCGCACCAGCATCCAGGAAACAGGAAGTTGAGTCCTGCTCTGCTCACTGGCGAAATGAGTTTGGCGAGACTCATTCAGCTGCTCAATAAGCTTTGCTCCTAATACGCCAGCCCAACAAGCAGCTGGGGGCTGGAATAGCAGGGACGGGGATGGATCAGCTTCATCGGGCCCTGGGCTGAGTTCACCGGCTGTGGGTCTGGTCTAGGATGCATTGGCAGGGGCTGCCTTCCTCCCCTGCGCCTCACTCCAGCCAGTGCCAACAGCCAGACCCGGCAATAGTGCAACAGCTTTCACACTCACGTATGGCCACTCGCTTATCTTCCCATAGCATCATGTAGCCACAAACGGGGCTTTAAACCAACATTCACACTGGGATTTTTAAGAGGTGCCCAAGGGAGTTAGGCACCCAAATCAAACCGGGTTTTAATTGGAGTTGGCACCTAAACCCTCTAGGCTGCTCAGCCTCAGGGTGAGATTTTCAATAGCGCTCTGTGTAGACCGAGCTCTGCTCCCCTAAGGTACCAGAGCATCTTTCTCCCTATTCAGTGTCCCCTCTTTTCCACGCGGGGGTCAGAATCTCGCCCTAGTGTTCTTCGTAACAATACTCCCTCTCCGTCCCAATGCCCAAACCTCACCAGCCCCCACGTCACTTACCACAACCTCTCCCCACCCGCACCATTTCAGTGGAATCTGGGTCCCCAACTCCCAGAGATTCCCTTGAACAGCCCAACCCCAAAGAAAGGGTCCGAGGTTGAGTTACCAGCCTGGCTCAGCTGATGTAGGTTTTGCGGTAGGAACCTAAATAAATCATTTAGAGGCAGGTTTTAAAAGGCATTTAGGCTCCTAATTCCCATTGACGTCAACAGGATTTAAGTGTCTAAATACCATTAAAATGTGGGTCCTTTTCCCTGTCCCTATTGAGGGTGTGCTGTCGTTTCTGCCTCCCCAGAAGGGCGCGCTGAGGCTAACCACACAAATGTTGGCACCGGAGTTTTACGGTACTTCGCTGGCCTCCATCCATCTGAGCTCCTCACCACGTGTTTGTTCTCACACAGCCCTGTCACGCAGGCCAGGGCTGTTACGCCCATTTTCCAGATGGGAAAGTAAGGCACAGAGAGACTAAGTGACTGGCCCAAAGGAAACCAGTAGCAAAACTCCCTCAAGCACTGTAACTACCGGGCCACCCTTCCTTCCTCCCTCACATCGGGAACCGAGTTAGACCCACACCAACCTCTACTGAAACCCCCCCTTTCCAGGCCGAGGCCTGGATGCTGCAAACACGTCACCCACGCGTGCTCATCCAATGGGCTCGTCAGTTTAGTCAGTGGCCCACGGAGGAGACGTTCCAAAGCCGAGGGGCCGAAAGGGGAGGCCAGTGCTGAGCGGGGGGAGCTTAATCACAGCCCGCTCCATTTTCGCGGCCAGCCCCGAGCGAGGGAAAGCAGCAACCACACACTGGGCCGACTGTTCGAGGGAGGCAAACCGTTCCAAGCTGCCGAAAAACGACTCCTCCCCCCTTTGCCTTTTGTCCTTGAATGCGAGCAGACATTCAGCTCCTGCCAGGGATTTGGCTGATTAGAAACAGAGCTGGAACTTTCGAACACACACGAGAAAAAAAGGGGGAAAAAAGGGAGAGAAAAAGGAAGAGGAAAGGGAGAGGGGGAAAAAGTCCCCCTCTTTGGAATCCAAGTAGCCAAGGAAAAATAAGGCTCTTATTCTGCGCTGTAGCAGGCCGGGTCCCTGACTCCCCTCCCCACTCCTCCCCTGTAGCTTTGCCCAGCAAGACCTTCCCCCTTCCACAATCCAGAGCCGCAGCTGAAAACAGAACGTGGCGGTTGGGATGCAAGCTGCCCTGGGGACGGGGGGCTGGGCAGAACCTAGACCAAGTCACAGAAAACAGAGCCCAGGCCAAGCCGGCCTGGGTAGGGAGAGGCTGCAATGCTACCCAGCGAAATCAAAGGGGAATCGATGCAGTGTGAGGGGCCTGACCTGAAGGGAGCTAGTTTATAACTGCACTGGCGTGTCTGAGAGCTGAGTGCGGGGTGGGGGGAGGACGCTGTCCCACTTGAGAGAACCGAGTCAGCGTCACCGAGAGAACGAGAGCTCCCGCCCAGGCTTTGCCTGGAAGGGGCAATGTTCATCTTCAGGCCTGGGGACAGAGTCGTGGACTCCGAACCCCTGACAACCGATGAAGGGTACCACGCACTCCCTGTTCATTATCAGTAGGGACGGGGCTTTAAGAAAAAACACCAAATAACGCAAGACCGCACGGTCCGGTCGCCAGAACTGGCCACGCTGCAGAGGGAGAAGCAGTCCCCGGCCGAAGAGCTCGCAAGCGAAATAGACAAGGCCGGAAACAGAGGCAATCCCTGCCCGCGGACACGCAGCAGCTCCGAGGTGGGAACGGTACCCAGGTGGCCTGCTGAATGCAGTGTGCTGCCCCTAGACGGGGATGTGCCAGCCAGCAGCGAAGCAACCGGCCCAGGAAGCTGCTAGCTTCATCTTGGAAGAGTAACGAGAGGCAAAGAGCGAACGCTCCCTCGAACGGGCTCTGTGAAGTTGACAGAGCGCTGCTGAATGTCTGGGAGCAGCTGGAAGCCTGGCTTCAAATCACCTGCCCAAAACCTCCTGAAAGCAGATCGGCTCCGGCTTCGGGCGGAAATGCTGCAACTGAAGGAGAGCGTTAAAAAGAAGACGAAGAAGAACTTGGCTTGCAGAGATCCTCTCCGAGAGCAACTTAAAGCCACATGTCGGCTGGCAGAAGCCTGGAAACTGCTCCAAATCACATGCGTGACAGGGACGGGGAAAGAGTCTAAAACACTTGCAAATCAGGCTCCTCTCGTAGCCCAACCCGGCCAGGTGGTCTCGCAGTTACGGCGCTGGCCTGGGACTTAGGAGATGTAGGTTCCAGTCCCGGCTGAGCTGCTGATTCCTCACGTGAAGTCACATACGGCCAGGTGTTCCCACCAGCTACATCCAGACAGCGAATTTCTCTAATCAAGACAGGCCCTTAAATGTATCCTTGGCGTCCTGTATTGTGAACTCAACCGCCAGGGATACAGGCCACGCTACGGCGCTGCCAACTCTCCCAACATTTGGTAGGTTTGGGGCTCTTTTTAAAAAAAAAAAAAAATCCCCACCCCTCGGAATGGCCTTATTGTATTAGAATCTCACCCCTCCCCATCTCGCTCTCTCTTATTATTATTAAATAAAAAGTAAGTTTCCAGCTCTCATGATTAGGGAAGAAACCTCAAAACCCAATGGGCAAACAGAAACAACTCTCTTAAGAATCAATCTCATGATTTTTAAGTCAAATCTCGTGATTTTGGGGGGACAGGGCAGGGCCTCGATTTGCACTACATCGCTGGCACCTCTGGAAAAAAACAGAGCCTAGAAGGGGGCAGACTGGCCATGATCACTATGAATTATTTGTATTGCTGTAGCACGAAGCAGCCCCAGTCACGGACCAGAGCCCCATTACGCCAGGAGCTGTACAAACAGACGTGTCGTCAGGGATTTTACTTTTAAAGGGGACAGGATGAGAACGAAGTGGCTTGGACCATGTGCCGCTAACCCAGCCCGCGCCCTGAAGATTCACAGATTATAAAGTACGGAGGGACCAGTCCCAACTGCGTAACACAAGCCGCAAAAATTTCAGCCGGCCGTTTCTGCAGCCTGTCCAACAACTTGCAATTCCCTGCTACTGCACCGGAAGTTCCTCCTTCGCCCCCTCTCTCTCTCGCTCTGTGTCCCTCAGTGTCGACAGGGCAAGAGTTGTGTGATCCCCGGAAGGAAAATTAGTCCCTGGGTGTGCGATGGCTCCCAGGCACTTTAATGCTGTTCACTGGGTCATTTGGGGCAGCTGCGAAACCAGCTCCAGTGACAACTCTCGCTCCAAGCGTTGTCGCGCCGGCAGTCTGCGTTTGGAGGCACAGGCAGAAATTCATCTGCACCCAAGGCATTTGGCTGAATAAAAAGTTAGCAGCGGAGGAAAACGGAAAGATCCGTGCACATGGGTTCCTGCCAACCTCTGCCGAGAGCCCTAACTTACCCTATCTCCTGCCATGCCAGTCACGCTAATCTCTCCGCAGAAAAGCCATGGATGCGCAGCTACTATCTGAACCGGACAGACACAACTCATCATTCCAGCATAGCAACGCCAGCTGGGAGGCTGGTAATTCTCAACCCTTTGGCACTGGGATTTCCCCATCAGATGCTAACGCAAACCCCATTAGCAGTAGGCACCGGGGAAGCCTGACTCCTGCTGTCAGCAGATAAATGCCATAAAGAGGCAAGTAAATAAAGGAGCCACTAACTGGATTTACAGATCAGCTTTACTCTCCTGTAAGATAAAATCATGGTAAGACCAGATCTCTTCAACACAGAACAGCTTAGGCCCAGAAGGTAAAGGGAGCATTTATAAAACTTTACATTCTATTTAAGCTTTGCATTTATAAATAAACCCTGGAAAGATTTCTCAGCAGAATTGGAAATTCAAACTGACACAGGCAAAGCAGAAAGTGAAACTGACTTGTCTAGTTTCACAGGCCGAGATGAGTGAAATGCATAAGCCAAATAACAATCGGTGGTGCTGCCACCTCTCCTGATTTTATCATGCACCTTGCGCTGTTTGCAGAGGGTTTTTGCTTTTTTTAAAAATTCCCAGCTGCTGGAGTCCAGTGACTACATGAAAATCGCAACTTTCTTTAAAAAAAAAAAAAAGCCTCTCGTCCTCATGGTTACAGAGAAAAGTTTGGAAGCATGAGCGAACCCCACAGCTCAGAAACGAGAAGTCAAATAAAAAGAACCCCAATTGTATTTATTTTTTTAAATCTCAGGACATCTTGGGAGCCAGACTCAGGAGCTTGGGACACTTGGGGTTGGAATCTTGCATCCATGACAAGTAATAAATTATTGTTAAGTCTCACATGGGTTTTCTCCCCAAAATGTTGCATTATTCGTAGGTGTTGCACATACACCCTCCTCACCTCACCTCAACAGAGTTACAACATTTAAATCAGAGATCAGACTTTAGTCCGAAGCTCCAACGTTACTGATTTTATTCTGAAAGGCCTCAATCAAGTTTCTCACGTATAATGTTTATGGCTATGTTAACAGGACAATTCGGTCCTGGCGTAAGTGGATGCGATTCCACTGAAGTCCCTGGATTTGCACCTGCCATGAAGAGCTTGCAAGCGAGGCCTGCGGAGATGAAGCGACTTGTACAAGCTCACAAAGGGACTCCCTGGCAGTGCTGGGGGTGGAACGCACAGCCCCCACTCTCCCGCTCCACTTCAACGCTGCAGTAGGAAGGCAACTGAGGAAAGGTGGATTTGAAACACACTCCCGTCTTGACAGCATCCCGTCCGCTTTGAGCGGCACATTCCTCTCCCTAAACGCAACTCGCAACAAGATAGCTCTGGAAGAAGTCGGAGCACTCGGGAGGCCAGACAGCGATCCTCCAAACGTCAGCCGTCATCTCTCACTTCCTCCTCTGTGCAAGTTACCAGCACCAAACTAACACCAGCAAAACACCTCACGACCTGCTTTAGACGAGCAGAACTCAAGAGGGAAGTGCTAATTCCTGGAGAGAGACTGCTTTACAGAGAAAAAGCCCAGCCCGCTGGTATAATACACAGTCAGCTCACACACTACCTCAGCCACCCAGACACCAGGACTGGGATCAACAGCACACCTGGAACCCCTGTGATTAAGCTGCTTGCAAACACCTTTCAGTAACTGCAGGTCTCCGCTACCATGTCGAACGGGGTAGATTGTTGCCGGGCCCGAGGTCTCCGCCTTCTCAGCTCTCTGGGGTTATCACAGAAAGTGAATTGAGACTGTGTATCGAAACCTCCCTCTGGCAAGAGGAGAGACTCCCAGGGGAAGCAAAGCAGCATCGGTCTCACTCCCTCTGGGAGGCTGATCATGTTTTACACTGGTTGAGCGCTTTTAGCAAACACACAGAGTATTACAAGCAAGAAATCCAGCACAGCACGGTGGGCAACGGTAACTCATCAGGGGAGAAACTGAGGCACGGAAAGGGGAACTAGCACGCCCGCCCAGCAAGGCGATGGCAAAGCCAGGAATGGAACCCAGGCGTCCTGTGCCCTGTGTGAATCCCATCCCCCAAAGGGGCATCAAGGAGAAAATAAAGGCGTCTCCCTAAGGCAGACGGTACTTTGGGTTCTCCTCTGGCCCCATGACCACAGCAGCTAAGCACGACAGTCTTTAATGCATTTATCCTGACAACCCCCCTAGGAGGCGGGCGGGTGCTATCTGAGAGCTGGAGAAGCTGAGGCTGAGGCTTGGTGACTTGCCCATGGTCTCACAGCAACGTTATGGCAGAGCCAGGAATTAAACCCAGGGCTCCGAAACCCTAACCGCTGGCCCAGCCTTCCTCCGGCATGAACGGCTCGCCGGGCTGCTCTGCAGAGCCATGGGCCGTCCTCTAAACCCCGAGTCTGCAATGAAACAGTTGCTCCCAGCCAGGCCCCTGGCAGTGCATTTTGAGAAAAGCCAAAAAAAATCTAGGATTTCAGGAGAAGCTTCAGATGTCGCAACTGATTCAGCGAGGTCTGGTCTGTAGTCCAGAGTCAAATCGGCCACACGGAGTCAGGTCCCTCCGGATTGACACGACAGACGTATGGGTCTGACACAACACGGGCCTTCTCCCGCCTGCCCTGCCACCGACCTGCTGGTTTGTCTGGCTAGGGCATCACCCTTCCTCTCCTGGGCCCTCTCTCCTCAGGGTGCCCAAACCCCCCAAACCACCTTCCCCACATGCAGAAAAAGAGCAGGGATTGGTCTCCTCCTGCCTCACTTCAGAGTGTCGCCTGCGAGAGCAGAGGGCGAGGCCACACACACACACACACACACACACACACACACACGCGATCCGGAGTCCAAAGTTCAGGGGCGGTGGGACAGTTCTTTCTCCTTCCCCCACACCCACTTTGCAGTGAGGGCTCAGGCTTTCATCTCGCTCCCGCAGGGTTCTAGCTACGCTGTGGTGCCCTCGCAGGACACGAGGCCGAGAAGGGCCGAACCCCTGGGGTTTTACTGGGGTGCAGAGATCAGTCCCCGGGAGCAAAGGCGTCGCTTTTAACGCAAGGCGCGGCTGGTCGGAGCGGCCCCAAGCTGGAACCGGGGCCCACGCTTCCACCCCCAAGAGGCCGGACGAAGGACGGGGACGATGCCCGCGTCGCAGATGGGGCGCGGTATTTCCGAAGGGGCTAGCCCCCCAAATCCCTCTGCGGGTCACCAACCGCCACCGGGTGACTCGCCCCACGGATCCGTGCTGGCAATGGCACCCTGCCCTCCTGAGTCACAGTCCCGGGCCTCCTCCCACACCCGCTTCCCGTGGCGGCAGCTCCACAGCTGCGTAAGGAGGCGGAGAACGGAGAGTTTCACCCCCTCCCCTTCCCACATGGGGACAGACAGATTTCCTGTGGTTCCTGATCCCAAGCCCAGGGACACTCTCCCTCCGATGGGCTTGAACTGGACTCGGCTGCTGCAACCTGGGCACCACAGGGGGGGGAGGGGAGGGACAGACAGGGGCAAAGCCCCCTCCCCCCGTGCTCCCAGCATGTCCTCCGGCTGAGCACTGCTGCAGGCCCAAGGCCTGTCCCCCACCCCACCTGATTCCAACCCATAATCCCCCCCCACCCTCGGCGTCTACCCCAATCTCCGCCCTCCAAGCCCCTTGATCCTGCTGCACACCCCCAAGGCCCTAAACGCCACCATCTCCCCCCCCCCCGCCCCAGCCTCCATACCAGCCCCCCAGCCTAGTCACTCCCCAGCTTTACTACTGATAAAACAGCACCAGCCGTTCGGCCTGACAGCCGAGCCCAGCGCTCGGTACATTTTTTTAACCTGCAGCCTCCCCCCTGCTCGAGACCCCAAGCGGCGCCCCCGGCAACCAGTCTCGTTACAGCTCGGGAGACGCAAACCGAATTAAACCCACCCTCTGCGACTCGCTGGCCATGACTCAGCCTCCCCCCACGGAGCTACGGCCAGAGCCGATTACAAAAACAACAAGCAACCACGGTCGATACCACCACCACCACCACCGCGCAAGGAGCTGATCGATCTCGCGCCGTAGCGTTTGACCTGCGCTTGCAGCTCATTGGAAATTGTAAATGGGAGGCAGGAGGGGATCAAAGCGAAAGGAGGAGGAAGCTGCAGGCCCTTGGGAAAAAGCTGTTTTAAATCAACCAAATATTTTTCAATCAAATAAATAAATAAATGGTTCTGACTGGCTTTAACGCAAGACGTTCAGGCCTTTCACAGGGTCCCAAGGGGAGTCAGAGCCCCGGAGCCCACTGGATTCCTAAGGATCTTGTGCACCGAATTGCTTAAAGATCCGGTGACTACCCCAGGGTCCCCCCTTTCGGCCTGTTCCGGGGTGGGAGGGGTGCATTTAAAGAGGCGCAGACACGGCAGGAGGAGGCGGTGGGAGGGGCGAAAGCCCCGAAGCGGCCACTCACGGTGCAGGCTGAGGGAGATGTTGATGGAGCGCTCCTCCACAAAGCCCTTCAGGTTGGGGATCTTGGCGCACTTGAGGATGGTCTGGGAGGCGCTGTCACCCACGTGGACCCAGCACACCGTGTCCTCGATGTAGTTGAAGTCCATGGCGGTGGTCTGCTTGGTGCTGGTGGGGGTGATGTTGGGCACAGGGCCACCGCTCAGGTAGGTGGCCAGGATGTTCTGGGAGTTGGCGATGAGCAGCACTGGGGGCCGGTCCACGGGCTCTGGAGGGGGTGGGGGGGGAAAACAGCCAGGGAGGGTTAAGCAGGCAGCTGGATTCCTGCTCAATCTATGCCCCAGCAGGGAACCCACAGCCTGACCCACGCAAGAGGGAATACGAAGGGACTGGATTTCCAATGCGGGGAGCAGAGGAGCCCCCACAGGAGGTCTGGGGACAGGAGACTGAGCTGTAACATGGGCAGTCACGAGTCCTGACATCACCCGCCAAACATGCACACTCGAGGCGGCCTGGTGGCTTTGCACATACACCAGGCCCCCATGCAAGCACCTCGCACGCGTGGTGTGGCCGCTGGGTCACTCTGCACATGCACACACACGCCTGGGTTACGTGCAAACAGGGCAGGAGCACCACACCAGGTGGCTTTGCACACATCCCCAGGTCCCGAGAGCTGGAGCCAGCCGGAAGCGATGCCACGCCGCGAAACCACCACCTACCATTCTTGGCTTTGCAGGACCGGTTGTCGGGCTGCAGGAGATAGCCCTCGACGCAGCTGCACGTGTAGGAGCCCTCCGTGTTCGTGCACGTCTGACTGCAGGTCCCGTAGATGGTGCACTCATCAAAGTCTGCAGGGGAGAGCAAGAGAACAAGGCTGGGTCCCACCACGGCGTCCGCTCCCGGTGAGCCAGGGAAAGGACAGAAACCCCCCGTGCTCACGGTGGAGCAGCAGGGAACGGGACATGCCGGAGGAACACACATGGTTTAAATCGCAGGGTTTAAAGGCCAGAAGGGACCAGCGCAATCCTCCAGTCTGTCCCCGTGTAACCCAGGCCAGAGACTCTCACCCCGCGAATCCTGCAGCCAGCCCAGAACTTCCGGCTGAGCCAGAGCAGAACTTTCACCGACATCAGCCGAGTGACAGAGAATCCACCCCAACCCTGGTGAAACGATGCTCTTAAAAATCTGCCCCTTTCTCTCCAGTCTGAATTTCTCTAGCGTCAGCTTCCACCCACTGGCTCTTACTCTGCTCTGCTCTCAAAACGCTCTCCCCGAACAGGGACTCAGGGCCCGCGATCACGTCGCCTCTCAACCTTCTCCCGAGTCAACTAAAGGGACCGAGATTCTTTCGTCTCTTGCGACAAGGCTTCCCAGAGCGCGAGTCCTTCTCGGAGCTCTTTTCTGGACCCTCTCCCATTTTGCAGCCCCCTTTTTGAAGTGGGGACCCCAGACCTGGCCAGTGGTGGGCTCACTCACGCCGTACACCCCCTCCTGCTCGGCTGATCTCCTCTTCCTGATGCATCCAAGGATGCTGTTCACCCTCAGGGGGAACGCCTGCTCAGTGCGCCAGTGGGGGACCCCGGGGGGAGGGAATCAGTTTAATCCGTTGTGCTGCTCTGTCCTGGGTACTACACAAGCCCGACACATCCCGGTGACACTCAGGATGGGATTTTCAAAGCTGCAGTATTCTAATGGGCACTAAGCATCCAAATCCCTTTGGAAGCCACCCCGCTCCCTACCCCCGCCCCAGGCGAGCTGGTCACACGTGACCCGGTGAGCGGACGCTGCGCCCCAGCACTCCTGTCCCCGCCCCCACCGGGGCTGCGTTCACAGGCTGCATCGTCTCCATCCGCCACCAACCTTTGCAGCTCTTCCTGTCCTCGGACAGCTGGAAGGAGCTGTTGCAGTAGCAGGTGGGTCCGACGAGCGTCGGGACGCAGTGGTGCTGGCACCCCAGAGCCGAGCAGTTGGCCAGAAACTCTAAAGAAAGAAGATGGGGGGAAGAACGTCACTTCAGGGGTCAGTGGGCACTTCAGACATCTGGGCAGGTGATGGGAACAGCGAACAGTGATGTCATTACCTGCCCCCGCCCCGCCCCCAGCCCGAGCAGTATCCCCACTAGCTTGAGTAACAGGAGGGAAGGACGGGCTTATAGCCAAGGCGCAGCACAGGGACTCGGGAGACCTGGGGTCGAGCTCCAGATCTACCACTGACGTCTTGTGACACCTTGCACAGGTCACTGGCACACGCGGCCCTCGGCTCCCTGCCTGCGAAAAGGGGAGAAGGACCCCGTTACGGGTACATCTACCCTGCAATCAGAGGTGCAATTCCAGCTCAGGCAGCTTTTACCTAGCCCGCCCGGCTAAAACTAGCAGCAAATGAGTAAGAGGGCAGGCTAGGAATGCGAGCATTTATCCCGGGTGGGCACACATGGCCCCGCCGCCACTTGGCCAAAATACACCAATCTCTGTTGCAATGGCCCTGTGCAGTGCAGGCATCTCCTGCAAGCTCAAATATTTTGTATGTAAAGCTCTTCTGGGAGCTGGGGAATAAAAAGGGTAAGTTTGATGATTTCTAGGCAGGGTATCTCCCAGCTGGACTTTTAAAGACAACGCGCCCATCACCTTCACCTTGCTCCATGTGTAGATGCTTCCACCAATGCAAACCAGGTGTCGACCGCTACCAGAAGAGCTGTGGTTTACACCTCTTTTGCACTGGTTAGACTGCAAGATCATCGGCGCAAGACCCGTGTTTCTGTTCTGTGTTTACACACGCCCAGCATAACGGGGCCCTGATCCCCGATTGCGGCTCAGGGAACACAGAAGTCCAGGGCAACGGAGAATCTGTCCCAAGGCCATCAGACCGTCCGGCACTCAGGTACCAACGTGGTCACCCAAGCCCAGGAAGGGAAAAGGATGCGCGAGCCGCTTTGAAACAGTGACGGAATTTGATTCTGAAATATGAGTCACATTGTCTCCAACCTCAGCTGCATGGCTCAGCAGTTCCTATTTAAAGGATCAGCCGTAAGAGGCAAGGAGCAGGAAACCTAGCTCCTGCCACGCACGTCCAGAGCGCACCAGCGTCCCTCCTCACCCACATCCGTTTCTCCAGCAGAGCTGCGCTGGGCCACCCGCTCAGCCCCACGGGGCTCCGGAAACCCGCGTGCAAAGAGGGAAGAAGAGCGTGAGAGGGGGTGCCTTGAAGACAGGTCCTAGCCCTGGTTCTGGGCTCTTGCTGCCTGGCCTGCAGTGAAATTTAAGCCCCGGGGTGTGTGTTCACTGCACGCTCCCCGAGATCGCCTGAAACAGTGCAAACAAGGGCTTGCTGTAGGGACTGCTGAGGTGGGAGCAGCCCACCCAAAACCTGGCGCCCAGAATTAAGAAGCTAAAGGGAGCCAGTATCCTCTGTTCTTAGCTGCCCCTATCCCTGTAGACCTCGACCAACAGCCCCGCAGAACCCAGCACTGGCATGGGGCAGGCTGGACGCTCCAGGCAATACATGCAACAGGGGGATTCTTCCTCCCTGTTCTCCAGCAGGGGGAGCAGGTGGGGGGAATTCCCCCATTGTTCTCCAGCAGGGGAATACACCATTGTTCTCAGTGGCGGGAGCAGATGGGAGGATTCCCATTGGGTGCTGAGCTCTTTTGACTCCTGGAGCAGAGAAAGAGCAGAGCGGGGTGTGGCTCTGGTCTGGCCCATCGCAGCAAGGCCCCAGGAAACCCTGGGGTGACCGTCCCCGCGCCGTCTCCTCCCCAGACCTACCTACCACCAACGAGCTCAGCAGGGAGCCTGGCGGCAAATGCAGGGAAAACACGTCCCTGCCCGTCTATTAAGAGCCCCCCTGGGCAGGAGCTGGATGCATTCAATATCCATGCTCCTGGGGGGGGTCCGCCCCAAGCTTCCCACACCTCCTCTGCACCCAAGGCCAGGTCCACGCTCAGGAGGCTCCCGCTCTGAACAGATTAATTTCTATCCACGGCTGAAATAAATGCTCATCAGGCGTCCATCTGCCCCGCGCTCCCCAGTGCTCCGAGGTAGCCGGGGGCTGCTGAGAAACGGAGCACTCGCCCGGAGCGCTCATCTCGCTGTGCCAATAACTGACGGCTTCCCGGACTCAGCAAGGTCACGTCATGACGGGCCCCGTTACGCTACCAAAGGGGGGAATTATACAGACAGCCACGCAATGTGCAGGGGAGACCTCGGCTCAGTTCCCGGCCCCTCTATCTGTGCCGCGGACCCCACCCGTAATGTGAGGCTCAGGGATCTGCCCCTGGCTCCCCAGGGGGTTTGAGGTCCGCTGATGGAAAGCGGGAGGTGGGAGGCAGGCGTTGTTCTGTTACACACACAGCGAGATTCTCTGATACAAAGGGGACAATTGGGCCCAGAATTCAGGCTCTAGATTAACGAAATTTGCATATATCAACGCACACTGTAGTCACGTGACGCCCATTTACAGGGAACCGTATCTGGGCATCTGGATCTTTAATGAATTTGTCTTCACACGTCTCTCTGAGGCAGAACCAAACTGCCGCAGCTCAAAGTGCAGGCAGCAAAGAGAAATTCAATGCCCTTCCCAGGAAGCCTCTTGCGAAGCAGGGAATTGAACCTACAACTCCTAGCGAACGCCCTGGACCATGCTCCATCTCACTAGCACGGGAGTGCATTGCACGGGTGCAAACTGCAACCCCCTGGGAACACGTCGTGCTTTCGAAGCCCCAGGCAAGCCAGAAAGCCGCTCCGCACAAGCAAAGCAAGAACGAAAGGGACAGGCGTCCCCGGCAGTGATAAGACAGGCTTCCGCGACCCAATTAACGCACAAAGGGCTGGGAGGGAGGCTTCGTGGCTGAAGGGACACACATTGTGGGAAGCAGAAGAGCACTTCAGCCCACAAAGGTCTCTTTGTTTGAAGGGGTTTTTCCCTCTCCTGCCCAACGCCGCCCTGGCTTGGAAGCGCAAAGCGGGATGAACTCAAATCCGTGTGCAAAACAATCTAACCGTGAACCTTGCCAAGCTGAGAAAATCTGGCCCTTTTCCTCCGTGCTCCCCCTTTCGCAGCCCTCTCAGAGACCTCGTGATCAAATGCTTCCCACAGCTTGGAGCAGCTGGCTCAAGGAGTCTAGGAATAGGACATGGGCCCTTTCCCCTCTAGAGGGCGCCAGCTCTGATCCAGCCCCAGGGCGGGGGGCTGGCTGGCTCAGGGTGGTGGAGAATGGGGTCTTTCCCCTCTAGGGGGCGCCGGCTCTGATCCGGACCCACGGCGGGGGGCTGACTGGCTCGGGGTGGTGGAGAATGGGCCCTTTCCCCTCTAGGGGGCGCCGGCTCTGATCCGGCCCCACGGCGGGGGTGGAGAATGGGCCCTTTCCCCTCTAGGGGGCGCCGGCTCTGATCCGGCCCCACGGCGGGGGGCTGGCTGGCTCGGGGTGGTGGAGAATGGGGTCTTTCCTTCTAGGGGCCCCAGGGCGGGGCTGACTGGCTCGGGGTGGTGGAGAATGGGCCCTTTCCCCTCTCGGGGGCGCCAGCTCTGATCCGGCCCCACGGCGGGGGGCTGGCTGGCTCGGGGTGGTGGAGAATGGGGTCTTTCCCTTCTAGGGGGTGCCGGCTCCAATCCGGCCCCAGGGCGGGGGGCTGGCTGGCTCGGGGTGGTGGAGAATGGGGCCTTTCCCTTCTAGGGGGTGCCGGCTCCAATCCGGCGCCAGGGCGGGGGGCTGGCTGGCTCGGGTGGTGGAGAATGGGGCCTTTCCTGGCTGGCTCTGGGTGGTGGAGAATGGGGCCTTTCCCTTCTAGGGGGTGCCGGCTCCAATCCGGCCCCAGGGCGGGGGGCTGGCTGGCTCGGGGTGGTGGAGAATGGGGCCTTTCCCTTCTAGGGGGTGCCGGCTCCCATCTGGCCCCAGGGCGGGGGGCTGGCTGGCTCAGGGTGGTGGAGAATGGGGCCTTTCCCTTCTAGGGGGTGCCGGCTCCCATCTGGCCCCAGGGCAGGGGGCTGGCTGGCTCGGGGTGGGAAAGGAGGGAAGGGAGGGACGGAGTCAGCACTTCAAATCCAGTGCAGGTTATTAGTAACTGGCAGCCGTTAGGCCTGAGCTCCGTCCCGGGCCTAGGACGGAGCACGGGGGAAGGTTTGAGACGCCATCTCTGACTACAGTTCATTAAACACCCACTGACCAGCACCCCTCTCCTTAGAGCAACGCCAAGACCCAACTCCCCTGTTCCTGCCCCCAAGGGGCAGGGCTGAGACGGGGGCTCGCGTCACACCCGGGACAGTTAATTTGCAAGTACAGTACATTCAGGGCTGGGGAAGAGCGGGGCGGGGGGGACGCAGGAACACAAACGGACGGCAGCAGCACGCCACCCACGTCCCATAGCCCCCCACAAATCTGCACCCCCAGAAACCAGCACTGCAGAGCCCGGAGGACACGTTCTGTGACTAAACAAACTGTTCGTGATTCTGAAAAGTCCCCCCTGCCCCAAAACCACATTAAAACCAGATAGGAAATTTCAGAACCTCTCGCACCAGCTCCCTGCAGCCTCTTGCCAGGATCCCCAACAGAGATCGCGGAGGGGGAAGACAACGTTTTACCATCCAAATCTATTCTGCTTTGTTCATGGGAGGTTCAGAGGTCGAGTCCAGGTCGGGGGGGGTAGGGAGTGTTTCGGGAAACCACGCCGACTTACCAGGGAGCAACGACCGGTTCCCAGTCCTGCCACCTCGACCAGAAGTGGGTGTGGAACCAGGACGCTTAGCTGCATTGGAGTGGTCTGTAAACACTTCCAGCTGTGTGAATCTCACCCCGACATTCAGGGAAGGAGAATCTGATGCAAGGTCAGAACTGGAGCATGGGGGGCACAGGGGGGTGTTAATGGCAAATTCCCACACTAGCCCAAGGACCCTGTTACAGCCAGAACTAAACATGTAGATATAAACCAATTTAGTTAATCCAGTCCACACGTGTGTGTAGACGCTCTGATTCTGGTTTAAGGGCTGGTCTACACTCTGATTACGCCAGTGTAGAAGATCAACTTGTTTCAGTAGGAGCTGATCGGTCTCCCATCAATCGATCTTTGGACTTAACTTGCTACAATTAGTGCAGGGTGGTTGTTTTTTTAAACCGGCATAACTCGCTTTTGCTCAGAGTCAAACCGAATTAAGCCTGGGTTACACTTGCCACTTTTACCAGTGTCATGACGCCAGCTAGGGGGATGGTTTTATCTATCCCACCCCTAGTCTGGCCACAGTTATACCAGGCTAACGGTGCCTTCTAGTAAAATAGCTCATTTCCCCTTTACCCCGGTTTAACAGCAGCCACCCTAGTGTGTGTCACCACTTTACCTAGCCCCGGATAGTCCTAGCAGACAGACCCACATTCTAGAGCAGACAAGGCTGCAGGAGCAGTGTGGACGCAACCCATTTCTGAGCCATCTTCCACAGTGCAAGGGCCAGCAAAGGAAAGCCGGGCCAGCACCGGTTACCCTCTTTGGCACAGCATATGCCTAATGTTCACATTTTGCTTTTGCACGGGGAGGTCACGGCCCAGGCTACGGTCCCCGGGCCAACTGGCTGTCTAACACACAGCGGGAGGAGCGCCCTTTCCCCTGGCAAAAATGGTACAGATTTGCTCACAATCCCGCTCTAAATCCTCTGTGTTATGCGTATACAAGTTTAATAAGCCGGGTGGACCAGCTGACTCGTTCACATGGTCTATCGGCTTTGCAGGGAGTTTGGCAGGCCTGCAAATTCATTTCAGAACCTTCTCTCTCAGCTCATGCACCAAAGAAAACCCCAACAATATTAGGGTTTTACTTTTTTTTTTTTTTGAAAGGACGCTGTTCTGGTGGAACCAGTGCCTCTACAATTCCAGCCCTTGGGGATTTTTAAAAGAACAGTCAAGGTTTGTGGCTCTCCCTTCTCTGCTACCAGGAATAGCCTGTTCGAAGGTTGCAGCTGGGATCTCTGCTTCACTAGCCAATATTTCTTCCCTCCCTTGGTCTGTTATCGTAGGGTTGCTTGTGCACTAGGAACTGCCGGCAGGCTGCGTGCCAGCATCAGGTTAGAGAAGAGCATGTATGGCTGCTAGTGATTTTCCCAAAGTGACCGTGGGGTTTAGGAGCACGTGGGAATCATGCACCCAAACCCCCTAGACAAAAGCCTTGGCCCCTTAGCTTGCTGTCTCAGGCCCAGGGGAAGGAGAATTATTAACAGAGTGGAGATCGGGGCGTCCGTTCGAGGCAGTGAGGTGTGCTAGTTAAGGCCTAGGAAGCCCGAGTCCCAGTCCCAGCTCTGCCACGGATCAGCCATGTGATCTTCGGCAAGCCCCATCACCTCACTGGGCCTCAGTTTCCCCTTTCATCCAAGGAGGAGCGATTCTCTCCACTGTGGGAATTACTGGATGCAATTCCGTCTCTTGCATGGGGCAGGCCAGACTCCAGCGGCAGAGAGGAAGGGTGGCCCAATGGTTAGTGAGCTAGTCAGGAGACAAGGCCTCAGCTCTGCCACGAGCTCCCCGTGGGACCACACTTTGCCCTTCTACGCCTCAGTTTCTCCATCTGTCGAATGGGGGTAACAATCCTGCCGTGCCTCAGGGCTGGGCGAGGATAAACACGCTAGAGAGGGTGAGAGGCTTGGGAGCCCCAGAAGTGCCTAAGAGACGCAGACTAGCTGACTGCAGTGGGTCCCGCCGGCCTGATGAGATCCACAGGGCCATCGCTGAGAATTGGAGAGGAAAATCTGGCTTTTTAGTATCCTCCTTTGAGAGCTCCTGCAAGTGCCGAGTGCTCCCGGGGCCCGCTCGGCTCCGTGCCCGGCTGCAGTAGGTGTAACCCAATGTCAGACAGAATTAACCCTCCCCACCTCACGGATCCAGCCGCTGATTAGCCCTCTCTCCCGCCCCAGACTTGTTGAGACATTGTACAGGTCTCTCAGCTGCCTGGGGTGCGTGGGTGGTTCTATAAAAGGAATCTATACAAATAGCTCGGAGGACACATTCGGGCCAGGGATCTGGTGCAAGGTGCCAGGAGGAGACGCTTATGCAAAGGGGAATATTTCCGGGTGCCTGAACAGGTGGTTCATAAAGGCAGGGGGACACAGTGGAGAGAACCGGGACTCCAGAGCCTTGGGCTCTATTCCCACCTCTGCCTCTGACCTGCTTGGAGACTTTGCACAAGTCACCTCCCTGCTCTGTGCCTCAGTTTCCCCCTCTGGAAACTGGGAATAATGACCTTGCACTCCCTGGGAAAGTGCTAGATAAGAGCTAGGTATCCTCCGTATAAGCAGCAGGGACTCTGTACTTGTATCTTCGGTACTGATCTGGCACATCTGAGCTAATGTCTAACGTAGTCAGCCTCCCACATTCCCGTGGGGCAGGGATGTTGTCCCCACGGCCCCTACAGAACTGGGTAGCCCAGCGGTCCAGCCACGGAGAAACCCAGGTGCTGAGCCTGGATCCAGCCCAGGTGAGGGACAATGCAACATTACCACCACTCAATGACTTCCCCCTCCCCCTGTGTGTACTGAGTTTGGCAGGTCTCAGCTCTGTCTCTTAGCACAGAACCAGCCACATCACAAAAGGCCCCTTTGGCACCAGCAAAGCTCCACAGAACAGAGGGGGCCACAGAGACCAAGTGCTCCCCCCCCCACACACACCCCCGACGGCGACGGCTCCGGCTGACCTGCTGGGAAAGCTTGTACTGCAGCCGCATGGGCTGCCGGGACAAAGCCAGTGGGCCTGACGCAGCTGCCGGAAGCTACGGGCAGTTAGGAGTCTACTCTCTAGCAGAGCCCTCTCCGCACCTGGGTTCAGCCCAAGACACGTCTCAGAGGGACTAAGAAGCCGACACTGGCTGGTGTAAGGAAGAGGTAGCAAGACCCCTGGCTAAGGAGGAAATCAATGTCTAAGCCAAACCCAAACCCCATGCGCCTCCTTCCGCTCAGCGGAGAGCGCAGCTATTTAACAGCCTGACGGGACGGGAGCAATCGGCATTTTTCCTGCAGGAGGGAACCTTCACGTCTTCTAACCCACTGCCCCCAGGACTCATTAACAGTGGTGGGGCGGGTCGCACTGAGGTACCTCCACCAGTGCATCGCTCTGGTGCGAACACGCCGCCCGCTGGGCAAATCACCTTCTACCGGGGCCGCGTCCCGTAGCTTGGGGTTGGCGCAGCTGTATTAGTGCAAACAGCCGGCGTGGAATTTCCCCCACCCACCCACCCACGACAGTGGAGTCTCTCAGCCCAGAGGGAGGCGGGGGCTGCTCCCCTACCCCGGCAGTGCGACCCCTCGTCCGAGCCGTCGAAGCAGTCCTGAACGCCGTTGCACAGCTTGCTCATGGGTATGCACAGCTCCGTGCCCAGGCAGTTATGTTCATTGGGTTGGCACCGCAACCCCTTGCTCTGCGGACCTGGAAGAGAGCAGAACACGAGAGAGATTCAGCCGAGAGAGGAAGGGAATCGCTCGACAGCATCACAGCAACGCCGGGGAGCTGCAGCAAGGACCAGGGGCTGCGGCTGGGCCCACGCAAGCAACGAGAACCCAGCCCCTGACAGCTCCCAGATCAAGGGGCCAGATCCCTCCCCTCCTCCCGGCGCCACCGGTGCAAAAGGACCCACTCGCATTTCACACCCACTGGGCTCTGATGCAAACACCTGCAGGAGGCACAAAACCAGAGACAACTGGAGCCAAGGGAGAACCGTGCCGTTTGCAAGACAGGCCTGAGGGATGTCTACAGTGCAGGTTTACTGCGTGTTCTTACCCCCCTCACCAAACCCTCCCATGCGTGTAGAACCCGTGTTCACATGCATGACTGAGGTGTGGGGCAAGGAGCCCAACCTGCCCTTGTTTCCAAGGAGACTTCAGTGCTACTGTCACTTGGCTGCTTTGGAAAATCGGCCCCTGTGAGTCTGGGGACCCTGCACACACCCCCGGGCCCCGACTCCGGCTCGAGCCCAAAGCCCCCTGGGCCCAGGCTCGAGGACTGGCGAGGTGGAGGGGCCAAGCCCCTTGTTTTGCAGAGTGGACGCAGCTTGGGCCCAGGTCCCCCAGACTCACGTCCCGAGTCTACCACTGCTATCCCACAATCCCACGGGCCAGCGCTCCTTGGGGGAGCCGTAGCTGGGGGCTCCCGTCCAAAGCGCGGCCCCAACCCCCCCCCGGCTTCACTCCCGAGATCTAACAAATACACCACAGCAGGCAGCCTGGCTCAAGCGCCCAGGGGACGGGGCACAGGGAATGCAGCCACACAGGGGGAGTCCCGCCTGGGCTCCTCCACGCAGGGCCGTGCTGAGAGGGGCCGGACTTGCAAGGATCCAGGGCAAAGGGAGAGACCAGATTAACGGCAGTGGAGGGAGCCAGGGCCCTGAATGAAGCTTTGGCCTCCAGCGGGTGGCTGCGTCTCCCTACCCCTGCCGGCGTCTGTGTAGGTATTTCACGCCGGTAAGGAAACACGCCACAGATCACACAGCACTTTTACTGACTGGCTCGTCAGACACAGCAAACTTCACCCCCCCTCCTTCCCACGCCACGCTCCCTGGGCCAGCGTCACCCAGCCTCCCCCATCCAACAGGGCCTGTCTCGAAGCTGCCAGGCTGCCCGGGGCAGGCCAGAACGGGCACATCCACAGGGTTCCAGACGTGCCCCGGGGACCAGCCTGCCTCACGGGAAAAGGAACCCAAGGGGCAAGGAAGCGCCCAGCGATGGATGCCCAGTGGGGTTCCCTGGCTGGGGCAGCCACTCCAGGGCTGGATCGCCCCCTCGCGTGAACTGCCCTCAGATAGTTTGTGCCGAGCACTCAGCACTTCTGGGGGCGGGGGGAGCTGTTTCTAGGTCCCTCTCAAGCCAAAAATTGTATTTTTCCTCCCTGCTGGTGGCAGCACCCAGGGGAAAACGCCCCTCTGAAGGAGCTGGGATGGCACATCTTAGTTTTAGCCTCACCTTGGTATCAGGAGATGGGCAGAGCAGAGAGAATCTATAACAAATAGCTCATAAAGCCACTTCCTCATCACCCAAGGACTGAAACACCTTCATTCCAGCAGCATAGCATGGGCTGTGATTAGGGACTGCCCCACCAGCACAGTACCCAACCCCGACCCAGCTCCCCGGAGAGAACTGAAGGCAGATCTCCAGCTCCCCTAACCAGCTGTGCTGTGCCCTCTCTCTTTCCCCGCAACAGCAACAGCCATCGCGGCCAAGCCACAGCCTCCCACGCACTGCACTGGCATCGCCGCTCTGCTCTGGCACTGGACCTGAGGGTGGAATCCTGCACCAGGAGGAAGAGAATCCAGCGCCTGGCGCGATCTGGGCTCACGAACAAAGCCAGCGAGAAGGGCTGACTGCACAGGGAGGCGATCCGCCCAGTCAGACGGTGCCATTTGCACCACCATTTTGCAGAGCAGTGTAACCACAACTGGGTGCTTTACAATCACAGCGGCGGTCCCTGTCCCAGCCAGAGGGGGTACGGGCAAGAACAGCTCAAGCACAGAATAGGGACGGCCGCCGATGCAGGAAGCCATGGAGATGTGTCGTGGGAAGAAGGTGCAACGTAGCAGGGAGGGGAAAGGGGACGTGACGTCCCTGTGGAGTGGGACATGCAGGAACTGGAGTTTCCTGGCGCTGACGCACCATTTCTCCTTCGCTGCAGACGCACTCGCTAGCTGAGGGTGCATCCGAAAGTCATCCACTTGAGCTGACGGGTTAGCGACTTCGGCCAGGGCACGGCCTCTGCCAGCCCCACTCCCTGGGGGAACAGGGTTTGTCCAGGCCAGGGCTGGATCCAGGCACCCAGTTAGCAGCAGCGAATGGTGCAGGGAACTCGGGAGAAGGGGCATTGATTCGATTTTCATTTTGTTGTGCTGAGAGGAGCAGAGCCCCAGGGTGGAACGGGCACTAGGGGAGACGGGGGTAGGAGACGCACAGACACGCACTCCTCTTCTCACAGAGCCGGCCTCCCGCCTGTATTTTTCCTAACCCTGAACGAGACCTGTTCAGCACAGGTCCTAGACAGAGGCCTTCGCGCATCTCCCTGCCCTCCAGCCTCACTCGCACAGGCTATGAAACAATCATCACTTGGCGACTTGTCGGGGAATTTCGGACCCAGCGTGCCAAGCTCCCAGCTAAACCTAGAAGCCATCAGAAAAGCTCAGGCTGTGACACACGGAGCCCCACTTCTCTGCCTCATGCGACAGAGGCAGGAGAACATTTCAATGCCACAAGGAAACCAGGCCATTGGATCCAGCCAGGAACATGCAGCCCCAGCAGCTCTTTGCAGGAATACCCTGGCTTCCAAGGGGGCAACCTTTATTCCTGTTTGTTTGTTTTGGCTGCAGTGACTTTAAAAGGCCCATTGGGAATGATTCTGTTTATACGGCCCCTCCGGTGTCTATTCGGTCTAGTGGGTTAGAACAGGGAGGAGCTGGGAGCTAGGACCCCCTAGCTCTGAAAGGGGAGAGGGATCTCATGATTGGAACAGGGAACGGGGACCCAGGGCTCCTGGGTTCTGCATCTCCGGCTCCTTTCCCTTCTGGAGGATAACGCGGTTTGATTTATAATCATGCAACTCACTAGGTTAAGAGCCTTCTTAACAGCTACTACACAATAGCTTTTGTCTCTAAAGAGAGCTCTATGTAAATAAAACCACTCTCCTAGGCTCAGAATAACTGCAAATTAAGGGTTAATTAGCCGTGTTTCCAAACAGGTCAAGGGAAGGCACCCAAAGGAAGCACACAGTCCATCAGTCAAAACCCATCTCCCTGCCCATTATCCCTGTGGAAAGAGCAGATCAACTACTTATCACAAATGGGGCAGGATTAATTTACAAGCCACTTTGTTTCCTTTCAACCGCCTTTGCTCGTTAATAAACGAGCCAATTTATTACATGTGACAAGCTTGTGGTACACCCCAAAGGGCTGAATTAGACATGAATTTTTAACCTCAAAAAGCCACTTGAAAAGCAGCATTCTTCCCCCCACAAATGCAGCCTGTAATTGATCTGGCACCGGCCCAAAGACACATACAAACGGGAAAAAGCTACAAGTGAAGAGATAAGAAGAGCACGAAGTGAGGGGGGACGGGAAGGAACATTGAAATAAAACCCACTTGGGAGACTAGGTTAAAGCCCCGACCCCGATTCTTATGATTTAGTATTCGGATTGCAGCCTCGGGCCCGGCTCAGGCCGCCATTGTGCTAGGAGCTGTACAAACACAACAAAAATAGACAGGAGCTCACCGCCGAAGGCCTGGCCTGCACACAAGTTTCACGTTGGTGTAAGTGTGACGGTGACGATGGTGCATTTTCAATTAAAAGAGCCATCCCGTACAAGGCCTAACGGAGATGCACTTAGACTGGTCCAGCAATGCTTTATCCTGGTCCAGCTCCCCTTCCCTCCCTACAGGTAGTGATCCAAGATAAACACTTTTATACTGTAAAAGCAGCAAAGAGTCTGGTGGCACCTTATAGACTAACAGACGTTTTGGAGCATGAGCTTTCGTGGGTGAATACCCACTTCGTCGGATGCATGTCTTTTATACTGGTATATCTGTGTCCACACTGGGCCAGGCCGCCTCGGCCCGATCGGGAATGTGGAGAGGAAATGCTCCTGCCCTCCAGAACCCTACTGCAGTTTTCAGGGAAAGCTGCAGCCGCACGGCGGCCGCCACCCATGAACGAAAGCATGAGACGCAAGCGAGCAGACAGCCAAGATCTTCCATTTTTGGGTGCTTGCCTGAAGATGCCTTGAAGGCGGCTGAAATTCAGAGGGCACTTTCTGAAAACCAGCCCCTCTGACAGATTCACATTGATCATTCACTGCCCCGCAGCGCAAGGGCAGAGACAAACGCATCTCTCCTGACAGGAGCTGTCACCATGCAGACACCAGGGCCCCCACAGCTGCAGAACAGAGAAAAGCAGAGCGCTCCGCATGCACCAGACCCATTTGACCAATGTGTTGGCAGCTAAGTGGGGCTGTAGCATCAACAGGGAAAACTTTCTACACGTGCTGCAGTGTCTCAGGCTGGCCGGGAGTCCCTTAGGGAGGTTTTATTACCATTGTGTTGTGTCTCATTAACACATTCCTTTTTGTTATCTGTATTAACAACGCTCTTATCAGTAGCTCTCTAAGCGCTGTACAGAGGCTGGTAGTCTTATCCTCAGAGCTGGGGAAACTGAGGCACAGGAAAGTGATTTGCCGGGGGGTGAAGCCAGGAATCAATCCCAGCTCCCCCCGGGAGCCAGTCTAGTGTTCTATCCACTAAGCCACACTGCCCCTGCAGTAAAATGTTCAAAAGCACCCAAAAGTGACGTAGGCACTTTTAAGTCCCATAAAATTCCAGGGGACTTAGGATCTTTTGAAAATCTGAGCCCTCCCTTGCAAAGAAGAGTTGCCCCAGTTTAACTTAAACCAATTAAACCAGTACAATCTCCCATGGGGGGACTCAACGGGGACCACTCCCATGCTTAGAGTTAAGCACCTGGGGAATACTTAACAGATTTCCCAGCTCTGTTAACAGACAGGAGGATTTCATCAGCCCTTGGTAGCACAGGAGTCTGATTCTGCAATGCAAATGGTGCTGCCTCCTTGCAGGGTTGGGTCACTCCCTGAGGCTGCATGCAGAAGCCACCCTTGCAACCCCAGGTTTTAAAACAAATCACTCCCCTTGCCAGCAAGATAAGGAGGATGTGAGTCAACTGAAGCCCCCGGTGCCAGACTGGCGTGAGAAAAGCCCCTCTGACAATCCCAAAAGATAGGGGCTTCTCAGCCCCCGGCCCGTGTTGACAGCTGAGCCGCCGCTCATGCTCGCTCCGTCGGGAGCAGATGTAAAGCAAGCAGGAATCCCTATTAATATCCCCGGGTGCGCGCAAGTGAGGCTGCAGGGCAAAAGCCGCAGCCGCTTTACACGCAAGGCAGCCAACAAGTGCAACCGGCCGACAGAGCTCGCAGCTGAGCAGAGCCAGGCCAGGTGCTCAGCTGGGATTTGCACCAGTTTACTTAGGTCCATGGTGCGCACGCACCCACCCACCCACCCACCCCACCCCACCGATGCTCTCTCTCACTAAGTGTTTGTAAAACACCGACCACCACAGGACCCTGATTCCAATTGGAGCCCACTCAGGGATGTCTTCTCTGCGGGGTTAGCTCAACGTATAACCTGAGTTTTGCCCCTACTCCAACGCCCGTCCGCACACACACATCTCTAGCGTACGTGGCGGGTGGGGGATGGATCGGGCTGAGTTACAACTCACCCACCGCCAGCGCTAATCCCATCGCTCTGCGTGGAGCTGGCCCCCTGCTTTGCAGCCTGACCCTGCCTAGGGGGCGTCTTCATTGGAGGGATGGATCTGTTCTTAACCCACGTTAGCTAACGTGGGGTAAGACAGCGATGAAGCCATGGCAGCTCGGGTTAGCAACTCCAGGCCAACCCCAGGCTCCGCGGTGAGCGTGAACTCAACCTGCTCACCCAAGTGGCGGAGGCTTCCCTGCTATTTTAACCCATGTTGAGAAGCCACCTTTTCCTTTGCTGCAGTGAAGACCCGCCAGCGCGAGCGAGAGCAGAGCTAGTGGAGTAACTTGAGGGCAGCACTTCGACCCCCCCACCCCCCGGCAATGTCCATGAGATGCTCCCACGACACAAAATCACAGAGCGGAGACGCAGGAAGCTACTGCAAGGGGTTTTCAAGCTCCAGAGAAGGGCCTTTCCCTGTTCCCCCGGACACTCGGGTTGTTTTATTTATTTATATTGTGATTTAAAGGGCTCCTGCTTATCTTCAGTCAGCTCGTAAAATAAACTGAACGGTGCCCACGCCCGGCAATCTTACGCAGCAACTGCGACAAGAGGAATTCAGCAAATCACCTTAAAAAAGAAAATGTTTTTGTACGTGCCCCCAAGAGGGCTGAATAAGGGCATGTCTATACACATCGAAGCCAGGGGTGCTCCGGGGCTGGAGCACCCAAGGGGAAAAAACGGTAGGTGCTCAGCACCCACCGCCGGGAGCCTCCCGCAATCAGCTCCCGCCTGCCGGCGGCCCCGCAGATCAGCGCCTCCCCCCACTCCCCGCCGCAAACAGCTGTTTTGCGGGGGGCTGGGGAGGGAGGAGGAGCGGGGACTCAGGGCACTATGGGGAGGGGGCGGAACTAGGTGGGAAGAGGTGGGCGGGGTGGGGCCTTGGGGGAAGGGAGCAGGGCTTGGGTTCGAGCACCCTCCAGCACTTTGAAAAGTTGGCGTCTGTGTCTCTGTACTGATCCAGCTGCATCACGCCAGCGCGTCTGGTGAAGGCGCTCTATGCTGACAGGCGAGAGCTCTCCCGCTGGCATAACAAACCACCTCCGCAAGCAGCCGAAGCGTTGTCTGGGAGAGAAGCTCCCGCACCGACATTGCGCTGTGCACACGGACACTTACCTCGGCGTAACATCTCGCTGGTGGGGATGGGAATATTCACACCCCGAGCGGCCTACATTTTGCCGACTTAGGCTGCAGTGTAGACAGAAGCTAAGTCTTCCCTGGTGGAGGGAATCAGCTCATGTTTGCACAACCTTTTGAAGACGTGAACAGCTGCGTAAGTGCCAAATATTTCCAGTTTGCTACCGGGCGTCACGTTTTTACCTTGATCACTGCAGGAGCGTTAGGACAAGCTAGCTCAGGGTTCATGCTACCGACAAATCACATGCTAGTCAATAGTATGACACAACCTACAAGTCTCAACCGAGATCCAGGCCCCACTGTGGAAGGTGCTGTACAGTGGTGTGCTGTCAAGTGGGGAGACGCATGTAGTGCGGTCCCACGGGCTGTGTCCTGGGTCTAGTACCAGTCAATATTTGCACCGATGAGTTGGACAATGCATGTAAAATTTGTGGATGACACCAAACTAGATGGGGTTGCAAGCATGTTAGAGGACAGGATTAGAACTCACAAGGACCTTGACAATTTGGAGACTTGGTCTGAAATCAACACGATGAAATGTAATAAAGACACGTGGAAAATCAAATGCACAAATACAAAGTGGGGAACAACTGGCTAGGCCAGGGGTCGGCAACCTTTCAGAGCTGCTGTGCCGAGTCTTCATTTATCCACTGTAATTTAAGGTTTCACGTGCCAGTAATGCATTTTACATTTACAGGGGCCAGTGGACAGAACCCCAGACTGGTAGCGAGCCTAGGTCCCAGCTGCCGGCCCGGGGTCCCGGCTGCCGGCCCCTGGCAGTTGGGGTCCCGGCTGCCGGTCCCTGGCAGTTGGGGTCCCGGCTGCCGGCCCTGCTCAGCCCGCTGCCGGCCTGGACTTCTGCCCATCCCAATCAGCAGCGGGCTGAGTGGGGCAGGCGGCTGGGACCCTGGCTGGCAAGGGGCTTATGGCCAGAACCCCACACCAGCAGCCGGGGACCTGGCTGGCAGGGGGCCGGTGGACAGAACCCCAGGCCGGCAGTAGGCTGAGTGGGGCCGGCAGCTGGTACCCCAGACCAGCAGCAGGTACCCCAGGCCAGCAGCATAGTGCCACTGAAAATCAGCTCACGTGCCGCCTTTGGCACACGTGCAATAGATTGCTGACCCCTGGGCTAGGCAGTCATACTGCTGAAAATGTCCTGAGGTTACAGTGGATCACAAATTGAACAATAGCCAACAATGTGATGCACTTGTGGGAAAAGGACAATACCCTTCTGGGGGGTACTAACAGGAGGGCCGTATGTAAGACTCGGGAGGTAACTGTCCCGCTCTACCTGGCACTGGCAAGGCCCCAGCTGGAGTCCTGTGTCCGGCGCTGGGCACTGCGCTTTAAGAAAGATGTAGACAAATTGGAGCAAGTCCAGCGAAAAGAAACAAAAATGATAAAGGTTGAGAACACCTGACCTGTGGAAAGGGAAAGGGTAAAATAACTGGGCAGTCTAGTCGTGACAAAAGAAGACTCGGGGGCTGACCCCACAACTGTCTTCAACTACGTTCAGGGTGATGGAGTGTTCTCCATGTGCACTGGAGGCAGGACAAGCAGCAATGGGCTTCTACTGCGGCAGGGCAGCTCCAGGTTAGATATTAGGAAAACTCTCCAACTCTCGGGGGAGTTAAGCTCTGGAAGCTGAGTCCAGTGGTCCCCGTCACTGGAGGCTTTTGGTTGGACGAAGCCCGGTCAGGGATGGCCTAGGTGACCTGTCCCTGCCTCGGTGCAGGGGGCTGCACTGGCCCAACACTGTCTGATTCTACAAGAGTCAAAACAGCAAGAAAGAGAAAAGGGGGCGGGGAACAGAGGAACACAGAGAGAGGAAGAAACTTCCCCAAGTTCAGTGCCTGAGCTGGGAACGGGACTTGGGTGTCATGAGTTCCACTCCAGCGCTCTACCTGCTAGACTGCCCTGCCCCTCCTGCTGTGGGGTTATTCATACCCCCACCCCCGTTTGTCTGAGAGGCAGAGAGAGATACAGGCTGGAATTTTCACTTCTCTCCTGACTTTGCCCAAGGTGATCCGCTGAGTCAGGGGCAGACTGGGAACAGAACCCCAGTCTTCCGCATCCCAGCCCACACGGCAACCCGCCCCGTCCCACACAGCCAGTCCTACCCCATACCCACTCTGCCTGTCGAAAACGCCTTGCCCGAGAGTTAAGGGCAGTTTATTCTTGGCTCTTTGTAATTCTGAGAACAATCAGAATATGCTCATCCTAGAAGAAAAAGAAGAAGGAAGCCACCGAAGATCTGGTTCCTGTTCTTCGCGCCT
Source organism: Mauremys reevesii (assembly GCF_016161935.1). Lineage (NCBI taxonomy): Eukaryota > Metazoa > Chordata > Testudines > Geoemydidae > Mauremys > Mauremys reevesii. The sequence continues at coordinate 16,690,231 of NC_052647.1, read as the reverse complement.
CCCCGAGAAGTTACCCAGCTCTCTGGCCAACTGCACAATGTCTAACCAGTCCTGGGAAGAAACACGCCTGTTGCTTCTCAGTCAAGCAAATATATCTAAGGGATTCTTGCTAAGCGCAGAGAACACGTCTCCGGCAGGTCCCTGCCGACGACGGGCTCAGGCTGCAGAGACACGTCTCAATTGACAGCCAGAATTTTATTACGGAAGCTATGGGCCTGATTCTCAGGATCAGGCGCTGCTCCATGGCTGGTGTATTCATTCTGCCACAGCTCTGCTCCCAGCCCCCAGCGTGGGGGGCAGGTCAGGGATGTGGCAAGAGCACATGGCAGCATGGGTATTCTCAGCCCCCCCGACCCTGGGAAACAGTGTAGAACCTGTTAGAGCAGCCTCGGGGCTGCACTCACTTACACTGGCGGCTGAGCGGAATGCGGGGGAGCACAGAGATGGCTGAAAGCCCCTCCCCAAGTGCAGGAATGGGAGAGCCAAGATGCAGGGTTGCGAGCTGTCTGCTTGGAGGTGTATGACGGGAGAGCAGCCAGTACTGCTGCTGAAGTCCTGCCCCTTTGCCTGCCCTCAGGTGAGGGAGTTGTGGAGGGGGGAGTAGGTATCACCTGTGCTCAGCCAAGCTTCTCCAAGTGGGAGCAGAGCTCTGAGGTGTCCATATCCAAGGGGGCTTCTGGGAAAGGAGGGGCTGCGGCAGGTTCCCCCGGCGATGCAACACGACAGGGCCATGAGGGGTAAGCGGCAGCCCGAGCCCACGGGCCGCACATCTGGCACAAGCTGAAGAAAGCTGCAGTGCAGAGCTAGGGCCCGGGCTGGCTCTGGTGAGAGAGAGGTCACAGAACAGCACGGCCAGTATCAACCTCTTCACTCATCTAATGCCGCTCGGCGCCACTTCGGGCCGCGACTGCGTCACCCCCCGATGGGTGGGCTCTGTACCCAGCCCTGAGCTATGCCCCCCCACCCGAGCTACACCTTCCGCAGCACGACTGCCACAACAACCCAGTGCGGTGGTTGCAGTGAGCACAGGCCCAGAGGTGTCGCTCAGGACAGGAGGTAAATCGGCTCTGGCCTCTTGTTGATCCCCTGCCACTCTCTCTTTTTCGCACGTGTAGGTGTGTTTGTGAACATGTGCACAATTCTAGTTCAGGCAACTGACCCAGAAGTTATAGGTCAGGGAAGGAATGAAACTCTCTGGCCTAGGTTATACAGGAGATCGTAAAGATCTTCTTCCCTTACAACCTATTCATTTCACACTTCCCCAGACTTTCTGGCCTGTTCAGCTGCTGGGGCAGAAAGCCTGGCTCTCTCACCCCAGAGGTGGCTGCATCTCAGAGGCGTCTGTCCAACCCTTGCAGATCCTACAGGACGGAAAAAGGGTCTCTCAAAAAAAGAAAAATCACCCAGGGTGGTGGGGTGCTTGTGGGTGCGTGGCGGGCTATGGATTTCTCAAGGGCAAACCCGGGATGGCAAACGAAGGTTCGGGAGAAAGATGGAGAAAGTTAGTTTCAGGGAGCGATAGAGGTTATGCTGCATCTGTCCAGATGGATAAAAAAAGCCCAGTTAAGGGAGCACAAACGGGGCACGTGGAACGTCTACCAGGACGGATGTGTTCCAGCAGCAAGAGCCTCCATGTTTCGCACAGGAATTTTCCAGGGCTGCCGACCGTTTTGAGCCAGACAGCCCATCCTGGCCTTTTCGTCTTTTCTTCCTCCCATCGGGAGGTGGTTGCATCACTTTGCCTTAATAAATAACCTGAGTCAAAAGGCCGCTCCGGGAAGACCTTTATTTCAGATGGTGCAGCCAGGAACCGACTTCAGTGCTGGAGGCTAGGAGGATGGAAAGAGCCCAAAGGGCATTTGACATCTGAAACCGAAATCAAAAGGATTTAGGCACCTAACACCCCGCCCCACACTTCAGGCTACTTTGAAAAGCCCACCCAGAGTCCTTACAAATTCAAAGAGACTTTACTGGCATGGCAAGTTACACACACATTTGCCAGAGCATCGGGGGAAAAGACAGACCAGCCCTTGCGGTGTACGACCCACTCAAGATGGGGCCACCCACTGTGTTTGTGGTTTGCTCCCCTTTGTCACTGAAGGTCTATTCCTAACACAATAGAGCCAGGCTCTCAGCTAGAGCTCTCCAGTGGTAGATCTCAATGCACTATCAATGAGGTACCCATTTTACAGACAGGGAGACCGAGGCAGAGGGGGAGGAAGTGACTTGCCCAAGGTCTCCCAGCAGGCCGGTGATAGACCCAGGAACAGAATCCAGGTCTGCTGAAACCCAGTCCAGCGTGCTAGTCACATGCTGCTTCCCCCACGCTATGTAGGAGGATTGCTGCCTCTCTACGAAAAGGCACCACAAAGCTCTGTATGGTGGTGTACACACACACACACACACACACACACACAATCAACAACATAAGATCCCCTCCTAGGCGCCCTCCACAAGCCCCCGGTCTTCCTGAACAATCGGGATTTGTTTGTTGTTACTCTCTTTTCTTTTTGTTTCCTTAAGATCCAGCGTTCGCTGGGCCAGACAGATATCTGACCGTTCCCATAAAGTCCCCACAGCTCCACGCAGCTGCTCTGCAGCGAGGGGCCCGCCCAGCCTTTGCAGCTGAGGCAAAGGAACTTCATGGACCCAAAAACAAACACAAGAATCTGGGAACTGCTATTTTGATTGCCCAGAGGCTGTTCCCAACTCCAGGAAAATCTGTCCCTTTTCCCTTCAGTCCCAGCCCTTCCCACACACAGGCACCCTGTTATGTCTGCACCCAAGAGGGGCAGATTCCAGTTATCTTCCTGGCTGCAGCAGATTTGCAAGCATATCAAACTCTCCCCAGTCCCACCCCCGCGACAGACCCCCTCCCCAGGTCTGCATCAGCCTCTCTGCTCTTTGCTCCAGGGTACTCAGAGCTTGATGCCTCAGAGATTCCTCCCCTGAGACCAGTGCTCCTCGCCAGCTGCAGGAAAGGACGGATGCAGCAGACACCAAGGAGCATAATCCCTGTCAGAGTCGTGCCTCTCTGCAATGGGGTTAAGATCATTGGGGTTTCTATCCCCACACACACACACCCTGAAAGTGGCTGCCCCTTGCCCAAGCACCCCCTTTTTTCCCCTCCCAGCCTCCCCCCACCAGTAAAGCAGCCTGCCAAACATTGCACGTTGCACTTTCTTTGCCAACATCCCCCACTTCTGGGGTGAAGGAAAAGGCTCTACATTGGCCTGGCTCTGTGCTCAGCTAAAACTTTTGGAAGGGGGGGAACCCCCAAGCACCGAAACAGTGGACTCTGACCAACTCCTCATGAGCAGCTGAGTCTAACACCAAGATCCATAAAGCCAGGGGTCCAAGCTTCAGGACGCAAGCCTGTGCTGCAAAGAGAGCCACATAACAAAACACGCACCAGGTTAGAGAACTACATTTTAAACCCCAGTTCCTTCATCTCTAACACCAACCAGCATTACTTCTGCAACACAAATAATCTATATGCCAAAGACAACAGTCCCACGAAGAACCAAAAATGAAGGCTCCACGCAGATTATTTAGGCAGGAAGCATACAGTGCTGCGGGGTTCTTTCCTTCCGCGTAAATGGCTCTTGCTAAATCCTTTGTTTCCCGTTCCTTTTATTTCCAGTGTACAGTGATACCAACAATAACGGTGTTACAGGGATGTTCAAAGGTATCCGTGAGGCAGCAGGTCCCCTCGAAACACAGTGCATTTGAGAAGCATGCTACTGGGGTAGACAGAAGAATGATGGGTCGTATAGACTGGACGGTTTATACTTCTAACAACTTCCTGTCACACCTGCACCTATAGATGTGGCAAGTGAACAGTACAATAGAAAGAAAATGAATGAGGGAGGAAACTTTCATGTTGCTGCCAGTTCAGGACCCTAGAAGATGCATGCAGTAGAAAAATATAAATACAGACACAATTAGGAGGAAAGAAAGTGATACATACATATATCAGGAGATTCATCAGATCCGTCGGGACAGTCTTTCTCTCCGTCACACCTCCAGCCCTTAGATATGCACGTAATCTGATCTTTGCATGCAAACTGTTTAGGGCTACATGTCTTCGGTGCTACATAAGAGAAGAAAACAACAATAACAATAAACATGGTGAGTTTCTTCTACAAGTTATTTACAAGAAATTCAAGCTGGATTTGATTTGGTTTTTTTTTTTTTTTTTTAAGTCTCAGCAAAAGTTTTGCATGTAGCATCGGGGTCCGTCTGTCTCACCCCTAAGGAAAGAAGAGGATTTAAACAGAGGCATTAATTACAGGAGCTGGGATCCATGATGCGTTAGCAGATTTTAAAGATCATTTAACTTGGATAAATTAGTGCTTGGGAGCCCAAAGGCGGTTTAATTTTTTTTAGGCTAGATAATGAAAACAAAGTTTAAAAAACCCAGATGAGTGCAAACAGCAAGTCATTTTTTTACATCACAAAGGTAGCACAGCTGGTGAGATTACGCTGGCTTGCAATATTACATACTGGAGCACAATTCACTTTCCAACAAGTCCTTTTTTACACACACTCTTAGCCCCCGGTTCTTGGGACTCCTCAGTTCTATTCCCGACTCCGCCTCTGACCCACGGTGGGACCTTGCACAAGTCATGTCCCAGCTCCGTGCCTCAGTTTCCCAAGTGTAAAAGGACTCATCCGTACTGCAGTAGCACCCAGAGGCCTCATGTGAGACCACAGCCTATTCTAGTAGGCACCGGGCAGACACCCAGTGAGACGAGACAAAGAGTGGGAGGGAAACCGAGGCACGGCACAGGAAAGTGCCGTGGCCAGTGTCACGCAGCTGGCAGGGTCGGGGATGGAACCCAGGAGCCCAGACTCCCCGCGCAGCACCCCACCCACCTGACCGGACACGCCTCACCATTTTCCCTACCTCGGAGAGGGTTAGAGGTGCTGCGTCGCCACGGCAACAGCAGCCACTGGAGAGCCTAGACAGCTAGGCCTCAAACTCCTTCCTTGAGCAAACAGGCCCAGCACGGGGGGGATTCAGACACGGCTGGGGCTGGGGAAATGGGGGACCCTCTGCTTCCCGCCCCACCCCGCCCCCCAAGGCCCAGAAGCAAACCTGTCCCCAAAGCCTCCCTGCAGCCCACCCCATGCAGACAGTAAAGCAGAGAGTCCCTCTCACCCCCGCCCTCCCACACACACAGAGCCGTGCCCAGCGGGACAGGAATAGACGCAGATCCCCCAGCCTCCTATTGTCTTTGAAATCAGAGTTGCATCAGTCTATGGTAGTTTTGGAATCACCCTTAGCACGGCGTCTAAGCCCTCACCGCGCGCACACGCGCACACGGAAATTCCACTATCCCCATTTTACTGACAGGGACCTGAGGCACAAAGGCCCAGATCCCAGAAGTATTTAGACACCTAATTCAATGGGAGTTCGGTGCGTAAATATCCATGTGACTTCAGATCATGTAGGAAGAGTGGAGACTTGAACCACGGCTCGGGGTAGGGCCCGGGGTCAGCCAACGAACGCCCCCAGCCAGCCAGCATGCCAGAGAGAAATCCTTCCACCCCAGCTTTAGAAGATGAACGACCATTACACAGCAGCCTGATACTAGCAAGGAGGGGGAGCGGAGGAGCAGAGCAGACAGCTGGACAGAAATAAATATTTGGGAGCGGCTCGTTAGGTTTCACAGGGAAGTGCCAGGAGATTTCCGGGCGTCTTTGCAGCACTCTGGGGCTGCATATTTCTTCGGGACACTCGATGAGCTCTCACTGGGAGCGGTTGTTGATATTTTCAAAGCATTTAAAGGCACAAGGGAGCATTATGATGATCTAGGCTGATTTCTATTGGGACACGGGGGCGGGGGGAGCGTTCTTTTTTTAAAAAAAGTTTAGGAGCTACCATGGCAAAGGAACCAAAATTCGCTCCATATTCATGCTGGCAGGCTCCCTCTTTCAGAAGAATGTCATGCACAGTGAAAAAGCAGCTCGCTGCTAATTGTCGCCCAGAGACCACAGCTCGGAGCTTTGTTTAAAAATAAATAGATGGCAAAGAGCAGCAGACAATTAAAAACGCATTAAAATAAATTTTTTAAAAAGAGCAAGTCGGCTACAATGCTCAGCGCAACGGCTGCAATAAGGAAGGGTCGGTATTTTAAGGCAATAAGGGTTTCGGACTTGGGGCTGCTCTTTGGCGCGAGCTCACGTGAGGGAGCTGAAACGCAGAGAGGGAATTGGACCGGCAGCAGGGTGGCTATTTCTCGCCATTTTATAGTGAGTGTGGTGATGTTTGCTGGTTTTCTGGGAGTCCCGGGACCGAGAGAATCTCAGATTTCAGGGAAAAGACAGACTTCAGCACTCCTGGTTGTAGAGAAAAAACAGAAGTGCGACCCAAACGGGCTGTAGGCATATCTGTGCACTGCCTAGGGAGACAGGCTCCTGCTTGCAGGGTGCAGGCGAACATGCTAACAGCAGTGCGGCTCTAAAGCCCACCCATAGGTGCTGGAACTAGGGGTGCTGCCGCACTCCCTGGCTTGAAGTGGTTTCCGTCATATACAAGGTTTAAAGTTTGGTTCAACGGCTCTCAGCACCCACCCCAACCTCATCCTGTAGCCTCGTGCAAGGCCCCGGTTCAGTCCCTGGGGCCGGCTGAGACAGCAGCCAGAAAGGGGTGTCTTTGAGTGCTGACATGGGGGAACAACCTGCACGCCAGCTGAACTAGATCTGGAGGGTCTATTTCCCTCCTGGCCCTGTTGCTAGTGTGGGAGAGGTACGGGGCTTTCCTCCTGCACCGTACGGCTTCCTCCCTAAACGGGGGAGCGGAGAAGGAGACTGAGGATGGCGCTGGATTCTGGAAGGATTATTGGTTGCAACCAGAGTTAAAAGCACAGAGCTAAGACCCTTCCTCTCATTTGCTATGGACAGCGAGGTCTCTGGGACGGGGACTGTCTCTGTGTGTCCATGCAGCCCCTACGCCAAGGGGCCCTACTCTTGGGTAGGCAGCCCTCCTGATCATTTCTAGGCATCTAGCAGACACCACAGTAATACAAATAACCGTCACGCTCCCTGACCTTGCATGGGGCACAGTGGGGGTGACCTGGCCCCCATATGGAGTCAGCGGTCCAGCCGGGAACACAATCTGGGTCTCCCAATCTAGCGCCCTTCCCAGCTCTGCCCCAAGCCAGCAGGGACAGGTCACTTGGCTCTTCAGTGCCCCACTCCGAGGGGGATAAACCCCCTCCCAGCTTGTAAGGGTTTAGAGTCTTTAAATACCGTTTGTGAAGTGCAATACCCACCCCCGCAGCCTCCATCAACACTGTAACCCTCTCCCAGGCGCCCGCGGCGGGTTTGTACCTAGGTTCTGGAGCTTCCTGCTACAACCCCCAGAAGCCTGGAAAACAGAGCAAGCGGGTCTGCCAGCCAAGCGAATGTTAATGCACATTCACCATTATCTCCTTGATCCTGCTGTAGCGGAGGCGGGTTTTTAAAACAACAGACATGTCCTGCATTGTTAAAGAGACAAGGCCTGCTCCGGTCCCACAAAGCCTAGGGTTAAAGTGCGACTTAACGTGGTCCAGGTCTTGCGCTGGATCCCCTTCCCCTCCCCCTCCCGCATTGGGGTGAGTTTCACCCTCCTACAGCTCCCGCCCCCAGTGCATCCTCCCATGCACCCGTCTCCATGCCAATTACATCTGGGAAGATGCCGTTGCTATGGGTGATGTGACTCGTCGGCTGCCATTTAACGACCAAGCCATCACCTCAGCGTTCCCGACAGACGCGGGGAACACTGCATCCATTTCCCTCCAGCGTCTGCGGCGAAGAGGCCTGCCTCGCCTCGCTTTCCCCGCTTAGGTCTGTGCAAGGAACCACCAACGTCCCCATAGGGATCCCGGGAGAAATAACTAAGGGGAGTGCAACATAAATCTGTCACTGCTGCAAAACCGTGAAATTGGAAAGTCAGTTGGCCAAGGATAACAGGAAATACTTCCCCACCCACCACACAAAGCATAATTAGCGCTCCTCTCCACAGGACGATATTCCAGAATAGTTTTTCCCGATCAACTACGCCCGACGAGCTCCACACAGGGACACTATTGCTCCAAATTAGCATAATCCACTTTCGAAACGGATTAAACTCATTTGGAATGGGTTCTCTCATTCCACAATAGGAGAGTCCACACATGGAGTTCATCAGGAATTTCAATCCTCTTTAACTAAGAACGGTCATACTGGGTCAGACAAATGGTCCATCTAACCCAGTATCCTGTCTCCCGACAGTGACCCAGAGGGAATAAATAGAACAGAGCAATTTTCAAGTGATCCATCCCATTGTCCAGTCCCAGCTTCTGGCAGTTGGAGATTTAGAGACATCCAGAGCATGGGGATGCATCCCTGACCCTCTTGGCTAACAGCCACCAATGGGCCTATCTGAATTTATCCAATTCTTTTTTCAACCCAGTTATATTTTTGGCCTTCACAACGTCCCCTTGCAATGAGTTCCAGACAGGCCGACGGGGAGTTGTGTGAAGAAGCACTTCCTTTTGTTTTTAAACCTGCCGCCTATTCATTTCATCGGGTGGCCCTCAATTTCCTTATTCCACCTTATTCCAGATTAGCTTCCATGTGTCGACAAGCCAAGTTTAGACTGCGGAACTCCTTGCCACAGGATGCTGGTAAAGCACCGCACTTAGCAAGATTCAAAGGGGGATCGGATATCCTGCCTCAGCCGGGGGCGGGGTGGACTACGTGATCTCTTCAGGTCCCTTCGGCTCTATATTTCTATGATTCCACGGACTAAATGAATATCCAGAGCTCTGAGAGTCCAGGCTAGGATAGAAAACCTCAGGCTTGTGAGACTGGAAGCTCATTGGGGCAGGGGAGATTTTTGCTCTGTGTTCATTCAGCACCTGGAACAACAGATTCCTAGCCCATGGCTGCGTGCTACTAGGTTATAAGCCATTGTCTGACTATTAGGGACTGAAGGAGACCTTTACGGGGACCCCCCTCAGGAGACCTCCGCCCACAGCAAGGTTCTTACGCTTTTCTCTGAAGCACCCGGCACTGCCGTGGCTGGAAAGAAACTCCAGGAGCAGATGGACCTCGGCTCTGATCCGATCGGGCAAGTATTACGAAATAAACACCGCCCTCAATGACAAATACAAGCAAGAGAGACACGTACGGCTCGCCAGCCTGGATCAGAACCAAAGGCCACACAGAGTCCAGTTTCCTGCCTGACGGTAATCAGTACCAGATGCTCCAGAAGCAGGTCCAAGGAATCCTGTAGGAGGCAGCTCCAGGATAAGCCGCCCCATGGGACAGTTCCCTCCTGACCCCTACAGCCAGAGGTCGGCTCGTGCCCTGAAACAGGAGGGTTTGCAGTCCTGCCAAAACTCTGGATTACTGTTCTAACTCCCGATAGTCTTGTGATCCACATAAATATCCCTAAACCCGGCTCCCTCTCACTCCTAACCCTGCTTTGCCAAGGGAGTTCACAGCCCCGGGCATCCCAGCTCCCCAAGCTTGTCAAACCCTATGGAGCAGGGGAGGGGAATTTACTGCCCCTCTCACCCTCCCAGGATTCTAGCAGGCTAGGCATGAGCTCCCACAGCACAGACCAGCCTCAACCAGCATGCCCTCCCCCACCCCGGCCTCAGGCTTTGGCGATCCCCATTTCGCCTCTGCATCCCTCCCTCACTCACCACCCCCCAGCTCAAAAACTAGGGAGGAAGGAAATCGCTAGAAAGAGAAAGTTTAAATCTCAACTGGCCACTCTGTAGGGGCTGTTGGGAGACTTGGGGGCCAGTTTCCCATGGGAGGAGAAAGTGACGCCGATTCTGGGTATGTTCTTACCAGAGGTCATTTATGTGGCACTACAGACATCAGTCCTGGAACAGAGGTGGTCACAAACATGCAGGCATCCTCCTCTTTCAGGAATCCCAGCCCAAATGCCACAAATTGGCTCTGCCCCAAGAACCGGCTCTAGTGAAACTATGGCAGAGAGAGAAAAAAAGTCTCCTGCCACATGCGACAGCACCCCCACAAAGAAACTGCAGCATGGAACTGACACACACACACCCCCAAAGCCTGAACGCAGTTCGTGCGTGAAGAGACAGTGCTCGTAAGGCTGTGGGTAACAAGCGCCAGCCAGTGACTCCTACCAGGACAGTACCTAGCACTTCACACATGCACCACCCTGTGCAAACATTTAGACCGGGAAATTCAAGATGAGACTCGTTTAATTCTTCAGAGCTAGTGGATACAAAGAGGTAAAAAAGCTTCTTCCAACTCTGGGAAACCACCGCGAGCATGTTACCCAAAGGCAAAAGGTACTCCCTCGCCCACGGTCGCATTTCAACCTGCAACCGGCCTGCATCCGAACCCAGCTCCTCCGCTAAAAACGTGAGCTCTGCTCACACGTGCGTATCGCTGGGGTTTAAGATCATTTCAGCCTCTTACGCCACACAATGCCGGTATGTGTTTTCGAGAGAGCCTTTCACACCATCACCGCTCCTGGCAGCTTTACAGACCAAAAGCAAGTTACAAAGACATTTGGGAGAGCAGCAAAGAAAGCTCCGTTCTCTCTTTAGAAAAGAAACCATTCAAGCGGCTTGATAATGTTACACTTTTTTTTTTTTTGCAGGATGTTCTTGGCGAGTTAAAGGAGTCCCCGAAGTAAGCATGTCAAGGTGCCAGGTGGACAATCGGAGAAGGTATCCATTGATGGAGCGTTTACAAAGAGCCAAGCTTTTCATTGAAATATGGGCAGACGCAGCACTGGAAGGGATAGGGGAGAGCTCCAACTTTGGGAGGAGAAGAATGGGCCCTTCATGCAGGATATAATGGCCGGCTCAGTCCGCGGGGACGGGACAGCTGCACAAGCCGTCCACGGAAAACATTTCCCTCTTTAGCAGTCAGCAGCCATCCTGCTAAAAATAAAAGGCGAGCGGCTATTCCGGCAGGAGAGAAAGCCCCCTTTTCTCGAACGGCGCAACACGGCCAAATCGCCGCTCCCGCCAGCGGCTGATCAACTGAGAGATGAAGAGACTCCAGCGAGGAAACAGAGGGGCAGTGTGGTCTAAAGGGTGGTGCGCTAGATTGGGACTCAGGAGACCTGGGTTCCAATCCCTGCTCTGCCGCTGACCCCAGACAAGTCATTTCCCTTCTTCGTGCCTCAGTTTCCCTTCCCACCGGCGTCTGCCTTGTCGGCTCTTCAGCATGGGAGCTACCTCAAAACTAGGGGCCCTGCTCATGGCTCGGGCATGCTGCTGCGACATACACCACGACCCATCCGCGCACTCAATGAAAGGGCTGGTGCCTCCCCAACAGCGCTGGTACTGGGCTTGGAAGCTCTTTGGGGACAGGGACTGCCTGTCTGTTCTGTGTTCGTACAGCACCTGGCACCGCAGGGTCCCGGTCCGTGACACTCAGCGTCCACGGCTGCCGTTCGGTCCTAGAGGGGGCACACTTCCATCAAGGGAAGGACAGATGGAGTCAGGATTAGAACTCAGACAGCCGAAGGCATTTACCTGAGTGGCTCAATCCACTACACCACACTTCTTTGCCTTCATAATGAGGATAAAGATGCTATTTAAAAAAAAAAAAAATACCCCTTCAATTTCTGGTCAAAGCATGAAACTGACACACTAGTTTTAAACTGTTTGGAGAAGCACAGAATAGAAGCTTTCAACCTCAGGTACAGACACTGCAGTGATGAGGGCCGGTAGAGAAACCTGCAGAGGTTTGAAGGAACCAGAAAGATCCATTCCTTGCTTAAGCGAGTCTTGCTTTCTTACTAACGCCTGCTTGGACTCTTCCTTTTTGGGGGAGGTAGCTGGTTTTAACTTTGCAAAGGAAACAGCCCTGGCAATAAATATTGACTGGAATGAGCATGATTTGCAAAACAGATGTTCTTAGGGGAAAGAAAAAAAAATGAATCAACTCCACATTCCTTATGGGGTTTGGTTTGGGTTGTTTTTTCCCTCTTTCTGCGCTAGTGCACATGATCTAGCGCTTTGGAAGCCAGTCAAAAACCACTTATCTGCACCACATGCCCAGCGACAAGCAGCTCACTCTGAATTCACTCCTGGGGCGGGGAGCTTGAGAAACGTGCTCAATCTGAATGGAAATTCTCTGCTCTGTTTTATGCGGGGGGGGGGAAAGAGGGGGGATCAGATGATCCCAAAAGGTTCCCCATGGGCCTTTAAAATAGATACCTACGAATCCATTCCCTCAAGCTACCTGCATTTCAGAACAATGCCTTTCAGATACACTTTTTCCTCGTCTCTCGCTCTGTTTTCCAGCCTGATCATTTCAGTTTTATCCAGAATTCTCCCTGCTACGGGAGAAAAGCGATTGTTCTCTCTGGTTCAGTCATCTGTCAGCACGCTCCCACAAACTGTCCGCCTTCATGCATTAATATTTAAGATCCTAAAATGTAATACTTCCAAGCTCTGGAGAGGTTAAAGAGAAAGTATTTAAGGTCTCTTCGGCAAGGAGGAAAGGTCTGATGTGATATTAACATATCACTGAGGAAGTGGGAAGGCAGAGCCAAGCAATTTTGGCTTTTTTTTTTTTTTAAACATAACATTATTGGTGCTTTCAACCCGGCCGAGTTCCACACTGAGCAGAATGTGACCGTACTGTTAAGGGCAAAGCACATTATTTTGGTCACGTTGCAGCGGCAGGCACGCCAGCGAGCACGGAGACGCTTTAATGAACATCGAAGCTCAGAGAAGTCGCAGATCAATTGAGAACGGCCCAAATCGTATCCCCTCGGTTTTTGTTAGATTGCTTCCCCTCCCCTGCCATCCAACCCCAATAGCCAGTCTCCCGTTCAGCTCAGATTCTTCACTGCCGAATGTTATTTTTTCTCTGCAGCGTTATTGCAGCCATGTTGGTCCCGGGACACGAGAGACAAAGTGGGTGAGGTGAGCTCTATTTGATTGGACCAACTTCTCTTGGTGAAAGAGACAAGCTTTCGAGCTCCACCGAGCTTTTCTCCAGATTATTTTGGAAATCGAGTGCCAGGATCCCTTTGGGAAAGGATTCCCAAGTATTTCCCAGGATCGGTTGTTTTAAATATTCTTTCACTGTCTATAACGAACTCCAGAAAACTCAAGCCTTTATCCTCGCGGGGCGGGGACAACCTGGATTTCGCCTCTTGCCTGGGTTGTTTTTGCAGGGCTGCTCGTGAGCTCTGCGCTGTGACCACAGGGTTGTCTTGCTGACTTCAACAGCACCGCTCTGTGCTCAAAATTAAGCATGCATGTGTCTGCAGTATCAAGCCCTAACTAAGGTTATAATCTCCCAATTCTACCAGGCACTTTAAGGCACATTTAAATGCTTTAAGGTTATAAGAGCATTTGCGTTCCTAACCCAATTCGACCCCGTCCCTCTCTCGCACCCTTTAAAATATCACCCAACAAAATCACCTTTCAGCCTGAAATTTTACATGCTTCAGGCTCAGGCCAGGGGAGGCAGATTTCAGAGTATTAAATCTAGCCCTGATTTCAAATAATGGAGCTTTGCGGTACTTTGCCAGAGACCGGACACCGCCAATCCCAAGCATTCAAGAAGTATGAGTCAGGCCACGCCCCCAAATGAGTGGCTTAAAAATCATGAGGTTTTTTTTCTTCTTTTAAGAATGAAAGGGGTTTTTTTGGGCAGGGGAAGTATTTCACCTTCTGGGTTTTCACCCTGTAGGGTTTAGATTTTCAAGCTTTTCTGTGCAACAATGAAAGCAAGCATCTCGATTTTTGAAAAAACGAAAGCTGAGATTCAATCCAATGACTCCAGGAGCTGGGGCTTTTAAGGAAAAAATCATGAGGCTTGCGATAAGAAAAACAAGTCACAGAAGTTGGCAAAGCCTGGAGTTGGGAGGGATTGAGTTATTTCCTCAGCACTATTAAAATTTCCGTAAAAATTATGCCATATTTACCAACGTAAACTTGTCAAAGTGTTTGCTTTGGAAAACAAGGCAAGCTAGCAGGAGATTTTAAATCCTGCAGGCTACTTTCTGGGCTCGCAGCTTGGAAGGTTTGTTTGTTTCTTTTAAATATAAGATTTCAACACATTTCAAATGCAACATTTTTGCAATTCTTGCATCTGACCCCCTGGATTAGAACATTCAAACCAGCCCTGCTCTATCGGAGCTTCCATTCCCATGAACGAGACGCTCTTAAGACTGAGAATTATTCTCCTTTGCAAAAGCCACAGGCATTTTTGCTGTTTGTAACTTATTTCGGTTGAGGGGGAAGGGCTGTTTCAATTACAAACTAAATATTGACTTTTCAAATACATACTTTTCCCCTCCCGCTTCTCCTTTCAAGTCAGCCCACTGCCTATAAACCACAGGGCATAAACTCGTAAAAACAACTAAATATTGTGGAAAAGAAAAGGCTTTGCAGGAAGAAAAAATATTCCAACGGAAGCAACGCACCGTTCCTAAGAAACACGCGGGCTAGCAAGACGCGGCTGAAAGCACCAGATGAGAAATGAAAAACAGGAAAGAATCTCTGACGGCTTTTCTGGGCCCTGCCCCATTTTTATTTATTTTTTTTACCACCACAGAGGACCGCAAGAAGTTTAAAACCAAGGGCTGGCAGAGCCTCTGCCGAAGTCTTTAAAAACATTTCTTTGGGCGGCCCAGAAAGGACGCCTCGATTTCTGTCCCCCTCTCTGGCGTACGTTTATCGTTTGCCCTGCCACGAAACAGGAACTGCAGCTGCTTGGACGAATGGATTGAAAGGTTCGGCGGATGTCTCTGGGCCCCGTGTCCTCGGCTCCAACACATCAGCAATGAGCAAATCCCGACCCGCCACTGACAGCAACGCTACGCTAGGAAGGGGCCTTCGCACCCCTTCCCGAATGGCAGGGGAAGAGAGCGGTTCACCCCGAAGCAGTTCACTCAGCAGCCCGGTGGGGCAGGCAAGTCCTTCCCCTGCCACCCTGCGTCTTGTCTACTTGGGGTCTGTCTCTTGGTGTGCGCAGCGCCCGGCGCGATGGGACCCGTCTCTCACTTCGTTGGTGCTATCCTGGCCCGCATCACTGAAGAAGGAAGCAGCCTCGTTCTCTTACCCCGTAGAAAGCAGCAGCGGCAGCGGCAGCAGCAGCATCTCCTTCTCAGCAGGATTTACACAAAACAACAGGTTCCCTCCACACGGTCCAGTTCCCCGTTACGAAGCGCCAGCATCCCGCCCCCTCCCCAAGCCCTACAATAGGTCTGCAAACCTACAATAGCCCCCCCCAAGCAATAGGTCTGCAAAGCGCAATCCTCGAACCCCGGACACCTGGGTCTTGCTTCGTTTCAATTTTTTAAATTGACACTTATTTGGGAGCCGTTTGCAGGCTACTCTGAGAGGCAGCAGGACACAGGGCTTTGTAGGCACGGATCCTCCCACCCGCTCCAACACCGGCCTGCTGGGTGACCTGGCTCGCTACTTTGTGACTCAGTTTCCCCTCTTTAGGCGAAGGGACTGGCACACAGAGCGAAATAACGCTGCCTCCGCACCATCCACCCCGATTTATACGCCATCCTGTCACTCTGTTTGTACAGCCCCTGGCACGACAGGGTCCTGGGTCCATGATAGGGACTCCGAGGTGCGAACCCCAATAAAAACAACGTGCGCACACCCCAAAGAGCAGATCACACTGCCCCCCCCAAGGCGCCGTGGCCAAGGGATCTGGCCAAGTCGCAAATGGAACCCAGGAGTCCTGACTTCCAGCTCCCCAGCTCTAGCCACTAGACACCACTCCCCGAGCCAGGGACAGAATCCAGGAGTGCTGGCTCCCAGCCCCCTCCCAGCTGGAAAAGGCATCCCAGGAGTCATGACTCTGTTTCCTCCCCTCCACCCACTAGACCAGACTCCCGCCCCAGAGATGGGACTAGAACCCAAGGGGCTACACTAGGCCTGGGTGCCAGCATGCTCTAGGGGAGAAGGCACTGGGCTGGGAGCCAGGAGACTGGAGGAATTTCATTCCCAGCTCTCCCGCCACCTGGTGTAGGACTCGGAGCACGTCACACCTTCTCCGCGCCTGTCTCCCCTCCTACCTCTTGTCTGTTCAGACCCGAGCTCTTCGGGGCAGGGGCCGGCTCTGACCGTGTCTCTCTGCAGTACCCGGCAAAGGGGGACCCAAAACTCAATGGGAGCATCTGGGCCGCAGCCAATTGCACAGCGACAGCCCCGTTTTCTAGCGTGTCTGTTATACCCGCGCGTTTCATTCAGGGAGGGCCCAGGCCCGCGCTAGCGGGCGGAGAGGGGGGGGTGCGGGTCGGGAGTGAGGGGTTGGAATAGTACCACCACAGTCCAGGGAGCCAGCCTCAGCCCAATCCCCCTCTCATTTCCATGAATAAATACATTCCTCGGGCCCCGATCCTGCAACGAGCCCCTAAGGGGCATGGGGGGAGACGGACAACCCGGACGCCCGCGAGAGGCGCCCCTGAAATCGAGAGGGCTGTGCATGGAGCCGCACTTCTGCATCTCCAGGAGGAGTGAACGTCTTGGGGGGGCTGAATTCTCGGGTTACTACCCACTTGGGGTTTTGCTACTTCGTTATCAGCACAGGCAAACGAGAACAAGGCGGCCTGGAGGAACTGGAAGAGAGAAAGCGAACAGGAGATGCTGGCGCTGACCCATGAGCATCCGCCCCCGATTCGAGGGGAGGGGGTGGAATCATATTGCGGCTTCTAAGGATTCCTCTCGCCCTAAAAGCACAAGACATCCCTGGTCACCTCAATTCAAACACATCCAAGGGGAGGCAATTTAACCCCCGACAGAGATCTGCATCTAGTCTGGGAGGAACCAGCCGGTTTCACCTCCTTCTGCAGCTCCAGCCCCTTCCCCGCCTCCGCTCTCCCGTTGGGTTAGGAGAAAAGTGAGACTTGCATTTTAAAACCAGGTGCCAAGCTGGAAGGATTTTCCCACTCTAGCGGGGTCTCTCCCCGGCCCACAGGCTGAGGCTTGGGAAGACGGAACAGTAACCTGCCAGGGACAGGACCAAACAAAACAAATAACTGGAGGTGAAAGCTAAAAATGGGGCCGCCTGGCGCTGCAGAATGAAAGCGGGGACAGCCAGGCACGGCCTGAGGGGGGTTCAAGATGAGATCCTGCTCCTTTTTTTAAAAACAGCTTTTTTGCAATTTAAATTTGCAAATGTTCGCTGGGTTTTCTATATCGAACGGGCTCGGTAATTTAGCAGCAGTTGGACTCTTCTAACAGAAGAGGATACAGTGGGATCCTCCAAGCTCTCTGCCTCCACCTTTTCCCCATGGCTTTGTCTTCCCTCTCCCCTCCAGTACATTTAAGAGGGGGATCTGGTACACAGAGAAGGGGGGAGGGAAAGTCTGGGGTCTCGGGTTCTATTCCCAGCAAGTGGCGTCTAAGGACTACAAGCAATGAGGGACGGGAACCAGGACGCCTGGGTTCCACTTGGAGACCCCTGCATGCAAAGCACTAAGAGAAGGACAAGGGCTAAGAGACCTCCCTGGCCAGCAACGATGTTCTAAACACAACCGTTGTCACCCACGCTATGGGCAAAATCACGTTAGTTAAACATGGCAACAGGCCCCGCCTTCCCCAGCGTACACCCGGCCTACGTGTATGTACAGCACCGAGCACAAGGATCCAGTCACGGGAGAGGCATATAGGAGCTGCCAGCATACACATAACGTCTGGGCAAGAAAATAGAACAGACCTGCAATCACTGGGTGGGGAGGGAGGATTGATTTTAAATTCGCTCGCAGGCGTCACGTTACAGAGGCCAGGGGCTGGGAAAACACGTGGGCCCGTGTATCCAGGTTTAGCTCTGCTCTCTCCCTGGGTCTGCACAGGGATAATGCTGCATTCAGAAGAACTTGCTACAACTGGCTCCCTTTGATTCAGGAGAGGAAGAAACTCCTGGCTGTCTTTCCTGAGCTCCGATGCCCCGAACGCCACCATTCCTGGCACAGTGACCGGAAACCGCTCTTTGCGGAAGAGAGCAAGGCCTGTAACACAAAAACAATTCACACTGACAGCTTCCCCTCCGAGCCTGCTTAGCCCAGCTCTGGGACCAGGGCTGGAGGGGTTCGATTTTTAACCAGCCCACGCCAGGCAACGTCGATTTCGCGGGACGCCCGCAAACCGACGGAAAAGTATTTCCAGCAAGAATCATCGGACTTTACAGGCAGGCTAAGGAAGAAAACGGGGGCTGGGAACTTACTGAGGTTGGATTTCAGGGTATTTACGCCGCCTGCTCTGACCTGGGTGGGTGTTGTGACGGGTAGAAAAGCTTTCACCTTTGGAATCTCAATGTCCTTAAATAATGACTGTCTGACCCCCTCCACTGGCTGAGACCCCCTAATTCTGCACAACTGTGAAAGTCTACAGCGATTTACAAAAACGCTTAGAAATAAACCTGGATTTCCTCCTTCAAAAGGCCAGCAATGACCAAAGCAAAGACGCTTCCCCGCCCTAGGGGCTCATAGTTATTAACAAGCTTTTGGTACCGGGGCCAGCAATCCCTGTGCCCCAGAGGGCGAGGACAGGCAAGGCTTGGTCGCGCTCCCTTTTCCCCTAGGGAGTTTACCGGGTTTCTTTCTGCAGCATTAGGTGCATTACAGGAGCACCTAGTGGCCCCATTGAGTTTATAATCCAAGTAGACAAAGGGGAGAGAGGGAAACTGAGGCATGGAGCAGGGACAAAACTCGCCCAGCAGGCCAATGGCAGACATAGAGACAGGCCATCGCCACACTGTCCCCTGCAAAATTTCTCCCAAGCCAGTTCCCTGGTTATTTAACACCAGCAAAGAAGCCACAAGGTCCTACTGTATCCAGGAGGGGGTCTCCCCCCTAACTCTGCTGTCTATTGCTGCCATAAAACTGCAGCCTGGAGACCCAGGCAGAGCCGGACAGCACAGCCTGGCTCATCTCAGCCCTGGTCTGACAGGTCCGGGGGGTTATTTATTGCTGCAATAAGCAACTGCGTTTATCACATCAGCAGTTAAAGCTCTGCCCGGATGCGCTTTACTGCGCCGAGATGCTGTTATTTATGGCTGAAGCGGAGAGACGAAGGCTCCTCCAGGGACCGGGTCTGCACTGGGCAATACAGCAATTTTACATTAGGGATTAATAGGCATTTCATCTGGATGTCTGAGTCACAGAGCAGGCCTCGAGGGTGAGCAATCAGAGCGCTGCGCTGGCGGTGCCACTGGGAGGGAATCTGGTTACGGGGAGCGGTTGGGCGTGGATGCGAAATTACTCCGGCCTGGACGGACACTGATAAACCAAACGGCTTCAAGGCCTGGAAGGAGGCCAGGGCCACCGGGGCAATTAGTTATTCCACTCAATCTGGCTTGCAAAAAAGGGTTTGTCTACACGGGGAAACTGACCAGAATAGTGATGGCCCCCCACCAGCTCCTGGGTGCACACTGGACTCTGCTTCTGTTCCAGAATCATCAGCACACTCAGAATAATTCACCCAGAAAAGCATCTCCCCACGGGAAAGCTCCCCCCATCCCAGCCCTAAGTTACTCAACGGATCCACTTTGCCGCTGCCCTACGCACTCCACAGCGCCCGACGGGGAAGATTCTCAAGGGCTCAAGGCCCAGCACCGCGGCCAAAGCGTCAGAGAAGCGGAGCTCCCACAGCAAGGCAAACAAAGGGCCAGATGTGCAAGGAGCGAATCCGGCAGCTCCCGCTGTGACTGTCCGGGCCAGCGGTCGGCTTATGCCGGCACCTAAAGAGGAGAACTCTACAGGAAGAGTCATCCTCTGGGCCCCGTGCGGAGAGACGGCGGAAGGAACGCTGTGGAAAAATCCTCCCACCTCCCCCCAGATCCAGAGAGAAGGGGCAGCACGTGGCCGGGACTCTGACGGCTTTTCATTTGAAAGCCAACCGAGGCAGCAAAAAGAACAGGAGTCCTTGTGGCACCTTAGAGACTAACACATTTATTTGAGCATAAGCTTTCATGGGCTACAGCCCACTTCCACTGATGCATGCAGTGGAAAATACAGTAGGAAGATAAGATATACACACAGAGAACATGAAACAATGGGTGTTACCGTACACACTAGAAGGAGAGTGATCAGTTAAGGTGAGCTGTTATCAGCAGGAGAGAAAAAGAACAGTGTCGTGGCAATGAAAATGGCCCATTTCCAGCAGTTGACAAGAAGATGTGAGGAACTGGTGGGGGGGAAAGAGATAAGCCTGGGGAAATAGTTTTACTTTGTGTAATGGCCCATCCACTCCCAGTCTTTATTCAAGCCTAATTTAATAGTGTCCAATTTGAAAATTAATTCCAATCCAGCAGTCGCTCCTTGGAGTCTGTTTTTGAAGGTTTTTTTCTTGTAATATTGCGACTTCTAGGTCTGAGATCCAGTGACCAGGGAGGCTGAAGTGTCTCCAACTGGTTTTTGAATGTTATAATTCTTGACGTCTGATTTGTGTCCATTTATTCTTTTACATAGAGACTGTCCGGTTTGGCCAATGTACATGGCAGAGGGTCTGTCTCTCCTTATAGTGCGTATGGTAACACCCATTGTTTCATGTTGTGTGTGTGTGTGTGTGTGTGTGCGCGCACACACATCTTCCTACTGTATTTTCCACTGCATGCATCAGTGGAAGTGGGCTGTAGCCCACGAAAGCTTATGCTCAAATAAATGTGTTAGTCTCTAAGGTGCCACAAGGGCTCCTGTTCTTTTTGCGGATACAGACTAACACGGCTGCTCCTCTGAAAACCGAGGTGGCGTGCCTGGTGGGTGGAGCACAGGACGGGGGCTCAGGAGATCTGGGTTCTACCCCCATCTGGGTGACGGCGGGCCAGTCACGTCCCCACTCTGTGCCTCAGTCTCCCTCTTTTTCAAATGGGGAGAATGATACTGACCCCCTTTGCCAAGCGCCAGGTACCAGCTGGGTACAGAGACTCATAGAATAACGTCACTTTCACGGAGACAAACTCTTAGAACCAAGAGTGGGACGTGCACCAATATCTAGACCAAGCAACGTGTTATGGAGCAAAATGCGAACGGATGTTAACTCCCACCAGGGAAAGAACAGTAACGCCACTAAGCGTAGCAACGAGCCCGTCCTCCCGCTCCGCCCCCGAATCACGTCCTGTTCCTTTCGCCCCAGTCAGCGGAGGAGGATGAGATCTACGTGAGGAGCAAAGCACAGCAACAAAACGTGCGACAGCCCCGTGGCTATTTCAACGCTGCCTCTGCAGTCTCGGGGAGCAGGCGGCCATGTTAGGCAGGTGGCACCTTGAGCTCGGCCTGCTTCATTTAAGACCCCGTGTGGCCGACGGGAGTTGGGGGATCTGAGCTGAGCCAGCCTTTCACACCCTTCTAAGCGCCTCCCGCGGCCCCCAGCCGGAAATTCAGTCACTGGGGACGACGACAGGGGACAGGGCTGGAGCCACAAACGCGTTAAATACGGGGCCCCGGGTTCGTTTGGTTTTGAAAAAGAAAATGCCGTGCGTCCTCCAGCGGCAGGCGGAAAGCAGAGGAGCAGGCTACGGCGTGATTCACCCGGATGTCTGGGCGGCCCTATGGTACCCCTTCCAGCGAGCGGGGTGGCTACAGTCATGTGACACTGGCACACACACACACACACACACAAACAGTACATACGTGTGTACATCCATCTGTGCACACACACTAGGCATGTCCCCAGCGTGACAAAACTGTAGCAGCCCATCTCTGTGCTTGGATACAAGAGAGTATGTGCGCGCACACACACACAGATTACACATACATGGGAAATGTGCCAGTTGCCTGAGGCTAGCTGTATTACAGCAGAGACTACAACCCCAACTGGGATCGGATTCGGCGCTGTACGTACACACACAGCAAGAGACAGCCCCTCCAACAAAAGACCTGATGAGCTAACGAGAAGTCTCACACACAAGTTGCATGGGGAAACTGAGGCACAGCGTCGGGAAGTGACTTGCCCAAGGACACGCGGGAAGTCAGTGGCAGAGGCACGTCTCCTGAGTCTATTCCAAGGCCCCACCTACCTGCTCAGCTGGCATCTAAGTCTCCCCATCAGAAATCAAATAGGCGCAACCCTCCTATCCACTCGCCGCTGGACCTTAGATCGGGTGGGGAGGGGAGCACTGATGGCTCGCAGCCAGCAGCAACCAGATCTCTTCGCAAGTTGGTCAGTTTCAGATTTTCTTACCCTGTGGTTGCAGGCTCCATCTGAGGGCACGGCAGCTTTCCAGCCAGGCATCCCTGCCCCACGCCCATGTGCCCCTGTAGGACCCGTCCCCCTGCCCGCATCCCCCACCCCACACACACACACACGCGCAAGCCGCTGACCTCTCTCAAGGCCTCCTGCTTCTGTTCAAGGGAAGAACCGGCTCAGGAGTTCCCGCACCACGAACACAGGCACTGCCAGGCCAAATCAGAGCCATGGTCCGGCTGGGCCCAGGTCCCCTCGCCAACCATTGACCTGGGAGGAAGCCACAGGGAGCCCTCGAGTAGGCACATGTGGATAAGCTGCGTCCACACCAGGTCTCCTCCTA
Organism: Mauremys reevesii; assembly: GCF_016161935.1. NCBI lineage: Eukaryota > Metazoa > Chordata > Testudines > Geoemydidae > Mauremys > Mauremys reevesii. Next base: position 16,667,746 of record NC_052647.1, on the reverse strand, counting down.
ATTCCTGTTAACTCACTGCTGGCTTAAACCCTCCAGCATAAGGCGAACAGCCCTTCCCAGATGTACATTAGTGCCAACCCAAGGCGACCCCGGGACGGGGCGGGGGGGCACATGAGGTCACTCCCCCACTCCCAGGTATCTGCCTTCCACTTAGCACCAGCTTCTACCCAGCTTGCAAACCTCTGTTCTAGATCCAGAGGTGACATGTGGGGCGGTCACGTTCCCTGCACCCCCCAAAAAATCTGTCAATTGTCCCCCCCCCCCACCCATATCAACAGTGATGCGTCGCTTCTGGCACCAACTAAAACAACTCCAGATGTTCTTGTATCCATGGAAACATCCAAACCCGTTCTGCATATTGAGTGTGTTAAAAACCTCTCAGGCACCTTTCACCACCCGCCACTCCAACAGGGGGTGGGGGGTTATAGAGAGCTTCCCTGAATGCGGCCAACTCTGGGGGGGAGGCCACGCAAGCAAATGACGCACGGCAAAAACAAAAACAAAAAAACCTGGGAGGAGGGATTCTGGCAAAGGAAACCCAAGGGAAAACTCGGAAGTCCAAAGACCTCCCAGGTCCACGCATGGCGCTTCCTTCTATGGAGCTCGGCCTGTTGGCTGCACATCGGGGCCCTTGGAAATCTGGCCCCAGGTGACTTGCCCAAGGTTACCCCAGGAATCGGTGGCAGAGCTAGGAACTGACCCCATGCCCTCTTGCCCCAGTACAGCACCGTAACCACCAGCCCGGCCTTCCTTGAGGACCCACAGCCCGCGGAAAAAGGAGGTTTGGTTTGGTTTGGTTTTTTTTTAAAGAAGGTTCTGGGTAGGTGGGGAGGGGAAGACAACTCATCTCGTGCAGCCCCGGGGAGGGCAGGTGGGCACGTCGCGAAATGCAAAGCAAAGCTTAAGGCTCTGTGGGCAAAGCCGGGTGCTGGACAGTCTCCCTATTAGCCCAGGCCATTCCGACAGGCAAGGGGAGGGAGAGGAAACTGAGGCACGGCACAGGGAAGAGACTCGCCCAAGGTCACCGGCGAAGCTGGGACCAGAACCCAGGTGTCCTGACTACCGGCCAGTCCCCTACACGCTGGGCTGGCAGCAGGTAGAAAGAACCCTCCTCACGTGCACGCGTGCGAAATATCACCCTCCCAGGCTTGTGTCTAACCGTCTCCAAAGCAAACAGCGGGCGAGGCTGGAGCCAACAGCCCGGGGCACGAGATGCTGCCATGGAGTTTACAGAGCGATGCGTTGTCCTCTGAGTATCATTCTGCTGGCTGCTCTCCCCGGGATCCACCCCCCACGCCGCCCTGCCACCCAGGCCTAACGCTGATCTCCCGGCCAGCCCCATCCGGCTGCGGGTCGAGCACGTCTTCACCCTTTGCACCGTGCAAACACCTCGGGGAGAGCCCAGAGCGACAGAGCGACTGCCCAGCAAGAGGAGCCGACTCGGGACATGTGGAACTCCCAGCCAGCCGGGGCCTGCAGCATCACAACAGGGCTCCTATCTCTGTGCTACCGTTAGCTAATCAGTAACGCTGCAAGGCTCCTGAATCCAGCCCTCTCACGGGCCGGGCCTGTGTTTGATCTGCATTCAGCTAACCTGGATTCAGGCCACTAATTCCAAGGGAGAGTGTCCACACCTGGGTTTAAAGCGGTTTAGACGATGCACTTCAAACTCACACCGTCAGTTAAATCCGGATTAAATCTGGAGCGTCCCCATGTCATTCCGTGTCCCAGAGACCCTGGCACAATACCGGGGCTTGTCGTTTCTGCTGGCAGAGCTGGCGTCTTATCAGCTGTAGCAACGGCAGAGTCACCCCGTGGCGCCTCCAAAGCCAGCCCCAGGCAGCCCGACGTGCAGAGCAAGGTGCAGAGGTCAGAGGAAGGGACGCCGGGGGGGGGGGGAGGGGGAGGACAACGCGCGCTGCAGACTGAACGCTGATGGACTCAACCCTTCCTGTTTGCAGCTCAGCCTGGAGAGGGCAAAGGCTGGCCGGCCTGGGACTAAGGGGATCTGGGCTATAGACCTGCCAGAGTCTTCCCCTTCTCCGGGCCTCAGTTTCCCAGCTGTCCGTCACTGCAGAGTTAGCCCGGGAGACTGGCCCCCAGGTGTGCGCTGCCGCGCTATGCAGCCCTGCCGGAGTTACCCCCGGGCCTTGCCAGCACTTCAGGCTGGGATCCTTTCCCAGCGGAGGGCAGGGCGGTTTGCCCGTCCCCCTGGGCACACGGGGGCAGGGGAGGGGGGACGGGACGGGACCGTGGGGAGAACTGGCGCGATTTAGCCTGGGCCCTCGCTGCAAAGTGGACAGGGCACCAGCCCTGTGAAAGCAGCACCCGAGACCCCGCAGCGGAGCCAGCCAGCCCGGGCTGAAAGCACTGGGCGAGCTGCTGTCGGGTGCGGACCTGAGGACGGGTAAGAACCTGGGCTAATTCTCCACTCGACACCCTAAGAAGAGAGACAATCTCCCATTCTCCCACTCTTTGCTGGCTCAGACTGCAAGGCCTTTGGGGCAGGGACCATTTCTCCCCATGTGGCTGGGCACGGCCCAGAGCAACCGGAGGCTCTAGGCGCAACCGTAATGAACCGGGGCAGGGCCTGCGATAATCCGGACATCCCCCAGCCCCCCGGGGAGGGCGCTGCAGCCCTGCGGGGCGTGACGCGCAACAGGCTGCAGAGAGAACCCCCCCACCCACACCGCCTAGGAGCAGTGGCAGCCAGCCAGCGCCCAAACCCGGCGAGATATTCCCTGTCCCTTTCCCAGGGAAACGGCCCCTCTTTTAAATGCACGGGAAGCTCTGCAGCTCCGTCCACCTCCCCCGCTCCCAGCCAGAGGAAGGAGGCGGGGGGGGAGGGGGAGAAGAACCCTCTCCAGGCTTCAGAACAAGTGTCCCATTTACAAACTACATAACCTCAGAGGCTCATTCTCCGAAGCCAAGTCACCGTCTTCCCCCCACGCCCGTCTGGCAGCGGCCAAGGTGCCACAAGGAAGCCGGGAGCTGTCTGATTAATCAGACGCTCACAGGGGTGTCTGCGAAACCCAGACGGACCAAAACAACCCCTCCAAGCCTCCAAGCCTCGCTGGTGCAACCTGAACTCAGAGTCCTCGCCCACCCGAGAGCCACGGACCCGGGTCCTTTCTGCTCCTGGCTGCAGGGGGAATATCTAGGCCCTCCTGCATCCCAGCCACACGGCAAGCAACAGCAGGAAGACTCGTGGCTCCTCGGTGCAGGGGGATGCTCTGGCATGGCTCTGCCTCCCCCCACCCCCCAGCGGTGCAGGAACCGAGGGGCTGAGTCCCGGGCACAGAGGGTAATTTGCAAAGGGAACACAATGCGGCAGGCGGGTCATTCTGCTCCGCTACCCGAGCTGCTCATCGGTGCAAACCGCTTCTCCTACCAGGAAAGCTGGTGCCGGAGCCAAGTCTCGGGGTCTCTCCCCCTTTCACAGCTTCCACGCCGCACAAGGGCAGGATGTCATTTTTCCACCCCTGGTTTTCTGTTGCGTTTGGCACTTTTTAAAGGCACTTCCCCAAGGCCCAGAAGGGCCCTGAAGAGGTCCAGGCCTTTGCTCCTGACACACCTGGGCTCCCTTCCGGAGCGTCTGAACAAAGGCGGAAATATGCTGGGATCGGCCCAGAGGGGGGAGTGAAACTGGCGTCGTGCCAGAACGCCCGCCCCAGCCGCACACCGCGATGCCGACCTGGAGGGAGCTGTCCCTTGGGTTAGGTCTTCACTGCAACCCAAGGCCAGGGTTCAAACACAGGCTCAAGCCAACCCCCGTCCTGTCTACACCACAAATCGAGCTAACCCGGGGCTCAGATCCAGGGTCCAAGCCAGAGTCCAGCTGGGACCCAGAGTTCAAGCCCTACTGCTCACCAGTGTAGACACAGCCCCACTGGACTCGTGCTCAGGGAGTCCGCCAAACCCACCCCACAGGCCACCTTCCTTTGTTCTCTGGACAGTCGAGGTTTCCCACACTGCACCAGGAACGAAGGGCTGAAGCAGCTGCATTAGGGACTCAGGCCCCCACAACGCAGTGGAGATGCTGGAACCCCAGGCTGGGACCCACGGTCAACAATTCCTAACAAAACCAGTGTAGACGCTCCAGCCCGAGGTTAACAAACCCAGGGCCTGCTAACTCGAGTGCTACCAACCCGGGGCTCGTGCTGCCGTGTAGACGGACCCCGGGACTCCTCCCTCCTTGATCTCTCTGCCAAGCCTCATATAAACTCTCCCTCTCCCTGCAGCGCCCGGCACGATGGGACCCAACCTCGCCGGGGCCTCTGAACAGCGCTACAGTAGGAGTTCTCCTTGCACACCAAGCAGGCATCAAATGGCCAAGACTTGCGGTCCACAACCAGCGTAGCTCGGATCAAAAAGCCAGCGGGTCAGAGGCAAAAGCTCCATATCCTATTTCCAGGAACTCCTAGGCCCTCCGCGTCCGTCTGCAACGTGTGTCCATCGGATGCTGCTCCACTGGGCTCTCCCCGTCCCCTCCCAGGCTCTTTAAACAGTTACCATTTGCAGCCTGTTCCCATGCAGCAGAATCCACCGGAGACCAGCGTCTCCTGCCAGTTTAAAAAGCACAATCAAAACAAGGGGCTTTATTCCACCAGGGTGAAGCAGACACAAACGTTCGTGCTTTCATGTTCTGCTCTGACAACCCCACTTTAAAAAGTCAAAAAAAACAAAAAACCACCCTTTGGCAGGATGAAACCTCCCATCTGTTTGTAACTGGTCGAAATGATTAAAGAGGAATCTGGTACAGTTATGTCTGGTCTGGAACACAAGTCAGACATTACCCTACCAGGCTTGACACTTGCACCAGTGCGGCTGCAGGGTTGTTCCAGGTAGTTTGTTCCCAGACGGGGAGCGGGTTCTTCGCCTGGTTCGGAGGACGGGGTTTGAGCAGACGAAACGCAGAACTGAAAGAGCCTGAAACCAGACAGATGTTGGGAGAGGTGAGGGAACAGGCTGCGGCAGTGACAGCATCGGAACAGCTGCAGCATAGAAAGCGAAGTGTCTGGACTCTCCGTCCAGTCTGCTGCTTCCTGGATCGGTTCTGAGAAAACACGCCGGAGCTGAAAGGAGACGCTTGAGGGAATCCATCGGGATGGGCCGGAAACGGCCCAGGTGGACTCCAAAAAGACACAAGGCCCCTCCGCTCCACACCCCGAAACGTGTTTTGATTGCAGCAGAGCTCAAACCGAGATCGGTGCCCCGCTGCGCCGGGCGCTGCACAGACAGAGAGCGGGGGACAGCCCCCACCTTGAACAACTTACAGTCTAGAACAAGGGTCGGCCACCGTTCAGAAGTGCTGGGCCGAGTCTCCATTTATTCACGCTGATTTAAGGCTCCGCGTGACGGTCCTACATTGTAACGTTTTTCGAAGGTCCCTTTCTATAAGTCTATAATATAGAACTAAACGATTGTCGTATGTAAAGTAAATAAGGTTTTTAAAATGTTTAAGAAGCTTCATTTAAAATTAATAAAATGCAAAGCCCCCCCAGGACCGGTGGCCAGGACCCAGGCAGTGTGAGTGCCACTGAAAATCAGCTCACATGCCGCCTTCGGCACACGTGCCATAGGTTGCCTCCGCCTGGTCTAGACAGACGGGACAGGCAAAGGAAGGCGCAGTCTCCCCAATTCACAGAGGGGAAACTGAGTCGCCCAGAGTTTTTTTTTTTTAAGGAGAAGTTTTCTGAAGTGCACAAGTAACTTCGGTGCCTAAGTCTCATTTTCAAAAAAGACTTGAGAGCCTAAATCACATGGGTCCTGTGGAAAATCTTCCCCTATGTGACGTGTAGCAAGGGCTGGAATGGACTCACATCCCCCAAGGTGTCACGGAGGGTGGGGGAGACAAGGCCCTGCACCCCCGGCTTCTCAGCCAGCCAGCAAAACAGAAGATTTAGCCGACAGGGACACAGTCCAGGACAGGTCTTGCAGGTACAGACAACAGGACCCCTCAGTTAGGTCCATGGTGGGGGCGCAGGGAGGCCAGAGCCCCGTTGGGAGGCCAGAGCCCATCTGGGCTCCCCTCCCTTTTCCCAGCCAGCTCCCAACTGAAACTCCCTCCAGCCATCTCAGCCTCCCCCGGCTCCTCCCCCACCCTCTGTCCAGTGTCCCGGGCAGAGGGTGTCACCTGGCCTCCAACCCCCGTCCTGGGGTCTCCTGTTACCTGCTCAGGTCTCCTCCCTCAGGGAAAGTCTCCCATCCCCAATGCAGCCAGTCCCAGCAAAACTCCCCTGCAGCCTTCCCAGGTGAACACTCCCCACTCAGCATTCACAGAAAACATGAAGAACATTCCCAGTTCGTCACACAAGGCCATTGCCGTAACAGCAAAAGCAGCCTTCCTTCCCCAGGCCCATGCAGCCAGGGGGTGCTCCCAGCTGGGGGGACAACGGGGAGGAGAGAAAGCTCAAAGGGCCCCAACTCCCCTCCCCCAACGAGAACAGGCTCGAGGCAGGAATCGCCAGGCGCATTTTTGCCCTGTGTTATACATCCCTGTGTATCTGAGCTCTTCTGGTCTTTCCTACGTGTATCCCCAGGCCCCCCGGGGAGGCAGGGCAGCGCTCTTATCCTCACCGAACAGATCGTGGACTCTTGCACAGAAAGACTAAAGGACTTGCCCAAGGTCATACAGGAAATCGGTAGCAGAGTGGGGAGTTGAACCCGGGTCTCCCACGTCTTGGGCTGGTGCTCTACCCACTAGTCCATCCTTCCTAATACAGGAGGGCAGATTACTTGACGCCCTTATGCCCGTCAAACACCCAGGATTCTATTCAATTTTAAGACTGATTCAAAGAAAACCAGGTTCAAAGAACTAGGAAGGATCGCAGTGGCTGCAATGGGAAAAGCTCATTAGGAAAAGCTATTGGTTACCCTCCGCTTTCCTGCCCTGCCTGGGACGGGAAGCCGTTCACACCTGGCGCATCCAGCAGCTGGCACTTTAGGAAGTATTAAAAATTGACCACTTCCTTTTCCAAACAATAACGAAGCCCTGAAACAAAAGGTAGGCAGGGGAGGAGACAGGGAGCAGTTCACTGCCTTGCCTTTGCTCTGGGCACCTCTCCCAAAGGCGGCGTTTATATTCCCCGGAGGGAAAGATAAAGGAGCGAGAGACCACGGCCAGCGCGGACAAGAACCAGGAAACGTGCAGGTCAAGCTAAACCCGTGACTGGGGCGTGAGCTACACATGCAGGATTACGGGCACGGACGCCAGAGTAGCAAAGGACGTCTCCACTGCAATTAAACTCGCAGCCGGCCCGTGTCAGCGACCGGGGCTGCTAATCCCCCACCCTTCCACAGACCCCCCGGGGCAAATCACCTAAGGGTCCGCCTGCACCACCAAAACCAATAAATAACCCGGCGGGAGCGAGTCTCAGAGCCGTGGGTCTCCAGACTTGGCCCTGCGCTCCGACATTAAAAACAGCCCCGGAGAGGCTACGCTCAGCCCCTTTGCCAGCGCTCGCAGCCCGAGCGGGAATGTCAACACAGCTATTTCCAGCACCGTCGCGAGAGCCCGAGCCTGCAGACCCGGCCGCCCAGACTTTGCTGCCCCCAGTTTTTTTGGTTTGTTTTGGTTTTTCGGCGCAGGAGCCGTCATCCCATTCCAGTGCGACTTACGTCGGGCTGCGGGGCTCTTGTTTCAGTTACCGACCCGCGCATGAAATCCGGACGCACCCCACACTGTGAATTGACCTCCCGAAACCAGCGAAAAACTCCACTGAGAAGCACGTCCGACCGAGTTCCTAGCCGCAAACCCAGGAACGCTCATACACTGGACTACAAACGGACACCTACAGATAGAAACCGCGCCGGTTTCGCACACCTCGGCGTATCTGTGGCAAGAGGTTAGCCGGATCATCTTAACATTCACAAAGTTGGATTGACATACATGCAGGGGGCTTACGGTATCTGAATCACATTCCTTCTGGGCAGGCATGACAAACAGAGATCAACATGAGTATGTGAAAATCAGCCAGAAATGTAAAAAATCCCAGCTGTGCCCACCCAGGGAAACCCTAAATCTCTGATTCCTAGAAAACAGGAGGAGATCTCATTCCACAATTGCTCTATTCTGTATGCAGCCCGCCATCGGAAGACAGGATACTGGGGAAGATGGACCATGCTCTGACCCAGTGTGGCCATTCGTGTATCTACCCTGCAGCTGAACCCGGGCTGTGACTCCGGTCTGAGCCCAAGCCGCGCTCCTGTCCACTCAGAAATCAGTCTGACTCGGGGGTCAGCGAGCACTCAGGAGCCGGCTCTCTGCTGGGGGGTGGCCCGGTGACCTGGCTCCAAGCCTTGACCTTCTGCAGTGCAGACGCAGCTCAAACCCCGGACCCGAGTCAGAACGTCTGCGTAGCGCAGTGCGGACGTGTCGGTGAGAAATGCAATCGCAAAGCCAGGTTTACAGGGCAGTGCGGACGCTGAGAGTCCAGACAAGACCTGGCTCTGCAGACCCGAGCACAGCATGCAGTGTAGACACATACCCTTAGTCTCACTGTACGACGGCAATAACAGAACGGCCCTGCCTTCCAAGGGGGACCTGGGGAAATCCAGTGACGACTGTGAGGCCCTGGAAGCCACAGAAAACCCGAGATCGACAGATGGTTTTATTAGGTGTCTGCCTTGCAATTCTACCCACAGGCCTTAATCGCTGTGCTGGGTGCGGCGCGCACGGCCACTCCACACCCTGACCCGCTTGCAATCCCAGCGCCGGGCTGAACATACCAGCACACGGAAGGAGCACCCGGTCCCGGTGAGAGGGTTACTTGGTAGGTGTCTCACAGCGGCACCTAGGAGTCCCAGACCAGGCCCAAACACAGAGCGAAGCAGGGACCCTGCCCCAGGGAGCCTCCAATCTCAGAATCCAGCCCTGGGGACGCGTCAGGGCAGTTCTGGGCAGCCGAGATCGGCAGGAGCTCATCAGCCGAGCAACGCCCCAGACGCAGCATTTGATGAGTCGGCAACTCAAATTCCACAGCCCCGTGCCCGGCTCATGAGCACCCAACAATAAAGAAACCCGCCCTGCCTTTGCAAAGCAAGGGAAGGCGATCCTGGAAGGGAGGTTTCAACTTTCCTGTCAAGCAGTGGTTCTTGACCTGGGCTACGCATACCTTGGGGGTGTGCAGAGGTCTTCCGGGGGGACATCAATTCATCTAGATCAGGGTGGCAAGCAAGGGGGCCCCCACAAAGCTAAGTGACATGCTGCCGGGGTACAGCAGTCTGGAATGGTTGAGAACCACGGACGTAGAGGGTTCTAAATGCAACCAGAGGGTTTTTTATGTGGTGGTTTAACTTAACCTGGACACTTGCTGCCTCTTCAAATCATTTGAGGCCAAGATTTTCAAAAAGCGACCAGTGATCTGGGGTGCCCAAAACTGGGGACTTGAGAGCAGCGCGTCAGCCAGCACCGAGCGTTTGCTCGCGGGGAAGCAAACCCTTTGGAAAGGTCTCAAGCTGAGCACCACAAAAAAAAAACAGAGGCCCCAGGAACCATGAGTCACTTAGGAAAAAAAAAATCTTGACCTGGCTTCATATGGATTTGCAGTTAATTCAACCTCGTTAGGCGCAGCTAATGGCGCACGAGGAGGGGCTGACAACTGGGAGGCCAAAGAGACTAACGAAAGAGGGCTCGTTAACAGGTAAAACGTTATGACTGTTCTTGGCACGAAAAAAGCAAAAAGATGCGGCTGACGAACGGCCGAGCGTAACGAGCTGCCGCTCAAATCGGTTATTCGATGAGCATCCAGCGCCCGGCTCTCAGCTGTCCAGCCCAGCCCCTTCCAACGGAGCTCTCTGCCGCCTTGAATAACTAGACTAGATTGAAGGGTTTCAGAGCTCTGGATACATTAAAACAACAATTTGCCCGACAAGCCACCGAAAACAAAGCCAGCCCAGAATTCAGCGCAGGCCCCGGGCACAGCAGCAGAACGGTGCGGTTCACACGGCCCCAGCAGGCTGAAGTTACAGCTTGGAATGAAGCAGCAAATTAAAAAGGAAACGAGTTTGCCGAAGCCAAATGGATTATTTTTTATTTTTAAATTAATGACGCGGCACGTTTAACATGTCACAACCGAACCCACCCGCCCCGTTCCTTTGTCTAGGCCGGCGCTGTGCAAATCGGAGCCAGTAAATATCCAGTCCACATTTTTTTAATTGCCCTCTTAACGTTGCTTCGGATAAGTGGCACCTTTTAGTGAGCTCGTTAGTTAATCCAATTAAAGATGCAACTGGAAAGGCAGGTAGCTTCTCCTTTATTGTGTGCAATTCAGGCATGTCCGTCCTTTGCCCCTGATTTTAAATTTACAAAAACAAAAACAAAACCCTTGCCCCGTGCCCCTCCCCCACGCTCCTTGAGGCCGGGACCGTCTTTTGTTCTGCATTTGCACGGCCCCTGGCACAGTGGGGTCCTGGCTCCCAGACTGGGGGCTCCCGGCCTCTAACCTAGCAGAATTCCTCAGCATGAGGTACTTTAGGCTGCCTACCGGCTAAGACGGGCTTTCGCCTTAAACAGCACTAGTGAATGGCCATGTCTTAGGGGCTGGAGGCCGTCGGTTCGGTTTCTCTGGCGAAGAGGTGCGTTGTGTTCTATATTTAGCGTAAGAAACGGGGGCGGGCGCCTGGGAGACGGGATCCTTATGCAATGGGATAGGACCCAGCAAGCCAGCTCTGGAAACCAACCCAGCTTTATTTTATTTTATTTTATTTTCTAAGCGGAGGCAGGGAACGAAAAAAAAAAGAGTTTCAGCAGAATGGTAACCTCGAAAGTATTTGCCACGGCCTGGAGCTGGCTGCCAAGGTACATTAAACGTAAGTGACTGAAAAGTTGAGTCAACAGCAAAAATGGATCTGTAAATAGCTCGGCGTTCATCTCGTACTGGCTTGTGCAAAAAACAAACGGTCGTACGTTGCAAAGATCATCTCAATGCACTTCTCTGGAGGAAATCTACCACGCACACCATTCAGCAGGTCAACAAAGCTCTCTAAGGTTTCGGGATGCCCCGTCACCATAGGAGCAGGGCCCCGCAAAATCTTTCCAGTAGTTGTCCTCACAACTCCCCTGTGCAACAGGGCTATTAGATCCCGTTTTATAGATGGGGAAACTGAGGCACAGACCGGCTACGTTGAGCTGCCAAAGGGAATCTGCGGTGGACTGAATCGGGTCTGGAGTCCCAGGCTAAACTCCTTGGAGCAGGGAGGGTTTTTTCGTTGTGTGTCTGTAAAGCACCTACCACAATGGAGCCCTGGTCCGGGACCGGAGCTGCAAGGTGTTACCGGAACGCACCTCATAAATCATGCTCCATGCCCAGCAGGAAGGGGGGCTGGTCCAGGACTGGAGTCCCCCCGCACCGCTACTGCAGTACAGGTCACCACCATGGGGCCAGCCTCCCTCTCAGACACAGCCAGGTAGTGCTAAAGACAATGCCCAGGTGCCAGAAGTCAGTTTATTGGGTCGGGGTAGGAGCAGAACCCAGCTGTCTCCATTCCTACCCGACCCTCTGCACCGGGAGTGGGTCCGACACCCAGGAGAGGACAGAGATCAGCTCGCTCAACGCAGGAGCAAGTACGAGCACGGAAAGAAAAACCGGCACCGTGCGCCCATCGGCACAGCCGGAGGCAGGATTCCCCCACGGAGGCAGAGCCCCCCGGCCCCAGAAAGGCCAGTGGCAGAAACAATCCAGCGCCACCCCCTCCCCAATGCCATTGCACCTGCAAGGTGGGCACAGAGGCAGCCCGGCTGCATGGATAACTGAGCAGCCAACGGAAGACGCGTGGGGGGGGGGGGGGAGAGAGACACCTCGTGCCAATGCGCAGCTGCCGATTTCACTGGAAAGCTGAGCCCTGGGTGGGGCAGCGTGACTCACCCCCCCCCCCCCATCCCCAAACACACAGCACAAGCCTGGCCCATGTGCACGAGAGAGCAGCGGGCGCATCCCAGCAATGCTGCTCCATGGCAAGCCAGCCTCACATTCCTGCAGGGGCAGGGGCTGTTTTCACAAAGCCTGTAACGCCTCCTGCCCCCGGCTCCGGCTGCCTGCGGCTCGCCCTCCTCCCGCATCGGTGAAAATTTCAGCCCTCGTGCAACCAGTGGTGAAAGTCTAGTGCACAAGAGGTGAATTGCAGCCCGCAGCTTAAACCTTTTGCCAGTCAGAGCATCCATTCAAGAGATACCATCCGTCTATAGGGTCGGGGGAGATTCTTGCAGAGGCAGAGATGAGGAAGGATGCTCAGTGGCTAGGGTGCAACAGATCTCGGTTTCATGCCCGGCTGTAATCCAGGCTCCTTGCATGATCCTGAGCCTCTGCTCTCTGCCATGGGGACAGCAGCGCGGCCCTCCCTGCCCAGGGTTCTGGGGAGAAATACACTGCAGACTGGGTGCTGCTCAGAGGTGCCTGGTAACAGGGACCAGACAGGCCCCATTTTTCAACCAGGCGCCCGCAGACTCGGTCTAAAGATTTCCGAAGGGCTCTGCACCGCCACGCGACCTTTTTTAGGGGTCTGCAAATGAAAAAAGGTTAAAAACCGCTGCCAGAGCCAGATCCCACCCAGCCCCCCTTTGGGCTCCAGCAAATATTCCCTTGCGGCCATTCGAGATCGGAAAGGGAGACCTGGTATGATTATTGTCAACTAGCTCTTTCCAGCGGTAGCTCTCCCAGTGCTTTGCAGAGGAGGTGAGGAGCGTTATTCCCCATTTCGCAGATGGCTAAACCGAGACTCAGAGCGGGGACGCGACTTGCCCCAGGTCTCCCAGCAGGCCAGAGCCACAAATCGAACCTGGCTTTCCTGAGCTCTGTCCCGGGGCTCGTTCCACTCTCCACCCCTGCCTTCCCATGAGTCCATCTGTCAGCACGAGCACGTTATACCCCCATTTCCCGGCCCTCCCCGCTACCCAGCCGGCACCTGTATCAGTAACAGAGTGCCCTGGACACTTAACCACTGGTTAGAGGAAAAACCAGTGCACGCAAAGGTTACTTCATTGATCCTGTGTGCCACTGGCATCTTCGGATTGTAATTGGCAATAACGGAGGGGCGCTCTTAGAATCATAGAATACCAGGGTTGGAAGGGACCTCAGGAGGGATCTAGTCCAACCCCCTGCTCAAAGCAGGACCAATTCCCAACTAAATCAAGAGAGTCAACAGAACTTTGCATCCGTCTGCTCCCTTCCTCCTTCCCGCCTGGCTAAATACAGAGCTCCCCCTAGACTCGAGGATCAACTCGGAACAGGAAACCCTAAAATAAACAGGATGTCGTTCGAATAGGCAGGCAAGTGGCAGTGCGTTTACGCTGTGACCTACGGGAAGGCGCGCACGCGGCGCCCTGCGCGGAAGAAAGGGGATCGGTTGGGGATCGGTTTATCACCAGAGAACCACAGAAAGCAGAGAGAGAAGCTCTGTTCGGTTGGTTAGCCTCAGCTGCCTGCCAGGGCAGGACGGTTCCCCTTAGCATTTTGTCCAGCCTGATTTGAAACATCCCCAAGCGATGAGGATTCCCTCCGGAGACAACCCCGCAGCTGCTGAGAGGTCAAACTTCCGCCTACGTTCTCCCTTTGTTAATGTCATCCTGGTTTCCCAATAATCCTTTGCACCAGGTTAATGACACTTAATGCGCCTCATCATCAAAGCCCATGGTCAAAAATCATCCTCATCGCACCCGGGAGCGAGGAGCATTAACCCACTTTCACACGTCAATGAGGAGAGGCATAGAAAGAAGGTGACGAGACTCATCCCAGGCAGCAAAGTAAATCAGTGTAGTAGGTTGAGAGGAGAACCCAGGAGTCCGGGATCCTAGTCCCAAGTGCAGATTTCTCGACTTTCTTAGTCCAGTACCACCATGAGCCCAACGAGATCGGGGCTGGATGCAATACAGACAGGGCGGTTCATTAGCCACAGGGGCAGGGAAAGTGCCACACAGTTATGTGGGGGGAGAGATGGGAAACTGATTACACACAAAAGCAAAGCATACGGCAAAAAGGAAACACTCTGGAAAATAACCCCTCATCTCTGTCTTGCCAAGCGATCTCGGGAGCTACACGCAAGAGCAAGTTTGTTCTCAGCACGATTATTATGTTGCCCGAGTGCCTTTAAAATTTTTACTTCTCATGTTTATTATTTTGATTACAATAGCGCCTAGACCCCTACCAAGGCGGGGGGAGGAGGGGGAGACTGCTGTACACACAGACAGCAAGAGACAGTCCCCTGCCCTGAAACGCTTACAGGCTAAACAGACAAGACAGAGGTACGGCGGGAGGGGAAACTGAGGCACGGAGCAGGCAAAGTCATACAGGGAACCTGTGGCAGAGGCAGCACTTGAACCCAGATCCAAGGGCCAACCCATTGAAATCACAAAGATGCCCGTCCCCTGTGAACACTGCAGAATATTACAACAGCCGATTCACAGCTCTCCAGTCTGCTCACGACTCTTATCACCCCCTCCCTGTTTCCTAAGAGATCACAGATTCACACTTCTCTCGCCTGTAACCCCGACACAGGCCTCGTGTTAACTCGTGAACTGCAATTCTCTCGCTCTCTGTATTCTACCGCCAGAAGGCAGTGAGGGCAGGTCCACGGTGGGAGCTTTGCAGATTCACTCCTCGGGGGGGAGAGGTTAAATAAAAGGGGGGGTCGGGATGATATTTCTTTTTTTCCACAGCCCAAAGTTGCAAACTGCGCCAGGAGCCTGGACGGAGGGAATTTAAAGAGAGGATCAGCATTCAGGAGATTTCGCAACTCTCTCCCACAAGGCAGGGATTTTCGCTCTTGCACAAGGACCTCGCCTCTGCAGCCCCCAAAAAAGCTGCGATTTCATGAAAGGTTTTGCAACGACGCTTCCCGGAACTTTCATCTTCTCTTGCACAATTAATTCTGCCACTCGGCTAACAGGAGCCAGCGGCTGCTGATACCTGGAACATCCCGGTTCTGAGGAAGGGTGGATTCTCAGCTAGCGCCCACAACTGGGGCCACGTTTTCAGCTCCCCCACCCCCGAGGCACGTAATAAAGGCCCAGATTTTCAGAACGCTCCGTTTCGATACTTCTAGCCAGGTTCACCCGACAGGCCTTGGGAATCCCACTCACTGCAAAATCCAGAGCCTCGTCTCTCCGGGGTCCTTCTGACTGTCACGTGGGAGATAAAGGAAGGGCAGCCTGTATTACAAGGCATCCGTGGCAGGGACCGTCTCTTGCTCCACGTCTGTACAGCGCCTGGCGCAATGGGGCCGTGATCTCAGCTGGCATTTGCAAGCGCCACCGGGGAGGGGGTAACCCACCCCCACCTGCCATCTCAAAACCTCGGCAAAAGTCTGACGGTTCAATTGGACCAATATGGCAAATCCTCTCTCGTCTCAGTTCCTTGGCTCTCCTGCAAACACTCCTTGTGGTTGTGCGTGTTACAGGCTAGTGGTCCCAACTGAGATCAGGGCTCCCCCGTGCCGGGCGCTACACAGACTCCTAGTAAAAGAGAGCCCCTGAGCTTACAATCTAAACAGGCGAAGGGCGGGGGACAGAAATGGGGAAACTGAGGCACCAAGCTGGGGAAGTGACTGGGGGTCCTGTGGCAGAGCCAGGAACAGAACCGAGGTCCTTCCAGCGCTTGGTTTGTTAACTTACCCACCAGACCAGTGCTCCCCACTCAACCAAACCTCCTCGGTGTTCCTCTCCCTGCCAGTCACGGTCACAAAAGCTACAGCGCAGCAGTTCGGCTCCTCCTGGCCTCCGCAGCCCAGCTCTCACGTGGGATTTCTTGCTTGAAAACTTTGTCCTAGCCCGGCAGCGAGCTCCAGCACCGTTCCCCCTGCCCCGACTCAAAGCACAGCGGATTGTGCTCTCCCGCCACCCTCGTTCTGTGAGAGAACCCGAGGCCCGGCTCTGAGAGGACAGCAGGGCCCAGGGGATACAGCATGAAGGGGCTGGGGAACAGGACGCCTGGGTTCTATTCCCTGCGTGGGGAGGGGAGTGCTGAAGGACAAGTCAGGACGCCTGGGTTCTATCCCGACTCCACATGCCGATTTCTTTAATAGCGTTTTTCATCCGTAGATCACAACGCACTGTTACCAAAACATTATCGGCCCCTCCAGCGGACAGGGAACCGTGGCACTAAGCCAATGGCTCAAGGTCACACGGGCAGTCGATGAGTGGAACTGAACCTGGGTCACCCACTTCCTAAGCCCAGGAGCTAACCACTGGGCTCTCCTTCCCCTCCAGCGCCGCCCGCAAAGGCAGATCCTACGCCACTCGGTCGCAGGCTCCCTCTTAGCCCGACCAGGAGCTCAGTGAGTGTTGAAACCAAGCCAGGGCAAGTGATAAATGCTTCCCTCTTGATGCCTCCGCAGCAAGAGACGGGCTGCCCAGCGGGCGTGGGAGGGTGGCACGGCAGAGGCTCAGCACCAGGGCCGGGATGGAGTTTTCCTCGACGCGCTCGGCTCCGGGAAGCCGGGACTCAACCATTTCGTTTTCGAAAGTCGCCGCTCCGGAGGGACGAGCCCTTTGAAACCGGCCTTCCCAGCGCTGTCCCGTGTATTCCACTAGCACCAACCGAGATCAGAATCCCATCGCGCCAGGAGCTCCGCAGACACAGCGCAAGGGGCAACCCCTCACCCAAAGAGCTCCAGGGCGGGGAGGGGAAACTGAGGCACACAAGGGGAAGGAAGCTGCCCGAGGGCGCGCAGCAGGGAACCGGCAGAGCTGGGAACAGAACCGACAGCCGCACGCCCCGGGCAGGCACAACCCTCTTGCAGGATAGAGGTGGGTGACCTCTCTCCGCTAAGCCATGACATCCTCCCCCTGAACACGCCCGCTGCTGGGACCAGCTGCAACCAGGCGAAAATCCCAAAGGAAGCACCCAGCCCGGAGCATGCACAGAACAGCTCTAGCCGGCTGCAAAGAGGAACCCAATTAAGCCAGAACCGAGGCGACTGCCCCCCGCAAAGGAGGGTCCAGGTGCCCGGGGGTTGATGCACAAGGAAACACACTAAGCTGCTTTTGCTTTTCATCACTCTTAGGAGCATTAGTCCCCTGGGGCCAGCAAGAGCAGCTGGGGCAGGAGTTTCCTGAACTCCGCAGAGACCCAAAAAAGGCATAAAAAGCGGTGAGAGAAAGAGCCAGGAACCGGGGGTGGGGGGAACAGGTGGCAGGAAGAAACGGAAAGTGAAACAGGGCAGCAGGGAGAGGGAGAGGAAAGGACCCCGGTTATTAGCCTGGAAACTTCCTCCCGCTGACCTCTGCCCTAAAGAAACATCTAGAAACAAATCAAAATCAAAAACCCCCTCCCTGAAAGCCGAGTTTTCACCCCCAAAAGTGCCCGAGGCTCCACTGCATTCACCAGGGACTTCGCTACCCATCTTACAAGGAAGGGGCCCAGATACAACGGTGACGGGCGGCAGGACAAACCCCCCACCCAGACGGACGTGCAAAGGCTGACACTCGGCCCTTCCGTGTGAGCACGAACCGTGATGGAGCTACACGCACACGCCACGTTAGGCACATGCATGAAAATCTTCGCAGGGTCAGGGTCACCGATTGCAAGCGCCACAGGACAGGGACTGCCTCTCTTCCGTGCGAACGGGGCTAGCACGAGGGGGCCCGATCCTGGACTAGGGCCTGTCCAGGATACAGGCCTCTTGAAATCTGCCTTGTCAGCATCAGTTTCCCTCCTGCTGCAGGAATGAAAATCTGGGACCTGGGCTATCAGCTGAGCACCATGATCCCTTCTGGCCTTACAGCCACACGGAGGGGGGAGGAGAAAAGAGAGAGGAGGGATGGAAAGAAGGGAGCCGATGGAATTTCCTCGTACAGAAGATGACTGGAGACCCCGGAGTTTGGCGGGGAGCAGCTCGCGTACGCACCCCGTTGGGGTACGTGATGGGAAGACGCACTGTGCTGCAAACGTACACGGAGCAGGAGGGAGACCTGCCTTTTAAAACAGGCCTCGCAGGCGATTCCCGCCGGGTCAACCCCCCTGGAAATTCCTCTGTCCCCATTAGCACACCTCCACCTGCCCGAAAATCCAGGGGGCCCGGGGTGGAGTATTGCCTCCGCAGGCAACTGCAACAGCTGCCGGAAAACGCAGCTCCGCGGCGCCCAGGCCAATGACCTGAAAGGCTCCGGCACCCCCGCCCCAAGGGTTTGTGAGTCAGAGCCCACGGGAAATCAGTGACGTGGAATAAACCGACGGCACTGGAACCCCACCCAGGGCTAACACCACAACAAGTGCAGAGGCATTAAGCCACCGGGCAGTCTGCAGGCGCCAGCGGCTAGCTGGGTTTGGGCTTTCAATCCTGAGATATTCTGGGCACCTCACCAGAGTCCTGTCCTGCCCCCCTGGTTTGCAGAGAGTGCCAGTCACCCGCCCTCTGGGAAATCAGACCCGTCAGGGGTCTCCAGCTGCAGCACCCCAAAACCACCAGTCCCTCTGGGAACAGTCTGGACCTTCACCTCCTTATGCCTCAGTTCCCGTTCTGGGAACAGGGTTTATAGCTCAGGCTGCCAGCGCTTCAGGGCACAGACCCGCTCCCTGCACTCGGGGCACGAAGGAGCCTCGCCTCAGCTGGGTGCCCCCAGAGCTGCCGTAACCCACAGACCAGCTCTGAACTCTCCTCCCCGGATCCTGGCGCTTTCCCCCCGCTGAACCTGGGGTGGCTCTCGGGGCGTTAATTACGGCCTGGCATGCGAAAACACGTCCTGGTAAATACACAGTCCCAGTGGAGCATGCACGCGCCACCCAGGGCTTGTCTACACTGGCAATTTACAGCGCTCAGGGGTGGGGAAACCCCCCCCCGAACACAGCAAGCTGCAGCGCTGTACGGGGCACCGGTGCTGGGAGCTGCGCCCCCCGTGGAGGTGGGTTTTTTAGAGGGCTGGGAGAGCTCCCCCCGGCGCTCTGCCGTGACCACACAAGCCACAGCGCTGCCGGCGCAGACTAGCCCCTGAACGGAACTGATGAGATGCACCAGCCCACCAAAGCACCAGGAGCGGTGACGTGCGGAGGCACCAGCCATTTTCAACCACAGCTATTTCCGATCTCTACCAAAGCGTTCCACAAACGGCCGAGATTTCAGCCTGGCGATCGACGCAAACCAAGCCGGGCTTCTCAGGAAGGGGGCGGGAGGGATTCCAAGGACAGACACGGGCTAGAGGCTCGAAAAATCCATTCCCCTCCGCACATCAACTGGACTTTGTCCCCCTGAGCAAGAGTCCAAGGCAAACAGAACCGTTACCCTGACCAACTCCTGGCAACAACAACCAAAAAAAGGCAGGCCCAGTGTGTGAAGCACAGGAGCCAGGACTCCTGGGTTCCATTCGCAGCTCTGGGAGGGGAGCTGGGTCTAGAGGGTCAGAGAGGGGGGACTGGGAGGCAGGACTCCTGGGTTCTCTCCTTGGCTCTGAGAGTAGGATCTAGTGGCTAGGATAGGGAATCAGGACTCCTGGGTTCTAGTCACAGCTCTGGAAAGGCAGATGTGGATTAGTAATTAAAGCAAGAGAACTGGGAGTCGTGCCACCTGGATCCATCCCCACTCGGAGCGGGGAATGGGGTCGAATGGTTAGCGCAGCAGCAGGACTCCTGGGTTCTATTCCCCACCGGCCCCCTGGAGGCACGGCCGTGCATTGGGAGGCCCTGCAAAGAGTGCCAGACCCCCGCGGGAGAGGGCTCCGTTAGTTATTACGCACGTTACGCTTTGGGGCTTGCAAACGCCTTTCCCTCCAAACTGCCCAGCCCCTGTTTTCCCACCGCCGAGCCCTCATCCCACACAACCAGCTTGCGGCTGCTCCCAAAGGCCGGTTCTGCCCAGGGGACCGACAGGAGATAAATACATTGGGCCCATTCGCTCCTTTAGGAGCGAAACCCCCCACTGAAGTCCAGGGACGTTTTGCACAGGCCGGGCTCCCTGAGGACAGCTCCTCCTTTCGCAGAGGAGCCGTGGTTAGGTGAGGCCAGCGCGCTCCCCAAAGCGACCCACAATCTCACACTGCGTGCGGCCCACGGATTACAGACGCAGGCAATGTCTGCACAGAGGACACAGTGACCTGGGACTCCGGAGAGCCGGGTCCAGCTCTCCTTCCAGTGTACGTCCTTTCACTTCGCCGTGCCTCAGTTTCCCCGTCTGTAAAATGGGGATACGGACACCAACCTCTTTTCTAAGGCGCTTTGAGATTCATGGGAGAAAGGCAGCGGGTACGAGCTGGTTAGTGGTCGTAGTAGAAAGGTCAGAATTCTTTCTCCTCTTCATACCCCCTTTGCCCGCCCCCCACCAGCCGCACGCCCCCTCCTCTGCCGTACCGAGGCGCGGCCTTTGCTTGCGAGCTCAAGCCCCCGAGGCCAAATCCTTATCAGCGCAGGATGCATAATAATTCCCCAGCTTCATGCAACGTTCATGGCAGCAGTAACTAGGGGCTTGGCTACCCAGGGAAACAGACGCCTGCCTCCCACTGTCCCGTCGCTCCCTAGGTCAGTTTCAGTCACGCTGAGAGAGGATCCTTGCACTGGAAACACAGCCAGCCCCAATATTCATCGAGGGCCCAGTTCTGCGCTGGTTCCCACCCAGCACAATCCCGTTCCCCTCACCGGGCCTGCAGAGTAGAAAATACTGGATCTGGAGCTCTGGCATCTATTTTCGCACCATCCAGTCAGGCTGAATTCTAATCATTCAGAAGGTAGATTTGGGGTTCACAGTCAGGGAATTACGGGTTTGATCCCCAGCTCTGTCACTAACCCCCTGGGCAAGCCACTGCCTCTCCTTGTGCCTGAGTGTCCTTCTGTAAAGTATGGGGTGAGAAACCTTCCTTTGTCCATCTTTGGCTAGCAGGCTCTCCAGGCCAGGGAGGTGTAAAACAAATATAAATTTGCCCCATTCCCTGGGGGAGCGGAGAGCAGAAATACACAACACCTCAAGCCTCAAAAGAGCTCGCGGTCTTTCCTCTGCACAATGGCAACGGGCGCTATTCCTTGGGGAGAGGGCTGCACTAGGAGAGCACTGGAAAGGTAGCAGAGAATGGCGTTTTTCAAGCAAAAAATAAAAGGGGCAAAATTAAATCAAATGCATTAAAGTCGGTGGCTCTGGGCACCTTCTCTCTGCTTTTTGCTCCGCATGTGGCCAATCCTACCACCCTTTGCAAGTTCAGCGGTGCCAAAGGCCGCTTGCTAACGTACCCAGTGTGCAGATGGGATACGGCAAAAACTGCGAAGTGCCCTGCTTAAAACAAGGCAGTTGTCTAGACTAGGAGGTAAGGAAGGACGATGCACTCAGGAAATACTTTCTCTCTGCCGTTGCCAGGATAATCACAGGCCGCAAAATGGAATTTTTGACACTTCAGAATCTGAGCTTGCAAGACCTGAAGTCATGACTCATGCAACACGGAAGGAAACAATCGATTTTATGGAGCAAACTGACAAGTTTGGCTTATTTACTCCTACCGGCCAAGCTTCTTTACAAGCCTCCCGCTTTTCTATTGCGACTTTGATTCCAGACAAAAAATATTAGCGATTTAAAGAGGTTCCCAAAAAAGAACCTGGCCGTGATTTTCCAGGAGACAAGACTTGATGGGGGGGGGAAGGAGGACACATTTCCCTGGAGAGCTCAGTATTTTTCCTTCTGCCACTCAAGCTAAATATGACAGGCACACGCTTCCCCAATTCTGGGCTTCGTCATGCCCAACTTCCATGTCAGCCGAGCAAAGAAACTGACCCCTTCGCTCTGTTAGGGCCGCAGCTGTCTTTTTCAGAGGGTTCTTATATCGTCTCCCCTCTCGCCAAGAAAGTCCTGCTTTTTTCAAAGCCAGCCTGGTTAAACTCTACCTTGCTGCCTCTGGTATATGCCATGTCACGCTTCAGCAGCGCACTGCAGCCTGTCGCTTGCAGGAGGGGAGGGAGAAAATTGCATTGATTTTGCAGATGCCGTTCGGAATGTAGATTCCTGCACTATTCAATTGCTCTCTGATGATCCACACAGAGATCCAGCCAATTTAGCCCAGAGCAACAGAGCTTTTAAATGCATCTTTAGGAGAACCAATTAAATATTGATATCTGACCCCCTTTTTTTTTTTTTTTTAACGGCATCTAGTTGCGGATTCTACCCCGTGTCCTCACCTCCCTAGAGCGGCTGTTCAGGGCCAAAAGGAATGAGTTACATTTTCCACCACCTGCAAAGAAACCAGACTTGGGATAGAACCAGAAGGCCAATGATGCAAATAGCATTGGATCAAGCGAGCCTGCAATCCAGGAGAGATCAGAAACACAGAGCTCGCTGAACTCAGTCCACCCCGCTGCCTGGATTTATAGAAACCAGAAACAGCAAAAGCGGTTGTGTAGGAAACACACAGCAACCATGTCTATGAAATAACAGCGCCAGACACAGATCACCAAGGATCCAAATACCAGCGCAACCAGGAGTTTTTCCAACACATCCCTTTGCCCTCCATATTTTTTTTTTTAAAAAGCAGCTACCGCGTCCATGCACATTTTGAAGCATCGTCATGTTTTCTCCAGGCATAAGTTGTTGCACGAGGGCTTTTTTCTTTTTAATTGAAAGGAAAGTACCTACAAAACACCGGGGGGGGGGTGCATTTGCAAAGCAAGATGTCCACTCAAGGGGTTATCTTCCCGATTGACCATTCCCAAGAGACTGACACATGCCATGGAGTCCTGCCAGGAGTTTATGCTGAGTTCAGAAATTTTTTTAAAAGTCACCCCATAAACAAGCTGCAGGTACAGCCCCCCCCCCCACACAGGCGGTAAAAGCAACAGACAGGGGGGTGCCCAATATTTTGGTGCCAGATGAAAATCGCAGGCGGGCTGCAGAATGCACACTCGCAAAACCCCTTCTTCCACCCCCAAGGGGGGGTCCAGGAATGGACCAGAAGTGCAGGGCTTTGTTTCAAGGGGGGGGGGAAAGAGAATCATGCAAACTGCAAAACAATACAGCGAAATCCCTAAGCCCAACCACAGCCTGTGCCACGAGAAATACCCCCCGAGCCAGGCAGGCCGGCCAGGGCACCCGCGGGGGGGGGGGGCACAGCTCAGAGCAGTCGAAGCGGGTCCCCTGGACGCCCCCAAACACCCCTCGCAGGGGGGAGAAAGGCAGAAGGGGGGTTCAGAGGCTGCAAAGAGGGAGGGAGCGAGTGAAACTCACCGTCCAGGGCAGAGATGGGCCCGATCCCGGCCAGGGTGTGCAAATATCCCAACGAGACCAGCAGGGTGGCCGCCAGCACCTCCGCCCGGGGGGGCAGCATGGCTCGGCGAGCCTCGGCGAGCCGGGCTCGGGCTCGGGCTAGACACGGCCGGGCAGGCTCGCAGCCGCTTCACCTCTGCTCCTGCGCTCCGGCTCCCCTTCCTCCACGGGGGGGGGGAGTGCTCAGCCCTTCCACCACCATCCAACACAAACAGGGGGAGGAGGAAAGAGCCCCCCCTCCTCCTCCTCCTCCTCCTCCTCTCCCAGCCCGGGAGGGGAGAGCGGCCAGCAGCAGCGAGGCTGGGGAAAGCACCGAGGGGGGGTCTCAGCCCTGCTCTGCAGGGAGCGGGGTTTGCATCTGCATCTGCAGCCAGACCCAGCAGCAGCAGCAGCCCCCCCGCCCGTGCAATGGGTTAAGCGCGAGCCAGGGGAAGGGCAGGGGGTGGGGGCGAGGGGGGGGTCCCCTCCGGCTGCAGAAAGAGGCGGCGGCTCCGGCCCCTCCCGGGCGGTGGGTGCAGCAACGGGGGAGACTCGCTGCTGCTGCTGCTGCCGCCTGATGGAGCTCGCGCCGCCTCTGCCCGCCTGACGTCATGGGCTCCCAGGGTTTGGGGGGGGGCTACGCGGCACCCGGCTCCCGCGCATGCGCCTCCCGTTGCCCCCGGCTCCTTGCTGGAAAGGGGAGTGGGGGGGGGCCGCTTTTGCAAAGCCTCCAGCCTGAGCCGCCTGCCCGCGGGGGGTGGGGTGCAGGTGCCTTCAAACCAGCCCCCCCTCTTGCTGCCAGAGCAGCCCCCCCCATTGCATGCATCAGGAGGGGCCATTCCCCTGCAGCTCCCCTCCCCCCACACCCATTGCATAGCCTTGCAAGAGAAGGATGCACCTGCATGCAAGCCAGCCGCTCCTCGTTGCAAGAGCAGACCCCCCCCCAAAGGAGCGGGGGCAGGGGGGGACCAACCACCCAGCCCCTCATTGTAATGGCCCCTTTCCATTGCCAGAGAGAGATGCATGTTTGTGGGGGCTCGTCAGATGCATTTCACTGCGAGGGAGCGACGCGCTGCACTAGTATGCACGCGCATTCGAAAGAGGGAAACGCCTGTGCAGGAATCCAGAACCCACTCATGGCCAGAGCAGCTCCCCCCCACTGCAAAAGGAGGGTGCGGGCAGCGCTGCATTTGTGCCGGAGCTTCCAGGCATCTCTAGGCTTGGCAGTTCATAGCCACGGCACATCTCAGCTTGCCGCATCCGTGATGCAAGTAAAGAAGTGCAGTGAGCCCCCGATACCACTTTCATTACCCATTAAGCACTGGGTGTGTATGCCTGAAAGTCTCCCATCCCCTCATTGCACTAGCACCTTCCATTGCAAGAGGAAGGTACACTTGCATGCAAACCAGCCACCCCTTACTGCGATAGGCCCCCCGCTCTGCAAGCAGATATATGCATATCAGCGAACCCGTCACTGGACTCCTATCCTTCCATTTCAAGGAGATGCCTGTGCATGCTAGTCAGAGTCCCCACACTTTGCAGAAGTAGCCACGCATCCATGAGGACCCATAAACAGAGAGAGAGAAAACAGGCTGCTCCTGAGGCAGAGCGCTGCAACTCAGCCCAGCTTGCTTAAAGCCGTCTCCTTCCAGAGTGACTCAGGGTCACCTAGCCTGCCAAAAGGAACAGGGAACCACCCCCGCTTTGGAAGTGGTAACTTGCAAATCCAACATAGTCTTCAGTACCCCGCCTTGGAGCCGGTCCGGAGGCACGTCTACACTGCAGACAGAGGGGTGACTGCAGCACATGCAGCCGTAGCTTTGATTCAGCTGGTTCGTATCATCAGAGCAGTGAATCCGCAGCAGCACCGGCTGTACAGCAGAGCTGATGAGAGGGGAGGGATGAGGGGACAATTAGACCAGGGATCTCAGCTTAGGGGGGGGCCAGAACATCTATAAAATGGGTGAAATGAGAGAGGACGAGGGCCCCAAATTTCTCTCCACAAGACTCAGCCCTGGGTAGGCCCCAGCTCCATTGTTACTGGAGCGAGCGAGATCAAAGCGAGGCTGCAGTCACCCCGGGATATACCCTGAGAGCGGGAGAATTGGGGGATTCCACCCCAGGAGGGGTAAGGGCACCAGACCTGGCAGCAGACGGGGTGTGCGTGGAGAGACCAGAGCCGTGCCACGAGCCCTGTCCCTGGGACACGCGCGATCCAGCCATCCCTCCCCTGGCCTGCAAGGGAAATGCAGGTAAATCCGTCACTGTCCACCCTGCATCTCACCCACTCCCGCCCCCCATTTCCAAGTGGCCAGCAAAGCCCCTTCAGCCTCCACCGCCGCTGGACTTTTTCCGACGACGATATCAAGATTTCCCTGCACATCCCCCAGTGTCGCGATCCCGGTCACTGGACCTGCCTGCAGCAGACACCCAGGGAGTTCCCGCAAGGAGCCGTCGGTTGCTCCCCAAGACTGTGTGGATGGGCCAGTACAAGGAGAGACACATGCCAAAGTGCATCTGCAGCCCCCCCCCCCCCCGGGGGCTGGAACGCAGCGGCCAGGCCAGCCCGGGCTCAACAAGGGATCTAAGGGCCATGGGGCACCAGTCAACCCTTAGTGACTGGGAGTTCAGGTCAAAATTTCCCCCAGTGGCAGGTTCTCCCATAGCTGCAGAGTTTTTTGCACCTTCCCATGGAGCATGTGGTGCTGGCTTCCGTTGGAGACAGAATACAGGACGGGATGGAGCTCGGTTCTGACCCAGTCTGGCACCGCTTATGACAGTGCACAGGGAGAGGAAAGCTACCGCATCCTGACCGAGCAAACCCTCTGACCTCCTGAGAAGTGCCGTGGGGTCAGTGTTCCCCTGTAATGACCAGCCCTGGACAGATGCACAGCGACACTGATTTATTAGCCGCATGAGGAGTTTTGCAAAGGAGGGATGAGGAAGGGAATTCCCTGCTAGGCTTCTCCAGCTGGGAGCTGGACTCCGACACCTGACTGCTGGTGAGGTGTCCCTCGCTTAGCCCCCATGCCCGGCCGGGGGGTTATCTGCAGACTCAAAGGGTGCTGAGTCGAGGAGCCGGCTTTCAGAGCTGCTGTCGCGCCCAGAGCCCGAGGAGTAGTTTGTCCTAGAGATAAACGATGCCCTGCCAGGGAAGCGGCTGGATAACGCCGCCTGGGGGCTGGGTAACACGACGGGGATTTCACTGGCACCCAGGCGAGATTGCACGGGGCACGCTGTTTAGACAGGGGAGGTGGGACTGGGGTTAAAACAGCAGCGTGGGACGCGGGAGACCTCTGGCTTCAATTCCTGTCGCTGCCAGGGTGACCCAGGACAAGACACAGCCTCTCCAGGCCTCGGCTTCCTGGCCGTCACACGGGAACCAGCAGCTTCCCGTTGGCTGGCTAGCTCGGGGCAGGGACTGGCTATTACTATGCGTTACGTGCTGCACCGAGCACAGCGGGGCCGCAGCCTCTGCTGGGTCCATTGCACCGGGCGCTGGGCATTATGTATTAGGTGCATTGCGGTAGCACCCAAGCGCCCCAGCCTCGGCCCCATCCCTCGTTGTGGCAGGACGCGGTACAGCCCCCCCAATGAGCTGTGTTCAGCAAACTAGCATGCTGGTATTCTTCTTGTTCATTTGCATAAGAACTTCATTTGCCCCGGAAATAATTCCCTCCCCCCTCCCGCAAATGTAAACGAAAAAATGTTAATTTCTGGCCTCCAAATGCAACAACAACAACATGTAACTGAAAACTCCCAGACTAAGCAGTTTCCCCAGTTTTAGCAAAAACAAACAACCAAACAAAATGTACAGTTTGAAACCGAAATGTTTTCATTTTGAACCCACAAAATTGTGGTTACCAAAAATGGGAGGGGGGACAGTTTTGGAGTGTCTGGGATTTTTGATGGAAAACCTGGCTATTTTAGTCAAAAAAAGGTTTGTCTATTCAAAAATCGTTTTTGACAAAGACAATTTTTCAGTGAAAAGCCTTTCGTTGGTGTTTGTTAGGAACAGCCCTCGTGTAACGATCCGCACACTCGATGCCGAACGGGGATGAAAAGGACCCGGAGCAGACGGCTGGCTGAACAGCGATAGACATGGACTGAAGACGGAGGCGGCAGCGGGTGGCCGCTGGGTCCAAGCTTGCAGCCACTGATGTGAGAATGGCGGCCCCCACTGGGCACGGACTGAGGGAAGCGACCCCCAGAAGCCTGGCTTAATGAGACCCCTAACGAAACGGGAACCCACGGGAAACCGCGCCGGCCGTGTCTGTGGGACGCCCCGTTCACACCGTCCTCTGCACATACCCTGGGTGAGAAACGTCCCCAGCTGGCTTGCCTCCCTCCCAGGTGGTTGTGGGGCTGCTTGGTGGCTGCTAGTCCCAAGGTGCCATGGAGTATTTGGGCGCAGGAATCCGGGATTCCCAGCTGGCCCACAGGACCCAGCCTGGCAGTATGGGTCTCCCATCCAGACAGCAGGAGAGATGAGGTGCACAGGCAGCTGAGATAACCCATCCCGGCCTCTCTGGGGAAGCGCCAGCTGGCCAAGCACTGTCAGTCTGCTGAGAGCCTCCCTGCAGCAAGGTGGGGTGAGGCGGGTCACCCTGCTGTAGGGAGCAGCCTGTTTTCTCTCTCTCTGTTTTGGGGTTTTGTGCCTGAAGGTTCTGGCTTGTAAGAAGCAAACGGGGGTGGGTCAGGGGAGGGGCATCACAACCTTCCCATGAGAGAGTTTGAGGTTTTAATCGTGTGTGTGTGTGTGTGCACGCGCGTGTGCGCGCACCGTGAAACATAACAGCACGGAGGTCGAGTGTCTGGAACTAGTTCTCACGCTCAGTGCCAGCCGTGCTGTTGTCTACAATGCCGCATGGTTTACAATCAAAACACAAACGTTTGGAGGCAGAGAAACTTGTCCCAAGCACACGTGACAGTTCTGAGGCCAGGGGCTCGGGAGCGTTCAGAACGGGATTAGACGTCTACCTGTATCCTAACCACACCGGCGGCTGTCACAGTCGCTGGGACTGGCACTGATACGGGAACTCCACTCAGGCGCGGCGGGGCATCCAGCTGCTGGGCGTTGGGAAGACTCCGTCCCCCGGAGGCATGTGAACGTAAATGCGCCCCAGCACCCTGGCCTGAAACAGCGGCTTTGGGCCGCAGGGATTGTGCTGGCTGGAGCTGGGGTGCGCTGGGCTGGAAGGACCTGGGGCTGAGACGGATTCTCTGGTCTCCATTAAGTCCACTTAGGGGCCCTGCCAAGCCCCAGGGAGGCCATGCAAAGTCTCCCCTAGGCTTCGGCTGGGCTCCGTCTTACACCTGGTGCTGCTTATTCAGCTTGGCTGCACTGGTCGGTCTTCGCAAGGCCTCGCGACCACGTTCATGGATACAGGCCCCTGGCTGCGCCCCACCCTGCTGAGACCCACTGCAGACCAGGGCAGTCCAGGCTCTGGGGCATCGGGGGTGCTGCTTCCTCTCCGCAGGAGCGTCTGTCCGTACAGGGATGGCGCGACGGGGCTGGGGGGCGCACGGGGGCAGAGTTATAAAGGGGGCCGCAGGGGGATAGAGAGGCCAAGAGAAGACCAGGCAATGTTCATTTTGCTCTTCTCTGGGGAGCAGCAGGCTGCCACGTGACCTCACCACGCACCAATACAAATCACACTCATCTCCATGGCAACCCCTAGTGACGTCACGCTTCGGAACGATGACCTCACAGCCCCTCCCGCCCCAGCCAATGTGGGAACCTGGGAGCCGCGAGGGGGACGGTGGCGTCTGGCAAAGGAAAAGCGGCTTCGCGCCGCCGTACAAACGCCGTCCGGGGTGGGGGAGATGCTGCCTCGCCAGCTGTTCGAAAGGGCCCAGCTGTTCCCCCCAGGCAGCGCCTGGCCCCGGGGGAGAGCGCCCGCCGCCCGCTTGTTCATTGCCTGGGAACACGTCCAACTTCCAAAGAGCGGGCTGGGCTGGGATGGGGGCCGCAGGGTTACTCAACCCCAGCTCTCTGGCCTTCGGTGCTGACGGGTGCTGGCCAGCTGGGGAAGGCCACTGGCCCAATTCCCACCCACTTCCTCGGGGCCAGGGGTCCACCCCCGCACCGTCAGCAGCGAGGCCATTAACCCTGCTAGCCCCGGCTGCAGCCCACGCTCAGTCATTCCACGCTCCTAAAATCCACCCTGCCTCCAGCTTGCACGCGGGCGAGGGCCCGGCTTGAAATCTTCCCACTGATTTGCAATGAGCAGACCCGGAACGTCCCTCCCCGTCCCCCCGGTAATGGAGAGCTGGCATTTCGGGTGATTGATCCCTCCTCTAGTTCCTCCCTTCCCCACGCCACGACGCCCTGCTCTGTGGCATTATGGGGGCAGAGCGGCGCGGTATATTTACACCCCAGAGGTGGCTGCATTTTAGGGGTGGGGAAATGGATGCCCCCTCCCGCAGAGCATGGAAGGGGGCTCTGCGTTGCTCGGGGAAGCGATTGGACCCTGCTGGTTTAAGGACAGCTGCTGGAGCATGGCCGATGCCCCCTGAGCTAGGGGAACGTGAGCACGGAGCCGAGCCCTCAGCCGGAGATGGCTCAGTGCTGCTGTTCCAGCACCGCCCTGGGCGGCCATATCCCCCCGCAGGGCGAGTCACCGGCGGTCCCAGCGCCTGGGCCTTCGCCCTCCGTGCCCAGGTCAATCATTGACAGGTTTTTCCTGCACAGCCCCCACCGTGCAAAGCTGGTGTCTGGTTGTGCACCGTTCCCACCGGTCTGCAAGCAATGGGCGGATCCTGAGCCCCCTTCCAGGCCGCTGCCCACTGCAGGATGGGGCTGGGGGCTGCTGATCCAGGACCCTGATGGGGCAGGGCAGCCCCTGAGCTGGGAACACTTTGTCCTGGGCAAAGAAAAACAGCGAGGAGAGCAAGGTTCAAAGGTCAAGGCCCATGCAGCAGTGCTGGGTTTGCTCACCCTGCCTGAGCTGCCAAGTGCTGCCTGGGGCTGAGGCCACTGGCTTCCCTGCTAGGATCCCTTTGCAGGGCCAGTCCGACCCGCCAGGGGATCAGCTCTCCCCTGCAGCACAGCTCAGGGTGACATCGGCTGCCCTGACACACGCGGCCGCACGCCCTGGCTCCAATTTCGGAATCAGCTTGGTCTCAGGGAACCGTCAGGGGCCTGGATAACCCCCCTGAGAGGGGACAGCCTATACACGAACTAAACAGTCTGGAGGGAGGCTGGGGGGGAGATCATTCAGGAGCATTTGTTCTTGCAGCACAGGGACAAAGGGATGCTCAGTAACATTAAAAAGGTGGAAAATTCAAAATCACTAGAAGGAAAGGCTTTCGCCACAGGATGTGTAATTAGCCAGCGGAACTCGCTGCCACATGATGTTGTGGAGGCCAAGGATTCAGCAAGATCCAAAGAGGGATGGGACATTTGTGTAGGTAACCGGACTAGCCAGAGGGTAAAATGTCACGCTTCAGAGCTAAAGCCGGTATCTTACTCTTTGGGATTGGATGAAACCTTCTTGGGGGTGGCTGATCCCACGACCACCACGGCAGGGTTCTTACAGCTTCCACTACACCATCTGGTGTTGCCTGCTCTCCGAGACGGGATACTGGGCTAGGTGAGACTCAATCTGGCGCCTCCTATGTTCCTGTGCAGTCCACCCCTCTGCAGAGGGTCTCAACCAAGGCTTATGCCTGATCCCTCTGCACTGGGGTGAATTTTATCCCCATGCACACACAGGAGAAAAATCTCCTTCCTGACCACTGTGGCCAGGGTGTCCTGAAGCATGAGATTACCCTGTTCTGAGCTCAAAGAACTCCCGAGGCTGAGCACGGGCCCTAAAACTCTCCAGTCCTTTTCTGAACCCTCCCCAGCTCTGTGATCAGAATTCGTCTCCGCCCCCTTCCCTTGCGTTATCTGGTCAGAAGATGCCCCTGGAATTTTTCTCTTTCTTCCTGCAGATGCGATTGATCCTTGGAAAGATGAAAGCCCTGATTCCCTGGTCCGATCACATCCCGCATCCTCAGATGCTTCACCAGCTGATCCCTTGCCTGAGCTCAGACCCACCTGCCCATCAGTTCCTGGCTCCTCCGTCGCCGCTTTAAAGATCTAAATGGGGGAGGTGGGGCGATCGGGTTGGATTCTTCCAGCCTCTTGCATGGTCCCGCTCTCCCAGGATGTATCCAAGGTGCTCCTCCCCCCATTCATCCTCCCAGACGTCTCCCTCCGGCCTGCGTTCGATCCGTCCAACCCTGTGGCTTTATTTGCCAGCAGCAGCAATTTCTTCCCCCTCTGGAGGCAGCTTCATTTGTCTCTCTGCAGGGTCCCCGCCCTGACATCTCGCCTTTATTGTCCCTGCAACTGCGGGCCCCTCAGCTGATAATTCCACTCCCTCCCTTCAAGCTGCTATTCGATGCAGCTCGCCTGGGGGCATGTAACTCAGGCGGGGGGGGGGGTGGAGGAGGGGGCTGGGCCTGGTGTGACCAAACCTCCCCCTGATTTCACCGCTGCCTCGAGGGGTGCAAAGCGCTTTGTGAAGGCTCCCACCACTAGGGGGCATCATTCACCCCAGTTCGCGGAGCACACACCACTCCCCATCCTCCCCTCCCCTCCCATTCGCCACCTTCATGCTCTCCTCATTAGAGCCACCTCGGGGCTGCTCTACCTTACACGCCGTGCCCTCAACCTGGCCCTAGGACGGGAGCAGGGCTGACGCAGAGCCCTTATGCCAGCTCCATGCTGGGGCGGGGGGGAGATCCTGCATGGGGGCTTTTTAGGAGCTGTTTCCACCTGCTTTAAGGCCCCCTTAGGCCACTGGAGTGGCATCCCCCCCCCCGCCCGCCCTCTTCTGCCCGTGGTCACGTGCCTGGCAGCCCCTCGCTCCCAGCCCCATTCCCCCTCCTGCCCCAGCCCCCAGCCCGGCACATGGCTCAGGACCGTTCCCCTGGGGTTAAGCCACAGAGGGAGACACGGGGGCAGGGAAGGAGCAAACGGCAGAGAAGAAAGGGGCCCGTGTGTACCCAGCGTGGGGGCTGCGGCGGGCCAGGGCTGAGCCCAGCCTGCGGAGGGTGGGCTGGAAACCTCACGGGCCATTGCCAGAGTCGCCCCCCTCCAGCCGGGCTGGGAGGGGCCCAGTCTGAGTCGCCCCCCCGGGCGCTCAGAGTCACCCAGAGCTGGTCGCAGTGTCGCCCCCACATTGGGCTGGGCCGGTCTCCGGCGTCCAGCCGGCTACGAACCCCAGCGGCTGCCGGTGCGGCGTCCCCCCAGGAGGGACCTGCCTCCCGGCTCGCTGGGCATGGGGGGGTGAGGC
Source organism: Mauremys reevesii (assembly GCF_016161935.1). Taxonomy (NCBI): domain Eukaryota; kingdom Metazoa; phylum Chordata; order Testudines; family Geoemydidae; genus Mauremys; species Mauremys reevesii. The sequence continues at coordinate 16,635,320 of NC_052647.1, read as the reverse complement.
GGGCACAGCCAGAGACCCCGGCCCATCGCTGCCCCGGCCGGTCACACGCTAAGCCAGTGCTCTGGGGCCCGGGTTCGACCCAACGGGAGACCTGGCAAGGGGGCGACACCCCCAAGCTGTCAAGGGGAGGGGACCTGCTCGGTCCTGCTGGGTGTGGGGGGAAGCCAGGCAGGTCGGGGCTGGAGCAGGGGGCACCCCACAGACTATGGGGGGTGGATGCAGGAGAAGGTGCTGCAGGGGGGAAGGGCGGCACCGCGGGCCACATCTGCTTCCCATAAAGGCCCCGAGCGATGAACTGCTGCGAAACGCGGCAGCCCCGGCTGCGAAGAGCAACGACAGGAATGTGGAGAATTGCCGCCCCCCCACACCTCCCGCCCCCACCCAAGCGCCACCCCAGGGGGACCCGCTGCGGGGTGAACGGCTGGGCCGCTTGGACACCGTCCCAAGTACCAGGGGTTGGACTCACAGCTGGCCCCGGGGGCGGGGGCCAGGAGACAGTTGCTTAACGGATTCAGGGGGGTCGGCCTGTCTGAAATTCCTTCCCGCCCCCGCCCCCGTCCCGCTCCGGGAAAGGGCGGAGGCCGAGACGCAGGCTGTGCAGAGGAGCCCTGGCCCGTAGGGGGCGCTGCCCTCTGGAACTAGTAACATCTAGAGCACGGGCGGGCCACAGCGGGTTTCCAAAATTGTAGGGAGGGCCGGTAAGGGGAGGCTGTGCCAGGCCCCGCCCCCTATCCGACCCCTCCCCCTGCTTCTCGCCTCCTGACGGCCCCCCCGGGACCCCTGCCCCATCCAACCCCCCCGTTCCCAGTCCCCTGATGGCCCCCCCGGAACCCCTGCCCCATCCACCCCTTCCTGTCCCCTGCCCGGCTCCGGATCTCCCAACCCCGACTGCCCCCCACCGCCCCATCCAACCCCTCCTCTCATTGCTGACGGCCACCCGGGACCTCTGCCCCATCCACCCCTCCCTGTCCCCTGCCCGGCCCCGGATCTCCTGCCCCTGACTGCCCCGGCCGCCCCATCCAAACCCTCCTTCTTCCTGACTGCCTCCCCGGGACCCCTGCTCCCATGTTCCCCACCCTCTGACCGCCCCCACCCCTATCCACACCCCTGCCCCCACCCCGAACTCCCTGCCCTCTATCCAACCCCTGCTCCCTGCCCCTGACCGCACTGCCTGGAGCACCGGTGGCTGGCAGCGCTACAGCCGCGCCGCCCAGAGCACCAGGACAGGCCGCCGCACCGCCCGCCTGGAGCCATCCACGCCGCCGCGCCGCCCAGAGCACCGGGACAGGCCGTCGCACCGCCCGCCTGGAGCCAGCCACGCCGCCGCGCCGCCCAGAGCACCGGGACAGGCCGTCGCACCGCCCGCCTGGAGCCAGCCACGCCGCCGCGCCGCCCAGAGCACCGGGACAGGCCGGCTCTGCAGCTGCGCTGCCCCAGGAGCTCGCAGCCCTTAGCCAGAGCCTTGCGCCGGAGCGAGCTGAGGCTGCAGGGGAGGGGCTGGGGCGAGGCTCCCGGAGCAGGAGCTCAGGGGCCGGGCAGGAGGGGCCTGCGGGCCGGAGTTTGCCCACCTCTGATCTAGAGGATGCATCTGACATCAGGGCCGTGTCGTACCGGCGCTCCACAAATAGATAAGGGGATGGTGGGGAAACTGAGGCACGGCTTAGCCATGGGCTCTTCCCTCTCCCCCAGCTCTGCCAATGCCCCTAACTCCCGACTCGCAGCCCCCTGCTAGCCCAGCCCTGGGCTCCCCCAACAGCTCTGCCGGTGCCTCCCAATCCCAACCCACAGCCTCCTGCCATCCCACCCCTGGGCTCCCCACCCCTGGGCTCCCCACCCCCAGCTCTGCCAGTGCTCCTGCCCCACAGCCTCCCATTTCCAGCTCCCCACTGGAGCAGCAGGAAGCCCCGTCCCCCTGAGAGTTGCCACTGGGTCGCTGGGGAGTGCAGGGGGCACCTGCCCACGCAGAGAGCTGCAGGCGCATGCTGCATTTTGGGGCTGCGTCTCCTCCGCAGCCACACCCCTGTTCCTCACCCTCACCGCCCTGCCGCGGCGCAGGCCCCCCCTCTACGCAGCTCTGCTCCAGCCGGGCCAGGGAGCCGGGACCCCTCAGGGGCAGCTCGCAGCAAGGGGCACAAACGCAGAGAGCGGGGACCTGGCAGGGGCCTCCAAGGGGAGCCCCCAGATTTTCCTCCCCATCAGGTTGCGGGAGCTGGCGGTGCACAAGCCCCCCCTGGTGGCACCGAGCTGGATAGCGAGGAGGTTTCAAGAGCTGCCTGGACCAGCCACGAGGAGAAGTCCTGGGCCGTGGCTTTCGCTTTGCAACCCTGAATGGGTTCCCTAGGGGAGGTGCTGGGATCTCCTTCCTTAGAGGTGTTTAAGGCCCGGCTTGACAAAGCCCTGGCTGGGGTGATTTAGTTGGGGTGGGTCCTGCTTTGAGCAGGGGGGTTGGACTAGACACCTCCTGAGGTCCCTTCCAACCCTGGTATTCGATATTCTCCGAACTACCTGGCAGCTGGAACCCAGCCGACGCCAGGTCTCTGTTAGCGCCGCTGGCCGAGTGTGGCTATCACAGCAACCCCGTCCCGCCGGACACGCCGGGCGCAAAGAGAGGTGGGGTTTGCCAGGATCCTTTACACTGAACGAAATCAGCGATATCGGCAAACGCGCCGTTCTGCTGGCGTCGTCGCAGCTGCGTTCGGGCTTGTGGCGGGACGGGACGGCTGCAAGAAACTCACCCCTTCCCGCGCCGGACATTGCTGCACCGGCACAAGTTTCCAGCACAGAGAACTTCATTTAGGGGGGTGTAGCAGGGTGGTTACCCGGCTCCTGCCCTAAAGGGCTTAACCCAGCCCTGGGAGGGGGCTGTGGCTGGAGAAAGCATCTCTAAAAGGCTGGACTGATTGGGGGAAGTGGCTGCAGCTGGGGCCGTGCCCCAAAGAGACTCAGCTGGCCCCATAAAGGCAGAGAAGCCAGGAGCAGACAGGGAATCGCCCTCTGCCTGTAGATGGTGAAGGGCCTGGCTGCAGGGAGCTGGAGGCAGGGTACTGGAGTGGAGCAGGGCTGGGGAAAGGCAGAGGAGCTGGGGAGCTCCAGCCTGGAAAGCCCCAGGCTGCGGCCTAGCATTGGGCCAGCGGGTACTGGGGGTTGCAGGGGGCAGCCCAGGGGTAGGCCGAGGCAGCAGGTCCAAACCCCCCTTGCCAGTGCTGAGTGGCTGATACCGCAGCCTGCCCCAGGGCGCGGGGCTAGACGATGCCTGGCAGTAGCCTGATACCAGGGTGACCAGACAGCAAATGTGAAAAATTGAGACAGGGGGTGGGGGGTAATAGGAGCCTATATAAGAAAAAGACCCAAAAATCGGGACTGTCCCTATAAAATTGGGGCATCTGGTCACCCTACCTGATACTGAGGTGAGGTGGGGATAGTGGGATGGGGGTTCCCCTGGGAGGGGGCAGACCCAGAAGTGAGGGGACTGCCAGGGGCCAGCACCCCAGGTAAAGGGGCACCGGGGTCCAGGGCGGGACACGGGGCCAGAGGACGGGCGGATCACCGGCCTGCAGAGGGCGCTCCTGGCTGGTAAGAGCTAATTCCCGAGAGAGCAGCAGGAGGCGCCGCAGGGGTGTGTCCGCACCTCTACCGGGGGGTTGCAAAGCAGGGATTTGGGTTCGTTATTTGACCTCTGTTTAGAAGTGGGTGGGGACAATTCTCCTCTCCTCCCCCCGAAATACCAGCTCAGCAGAGTGCATGGGGGTGCGGGGCGGGGAGACAACACTCCACGCCTGTATTCACATTCCTAAAACGCCCACCCCTGAAACAGGGCGGCTGGGGGCGTGGACTGGGCAGGGCCTCAACGATTCGAGGTTTGGAAGAAACCCACTAGATGTCAGCATGGAGCTGAGCCCAGGCCTGGCGAGTGCTGGCGTTGCCTGGCAGATAGAAACGGAGGCACTTGGCATGGGCGTGACGGACACGGCACCGGGCATCGGCACTGGGCTAGCTAGGGTCTTATCTCGGCACCTGGGGGATCGGTGCATTGGGTTTTCATAAGCACGGGGCCTGCCCCCGGCGGGCTGTCCGGGGGGGTGACTTGCTGTGGAGTTAGAGCCCAAGGGGTTGGCAGAGGCGGTAAAACCAGAGAGCATCCCCACCTGGACACGCACCAGGCCCGGTGTATGGCCCCGCGGGACCATAGCCTGGGACGAGAGCAATCGAAGGGAGCCATTGCCGGAGACCGGACTCTGGCCTAGGAGAGGGTGCGATGGGATGGGGAAGCATCTGCGAGAGCTGCCTGCCTGCCACGGGGACACGGCCGGGAGCAGCTCAGCCCAAAATGGGGGTTAGCCGGGCTGAAGGGAATTTACACCTTCATCTTCCTTTGCCGGCGTCTGTGAGACCCCACAGGGGTGGGAGGAGCTCCCCTTAAACAGTCGCAAAGCCACCTCGGTAGCCACCTGCAACTCCCCCTGCAGCCCCGTCCTTTGCTAGGAGAGCTGAAGAAATATGTGGCGAGGGTGATGGCTGTTGGTGTGTGGAGAGTCCTGCCGCTCGCACCGATCAGCGCTGTCTCGTTGTTTGCTTGTACTCCGCTGCCTCTCTGCGTCTGTCTAGATTGGAAGCTCCTCGGGGCAGAAATCCTCTTCGTGTTCTGTGTTTGCCTGGCACCGTAGAGTTCTGGCTCGAGACCAGGGCTTCTAGGAGTTGGACCCAAGACAGGATACCGGGCTCATGGCCCCTTGGTCTGATTGCACCAGGACATTCCCATGCCCAAGGGGACAGTCAGACCAAGGGCAAGTTAGCAAATTCTAAACCAAATGCTTTTTTCACACACGTAGCCTGTGGAACTCACCGCCACAGGACACTGTCGAAGCTGAGACCGCAGGCTAGATTCAAAGAGTCATTGATGAGGACAGCAAGGATGTCTAGTGCTGGAATAATTAACACTAACTTAGCCGCTGCCAGCCTGGGACTTCCAAAGCAGGAAGGATGAGTGGCTGGAGCCTGAAGGCTCCGCTCCGCAGTGGGTTGTGCTAACCGAGCTTTGGGTCGGATGGGGAGGGGCTCAGACGGCTGCATAACTGCATTGTACAGATAGTTGAACTATTGGGAAGTTGAGCAAGATCTTCCTAGGGGGGTTACCCCGTCTCTGCCATTTTGGGGTTCTTACACCGTATGCGGCGCTAGCCACTGTCGGCGACAGGAAAGCAGCTCTGACAGATGTGGCAACTTCCTGCACCGTCCTTGAAGCACCTCACTGAATTCAGTGTCTTTGGGGTGCCTTGGACTCGATGCCAAGGCTCTGTGCTACAGGGGGCCGGGTGGCACTTCCCTTGTAATGAAAGAGGTGCCGGGGGACAAGACGTTAGTGCCCAGGCTTAAGCAATTGTCTTACACTCATAACTGAGGCGGAAAGCCCAGAGGTGCCGGGGTTACGAACTGCCAGGCCCAGGGCTCTGAACCGCCGGGCCTGGAGGTGCCGGGGCTCAGCCCGCATAAGCCCTCACACAAATACAGACTGTAAGCTCTGTACGGGGCAAATGGGATGTAGAGTTATATTGAGAGGTTCTGGGGGGTGCTCTGCTTGGAAAATGGGGGTGCCACTTGGGAATGGCCAAGAAGCCCTGCTGTGCTCCATCCAGCGGTGTACCCCACTCCTGGTGCTAGGAGCTGTACAAATACAGCATAGGCCGGTGCTGACCCCTTCCCACTGGGGCGGGTGGGGGATGGCACCCTCTCTACACCATCTCCCATTGAAAGCCACAGCGAAGACAAAGCACCCTTACGCCCTGACCCTTCCCACCCTCTTAGCGTGGCGTGTTCTGGGCTGGATCCTGTGTGAACCAGGCGCAGTCCCTGGGAACGGAGCAGAGGTGCTGGACGCCCGCGAGGGACCCCGCCTCATCTCTCAGCCCCTCGCTCGTCCCGCACGCAGCTCTCCGGCGTGTTTGTGCCGACCGGTCTCTCGCGCCGCCCTCGGCCAGCCAGACGGGAGCCTGGGCTGGCATGTGGCCTGGCACGTAATTTGCGGGACGCCGTTCCATCATGCCTGCTGGACGTCCAGGGCACGTTACCCTGGCCAGCTGGGGAGAGGAGCTGAAACCAACTGGCTCCAAACTTCAGGGAGTCGCAGGGAAGCCGGGTGGGACCTGGGGAAACCAGTCCGCAGGGGGATCATTGCATAATCCATGTCGTGCCAGCTTGCCTGGAGCCAGGGCTCTGTGGCGCGTGAAAGCATGTCTCTTTCGCCAACAGAAACTGATCCAATAACAAATATTGCCTCTACCAATATTGTACTTGGAAAAGGTTCAGAAAAGGGCAATAGAAATGATTAGGGGTATGGAACGGCTGCCATAATAGGACTTTTCAGCTTGGAAAAGAGACGACTCAGGGGGGTATGAGAAAGGTCCAAAAAATCATGCCTGGTGGAGAGAAAGTAAATAAGGAAGTGGTATTTACTCCTTCTCGTAACACATAAACTAGCTTTCACCAAATGAAATGAATAGGCAGCCGGTTTAAAACAAATACAAGGAAGTATTTCTTCACACAACACCCAGTCAACCTGTGGAACTCCTCGCCAGAGGATGTTGTGAAGGCCAAGACTATAACAGGGTTCAAAAAAGAACTAGATAAGCTCATGGAGGACAGGTCCATCAATGGCTATTAGCCAGGATGGGCAGGGAGGGTGTCCCTGGCCTCTGTTTGCCAGCAGCTAGGAATGGGCGACAGGGGATGGATCACTTGATGACTCCCTGTTCTGTTCATTCCCTCTGGGGCACCTGGCATTGGCCACTGTCGGAAGACAGGATTCTGGGTGAGAGAGACCCAGGATGGCCGTTCTTATCTAGCACCTTGTCTTCCTCATATTCTGGGAGCAACTCAGGTACAGCAACACCTCAGACATCTGTCCTGGACCCAGTCGTGCCCCCGTGGATGTGGGAAATTTATTTCATTCTTGTCCTTCCTCAGAAATTACACCGTAAGTCCACTATTCCGTTTCCGAGTGCCCACGTATGATGAGTTAGTCACTAATAACTGATTATCTGTTACTCCTGTGCTGAGCCCAGGCCTGTGGGTCAGTTACACATAGGAGGGAAAGAAAATAGCGATGCAGAGTCTAGGTGTGTTTTACGTAAGCTTGTGCATTTACGAACTAGACACCAGTTGTGGGACGGAAGTGGTCGTGAGCAGCATAGAGACAATCACCTATATCTCAGTCCAAACACCGCTGCCTGGTTCTCGGGGGGGGGATTGTTGCCTGATTTAGGAGGTTAATAATATTAATTTGGATAGTTTGGGGGTTTTAGGCTCGACAATCTGTTTGATCAGAAGATAATATGGTTCTTGTCCTGAATCGGGCTCCACAGAATTTACAGAGGACCCTCGCAGGTATAACAGGAAGCTCCCACTGAGACAGATAAAGCCTTAAAGGCTTTTTGATTAAGATAAATGAAGTAGTAATTAAATGGTAAAATAATCCGAGTTACAATTGTATTACGGCTATTTAAAAGATACAGATGGTATTTGTGACGAAGTGGGACTGTTCTTAACGTTTCCTCTGAATACTGTGTGGGTGCCTCAGTTTCCCCTATGCAGTTCTTACCTCTCCAGTGTGCATAAATGGCAGACACTTTGTATCCTGGCAACAAATGGCCGGGGCCCTTCCCCCCTGCAAGAAAATAGCTAAAGGTGAACAAAGAGATCAGGTGACCTCCTGGCCCGGGAAAGAGACAAAGGCCAGAAAGGAGGGGCTGGAGGGGGTTTCAGTTTGGAGCTGGCTGGGGATGGGGAGTGAGGGCAGACGTGGGGGTCTGGCTCACTGGGCCCCAGAATGGACCCAGCTGAGGGGTCCGGTTCGCGGTACCTACAAGCTCTGTGTTAGCCCGTGTTCCTGTCATCGAATAAACCTCTGTGTTACTGGCTGGCTGAGAGTCACGTCTGACTGCGAAGTGGGGGTGCAGGACCCTCTGGCTTCCCCAGGACCCCGCTGGGGCGGACTCGCTGGGGGAAGCGCACGGAGGGCAGAGGATGCTGAATGCTCCAAGGAGAGACCCAGGAGGTGAAGCCGTGGGAGCTTCTTGCCCTGCAGACAGGCTGCTCCACAGGAGAGGAGACTCCCCAGAGTCCTGCCTGGCTTTGTGGGGAGCAGCTCCAGAGCAGCGCCCGGGGGCTCCGTGACAGGCTTCTATGCTACAAAGCTTTGATTAACATAGTCACACCCTTCTGTGCTAACCTGGTGGTGAGAGACACAGGCCCAGCCTCGCCTCTGGTGGTTCAAGTTCCTTAATTCTTGAGCGAGCGGCACAAAGCTTAGAAGAAGCTGGAGCTAAGAGCTACTGGAGCTAACTCAGAGTTTACTTAACTCACTTAACCTTCAAATCTAATAAACAAGACTCAGACTGAAAGTTTAGGGAACCCAATTTAGCCTCGTCCCCTTGGAACGTAGAAAGTTTAAGAAAAACAAGTCCAGGCTCCCTAGCAAGGTGGGTCGCCTCTTTCATAGGGCACAGGTGCCTGACCCCTCCCAGTTCTTTCGGTTCTTTCTTTGTGGTGCACCTGTTAAGTTAGAGGGTACAGACGTCCGTGGAACCTCCCTGTGCCGTTCTCCCATGAGCTCTCTGGCTGGGTGAAAGGTCTCCGACATGGGTGGGGGTGTTGACTTTGCTATCTCGGTGAAAGATCCCAGCTAGAAATATGCTCACTTCACCTTTGCTCAGTGTACAGGTTCTGGCCTGTAGGTCCCTCGCGTTACAGCCGAACTAACTTTAATATAAATCTAGAAACCTGCTACAATAAACCAAATACTTCAACTATAAGAAAAGAGAGCTACAGATCTATAGAGATATGCAGGCAAGCAGGCTAATCCTCCAGGGAGGCGACCCCATCACACAGGGCTGGCTTTAGGCTGATTTCGGCCTTTTTAATTTTGACTCACCAGGCGGCGGTCTGGGTCTTCAGCCGCATTTCAGCGGTGGGTCCTTGAGTGCCGCCCAAGACCCGCAGCGAGTGAAGGACCCGCTGCCGGAGTGCCGCCGAAGACCCGGAGCGCCGCCGGGTGAGTGCGAATCGGACCCCGCGCTTGCTAAAGCCGGCCCTGCCATCACACAGTCGTTGCAGCGCCAGGAATCCCCAACCCAGGAGCCAGGCCGAGCCAGCAGGCTAGTTGCTGCAGAGCCGCGAAGCCAAGAACTCAGGCCCGGTGGCAGAGAGTTGAAATCAGCGACGACTGATGTGCTGGCCTGGCCCCCCAGCCCACGAAGAACTCCCGGCAATGCCCAGGGTCTCTCCAGCTCTTCTGCTAGGGCACCATGGTATCAATGCCAACAAAACTCACTCCCAATTAAAGCAGGCTGCTAGGACCCAGCTGCCTTTCTCTCCATGCCCGGCCTAGTCACTGGAACTATCCTCCTCCTACCTGCAGCCACCTTCCACCTGGCCCCTCGCAGCCCTCGGCAGAAAACCCAGCCTCTGCGTCTCAGCTGCAGCTGATCATTGAACAAGGCTGCCGGCCACGGGCTCTCCCAGCACAGACCCGATCTGAGCTGATTTTGTCCACATGGGCGCTGGCCCCGACTGAACTCAGACCCATTTCACGAATGATTGTGGTGAGACTGGTGCAACGTACAATTAGACGGAGGTGCCCCAGCCTCAAGGGGTCAGGTCTGTGCTTGTGTGGGTGCGTATGCACCGTGTGTGTGTGTGTGTACACGCCTGGGGGGGGTGTCTGTGTGTATGTACATGTATGGCTGAGTGTGTGTGCAGGGGTGTGTACAGGTGTCTCTGTCTATGTTTGTGTATGGCCGGTGACGGGTTTACAATGGCGCTAGTGGTGCCATGGAGCCGGGCCCATGACCAGAAGGGGCCCCGTCCTGCTCCGCTGGCACCAGCCCACTGGGTCTCTGGAGGACCTGGGGGGAGGGGGCGGGGAAGATCTCGGTGTGAGGGGGGGTTCTGTGTGGGGTGCTGGGCAGCGGTGGAGGGGCTGTGGGTGGGGGGGGTGCTAGGGGCTGTGCATTTGTGTCAGGGTCTGGCGGGGGCGCTGGGCACAGTGCATCAGCGGGGTGGGGGCTCTGGCCATAGGGAATCGGGGGTGGGCGGGGAGGACGTGTGGCGCAGCATGGGGCAGGCTGGCAGCACAGGGCCGGGTGGACCACTGTGCGTCTGGCACCTGCCAGTTTGTAAATCGTGCCCCTGCACGGGGCTGGGCAGAGCGGGGCCGCCCCTGCCATGCCATTGCCCCTGGCCGGTCCCTCGCTCCGGGGGCCAACCCCCCCCGCCCGCCATGCTCCATTGCCCCTGTAGGGACCCAAAAATATGTTTGGTGCGTTAATCCAGCCCTGCGTATGGATACATGTGTGCATGGATGTATGTGTGCATATGTGTGTCTGTACATGTATGGCTACACGTGTGCTTGGGTGCATCCGTGTGTCTGTGTGCATGTTCGTGTGTGCAGGTCTGTGTGCATGTACACGTGGGGGTCTGCGTGTCTTTGTGCACATGCGTGTGTCTGCGTGTGACAGGTCACAAGGCGTACCCAAAAGGGGGGGCTCTCTGGCCATTTAAGCCTTGATGCTGCCTCTCGAACCTCCCCTGGAGCCCAGCACACTCCCCCGACAGCTCCCCCATCGTTCCAGTCCAGCAGCTTGGTCGGTTTCCCGTCAGCGGGGTGATCAGTGACAGGGACCCAGCCAGCCTGGGCATCGCGCAGCAGCAAACACAGGCCAGGCTGCCAATGCCGGCACTCCGCTCGCCCGCCAAGTTAACCCCCTAACCGCCCGCACAGGCGGGTCCGGCCTGCCTGACCACGGGCAGACCTGGGGGTGAACCGTGGGCTTCGGCGGAGCGACCATTCCAGCCATCAGGGCTCGTTCCCGGGGGCTCTCGGGCCTGCCCAGTGGGAGCGGCAGTGAGAACCAGGCCTGGTGGATGCGTGATGGGGGACGGGACCGGGCAGGCGGGTGGAGAGGGGCAGATTGGTTTGATTTCTCAAGGAAGCCCAGGGAGAGGTGGGTGAGTATCCCTCCTCCGCTGGCACAGGGTCCTGCCCCTGGCTGTGGGACTGGAGCGGAGCCAAGAGATCAGAGCGGATTGCAACTGCTCACCAGCATTCCTGCGGGCTGCGCCCCTTGGCACCCTGCCACCTCCTTGGCAGCTGCGAGAAAATGCACTAAACTTTCCTCAGGGCGTTCCCTTGTCTGCGCTGGAGTGTGTGTGTCTGGGAAGCAGGGCTGGGGGGAGACGTTGTCCATGGTACAGGGTTCAGGAGCAGCGGCAGTGCGAGGGGAGGGGAGGGGAGGGGGCCGGACGAGGACAGCGATCAGGCTCTCTGTGGTGATAGGACGAGAGAGCCGGGGAACGTCTGGGGATCGGGATTAAAGGGGCACCAACGGCTCAGGACCCAAATAGCAGGAGGGGGCTGGGGAGTAGTGGGGGCATCACCAGAGCTGTGGGGTGAGGCAGGAGGCCAGGGCTGGGCTAGCAGGGGCTGCGGGTCGGGAGTGAGGGGCACCGGCAGGGCTGGGGGTGGGGAGCCCAGGGCTGGGCTAGCAGGGGCTGTGGGTCAGGGCAGAGATGCGCTGGCAGAGCTGGGAGGCCAAGGCCACCGTCCGGCTCAGGCCAGGCCTGCGTCCAGCTGTTCTGGCTTGTCCTCGACCTGCCGAGGGGGCCTGGTGGGGGTGCGGCAGGGGCAGCGGGTGCGGGGAGAGGCCTGGAGGGGCAGGGCTGGGCTGTGCGCAGGACTCCGGCGAAACCCCGGAGCTGCAAGCGGGGCACAGTACGATCCGCCCCCGCCCCCCTCCGCAGGCCTCCTCCCTCTTCCTGCCTTTCGTTACTTTCAGTTACAGTTTGGCGACTCTGATGTCAGCCTGCCAGAGCCTCTCCCCGCACCAATCGCCACCTGGCTCCCCGACAAACCCTGCGAAGCCGGAAACACAACTGCAAACCCCAACCGGGCAGCGGGCAGGGGGGCGGAGAAGCCCTGGCCCCGACCCGCCAGCTCCCACCCCCTCCGGGGCAGGATGGATTAAACAGACGCGTCCCCCTGGCAGCCACGTACCAGGCTCGGCACAAGGTAATGGGGAGGCTGGACGACCGACACCCCCCGGAACGGTGAGGGGGCCGAGGGACGGGAGCCGGCCCGTCTAGGGATAGCGCCAGGCCGGGACCCTGGGACAGCCGGGGGCGAGCGTGAGGGTGAGGAAGGGGATCCGCTCTCCAGGTGTGGACGGCAGGACCATGCGTCCGAGGAGCAGGCTCAAGGCCTGCACAGGAACGAGGGTCACACCCTCTGGCTGCCTGCTCTGCGAGTGGCGAAAGCTGCGTTCAAAAGCTGCAGCCTGCTGAGGAAGCTCGCAGCTTCCCCTAGGCTCCGTGCCAAGCCGGCGGCTTGCGGAGGGACGGACAGCGAGGGAGGGGGGCCCCGAGCCCTGGAGGTGCTGTTTTATTTACAGACGTTACCCAGCCCAGCAGGCTGGACTTCTGGGGCACTGCTGCCGAGTTGAGAGGGAGTGGAGTCTAGTGGTTGGAACAGGGGGCTGGGAGCCAGGATGCCTGGGTTCAATCCCCTGCTCGGGGAGGCTACTGGGTTAGAGTGGCAGGACTGGGAGCCAGGACTCCTGGGTTCTAACCCCCACTCTGGGGTGGGGGCTAGCAAGCTAGGAAAGGGTGGGGTGAGGCGGGGAGCCAGGACTCCTGGGTCCTATCCCCAGCTCTGGAGTGGGGTGGGGATGGGGGTGAGGCTGAACCAACCAGGAGCCGCGCTGAGCACGTCCCAGCTGGAGGCGTCTCTCTGGAGCGCTCAGCCCCTTGGGTGTTTCTTGCCATCACGTGGGTACAGCTGGGTAATGTCCCTGCTGGGCTTCACCCGCTGCTCTGAATCCCAAGAGCTTCCCCGGCAGGAGGGGGCGGGGGCGGGTGTGTGTCTATCCCTTTAAGGGAAGTCATTATCCAGCCCCGACCCTGGAAACTAGGGATTCTGGGACTTGGAGTCCAGGGGGACCATGGATGTTGTAGGCCGGCCAGCGGTGCATGCTGGGAAAGGGAGCCGGGCTATAAAAGAGCTCCCTTTTTACCATGCTGGGAAAGGCCATGAGCGCGAGCGTCCGGGGAACAGGGTCTGCTGGGAGGAACCGTCCCGTCCCGTCCCGTCCCCAGCTCGCGGGGCCGCCCGGCTCCTGCTGTTCTTTGGCCGACGCGGGCGTGGTGCGAGGAAGATCTGCGACGTAGGCTCGCTCCCCTGGGAGGGGGCTAGATGTGGTCCCCCCCCCCGCCTGCCCCCAAGCTCTACGTGCCAGCGCTGGTTTCTCCCGCGGCGCCGGCAGCTTTCGAGAGGAATCGCAGGGGGCAGCTGGGGACAGAACTGCTGCGGCCGGGGGACACGCCGGGACCCAAACCTGCGCGGCGTCTGTAGGGGGCAGCCGGGCCTCTGAAGCCCAGGGGGCGAGTCATTTAGGAATGCTGCAGAGGGGGAAGTGAACAGGAAATTGGCGTAGGATGCTGCCCCCCTCCAGTTGTTTCTTGTGGCTAAAAAAAAGAGGAAGGCCGAAGTTGAGTTCATCTCTGCTCTAGGCTCCTCTGCGTATTCGCCCCCTTCTCCGTCCCTCCCTGTGGGCCTGGGTGTCCCTTCCTGAAAGAGATGTGCCCCTCCTGCTGGCAGGCGCCCGGCAGGAACGGCTGGGGGCCGGTGAATATACGGCACTTTTCCATGGCCCCGTTACGGTGTCTCCGCCTCCTGGTCTTTAATACAACCTCGCCCACCCTCCCTGCTCCCTCCCGAGCCAGGGGGAGCTTCGGGCTGGCCAAGGCGAAGCTGATGGAGGTTGGGTTGAAATTCTCTGGGCGACGGGCTCTGAACCCGGTGGTGCGGAGCGAGGGGAACGCGGCTGGGCAGGGCACCGGGGGAACGGCAAACGGGATGGTTGCGGGGGGCTGAAGAGGGAGGGAAGTGGGGGTGATGCTCGGTCGCGTCGCCATCCAAGCCCAGGTCAGATCAGCTGGAGCAGGATCTAGCAGGGGTGGGAAGAAGCCGGCAGGGCCGGGTAAGTCGTGGGTCACCCTAGGCCTGGCCTGGGGGCGGGCGGTGAGAGGCTCCGGCGCTGCAGTCCTTTCCCGGCGGCGTGGGAGGAAACCCGCTTCTCCTGGCACGCGGAGGGTGGCGGCTGCCGCGGGAATCCCGCTAGCCGGGGAGTTTAACGGGTCAAGCTGCCATACCCAAGGTGGCGAAGGGGAACAGCTGACGGGGGAGGAGCCTGGCACTATGAATTTCCTCGTCGCTCTTCTGCCCACGAGTCACAAACTCTCCCACAGGAGGGCGGGAGCGCACGCTGCAGGGGCGGGGGCTGTGGTATCCTCCCAGGGCTGGGGGCGGGGGGAAACGGGGACCAGCTGCCCTGGCAGTGCCACACCATGCCCCCTGCTCTCATGCGCTCCCCACACAGACGATGGCAGCCGTGGCTCCTAGCGAAATGCAGGTGGGTTGTAAAATTCAGGGAGGAGGATCTTTGGGGGGCTTCTGTTATATCCTCTCAGGTATCCCAGCTCCACCCTGTGCTCTGGGCTTCAGCTCCCCCTGGTACCGTGCCAGTCTCACTGCCTCCCCTGATCCCTTCTCTCCAGCCCCTGTGCAGCGATGGAATAGCCTGTTCCTTGGGGCTGCTCCTTTCTCACCCCTGGCCAGGGAGTTCATCGCCCCTATCTAGATGGTCTGACGGGTGCTGGGGATGTTCCAATTATTCATCTAACGAGGGTCATGTCAGATGTTTGTTAGAAATTCTGCCAGGTGTGATGAAATTATGTGGCAGTGAGTTCCGCAGGCTTGCCGGGGTGTTTTCAAAACCACAGCCAGTGCACTGTCTGGTGCTGAGAGCACCGATCTCTCCCGAGGTCACCGGTGATTCTGCTATTACAAACTGTCCATATCCTCTTGTGGGCTAAGGGCAAGCGCTGGACTCTCTGCCAAGCGTCAGGCCCGAGTGGGGTCACCTGGGGAAGCCCCGGTCTCTCTTTCTGAATCAGCAGGGCTTTCACTGCCGTATGAACTGCCGTCTGTGGCTCTTTTGCTGCAATCTGTGGCTTCCCGTCTGCTTCACGCCGTGCAAGGGTGGGGATCTGCCAGGCTTTGAGAGAGATGTTGGCTTGGCAACTTTCGCACGGCTCTTATCACCCTGAAATCTGAGCCTCGTGGGGCCTGAATCGCCCCTCTCCCCCTGCGCTGAGAAGGAAACTGAGGCTTGGAGAAGGGGAGTGATGGGACGCTGGTAGTGAAGCCAGGACTAGCACCCAGGTCTCCTGGGCTTTACCCACTGGGAATTCCTTCCTCTGCAAGCGGCTCCTCTGAAATCTCTGCACGCCGGGTGCGTACGATTCCGGGATCCAAAGAGGGTGGGGGACCTGTGCACGGAGCTGGCCCCTGGCTCACCCCACCGCCCCCGATCCCGAGCGGCGAGCTGCCTCGCCGTGCCAGGAACTGTGGGCGTGCGGGGGACTCAGAGTCATGTGCTGTTCCAGGGAGCGTTGTGGGAGGGGAAGGGCCCAGCCAGGCAGCAGCCCCTCCCCCCGGCCCCTCAGCACAGGTGCCTTCCGACCCAAAGCTTGATCGGCGGGGAGGGGTCCGTGGAAACGGGGGGTGGGTGGGTTTGTGCCTCGTGTTGTCAGGAAATGACAGAGCGTCTCATGAGTAACTGCTGGCAGCTGTCGATGCAGCCTTGGCTTCCCACTGCCTTATGACTAAGTAGAAAACCCGCGGAGGCCTCTAGCTTTCCCAAATGGGCTGTTTCCCTCCACCCTTCACTGGGGGGGTCAGCGAATGCCCCCCCGGCCACGGAGGAGATTAAAATGGCCTCTTCAGCAGCTGCCAATCACCAGAAAGGGAAGTGAAACCGATTGCCCTGCGGAGGAACCCGGGGGGGAGATTCCTGCCCTGGCTGTTCTGCCGATGCGTCCCCCCAAACCACGAGGCAATCGCCGGCGGCCACGCAGGTCGCCGGTCCATCGAAACGTGTAACGAGCAGCTGAGTCAGCAACGGTCTGAACGGACCGAGCAGCGGCCCCCGAGCGGCCGCATGCCCCCAACGCTGCGGGCGAACGGCAGGGAGCGGGAGCCGGGAAACCCGCAGGAAGGCGCCGCGCTGCAGACGCAAACGGCTTCGGGGAGCTAATCCCAGCGCGCTGAGGGGAGACGCGTGCGGCTGGCCAAATTTCAGCTGGCGCAGGATTGGAACTGCAGCTAAAGGAGCGCTCCCCGTGCCTGCAGCTAGTAGTAGTCTCTTATCTGCGATGTGGTTCTGGGCACTAGAGGGCAGGGCTGCTGAGGCTCGCCAGCACGTCGGGGACAGGTGGCTTAAAGCACAGAGTGGCAGCTTCACGGGGTTGGTGCAGTGCCAGGCAGGGGGTGTGATTTCATCCCGGGTTGAATGAGAGACCATGGTGATGGGGACGCACGAGTCCAATGTCCCCTCCCACGGGTGACTGCATGGCTGATTGTGACCTGTGATGCATCCCCTCCTTCCTCCTGCCCAGGTGTGGAGGTTAGCACCTGCCCAGCTGTGTTTGAGCTGCAAATGTTCCTGAGCATCCCTGAGACACACAAACCCCAGGGGATGTTGTTTCCTGGGAGTGCTCCTTAGGGGGGTTGAAAAGGGGCCATGGTTTGGCCTCGGTCGACACTGAATGCTGGCTGTTCTGTACAGGACCAGAAATCGCAGTGGAGAATGGTGGTTACCGTGTGAGGAGTGGAATAATAACTTCTCAACAGGGACAGTCGTCGGGACAGAATTCACACGCGGCTGAATTGAGGCTGTCTGGGTCCTAGATACAACCCACTCGGAGGGGAAACCAGTCCTACCCCTGCACCATAGCCCCACCTTTCATTGGTGCGGCTGTGGCTTTTAGAGTCAAGCTAAGCATGGTGGGGAGCTATTGTTTCAGGCTCTCTGCAAACTCAGGTAGGGATGGGTTCCACTCAGGTCCTGTTCTCTAGCTTTTCTTTGCCCACATGAGGGTCAGAAACAGAATGCTAAAGTTCTGATCCCCTCTGGGGTCTAAACTATGACATAACCCAGCCCTGTGCATACACATGAATAACATGAGGGGGAATGGAGTCCAGGAGCTGGCTGTATTTTAAAGAATCCTTATTGAGGTTGCAGGAACAAACCATCCCAGTGTGTAGAAAGAAAAGTAAATATGGCAGGCGACCAGCTTGGCTTCACAGTGAAATCATTGCTGATCTTAAACACAAAAAAGAAGCTTACAAGAAGTGGAAGCTTGGACAAATGACCAGGGAGGAGTATAAAATATTGCTCAGGCTGCAGGAGCGAAATCAGGGAGGCCAAATCACACTTGGAGTTGCAGCTAGCCGGAGATGTTAAGAGTAACAAGAAGGGTTTCTTCAGGTATGGTAGCAACAAGAAGAAAGTCAAGGAAAGTGTGGGCCCCTTACTGAAGGGGGGAGGCAACCTAGTGACAGAGGATGCGGAAAAAGCTAATGTACTCAATGCTTTTTTTGCCTCTGTCTTCACAGACAAGGTCAGTTCCCAGACTGCTGCACTGGGCATGGGGAGGAGGTGACCAGCCCTCTGTGCAGAAAGAAGGGGTTCGGGACTATTTAGAAAAGCTGGATGAGGCCAGTCTATGACAAAGTCTATGGGGCCGGATGCGCTGCATCCAAGGGTGCTAAAGGAGTTGGCGGATGTGATTGCAGAGCCATTGGCCATTATCTTTGAAAACTCCTGGCGATCGGGGGAGGTCCCGGATGACTGGAAAAAGACTACTGTAGTGCCCATCTTTAAAAAAGGGAAGGAGGAGGATCCGGGGAACTACAGGCCAGTCAGCCTCACCTCAGTCCCTGGAAAAATCATGGAGCAAGTCCTCAAGGAATCAATTTTGAAGCACTTGGAGGAGAGGAAAGTGATCAGGAACAGTCAGAATGGATTTACCAAGGGCAAGTCATGCCTGACTAACCTAATTGCCTTCTATGATGAGATAACTGGCTCTGTGGATGAGGGGAAAGCAGTGGATTTGTTATTCCTTGACTTTAGCAAAGCTTTTGATACGGTCTCCCACGGTATTCTTGCCAGCAAGTTAAAGAAATATGGGCTGGATGAATGGACGGTAAGGTGGGTAGAAAGCTGGCTAGATTGTCGGGCTCAGCGGGTAGTGATCAACAGCTCCATGTCTAGTTGGCAGCTGGTTTCAAGCGGAATGTCCCAAGGGTCGGTCCTAGGGCCGGTTTTGTTCAATATCTTCATTAATGATCTGGAGGATGGTGTGGACTGCACCCTTAGCATGTTTGCAGATGACACTAAACTGGGAGGAGTGGTAGATACACTGGAGGGCAGAGGTAGGATACAGAGGGACCAAGACAAATTAGAGGATTGGGCCAAAAGAAACCTGATGAGGTTCAACAAGGACAAGTGCAGAGTCCTGCACTTAGGACGGCAGAATCCCATGCACTGCTGCAGACTAGGGACCGAATGGCTGGGCAGCAGTTCTGCAGAAAAGGACCTAGGGGTTACGGTGGACGAGAAGCTGGATATGAGTCGACAGTGTGCCCTTGTTGCCAAGAAGGCTAATGGCATTTTGGGCTGTATAAGTAGGGGCCTTGCCAGCAGATCGAGGGACGTGATCGTTCCCCTCTATTCAGCACTGGTGAGGCCTCTTCTGGATACTGTGTCCAGTTTTGGGCCCCCCACTACAAGAAGGATGTGGAAAAATTGGACAGTCCAGTGGAGGGCAACAAAAATGATCGGGGGCTGGAGCACATGACTTACGAGGAGAGGCTGAGGGAACTGGGATTGTTTAGTCTGCAGAAGAGAAGAGTGAGGGGGGATTTGATAGCTGCTTTCAGCTACCTGCAAGGTGGCTCCAAAGAGGATGGATCTAGACTGTTCTCAGTGGTAGCAGATGACAGAACAAGGAACAATGGTCTCAAGTTGCAGTGGGGGAGGTCTAGGTTGGATATTAGGAAACACCATTTCACTAGCAGGGTGGTGAAGCACTGGGATGGGTTCCCTAGGAAGGTGGTGGAATCTCCTTCCTTAGAGGTTTTTAAGGTCAGGCTTGACAAAGCCCTGGCTGGGATGATTTAGTTGGGGTTGGTCCTGCTTTGAGCAGGGGGTTGGACTAGATCCCGCCTGAGGTCCCTTCCAACCCTGATATTCCATGATTCTATGTAAGCTTTAAATGGAGGGGGTCTGGCTCTTTCTCAGGGGGCTGGATAGCAAGATACCCATCTTCTTTCCCCTTTTGGTTCTATTTCGGCTCTCGCGCATCCCCATGGTATCTGGGCACTACGCACTCTGATTCTCACGCGGTGCCATTCCAGACAGAATCCCCCCACCCGCCAATGCTGGAAGTTTCCTTAGCGTAGCGCTGACATAAGGGCTCTGTGCCATGTCCCACTCTCCTGCTCCCAGCCCCCCCCCAGTGTACAAGGCTTCTTCCCGGAGCTGGCATGGCTGGCGCAGATTGGGTTACAGCTTATTCTCTGCCCCCCAGGGCCCACGTGATGGGAGGTAGATGGGGGGCACGGCTGGAGCGCACTGCACAGTGGCTATGCTCCACTGCCAGGCCCACGGCGCAGCGGCTGTGTTGAACCGAGCTTCGCAAAGCGGGAGGAGTTCGCTGGGGTGAACCTGAGGGTATTTACCAGCGGGCGCTGGCTCCGTTCCCGCGGGCTGAGCCTTTGCGGCACTGGGAGATTGAAGTTATCTGACAATGTTGCATTTGGGCCAGAATCCCTTGGTCAAAAATTAACCCATTCCGGGAATCCCCAGGCAGGCTCAGCTCGCGCTGGGGCAGCGGCATTGCCAGCTTTACGCCGAGGGGAGTGGGTCAGGGCTGAGGCCCGGAGGAGACAGGTGAGATTTAAGGGCTTTGCTTCTTCCCGGAGTGGCTTCTCCGCAAAAGGATTCTCCCCACCCCTCCGCCCCCGGCCGCAGGCGTGCGAAGTGGGTGGCGCACGCAGGCAGATCAGAAGCCTTTTCCATCTGCTCGGCAGGCACGTAGGCGACGGCGTGAGCAGAAAGGGAGAAAAGGGCCCTGGGGTTTTGCCAGCGTCCCCCCCGTCAGCCGCGCAAAGCTACTTCCCCAAAGCAGGCAAGCCTGGCGGGTTCTGTTTGTTTCCTCCGAGATGCTGCTTAATGTTGTAATCCTGGTCTGGTTTCCTGGCCTCCTTGAGGCCTTTGCAGACTCCGCCTCTTCTCGTACTTTGCCTCTGTTGTTGTTTAGTAAGAGCCGCTAGTTGGGGCCCTCGGTCGCCGCCTCCGGGGGCCCCTGGCTGCTCGCTCTCGCACGCAGCCCGAGCCCAGGTCGGCCCCTCGGCTTGGATCCCAGAGGGAGCAAACTCCTGCCAGCGTTTCCACTCACTGCCTCCCGTCCGAGCAGCGACGTGCAAAAGATCTGTCTTGAGGGGAAGAAATAACAGGGCCAGGTCGGGAGCTGGTGCAAACCGGAGCAGCTCTCTGGAAACCGAGGGGTGGTGAGGCTGATAGACCCCAACTGAGGATCTGGCCTGAAATGTCTGTTTGTTGTTCGCAAACGGAGTGTCCTGCTGCAGGGCCCCCGATGGGATTTGCCTGCTGGGAACCGAAAGCAGAACTTGCCCCATTACCGGACCCTGGGACGAATAAGGGGACACAAGGAATGCAAGACTGGTCCGGATCCTTGATCTGTCTGTCTCCACCACGGGCCAGGACCTGAGGCTTCAGGAGGTGAAGAAACCTCTGCAGGAAGCAGATATAGAATAACCTGTCTCTGGGGGAAGGTTCTTCCTGACCTCCAAAAGTTCGAGGTGGCGTTTGTCCTGGAGCATGAGGGTTTATAGCCCGGCCGCAACTCCTCCCATTACAGTTCTTGTTCTCTAAACGGTCGTGCGTTCTTGGGTTTCAAGAAATCTCGTGCCAGTGAATCCCACCCACCTCGTTAAGTGTTGCTGGGATGGTGGGCGGCGGGGGGAGGGGGTGCTCCTCGGGGGCCAGACGGTCCCACGCTGGGGGAGATAAGGGGGGACTGGTGCAAGGGAGGTGGGTGGGCGGGTAACGGGCTTTGGAAATGATTGTCTGGCCCTTGAGCCAATAGGGTGGTCCCAGCGACAGCTAAGCAGGGCTAGATGGGACAGATGTGCTGCCAGCCCCACATGCCCCGACTCTCTCTGACCTAAGGTACTTCTCTGCCCCCCCACATTACTGTAGTATCTGAGCCTTTGAGGTATTTATCCCCACACACTCCCCCTGTGAGGCAGTGCTATTCTCCCTGTTGTAGAGATGGGGAAACCGAGGCACATGACTTCCCCAAGGTCACGCAGCGGCAGAGCAGGGAATCGAATCAGGGTCTAACCGGGTCACCCATTCTTTCTTTCTCTATAATTTGTCGCTGTCCCCGGCACATAATAGGCGATGCCGAGCTCTTCTCTTCGAAGCACTTTGCAAAGGAGATCAGTAGCACTATCCACAATTCACAGACGGGGGGGGAAACTGAGGCATGGAGAGGGCAAGTGACTTGCCCAAGGCCACTCAGGAGGTCGGTGGCAGAGCCGGAAATAGAGCCCGTGTTTCCTGAGGCCTAGTTCAGGGTTCTCGCTCTCTGTCCACTCGGCCACGGTGCTCTTCCCAGGGGGTCCCTGAGGGAGACGCCAGGGACGCAAGTCGTTTGCCGGGAAGGCTTGAGGGGTTAACCGTGGATAGCTGGAGGCCCGGCTCACGCCGCCCTCTCCTGTCTATTTTTAGCCCCGTAGGCAGCCGGCTCCAAAATGTCTCTGTGGAGCCTCGTCTCGCACATGCCTCCGGAGCAGTTCAGCGGCCTCTTCGGGGAGTTCCCATGCGACCTGCGCAGCCTGCTGGCCGACTGGCTGGAAAACCAGCCGTGGTGAGTGCAGAACGCCCGTCCCGTGCCGCTCAGGACCCGCCTCGCTCCCTACGACAAACGCCCCGCTGCCCGGCCTCGCCTGGGCCTCCCAGCTTAGCTGCGGAAGCTCAAGGCAGGAGGAATCCAAGTGCTTCCTTCCTCCTGGAGGAGAGGAGCAGCGTCTCCCGCTCAGAAAATCCCGAGTTAGGCCCCCGAAGTCGTGAGACATCCCAGTCGAGGTTGGGTTCTTCCGGCTGGCCTGGCCAGGGGAGGCCGGGATGTTTGCACTCGTTCATTTCTCCCTCCCTTGCTCTTTCCTCCGCCGCCAGGGAGTTCATCACCGGCGCCGACTCCTTCTGCACCAGCGCAGCCGGTGCGCTGCTCTCCGCCATGGTGGAAAAGCTCCGCAGCCTTGCCGGCAGCAACGAGCAGCAGTGTCAGGTCCTCCAGCACATTGGTAACCTGGAGGTATGGCCTGGAGGGGGGGTGTGAATGGGGGGGGGTCAGGGTATTGCTATGGAAACAGCATGGGGGGGCACCTAGCCATGGCTGGGAGGGTGTTCCATGGCAAAGGGAGCCAGGAATGCCTCAGCTGCCAGTTTGAATCCCGCCTGGAGCATCAGCTGCCTGCTCCCAGCAGGACAGGTCCCCCAGCCAAGGACTGACTGAGCTCCAGGGCACGTGTACGGGCAAAGGGACCCTGGCTGCGTCTGCTCAGGGGATCGATATTTATTTCGGTTTATGACCCCCCATGGCATTGGTCCCAGACACCATTTAACATTCACGCTCAACAGCGCCTCCCACCGCAGCATCAAATATTACAGCCAATATTACCCCCTCCCCCCAGGACTTTTTTGGGGCCAAGCAAATGTTTGTCACAAAATTTGCATTTTCGGTGACACTCTTGGGTTTGTTTTTTACTGACCGCCAATTTTTTGATTAAAAATTTATGAGATTTTTGGTTTAGTTTTTATTTAAAATATTGCAGGGAGAGGGGGGTGCTCTCAAAAACCAAAGTGTGTGTTGTTGTTTTTACCTGAAAACTTGGAAAAATTTTGGTTTTTCGTCGATCAAATTACATCTTTTTTTTCTCTTAAGAAATTGAAAAAAAAAAAAAGAAACTTTTAAATTTCCCCACCAAAAAAATCATTAAGTTCTCTTAAATACAAAGAGGGAATTAAATTTGTTCCAGGGAAAAGGATAGTTTGGTTCAAGATTTATGCCCTGATTGGGCCATGAGCAGTACATGGAGACAGGGCTTGCCTTAAAGGATCGGGGCTTTTCTGAAGAGATAGTTTGAAATATTAGCCCTGTCTTATGTTACGTGCCTGGAGTACTTCAATGCTAATACCAGACGCTTAAAATCACAGCTGCTGTGTGGCCCGTCTTGGAACGTTTACAACAGACTCTTCTGTTTTGATTTTTTTATCTTGTTTGGAATATTCAGAGGGTCAAAAAACCAACCGGAGCACGTCAGGAAATTGTAGCTGAAATGCTTTTGAGTCAGAAAACATCAATTCCTTTGAACGGAAATTGTTCACGAGAAAGGGGATCGTTTCAACAAAACTCCTGATTTGAAAAATTGCCAGAAAGGAAACTTTTTAAAAAATTTGTTGCCTTTGCCATTTTAGTTATTTTATATGAACAAAATAAATGTCTCCACTTAAAGTCAAAATCAAAACAAAACATTTTCAAGCTGTTGAAATGAAACTTTCCGACTGAGCCACTCCAGGGTTGGGTTGTTTTTTTTTCTGGATTATTGGTTGGCAAAAATGTTCAAGATTTTGAATTTTCAGAGGAAAAACTCTGAAACCTCGAACTCCTGTGAGAGGGGAAAACCATTTCTCACCCAACCCTGTAACCAACCCCACTTGGGCCCACAGCCGAATTTGAACCTACAGAGGTCAAACCCTGAGCCTCTGCTGTTTGAAACACGGGTATCTATAGTGGCCTTATCAGCCTCTTTGTGGATGAGCTATTGGGGGAGACACAGACCCGTGGGCGCCTAGCTGTGGTTATACCCGCAGCCATGGACTTTTCCACTCACGCCCACCAATTTCCACTCACGCTGTTTTGCACCAATTTGCACAAGTGAGTGAGGACGCAGGGTGCTGGAGACAGGGGGAGTGTGGGAATTCTCCCACTATTAATGGTAACCATGTCCCCACCCCGCCATTCCAGAACACGTATCGGAGAGACCCGCTGAGGCTGGTGGCAGTCGTGAAAAGAATTCTGGAGGGCGAGAGAGCTGCCTTGCTCAAACGGGTCAGTGACTCACACCTGCGCGTGCGCACACCCAGGCTAAGCAACTGCACCTTGTCCTCCATCCCAGCCTGTAGCTTTTCCCAGCCCCTCTGCAGCTGGGCGGCTGATGGTGTCTGTCGGCCTGTGCGTGGGCTGGGAAGGATTTGGGCCCTAGACAGAGGGTGCATCATGTGCCGGTCAGCCCCATTGGCCCGTTATCAGTTGGCGGGTGTAGGGATCTGTGCAGGGTGATTTCCCAGGGGACTGCAGGGGCACCGGTAGGCAGATGCCGCTTGGATTACATAGGGCCTTGTGGTCTCCTTGTTGGTCCCACATGGGTCTCGCAGCCACGGGAGAGCCAGCAGCGGCTTGGCCCGCGTGGTTTGCGGGATGATCGCTCACCTCTGGGTAAATGAGCCCCCGCAGCTGCCCCATGTCCTCCCGCCAGGTGTTGCCGTCCCAGGGAAACGGCTGACGCCAAAGCATCAGAACTTAAAAAGCTGCAGAATCCCGGTGAGGGACCCGGTTCCCTGTGGGGGTGGAGAGGTCGTCCCGCCACAGGGGCTAGTGGGGGGGGGAGATTCGGCTCACGTTTCACCCCCACCCCCTTTGCCATTCCCCTAGGATCGCCACCTGCCGCTTAACTTCCACCGCAGGCAGGAGGAGCTGAAGTTCGGGCTGGACCTGCAGAGGCTCCAGCATCGAGTCGGGGAGATCCAGGCGCTCCAGGAACGGTGGAAGCAGATGGGAGACGGGACCAGAGGTGAGAGGGGGTGAGGGGGGACTGTGGGCGGGGCTGGAGGAGTGAAGGGGCGGAGTTAGGAGGCGCTGAAAGGGGATTGGAGGGAGAGGGTGGGAGGGGCTTGAGGGGTGAAGGGGCGGGGTTGGGAGGGGCGGAAAGGGGATTGGAGGGGAGAGGGTGGGAGGGGCTGGAGGAGTGAAGAGGGGATGAGTTGGGAGGGGCTGAAGGGGGTTGGGAGGGGACGCGGGGGGGAGGGGCTGGAGGAGTGAAGAGGGGGCGGAGTTGGGAGGGGCTGAAAGGGGATTGGAGGGGAGAGGGTGGGAGGGGCTGGAGGAGTGAAGAGGGGACGAGTTGGGAGGGGCTGAAAGGGGATTGGAGGGGAAGAGGGTGGGAGGGGCTGGAGGAGTGGAGAGGGGACGAATTGGGAGGGGCTGGAAGGGGATTGGAGGGGGAGAGGGTGGGAGGGGCTGGAGGAGTGAAGGGGCGGAGTTGGGAGGGGCTGGAAGGGGATTGGAGGGGAAGAGGGTGGGCGGGGCTGGAGGAGTGAAGAGGGGGCGGAGTTGGGAGGGGCTGGAAGGGGATTGGACGACAGAGGGTGGGCGGGGCTAGAGGTGTGCAGAGGGGGCGGTGCACCGGGAGGTGTCTCCCCAGCTCTGACCTTGACCCCGCTTCCCTGACACAAACCCCAGTGACCAGGCTAATTATGTTATCGCCATGGCAACGGCTGGACAGGCCCCGCCAGACCCATCTGGGCCCGGCCTCCACCCTGCCTGGTTCTAAATGTGCCCCCAGCCCAGCCCCTGGCCCCCCGCCCGGCTCGACCCCCTGCTAGGCATGTGGCCCCTCAGCTCTTCTTTGGGGGGGGTCGGTTCTGGTCCCTCAGCTCCATTTTCTCTCTGTCTCCCTTCGGTCCCACCCCGCCCCGTGTCCTGCCCCCAGACACGTCCCCTCCTCCCCCCTCAGAGCTGGGAGCCGGCTCCTCTCCTGTCCCTTTGCCAAAAGAGACAGATCAAGGGGCCTCGACTGTGGCCTGGACCTTTGCAGGGCCGAGCCCCCCGGCCCCCGCCCGGCGTCCTGACCGTCACGGCCCCGGGTGGGCGACGTTTCACCTCCCCCCGATCAGCACCCGCTGCCCCCCCAGCTCTCCCCTCCGGCTGCTCAGTCTCTTCCCGGCGTCCGGCTCGTCTCCCGTTTCCAGGCTTCTCTCCCCAGCGAATAGGGAGACCAGAGGGCAAGCGTGAAAAATCGGGACGGTGGTGGGGTGTAATGGGAGCCTATATAAGAAAAAGCCCCAACTATCGGGACTGTCCCTATAAAATCAGGACATCTGGTCACCCTAGTAGCGAATCGCGGTCCGGGGCTAGGGACTGAACCCAGGAACCGTCCTGAGCGGACAGCATGATCCGGGGCAGCTTCAGCCACGTCCTGTCGCTGAGAGCTGCGACCAACTCCTCTCCCCTCTGGCTCGGGCACCCAGCAGCCCCTCTGAGCAGCCCCCGAGGCAGCCCCCTGGCACTTTGTTTTCTGGGCTCGGCTATTAACCAGGGCTTTACAACTCCCCCTCCCGCAGCCTGCCGGCAGACGAAGCTGCAGGAGTCCCAGCTGAAGACAGCCGGGAAACTCCAGGGGAACGTGAGTAATGGGGGCTGGTGTGTGGGGAATGACAAGGCTGGAAATGGGGTGGGGGGGCTGACGCTGGGATAGCCGGACCGACCGGTGAGCGCAGATCCGGTCGCTTGTAGAGAGGGGGGGTGCAAAGACTCTGGATTTCCCAAGGGAGACGCAAGGCGCGGGTGGAGGGGCGGGTGTGTGTGTGTGGGGGGGCGTGTGTGTGTGTGGAGGGGGGTTAGGTTCCATGCGATCAGTTGCAGCCTTGGGAAGCTGTCAGCAAAGAGCAGCTGGTGTCCTGCTGCAGTGATGCAAAGGCACCCGGAAGCTGCATTACACAGTCAGCTGGTGTGTGAGTGGATGCGGGGGGGAAGGGGGGGTGACACTGCAGCCTGCCAGATCCTCGCTAGTGCAGGCCCCTCCGCTGAGGCCTGGTGGGGAGGGCAGAGATGGGGGCCGGCCAGGGCACCTTGCCCTCCTTCTCCCCAGGATGTGCGTGTGGGGCAGGGGGCCAAGGTGGCTTGGTGTCAGCTGCTCCGTCCCTGGCCCATTTCATCCCGCCGGGCTCGGCTGCAGTGGGGGGCAGGCCCACGCGTCGCTCCAAGGCGGGGGGTGCCAGGTACCGCACTGGGCCCCGGCCGGCCGGCTCCTCGCCTCCCCCCCGCCAAGCTGCCCGTCTTGCCTCGCCCCAGGATCTGCCCTCTCTCATCCTGGAGGCCGTGAAGGAGCTGGAAGGCGCCAAGCTGCAGGTGCTGAAGAGGCTGCACATCTGGAAGCGGCAGCAGCAGCTGGCGGGGAACGGGGCTGTCTTCGAGGAGAACCTGGCTCCGCTCCAGAAGAGGTGAGCCCCAGGAGGGGTTGGGGAGGGAGGAGCGTCCCAGCCTGGGGCGTGGCAGAGACGTTTCTCCCCCCTCCTTGGGGGCTCCAGAGGGGGCACAGATCCCCTCCTTCTCCCAGTGCCTGCGCTATCCATGGCGGCCCCACTGGGATCCGAGCCCCTCTCCCTCCCGCCCGAGGGTAGGAAGGGCTCCTGGCTGGACTGGTCTCTGGTGGTGGGGGGTGGGGGGTGTCAAGCTGAGATGCAGAGAGATCAGCTGCCGCCTTTCTCCCAGAGCCCCTGGTCTGTTGGGCACTAGGTGGCGCTCCTGAGACGGGGTGGGATCCGTCGGCACAGACTGGCCTCCGGCCCCAGCTCGGGGACAAGAGCTGGGCCATCCTCGTCGGCTCAGACGTGTCCCCTGCCCGGCTGCTTTTTCGGCAGGTGCGAGAATCTGGTGGACATTTATTTCCAGCTGCAGCAGCAGGTGGTGGCGGTCGGCGGGGAGCTGGGCTCCGACCTGCTCTCCCGGCTCCTGGAGCGGCTCAACACGGTGCTGAGTGCCCTGGTCGAAAGGTACCGCGGGGCAGGGCAGTAGCACGCCGGGGGGGAAGGGACTTGATGGTGTCCCGTGCTCTAACCACTAGACCCTACTTCTCTCCCAGAGCCGGGAATCGAACCCAGGAGTCCTGGCTCCCAGCCCCCTGCTCTAACCACCCCTTTCCCAGAGCTGGGAATCGAACCCAGGAGTCCTGGCTCCCAGCCCCCTGCTCTAACCGCCCCTTTCCCAGAGCCGGGAATTGAACCCAGGAGTCCTGGCTCCCAGCCCCCTGCTCTAACTGCCCCTTTCCCAGAGCTGGGGATCGAACCCAGGAGTCCTGGCTCCCAGCCCCCTGATCTAACCGCCCCTTTCCCAGAGCTGGGGATCGAACCCAGGCGTCCTCGGTCCCTGCTCTCATCGAGCCTTGTTGCCTCTCCTGGCAGAAGGGCGAACGAGGCCCCAGCCCTGTGCTCTGATCTGGCTCTGATGGGAGCGGGGGGCTCGGAGCAGAACAGGGTGGGTCTGGGAGGCTGGGACGGTTTGGGCCAGGGCGGGGTTAACCTCTCAGCCGTCTGGGGCTGGGACACTGGGAGCCTCGGTCCATCAGCTCCTGCCTCGGCGCCGGCGTCCGTGGGTCCTTCTGGCCAAGCCACGGGCAGCCCCTGACCCCCTCCCTGCCCCCCCCCAGCTCCTTCCTGGTGGAGAAGCAGCCCCCGCAGGTGCTGAAGACCCAGACCAAGTTCCAGGCCAGTGTACGTTTCCTGCTGGGCCCCCGGCTGCTCCAGGCCTCGGCGAAGCCCTACGTGGTCAAAGCCGACATGGTGACGGAGAAGCAGGCCCGGGAGCTGGCGCTTGGCGGCTATGGCACCCCGCTCAGGTGAGCCGGCCCTGCCGGGGTGGCGGGGTGGGGGGCGGACGCTCCCCCCCTGCTGTACGCCGTGCCCCCCCCGGGGGCTGTTAACCCCTCGCTGACCGACCGCCCTCCCTCTCCCCGCTGCAGCGAAAGCACTGGGGAGATCGTGCACAATACGGTCGCCCTGGAGATCAACTCCACCAGCGCCACGTCCTGCGCCACCTTCAAGAACATGGTGAGTCCGGCCAGGGTGCCTCCCTTCGCCCCCTCCATTGGCAACAAGCCGGTGCTTGGGCCCAAGAGTCAACAAGGGCAGTATGGGGGTAGGGAGAAGTAGCAGGGGGATGCGGGTCGGGAGTGAGGGGCACTGGCAGACCTTGCTGGGGGGAAGCCCAGGGCTGGGCTAGCAGGGGATGTGGGTCGGGAGTGAGGGGCACCGGCAGAGCTGGCTGCTGGGAGCTCCGGTAACGCCGAGCGAAGGCGCCTGCGCCCCTTGCTGGGGGGACCCTGTCGCTGCAGGCCCGGGGGTGACTCGCTCTGTCCCGGCAGCTGCTGAAGAAGATCAAGCGCTGCGAACGCAAGGGCTCCGAGTCGGTAACGGAGGAGAAATGCGCCGTGCTCTTCAGCACCGACGTCACCTTGGGGCCCAGCAACCTGCCCTTCCACCTGCAGGTACGGGGCTGCTGCTCCGGGGGAGGGCGGCTCCCGGCTCCCTGTCCTGCCCTGGACCCTGCCGGCGGGGGTGGGGGAGGGAGCAGAGCCTGGGTCCCACCAGGACGCCTGGGTCCGTTTGCATCGGGGGCCAGGACTCGGCTCCGTTCCTCCGAGGCTGCTGGACACAGACCAACCCGGGGGCTCGCCTGGGACCCGGGCCTACCCCGGTGTCAGTGTCGGTGTGTGCACCTGCTGGGCCGTCGCCCGGCCCGATGCCAGGGCGGGGGTGGGCACAGGGGTCCCATCCCCCGCCCCCAGTGACGGGCCGGCACTCCCTGCTCCCCCCTCCAGGCCCTGTCTCTGCCGATCGTGGTCATTGTGCACGGGAACCAAGACAACAACGCCAAGGCCACCGTGCTGTGGGACAACGCCTTCTCCGAGCTCGTGAGTGCGGCTGGGGGGGCTGGGAGCTGGGACTCCTGGGTTCTTTCCCCAGAGCTGGGAGGGGAGCGGGCGCCGGTCGTTAGAGCAGAGGGGACAAGGAGCCAGGACTCCGGGGTTCTATCCCTGGCTTTGGGAGGGGAGTGGGGTCTAGTGGGTAAAGCGGGGGGGCTGGGAACCAGGACTCCGGGGTTCACTCGCTGATCTTGGCCTGGCTGCTTCCCACTAACGAAGGAACGAGGGGGAGAGTTTAACTCCGAACTCGCCGGCTGCCAAGCGCTGGTGGGGCCTGGGCCGCTCGGCGCCCGGACGCGGCCACCCCGAGAACACGGAAACCCAGCGGCCCGGCTCCCGGTGTGGCAGGGCAGGGGGCTGGGGTGCCGGGGCTGGGGCCTGACCCTCCCTCCGTGTCCTGGGCCAGGAGCGGGTCCCGTTCGTGGTGGCCGAGCGGGTGCCCTGGGAGAAGATGTGCGAGACGCTCAACCTGCGCTTCATGGCGGAGGTGCAGACTAGCAAGGGGCTGCTGCCGGAACATTACTTCTTCCTGGCCCAGAAAATCTTCAACAACAGCAGCGCCAGCCCCGAGGACTTCCACAACCGCAGCGTCTCCTGGGCCCAGTTCAACAAGGTGAGGGGCTGGGGGCGGCCAGGGGGGCTGGGGGGGCAGGCGCTGCCCTCGGGGACCCAGCCTCACCCCCTCTCTCCGGCTGCTCACAGGAGATCCTGCCTGGCCGGGGATTCACCTTCTGGCAGTGGTTTGACGGCGTCCTCGACCTCACCAAGAGGTGCCTCAAAAGCTACTGGTCGGACAGGTGGGTGCCTCGGCGTCGGCCTGGTAAAGACTGGATGGGGTGGGGGCTGCAGGGGTTCACCTCAAGAGTGGCAGACCCAGGGACAGAACCCAGGTGTCCTGCTCTCAGCCCCTCCCCACCACACATTAACCAATAGACCCCGCTCTCCTCCCAGAGCTAGGGATGGAACCCAGGCATCCTGCTCCCAGCCCCTCCCCACCATGCGTTAACCAATAGACCCCGCTCTCCTCCCAGAGCTAGGGATAGAACCCAGGCATCCTGCTCTCAGCCCCTCCCCCGCACGCATTAACCAATAGACCCCGCTCTCCTCCCAGAGCTAGGGATAGAACCCAGGCATCCTGCTCTCAGCCCCTCCCCCGCACGCATTAACCAATAGACCCCGCTCTCCTCCCAGAGCTAGGGATAGAACCCAGGCATCCTGCTCTCAGCCCTCTCAGAGCTAGGGGATAGACCCCAGGCATCCTGCTCCAGCCCCTCCCCATCCTCCCAGAGCTAGGGATAGAACCCAGGCGTCCTGACTCCCAGCCCCTCTCCTCTAACCACTAGACCCCATTGCCCTCCCGGAGCTGAGGACAGAAGAACCCAGGCGTCCTGAGACCCAGCCCTCCCCCCTCATCCTAGAAAAGGCCCCACGTTTCCCTTGCCCAATGAAATGGGAGGGGAAGGAGGCCAGAGAGAGGAGTGGCTGAAGCTTGCTCTCTAATCCCTCTGTCTGTCCATCTCTGTCGTCCCCCCCCACCCCGCCGTTCCCCCCCCAGGCTCATCATCGGCTTCATCAGCAAGCAGTACGTCAGCAAGCTGCTGGGCCCGAAGCCCGACGGGACCTTCCTGCTGCGCTTCAGCGACTCGGAGATCGGCGGCATCACCATCGCCCACGTCATCCGCGGCCAGGACGGTAGGAGGGGGGCGCCCCCTGCCCTGCCCCCCGGCTCGGGGCTCGCTGGACGGGGGGGGAGCAGGGTTCTCGCTGGGCGCAGGGGGCAGGAGAGCTGAGCCCCAGGCAGGGGTAAGGGGGCCGGAGCACGGGGGCCCCACGCTGAGCCGCCACGCTGTGCCCCCCGCAGGCTCCATCCAGGTGGAGAACATCCAGCCCTTCTCCGCCAAGGACCTGCACATCCGCTCCCTGGGCGACCGCATCCGAGACCTGGCCCAGCTCCGCAACCTCTATCCCGACAAGCCCAAGGACCAGGCCTTCGGCAGCCACTACAACAGTGAGTGTCCGGGGGGGGGGGCCCCGCACCCCCAAAGCCTCAGACTGCTGGCCTCCTGCTGCCGTGGGCTCCCTGCTCCCCCACTGGGCCTGTGGGACGGGCGACAGCAGAGCCAGAGGCCCCCCCACCCCTTCCCGGCCTGCCCCCGGGGCCTCTCTGCCCCCAGCCCCGTCCCTTGCAGGATGTGGCGGGGGGGTGGTTCTGTGCTGCCCCGAAAGGGGCAAGATCAAATCCAGGGCTGGGCAACGTGCCCCGGAGAGTGTGACGGGGGCAGGATCGGGGCAGCTGCATCCCCCACCCCAGGCCAGGCCCTGGAAGGTAAAGTCCCCAAGTGGTGGGGTGGGCAGAGGGGGTAGCCTGGCCCTGCCCCACATGGACCCCTCCCCACGTTGGAGCAGAGCATCCCCCCACCCCCACTTCCCTGGGTTTGGCTCCGGGGGGGTTCACCAGCTGTTTCCTCCCGCAGAGGAGCAGATGGGAAAGGACGGCAGAGGCTACGTCTCCACCGCCATCAAGATGACGGTGGAAAGTGAAAGGTAGGTTGGGGGGTGGGCGGGGTGAGGGCAGCCCTGCCCCAGGCTGTGTTGTTCCCCAGGGCCCGGGGCCGCCCGCCAGCTGTTTGGCCAGTGGTGGGAGATGCTCCGGGGAGGGTGGAGAGCAGCCCTCGGCAGGGGGGTGGGAGGGCCTTGGGAGAGGGGGTGGGGCCATGGGGAAGGGGCGGGGCCAGGGTGGAGCCCCCACCAGGACAAGTAAAAGTCCAGGCCTGTGCCCCCGACGCCCTGACAGCCCCCTCGCTGCCCGTCTCACTGCCCCCCGTCGTGCCGCTCCCATGAACGGGGGCCATGTGTCTCCACAGGGATCAGAAGCTGCCCCCCCAGGAGTCCGTCCCACCCCACACCCCGGCGAACATGTACAGCTTGCCAGGGCCACCCCCCGAGCAGCCCATGGACCACCTGTGCCAGGTGCTGGCGCCCGACATGCGGTAAGACCCAGCTCCCCCCCTGCTGCTTTCAATAAGTGCCCGGGTGATATGTCAGCCCCCGGCGCAGGGGCCAGCAGGTCAGGCTGCCGATCTGTGCCCACAGGGGTTGGATGAAGCCAGCCAAGCTTGTGCCACGCGGGGACCCAAGCCAGGTCTTAACCCCAGATGGCCATGGGGGAGAGGCCAGTGCCCTGCGGCATCCAGCCCCGGAAGCTGCGGTTCCGCCTGTGCCCCCTGCTGCTGTGTCACTCCCTGGGGCAATTAGAGCAGCCCCAGGGCTGCTCTATCATACGCTCTTGGACCCTGGCATGTGGAGAATACCCATAATGCTGTGTGCTCCAGCCACGCCCCTTACGCTGGGGGTTGTTGCCGGAGCGGCCTGAGATTCTGACCCAGTGCTAAGGCCGCGTGCATCTGTGTTTGCTGCCAGCCCTCCCGCGTTCCCTGCCCAGAGAGTCCTGCCCCAGTTCCACGCCCCGGAGGAGGCCAGCATGAGCATGGGCATCCCCAGTGCCTCCCCTTTCCACAGGTAGGTGCAGTGCCACTCGCGCCAGGCTCGGGGGTGCAGTGGGCGCTGCGGGCAGGGCTGCTCAGGGGAGAAGGGGGGGGCCGATTTGGGCTGCGGGGGGCATGGGCGGTGGATGCTGTAGGAGTGAAACCAGGGAGCAGCTGCTGCCCGTAGGCCAATGCACCTGCTCCGGCAGCTTTTCCAGGCCAGCTTGGGGCTCCTCCATCCAAGCCCTGAATCCTAGTTCCCTGCCCTGCCCCCCGACCCAGCCCCGTGCCCCGTTGCCCCCCCCCCCGAGCCAGCCAGTCCCCCTCCCTGGTGCTGGATGGGAGCCGGTGCCCCCTAGAGGGGAGGCCCCGTGCCCCGTGCCCCGTTCCCCGCCCCCCTGAGCGAGCCAGTCCAGCTTGCACCGGGGAGGGCTGGACCCCCTGGGCCGGCTTTCACTCTAGGACCCTTCAGGGGCACGTGCTGATGGGGCAGTGGTGTCTCCCAGTCCCCGGAGAGCAAGGGGTTAATCTCACCTTACCCGCCTCCCGCAGCCCCTTTAAAAACTCCCCGTTTTTGTCCCTGCCGCAGCCCCCCGACGCTCCTCCCGGCGCCCGTGAGCACCACGACCACCCCGCTGCCCCTCGGCCCCAACGTCGCCTTCGGCTGCCAGCCCCTGTCGCCGTAAGACAACCAGCCCCCGCCTCTGCCAGCCCCCTGCTGCAGCACTGGAGAGACCCCGACCCCAGGGGTCCCCCGCCCTGGGGCCAGCTCAGAGCCAGCGCCCCCTAGAGGGGAAAGGCCCCATGTCCCATTCCCCTCCCTAACCCAGCCAGTCCCTGCCCTGGGGCCAGCTTGGAGCTGGCGCCCCCTAGAGGGGAAAGGCCCCAGGGCGGGGAATGGGACATGGGGCCAGGGTGGGAGCTGGCACCCCCTAGAGGGGAAAGGCCCCAGGGCAGGGAATGGGACATAGGGCGGGAGCTGGCGCCCCCTAGAGGGGAAAGGCCCCAGGGCAGGGAATGGGACATAGGGCGGGAGCTGGCGCCCCCTAGAGGGGAAAGGCCCCAGGGCGGGGAATGGGACATGGGGCCAGGGTGGGAGCTGGCGCCCCCTAGAGGGGAAAGGCCCCAGGGCCGGGAATGGGACATGGGGCGGGGGGGGGGGAGCTGGCGCCCCCTAGAGGGGAAAGGCCCCAGGACCGGGAATGGGACATGGGGCTGGGGGGGGGGGGGGCTGGTGCCCATTTCTCCCCCAGCTCCCTCTCACCGGCTGCTCTGTGCCCCGCAGGGATTTGCTGCCCTACAGGTACTTGCTAGAGGACCAGCTGCCCCTCGACCTGGAGAACCCCATAGACGAGGAGATGCCGGAAATCGCCCCCTTCTCGCCTGCCAGCCACGTCTCGCCCTTCGGGACCCTCCCGCCGGCCCCGCCCCAGCTGCTGGCGGTGAGGTAAGTGCCCCGGAGGGGAGGGGAGGGGGGGGCAAGTGCCCCCGAGGGGAGATGTGGGGGGGGGGGCTGGGCCGTGGCCACCTTCCCAACCCGTCTCCTCTTTTCTCCCCCCCCCCAGCCTGGGCAACGTGGACCTGCCCTCGGAGGACGAGCTCACCCAGCTCCTGTACGAGGCACAGATGGAGGAGGGGCTCCAGCCCCCCACCCAGCCCTGCAGCTACGGCGACCCCATGGCCAACCCCAGCTGGTGACCTCGCCGCGGGGGCGCCCCCTGCTGGACACTTTGGAGCGCGGCGCCCCTCCAGGAGAGACGGGGCGAGGGGCTGGGGGTCTCGGCTGGGACCCTCGGGACCTGCCCCAGCCGGACTTGCGCCTGGGACTGAGCCGCACTTGGGGGCTTGGCTGGGGGGGGCAGTGTAGCACTTGGGGGCCGTCAGCCTGTGTCCCCCCCCCCTTCATTGCCTTGTATTAGCCATGTACAAACACCGCCCCATGGAACACACTGACCTTCCCCCACCCCGTCCTGGGGCTGGCAACCACGGCAGCAGGGGCACCCCCCTTTGCCCCCCCCGGGATGCTGGGGGGGAAGGGACCCCCCATTGGAGGAGGGGCTCTGGGAGGCCTGGATTTCAGCCTGGGGTGCGTGTTGTGGGGAGCCTGTTCTCTAGGTGGGGGGGGGTGAGGTCAGGCTGGCTCTGTGGCCCCCCCATTAGCAGCTGGGGCTGGGCAGGGGGATAAGGAACTAGCAAAGCTTTCCAGGGGGGCGGGGGCAGCCAGGCCCCCTTCCCCCAGCGAGGTCTGAGCCCGTAGGGATCAATCCTCCCAGCCTGTCCCTGCAGCAGGTGCCCCCTCCCCTCTTCCCCAGAGCCGGTGGGGGCCAGACCCAAGGCCCTGCTGGAGGAGCCGGGGGTGGGGCTGGGAGCTGGTTTAAAGGGCCTGTACCTCGCTGCCCCCCCCCAGCCTTCACCGCCATCCTGCCCTGCCCCCCAGCTGGGGGCCTGCCCAGGGGCTGGCCTGCAGGCCCCAGCCCGGCAGAGGGGGCAGCTGGAAGCTGGCCTGCCCCACGTGCCCCACAAGGGGGGCGGGGGAAGCTGGCTCAGCCCTCCCGCCTGCAGGGGGCCAGAGGCAGAGTCGAGCCACGCGGCCCGCCCGGGGCTTTGCCACTCAACGCTCCGGAAAGGGATTCTGCCTCAGTTTCCCCACCCCCACCCACAGGGCGGCCAGAGCCTCCCGCCCCGCAGCCCCTGCTAGCCCAGCTCTCCCCCCACCATTGCTGCTGCCCCTCGGCTATTGCCCCTGTGCTCTGCCGCCCACCCCCATCCCAGCCCCCCGCCCCCCCTTGCAGCTCGGGAGCGGAGAGGGGATTAAGCCATAAAATAAAGTTTTATTCCAAAATAACAAAATAAATAATCTACTGTACAGGCTGCAAAGGAAACGTCGCTAATGCTCTAAACCGGCGGCCGACGGGAGCGTGACCGGGTCTCGAACCAGCGCTGCCGGGAACGGGGGGGCTCCAAAGTGCAGCCTGGACCCCCCCCCGGCGCGTGAGGAGGGGAACAGCCTCCCGTGGAATATGCTGGGGGCAGTGACACTGGTGCTGAGCCCCTCAATCTTTTCCCTGATGCCCCCCACCAGCCAGGTGGCTTTTTAATCTGCTCTGCCCCCCTGTGGTGGTGACATGGGGCGGGGGGGGTACCCCTGATTGTCCCATTAAATCTCTCTTCCCCTCCCCCCCCATGCTGGGGGCTGGGGCAGAGTCCCAGGGAGTGGATTGTCTGTGCTGTGTGCAAACAGCCGGCCCCAGAGGTGGGGATACAGCCGGTGCCTGGGTGTGTTGGGGGGGGGCTGGTGTGCAAAGGACAGCATGCCCCCCCCAGCCCGGTCGGCTGGGCAAGGGCAGGATCAGGGATGGGGGGTGGATTTCGGGCTGTGAGGCTCGCAGACCAGGACAATTGCGCTGCTGGGCTGGGAAATTTGGGGGCAGCAGTGGAAGGGGGAATTTGTGGGGGGGGAGGGGGATTTCCCCCTTCAGGACCCCCCTGCCCGCAGCCTCAGCCCACAACCAGCAGCCCCGGCAGGCTGGTTCCCCTCCACAGCCACTGGGGGAGGCTGGGCCAGACCCTTCTCCTGGGCCCCCGGGATCACCCCCTGGCCCCCCGGGATCACCCCCTGGCCCCTTCAGCCCCCCCATTCTTGTGCTTTGCCTGCAAGAGCCCTTCCCGGGGTCTCCCCCCAGGGGTCTCCCCCCGCCAGCTCTCTTCTCCCTGCCTCTCGGGGGGGGGGTGAATGTCACCCCCCCTTAAAACACCCCCGCACTGAAGAGTGGCCCTTCTCATCACCCCAGCTGGGGGGAAGGGGGCTGGCTGGGGGGAGAGCTGGGGCTAGGGTGGGGTTTGGAGGGGGGGCGATGTCTGGGGCGGGGGGACCGTGCCCAGCTGGTCCCATTCACCGGGCTGGGCCCTCCCTGCTGCGGCCAGGCCTGGGCCAGCGCTGCCCAGCCCCCCGCTGCCCCCGGGCCTGGCTCTCTGGGGAGCACACGGGGAGGGGGGCCCCCCAGTCCTGGGGTTATTGCTTGTTAGTGGAGGGGGGGCTGCCGTGGGCCCCACCCCCCTACCCGGGGGGCTTCGGCGGCTCACTGCCGGCTGGTCTCCTGCTCCACCTTCACACTGCTCCGGCGGGACTCGGCCTGGGCCGGGGGGGGCCCCTCTGCCAGCCCGTCCTCGAACTCTGCGGGGAGACAGGGCCAGGTCAGCCTGAGGGGGGCCCCTGGAGGAAAAACCCTCCCCCCACCCCCGCGGGCTGCTTTCAATGGGGTTCCCAGGACGTCAGCTGCCCCCGCCCGCCCCCCCACTTCCTTCCTCTCCTGTCTGCGGGGCGGGGGGAGGGGCTGGGTGGAATTTCCACAAATTGTTTCTTTTTTCCATTCAGTAACTGGTGAGACAAAGAGCAAATCACAGAGCTGGGCCCGGGCCCCCCAGCTCTGCCGGTGCCCCTCACTCCCGACTCGCAGCCCCTGCTAGCCCAGCCCTGGGCTCCCCCCTTCCCCAGCTCTGCCGGTGCCCCTCACTCCCGACCCGCAGCCCCTGCTAGCCCAGCCCTGGGCTCCCCCCCCCCACAGCTCTGCCGGTGCCCCTCACTCCCGACCCGCAGCCCCTGCTAGCCCAGCCCTGGGCTCCCCCCCAGCTCTCAGCCCCAAGCTGGGTGCAGGGAACAGCCCATGTGGGTATAAACTCTGACCCCTCCCCCCCAGCCAGGTACCCCCCCACGGCACCTGCCCCACCCCCGCTATCCCATCCCTAGCCTCTGGGGCGCAGGCCCCATGACCCCCTTTCACCCCTCCCCCTCCCGGGCAGCTCACCTGGGCCCGGGGACTTGCCCGGCAGGCAGGGGCTGAGGCGCCCGACGCGCTCGTGGGACACCAGCCGGGCCAGGCGCAGCCCCTCGTCCATCAGCGTCTGCTGCAGGATGTGGCGGCTCCAGAGCCCGTGGGGGGGGAGGCCGAGGGGCAGGTCGGGGGCGGCGCTGGGGGGCGGCGTGAGGCGGGGGCAGGAGCCGACGGCTGCAGAGAGAGCGATCGAGCGAGGGTCAGCAGGGGCGGAGTCGGGTGCCAGGGGCTGCAGTCTCTGCCTCCCTATAGCAGCTCGGGGGGGTAGATGCACAGGCACCCTGCCCCCCCCCCCACGCCCAGGAACACAAAGGGGTGGGGGTGTCTGTGTCCTGCCCTGGATCTGGGCGAGTGCCCTTGGCCAGGGAAGGTCCCTGCAGTGCTGACGGGGTTAATCAGTACAAAGCCCCCCCGCTCCCCACTCACCCTGCAGATGCCCGTCCAGGCTCTCTCCCGACAGGCTGGCTGCGTCCTCCTCCAGGCTGGCTCTGTACGGGGGGGCGTAGGACTCCGACCCCCCCGGCAGCTGCAGGGGCTCAGGGCGGCTCTGCTCACCCACCTGCAGGCGAGCGGCCGGTTAGAGGGGGGGCGGGGGGGAGGGTGTCAGACCCGGCCTGGTGCCCAGCTGGATGGGATGGAGGCACCAAGCTCAGGCAGCTGCACCGGGCCAGGTAGCCGGGATGGGGGTGAGCCGGACCCCTCCCGCGTGGGCACGGGGCGCAGGCCGCGCTCTGCTGAGGGCAACGCACCCAGCGCCCCGGCTCGGCCCTGGGGCAGACCCTGGCTAAGGAGGGCGCCACCCCACCCCCCAGTGCCAGCGCTTCTCCCTCGCCCGCTGCTCCAGCGCCCCCAAAGCCGGCTGTCCCCCCCCCCCGCCAGCGGCACCCCCGGGGCACCCGCCAGCCCAGCACCCACCTCCTGCTTCAGCTTCTTGGGCTGCACGGCTCCGCCCTCGTCCGGATGCGACCTGCGCGGAGGCGACAGGACAAAGCGTCAGGGGCCGGGAGGCGCTGCCGGGAGCCCCCCAGGGCAGGAGGCTCAGACCCCGGTGGCTCGAGGGGCAGGCAGAGACCCCGCAGCCCGGGGTGGGGGGATACCGGAGCCGCTGGGTCATGGTGCCGCTCCAACGCCGGGACTCCTCCGGCTCGGCCACCCACCGCTCCCTGGGGGGGACCAGCCCCGGCTAATCCAGGGAGAGGAGGGGGGTTGCAAGCCGGCACCTGTGGCACCTTCCCCCCCTCCTGCCCCGGGCTCCCCGATGTCGCCCTCCCTGGGAAGCAGCGGCTCAGGTGGAAAATATCCAAAGTGAAGGAGGAACTCGGGGGCCGGGCTGCAGGGCAGGTGGGCAGCTGGCTCGGCAGGGGCGGGGGGGGTGGGGGGGGACACGAGAAATCCCCCGCGGGGAGGGGAGGAAGAGGAGGCTGAGGAAGGCAGCTTCCAATGCCCCCCTGCCCCACAGGAGGGAGCGGGCAGGGCGGCTCCGCTGGGCACTGGGGGCAGAGAGAGGCTGTGGGGGGAGCAGGAGTCTGCAGCAGCCTCCCCACAGCCTGATGCCCCCTGGGCCCCTCACCCCACTGCCCTGGGCCCCCCCTGCAGCCCCCGCCCCATGCTCTGCTGCCCCGTATCCTGAGCAACGCCAGGGCGCAGGGGCCCCCCAGCCTGGCCCAGGGGCCGCACGGGAGGGGGCGTCTCCGGGGGTCCCAGCTCACCTGGCTCCCTTGAGCGAGGACAGGTAGGTGCTTTCCCGGGCCACCTGGCGCGACAGGGAGAACAGCTCCACCCGGCGCAGCAGCAGCGTGTGGTCACGCAGGCAGAACTGCGCCGCCGCCTCGTTGATGGTCAGCTGGGGGGGCCGAGACGGAGGCCGTTAGCCGGGGGGGGCGAGTCACGGGCTGGGGGGGACCCCAGGAGCCTTGACGCCATGGGGAGGGGCAGAGAGACAGGCACCGGGGAGGGATGGGCCGAAGGCAGGATAAAGGATCCAGGGATGGATAAATAGAGGGACGGCAAGAGGCCTGGAATAGAACCCAGGCGTCCTGGCTCTCAGCCCCCCCGCCCCAATCCATGGACTGTTGCAGTCAGATACAGGAGTCCCCTTCCGGAGCCATCCCACCCCAGAGGTGGCTGCATTGGGGGGGGGTCTGGGCAAGGGCTCCCCTGTGGCCCCCCTGCTGCCAAGCCCCCCGCCCCGGCGGCGTGTGCTGCCCCCGGCCGTCGCTCCCGCGCCCCCCGCCCGGCTCACCTCGTGCAGCGTGAGCGGCTTGCCGTCGCGGCGCCGGGCCTCGCCCCGCCCGTAGATGGCGCTGTGCCGCCGGATCTCCTCCTCCTTGCGCCGGTCCCCGTCGTCCAGCTGGAAGATGTGCCCCACTGCCTTGGCCAGCTTCTTGTTGAGCTTCATGAGGGTCCGCAGCCCGGGCCCGCCCCCCCGCGGGCAGCTCTGCAGCAGCCGCTCCACGCTCTCCGCCACCGTCCTCGCCAGCTCCGGCTCCAGCTGCTCCGGGGCCGGCTCCCCGCCCGCCCCCGGCGAGAAGGGGGGCGGCCCCCCGTCCTCCTCCGCGCCGCCCCCCTCCGACTCTGGGGTGCTCCGCCCCGGCCACTGGGGGGCGGGCAGGGGGGAGAGCTTCTCCCCCGGCTCCGAGGGGCTGCGGGCGGGCGGCGTGGCCTTGCCCGGGGCCTCGCCGGGGCTGGCGTGCCCGTTGCTGAGCGACTTGCGCCCGCCGCTCTCGGAGAGCTTGAAGAGGGGGATGCTGCTGACGGGCAGGGAGGCCACGGGCTGGCTGAAGAGGCCGGGGTTGGCGGCCCATTCCCGCAGGGCCTTCTGCAGGCGCCGGACGTGCAGGGGCTTGGTGGCCATGCCCACCAGCGCCATGATCTCCAAGAACTCCTCCTCGCCCGCCTCGCACAGCTGCTGCACGTCGTCCCCGCCCTGCTGGATGAAGGTCTCGTAGTAGGAGAGCAGGTTGGCCCGCTGCAGCACCCGGTACAGCTGCAGCTCGCCCAGGGTGCGGGGCAGGGCCATGGCGAGGGGCCGGCCTGTGGGGGGAAGAGGGGGCGTCAGTGCCAGGGCAGGGCATGGGGAGGGGAGAGGGGGGGAATGGAGACCCAGCCACCAGCCAGAGCTCGACACGGCCGGGAGAGTCGGGGTCCCCAACCCAGCCCTTGGGAGAGGGAAGGTCACCGGCTGGTGTGTGGTAAGAGCCCGGGGCACTGCACCAACCTCGCTGCACTGCACCCAGCACCCCAACCTCCCCGCACTGCACCCCACCAACCTCGCTGCACTGCACCCAGCACCCCAACCTCCCCGCACTGCACCCCACCAACCTCCCCGCACTGCACCCAGCACCCCAACCTCCCTGCACTGCACCCCACCAACCTCCCCGCACTGCACCCAGCACCCCAACCTCCCCGCACTGCACCCCACCAACCTCCCCACACTGCACCCAGCACCCCACCACCTCCCCGCACTGCACCCCACCAACCTCCCCACACTGCACCCAGCACCCCACCACCTCCCCGCACTGCACCCCACCAACCTCCCCGCACTGCACCCAGCGCCCCAACCTCGCTGCACTGCACCCAGCACCCCAACCTCCCCGCACTGCACCCCACCAACCTCCCCGTACTGCACCCAGCACCCCACCACCTCCCCGCACTGCACCCAGCACCAACCTCCCACACTGCACCCAGCACCCCACCACCTCCCGCACTGCACCCCACCAACCTCCACACTGCACCCAGCACCCCAACCTCCCCGCACTGCACCCCACCAACCTCCCCGCACTGCACCCCACCAACCTCCCCACACTGCACCCAGCACCCCAACCTCCCCGCACTGCACCCAGCACCCCAACCTCCCCGCACTGCACTCCACCAACCTCCCCGCACTGCACCCAGCACCCCAACCTCCCCGCACTGCATGGCTGCAACCCCCCACTGCATACTGCACTGCACCCCACCAACCTCCCCGCACTGCACCCAGCACCCCAACCTCGCTGCACTGCACCCAGCACCCCAACCTTGCTGCACTGCACCCAGCACCCCAACCTCCCGCCACTGCATGGCTGCAACCCCCCACTGCATTCTGCACTGCACCCCACCAACCTCCCCACACTGCACCCAGCACCCTAACCTCCCGCCACTGCATGGCTGCAACCCCCCCTTACTGCATTCTGCACAGCACCCCACCATCCCCCCACACTGCACCCAGCACCAACTTTACACTCCTCCTGTGTAGCCCAGCCCCCACTAAGGGGCAGTGCCCTGTACCCTCACAGAGAATCCGGCTTTTGTACATGCCACCGGGAGCCTGAGACATGCGTTGGTGTTTCC
Organism: Mauremys reevesii; assembly: GCF_016161935.1. NCBI lineage: Eukaryota > Metazoa > Chordata > Testudines > Geoemydidae > Mauremys > Mauremys reevesii. The sequence continues at coordinate 16,592,931 of NC_052647.1, read as the reverse complement.
CACGGGCTCCAGGGAGATGCCCGTGGATTCAGGGCAATGGGCGTGCTTGTGCGTGCAGCATTTTGGAGGCACCCAGGACCCGTGAGCACAGCTCGACCCCTCCCAATCCGGCACCTACGCAGCCCCACTGCCAGCACCCCCCGGAGCCAGAGCCGTTGGCAACTGGCTTGGAGCCCCCGATCAGCAGGGTCTCCCCTCTCCCCCGCCCAGTCCCACTACGACGCAATCGGGAGGGTCTCGCTCCTTGAGCCAAGAGAAGGACCCTGGGGCAGTGGCAGCCCCCAGACAGGTGGGCACAAGGCTGGAAGGGTCGCCCCACTGCCCATGGGGGGGTGCCTGGGATACATCCCCCGCACCCAGCCTCTGCCCCCATCCCGGGGGCAATGCCCCACAAGGACAGGGTGTTGTCCCAGTACCCCAACCGCTACAGCACTGGGGCTGTATGGCCGGGACGTGCCAACGCACGGGGGGATCCCCAGCTCCATCCCTGAATGGGGAAGGAAGGGACCCCCCCCCCCATACACATTCCCAGCATCCCAGCTCAGCCGCCTTATTCCAGGTGCCCCTCCCATCAAGAAGTTTTGAGCAGCAACGGTTTGGGGGGGGGGGGTGTCACAGTCCTGAGATGTCCATCCCCCTCCCAGCTCTGGCCTGACTTGGGGGGGGGGCAGCCAGCCCCCCAGGAGACGTCTCAGCACCTGGAGAGCGAAGGGCAAATACTGCACCAGGCCACGGGGAGGGGGGGGGGCAGCCCCACAGTCTCCCGGATTCCGGGAGACCTTCATGGTCCAGTGTCAGCAAAACCCAGACCCCCCCCCCCCATGCCATCCTGTGCTCCTCCTGCCCCAGGCTTCCTTCCCCAGGACCAGCCCCAGCTCCCCCCTCCCTGTCCCCACTCCCTCCTGCCCCCAGGCTTCTGCCCCATGCCAGCCCCAACCTCCCCCTGCTGCCCCATCCCCCCACCTGCCCAGCTCCCTGTCATGCCAGCCCCCCCACAGCTCCTCACTCAGCTCACAGCCCCAGTTCTGCCTGCCATGCCAGCCCCCCACCTCTCCCTGCTGTGCGAGCCACCTGCCCCCAGCTCCCCTGCTGTGCCAACCCCCAGGTCCCCATGCTAGCCCCCCACCCCAGCACTCCCTGCTGTGCCAGCCCCCCAGCTCTCCCTGCTGTGCCAGCCCCCGGCTCCCCACCCCAGCTCTCCCTGCTGTGCGAGCCCCCTCCGGCTCCCCACCCCCAGCTCTCCCTGCTGTGCCAGCCCCCTCCGGCTCCCCACCCCAGCTCTCCCTGCTGTGCCAGCCCTCCGGCTCCCCACCCCCAGCTCTCCCTGCTGTGCCAGCCCCATGCCCCCTCGCTTACTGGCCTGGCTGGAGCCGCGCCCCGCCGCTGTGGCTCCCAACTCCCCGGCGCCTCGCTCGCCCCGCCCGGGCACGCCCGGCGGCGGGGCCGGGCCGGGGCTCGCCGGGGTCCCCGCTGCCCCGGGCCGGCTGGATCGCGCCGCCGCTGCCCCGCTCGGCGCTGGCCGCTCGCTGCCTCCGCCGCTGCGCTCTGCGCGCCGCCCACACCGGATTTACAGAGAAATAGCAGCGCCCGGCTGCGCTGCGCGGCGCGTGGGAGGCTCCGGGGGCGGGTTCAGCGGCGCCTCCTCTGCCCCGCCGGCCCCCGAGAGGGGTCCGGGAGGGGGCGCAGGCTGGGCGGGGCGCAGGGGCAGGGGAGGCGGAGGGTCCGCGGGAGGGGGCGCAGGGGCAGGGGAGGCGGAGGGTGTGGGGGAGCCTGGGGAGGGGAAGAGGGCGCAGGGGTCCCCAGGGGCAGGGGGCGCAGGGGTCCCCAGGGCAGGGGGGCTCAGGGGTCCCCAGGGCAGGGGGGCGCAGCGAGCCCCAGGGGCAGGGGGTGCAGGGGGCATCCCTGGAGGGTACAGAGGAAGCACAGGGGGGGGTCCCCATGGAGGGGGGGTGCAGGTAGGGCAGGACACAGGGGGGCAGATCCAGAGAGCTGGGGCACCGCCCCCAGGGGGACAAGGAGCATCGTGGGGGGGGCTTCCCCCATGTGGTCTCTGCCCAGGGAGTGTGGGTCACGGCGCCCTCCCCTCCCCCTCGGTGCCGCTGGGCGGGAGGCCGGGGGCCGTGTCTGAGGAGCCCACGCCAAGCGGGTGCTGGTTCCCCGGGGGGCCCATGGGCCCTAGGCAATTCTAACCTCCCGCACTCCCGGTACGCAGTGGGGACAAGCACCCCCCATTTAGCGCCCCCCCAGCGAAGAGAACCCCCCCCCAATGGCTGGGGTGCCATTGCCAGAGTCCCCCCACCTGTGTCGTGCTGGGTGCCGTGGCCCCCGTAGCAGCTGCCCTGGCTGGGAGGATAACAGCCTCCTACTGCCGCTGCCCGCCACGGGCGCTACTCCTCTAGCTCCTTTCGGGAGGAAGGCCCTGGGTTCGGCCCCACTGGAGTGGGGCGGGAGGGAGGGGGGGATCCAGCCCAGCCCTCAGTCCTGCCCACGGGCACCGCGTGGGCTCTGGCCTTTGCTGGGGCAGAGGGAGCAGTGATTCATCCTGCTAGCAGAGGTCACGGCGTGGGTTGCCTCTGCCCCCTCCTGCTCTCTGCCTTATGGGGGTGGGATGGGAGGTGAGCCCCACAGCCGTAGTTCCATTGGGCTCAGTGGGGGCGGACCCTGCCTGGCGTGAATGGGCCGTAGCTCCACTGGGCTCAGTGGGGGCGGACCCTGCCTGGCGTGAATGGGCCGTAGCTCCATCGGGGTCAATGGGGCCGGACCCCGGCTGGCGTGAATGGGCCGTAGCTCCATCGGGGTCAGTGGGGCGGGATCCCCGGCTGGCGTGAATGGGCCGTAGCTCCATCGGGGTCAATGGGGCCGGACCCCGGCTGGCGTGAATGGGCCGTAGCTCCATCAGGATCAGTGGGGCCGGATCCCCGGCTGGCGTGAATGGGCCGTAGCTCCGTCGGGGTCAGTGGGGCGGACCCGGGGATCCGCGCTGCGTGAATGGGCCGCGAGGTCAGTGGGGCCGGATCCCCGGCTGGCGTGAATGGGCCGTAGCTCCGTCGGGGTCAGTGGGGCCGGACCCCGGCTGGCGTGAATGGGCCAGTCTGGCTGGGTCAGTGGGGCGATCCCTGGCTGCGTGAATGGGCCTCCGTTGGGGTCAGTGGGGGCGGGATCCCCAGCTGGCGTGAATGGGCCGTAGCTCCGTCGGGGTCAGTGGGGCGGGATCCCCGGCTGTTGTGAATGGGCCGTAGCTCCGTCGGGGTCAGTGGGGCGGGATCCCCAGCTGGTGTGAATGGGCCGTAGCTCCGTTGGGGTCAGTGGGGCGGGATCCCTGGCTGTTGTGAATGGGCCCTGGGGGGGTCAGTGGCGGATCTCGGCTGTTGTGAATGGGCGTCAGTGGGGCGGGATCCCCGGCTGGCGTGAATGGGCCGAGGCTGCTCCATTGGAGTCGGTGACGTTGAATCTACATCACTTCACAGCAGCTGAGGATCTGGCCCCTCGTTCATGGTTAACCCCTTGGGGTCCCCAGCCCCCCCCCCCTCCTCTGGGATCTAAGCTTCTTTCTTCCCCAAATCCAGCGCGTCGCCTCCCTGGAGCTGGGTGGCTGTGGGGGAGGCCGAGCGCCGGCCCCTCGTTCCAGGCAGGGGCCAGGGGCTGCATGGGGCTTGTGCGAGCTCCTGGGCACGGCGGAGCTGGGGGGAGCAGGGACGGGCACTGGGGGGGCTGACGAGCAGATGCCCTGTGGCCTTTTTCTCCCCTCCCTGCTGCTGTGAGGGGGGAAGCCCCTGCTCCCTGCCCCCCCAGCCAGCCCCCGCCCCTGCTCCCTGCCCCCCCAGCCAGCCCCCTGCCCCTGCTCCCTGCCCCCCCAGCCAGCCCCCGCCCCTGCCCCCTGCCCCCCCAGCCCCCACCCCTGCTCCCTGCCCCCCCAGCCAGCCCCCGCCCCTGCTCCCTGCCCCCCCAGCCAGCCCCCTGCCCCCTGCCCCCCCAGCCAGCCCCCGCCCCTGCTCCCTGCCCCCCCAGCCAGCCCCGCCCTGCTCCCTGCCCCCAGCCAGCCCCTGCCCCTGCTCCCTGCCCCCAGCCAGCCCCTGCCCCTGCCCCCAGCCAGCCCCCCCCTGCTCCCTGCCCCCAGCCAGCCCCTGCCCCTGCTCCCTGCCCCCAGCCAGCCCCTGCCCCTGCTCCCTGCCCCCAGCCAGCCCCTGCTCCCTGCCCCCAGCCAGCCCCCTGCCCCTGCTCCCTGCCCCCAGCCAGCCCCTGCCCCTGCCCCCAGCCAGCCCCTGCCCCTCTCCCCTGCCCCCAGCCAGTCCCCCGCCCTGCCCCTGCCCCCCCAGCCAGCCCCGCCCTGCTCCCTGCCCCCAGCCAGCCCCCTGCCCATCCCCCCAGCCTCCTCCTGCCCCCTTGCTCCGTGGCGCCCACGCAGCTCATTCAGCCGCGCTCCGGCAGCTATTTATAGCCCCGCTCAGGTCCCCGGCGCAGGCTGGTGGCTCAGCGAGATGGCAGGGCCGGGACTGCCTGGCAGGCGCCCAAATCCACCCACTCCCCATCATGCCTCAGAGCAGCAGCTCCTGCTGGTCCCAGCCCCCCAGGGCCCCGCCGAGCACAGGCTGGTCTGGAGCGGGGGGTGGGGGGATGATGGCGAGGGCCCTGGAGGGTTTGTGTGTGACACGTGTGCCCAGGGACATGTATGGACTAAGGGTGGGACTCACCGCGGCACCCCACAGCCCCCTGCTAGCCCTGCCCTGGGCTCCCCCAGCCCCGCCAGTGCCCCTCACTCCTGACCCGCAGCCCCTGCTAGCCCAGCCCTGCCCTGACCCCCCCAGCTCTGCCGGTGCCCCTCACTCCTGACCTGCAGCCCCTGCTAGCCCAGCCCTGACCCCCCCAGCTCTGCCGGTGCCCCTCACTCCTGACCCGCAGCCCCCTGCTAGCCCAGCCCTGGGCTCCCCACTCCCAGCCCTGCTGGTGCCCCTCAGTCCTGAGCAGCAGTTGCTCTGTGGGGCAGACCCCACCCTAGTCTTGGCGGGGGCGGGGGAGTCACAGCTCTCACGTGCAGTTGGGTCCAGGCCAGGGATGACTCAAGAAGTCAGACGAGATGATGCCCCATGTGGCTTCGCCCCCTCATCTTTAACAACGGTCCCCCACAGTTTGCAAAGGCTCCTGAATCCTCACAACCCCCTCCCCCAAGCTCCATTGTCATTACCGTCCATGTGTTATGGAGAGGGAAACTGAGGCACGGGGATCCCCCTCCCCCTCATGGACACAGGGCCAGTCAATGGCAGCCCTGGGGATAAAACCCAGGAGTCTAACCTATTAGATCCCACACCCCTCCCAGAGCTGGGGAGGGAACCCAGGAGTTCTGGGTGGTGGGGTCTGAGCTGCTCCAGGCCCTTGTGAGGATGTGGGGATCAGGGTGGCCCCCAGAGGGATAAAGAGATTGGGGTGGGGATCTAGTCCCCCCATGTGAATCCAGCCCATCTCTACCCCCCTCCCCTGGGCTGTGGGGATCAGGGCAGCTGCCTAGGGCTGAGGGGTGCTAGTCCTCCCTGGGGATGGGGGTTTGGGAGATCCACGGGGATGTGGGATCGGGCCCCAGAAAGATGGGGGATTGGGCCCCTGGAGGATCAGGGGCCTCAGAGGGATGGGGGCTCTCGACCCCCAAACAGATGGGGGATCGGGGACCCCAGAGGGATGGGGGATCGGTCCCTGGGGGATTGGGGGCCCCCAGCGGGATGTGGAATCGGGGGGCCCAGAAAGATGGGGGATTGGACCCCAGAGGGATGGGGGTTCTAGCCCCCAGCGGGATGTGGGATCGGGCCCCCCCCGTGGGATGTGGGGATCAGGGTCCCTCGCGGCCTGGCCCTGCCCCCCGGGAGCTCTTCGGGGCCGGCCGGGCTGGAATTCACTGGCCCGATCCCACGTGCCGCTCGCCCCCTCGCTGACGCACATCCCCCGCCCACGCGGCCGGAGCTGGCTCCTGGAGCCGGCACCAGCCGCCCACGGGCCGGGCCCAGCTGGGCGGCGGGGGGGGGACCAGCGGCCCCTGCAGCCCGCGAACGGCGGCTCCTGCCTGCTCCGTGCAGCCCCCAGCCCTGCTCCGACCACTGGGCCACACGCCCCTCCCGCAGCTGGGGGTGGAACCCAGGAGTCCTGGCTCGGGGAGGGGCGGGAGCCAGGACTCCTGGGTTCCCCGGGTGGGATGATGGGAGCAGCCGGCCAGGGACCAGCGAGACCCCTGGACTCTGCCCCCCGCATGGCTCAGTGGGGTTCACGCTGGGCGCTGGAGCTGGCGAGGAGGGGGGGGGGCGGGCGAGCAGGGAGGACTCACCCCCCAGCAGGAGCAGCAGCCCCCTCCCTCCCCCCACAGCCTGCTAGGCCGGGGGCGGGGGCGAACTCCTGGCCAGCGCAGGGAGGAGGCGAAGGCCCAGGCTGGCGCCCAGGGAGAGCCGGGCACCGTGGGCAGCGCGTGGGCACGGCCCTGCCAGGTCCCCGAGCGAGAAAATACTTGGCATGAAAGTGCCGGGTGGGGGCTGGGAACAGCAGGATCGCCAAGAATCTCCCTGCCCCCCCCCGCTTCCTTCCCTGCACCCCCTCTCTCAGCCCCACTCCTTTCCCTTCCCTCTCTGCTCCCCCACTTCCCTTGTATGTGCCCCCCGCCTCCAACCCCAGCCTACCAAATGGAACATGAGAAAAAGGGGGACGGGGGGAGTCTGTGACCCCCTCTTGCCCCCCCTGTGCTTCTGGTTAAACTCCCGCCCCCCAGGGGCCCAATTTGCATCAACCCACCTCTCCCTGCCATTACCGCTGCTGGCCCCACCCCGTTCTGCACTGCCATGTTCACCCTCAGCCAGCTGCTGCCTCCCACCTTTAGAGGCAGCTGCATCCCAGCGCTGGGCGAGGGGTCCCCTGACAAACAGCTGCCATGCCACACTCCAGAGGTGGCTGCATCCCAGTGCTGGGCGAGGGGTCCCCTGACAAACAGCTGCCATGCCGCACTCCAGAGGTGGCTGCATCCCAGCGCTGGGCGAGGGGTCCCCTGACAAACAGCTGCCATGCCACACTCCAGAGGTGGCTGCATCCCAGCGCTGAGCGAGGGGTCCCCTGACAAACAGCTGCCATGCCGCACTCCAGAGGTGGCTGCATCTCAGCGCTGGGGGAGGGATCCCAGTACACACTGCTGCTGTCCCACTTTTCACTGGCACATACAGCGATACTGGGACGAAAGGTGGGAGTTTATTTGGAGGGCTGTGTGGGTTTGGTGGGGGGATGAAATAGGAGAGTTTAATGACTGTATTAATAATTACATCCCAGTTCAGAATGAAATAGAGGCCAATAGACAGAATGCCTCTGATCTAACGGCAAAGCCACTGGCCTCAGACTCACAAGACCTGGCTTTTGTTTCTTGCTCTGTCACAGACCGGCTGGGTGACCTTCCCCCCACCTCTGTGACTCAGTTTCCCCTCCCCTCCTTTCTCAGTGGTAAGCGCTTTGGGGCACCGACTGTCGCTCCCTGACCTTGAATGGGTGTGGCCAGAGATAATCCCAATCTGCTCCGTGCTCAGCCACACTGTTCCCCTGGAGACGCCCCTGCGAGGGCTCGGCGGGGGCCCTCTCGCTAATTTCAACCCCCTCCACTGCAAAGGCCTGTGTGTGTTCGGCCCCTGCTCAGCCCTTCGCCCCTGGCAGGGGACGCTGAGTAACAGAGCAGGGAGCCCAAACTGTAGCGGCAAACGGAGCAGAGCGTGGGAGGGAGAGACGTGCAATCCTCACCACCCACCTTTGCCTGGGGGAATTACCCTCCGCGAAAAGCCCCTGGGGTTAAATTGCAGGCAGGTTTGTGACTTGCACCTTGGGCTGCGTTCGCAGTGACAGAAGTGCTGGGGCTTCAATCCATAACGGATGCAGCGAGCGGCTTCGAGCACGGGTGCCGGGGCTCTGAACAGCCAAGCCGAGCGGTGCCAGGACTCAGGCCAGGCCAAAATTCCGCGCTGCCCGGCCCTTGTTCCGGTGGGTCGCAAACCCTAGGGCCCTGCGCCAGGCGGCACTGGGCTTCACGACTGCAGCCCCGGATTGAGGCTGCCTGCAGCAGCATGGGCTGGGGGAGGCTGCAGGGAGAGGATGATTCATGGCCGCGCCGGCTGCTGTTTGCTGGTGTGCCCTGTGTTTTCCAAGCCCTGGCGCATCACGAGCCCATCGGGCAGGGAGGCAGGGCACAGCCGGAGGGCACGGCCCCTGGCACGGGCTGGCCCGAACCCTGGCACCTCAGCCAGTCGGTGGGACTCTGTCACCTCCGGTGGATGGCGTGGGGTCACCCCGTTCTGACCGGAACAGGGGACTGTGAAACCAGTCGGGACTTTAATTCATTCACTACAATTGGAATGAGATTTGTGGATGGGGCAAATTCAGGATTTGGCAAATCATGGGTGCAGCCTGCCTGTTCCCATCTAACCACTAGGCCTGATAGCCCTCCAGGCTGAAATCCCCACCCTGCACCTGCACAGTGGTGCATTTCTCCACCGGGGCCCCTGCCTCCATCAGTTGTTGTCCTGCAGCCCCGGTTCCACTGCTCCACCTTCTCTTAGTTTGTGGCACACTGTTGCACCTTGTCCTACCCAGCAGCTGTGGCTAATCAGAGCCTGGCTTGAGGTACCGTGGGGCTGAGAGCAGAATAAAAGCTCCCACAGCCAGAAAACTGGAAAAGCCACAAAATCCAGTGGCTCAGGTTCTATATTTCAGCCCCAATCATCTGTATTTCCCCACTGAAAGCGAGGAATCGAGTCGCTGCCGTGCTAGAAATGATCCTTTAACTTTCCTTTTTTAAAGTCCCTTTTGCAGAAAGCAGGAGCCTCCTGGCCGCAGGGGACTTCGCAGCTCGTGCTGGAAATCTAGCCGGCTGCCCCGCTTTGGGGGTACAGAGATGCCAGCTTCCTCTGCTTTTCAAGGGGCCAAAGCCCACCCCACCCCCTCGGTCTAAGTCCGATGACCTCAGCGGCGTTTGCAGCTGGGGGCGAATGCAGCCGGAGGCTCGCTGTTCAGCTCCTTTCAGGCTTCACATCCGCCCACCCACACGCAGCGTGGCGAGCTGGGGATATTGTCAGAGAAGCTCCTGGCCTCTGGGACTCCATTAAAGGCTGGGAGAGAACCGTGAGCCAGAGCAAAAGGGAGCGGGACTGGGGAGAAGTTGGCCCCTGCTTTGATCTATTGGGCTGATTTCTTTATTATTTGGCAGCCGTCGGCAGTGTCCAGAGGCCTCAGTCAGGGACAGAGCCCTAGTAGGTTAGGCACTGTCTGAGCACAGGGAAGACACACATTAAGAGACCAGGAAAAAAAGGGGAAACTGAGGCACAGGGGGGGAAGGACCTGCCCAGGGTCACAGGAATAGAACTCAGGTGTCCTGTCCACGGTGCCCGTGCTGATTAGCTTAGGCCCTACTCCTACTGACACGTGTGCGCCCGTGCACGGAGCTAGGCATGCGTGGGCTTGCCGGGTCGGGGGCTGCCGGAGCCAGGTGGGCTGTGCCGGGTGCATGGGAGGAAGGGGGGCATTCAATGGGATGCGATGGCTGTATTAATAGCTGCAATTGTCACGCTATATATAGCGACTCACAAAGAGATGGAGGAAGAGCCCACTTGCGCCAGCACCCGCTGGCTGATTTCTTGCAGGCGTCACAGCCCGGGGGGGCTCGTAGCGGCGCAAAGGGGCGGTTTCAAGGCGGGCGCTCCGTGCCCGTGGGGTAGCCTGGGAGATGGCACGGGGAGGGTTGTGTGAGCAGCAGGCAGGCGGACAAGGCTGGGGCTGCTGGCAGAGCAGGGTGGACAGGGAGGGGCAGAGCTCTGAGGAGGGTGGGGGGGAGAGTCGCTTGCCCCCAGGGCAGTGAAGCACAGGCAGGAGGTGGAAGGACTTGGAAAAGGGGGCGTTGTGGTCAGAGGTGGTTGATGCAAGAGCCGCTACAATAACAACCCAGCCCCTCCCCCCACGAGGGACCCTACAGTAATAACCCAGCCCCTCCCCCCACGAGGGACCCTACAATAATAACCCAGCCCCTCCCTCCACAAGGGATCCTGCAATAACAACCGCCCCTCCTCCTACGAGAGAAGCTGCAATAACAACCCAGCCCCAGCCCCTCCCCCCACGAGGGACCCTACAATAACAATCCAGCTCCCCGCGGACCCTACAATTGGTTGGTACAGCCATGAGTCAAACGTGGCTATGGGGCAAAGACGTCTCGTGATAGGTGGCGCGGCCTGTCAATCAGCCCGGTTGCTAGTGTGTGGGCTGTATTGTATTCTGATATACTGGGGAAGCTGTCAGTCACCGTAGTTGCTAGGGGGCGGGTCTAAGAGTTACCATGGGACTGGTTGGTTACCGAGGGCCGGTCTAAGGGTTGAGCTGCCCTATGATAGGCTGTCTAGCTTGTCAGTCGGAGCTAGGCGGAAGCTGGGCGTGGGCGAGACCTGAACCGCTCTCTGATAGGCTGAGGAGGGCTGTCGGCCAGCGCGGTTGCTAGGGCGCGGGGATTTACGTCACTCCAGACGCGGGCGCCCATAGGCCCGCGGCCCGCCCGTCCCCCTGGTTGCTAGGGAGGGCGATGACGGCGCGAGCGGAAGTGCGCGGCGCGGCCATGGCGGGAGGGATGAAACCAGCCCCGGGGCGGCGGCGGCGGCTCCTGGGGACCCTGGTGCTGCTGCTGCTGCTGGCGGGGGGCGCAGGGGCCGCAGGTACCGGGGGCGCCGTGAGCCGGGCGGGGCCTGGGGGGCGGGGAGCCCGGTGGGGGGGGGCCCCCAAGGGACCCGGGGTGGGGGGTGCAGGGCACATGGGGCTTGGAGCCGGGTGGGGTGGGGCGGGGCAGAGATGAGGGCAGGGGCCTGGAGGTGTGGGGGTGGGCACTGGGGGCTGGGAGCCAGGTGGGGCAGGGACCTGGGGAGGGGCAGGGACCGGGGGCTGGGACTGGGGCTGGGCGGGGCAGGTACTGGGGTGGGGCAGAGATGAGGGGCAGGGGCCTGGAGGTGGGGGGGGGGTCCAGGTACTGGGGAACAGGGACCGGGGGGGCTGGGACTTGGAGCGGGAGGCAGGGAGGGGAGGCAGGTACTGGGGGGATGGAGGGGACCCCAGGGAGGCCCGGAGTCAGGGTGTGGGAGTGGCATGTGTTGGGGAGCTGGGAGTGGAGCAGGTGGGGGGGGGAGCTTTTCGTGAGGGCACCCGGAGTGGGGTGTTGGCGAGTGGGGAGGTTGCTGACTATAGGCCCACAGGGAACTGAGATTTGTCTGACCCCCCCCCCCCCCACTCCACTGGCTGCCCCTGTGTGGGGCAGCAGGTAAATCCCCATCACCCTGCCCCCTTCTGTCACCCACCCTGGGGGCTCCTTGTAATCTCATCACCACTGCCTGCTGCTGTGTTAAATTATCACCTTCCTCTGCCACAAATCCGAGCACTCGCTGCCCCTCCCTCCCCAGGCTGTTCTTTGGGGCTCGTGAGAGAGACTTATGGGCGGTGGACCCAAATTAGTGAGACTGTGAACCTCCAGGGATTTGGGGTGGGAGGCTGGCAGGGCAGGTGGGCGCTGGCAGGCGGTGTAGGGTTGGGGGTTGAGACAGGGCATGAGGGTGCTGGGAGGCGGCCTGGGGCTGGGTGGGGTGCTGGCAGGATCACAGCACAGCCTGGGGAATCAGATGCACCTTTTCAAATGCCTCGATTCCAAGTGAATCTTGTGAGCTCCTCAGCGCAGGGACTCGGGGGATGGGAATGAGGCCGGGTAGGAGAGGATGGGGGGCATGTTGGCACTGGCGAGGAGGCAGGGGGCCTCCCCACATGGGTGCCCAGCACACTGTGCAATCAAACCATAATCCCGACCAGGTCCCCTTGGGGTGCCACCATAGTGCAAGTATCCGATAACCCCGTCTAGCTGGCTGCGTCCCCTCTCCATACGAACCGATTGATTCATCTCTGTGCAGGGTGGAAAGTTGGCGCCTGTAGCCCTGGCCCCGGAGTCGGTGCCTAGACAAGGAGCCACGTATTAACTTCTGGAGCCAAATGCGGCTCTTCAGAGCCACAGGTTGGCCACCCTGGGCGTAGGGTATCTGATTGGAAACACCAAAAATGTCACTCGGGAGACAGTGTGAACTAGTGGGTAGGGCATTGGCTGGGCCTTGGAGACCTGTTTCTGCCACTGGCCTTTTGGGTGAGCTCGGGCAAGTCACGTCCCTGCTCCGTGCCTCTTTTGTAAAGTGCTTTGAGATCTGTGGATGGAAAGTGTTCTAGACGAGCGTGGTATTGTTCTTAACCCCTAGGGATGTACTATGGTGACTGCCCTCCGGCTAGGCACGTACTGTTCCTCTGCTAAGAATTGGGCTGTGTGAAAGGTGCCTTGTTCAGTGTGAACAGAGCGGTGCCTAGCACAAAGGGTCAACAAATACCCACTAATCCTTGTGAGCAGCACACGCTGTCTGGTCGCACAACTTAGTGACTGTAGCATAGCGATGTTTAACGTCAGTCACGTTCTTTCCCTACTAAAGTTGGAGGTAGCTTAATGTTTTTTTTACTCCGTCTAATGTCTCTCCGCTTGGGGAATAGCACTTTTCTATGAACTTAAGCACGTTGGTAAATAGTTTAAAGTCACACAGCATTACTCAAACACCCACTCTCTGCAGTGAATCTATACGCCTGAGCCATCTCCGTGGGAGACGCGTGCGCCTGTTGAGAACAGACTCTCGGGAGCCTCTTCACAACACACGCATGCATCGGTGAAAGCCTGGGGTTTGGCTTTTTCCTAAGAAGGCTAGAGGAGAGACGGTCTCCTTGCAAAGGCACTTAACAGATGCCGAGCCAGTTATAAAACAGGAGGAGTTCAACGGAATATCTTTTAAATGACCAAAGCTACGAATAGTGACCAAAAATAATGGCCGCCCTCTTAGCTGATCAGAACTCCAGTAGGCTTCTGCCGCCATCCTCTACCTAGTGCTGCATTATGACAGAGAAGGTAAACTGAGGCACGGTCTATGGCTGTAGTTGACTATGAAGCTAAATCTGGCCTTGATCCAGGAGCGAAGCTGAAGATGAGTGTTTCCTTCCCCCAGCTGAGTGAAAAGGGTCCTTAGTTCACCTCACAAGTTATAGGACTCAGTGCTGGCATAAATAGGGGATTCCTCCTCCCCCGCACACGTTCTCCTTCAGCCACAGACATTGGACCTGAAGCAGGGACTAATATGGGGAAGTTAGGGTCTGTTAGGCAAGAGATGCCCCATTGGTCCCTTCTGGCCTTAAACTCTGACTTTCTCTCACTGATGTGGTTGCTGAATGAATTCCCCCAGGGCTGCGTCTCGCAGAGCTGCTTCCAACACAAGTGGAGGGCCAAGGAACACCAGGCTCGGCGCTACTGGGGGAAAATGTGGGGCTACTCCCAAATCCCAACCCTGTTCAGATGGCCACTGGGAGGCAGGATACAGGGCTAAGTGGACCACTGATCTGGCCCACGATGTCTGTTCTTATGAGGTCTCTGTGGGATGCACGTTGGCCCTGATCCTCCTGTTGTGTTGGGGTAAATCAGGAGAAATTGCACAGAAGTCAGTGGAGCTGCACTACCAGAGAACTCCCTGCCTGAGTCCTAGGCTGCAGTCCTTGCCATGGCATCCACCTGTTGCTTGCGGGAACGTTCTCTAGGTTCGATGTCTCCCCTTAAAAACAAGCCACCCATGGTTGTTTCTGTCCCTGGCGAGTGTGAAGAAAACCTGCACCAACATGAGCGGAGTGGGAAGTGCTGGGATGTCTTCCTGAGTCTGCAGGCAGCCGGAAACTCCAGCCCAGGAACTTTGAGCCCAAACACCCAGCTTCAGTGCCCGTCTCCTGATCTCAGACCCCTTCCCCAGGGGCCACCCATTATAAATGCCAAACCCTCTGGTGCACCCTGATGAGGGAAGCTGAAGGTTGGGGCAGAGGACCCTGTGAAATCAATTGAATTGATATCAAAATGAACACACAGTTCTTTTAAACAAAGTGAAAGGGAAACACACACACTGTGTCTTGGTGCCGGACACAGGACAGATTCGCCTCGTAGTCCATGTGGGGCTCGCTTCCAGACACAGGTGGGAATAGATGCATCGGGTCTGGTTTGTTACTAAATCCTTTCTTGTCCCTCTCCCCTGTCTAATGAAGAGGCCAAGAAGCCGGTGATCCAACTCGAAGAAGGGAACGTGCACCATCTGACGTTCCCGCAGCCGTTCTGCTACACCAACCCGGAGACCCCGAAATGGCACGACATCTGGACCCGGATGCAGGTAGGAACGGGCGCCCGCTTTGCCTGCTGCTGCAAAGCCAGGTCTGCATCTCGCTGCCGCCCCCGCCCCCAGCATTTGCATTCAAGCCGAGAGTCCGAATGAAAGAGGCTTTGTTGGGTTTTTATGAACCAGCGAAAGAACCTCTCAGACCAAACTAGGGTGACCAGATGTCCCGATTTTTAGGGGCCTTTTTCTTCTATAGTCACCTATTACTCCCCACGATTTTTTACACTTGCTGTCTGGTCACCCTAGACCAAACCCCCTTGTCTCTTTATGGCCTCCCCTTGTGGCGTGTGCGGTCCCTGGGATAGAAACTTCTTGCTTGGACCCCTCCCCTTGTCTGAGTGCTCCTGCTGCTGGGCCAGTCCCAGATGTGCCTTGCCCTTCTCCTCCTGTGGTTTGTGAGGTTAGCAGCCGCAATGTGCTAGGGGCTGTATAGGCAGGTGCGAGCATAATAAGGCCAAAGGACGACCTCCGTTGTCCTAGGAACGTATTGTGGCGGTTAGAGCCACCAGGCTTGGTTGCAGGACTCCTGGGTTCTATTCCCAGCATTGGGAGGAAGTGTCATGCATCCGTTAGAACAATGGACTGAGCATCAGGAGTTCAGGATTCTCTCTCCTCCCCTGGCCTGCTGCTCATTCGTGTGGCCTGGAGCAAGTCACTTAGGCTCTCCGGGTGGAAACTGGGAGAACGCCTCTGCAGGTGAGTGTTTTCTGGTGGGGAAGCCCCCCAAGTCGCTGGCTAAAGGGGACATTGCTGGCAGCAGTAAGGCGTCTGTTTCCAGCCGTGTCAGACGTAGGCACAAGGTAGCGTCCCCCTGCTGCTCGTCAGGCAAAGGAGCCCAGGGGACGACTCAGGGTAGGAAAATGGAGAGGAACTGCTGGTTGGCGGCAGGCATGGGGAGGACTCTCAAAGGGTTGGTGTTCATACCCGAGACTTCGTCAGACATCACTGCAGGGCTGTTCCTCCCCTGACACCTCTTGTCACCCTGATCTCCCCCGCCACAGCGGGCAGACGCTGTCCTAGCTTCTCACTGCAGCTGCCCCGAGGCTGCGTCTAACGTTGGCAGAAGTGGCAAGCATCTGTCAGGACACTTCGTGTCACGGATTCTCGGTCTGTTGAGATCCGTGGCGCTGTTGTTCGCATCAGCCTCTTCCGACCGGAGGTGGGGGAAGGAATCGCGTCAGAGAGCCATGGGTTTGGTAACTCGTTCCATAAAGCTATCAAACTGTTGATTGTCGCTTTGGTGAGTTTGGAAACGTTACCCTGTATCTCTAATAGCGTTTCCGAGACCACCTCTTCTGGCGCTCCCACCAGATGAGCAGTGATTTCGTTCTCCTGAGGCCACAGATCAGGGAAGGGAACGAACCTGCCCCAGGTTCTACGAGCTGACGTATGTGAAGCACTTCACAAAGTGGCTAAGCAATAGATCTTTAGCCGTTAGCTGCACAGCTCTGATCCCCCATCTAGTTTTGTCTCCCTTGCATGCTGGCGTAGTGAAAGACCCCGTTGTGTCCACCCCTGCAGTGCAGCGTGGGTGTGCGAGTCCCTCTTCTCTCCCGTCCGCAGATCCGAGTCATCAGCAACAAGATGATCCGTGTCACCCAGGTGGAAAACGAAGAGAAGCTGAAAGAGCTGGAGGAATTCAACATGTGGAACTTCGTCTTCGCCTTCTTCAGAGAGAAGCTGAACGACACCTACATCCCTGTGGATCTCTACAGCCAGAAAACCTGCCTGAAAATAGAGCTGCCAGAACCAAACACCACCTACAGCGTCGTCCTCCTCCGGTGTAAGCCGTACTGGGGGTCGGGCTGCCCCACTCGGGGCTTCGTGGGCCTGCTCAGGGAAGGCAGTGCAGTTCCTGCTGCTTAGCTCAGCATGTGCTGCCCCTGCTCCATCCGCAGCGCGGGGTTAGGTTTGCCTGGTCATTGCCTGCCTGGGCTTTGCTGGATGCCACCTTGTTTCGAAGACCCCAGCTAGTCTCCCACGGGGGTCTCGGGGTGAGTGCCCTGAAACTGCCCTTTGGGGGAAATGGAGGAGAGCTGAGCAGAAGCTTTAAAAACAGGCAGGTGGTGGGGACAGGTGGTGGCACCCAACTCTGCTGGGAGCTTGGTCCAGCTGCTTCGGGCCTAGAACGGAGTCGTGGCGGTACCAGGTGTCTGGTATGGGGCGTTACAGCACGTTAGCCCTAGGTCTGATGTTCCTTCTTTGCTTGGGGGCAGGAGAGAAGCACTCGCCCAGCGTGGGCTGTATACGCCTCGGGAAGGGAAGCGGGGGCAGTTTCCTCCATCCATTTCCTCCAGCCCCGGGGCAGTTTGGGTTAGAATCCTTGGGCTGAGATTCACCAGGTTTAGAGCAGCGTCTGGGCCTTGGGGCCGTTTAAACTGAGACAGGCTCCATTTGCCCCACGTCCAGGCATATCCAGCTCGGGGGGCTGCCTCCGTACATCGTGCTGGGTATGTCCCAGCCGCTCCCCACGGACTGCTGGGACCAGGCCATCTTGTCATGTGGGATCAGCACAAAGTAACCAGGTTGGGGGCTTCTCTGATACCGTCTTGTCTCTCTTAGGGTTTGACCCCAAGCTCTGCCTGGTTTCCTTCCTGGGCCTGCTCCTGTTTTTCTCCGGGGATTTACTGAGCAGGTGGGTCGCCCCGTGCTGGAAGACCAGACCACTGCGGGTGCTGTACCTGCCGTCCTGTGCGCGCGACCACCCCAGTCTCTGTGGTAATGGGCTGGGCCACACGCAGGAAATGTGCCCAGGTGCAGCAGGGCATCTCGGAGCGGCTCCCGCCCTCAATAGCTGTGTAAACCAAGGGCTGCCAACATCCGCAGCTGGTCGGCCGCCTGCCTGCTCGCAGGCTGTGGCCTGGTGTCCCGGCAGTTAAATCAGGGAGATCATCTCCCAGCACTGCAGCTCCCTTGGCTCAGGCCTGTCGCTCCACGGAGCTTGGCTTTGTGCAGGCCCCTCTTACCAAGACGCCACCCGAGCTCCCATTTAACGAGCCCGAGGCGGCCGGCGCGTTGGCTTCCTGCTGTCCCGCATGTGTCGGCCGGAAGCTCTGGTCGCGCTGTGTGCGGGCGGGCGGACGTCTCTCGAGCTCACCCGCTCTGCGTGCTCTCCGCAGGAGTCAGCTCTTCCACTACTCGGCTGGGATAAGCATCGGGGTGCTGGCCTCGCTGCTGATCCTCATCTACGTGATGGCCAAGGTGATGCCCAAGGTGAGGCTGCGGTTCTGGTCTGGGAATCGGGCGCTACGGAGCCGGAACTGACCACTCGGTGACTGGCTGGTTCAAGGACCGCGCCGAACTGCTGGAACTTGGGAATCTGGTTATGAGCTCCCACCCCCTCAGGCTCTCGGGTCCGGTCTGTGCTGGGGGGAAACGCGAAAGAGCCTTTCGGTGCCCAGGCGCCAGAGGCAGGAGTGCTGGGGTAGGGTGGTTCGGGTGTCTAACCCCCGCTCTGAGCAAGGTTAGACGGTGGTTTAAACCGTCCCGCTGGGCTGCAGCTCGCACAGCCGGCAGCTCTGCAGCGGCACGTGCTGGTGCTAAGATCCCGCCCCCCCCAGCGTGGAGGTGCTCTGGGTGTCGGGGGAGCTGGCGGCTGTTTGTGGAGGGGATGGGTCAGGAGCACACCCACATGGCCTGGCTCACGCAGGGCAGTGCCCAGCTGAGATCAGGGCCCCCTTGCCGCTGCACAGCGAGTGACAGGCAGAGTCTGCGGCCGTGGGTGGGGAAAGGCCGAGGAACAGAGCCGCCTGCTCCAGGTCACGTGCCAGACCTGGGAACAGAACCCAGGTCCGGTACCTGCCCCACTAGGCTCCACTGCCCCTTGACATAGGGCCTGTGTAGCAGACAGTCTTTCCCTGGGGTGAACATCAGCCGCAGCCGTTCGGCTCGAGCAGGCACGTGGAAGCACCTGTCTTGTTCTCACCTCTTTCCATCTGCCCTAGAAAAGTCCCATCTACTTCGTCCTAGTGGGAGGCTGGTCCTTCTCCCTCTACCTCATCCAGCTGGTCTTCAGAAACTTGCAAGAGATCTGCAAATCCTACTGGCAATACCTGCTGGGTGAGTGCGTCTCGGCGCCTAACGCAGAGGCAGGGTCGCCTGTTTGTATGACGGTGGCGTGGGAGAGGCTGGGACTTCCACGCCCGTCTCCCTTCTGCGCGGCTGCCAACGGGGGTCTTGGTCAGCTGCCGGCGGCCGCTTCTGGGAAGGGTGGTGGGAGGAGGGGGCAGGGGGCTGGCTGAGCTGCACCTTGGATTTTACTGCTGCACATCAGCCCAGGTTAGCCACCGGAGCTGAGCAGCCCCTGTCCAAATAGGATTTAGAGTCATTGGACCAGGAAGGGACCCGGGATTGTAGGATCAGTGACGCCGGCGGCACAAGGGACGAGGAAGGAGCGGTTACGTGGTGCATGCTGCATGGGCTGCACCAGCGGTCAGGATGCTCCCCCCTGCCTGCTCCGTGCAATCCTCGTTCTAGGGGGCAGGCGTGGGGCATTCCTGGCTGATTTCACAGGGGGCCTGGCCGTGAACTTGCTGATGAGTCTGTGAGGGACCCTGGGCCCAAAGGAAGGCGCAGGTGCCGGGCGTCCGTCCTGTTCGTAGCAGCTCCCATTGAAATCCCTCGCACCTGCTCTCTGCCCTCTCCCAGGCTACGTGCTGCTGGTGGGTTTTGCCAGCTTCGCCGTGTGCTACCGGTACGGCCCGCTGGAGAACGAACGTAACATCAACCTGCTGACGTGGAGCCTGCAGCTCCTGGGCCTGCTGCTCATGTACGTGGGGATCCAAATCCGGCCCATCGCCCTGGCGCTGATCGCCATTGCCGTCTGCACCAAGAACCTGGAGTACCCCGTCCAGTGGCTCTGCGCCACTTACAGGTGAGTCCACAGCTCCGGGCAGCGAACGGTCACGCGGAAGGAGTCAGGGCCAGGCTAAGGAGCCGACTGGCTCCGTTAACGGCGCGGCCGCAC
This sequence comes from Mauremys reevesii, assembly GCF_016161935.1. Classification (NCBI taxonomy): domain Eukaryota; kingdom Metazoa; phylum Chordata; order Testudines; family Geoemydidae; genus Mauremys; species Mauremys reevesii. Next base: position 16,573,710 of record NC_052647.1, on the reverse strand, counting down.
CAAGCTTGGGCGCTCTAGAGTGGCTGAATGACAGTAGGGGATGCAGGGCCCCAGGTGCGTTTGGCTAAGAAGGGAGTTCCCAAGCCGGAGCCGCAGCCTGGTTTTGGCTGACGCGGGGGGTAGGGAGGGAGGGGGGGATTGGCTGCATGAAACCTGAGCCCGGGGGCCAGTCGCTCGTGCTTGGACGTTCATCGTTAGCCTTTACTGGAGGGGTCTCTGGCCAAGGGCAGGATTTTCTGAGGTGCCTGGTGCAGGGCCAGCTCCAGCTTTTCTGCTGCCCCAAGCGGCAAAAAAACCCCCAAAGGCCGATCGGCGGCAGCTCGAAGAGGAAGAGAGGGACTGAGGGGCCTGCCGCTGAATTGCTGCCGAAGACCCGGAGGTGCCGCCCCAAGCACCTGCTTCCTTTGCTGGCGTGGGCCTGGCTCTGCTCCCAAGGGTGAGGAGCAGGGTTAGACTTCATGGCAGGGGTAGGCAGCCTATGGCGCATGTGCCAAAGGGGGCGCACGAGCTGATTCTCAGTGGCACTCACACTGCCCAGGTCCTGGCCACCGGGCCGGGGGGCGCTGCATTTTAATTTAATTTTAAATGAAGCTGCTTAAACATTTTAAAAACCTTATTTACTTTACATACGACAATAGTCGAGTTCTATATTATAGACTTATAGAAAGAGACCTTCTAAAAACGCTCAAATGTATGACTGGCACACGGAGCCTTAACTCAGAGCGAGTAAACGAAGACTCGGCCCAGCACTGCTGAAAGGTGGCCGACGCCTGCTTTATGGCCTCGGCTAAACGGTCATACCCAACCTGGCCACTGCGTGGCGCCAACACCTGCTTGGTGATGGATGCTGGTCTTTAAGAGCTGAATTTTCTGGCTGCTGTCTGGGGTTTCTTTGTATTCTGGGGCAGGATGGGGTCACCCCTCTTGGGGGAGCCGTGACCAGCTCTCGCCTCTGGTGCCGGTGGGGAAGCCGGCTCCCAGACGGGGCTCGGCAGAGTTAAACAGGGGGGCAGATAGCTCTGTAGGTCCATTCGGCGCCTCTAGCCCAGGCCAGCAGATCGCAGCCGGAAACTTCCGCACCCGGCTGCTCGCTCCTCAGGCGTCCCCCCAGCCCTGAGCGCGGACCCGGCAGAGGCTCCAGCAGCTCTCTGCAGGGCCTGAGCGGGGCCTCGAGGCGGGGAACTGCTGCTAACGCCGCTGCTCTGCTGGCAGGAAGGTGCAGAAAGCCACAGCGAAGCCGAGCCCCCCTCGCCTGCTGACCGAAGAGGAGTACCGGCTCCAGGGGGAGGTGGAGACGCGCAGGGCCCTGGAGGAGCTGCGCGGATACTGCAGCAGCCCAGAGTTCTCCGCCTGGACTGTGGTTTCCCGCATCCAGGCTCCGAAGAGGTAAAACACCCTGGGGGCACCGGCAACCCCCTTACGGTGCCCGCTGCCGGGGGGACATGGCTCTGCACGCATCCAGGGGAGCGCCTGGCACGGCCGTGGGGCAGGGCTGGCTACGCTCTCGCTGTGGCAATCTGTACTCTTCCAGCAGGGCAGCCTGCAGCTAAGCTCCGTACCTGCCAGGGCTGTAAAAACTCCACCTGGCAGTTCCCAGCCCCGGCAGGCTACGTCCTGACGGTGCTATCCCCGGCTAGCGTCGTTCAGGCATGTTAGCAGGGCCCAGAGGCTGGCTGGCCGGCCTGGCCTCATGCCTAAGCCACCCTAGTGGGCTGGGCTGCGCTGGTGGCTGGGACAGCAAGGCAGGACTCTCCAGTTCTAGTCCCAGCTCTATGTGACCTCAGGCCGATCGCTCCCCCGCCTCGTGCCTCAGTTTCCCCATGGGGTTAATATTTCCCCTGTGGGGGTTGAGGCTTAATGGTGTGTGGGACCTTTAAGGGACATAATGGCCAGACTGGGTCAGGCCTATGGTCCGTCTAGCCCAGTATCCCGTCTTCCCACAGTGGAAGTTAATTGTTCCCCATCCTCGTTAATTTCCAGGTTCGCCGACTTTGTGAGTGGCGCCTCCCACCTCACCCCGAACGAGGTCTCCGTCCACGAGCAGGAGTACGGCCTGGGGGGCTCCTTCGTGGAGGACCAGCTCTTTGAGGAAGACGAAGACGACTCCTTCGAAGGGGAGGGTCGCGCCGGCTTCTCCGTGTCCCAGAACCACCTGGGCTTCGAGTGAGGGAGCCGTGCGGCCGGATTTGGCGGTGGAGCTGCGGCAGCGTCCTGCTGGCGTGGGGTACAATCGCTGCTCTCAGAGCGCCCCCGTGAGCGCACGCGTGTGTGTGTGTAAAGCACTGTCTGTCCGTGCGAGTGCACCACAGCCAGCCAGGCTGGACCCGGTGACATGGGCAGCCAGGGGATTGAACTCCACCCCTCTGACCTGGCAGCGCTCTGCCCTCTGGCTGGCACCAGACCTGGTCCCTCTCCCGGCTGCACAGCATTTGTCCTCTTCCTGGCTTTCCGCAGTGGGGGAGACGCCGAAGGATGTGTGGGGCAGGGAAGGGGTGTTCTGGGGGCACTTCCCTTCTGGGGAATCCACACGGCGCTTTGCAGCCTGCCAGTGGAGCTTGTCTGAGCTGCCCCCAGCCTGACTTCAGTTGGACTGGGAACGCTCCCCACCCCCCCGGCTGTCCTGAACCCGGGCAGGGTCTCTGGGGGGCAGGAGGGTTCTGCACAGGCCTGTGTGGTACCTCCCATAAAGCTGGGGGAATTGGCCCGTCTCCTCCTGCTGGCAGCCACGGAGACAATTTCATTCTCCCGCTCCCCTGGGGCTCGGCGGCGCGGGAGGTGGGCAGCACCCGGGTGATGGCAGAAGAGCAGCTGCCACGCCCAGTGGCTGCAGGAGCGCTCGGCCCCCTGCCCGTAGCAGGGTGGCTCTCCTGGGGCGCAGGGGTCCCCCGCGCGGGTACTGAGCTGAGCCCAGCCCCTTCTCTCTGTGCATCCTGCCCCCAGCAGGAAAAATAACCCCCCTTTCCACTGGCCCCTGCCCCCACCTCCCTGTCCTGTGGCCACGGCTCCTGGACTGCTGCCCCCTGCTGGCTGGCCTGGCTGCGCTGAGAGCCGGGGCGGGAGCCGGGTTGCAGGCAGGCATGGGGGTGGGTGGGGAGAGGGCTGCCCGGGACAGCAACGTGATCTCTTCCTCCTCCCACTGGGAGCCGGGTTTGTTTGCACAAGAGGAGAACTTTGGACCTGCTGTGCTGACAGGTGCGTGCCGGGCAGCTGACTTCCTGTTCCCCTGCCAGCTCCCCCCATCAGTAATGGGTTGGGGGGGCAGGAATGGCTTCCTAACACCAGAGACCGGAGGTCTCCGAGTGCCTCTGGGGCCCAGCACCCTTGAGCGTCTCCCTCGTGGAGGTGGGGAAAACCCTGGGCTTCAGGATCTGTGGGTCTGAATGGTTCCTGCTCACCTGCTTTGTTTGTGGTTCATTTACTTATGTCCACAGCGCTCCACAGCCAGAGACGCTCTAACCCCTCAGCCCCTGTTGCAGGCCCCACCCTTTCAGCCTTCTCTGCCTAGGGCGTCCCGTGCTAATCCGGTGCCCGGCGAGGGGTTCGTGTCCCCTGCAGCCTCTGGTTCAGCGCCACGTCCCCTCTAACCTGGCAGCAAGCAGCCGGGTGGCCTGGCACGTCCTGGGACGTTCCCCCCAGCCCTCCACTTGCCTGCGCTGCTTCCATCTTCGCTGCTCCCTGCAGGAGTCCCATCCCCTGAGCGGGGTGGGCAGAGCACTGCCCTGCCAGCTGCGTTTCCTGTGTGCAGGGGGGAGCCTGAGCTCCGTGGGGGGCAGGAAGCCAGGGGGGCTTGGCTGCACTGGGAAAGGGCACGTCCCTGAACTCCGGCCTGAGGGGCTGGCTATGGGGATTAGCTCTCTCCGGATCCGGCTGTGGGGGGCGAACGTGGCGGCAGGCGAGGGGCTGCACCCGGGCCCTCGGGTGGATGGAACAGAGTTCTGACCCGAGGGGGCAGGGAGTTGGCCGTGTGTGCTAACGCTGGAGATCCTGCCTAGCCCATTTGGACACTCGCTTCCCGGTGCGCTTAATGGGAGCTGTGGGGCTAAGGGTGGGAATCTGATGCTACCCAAGTGATTTAGGAGCACAAATCCATTCATTCAAACAGGGCTCATGCGCCTAAGTCCATTGGGCACTGCTGAAAGTCTCCCCAGGATTGCTGCTTTGAAACCCCTGGCTGCAGAGCTCTCTCGTTATTTCCAAGAAGCTTCTCTCGGTAAACGTAGCGACGGGAGCTCCCAGCCCCGAGTGTCGTCGCTCGCAGTGATGCGCTCGAGGGGCCGCTTGGGCCTGCGGGAGAGACCCACTAAACCCGGGCTGCACTAAATGGTCAAACTAGTGGGGGGGGGGGTCCAACCTGCCACCCTCAAAGGAGTCAGACTCCCAGATTTTTTTTTGCAAATCAGGCCCCTTTAAGTGGCCTCCAGCTGAACCCCGAAAGCCTGCAGGCTGCTTCTGCCTTAGCCCTGAGCCGGTGCAGAAAGCGGCTGGGCAGAACTGTCCTGTCTCAGCTGATGCGGTTTCATTGCATGACAATGGCCCCGTGTGGGGCTTGTGTGACTATGCAAAGTGTCTGGTCAGGAGCCAGAGCGAACGTGGAAGGGCCCAGGCCGGTGTGGAACTGGGCGGGTACAGGAGCGCCGGGCAGAGGGCCCCAGGCCTCAGTTAACCCTGTGGTGCTGGCGGGAGGGGGCAAGGCCGGCTGGTCGCCTGCCGTAGGTGGAGTAGGCCGCAGCTGGCCCGGATGGCCTGGCCCGTCCACCACTTCTAGCTCTGGGAGGGGTGTGGGCCAGGCCTCAAGCACAAATGTGGGGGGATGCTCCTCATTCTCTATGCAACTATCTGAGCAATAACTGCCCTCGAGTGGCCTCTCTGGGGCCAGTGCTCCCTGCAGGGCCCGGATCCTGCCTGCTCCCCATGAAGCAATGTCGGAGCAGCAGCTTTCGTTGGCGTGCCAGGCGCAGCTGCAAAATAATCAGACTCGAGGGGCATCCGTGGTCTGCAGGAGAAGCCTGTGCACTGCGGTCGTCGGTCTTGGCAGCGCCTATAAGCCGCGGAACTGCCGGAGGTTATAGCCGCGGTGGGTAATTCCCAGTTTAATTTTAAATATTTCTTTTTGGTGCTGTGCCCGTCTTGGTTCCCGCTCCCTGTTGTTGCGGAAAGCCAGCTCTCAGTGTTAGCCCACGCAAGCGGCCCTGCCGCCGCCCAGAGTCTATTTTTCTCGCTGTTGTTAATGCAGGTTCAGATTTTTAATAAAGTTTGTTTTTTGTAGCCGTGTGTGTGTGTGTGTGGAACGGGGATGTGGAAACGGAGGTTCGGCTCGAAGCAGCGGGGAGGCTGGATAAAGCTGTCGTCTGTCAGTCTCTAGCACAACCACTTCCTTCCATCCCGTAGCAGCGCCCGGCTGTCCTATCCTGCCCAAAGCAGTCGGCCCAGTGGGTTAATGCTCTGGCTGCCAGGGTTCGGCACCGAGGCTGGGTCACAGCTGGGGAGCTGGAGTTGGACTAGGGGAGGGGTGGGGGCAGTGGCACAGCTGTTGGGGGGCAGCCAGGGGCTGGAGGAAGGGGGGGCTCCAGATTGGGTTTAAGAGGTGCTGGCAGAACCAAGGGGAGCAGTCCTGGCTCCCAGGCAGAACCCCAGGTACTGCTCAACCCGGGTGAAGCATTTTCCCCTCCTGTGCTGCTGTTCAGGGCTGCGCAGCTGGCTCCGTGTCCCGGCTCCGCGCACGGGGTTAACGCGCGTTTCGCGGGCCCCTGCCAGGGGAAGGAGCAGGAGCTGGGGGAGCCTGCCTGGGGCCAGCCTTGGGCGCTGCTGCGTGATCAGTAACACCGTGTACCTTGTCCTAGGCCGGCCCCGGCGCTGCACCCTGCTCTGGGGAGCTCCGGCGAAACGCTCAGTCGCTGCACGGGAACATTCAGGGCAACGCTCCCTGCCCTGAATCCCCGGGGTTTTTGGGGCGCACTCCAGCGTCCTGGTGCTCAGAGTCTGGGCTGCCGGACAACCAGCCTGGGCCATTAGCCTTTTCCTCCCTGGCGCCGTCTCCCCTGGGCTTCCCTCCCAGCAGAGCTTTGCAGTGGGCTCCTGGCAACCAGCTCGTCCTGCCAGGCCAACCAACCCCCTCCGGTATCGACTGATGTCAAATTAGCCACTCGGCAGAGCACTAGCCCGGGATCGACTGGCTTCTCCTGGGGCTGGTTCCCCTGGTGACCTTGGCCGGGGCCCCGTTTCCCCCGCTGCAAAGCAAAGCCGGCACCTCTCCCCGGGGCACTAAGGAGGGGCCGGCCTGGTGGCATCTCTCGGGGTTTATGGCCGGGGCGGTGGCTGGGCCCTGGCGTGTCTCATGTGCTCTACACGTGGCCCTGCTTGTGCTGCCGAGAAGCTCTGCCTGGGCTGGTGCAAGGTGCCTGCTCTGATCTCGCTGCGTGAGTCTCCCGCTGCGTCCATCGTACCCGCTGCTGGCTGGCGCTGGGCGGGGGGGAGGGAGAATTAACAGGCCTGCTGGGGGGTGAAATGGGTCTGGCACGAGCCCAGTGCCTCCTGCCCCCTGCAGCTGTTCTGCTGGGCTGGGTACACCGACTCCTGCCTCGGTGGGGGGAGATGGACTCGCTGGCCTCTTGCGGGTCCCTCCCAGCCCTCCACGTCTGTGATGCACGGGGTGTCTTTCCGTGGGGCCCACCCCCGTGGCTGTTCTCTGGAGCGTGTCCACGCGTGCCTGGGCTGGGGGAGACAAGCCCCATGCAAACCTGCTGCATTACAGGGTGTGGGGCAGTGCTGGAGGCTGGGTGGAGACACAGCAGGTGGGTCGTGTGGGGGGTTGGGCACAGGGCTGGGAGCGGGGGGAGACCTGGCTTCGATTCCTAGCTCTGCCACTGGCTCCCAGGGTGACCTTGACCAAGTCACTGACTGTGCCTCGGTTTCCCCAGCTATGAAATGGGAAGACTTGCCCTGCCTTGGTCTAGTGCGGCTGCGAGCTCTTTGGGGCAGGGGCGGTCTCTCACTGTGCATTTGTACAGCACCTTGCGCGCTGGGGCCGCGCGCTTGGCGGGGGTGCTACTGTAATGCACCTAATAAAGAACAGGCGAGTCCAGCTCTGCCGGAGGCTGCTCCGCCCCGCAGCCTGGGGGAGGAAGTGGGTGGGGTGAGGGGGTGGAGGCAGGGTGGCCCTGCCTCGGAGCGCCACAAACCATGGACAGCTCCTGCTGAGCCAGGGCTGGGCGGCACAGCTGGCTCCGTTCTGCCAAGCAACCCGCAGAACCGGCCTGACTCGCAGAGGTGCCAGCAGCGCGGTGTCAGCGGGGAGGTGAGTACGGCTCCGGCTGCCTTTGCCCATCAGCCCCGTCACTTTCCCACCCCTCTGCCAGCCGCCTTGGCGTCCCGACGGCCCTGCCGGGTGGCAAAGCACCAGCCAGAGGGGCGCTTCTGGGAGGGTGTCCTCTCCGCATCCCTAAAACAGCCACCGGCCTCCCCCGGGCTGGAGGAAACCCCCTGCCCTTGCTGGCCCCAGCTTCCACAGGAGGCAATTAACCTTCTTTTCCTCCCCAGGCTTCCTGGGGAAACGGCGGGGGGGGGCTGCAGCTGGGTAGGTGCAGCTCTGCTGCAGGAGCCAGGGGCTGGTGGGGGGCGGAGGCGCGAGGCTGATGGTGTTGGGGGGCTGAGGTATTGTGCCCCATTCTGTCCTAATGGGGGGCACGGGGGCGTGAGGGCAGAGGGGTCCTGCTCTGGGAAGAGCCACAGGCTGTGCTTGTTTATTTGCATTGAGATCGAACTTCCTCCTAACCCCCTCGGCCCAGCGTGAAAACACAGACAAAGGGAAGATGGGTCTGGCTTCGGAGCCCCCCGTTCCCCTGCCCCCCTCAAAACACCCGCAGGCCTCGGAACCGCCCTCCCCATCTCCCCGGCTTCCAAGCCGCTTTCTCCGCTGGCTGGGGGCCGAGCCGACCTTTCTCCAGCAGGCCCGATAAGAGCCCCTGCGGTTTATGGCTCCGGGGCAGAGTCCGGGGGAGGCTGTAAATCGAAGGTGAAGGTTGGCTCGGATTAAACCCCCTCTATAAAAGGCAGGAAGGGTATAAAAGAGGAGCAGGGGAGGCGGGAGCCGTGACAGCTGCTGCTGCAGGCCTGGGGACGGCAGGTGGAGCCCAGTGGTGCGGGGCCAGCGCGCCCGGGCACAGAGCTGCGGCAGGATCCTGCTGCTAATATTTGCCATCGCTCCTGATCTCCGCCCCGGCCCCAGGGCTGTGTTTGCCCCCTGGTCAAAGCAGGGATCTGGCTGCGGCCCTGCTGGGGTGGAGCCCTGCTCGTGTCGCTGGCCAGGGGCCCTGACCCTCAAACCCATCTTGGCTCCTAACTTCCCCTGGCCACGTGGGGGGCTCTGGGTGTTGTGTGGGGAGGTGGGGGCAGAGAGCGGGGGCCGCTCGGTTGCCTCTCTGCCGCTGTGGCCCAGCTCTGCTCAGCTGACTTTGCCCCACGGGCCCCAGCAGGGTTCGGGGCCGACCCCGTGGGGCTGGCGAGAGCTTGGGTGCCCGGCTGGGAGCGGAGCGCCCTGTAGCCTCCCCCTCCAAGCAGCGGGGCTGGGCCCTCGGGAACACCCTGCAGCCCAGGCCCCGAGCGGCCGCAGCGCTGGGCCCGGAGAAGGGCCAGCGGGGCTGGGGCGTGCGGCTCGGGGGGCAAAGCCTTAGACGGCCCCCGATGAGCTGGGACCAGCCAGCGCTGGCCGAGGGGGGCTGGACCTTCCCTGCCGAAGGGAGGAGTCTCCCCTCGCTCCGTGACTCTGCCATGGCCTTACCCAGGCAGCGGGGGGAGGAATCAGGACGCCTGGGTTCTGTTCAGGCACGTGTGGGGCTGACTTTGTCCCCCTGGCCCGAAGGAGGGGGTGCTGGCAGCTGTGGGGCACCCGAAACCTGCCCTCCCCTTACAGCCATGGGGCTGTGCCACCAGATGCCCGCGGCAAGCGGCTGCTGGCCGGGCGGCCCTGGGGACTGCTTTGGAGGGGTAGGGTGGGGCAGGGAGCAGGCTGCAGAGCCGGGCCCAGAGCCGGCCGGGGGGCCACAGGAGTGACGGGGAGAACAGGGCCCGATCTGGCACTGGGAGCCCCCCCGCCCACCCTCAGGGAAGCAGCAAGGGAAAAGCCAGCAGGGGCCCTGCAAGCCGGGAGATGGCCCAGCCGGTTCCTCCTCTCCCCAGCTGGCATCCTGCTCCAGCTGGCTTCCTGGCCTGACTCACTCCTTTCCCGACAGCCTCCCCGGGGCTCCAGCGTTAACCCCTCCGGCACTGGGGCCACCCGCCGGGGCGGGATCTCGCCCTGCCAGGGGCACCTCGCTGGTTTCTGAGCCCTCGGAGTTTGTCCTCGCAATCCCCGGCCGCCTGCTGCTGCGGCTTTTCCCTCGGGGCCTGAGATCCCAGCTCCTCTTCTCACACTCAGCGAACCACTTCCACATCTGGCCACTGCGCAGGCAACAGCTGGGGAACGTGGGGCACCAAGGGGGAGAGGGGGTGACGCAAAGAACCCAGGTGTCCTGCTGCATCCTAATCCCCTGCTTGACCCACCACTCTCCCCCTGTGCCAAGCAGGGAACCCAGGGGGCCTGACTCCCAGGCCCTTGCTCGAAATGCTCCAACACGTACCCAGTTCTGGGCACGCCCCTGGGTCCTGCCCCCCAGCACCCCGGCTCTAATCACCAGGCCCTCCACCTTCCCCTTTATGCCTGGCTGGGCTGGGCTGGGGGGGTCTGGTGCCACCCAGACCCTCACACGGCTGCTCCCCCAGGAACCCCTGGAGGCAGCTCAGCAAGAGGCCGGGAGTTCGCAGGGTCCCTTCCTGCCAGCACCCGCTGCCAACGGGATGGGGCAGCCCTGCTGCTGGCCTGCTGCCCGGCCAAGCCCCGCCGGCACGAACGAGCCGGCTACAAAAATACAAGACTCCGTTCTCCCTATTCTGTTCTAACCCCCCAGGTCCCCCGTCCCTTCCTAGAGCCAGGGGAAGAACCCAGGAGTCCTGGTTCCCACGCCCACATTGCACTAACCACTAGACCCCACTTCCATCCCAGAGCCAGGGGAAGAACCCAGGAGTCCTGGTTCCCAGCTCCCACTGCTCTAACCACTAGAACCCACTCCTGTCCCAGAGCCAGGGGAAGAACCCAGGAGTCCTGGCTCCCAGCCCCCACTGCTCTAACCACTAGACCCCACTCCTGTTCCAGAGCCAGGGGAAGAACCCAGGAGTCCTGGCTCCCAGCCCCCACTGCTCTAACCCACCACACCCAGACCCTGGGCTCTCGCAGATGGGGGCAGAGGCTGCCACTCGCTAGCTCCGACGTGAGCCGGGGCTGTTCCTTCACTGGGGGGTGGGGGGCGTGTCCGTGGGGTGCCCCGCACCCCCTTTGCAGGGCTGACCCCTCCGCTCACTGCTCTCCCCTCCGCTCGTCTTCCCCTCCAGCTGCCGCCTCCCCTCCGCCCGCCGGGGCCATGGAAGCCAATCCGTCCCTGCTGGACACCGTCGGGGTGGGGGACCTGGTCCTGCTGGACCCCCTGTCGGAGGAGTCGCTGCTGCAGAACCTCAAGGAGCGGTTCCGGCACCAGGAGATTTACGTAGGTGTCGGGGGCTGCGCAGGGGGGAGCAATGGGGCGGATCCGGGGCTCCCCTTGCCCCTGGAGATGGAGCTTTTGTGATACCCCCCCCCCCGCCCGCTCACGGCCTCCGTGTTCCCTCCCCAGACGTACATCGGGAACGTGGTGATCTCGGTGAACCCGTACCAGCCCCTGCCCATCTACTCCCCGCAGACGGTGGAGGGTTATCGCAACTCCAACTTCTTCGCCGTCAAGCCGCACATGTGAGTGGGCCGGGCGGAGGCTGGCGGGGGCCATCGCTGAGCGAGCCCCCCCCGGGGGGGGGACAAACTGGGGAGTTAGGGAATGGGGCAGGGGCCTGTCCCCTCTAGGGGGTGCTGGCTCCTATCCGGCCCCAGGGCGGGGACTGGCTGGCTCAGGGGGGCGGGGAATGGGGTAGGGGCCTGTCCCCTCTAGGGGGCGCCAGCTCCCATCTGGCCCCAGGGCAGGGACTGGCTGGCTCAGGGGTGGGGAATGGGGCACGGGCCTGTCCGGCTCAGGGGGGCGGGAATGGGGCAGGGCCTGTCCTCTAGGGCGCCAGCTCCCATCCTGCCCCAGGGCGGGGACTGGCTGGCTCAGGGGCGGGAATGGGCGCTGGCTCCCATCCGGCCCCAGGGCGGGGACTGGCTGGCTCAGGGGGGCGGGGAATGGGGCAGGGGCCTGTCCCCTCTAGGGGGCGCCAGCTCTGATTGTAGAACTGATAAATGAAATTGTTTTTAATTGTTCACTTTATTAATGTAACTTCTGTTCACCATTCACTACACTTGCCTACATTGTACCTTCTGTTCACTGTTTGCCATATTGTAATTTAAACCCCATTTTAAAATGCTCACTCCATGTTGTAAAAGCTTCCTCCAGCCTTCATTTCTGCAAACCCTGCTGTAATCTTATTAGTTAGTTTAGATGCGTGACTGAGGTCTGGATGGGTGATGGCATCAACCTCCAGCCCCAGCCTGTTGATCGTTGGATCATTGAATAATGATTGTACAGACAAAACTACACGGGATCTTTTCAGGGGACAAGACAAAGATGCCACATTTATTATGATAACTTGATTTGTGACCAATAACTAATATCTTAATCCTTATACACACACACACACACGCAAGGACGAGCTGGGTCTCTGTTGGGCAGGCACCGATGCCCTTCCATGTTGGCAGCAGAGTGTTACCCTCCAAAGTCTCCCATCTCACCCATCCTTTTTGTAGGCTTTAGTTTGAATGCAGAGTCTATAGGTCTTGCTGTGTCAGGCTGCCTCTGGGTTTGGTGATTGATCACCCGTCAATTGCAGGCCTGACTTTCAGCCTGGGACCTGGCTTTGATCTTCCTTCTTGTACCTTTTCTGTTTAGGGTGGACACTTCTCACTTTGTTAGGGCTCTTGTCTGCATCTTCAGCCCGTGGGGGTTGAACTTTATTTCATCAGGACAGGCTGGGGCTGGAGGTTGATTCCATCAGCCATCCAGACCTCAGTCACACATCTAAACTAACTAATAAGATTACAGCAGGGTTTGCAGAAATGAAGGTTGGAGGAAGCTTTTACAACATGGAGTGTTTTAAAATGGGGTTTGAATTACAATATGGCAAACAGTGAACAGAAGGTACAATGTAGGCAAGTGCAGTGAATGGTGAACAGAAGTTACATTAATAAAGTGAATGATTAAAAACAATTTCATTTATCAGTTCTACATGATCCATCCCCAGGACGGGGACTGGCTGGCTCAGGGGGGCGGGGAATGGGGCAGGGGCCTGTCCCCTCTAGGGGGCGCTGGCTCCCACCCGGCCCCCAGGGCGGGGACTGGCTGGCTCAGGGGGGCAGGAATGGGCCATGGGGCCTGTCCCCTCTAGGGGGCTGGCTCTCCTCTGGCCCCAGGTTGCAGGGACTGAAAGCCCTACAAGCCGTGATGTCTCAGCCGGTCCCCGGAGCTGGCGGCAAGGTCGGGTTCCTGGCCTGTCCTGTCCTGGGGTGGCCGACGAGTCCATAACGGGCTTATGTATAATTGAGTCAAACATGTGGGTGCTCAGAGTCACTGACTCGGGTTCAGCGCAGCTCACAGGAGCGTTTGCTGGGGGCGGGGGGGAAGCATTGTGATATGGTGCCCCTCACTCCTGACCTGCAGCCCCCTGCTAGCCCAGACGAGACCCCTGAGGCCGGGCCTCCAGCCAGGCTCTTGGTCTGGGGAGTGGGGAGCCCTTGGGGAGGGCCGGGGGGTGGGATCTGTCCCTTTCTAACCCCTCTCCCTTCACCCCCACCCCGGTCACCCCCGTATAGCTACGCGATCGCTGACGATGCCTATCGCTCCCTGCGGGACCGTGACAAGGACCAGTGCATCCTGATCACAGGCGAGAGCGGCGCGGGCAAGACGGGTGAGGAGAGGACGCCCGCCCCTGGCAGAGCCTGGGGAGCAGGGGGGGGGCTAGGGATGGCGCGCGAACCCCGTGGGGTCGTCAGCTGAGTCATTCCCACGGGGAGCAGGGCCCAGGTTTCGGGCAGCTGGAGGTGACGCATGCAGGGGGGTGGTGGGCATGGGGGGAGGTGGTGGTGGGGTCCCTGGCGGAGTCCCCGCCCCCCCCCGTTCTCTGCAGCCAGGAGGCTGATGGGCCCCAATGGCCGGGCCGTTGCTTGTCCCCGCAGAGGCCAGCAAGCAGGTGATGTCCTACGTGGCTGCCGTGTGCGGCAAGGGTGAGGAGGTGAACCAGGTGAAGGAGCAGCTGCTGCAGTCCAACCCGGTGCTGGAAGGTGGGTGCCCCCCAGCCCTGAAAAGAGCCCCTAGGTCCCCTGCCGGGGCCTGGCCGGTTCGTGCCCCGGAGCCCGGCCTGGGGGGTGTCAGAGCCACGAGGGTCCCAGCTGTTCCCCCAGCCGGGAGCCTGACCCAGGCTGGTTCTCCCCCAAGCTCATCTGACCCTCCCCTCGCACCAGCCTCCAACCCCGGCCACGCCCCACGGCGGGCAGCCCCCGCGCTCTGCCCATGGCCACGTCCCCCACACCTGCTCCACCCCAGAGGGGCTGCCCTGCAGCAGGCGGGGGGGGGGGGATCCCAGGAAAGGTACCAATAACGATTCTCTCCTCCCCCGCCCCGTTCTCGTTGCAGCCTTCGGTAACGCCAAGACCATCCGCAATGACAATTCCTCCAGATTCGTGAGTGGTTCTGCCTCCAGCCCCCCCGGGACCCCCCCCAGGACTCCTGGCCCCCCAGGGTCCCCCTCCCCCACCCTCCTGACTCCCCTCCCCCTGATTCATGTCCCCCCAGCCTCCCCCTCCCCTACGACTCCCATCTCCCCAAACTTCCCCTCCCCTGTGACTCATGTCCCCCATTGCCACCCTCCCCCGTTACTCCCTTCCCACCACGTCTCCCTCCCCCCTCCAATCCCTCTCCCCCGCCCACAAATTTCCAATCCCCCTAAAATCCCCTCCCCCCCCTGCTGACACCCCCCCCCTCCGTCCTGCCCTGCCCCCGACTCTCTGTCTCTGCCTCGCCCAGGGCAAGTACATGGACGTGGAGTTTGACTTCAAGGGCCAGCCCCTGGGCGGCGTCATCAGCAACTGTAAGTGCCCCGAGCTCCCCTTCCCCGCCGGCCCGTGGGCAGGGCCGGGCCGGGGCCAGGGGCTCCCTGTGGGGCCGGGCGGAGAGGAGCGTGTGGGCACCGGGCCCCCCAGCGTGTGCCGGGGCAGGGCCGGGGCCAGGGGCTCCCTGTGGGGCCGGGCGGAGAGGAGCGTCTGGGCACCGGGCCCCCCAGCGCGTGCCAGGGGCAGGGCCGGGGCCAGCGGCTCCGTGTGGGGCCGGGCGGAGAGGAGTGAGCGGGCACTGGGCCCCCCAGCGTGTGCCAGGGGCCGGGCCGGGGCCGGCGGCTCCCTGTGGGGCCGGGCGGAGAGGAGCGTGTGGGCACCGGGCCCCCCAGCGTGTGCCAGGGGCCGGGCTGGGGCCAGGGGCTCCGTGTGGGGCCGGGCGGAGAGGAGCGTGTGGGCACCGGGCCCCCCAGCGTGTGCCAGGGGCAGGGCCGGGGCCAGCGGCTCCCTGTGGGGCCGGGCGGAGAGGAGCGTGTGGGCACCGGGCCCCCCAGCGTGTGCCAGGGGCCAGAGCGGGACCGGGGGCCTTTCGGGGGTGGGGGGCACGTGGCCGAGGCTCCCAGCTGCTTCCACCCCTTAGCCGGAGCTTCGGCTTCCTGTGGGGAGCAGGGCCACGGATCCGTCCCAGCCCGGCACAATGGAACAATAGGGGCTGGACCCCGCCCAGTATCCCTCCCCGAGCGTCCAGCTCTCCCCCGCCCCCTCCAGCACCAGCCCAGGCCCGGACGTACCCACGCCCGGGGCCCCACGCTGGGCACAGAGTCTGCTCCCCACCCCGCCCCCGCGACCCCGGGCACCGGTTCTCCCCGCCCCCGATCCCCTCTGGGACCCTAACGCTGGGCCGGGGATCCCCCCCCGGGTCTCCCCTCTGCAGACCTGCTGGAGAAATCCCGCGTCGTGAGACACGTCAAAGGGGAGAGGAAGTTCCACATCTTCTACCAGCTCCTGGCCGGGGGATCAGACCAGCTCCTGAGTACGGCCGGGACCCCCTGGGCTGCGGGACGGGGTTTGGGCCGGGAGCCCCCTGGGCTGCGGGACGGAGTTTGGGCTGGGACCCACTGAGCTGGGGCCTGGGTTTGGGCCGGGACCCCCCTGGGCTGGGGGACGGGGTTCGGGCCGGGAGCCCCCTGGGCTGCGGGACGGGGTTTGGGCCGGGACCCCCTGGGCTGCGGGACGGGGTTTGGGCTGGGACCTCCCTGGGCTGGGCACGGGGTTTGGGCTGCGCCCCCACTGAGCTGGGGCCGGGGTTTGGGGCCCGCTGCAGCCCGGGCAGGGCCAGGTGTGGGGGGACCCGGGCGGGCCCCTGCTCCTGGCTCAGCCGCGGCCTGTCCCCTCTCGCAGGGGGGCTGACGCTGGAGCGGGACTGCAGACGCTACGGATACCTCGGCCGCGAGGACCCCAGCCTGCCGGGCGTGGACGACGCGGCCAACTTCCGAGCTGTTCAGGTCCAGCCTTGGGGCGGGGGCCGGGGGGAGGGTGAATCCGTCTGTCTGGGTAAAATGGGACCCCCTGACCCTGCCCCCAAAATCCCTACACTGCAGCCCGGTCGCGGGGTCCCAGCCCCGGGGCTCAGCACCCACTCCGGATGCAGCCGGCCAGGACTGTGGGGTGGGGTCCCCCCTCGGGGCTCACTCCCCCCGGGCGAGGAACCGGCTCGGCTTCGGCGCCTCGTGGGGCAGACTCGGTCACGCCGTGAGCTCCCCTGGGGGAGCCTGACATGCCCCCCCAAGGGCCCTGCCCCCCCCCTTTGTCTCTTTCCCGGGCCAGCAGGGCCCCTGGTCTCTGGTCTCCAGCACCTCGCGCTGATCCTTGCGGCGCAGGGGCCCGTCAGTTACCAGCCTTGCCGGGCTAGAGCGTCGGCCGCTCTCTGCAGCCCGTCGCCCGTCACCCCTGCCCTCTAGGGGTCGCTGCGATGACGCACCTTCTCCGGCACCACCTAGATATGGAGTAGCGCAGAGGGGAAACTGAGGCACACGCCGTCTTCAGACAAAACATTAAGAACATTCCCACGTCGTCCCAGCCCCCAAACTCAGATCCCCCAACTCTGCCCTCGTCTGTCTCCCTGGCAGGAGGCCATGAGGGTCATCGGCTTCTCGCCGGCCGAGGTGCAGGCGCTGCTGGAGGTGGCTGCCGTGGTGCTCAAGCTGGGGAATGTGGAGCTGGGCAGCCAGTTCCAGGCCAGCGGGATGGAGTCCTGCAGCATCCAGGACACACGAGGTCAGGCGGGGACCCGCGGTGGGGTGGGACCCCTGCCCTCGGCCCAGGCGCGGCTCCCCCATCTCCCCTCCCGAGGCCCCTCTCCTGGGTTTGACCCACCCCCACCCTGGTCCCGTGGGGGTCTCGCCCCCCCAGGCGTCGCTCCCCAGGGAGCTAACCCGGCCTCTCCCCGTGCAGCCGTGCGGGAGATCTGCAAGCTGATCGGCCTGCCGGAGAGCGTCCTGGAGAAGGCTCTGTGCTCCCGCACCGTGGAGGCCAAGAGAGAGAAGGTGGTGACGGGTCTGAGCGTGGCCCAGGTGAGCGGGGGGACGGGGCGGGAGGCCCAGAGCCAGACCCGGCGTGTGCAGACGGCTCCGTCAGCCCCCCCGAACCCTGCACCCCCGGGTCTCCTCCCAGCGCCCCTTGGGTCCCACCCGTTAGCGGTGGGGCTGAGCCGCGTTCGCCCCCCAGCGTCCGGCCCCCTCTTGCCAGGGCTGTCCCAGGCTCGGGGCGTTTCTGAGTCGGTCCCGTGGCCGCGGGAGATCCCTGGTGCCCGGCAAGGCCTGGCCTGGGCTGGCGCTGAGACGTGAGGCCGGGGGAGGTCCCTGGTGCCCGGCAAGGCCTGGGCTGGCGCTGAGACGTGAGGCCGGGGGAGGTCCCTGGTGCCCGGCAAGGCCTGGCCTGGGCTGGCGCTGAGACGTGAGGCCGGGGGAGGTCTCTTGTCTGAGCCACCCCGGCTTGGGGCTGAAATCACCAGCTCAGGAGCAGGTTCCCCCCCGCCGATCCCCCGAGTGGGGCCGGCCCCGGGGTCCCTCTGAGCCGCCCCTGCGCAGCCGCCAGCCTCCAGCCCCTTTGCCTCCGCTCCTAGGGCTGCTACGGGCGGGACGCCCTGGCCAAGAACATCTACAGCCGCCTCTTCGACTGGCTGGTGAACCGCATCAACGCCAGCATCAAGGTGGGTGCGCTGGGACGCCGGCCCCGGGGGGGGCTCGAACCCCCGGCCAAGGCGCAGGATCCGCTGCGTGTGGCCCAGCTACGGGGGGGTGGACAGCGGCTGTCGGGTTCCCTGCTCTCATCCCACTGTCTCCCAGTGCCCCCCCTTCCGCCTCCCCGTCCCCCCATCCGCCGGCTCCCTCCCCCTGCCCCCCTCCCCGGGCTTTGCTGGAGCTCTTGTGCCGAACCATCCAACGGCCGCATGCCCCCACCCCCGCGACCCCTGCCCCCTCTGCGGAGCCCAGGCTGGGCCCTAGGGACGCGGCGATTCTGGGGGTAACGAGCCCCCCTGTTTGCCCAGGTGGACACGAGCGAGCGGAGGAAGGTGATGGGAGTTCTGGACATTTACGGCTTCGAGATTTTCCAGGTTGGTGCTGGGTGTGGCAGGCCGCTCGGTTCCCCCTACATGGGGCAGCAGGCAACTGAGGAGCCCGGCGGGGATAGCAGGGGCTGCGGGTCGGGAGTGAGGGGCACCGGCAGGGCTGAGGGGGGGAGCCCAGGGCTGGGCTAGCAGAGAGCTGAGGGGGGCTGCAGGTCGGGAGTGAGGGGCACCGCAGAGCTGCGGGGAGGGGTGGTAAACTTGCCATGCTCCCGGCTTCCTGGGTGCGGCACCCTCCTGCCTCGGTCAGTAGCCCCAGGTTGTGTGCGGGGGGGGACGGGACATGGCCCCGAATCCTCGTCCCACAGGCCCTGCTGCCTTCTCCTTCCCACCCAGAACAACAGCTTCGAACAGTTCGTCATCAACTACTGCAACGAGAAGCTGCAGCAGGTCTTCATCCTGATGACGCTGAAGGAGGAGCAGGAGGAATACGTGCGGGAGGTAACGGGAGCCCTGGGCCCGGGGGGCTCTGGGGAGCCGCCGTGCAGGCCCCATTGCCTGTCGTTCCCCTGCCGATCCGGGCACCCCCCTGCCCGGCGTGGCGCTCCGGTGGCACCCCAGCAAACCGCACGCCGAGGGCGGCCGGCGGGCGACCTTTGGCACTGAAGTGACGGGCCTTTAGCCAGGGCACTGAGCAGTCTCAGCTGTCGGGAAGGGGGGGTTGAGAATGACGTCCCCCTCCCCCCCCGCCCCGCTGGCCGGGAGTCCACAAGCTGCTCCAGCGACCCCGCCCGGCAGCTGCCGGCAGCCCGGCCCCTGGCACGTGCGGGCGGATTTGGCGGCACCATAACAGGAAGGCTGGGAATAAACACGCACAGAGGCCCGGGGCTGCGGACGTCCTGTTCCCCCCGAAGCCGGGGGCGGGGCTGGACTCCCCTAGTGAGAACTGAGGCCGGTGGGGTGTGTGGGGACCACGTGGCTCAGCGCGGGCACGGGGCCGGAGCAATGGGTCAGACAGACGCCGCCGCGCCTGCTTTGTTCGGCTCGGTTCCCGGCCCAGGGCCACCCCGTGGGATCCCTTCGAACCAGCCCTGTCCTGCTTCCTGCTCCCGGCGTCAAATCCGCCTGCTGGGCGTTTAAAAATCTCGCGCGGGCGTCTCGTCTCTGCCCCTCGCCAGCTCTCCCGGCAGCGGGTTTGTGGAGATGCTTAGGGCAGGGCCAGGCGCCATGTGTTAAAAGTGCCGCCGGACCAGTGAACCCAGCGACTTTCTCCAGACTGGGACGGGGGCTCGGATTCCAGCTCCCCCCAACCCTGCCTCTGGTGTGAGGATCCCAGGCCCCCGCCCGTGCACCCCAGCCCAAATGGAGCTGGGCTGGAAGTGGGGGGGTTCAGGCCCCAAATGCCACTGAAATCCCCAAATGCCCGGGCCATCCCCGTCCGCTGGACAGGCCTTTGCTGGTGTGCCCAGCTGGTGCCGCTGCCAGGCAGGTCAGGCTCCGACGGCCGCTCTCCTCCCCAGGGCATCCAGTGGACACCGGTGGACTTTTTTGACAACAGCATCATCTGCAGCTTGATTGAGGACGTGAGTGGCTGGTTGAGCGACGGCGGGTGGGAGGGGGCCTGCGGGCGAGGGCTCCGCACCCCTGGGCAGAGGAGCCAGGACAAACCAGGGGCACCGCTTGCCGGCCCTAAACAGGGCTTAAGGGGCTGCCAGGCCCAGTCCCCACCAAGGGGGCATTTCACCTCCTCAGCCCTTGCCCTGCATCGCTGGCACCTGCCCTGCACACGGAGGCCACCTGGACCAGGGGCTGGTCTGCACAATTGGCCTTTTCTGTACAGGAAAGAAATAGCAGGGGCTGCAGGTCGGGAGTGAGGGGCACCGGCAGAGCTGTGCGGGAGTCCTGGGATGGGCTAGCAGGGGGCTGCGGGTTGGGAGTGCACCATGGAGCTGCGGGGGGGACCCAGGGGCTGCGGGTCGGGAGTGCGGGGCACCATGGAGCTGCGGGGGGGGACCCAGGGCTGGCTAGCAGGGGCTGCGGGTCAGGAGTGCGGGGCACCATGGAGCTGCGGGGGGGACCCAGGGGCTGCGGGTCGGGAGTGCGGGGCACCATGGAGCTGCGGGGGGGACCCAGGGCTGGCTAGCAGGGGCTGCGGGTCAGGAGTGCGGGGTGCTGCGGCCCCAGGCGGCCCCCGGTCCGTGACCCGCCGGCTCGGCGCAGGGCAAGGCCGGGATCCTGGCCATGCTGGACGAGGAATGCCTGCGCCCCGGGGTGGTGACCGAGGAGACCTTCCTGGCCAAGCTGAACCAGGTGTGCGCCAGCCACAAGCACTACGAGAGCAGAGCCACGCAGAACGCCCGGCACGTCACGGACGCCAGCCTGGCCGGCCCCTGCTTCCGCGTCCACCATTACGCCGGCAAGGTGAGCGGGGGGCCCCGTCCTCCCTCCGAGCTCCCAGCATGCACTGCCCAGGCTTGGGGGGCCCAGACTGCCCCGCGTGGGGCGGCCTTTGTAGGCTCCAGTGGTTAGACAAGGGAGCACCTGGCTCTGGGAGGGGAGTGGGGCCTAGGGGTTAGAGCAGGGGGCTGGGAGCCAGGACTCCTGGGTTCTGTCCCTGGCTCTGGGAGGGGAGTGGGGTCTAGGGGTTAGAGCAGGGGGCTGGGAGCCAGGACTCCTGGGTTCTGTCCCTGGCTCTGGGAGGGGAGTGGGGTCTAGGGGTTAGAGCAGGGAAGCCGCCAGCGGGCCGGGAGCCAGGACTCTCTGCCTCAGGGTCCCGTCCGCCCCTGTCAGTGACGCTGTGGGTCCGTCCCCCCGCAGGTGACCTACAACGTGACGGGGTTCGTGGAGAAGAACAACGACCTGCTCTTCCGCGACCTCTCGCAGGCCATGTGGAAAGCGCGGCACGAGCTGCTGCGCTCCCTCTTCCCTGAGGGGGACCCCCAGAAAGCCTCCCTGCGGCGCCCCCCCACCGCCGGCTCCCAGTTCAAGGCCTCCATTGCCACGCTCATGAAGAACCTGTACTCCAAGAACCCCAACTACATCAGGTGGTCTGGGGATGGGGGCTCCCACAGGGGAGGGTGGGAGCAAGACTAGAGCTCAGTGCCTGCCGCTCTCAAACCCAGGCACTTCGGGAGAATCTCCCTGGCTGTGTGCAGTGTAGGGGCTCTGACACACAGTGGAGCGAGGGAGAAACTCCCCAGCTATGAGCAGTGTAGGGGCTTTGACACAGAGCAGAGCGAGGGGATAAATTCCCTGGCTCTCAGCAGTGGTGGGGCTTTGACACACAGTGGAGCAAGGGGAGAAATTCCCTAGGATGTTAGCAATGGAGGGGCTTTGACATACATTGGTGTGAGGGGAGAATCTCCCTGGGCTGTGAGCAGTGTAGGGGCTATGAAACAGAGCAGCACAAGTAGAGACTCTCTCCCGGCTCTGCAGGGGGTTTGACACACACTGGAGTGAGGGGAGAATCTCCCTGGGCTGTGAGCAGTGCAGGGGCTATGACACACAGCAGCGCCGTCTCTAACCTCCTCCCCTCTCTGGCCCAGGTGCATCAAACCCAATGACAACAAAGAGCCCGGCGTGTTCACGGAGGGGCTGGTGCAGATGCAGGTCCGGTACCTGGGGCTCCTGGAGAACGTGCGGGTGCGGCGGGCCGGCTACGCCTACCGGCAGGGCTACGAGCCGTGCCTGGAGCGCTACAAGATGCTCTGCAAGCAGACCTGGCCCAAGTGGAAGGGGGGTGCCAGGTAGGGGGGTGAGGAGCACGGGGGGGGGATTGCGGGGCTGGGAGCAGCACCCTGCTGGGTGGGGGCAGCCTGGGGGATGTTGAGAAGGGGAGCACTGGGGCGGGGAGGTGTCAGCCCCACGCAGGGAGTGTTGGGGGGGCTGGAGGTAGCAGAGGCGCTGGCAGTGCCTGGGGGGGAGGGCGTAGCAGCAACCGGCTCTGCCCCACAGCGCTGCCCCCTCTCGTGGGTCAGCGCCCCGCCCCGCCCCCACCCCTGCCCCTGCCCCAGCAGTGGGGGAGCTTCCCGGGAGCCCCCTGCCGGGGGGGTGGGGGGCAGAGCCTGAGCCCGGTGTCTGGTGCAGGGACGGCGTCCAGGCCCTGCTGACCGAGCTGCGCATCCCCCCGGCGGAGCTGGCATACGGGCGCAGCAAGATCTTCATCCGCACCCCCCGCACCGTGAGTCCCGGGGGGGGGGGGGGGGCTGCATGGGAAGACCCCTGGTGGGAGGGGGGCAGTGGAACAGCCCGAGCTGGGGACGTTCCCCCCTGCTGGGGGGCGCTAGGTGGGAGGGGCTGTGTCCCCCACGCCTCCATCTAGCTGGAGCCCCCCCCGCTCTGCTTTGGGGGCAGCCACCCCCCGTCTGGGGCGTGGCCAGCGGCCAAGGCCCAGTCCGGCCCCGTTGGGCATCCCTGGCCTGAGCGACTGGCCTGGGGGCTGGGCCATGGGGCGTCCAGGGCTGGGGTGGGGGGGACCCCGAGTTCCAGCCCCGCTCACACCAGACGCCAGGGAAAGGTCCCTGCCGACCCCTTCCGTCCGCGTGCTCCTGCCGCAGGCGGCGCCTGAAGGGTTAACGTGCTCGGGGGGGGCCGTCCTGGCTCTGACCCTGCTGCTGTGTCGTGTCCCCCCCACCAGCTCTTCGACCTGGAGGACCGGCGCCGGCTGCGCCTGGCTGATCTGGCGTCGCTGATCCAGGCCACCTACCGCGGCTGGAGGTGCCGCACTCACTACCAGCAGATGCGCAAGAGCCAGATCGTCATCTCGGCCTGGTTCCGGGGACAGGCGGTAACGCCCCCCCCCCCCTCCCCCGTCTCCTCCCGCTCTCCCCTCCTCCGACCTGCTCTGGATCGGGGCCCCTCCCTGACCCGGGCGGGAGTTTGCTCAGGCTCAAGCGACCTCCCGAGTGAAACCGGGGGAATTTCTTCGCTGTGTTACCCGGGCAGGATCGGGGCCCCCTTGCGCCCGGACACGGAGGGAGGGACGCAAGCCAGGCCCTGCCCCACGGCGTTGGCCTACGCGGACCAGGGGCGGAGGGTCGTCCCCTTGCCCAAAGTCTGCGGGTGAGCTGAGAATAGGACCCAGGCGTCCGGGATCCCCGCCTTAGACCGTCCTGCCCCTTGAACCCTCCGTTCGGATGCAGGGCGGCTCTGGGCTGGCACCGGGCAGGAGGGTGCAAACCCACCAGGACGGGCCCCGGGGGAAAGGTCTTCAGGGCCCCCAGAGCCCGGCCGTGGGGAGCCGTGCCCGGCCCTCGCTGGCATCTCAGCCTAGCCAGCGCCACGCGAGTCGCCCGCCCGCCCGCCATCGCCCGTGGCTCACCCGGGCTTTCCCCTTTGCAGCAAAGGAAGCGGTTCGAGCAGATGAAGAGGTCGGTGCTGCTGATCCAGACCTGGGTCCGGGGATGGAAGGTGAGGGGGCAGCGCCTCCCGGAGAGCCCCCCCAGCCGCCAGCCCACGGGGGCCTGCAGACGCTCGTGGGGGAGGAGCCGTCGGGAAGGCGCCAGCCTGCGGGAGGCACCGATATTTGGCTCTGCGTGGTGGAAACATTCACGGGGCGGCTAGGCAGGCCGAGTGGGCCGGGGGTGCTCGGCGCTGCTGGCCAGGCCTGGAGTGGGGGGCGTGGGTCAGAGAGGGGTGGGGGGGGCAGGTTGGTACCAGAACCCCGGGAAGAGGCCGGTTGCATTGGCCTGACCGCAGGGGAGCTGTGATTCGGGGGGATACCGCCTCGCCGGAGCACACCGCCCCCTACCGGACCCTGGCTCGTGCCCCCCCGGGGCCGGGCTCGCTGGAGTCTCTCGCTCTGTCTCTCCGCGTCCGTCTGTCCTTCCTCCTCCTCCTCCTCCTCCTCAGGGCTCCGGCGGGGCTCTGATCTCTCGCCCTCCCCTCTCCGCAGTCTCGCAGGCTCCTGCGGGAGCTGAAGCACCAGCAACGCTGCAGCCAGGCCGCGGCCACCATTTCTGCCTACTGGAAAGGGTACAAGGTAACAGCAGCCCAGGCGCCGGCCCGGCGCCCCGGCGGGGCCTCTGTGCCGTGGCTTCCGGTCAGCCTTTGCGCACGGCCACCCCCCCGCTCGGGCGCGGCCAGGGAGCCGTTGGGCACCCGGTGCCCAGGTTAACGCACGCCTGGCCCTCGACTGGATCCCGGGCCCAACGCCAGCCACTTCCCCGGCCTGCCCCCGCCTCTCTCGCGCTGTCCCGGGCCTGTCCTGTCTTTCCGCCCTGGCCCCCTGTGGGGCTGGGGGCAGCTTGTCTTCTCCGCTCCCTGCCCCACTCCACAGCCCGGCCACGGCTGGGCCGGGGGGTCTGCGGGGATGGTCTGGGGCAGCCGGGGAGGGAGCCCAGGAGAGGAGCGAGTGGGGTTAGCCAGGAGAGAGGCAGGTTCGCTCCGGCCCCAGCCCGCCCCGGGGCTGCTCACGGGGGCGTCTCCCTTTGCAGACGCGGAAGGAATACAAGAAATATTTCCGCTCCGGGGCGTCTGCCACCCTGGCCAATTTCATCTACAGGAGACTGGTGAGTCGGGGCGGCCCAGGGCTGAGGGGGGACAACGGGCTGGAAACCTTCCAAAGCGGGTGCTGGACCGCTACTGGGACATGGGCCTGTCCCCTCTGGCCCATGTCCCAGTAGCCGGCTCCCACCCGGGCTCCCAGGGCAGGGCCTGGCCGGCTCAGGGGGGCAGGGAATGGGGCAGGGGCCTGTCCCCTCTAGGGGGTGCCGGCTCCCACCCGGCCCCAGGGCAGGGCCTGGCTGGCTCAGGGGGGCTGGGAATGGGGCAGGGGCCTGTCCCCTCTGGGGGGCGCCGGCTCCCACCCGGCCCCAGGGCAGGGACTGGCTGGCTCAGGGGGGCAGGGAATGGGGCAGGGGCCTGTCCCCTCTGGGGGGCGCTGGCTCCCACCCGGCCCCAGGGCAGGGACTGGCTGGCTCAGGGGGGCAGGGAATGGGGCAGGGGCCTGTCCCCTTTAGGGGGCGCTGGCTCAGATCCCCTGGGTGGGGCCTGGCTGGCTCAGGGGGGCTGAGAATGGGGCAGGGGCCTGTCCCCTCTGGGGGGCGCCGGCTCCCACCCGGCCCCAGGGCAGGGCCTGGCTGGCTCAGGGGGGCTGGGAATGGGGCAGGGGCCTG
The DNA here is from genome assembly GCF_016161935.1 of Mauremys reevesii. NCBI lineage: Eukaryota > Metazoa > Chordata > Testudines > Geoemydidae > Mauremys > Mauremys reevesii. The sequence continues at coordinate 16,548,929 of NC_052647.1, read as the reverse complement.
TCCCCTCTGGGGGGCGCCGGCTCCCACCCGGCCCCAGGGCAGGGCCTGGCTGGCTCAGGGGGGCTGGGAATGGGGCAGGGGCCTGTCCCCTCTAGGGGGCGCCAGCTCCCACCCGGCCCCAGGGCAGGGACTGGCTGGCTCAGGGGGGCTGGGAATGGGGCAGGGGCCTGTCCCCTTTAGGGGGCGCTGGCTCAGATCCCCAGGGTGGGGTGGGCTGGCTGGCTCGGGGCAGGGAGGGAGGGGGGAATGGGACCCGGGGCCTTTCCCAGCTGGGTTTTGTAAGACCCCAGACCCATTTTCCAACCTCCAGAGCCGGCGCTTGCCCTCTGGGGCCGCCGCGTTGGAATCGACCCCACTGGGAAGCATTCCCGCTCTAGAACCTCGCCCTTTCCAGTCTAGAACGTTCTGCATTTTCACCCCCTGTGTTTTCTCCTCCCCGTCGTCCAAAGCTGCAGAAGTTTTTCCTGGGGCTGCGAAGCAACCTCCCCCCCCTGGTGGTGACGGATCGCAGCTGGCCCCCCGCCCCCTACAAGTTCCTGGCAAACACCAACGAGGAACTGAAGAAAATATTCTACCCCTGGAAGGTCTGTCAGAGGAGAGGCCGAAGCCCGGTCCTGGCTGCTTATCCCATGGCTGTCACCGCGGGGAGGGGGGAACCCCAGATTCCCCCAGCTTCCCACATCCTGCCTCCCTCAGCTCCCTCCTTGCCCTTCAGCCGGAGACACTTTTCTTACCTTCCGCTCCTAACGATTCGGCAGCTGTTCATCAGCTGCCACGTCCACCCCAGAGGTGGCTGCATTTCAGTGCCGGGGAAGTGACTCCTGTGCAGTGTTGCTCTGTAGCTGGTACCGACAGCTAAAGTGCCCCACCCTAGAGATGGCTGCATTGCAGGGCTGGGTGACCAGTCCTGGTTCAGTAAGTTCCCCCGCCCGCTCCGGCGCTGGCTGCGTGGCTGTCCGTCAGCTGCCATGTCCCGATTCCAGAGGTGGCTGCGTTTTAGTGGCAGGCGAAGCGACCTCTGTAGTTCCACCCCCCTCCCCGCCTCCCTCTGGGTTTTCCTGGCGCACCTGCCCAGCGCGTAATAAATGACAATGGCCCGTCGGCCCCTCTCTGCTCCTGGCCGGGGATCGGCCTGCTGTGGTTCCCCGCAGCCGTCTCCCTTAGTCACCTCCCCTCGGGCCCCGGTGGGTGGTCCCCCCCGTTGCCCTCTCTGCAGGCGGGATCCGGGTTCTGGCGCTGACCCACTTTCTCCTCCCCTCGGCAGTGTAAGAAGTACCGGGACCGGCTGACTCCGCAGAGGAAAGCTCTCCTGCAGGACAAGCTGTGTGCCAGCCAGCTCTTCAAAGACAAGAAGACCCTGTATGCCAAGAGGTTAGCATGGGGCGGGGCTCGGTCCTCCAGTGAGGGGGGCTCGGTCCTCCAGTGAGGGGGGGCTCAGTCCTCCAGTGGGGGGCTCGGTCCTCCGGGCGGGGGGGGGCAGCAGGACTCCAGCTCGGGATTTAAAGCGAGGGGTGGGAAGGGCAGCTGGGCGTCTCATGGGGTCCCGCTCGGGTCTCTTCCAGCCTCCAGCAGTCGTTCCAGGGCGAGTACCTGGGTCTCCAGAAGAACCCCAGGTACCGGGCGCTCCAAACCGCGGCCGAGGGGAAGCTGGTCCTGGCCGACACCGTGCGAAAAGTCAACCGGGCCAATGGCAAGGTGGGGCAGCCCCTCCCCTCCCCGTGCACAGAACCTCCGTGGGGGACACCGGCCTCCCCAGGTCTCTGCTGGGAGCCTGCCCCAAGCCCCTGGCTTCCTGCTGTCTCCTCCGCCGGCCGGCTGCAGCGAGGTCTCCCCGGCACGGTTCTCTGCTGCCCCCCAACCCGCTCTGTGGGTCACCCCGGTGTGCCCAGGCCGGGCTCCCTGGCCCCCTCTCCTCGCCCTCAGCTAGCGCATCTCACCCAGAGATCTCCCAGCGCCCCACGGGAGCTCAGTCCTGTCGTCCCTCTTTTATAGGGGGGGAACTGAGGCTCTGAGCGGGGCAGTGACTTGCCCGAGGTTACCCCAGCCCCCCCCACCGCCCCGCCAAAGCGGGAACAGAGCCCAGGCCTCCTGTGTGCCCGTCCCGGGCGCTCCCCGCTAGGCCGCGCTGCTCGGGATTGGGCCCCGACGGGCCGTGCCGCGCACCCGAGCCGAGCGCCCGGAGCTCGCCCTGTGCGGCTGCCTCTCCCGGGACTTGGCTCCTTTGGGGTTTACCGAGGGGCAGGTTAGGGGGGTATCAGCCCGACCCCCACCCCCCGTGTCTGGCAGCCCCCGCCCGCCCTCACCCTCCTGCCGACTCCTCTGCAGGCGGTTCCCCGGCTCTTCCTGCTCACCAAGAATCACATCATCCTGGCCGACCCCAAGGCCGCCCAGCCCAAAACCGTGATCAGCCTGAGCGACATCCGGAGCGTCTCGGTCACCCGCTTCTCCGACGGCTTCTTCGTCCTGCACCTCAATGAGGTACGGCCCGGGGGGGAGACGGGGCACACGGGGGGCTGTGGGCGAAGGGCCCGGGACCCTTTCAAAGCGTAACCAGCTCCCCCCACGGGCTCTTGGGAAAGGATTTTCCAGCGGGGGGAGGCTGTGCGTGACCCCCCCCTTCCCACAGCTCGCGGGCGGACGGGGGCGTCGCTCATCGTCCTTCCGCACCAGTCCCGGGGGGGTGTCAGTGCCACCGTCCCGGCCTCACTGCAGGGCCGCGCCGGGAGCTGCACGTCCCGCCGGCCCGCGGCTGCCAGCGGGGTGGGGAAGTGGCCGGAGACCCCCCGCCTCCCCCCACAGCGAGCTGAAGTGTGGGGGGGGGTCTGTCCCTGTGTTTGCCCCCCGCTTAGACCTCCACAGTGGGAGCCAAGGGCGACTTCCTCCTCGTCAGCGACCACCTGATCGAGCTCGTCACCAAGCTCCACCAGACGCTGCTGGAGACCACGGCCAAGACACTCAACCTCCAAGTGGCTGATGAGTAAGGGCAGGGATTGGCCGGAAGGGCGGGTGGGCGGAGCCTGAGCTGGGCGTGGGGGGGAAGAGGAGGCTTCTGATTGGGCTGATGGCCATGACCGTCACCGAGGCGTGTGATGGTCTCTGTCGCCCTCTGGTGGCTTGCCTGGAAGGGGATAAGTGGCTATTACCGCTGCTGGCTGAGGGACCCAGTCCTCTAGCTCCAGTGATTGGACGCTCGTGCTTCTAGCGCGACAGGGGCGTGGGTTCGAATCCCCCCAAGCAGGGTCCCAGCCACCGTGCTAGCATTTAGCAATGGCCTGGGCAAGCCGGGCTCTGAGTGGCCGCTGTGGCAGCCCAGCACCGCTTGCACCTCCGGCTTTTTCCCCAGCAGGGGGTGGCGTGTTGGGTATCCCTGGGGGGAAGGGAGGGGTGGGGCCGCGCCAGGGACAGGGGCTGATCTCAGAGCGCCCGGGCGGGGGTCTCTGTGCAGGTTCTCCACACAGTTCGGCAAAGCCAGCGTCGCCATCCGGGTCGTGGAGACGGCCGAGAAGAACGGGGCGGCGCCCGTCTGCAAAAAGAGAGGCAGCCACAAGATGGAGGTCCTGGTCCACTGAGGCACCAGGACGCCTGCCGTCCCACGGGGCGGGGTTGGCTGGGAAGCCGCGGTGCCAGCAGCTGAGAACCTGGCGCTCGAGGCCCCGTGGCAGGGTGCGATCCCGCTCGGCTGGGGGCACGGACCTTTCTCCTTCCGCTCTGATCCCTGCCAGTCTCTCGGCAAAGCCAGGCAGCCTGAGGCCAGGGTCGTGCCAGGCTGGTGAGAGCCCTTCCCTTGCCGTGCCGGGGCGAGGGGGGGTCTTCGCTCGAGGCCGGCTCCCTGCTGGAGATCGGTGCAAATAACATTAAATATCGGAGCAAGTCGGACCGGTTCTGCCTCCTGTCGCCGTTATGTGTGTGAGGGTTGCGCCAGCACCCGAGCTCGGGGCCCCGCTGTACCAGGCACTGCTCAGACCCCGGGGAGAGCCAGCCTGTCCCCGAGGGGCTCCCGGAAATATCCCCATCTTACAGCCCATGGGTCGCTCGGGAGGCTCATGGCGGAGCGGGGGATTGAACCATGGGATCCTGATAATCAGACACCAGGGTGACGGGGCACAGACGCCACCAGCCTGGGCTGAGGAGCAGAGACGCCAGCGGTGGGCCCAGACCAGCTCCCAGAATAGTGGCAGTTTTGCTGCTGCTTCAAGCAGAGGGACCCCGGCGCCATCCTGGCTGCTGCCTCTTCTCTGCCGCCCCGGCTTCCGTTTTCCAAGCCACCTGGTGGAGCAGTCGGCACGGCCCATCTCAAGCTGTGCCGGGGGGTGTAGACACCCCACTTAGGAGCCGGGGGCTCATCGGGCCGGGAGCTTGGCTTCCATTCCTGGCTCTGAGTGCAGGGGTCTATTGGGTTAGCGTTGGGGGGCTGGGTGCCAGGACTCCTGGGTTCAATTCTAGGAGAGGAGTCAGGGGAGGGGGAGTCTAGTGGTTCCGAGGGGGGAGACTTGAGAACTGAGACTCTTTGATCAAATCTCACCTGCTCTCTGCCTCAGTTTACCCCTCTGCACACCAGAGATGATCATCCTACCACATGTGGGGAGGGGAATGAAACTTTGCACGGTGCTGTGAGATTTTGAAGGGTGGGGGTCTGGGGGGCACAGGCCCCCCTGGGCGTTGCAACCAGCAGAGAAGACCCCAAAGGGCGAATGATCATCCGGGGACGGCCAGTGTCCCCCTATCAAAGCTACCTAGGGGCTTGGCTTCCCCAGCTGCAGCTGGCCCCGTCCAGCCAGGGAGGTCGAACGTGGGGTGGCTCCCTAGGAAGGCTGCATTGCCAGCTCTGATTACTGTGGCAGTGTGCAGAAGACCCGGGTCACGCCGCGCCAGGCGCTGTATAGGGCCCTAGTCTCAAAGCACCTGGGAGCTACATAGGGAAGGGGTGGGAGGGGAAACCGAGGCACGGAGTGGGGCAGGAAGTGGGCACGGTCTCGCCACAGGGCAGGGGTGGAGCTGGGACTTGAAGCCAGGTGTCTGGTGTCCCCCCACATCCTCCCCCTGCCCGGCCTCAGGCCCAGAGTCCCAGAGAACCGGGCCCATGGTCGGTCGCGTGGGTCGCGAGCCGGGGCTGGAGGGTGCCGGGGGCGGCTCTGGCACGTTGAGGGTGACAGCCGGGCTGTCAGGCTGAGTTAGGTGACAGCGTGTGGATGGGTTGTGAGGGCCGGGGGGGCTGCAGCCACCAGCGGAGATAATTTGACGGCGGGTTTCTCAGGGCGGGCGCGGGGAGGGTCCTGGCTCCAGCGTGCCAGGGCTGAGTCACCGGCGCGTCGAGCACCAGCCTATGGGCCGTGCAGGGCCGAGCGCCACGGGGCTGGGGGGGGCTGAGGGGGCAGCAGCTTTCGCGCCTGCTCAGCTTCTCCCTCAATCCTTCCTCTTCCCTCGGTTCTCTGCCTGCCTCTCCCGGGAGGTGAACGGCCCCGTCTCCGCCCCGCCCCGTGCCAGCATCAGCCCTGCCAGGAGAGACACCCCCCACCCCCGGCCCATGGGAATGCGGGGGCCACAGCACCAGGCACCCCCCTCACCGGGTGCTCCCCTCCCTTGGGGGGTCCCTCCGTCACCACAGCACCCAGGCGCCGACAGCCAGACTTCAACCCTCTCCAGGTGGCTGGAGCCGGGTGCAGGGGCGGGCTGGGTGCCAGCCATGTCATGGGCATTGCTGGTGGCACACGCCAGAGCATCCAGCCCCGAGACCTTGGTCTGAAGAGCTGTGTCCAAACACAGCCGGGGGGTAGCCTCCCCCGCCACCGGGGTCCTGGGGCAGAGCTGGGGGGCTGCACTGCCCGGCACTGGGAAGGAGGAGGGGGCGGGGGGGCTGTCTCCCACGGGTGGGGGATCTTGGGGGTAGAGGCATCTCAAAGTCCCCCTAGGTTCCCCTGGGTGGTCAGGGTCTCTGGCCCTGGGCTAACGAAGGCGCCTGGTCGCTCCGGTGCGAGTCCCAGCAGCGGTGGGAGGTTGTTGCCAGAGCGCCGTGCACGCCCTCACTGACCAGCAGGGGCCGCTGCAGCTCCTGTGCCTGGGGGGTGGGCGATCACGGGTGGCACCAGTGCCTGGCTTCCAAGCCAGGACCTGGAGTTCTGCCCGCGGCTCTGGCACAGCTGCGCCCCCTCCCCTCCCGTCCCGTCGCCCCCTGAGCCAAAGCCCCGTGCAGACGCAAATGCCAGTGTAATTAGGCTCTGTAATTACAGGCCGGCAGCTGGAGCCCTGGCGCAGACCCCTGCCCGCTGCGGCGCAGCCAACCAATGGGGGAGACGGGCGGCGGGGTGCAGCGATCTGCCGGGGCCGGCCTCGCCAGCGAGGGTCCCGGCTCCCCCCCGAACTACCCCCAGTTGTGCCCTGCCTAGAGCCAGCTTCCGCCCGCACCGCAGAGGGAGGGGAGCCGGCTTGGCCACGCCCCTGGCACCCAACCAGGCCGGAGCTGTGTGTGCGTGGCGGGGGGGCAGCTGAGGCTGGGGGGGAGCGGGATACGGGAGGGGTGTCCCCTGCAGAACTGATGAGGGGGTGGCTGAGCTCATGCCCCCTGTATGTTGCCTTCGCGTCCTCTCCCCCCGGCACGTTTGGGAGAGGAGCAGGGAGACAATAGGGCAAATCTGCACCACCCCAACTCGAGGGAAACGTGACCCCCGCCCCACACACACTTGTGGGGCGCCAGGGGTGGGTCAGTGCAGGGAACGTCCCTTCTGCAAACCTCCCCCCGGCCTCATGACATGGTTTCGTTCCTCATCTAAAGGAGACATCGAGATTCCCCACGGGATGGACGCACCGGGGGGGAACCCTCCGGCGCCGCTGGATTTTGCTGCGCCGACGTCCTGGTGCCATCAGCCACCCCCAGGCAGGCTGGCGCGTTGGAAAACCACGGGCCTGGCCCCGAAGAAAATGACCTCGAGCGGCGCCGGCTTGAACCAGCGAGCGCCTGGGCGCTGAAACCGGGCCTGGCGGTGAACCGGTGCCATTTCCCCCCCAGCCTGGCCCTTTACCGGCCAATTAGCCCCGTCCGGCTGCACCTGTGCAAGGTGCAGGACATAAGGGGGGGCAGCTGGGAAGCGGCTGTAGGGGAGCGTGGACGGATGTTCCCGGGGGCTGCCAGGAGGCCGAAGCGCCCAGGCACGGCGAGGGGTGCGACGAAGGAGCCGGAGCGCTAGGCGGGTAGCCCTGCCTGGCTGATCGGTGGCCTGGCCTGCTGGTTCCAGGCCTCAAGGAAGGGCCGAGCCCATGGCACGTTTGTTTGGATGTTTTGGGACAGGGGTGAAGGGCCTCCCCTCTCTAGGGAAAACACCGAGGCGGCCTTGTGGCACCTTAGAGACTAACACATTTATTTGGGCTTAAGCTTTCGTGGGCGACAGCCCACTTCATCGGATGCCTGGAGGGAAAAATACAGGAGCAGGTATAAATGAAAGGGCGGGGGGGGGGGGTTGCTTTACCAAGCGCGAGGTCAGTCTAACGAGATAAATCAAGGGGCTGAAGCTTTAACACGGCGTGGGGGGAGGCCCCGCTCACTGCGATGGCGGGCGAAGGCTGAAGAACGTGGTGGGGAAACTGAGGCCGGGCACTGCAACACTGGGTCGTGCTGCCAGGAGGCGCTGTGGGACGGCGAGCTTTGGAACAGGCTGTTAAGAGCCCTTTGGGGGTGATTCTTCCATTCCCCCGTCCCTGCTCTTGCGCAGGCCCCGTTTATCCCCTCCCCACCTTTGGGCTGGGAGTGGGGCCGGTGCACCAGTGCGGGGGGGTTACAGACCCTGCCTCCCAGCTGGGGCTCGGGGGGGGGCGGGGGGAGGATGGGTGGCTCTTGTGTTTGGCGTGGGGGGGGTGCGCAGCGTCTTTGTTACTGGCACGTTGGGAACCGCTCGGTTGGGACGCGCCAGTCGCACGATTGCTCAAAGGACTGCGGTGCCCAGCTCTGCCCTACGCGGGCTGGGGGGCTGCAGAGACCCACGTTAACCCCTCCTGTGCTGCCCGTGTCCTGCCTGGCTTTTCCCTCCTCTCCGAGGCCCACTGGCGGTGGCTACGGCAGGGCAGGAAGCTGTTACTGCTCGGGTACCAGGCCCCGTTCCCTGCCAGCCTGGCCCTGCCACGACTGTGGGGCTCTGGATGAGCTGCGGGGGGGGGGGCTCCCTAAAAATCCCTGGGCCCAGAGAGGGCGTCGGGAGCCCCGAGTTTCTAGCCCGTGGGTAAGTGCCCCTCTAGCGGGGCTGCTTCTCTAACTGCGCTGTTCCCCTCGACTTCAGCTGGGCACCGGGGGGAGGGGAAATCTCACCCCCAAATCCCCCTGCCTCAGTTTCCCCAGCCATACAGTGGTGGGGGTGGGGGGAGTCATGCCCAGAGGAGCTAGTGGCTTGCGATGAGGAGGTCTCCGGTGGGTGAATCACGACGCGCCTGCGCGAAATAGACACGCGGCTCTGCCGGGGAGATTCTGCAGGAAGGGGTCCCTCGGCCCACTGTCCCAGCGTGACGCGGTCGGTCTGTGTGCTGGGCTCTGGGGAGAGGCTGAGGCCGGGCGGCGGCTTCTGGGGACAGGGTGTCGGGTCCGAGGCCGGTCTTGGTGGGAATCTGTTGCCGTCCCCGTTCTGGACAGCTTGGCAGTAAATAAACCGCTCGCAAAATCCCCCGGGCTGGGCCATCCGTTCCTGCTCCAAAGGGGGATATTAATCGGCCAGGGCCTGAAATATCTGGCGCCAGGCTCTGTCTGCAAGTGGGTGTGGGTTCGAATCCCTCTTGATCCGGCTGGGGAGCGGCTGCGAGAGAACCAGCCGCTGGGGAGAGTCCCTGCGCTCGTTGGAAAGGGCGCGGCTGCTCCGATAGAAGAGCGCCGGCCGTGGGAAGCCGTGAGGCTCCAGTGGACACCAGCGAGCGATGGCAGAACCCGGAGCCCCGGCGGAGGGGGCTGGTGAGTCGTTCCCTTGCCGTGAAATCTCATTACTCGGGAGAGCAAATTACTGGGTGAGCAGCAGGGGGGGAAATCATAATTTGTCTCGGGCTCTTTGTGTGGCGAAATGTCAACAGGCCGGGAAGGTGCGAACGTGCCAGAGCCTCTGGCATTCTCAAGAGCCGCTGCTCGCACTGGTGTGAAAAGATCGGGGGGGAGGGGGGGCGTCTTCCGCTCCCCAGCTGGTGCCGGGTGGGAGCCGGGAAACGTGGCAGGCTGGTCAGAGTGACCGGCTCCGGCGCCACCAGAGCACCCCCAGGAGGTGTCGCGAAGGCCGGAGACGCTAATGAGGAGCTGCTAACGTGCTGGCCCCTCCGTGTAACACCGTGGGCCCCGGGCTAGGGATGCGTCATTGTCCTTCCCGTCCCCACACACCCAGCTCCCTCCGTCGGGCGGCGCCCTTGGCCGGATGTGGCGCGTGGCTTCTGCCATCAACCACCCCAAAGGATTATGGGATGGCACCCCAGGAATGGGGAAGGGGGTCTGAGGTTTGGGTCTTTCTTCCCATAATCTCCCTCCAGATGTGTTCTCCCAGTCTGAGTCTGGAACCATCCACCCCCCTCCCCGCTGTCCCATAGCAAAGGTCTTGCCTGGGGGATCCCCACTTTGGGATCCCGGGTTCATTGATCTTGTGGCAATGAGTTCTGCAGGCTACCCCTGAGGCCTAAAGCCGAGCAGGACAGAAAGTGAGCTGGCCAGACGGCCCGTGGCAGAGTCAGGATTAGAACCCAGCGCTCCTGCGTCCGCTGCCTTAACCACATGGCCGGCCGGCCGGCCTGCCTGCCTTACTCCCCACCCTGTCGCTCTGCCTGCCGGCCTGGGCCCCGAAGCCTGCTGGGGGAGGATGATTGCCAGCCGGTTAGTGACCGGCACTGCCCCCTGCCCGCCCCACTGTGCCCGGCCGGGTGGAACCGTCCCACGGCTGGCTCCCCGAGTCACTGCCGTCCCCACGGTCTGGGTCAAATGAGGCCAGGACGTCTCCTCCCGGCCCTTCTCTTTCTCATTTCCTCGGCTCCGCTCCGCTGAGAAGGGCCCCGCTTTGCTGGCGCTTTCCCAGTGAAGTGCCGGCTCTTTTCCCAAAGCAATTTCTGGGAGATTGCTGCCGGCGCGGCTCGGTCACGGAGCTCTCCCCTCCCAGCTCCGGCTTCTTAAACTCCCCTGCGCCCCTGAAGGCAAGAGCCTCCCTGCCCAGCATGGTGGGGAGAGACCGGGTGTCTCCCGAGCTAAGTCCAGTGGCTCCTATGGGGCTTTGCAAAGGTGCAGAATTTTCAGTGGGGGGCACCCCTGCTTCCCCTCCCCCGCATTGTGCCTCTACCCCGGAGCCAGAAGGCCCACCCTTGGGGAGAGGGTCTCCCATTTCAAGCCAAGCCCCTCGGGGGTGGGTGCTGAGATCTGCCATCGACAGCTGCAGAGGGGGCGGCTCGGCTGAGCCCCACCCAATTGGTTTTACGGGCTGCTGGAAGGTGAGCGACGGGGTAAAGACGCATCCTGGGCGAAGGGAGGGTGTGAAGGGGGGGGGCCCTGCCAAGCCTCACCAGGGCGGAGGGCGGTGAAAAGATCTCAGAGCACTCGGCAAGGGAGGTCGGTAGCGTTCTCCCCAGTCTACAGACGAGGAAACTGAGGCACGGGGCGGTGGGGACCTGACTTTAGCTGAGAGCATCGAGCAAGGGGCCTGGTGGGTCACATCAGACCAGGACCCTGGTGCGCTAGGCGCGGTCCGCAGCACGGGGCACCCCAACGGAGCGGCGCTGCGGAGTGGCACGGTGCGGGAGACCAGCATCCCCCAGAGCAGAGCTGATTCCGGAGGCCTGACGCTCAGCGGGTGGGGGCTGCTATCTCGATTCCTCCCGTCCCTTTCAGGTGTCCCCCTACGAACGCCGTGGCTATAACAACCCCGTCTATGTCACCCCAGCCGCTCCGTGGGAGGGTGCCTCTCGTTTCCTAGGGACTAGTGCCCGGTTGGCACATCTGGTCTTCCTGCCCCCTCCCCCACCGTCTGGTCAAGACCCCCCAGCTCTTGCATGTCCTGCCACCTGCCAGCTAGCTGGGCTGAAAGCCCCTCTTCAGTGAGACCCACTCGCCTGGTTTTCTTGCGATAAAGACCCAGCTCCTGGACTCCTGTTATTACCTGGGACACTCCGCTTTCGTTATCCATTTCCTGCTCCCGTGGCTGCAGGCAAAAGCTCAGACACAAGCCCCGAATGCTCATTGGCAGAAGGCCCCTAAATAGAACCTCAAATTTCTTTTTAGAGAAAACCTCCATTTCTGGAGGCCGGACTCATGAACCCCCTGGGGCCAGCAGCACATTGATCGTCTTCGCTCTTGTCTAGCGCTCGTCGTCAGCAGATCTCTGAGCACGTGGCAAGGGAGGTTGGTAGCGTTCTTGGTCTACAGATGGGGAAACTGAGGCACGGGGAGGTGGGGAGGTGATTTGCCCAGCAGGCCAGTGACGAAGCCAGGAACTGAATCCAGGTCTTGTGAGTCCCCTTATCCAATGCTTTATCCACCAGGCCTCAAGAGGTGGGATTATATTTGTTTAATCTTGGTGCGTAAATGGGAGCGGCATGCTTGGGGGGGGGAAGCTGTTCTGTGCCTCAGTTTCCCCATATAAAGCAGTGCTCACAACCCTTCCCTGCCTCATGCAGGGGTGGATGGATTCACTGGAATGGCTCTGGGGCGTGCGCTGCCCCGCTTTGTGTTCGTGCGCGGGGCTCCGAGGCGCCCCTGCAGTACAAATGGCTGATGGGGAGGTGCCCAGATGCTGTGGTGATGGGCATAGAACATCCCTGTAGGATGAGCCCAAGAGCTCAGGGTAGCTGGCTTCCTTCTGCCAATGCTGGAGGTTCCTTGCCCCCCTGCTCCGCCCCAGTGCACTCATCTCCGAGACAGCATGCGGGGTGGGGGGGTGCTGCAGCAGCAGACAGGCTGTAAACACTCCGGAAAGGGAGCCGCTTTTGCAAACCTGGCGCTTATTTTAGTAACACATTAAATCCACCTTCCCCCGGTGCCAGAGCGGCAGCTCCGTGGGAGGGTGCTGCACGTGGCTGAAAACGGGGCCAAGGGGCCGCCCAGACGCTGGCTGCGAGTGCGGGGCTTGGAGAAGCAGGAACGGGGGGGCCTGGGAAACGGCGCCTTTGGGCCATGGGCTGAATTGGAGTCCTGCTCCGGATCTGTTAGTTGTGTCCTGCACAGAATGAGTTTGCTGGGTCTCAGTCCAGCGCTAACTGGGCTCCCTGGCTCGGCTAAGGCAGCAAACAGGCCATGGAGACAGAGCTGAGCATTGCAGGAGGTGGGGTCATTTCTGCTTCTGCCACAGATTCGCTGCGTGTCCTTGGTCAAGTCAATTTGCCTCTGTGCCTCAGTTTCCCCATCTGTAAAATGGGGATAATCCGCCATCCTGCTGGGTCCAGGTGCCTGAATTCCCCCAAACACCAGGAATTCAGCAGAGCTGCCAGTCTTGGGCAGCTGTGGGCAGCGTCCGGCTCCTCTCCTTGTCCTGCAGCTCCTCCCCCAGCGCCTTATCTTCTCCTCCGCAAATATTGGCCTTTTAAAAATGAAGCTGCAGGCCACGTTTATGGGGGCAGCTTCCCCGGTGCTGGGCTGGAACCCTGGGGGGGTCTCAAGAAGCCGGTTAGATCCAGCAATTAGAAGCCAGGACTCCTGGGTTCCATTCCCAGCCGCCCCATTGATTCTTGGGCAGATGCCCGTCCCGTCTCTGCCTCCCCACTTGCCCATCTCCTAAAAGGGGCACAACATCTGCTGTTAGCCAGCGCCATGGGGTGTGCTAGAGGAGGGCACCCCGTTGCCCCAGTGCGGCACTAGAGGGTGCTGGGCTGCAGGGCGAACTCAGGGGGGGGCTCTTCTGTGAGGCGGGGCCGGCAGCCCATCGCTGAACGGAGGGATGGCTCAATGGTTCGAGCATTGACCTGCTAACCCCAGGGCTGTGAGTTCAATCCTTGAGGGGGCCACTTAGGGATCTGGGGCCCAAATCTGTCTGGGGATTGGGCCTGCTTTGAGCAGGGGGTTGGACTCGAAACCTCCTGAGGCCCCTTCCAGCCCTGCTAGTCTATGAAACCAGGGCCAATCCTGGTGCTTTGCCCAAGGCCCCTGAATGCCTGATTAAACTCCACCAGGGATAATTACAGTCAGTCTAAAATCCACCACCCCCATGCCCCTTTCAACTGCATAATTAAAAAAAAAAAAGTGCCTCAGTTTCCCTGTATGTAAATGAGGCCGACCCCTCTCCAGGGTACCAGTAATGAGGGTTGTTTAGTGCTTGTAACATGCTGTGCCCCAGCCCCCCCCCAGCTGCAAGAGGGCTCCGGTCCCTTCTCACGTGGAGACAGAAATCTCTTCCCCTCCTCCGCCTGGCGCTCTTTCTCCCTTTCAACGCCCCGGCGGCTTCGCAGCCGGCAGGAGCTGTAATGGGACTAATTAAGGAGGAAAAGGGGGAGGCGATCCCAGTTCTCGGTATTTAACTCTGACTCCTTCTGCTTGATGCTAATGCGCTAATTGCCTGTGTCGCGATCTGGGGGGCCCCTGCCTCCTCGCGGCAGGAGTCTGTTTCCTTCCCCTTCTTCGATCCTTCGGCAGGGCTGGAGAGAACCCCCGGACTGAACCCCACTGTCTCCTGACAGCTGCCAGATCCCCCCGCCTGCCTCCTGGAAGAGGCTGCAGAGCCGCTCTCCGGCACGCCAGCCCCTCAGAGCCTTGTTCCCCCACCGCTCCCTTGTAAGCCGCGTCTCACCCACGGCTCCGGCCTCTGACTCCCGCTTCGGGTGACCAGATGTCCCGGTTTTATAGGGACACGCCCAATTGTTGGGTCTTTTTCTTATATAGGCTCCTATTACCCCCCCACCCCATCCTGATTTGTCACCCTCCTCCCGCTCCAACCACTAGGCCTGACAGCCCATGCCCCGGTTTCCGGACAGCTATAGACCCGTGGCCCGTCTCTGACGGTGACCTCTCTGCTCCGCTTCAGTCAGTCCCCGGGGCTGAGCTCTGCCATGTGGCTGGGCGGCCGGGCGCCCGCCCGCCCGCTGGCACCCAGGGACCCTGCCCCTCCATCTCCCCTGCTTGGATTTTAGTGCCTGCTCTGGTGAGTCACGTACCCAGCTCGGGGGCCCCCGGCTCCCTCCCCTGCCAGCTGCGCCAGTCAACTCCCGCTCGCTAACTGCTGGCTGGCGAGTGCTTTGTGAAGAGCAGACAGCCGGGGCTGAGTGCGCGGAGCCTCCCGCCCTGCGTGACTCTTTCACAAAAGAGCGAAATGGCTCGAAAGCCATAAACGCCGCGCCGGGAAATGGCTCTTCCATCTCCCCGGCTCACAACGTGCCTTCGTCTCTTTTGATTACGGCTCCTCCCTAGCCAGCCAGACACCCCGAGCCGCTCGCAACCTAATTGAAACCTGCTCAGACTGTCAGATGCAATTGCTGCTGCGTGACGGGTTTGGAGCTCAGGCGGCTGGAGGGGGGGGATGCTGACGACCGAGCCCAATTAATTTGAGGCCCGGTAATTAAGGGTTTGCAGCGCTCAGTCGGGGAAGCTTTCCCCGGGCTCTGCTGCGCTCTGGGGAGTCGAATTTTGGCATTTGAGCCGGAGCGTCAAACTTTTGGGGGGTAAACGTAGGGTCTCCATTTCCCTTCCCCCGCGGAGCTCAACGGGCCGTTTGCACAAAGAGCCAAGCGCTGAATAGGGTCTTTCCGCAGTAACTGAACTGGTTCATCATGATCCTTTTCAGACCCCTTCCTAACCACTCAGCAGGAAGCTTTGGGCACCTAAGAACGGCCACACTGGGTCAGGCCACTGGTCCACCCGGCCCAGTGTCCTGTCGGCCGACAGCGGCCAGTGCCAGGGGCCCCCGAGGGAATGAACAGAGCAGGGCAATTATCGAGTGATCCATCCCGTCGCCCAGTCCCAGCTGCTGGCAAACAGAGGCCAGGGACCCCGTCCCTGCCCGGCCTGGCTAACAGCCACCGATGGACCCATCCTCCGGGAGCTTCTCTAGGTCTTTTTGGAGCACAGTCGCTCACATGCCTGGAGCCGGCTGTAAACTCAGCAGCCCTGGGCGGGGCCTGAAACGAACTTTTTCTTTTGCAACGAAGGAGGAAATTCTGCACAACCGGCCGGCGCCCTGTGGGCCTCGGAGGACCTGGACCGAGCCCGTGGGCCGCGTGCGCCCCCTTTGCATCAGCGCTTTGTCCTGTGCGAGCCGGGGTGCAGGTCCCCCGGGGCGGCCATTTGAACAGCCCTGAGGGCAGGGGCGGGGGCCAGGCTTCAGTTCTGCGTTGGGTTTATTGCCGGATTTTACGGTGCGCCGGGCAAGCACACGGCCCGCGGGAGAGAGAGACTGGGGGGCGAGATACGCGGCCCATCCTGTCCCAAGCTCATTTCTCTTTAGCTGTGTAACTCAGCTGCTCATGGCATATCCCCCCCGCCGCCCTGCTGCCATCTCTCTTTTCAGCTCCGTGTAGGGAGGCAGACACGTCCCTCCTGCTCAAAAGGGCCCAGAGATCCCTGCCCGGGCGGGGAGCAGCCAGCAGGGCCCCACCAGGACTGGCTCACTCTCCAGTCCCCGGAGCGGCTCCGAGCTGGCCGGAGTTCGATGGCAAGCAGCCGGCGGCCAGGCCCCAGCCAGCCAGGGGTGCGCATGGACGGCGAGCCCGGCCGTGCGGACTGAACCTGGGTTTCCTAGCTTGTCCCACCGTACCCTGGCTCATTCTCCCTATAGCCGGCTGCCCGGATCTGGGACCCCCTGTCTTCTGTAGCAGCACCTGGGGTTGGCGCCCTGGGAGTCGTGCTGCTGGGACATATCCGGGGTGTGTGACGTTAGTGCCATAATCTGTAACTGTACAGATCGCTGCTGCGACCACGGTTCTGTATTTGCAGCAAGTCTTGTCTACAGGTTGGCGCGTGAGGGGTCTCTGGAGAGGTTGGGGTTTGCTGGTTATGATCATGCTGGCTGGGCGTGTGTGTCATTTTTGTAGCTGAAGGGATGAGTATTGGCTCTGTACTGTCTCTATTTCAAAGGTAAGTTTTTGGTGTCAGCTCTGCCTAGCCTGCTGGATGGCCCATCAAGGCCCATCAGCGACACAACTGACCTGTTGAGAGAAGGCAGATCCGCCTTGTCACTCAGCAAGGTGCAGGGACTGGCCCATGTGACTCCAAACTCCATTTTGCTGTAATTTTCCTCAGTAAGGACAAAGCGGTGTCCTTACCCCAGGAAGAGACTATATAAGGCTGATGCCTCATCTCCATCTTGTCTTCAATCCTGCTTCTTACCTCGGGAGGGACTTTGCTGCAAACCGGAGCTCTGGACAAAGGAGCCCTGACTTGCCAGGGGTCACCCAGCAGGCCAGTGGCAGAGTCGCGGCTAGAACTGGGTCTGCTGAGTCCTAGCCCAGTGCTCTAGCTGCTAGGCCATGCTGCCCGCTGCCTTCTGCATGGAACGGGCCCGAGTGAATGGACTGGGTGAGGCAGCTGCCGTCTCGGCCGACGACGCCCCAGGGAGGGGACTTAAAGCACGAACCAAAGAGCCGCCGTGAGGCCGTGAGCGGCGCCAGCAGCCAGAGCTTTGGCTGGACGTCCCACCTGAAAGGGGGCCCCCCTCCAGCCATGCGGCGCCCCCCGGGCTGGGGAACAAGACGCTCCATCACCACCACTCCCTGCAGCAGTGGGAGCTTTCCCGTCCCTGCCTGGTGCCCATTGCTGAGATACCCTACAGTGACTGTGCGCCCCCCTTACCACGGCCCCGGGGCGTGGGGGTGGCGCATGTGCTTCGGATGACACTCACCCCGGAGATCGCGCCTCCTGTGCTGAGCCAGGTTGCTGATGCGACACAGATTCCCCACGCGAGCCCCCGGGGCCCGGGGAGGCCTGGCCGGGGGTGGCCAGATGACTCCTTCCTATTGCTCAGCCGTAACCCCAGGAGAGATGAGCCGAGTCATCACACTGAAATGTCACTGGGAAGTCAGGAGCCCCAGATCAGAGCGGGCGAGAAAGCAAAAGGGCCGGGGTGAGGGGGTGTGTGGGGGGGTGGGGGGATCTTCGGGCGAGTCTCAGGCAGTGACGGGCTAAGCGGGACATTGCTGGACCGAACCCTGGAGAACCGAGCCCGCTGCTGTGGAGAATGTCCTAGGTCCTGTCTATCCCTGAGCTCTGCAGAGAACGGAGCTGCCACCTTCGCCTTGCGGAGGATCAGACTCCAGCTGATCAAAGACTTTAAAGCTTCTCTCCGCACCAAGCCACCTCTCGGCTCCTTTCGCCTCTGCCAGCCGGGGCGCTCTGGGGTCCGGGTCACGACGGGGCATGCGTCTCGATTGGTGCGAGCGTCCTTGCCCGGGGCTGGGCAGCCGGGAGGGGACTGGAGAAACCCCTGGCGCAGAGGGAGTGTGGTTGTGATCTTGCAGCCCCAGCCCAGATCGGACCCGTGGGCATCCCGCTCACGCAGCCCCGACCCTGAGGAGTGTGAGGAACCGGGAATGTTCTCGCTGGGCTCTGTGAATGCTGGGTGGGGAGCATTGACCTGGGAAGGTGGCAGGGGAGTTGTGCTGGGACTGGCTGCATTGGGGAAGGGAGATACCTGAGCAGGTAACCTGAGACCCCAGGAGGGGGGTTGGAGGCCAGGTGACACCTCTGCCCGGGACACTGGACAAAGGACTCGAAGGCTGGGGGAGGAGCCGGGGGGAGGCCAGACAGGAGGGGGCCGAAGGGAGTTTCAGTTTGGAGCTGGCTGGGAAATGGAGAGGGGCTCCCTGACCAACAGGGCTGTGGCCTCCCTGGGGCCCCCGATGGACCTGACTGAGGGGTCCTGTTGTCTGTACCGGCAAGGCCTGTCTTGGACTGTGTCCTGTCGGCTAATAAACCTGCTGTGTCACTGGCTGGCTGAGAGTCCTGGTGAATCGCAGGAGCCGGGGGTGCAGGGTCCTGACCCCCCCACGCTCCGTGACAAACAGCTCAAAGGCCAAACAGACCAGCTGGGAGAGCCAGCCACTTACCCAGCTGCGATGCCAGTCGCCCCCCTGCCCTTCCCACTAGACCGTACTGCTGCTTCTCGCGTTCTACTCCGGAGACCGGAACAGGGCGGGACGGACCTTACTGATTTCTGCCTCCCCTGCTCCCACCAGAGCCTGGACCAGGAGGGGCCGGTGCCCCTGCGAGGTCCCTGCCTCCTGTCACAGCCCGTCTGTCTCTGCTGAATGACAACCCTCTTCAGCTGCTAACAGAGCTCGTCTCAATCCGCTGCAGCTCGCGGCTCCCTGTACAGCTTAACTCCCACGCGCTGTCGTCCTTCCCCGCCGCAGGAGAGGAGGGTGAGGCTGGGGCGCTGTCAAGGCTGAGCCGTGAACCCCGCCCTCCCCGGGCAGGCAGCGCTGGGGGGACCTGGGAGCTTTCGGCTGGTCGGTCTGTCTGCGTGCGGCGAGGTGAGGCAGGAGAGGCTAGTGAATAGGGCACTGGGAGACGCAGGTTCAGCTGCCTGTGTGACCTGGGGCGTATCACTCATTGCTCCGTGCCTCAGTTTCCCCATCTGTAAAGGAGGCCCCTACTTCCCAGGGGCGTTGAGGCTAAATCCACTGAGGAGTGTGAAGGGCTCACGTGCTGGCCCAGGGCAGCCTTGTCCCATCGCCGCCTGTTACCGCTCCCCACGCCTGGGCGTGGTTCTTGGCCTGGGCTTTGCAGCTGGAGGGCTTGGTTCCCTGCCCACTGCTGAGCGCACCGCGGGGGCTGCTACCGGGTGGTTTGCCTGATTAAAGCTGCATTTACCCAGGGGTGGGGAGCACGGGTGGCTGGGGGGGGGGCAGCATGCCAGGCAGTTCCACCTGCTGGGTTTCCTGATTGCATTTGAGGGTAGCCTCCTCTGAGACCCCCTGGTCCCGATGGATTGTGCCCTCAAGCTGCTGGTGACCCGGGCATGACCAGGCCCTGTTCACAAGCCAAGCTGTCATTTCTCTACCTCTCGGGCCAGCTGGCTTCCTTCTGCCTCTTTTCCACTTGCTGGTGATTAAAGATTCGCTCCCGTTCCTCGTTGTAACGTCGCTGACGCTGCGCCGCGGAGAACAGCGCCTGGGCTGCACTGCAGGAGCACTGCCCGGGAGCAAGGAGCCTGGGTGGGCGGGCGGCTGCGGGCCCTGGATCTTTGCTCACTTATGTGGCTCTAAATCAGGAGCAACGCTGGACAGGTGAGAGGAAGCCACGCAAGGAGCAGAGTGTTTGTGAGAGAGGAGGGGCTGGGTCGCTGGGCTGATCGCAGCAGAGAGGAGAGATGGGACGGAGGTTCAGCCATGCCCTGGGATTTGGGGGACCTGAGTTTGATTCCGACTCCTTGGGCGAATCCCTTGATCTCTCTGGCTCTTGGTTCCCCGCGGGGAAGGTGGAGCTGCTGATCCTTCCCGGAGGGCAGGGAGACGGCGTTTGTACAGCCCTGGGTGCAACGGGGCCCGGCCCGCGATTCACGCCTCCTAGATGCTACCCCAAGACTACCAGGAAAGGGGAGTTGCTGGCATCTGCTGCTGTGGCCTGACATCATCCAGCTGCGAAGGGTTTTGAAGCTCTCGCGTCTGGTTCAGTCCCCGGCTGGGGCATTTTCAGCGCTTCCAGGACTCTGCCCCGGGGGTGGGACTGAGCGGAGGGCGTGCGTGCGTGAAGCTGTCGATTTTGAAGGACTCCCACGGCGGGGCTCAGGGAGCTAATTGGCCTAGTTCTTTCTGGCATGCTGCTTATTAGGAGTAATTGTCCGTGGCGGCCGCTCTGACACTAGCGGAGCCGGGGGGAGGCTCTGGGAAGGAACCCGAGGCTCCCTGTTCAGACTTGTTTGTGTTACATTTCCACCCATCTGCCGCACAGGCCTTGGGTGCGAAACACACTTAACGAAGAGGGGGAAGCTGCCTGGGGCTCCGCCTCGCCAAAGGAAGAGGGGGGGATGGTGTGGATGCTCATTTGCATATTGCTACCCAGAATGCTCTCTTCCAGCCCGCAGGCGCCTTGCAGTGGCGGTAGGTGTTGGGTCCTGCTGTCCAGGTGTGCGCTGACGGCACCGGCGCTCTGGGATCCAGCACGGGACGGAGCAGAGGATGTAAAATCTCTAGCTTTGTTGCAGCGGCAGAGACCACTGCGAGCAAAGGGTGGGCCCGGGGGCATCCAAGGTGTCCGTGCTGCTAGCGCCTCCTACCACGGAGCGACACCGCAGTGATCTTGCGACCTTAACACCAGGCCCCACGATGCACTATGGGCGGGGCTGAGCGCTGGGGATGGAAAGGCCTCATCGTGCGCAGGTTTCCTCGCTACGGAGCAGCCTCTTCTGCCAGGACAGAGCCCTCCCCCCGGCCACGCTGCGTGGGTGGAGTCGGCGCCCCCCCCCCACGGTTGTCCTGTCCCGTTTTCCCTTCCTCGTCTTCGTTTTCTCCTTCCCCTCTTTGTGCTGCGCTCGTCAAAGTCAGCGAGAGACTTTCTGTCCCCGCCTGTCACAGGCTGAACATCGGGTGCTGACAACTTCTCTTGGCAGCGTGAGGGAGAACTCCCAGGTGGGCTTGCCGAGGTAAAGGCAATTACCTCTGTGCTGTGTGTGAGAGAGAGAACGTGTGTGGCAGCGACACAGGTACTTGTGTGTGTATCTCTGCATGCAGTGACACGGGGGGGGGTGCAAATTGTGTGAGACTGTGTGGAGGTGCCTATTTCTTCCCATGGTTAAGGCGCCACATCTTTAAAATTCCCATGAAACCCAATTCCAAGCCTTCCTCATCCTCTGCCATTGCCCCTGCCCCTTCTCCGGGGAGGGGGCTGCCCGGCTGTGGTCTCCCCCCGCTGCCCCAGCACCCTCCGTCCCTCTAATGCCCCAGCTGCATTTCAAAAGAGCCTCCACCCTCTTCAGCTCCTTGATAACCCAGCAGACCAAGGGCTCCCCCCAAGGGTCGTAACTCATGGCAGACTGTCCCCCTCACCCCCCTCCGGGACCCACAAGGGCCGCGGTGCCCTCGGCTGCCGGCCGGCTATGCCCAGGCCCCTGCCGGCGTCCAGGCCAGGAGCTGAGCTCAATGGGGCACAGAGGGTGCCCCCCACTCCCCCGGGGCAGAGCCCCTCCCTCTCTAACAAAGCTCACGGCTGTGTAACAACATTCACCCTCCCCACACACACCTCTCCCGGCACAGCCCGCACCCTGCAGGGACTCAGGGGCCTTCTCTCTTCCCAGGGGGCAGCTCTGCCGTTTCGAACCCGGCTGTTGTTCCCCTGCAGGGAGAAGACGCCCCGTGGGGCTGCCCTGCCACTGGAGCGCAGAGTAATTCGCCGGCGCGGGTTCCGCTCAGCAGGACACGTGTGCCAGATTTCCAAGGGCTTCCGAGTCTCTGTGACCCTCTAGGAGAGTGTCTGGCTCAGCTCCCTTTCCCCCACCCCCCAAATCACACACCAGGGGGGGCAGAGGGGGCACCTTTCAGTCAGTAGCTCTCTCTTCTGGTTGGCGTTTAGAGGCAGAACTCCTGGGTTCTCTTCCCAGCTCCATCAGGACCTGGACCCAATGCGGTGCCTCTCCTCGTGCCTCAGTTTCCCTATCTAGGGAGGATAATGACGAACACGCTGGCCCTCTAACTCAGGCAGCAGAGACTCGGGGAGCTGGGTGTAGCCAGCCCAACGCAGGGATCTCATTACAGCCAGGAAGCAGGGTGGGGCGCTCTGGGGCCACGGGCGTAGCGGGTTAATGCACACGGGGCCGTCTCCTGGCAGGCAGAAATACGCAGCCTGGCCCAGACGCCGCCAGGGTCGATAACATGCTGCAAAGGGCTGGGGGCGGCTGGCTCTGAGTGCTAGGTGGCTTCCAATAACTCCCCGGGGGCCACCGTGCCAGCTGCTGCACCAGCCCCCGCTCAACCGAGCTCCTGTTTATCCTCAGTGTGAGGCCGGGCAGCGAGAATGTGCCCATCTTGCAGAGGGGGGAACTGAGGCACCGCGGGAGCCTGGAGCAGAGCCGGGCATTGTCCCCTGGTCTCTCGGGTTATTGCAGTGCGGCAGCCCCCTCCTCGAGCCTGCAAAGCCGTTCCGCCCTGGGGCCTGTTCCAAGGGGCTTGGACATGCGGGCGCGGCTGGAAATCTGGGCCCCGTGGCCCCTGCCCCGCCCGCCATCCAGGAACCAGCCGGGTCCCGCCTCTGCAGCCCTTGGAGCGAGGCTGGGGGGGAGGCAAGCAGAAGGTGAGGGGGGGCAGGAGGTGGGATGAAATTCCTCAGCATGGGGGAGGGCAGGGCAGTTACCCGATAACCGCCACGGAGCAGCAGGTTAACCTCCCGCCGGGCAGCGTAATGGGGGAACGGCCGAGGCGCCAGCGGGAACGGGGCTGGGGGCTGGCGCCGGGGGCGGGTGGAGGCAGGACGCCTGGGTTCTGTTCACATATTCACCCCCCTTCACCCTCCTGCAGGGGCTGAGAACGCCTTCGGCATAGCAGCTGCCCAGCCCGGCGGTTACTATTGTCTCCGGCAGCTGAGAAAACTGAGGCCCAGAGAGGGGGAGGGGAGGCGATCGAGATTTCCCCACCCCCACGGAGTCAGTGGCAGGCCAGAGAGAAGAACCCGTGAGTCCCAGTTCTCCCTGCTCTAACCGCTACACCCCACTGTCTACATGTCCCCATGTCTCCTTCCCGTTAAAGGCCTCGCTTCAGTGCAGCTCCTGGCCCAGCTTGACCTGCCCGGACAGAGCAACCCCGGGCCCTGGCTTGTGCCCCCGGCTCGATGCCTCTCGGCAGCGCCCAAGGGCTCCCCAGGCCTCCCAGAGTGGCAGCCTGGGCGCCGTTCACGCCGCAGCCAGCCAGCGTCGCCGTGTCAGGCTCCCGGAGCGGCAGCCTGGGCGCCGGAGCGGCAGCCTGGGCGCCGTTCACGCCGCAGCCAGCCAGCGTCGCCGTGTCAGGCTCCCGGAGCGGCAGCCTGGGCGCCGGAGCGGCAGCCTGGGCGCCGTTCACGCCGCAGCCAGCCAGCGTCGCCGTGTCAGGCTCCCGGAGCGGCAGCCTGGGCGCCGTTCACGCCGCAGCCAGCCAGCGTCGCCGTGTCAGGCTCCCGGAGCGGCAGCCTGGGCGCCGGAGCGGCAGCCTGGGCGCCGTTCACGCCGCAGCCAGCCAGCGTCGCCGTGCCAGGCTCCGCGAGACGGGCCGCCGCAAATGAAAGCCATAAACAACGACGGGCGGAGAGCCAGAAAGGCTGTGGCGCTCTCCGGAGCGATCATCCCCCTGCACTTAGGGGAGGGGTGCGTGTGCGTTGGGGGGGGGACGCGGATATTAATTAACTAGGCCTCCTCTGGCCGCGCTCGTCTTTAATGAACATCCTGCGGCTGCAGCTGCTGCCCCGGCCGCGTGCCGAGCGCCGGTGCGGTGCGTGAGTCCCATTGTTCCCCTGGCCTGCCGGAGCGTGCCCCAGGGAACGCCTGGGCGTGTGAGAAGTGACACGATCGGGGGGGGATGAACAAACGGGACGGGAGGTGAAGGGGGGACGCCGGGCAGTGAGGCACCCGGAGTTTGCCAGCTGCCCTGGCTGCCTCTCGAGTCCTGGGGTGCAACTTCTCGTTTTCCCCAGTTCAGGGGGTGCCTGGAGCTGGGGCACCCTGCAGATTCCCCGTAATCCCCCGGGTAGGAGCCGCTCGCCGTCCCCCGGCTGATCATCCTGCTAGCACGGCTCTGCCCCCCGTCCCGGGTTGAGTTCCTTGGCAGAGCCTGGCGTGGCGACACCCCGGTCCCAGTGCGACTCCCCCGGGCTCGAGAGGCAGAGAACAGATTTGAAAGACCCCCGAAGTGGTAGTTGGAATAAGCCAAAGTGCTTGGGGGTTTTAATCTCTCTCCCTAGCTAAGCAGCCTCTCAGCCAGGAGTTTGTGACCCCGGGGAGGGGTCAATTGGGAGAGGGAGGGGCAGGCAAGAGGCATTGAAAATGTGTCTTAAAATCCCGCTGCTCCCCTCCCCGGGCGCCCTGACCCTCTGGCGACCTCTCGAAACAAGATCAGCCTCTGGCTTTCCCGGCTCCATGGATCTCGCCAAGCCGAAAAGCCTGGTCGAAGGCCTGGCCCCGGGCCGCGACCGAGGTGCCTCGAGCATCAGGGCTGTGGCCTCTGGGACCTTTCCTCGGCTTTAAACGAAGCCTCAGCCCCCCGGAGGCAGGACATTGAGCACTTCCCACATTTTCGCGGCGCTTCTCTGGACCCCGGGGGCTTCTGAGCCCCCCCTGATTTCTCGCTCCCACCTTTCCCGGAGCCTGGGAAGTCAACCTTGGCTCTTCCTCTGAGAAAGTCGTGTCGGTGCTGGGAACTTCCAGCTGCTAAAGAGAAACTTACTGTGAGCTCCATCGCCAAGGCACTTACGGTTGCTGGGTTACAAGGGCTGGGAGTTTTAATTGTCTCCTCTAGGAAAACAGGAATAAAAGATGAAACCCTCAATTCGGTGGAGACTCGGCTTTCGTTCCGTTCGGTTCGGATGGAAGTGGGGGTGCTGCATTGGGCTCCTGGGATCTGGGGGGCAGAGAGCAGCCCATGATATTTAAGGTCTGGGTTACCGTTGTCAAGCTCACTAGGGAGATGGGGCCGCGTCCTTCTCTGGAAATCAGTGGATGGATTTGCAGGCAGGGTGGGGTGTAACAGCAAAGGGCATGGAGAAGGGAACGGGAGAAGAGAGCTCTTGTGGGGAGTGCGGAAAATGGGGACGGGAAACCCCATTCTCGCTGTGTGCCTGTGCTTGGGTTGGCATGAGCAGCTTCCCACACCGGGCTCTTGTGAAATACGCTGGTGCGACAGGTGTGACGTCACCAGCTGGCGGTTGTAGCCGCCAGCAGGAGACGTAGGCAGTTAGATCCTGGAGAAATGCTGCGCGGTTAGTTGCGGTGCAGTTCTTTCCCGGAGCTGGCAGGCAGTTTCATCCACGGCCGCCCTGAGAAGAACGAGCTTGGGGTTCAGAGCGGCGGCCTTGTGGGATAGACCCACGCTAGCCAAAACAGTGTTCTTGGCATGTCCACAATGCAGCTGTCCCCAAGGGTGCAGGCGGAGGCAGCAGGAGACTCTCTCCTGTCCTAACTGGAGGATCTCCCGCTTGGAACAGCTCCGGTTGCTGCTTTCCCACGTGTTTACCCAGCACCGTCTTGGGGCTGGGGCTCAAGGGGTTGAGAGAAGAGACGCCCTGGCGTGGCTTGTCCCAGAACAGACCTTCTCCTTGCAAAGTGCCTCTGCACCCAGGTGGATGCTCTGTTCACCGTCTCTCTGGCCTCCAGCCCCAGCCGAGTCCGCTCACAAGCTGCCGGGGCCCCAGACCCCGCCTGGAAGCGGCAGAACCCAGCTGGGCGCAAAGCTTTGACCAGGACGCAGCGGAGGATCCAGCCTGCAGCCCCCGACAGACCGAGCGCCCGGGGCTGCGTCAGTGTCCGGAGGCGCCGCGGACCCGGCTGGCGGAGGCTCGGGGTGCAGAGACTGGGGTGAGCAGCCCACGGGGTGGGGGCGACGTCGCCCTGGGGGCTGCTCTAAGCTGCGGCCTGGGCCTGGAGTGCACAGCGGCAGGGGCCGCCCTCGGCCCTGCCCCCCACTCCCTCTTTGCCTCTGCTCTTGGGGGGGTGGGGGGAGCGGCTGGCCGGGGGTGGGAGCAGAGACGCCGGCAGCTTCCCGTCGAGCGGCGCCCAGAGCCGACAGGGGGGTGAATGGCCCACAGCCCCATAGCCGGCGTTGCCCGTTCCCTGTGGGGGTCAGATATGAGGACTCCCCCCCACCTCTGTGTCTGTGGAACGAACCGAGTCCCCCCCTCACCAGCAGTGGGGGACAAAAGGAGCGTTGGCAGCTGCCCTTTCTCTCTCCTCCCGGGGGGTCAGCCCCATCCGGGAAGGGCCCAGCTGCTGCCTCAAACCCCACAGCATCCCGCTCCCCTCACGGCTACACCAGCGACCGGCCGGGGGGCTGGAACCATTTGTATGGGGGGGGAAGAGGGGGGCTGAGAGCCATTGAACCAAAGTGTAACGGCAGGTAACGGACACCGCGTCAAAGGGGTGTGTGCGTGTGAGTGTGTGTGTGTGTGTGTGTGTGTGCGCAGTGGGGAGCTGTGTGCAAGGGAGATGCTGGAGGGGTGTAATGTGGGGGGGCCCCTGGCGCGTGTGCCGGTTGTGTCAGGGGGTGACTGGCGTGTGTGTAATGTGCGCGCGGATGGCAGGGTGTGTAACGCGGGGGCGGGTGTAATGTGGGGGGGCCAACTCTAGACCCCTCCCCCGCTGGGTGCCCCCATTGGTGGCTCTCCGTCTCCCCCCACCCGCCTAGCCCCAGCCCCCTATTAAACCCAGCTGAGCCGGCAGCGCAGGACTGTTCGTTACGGTGACTGGAGGCTGCTCAGCGTCTGAGAGCAGCCCGGGAACGCAGCCACCACTAGGCGCTGCACGGAGGGACCCCCCACCCACCCCCCGGCACCGGCACCGGCTAGGAGCCTGGGCAGGTAGGTGGCCGTCCCTGGGGCGTGGGCCGCGGGGTGGCAGGACGTCCCGTGGCTTGTTGGTGGGATTGCCTGGCTTTTTGTTTTGTTTTGTTCCTTTTAAGCCAAATCTGAGCTTGGAAAAAAACGAGATGGAGAAAGTTGGGAAGCTGCTGAGAACGGTCTGATCTGGGGAGCAAGAGAAACCAGGGGGGAGGCGGGATTAGAAAAGGGTTCAAAATAGGGGCAAAGGTTAAAAGATCCGCTCGGCTTGGGGGCGTTCTTGGTTCCTTCGGGGGATCTCAGCACCACTGTTCAGTTGCTGTGAAAAGAGAAGGGGCCTTGCTGCTGTCGTGTGTGAGTGTGTGTGATTGCACGCGTGTGTGTCAGTGGAGCCGGGAGTTTGATCAGGTTTGTGAGTACGTGTGAATGTGAGCGAGTGTGTTTGCATGCGTGTGCGTCAGTGGATCTGGGTTTGTGAGTGCATGTGACTGTGAGTGAGTGTGTTTGCACGTGTGTGCGTCAGTGGAATTGGGTTTGTGAGTGCGTGTGACTGTGAGTGAGTGTGCTTGTACGCGTGTGCGACAGTGGATCCGGGTTTGTGAGTGTGTGTGACTGAGCAAGTGTGCTTGTACGCGTGTGTGACAGTGGATCCGGGTTTGTGAGTGTGTGTGACTGAGCAAGTGTGTTTGTACGCGTGTGCGTCAGTGGATCTGGGTTTGTGAGTGTGTGTGACTGAGCGAGTGTGTTTGCATGTGTGTGTGTCAGTGGATCCGGGTTTGTGAGTGCGTGTGACTGAGCGAGTGTGTTTGTACGCGTGTGCGTCAGTGGATCTGGGTTTGTGAGTGTGTGTGACTGAGCGAGTGTGTTTGCACGTGTGTGCGTCAGTGGATCCGGGTTTGTGAGTGTGTGTGACTGAGTGAGTGTGTTTGCACGTGTGTGCGTCAGTGGATCTGGGTTTGTGAATGCGTGTGACTGAGTGAGTGTGTTTGCACATGTGTGCGTCAGTGGATCCGGGTTTGTGAGTGTGTGTGACTGAGCGAGTGTGTTTGCACGTGTGTGCGTCAGTGGATCTGGGTTTGTGAGTGTGTGTGACTGAGTGAGTGTGTTTGCACATGTGTGCGTCAGTGGATCCGGGTTTGTGAGTGCGTGTGACTGATGGGCGGGAGAAGCACGACGCGGGCAATCGGATGGGTGGGCATTACCGTGCCTGGGCATATGTGTGTGCCATCTCAGCGCTGTTTAATGATGGGTCTCCCCTCCCCAAATAAAGGCAAACTGCCCCCTTTCCCTCACACTCCTTCCTGGCTGCTTCCTCTCTGCCAACCTCCAGCAAACTTTGCAAAACGCAGCGGTGCCCTGGAGAGGCTGGCAGGAGCAAACGGGGGCTGCCCGCCGGGCAGGCTGGCCCCTTCCTGACTCTCTGGCTCCGAATTCCTTGTGTAAGTGCGTCTCATGAGGGCCGAGAGATTTCCAAGGGTGAAGGATTTTGCCCCCTTCCCATGGTGGCTTTTGCTGGGTGACATGCAATGTGCACTTCAGCTAACAGACTTGATTAGCTGGCGGGGGGTGTGGGGGGGTGTAAATTCAGCTCCAGTGAGCTGATTAGCCCGGAGAATCGAGAGCAGTCCCAGACGGGTGATGCCAATAGACAGTGGTGACTGGCACCTCATCAGCAAAACCAAATCCGATCTTGTACAAATCACATCAGCGGGAGAGGCATTTTCCCACTCTGAATTGCTGGCGGTAATTTTCTCCAGCTTCCGCTGTTTTTCTCCCGCCTCGGTGCCAGGGAGGAGATTTCACCGGGCTGAAAAGCTAATTTCCCCTGGCTTGCATAGGGAAAGAAATCAGTCTGGGTCACTGAGTTACTCTGATTGTCTCCAGCTTTTCCTCCAAATTCCCAGCACGTTCTGTTCCTTCGCTTTAATGACATTTCCTTTTTTTTTTCCCCCTTCCAAAGTTGAGACTTTATTTTTCAGGCTTGTCAGGCAAAAACAGCTTAAAATCCGACCCGGATCTGTCCGAAATTCCGGGGAGGAGACCCAGCCCTTGCCCCGGCCGGTGGGGATGGCGGACGGATTGCACTCGGCGTTCTGATTTCCTCCCCGAGTCAGAGTCCAGGAGCCGAGTGATGAACTGGAACAGGCTTGGGAAAGGGGGTTATTTGATGGCTTCCGTACCTGGGTGGGGAGCTGTCTTAGGCATTAGAGCATTGGGTCTAGTGTGAACCTCCCCGCACTAGTGAGACGCACGCCTTGCACCAATCTTACCTATCCCTACACGTTCTGCTTTAGCCCCTGCGTTTGCTCCTCTCCACGTCTCCTTCGTGCCCCCCCAACAAGCTGGTTTGCCTTCTAGGGCTCGATTATATAACACTCCCTCCCATTTGCAAGCGTTTCCACGACCAAGCGTGAGTAGAGGCCCTTCGCTCTTACGCGCCGCACCCGTGGAGCTCCACGCACTGGGCCAAGGCAGGTGGGTAGCGTGATCCCAAGTGTACGGCTGGGGA
Organism: Mauremys reevesii; assembly: GCF_016161935.1. Taxonomy (NCBI): domain Eukaryota; kingdom Metazoa; phylum Chordata; order Testudines; family Geoemydidae; genus Mauremys; species Mauremys reevesii. The sequence goes on along the minus strand of NC_052647.1, from coordinate 16,520,064 downwards.
AACCGAGGCACCGAGCGGGGGCCGTGACTTGTCCCGAGGTCGGCTGGCAGGCCGGTGGCAGAGCGGGGACTAGGACGCAGTCCCGCCTCCTCGCTACTGATGCTGAGAACGAACCCAGCCTTGTTCTGGTCGGGAAACGCCTCCCCCTTTGGCCTGCAACCACCTTGTCTCTCTCGTTCCTTAGCTCGGCCATCAGCCCCCGGCCCCGCCCTCGGGAGAGGAAAATGAAAAGCCCCCTGGTGCTGACGGTGCTGCTGTCCTTAGCGGCGGCCAAGCTGTGTCACACCTACTGCGAAGGGACCCAGGAGCAGCAGACGAGCAGAGGGATCCAGACGAAGGTAGAAAGGGAGGGAGCGGGGCTGGCTGGGGGGTGAAGACATCTGAGTCCATGTGGCTGCCCCCAGGGGCAAAGGAACGTGCGACGTTTCGCTGACTCACCTCCCACCTTTACGCTGGGGGTCGGTGGCCTAAATGGGGGTAAAATTTGGTATTGTGCCTGGGTTTGGGGCTTTCCCGGACAACTGTGTGTGGTGTTCTTACATTAGCAATTCAGACGGTCGCCCCCCGGGAAATTCTGCGGGGGGACCAGCGATCTAGCCGGGTGGGGAGCATTAGTTAATCAGCTCTCACTTCCTCTGCCCTGCGAGGGGAAGGGAGTTTGGGTTTCTTTTCATTCGAGGTGTTTGAAGTTCTTGTGGTGGGATCTGTTTGCTGCCGTTTGCTCAGGCCTATTTCACTCCAATGCCTACGGCGTGTTTTGGAGAAAGACGGTCACTCTGCAAATTGGGGACAAATCCAGACCGTTTCCATTCCTGTCTGGGAAACACACCCAGGCCGTTTCACGGAGGGGCTACGGGATGCCGGGCCCCTGGCAGTTCTGCCAGCGTGGGCTGGAGTCGTGCTGGGGAGCTGGCCATGACGGACCATATTCCCAGAGTCCCCTGGGGCTCGGGCGTTCCCAATGGGAGAGGCTGCAGCCAGCAACCCCCACGAAGCTTTTCGTCCTGCTCAGCCCATCCGAGGGTCCCGCCTCAAACCGCCAGCAAAGTCCAGACCCTAAGGGACTTAAACACCTGCCTTCCAAGGGGACTTAGGCACCTAACTCCCTTAGGCCACATCCCCACACACAAGTAGCACCTCAGGGTTGAGCGGGATGAGGTGGATAATGAGCTTTGTCGCTGTCCGCGGCGATGGGGAGCCAGTGGCACGTAGGGCGACCAGCTCTGCCAATCTTAGGGGCGGTGTCTTATACACACAACTATCGCTATAAAATAAGTGTCCTGACTTTTTGCACTTGCGATCCGGTCACCCTGGGTGCGTGCAAACCCGGGGTGTGCAAAGGCGGGGGCTTTGCTCCCGGCGGGGGCCGGAGGACCTCCACGGTGGCTCTGCAGTATGCAAATTACTTCCCAACAGCCCCTCTTGCCCCGCCCCAACTGAAGCTCTGTGAACCCCTTGGCTAAGACCCCCGGCCTGGGGCGGCTGCTTTTTGCAGGGCCACGCGGGGCCATTTGCCAGCGATTCTCTCTGGGGCGGGCGCTTCAGGCCCATTTCCCTCACTTTGTCTGGGGTGGGGTTTTTTGTTTCTTTCTCTCCGTGAATTGCTCCTCTCGCGGCGGCTGGAACGAGCCACAAACGGGGGCTGGCTTTTCCGATGGGCTCGGCGATAGGGAACGGCTTTGGGCACTAGATTGCTGCCACTGTGGACAGAAAAGCAGCTGGAATGATGGAGCCGGGGTGGGGGTGGGGGGACTCATGCTGGGGCTGGGTTCGCTCTAGCGGGGTGTCGCTGACGCTAGCTACTATTGTAGCAATGTTGGCGGGGGGGGCTGCGGTTGGGATTGGGGGGGGCCCTGGCAAAGCAAGGGTGGGGGAGAACCGGGATAGCATCTCCCATCTCCCACTCACTAAAAGCACTTGGCTTCCTAAGGGTTAAAGGCTCCCCCAAGCACCCCCCCCGCCCCCCCATGATTTGCAGGGCAGTGAGGATTTTGCTGGCAAATCGCCTGTTCCTCCTGGGTTCTTGACTGGGGTGGGGGGGATGAGCTGGGGCCCCCACTGAGCCCCCACCGAGCTGTGCGGTGTCTGTGCACGGCTCAGAGCCCTGCCCCCCTAACCACCCCCACCCTGGCTCCATGAGCAGACTCCTCGGGGGAGCTGCTGGTTGATTCCCCCCCCACACTGGGGAAATCCCGCGGCGGGGAGGCTTCTGTAGGGCTGGCAGGGCCTGCTTTGCGGTTAGCCCCAGGAGTGCAGGGGTTAATGCCGGAGACACCCCCCCACCCTCGGGAGTCCGGCTGGTTAGGACATCAGTGAGATGAGTTAGGGGGGAGCTCAGCCTAGAGACTTGGCGGCAGATGGACAGGGACGGTGGCCAGGGCTGGGCTAGCCGGGGGCTGGCGGGTTTCACGCTGGCTTGGCACGGCGATCAGGCGTCTCCTGACAGGCCGGGGTCGGGGGCCGAGTGGCGTTTGATGCAAATGTGACGACATCCCTGTGGGGAGATCCTGCTCCCGGAGCGCTGGGCTGGGGGGCCTGCTCCCTCGGGCCCATAATGGGGAGCCGGGAGGGGGGGCTTGGGAGCCATCGCTGACACCCCACAGTCAGCGACACCCTCACGCTGCCAAAATCTTGGCGGTATCCGGCCCCGGGAGCGCGGCTGCAGCATGACGGGGCCAGCGCAGGGCGGGCAGAAAGCCGGGCACGGCTCAGGGCTGGCAGGAGCGGGAGTGGGGGGGCATCGGGGCGGGTGGCGCCGTCCCTCGTCCCTAGAGTGGCCTCTCCCCGCCCGCCTGGCCCCTCGGCCCCGCTGCGTTTGGGGCTCACGCCCGCCTCTCTCCGTCTTTCCCGCAGCCGAGCTCAGACCCCTACAAGCTGCCCACGGCCCTGCTCAGGAGACTCTACGACGGCCACCGGGTCTCCTACGAGGCGCTGCTGCAGCTGGCGGGCAAGGACGATGCCCGTGAGTGCCCGGCCCTATCCCCCACCCTGAGAAAACTAACCGGGGGAGACTGGAAGGGGCCGGACGGGGGAGCTGCTATCGGGCGGGGGATGGGGAGAGAGCAGCAAAAGTGGGCGGGGGGTGAGGTTGATCGCTGCCCCCCCAACACCACTGACCGCCCCCCCCCTTCTCTCTTCCAGGTCCCAAGATGCCCGTCCCCTCTCAGAAACGTAAGTCCCGTTTTCCCCTCTTCCCTGGCACCGGGTTCGCTGCCCTGTCCATCTGGGGGACGCCCCGGTCTCTCCCCACCCCCGCTCCCCTCTGTGCTCCTGACCGACACAGCAATCAAGGCAGGAGCTGGAGTGTAGACGGGAGCTGCCCTTGAAAGGCAGCCAAAGCCTCAGGCAGCCCAGGCTTCCCAGGGCCACGGTGAGGTCCCGTCTGCACTTGGCCCCGGGCTGAGTCTTGGATCGGCCAGGGCCGGCCTTGCCCCACGCGCGGGAGGTCTGCTCCTGTGTGCCGCCCTGCTCGGTTTCAACCGGCACCTCCGTTGCTGTGTGCCCAGCCTGAGGCTCCTCAGCGGACGCCGCGCTCCGGCTGTGCCAGCTGCGCTCGTGGGAGCAGCCGGGCGCCCGGCGAGTCTGGGAGCCGGGCCCGAGGCGTCTCCGGGGGGCGGATCTGGACCCAGAAAGCGCTTTGGCAAACATGACCCGGATAAAAAGCCTTGGGCGGCATCTCTTCCCTTCCCCGCTGCCCCGGCCTGCCAGGCTGCCTCAGCTAGGGGCACCCGCGCCGCTGACCCCCTTGTCTTTCTGCAGGGGACATGCACGACTTCTTTGTCGGCCTCATGGGGAAAAGGACCCCGGAGCCCGGTAAGTGGGGCCCGTGTGAGGCCAGTTTGGAGGGGTGGAGGGGGGGGTTGTGTGACGAGGCGCCGGCCGGAAGCCCCAGGACGCCCATTCCCACCGTCAAGTGTCCACATGCCCATCCGCCCGCTCAGAGGAGAGGCCTTGATGCCCCTACCGGAGATCCTACATCTGTAGAGCAGGACGGGCTGCCCCAGGCCAAGTGCTTCCAGCTGTGGCCGCTGTGCCCCCACTCCGGTGACACGAGGGGGGGGAACAGGTTGACCGTTCCAGGAGGGGCTGAGAAGTGGGTGGGGGCCGTCCCGGCTGGGCGAACGGGCCTGGGAAGGAACTGACTGCATCTCCGCCCCGCTCTTTAATCCTAGACGACCCCACAGACGGGAACAAGGAGACTTCCGCTGGCTTTGGCGACCTCAAATATCCCCCAAATGCAGAATGAGGTGAGGGCAGCGGGGGCCCGGGTCTGTTAGCTCCCCTTCCCGTGCGACGCCCGCGGGCTCACGCTCACACGCCTGCAGCTCGTGCGTGTGCCACCAGCCCGGGCCTGGTGCTGTGTCCTCCTTTTCCCTGGGCCCGGCGAGGTTGAGAAAAGCAGCCCCGAGTCTCACCGCAGCTCGGGCCTCTGGCAGGGGAACGTGGGCGCGTGTTACCCGAACCTCAGGGGCCGCTCGCGACTGGCGCTCGGCTGAGAGGCTGGGCTACAGGCCAGCTGAATGGCCAGGCTTTTGCCACCCTGAGAGTGCGAATCCGTCACCTCTTCTGAGTCCAACCAGCGAGCTGCTGTGCCGGGCTGAGGTGGCCAATGCCACCTGCTTCTGGGACAATAAGGGGGAGATCCTGGCACCACGGACTGGCCAGCCTGGCTCCAGGGAGCGTTGCCAGTTTCCCCCCAGGAGGTTCGGAGGGCGAGTGGCAAAGGTCCCCTCTCCAGACGAGCCCCATCGCTTTGATCCGGCGCCCCTGAGACCCAAGGGCTAGACACGTTCTGACTGGTTACGAGGTGCACAGTTTTACCGAGGAGGGGAATTAAGGCGGGGGCAGTTCTCTGGCCTGCGCCAGACAGGAGCGGCTGCGGCTCCTTAAAAGTGTGTGTGTGGGGGGGCCACTGGTGCCCAAAGTGTGGCCCCACCCCCTTTCCCCAAGGCCCCACCCCCGCACTGCCCCCCCCCCCGAGCCCCGCCCCTGCGCCATTTCTTCCCCCCAAACCCCATCCCCTGCTCACTCCTTTCTGCTCCCTCCCCCCATCGCTCGCCCTTACGGCCGGTAAAAAGTGCTGGGGCCATGGCCCCCGGCCCTCCGGGCGTCAGACTAGATGATCACAACGGCCCCTTCTGGCCTTGGAATCCACGAACATTTTTCTGCTCATTCCTGGGCTCACGTTACGGGGTCGGCTGAGAACTTCGGCTGGAGGAGGATCCGTAGCTTGGGGTTACAATGGTCCCCGTGTGGCGTGGAGTCCAGAGGGCCTGCTCTGTGCCCACCTTGAAGCTGGGTATTTGGCTTCATACTACAGAGGGGCCGACCACCACCCTCCCCCTCACATCCCGTGGTCTCAACTCAGCCCTTTGGGACATCAGGTCCCGCTAGTGCCTCTTGCTAAGGTGCTGTATTAGCCAGCCGCTGGGGAACGGGCTCCGTCTCCACGCAAGACGTCCCGTCCCCGCACACCAGGCCGGGAGCTGCCTACTCCGGTCTAGTTTCACGAGTGATTACGGCTGAGAATACGAGGTTTGCCAGACCACAGCCGCCTGAGCAAACCGGCCTGAAGGGTCACGCTTCGCCTCGTGCATTAGCCCTTAAATACCTATATGGGGTCTTTAATTACAGATCGAAAACCCCATTGATGGTCCCGCTCGTGCGCTGAGCAGAGCCCTGACCCTGTGCGTGTTAGCACCCGGCAGCCTGGGTTACGGGACATAAATAGCTGTAATCCCCCTAACCGGGTGATTACACGGCACTTATTCTGCTATTACGAATTCATTAGCTGGTGATTTGCATCCCGGCGACGGCTGGGTAATGAGGCCAGGAGCTGGCAGGCTTCTCTTCGAGCCGAGCCTAAGCCTTAGCGATAATTGCGGTGCAATTTTAGGAAATGGAGGAGAAGAGCAAATTTGTGAAAGGCACTTTCCGCGCATGCAGATGAGTCCAGTACCGCGGCTACGCCCGCTGTCTCCCGTCGCCGGGTCTTCCACTCCAGCCCTGGGCTGTGTTTTTCCCCACGTGCTTGGGGGTGACGGGGGGGGGGGGGGGTATTCGCATGTGTACAATTCGTGGGTGATTGCACGTTACTGAAAGGTGGTTAATATATACCAGGCCCGCACAACTCGTAAAGCGGCGAGGGCCACATTCCTCCAAAGAAAACAGCCGAGGGCCGAAACCTCCCGGCCCCGCAGAAACACCCCGCCCCAGGGCCGTCCAGCCCTGCAGAAATAAACCCTCCTTCCCCAGCGCCGCCCCACCAAAACAGCTGTGGGCCAAAAAGGAAGGTTGGGGGTGGGGAGGTGATACTTTATTTTAAATCAACTGGGGGCTCCCAGCTGAAGAGGTGGCTGGGAGCCCTCAGGGTCAAATTAAAGGGCCCAGGGCTCTGGCGGCTGGGGGAACCCGGCAGGGCCGGTTCTACGTGTTTTGCTGCCCCAAGCAAAAAAAAACTTGTCTGCCCCCTGTACCCCCCTGCTGCCCCAGTCCTGGGCTCTCCCCCCACTGACCCACACCTCCTGCCGCCCCAGCGCTGGGCTTCCCCCTTTCCTCCCCACCAGTGCCCTCCCCCCACCCTGCTGCTGCCCCAGCCCTGGGCTCCCCTCCACCAGTGCCTCCCCCCACACACACACACCCCCTGCCGCCCCAGCCCTGGGTCACTGGTAACGCTCCCAGGGCGGGTCATTCAGCAGGAATTTTGGATGTGCACAAAACACAGACAGGATTGGTTTCCATATGGTTACAGAGCTGCAGTAAAGTGGAACAATTTTCAGCTTGTGTGATTAGAAGATATTTGGATGCATATTATAAGATTGTCCTCCATAAATGAGGAAAAGTTGAGGTGCCTTTATTATTCTTTAGTTCCACTCTTTCTTTCTATGGGGAATTTGCCAATGCAATATCACTGGCTTCCTGAAACAAACAGAAAGGCAATGGCTGTTGAAAATAGCAATTCCAGTGCTAATAAGCATTTCTTGCTCAATTTTATCCTGCTTTTTCTAAAGCAAGTTACAGTGGATCCGTATATTTGATTTGGGAGAAATGAAGTAACAGCTGCCCAAACTGAGCTTGAGCACTCCTGAATTTTGAGGTGTTCAAATCTGGAAGGCAGGTGCTGGGGGGGGGCGGGCTGTGGGCTCCACGGAGGAGCATGGCAGCAATGTGTCTGGAGCTGCATGGAGCCAGACACACTGGTCTGAGTGGCACGGTAAGGGGGCTGGGGGTTGGAGAAGGGGTAGGGAGTTCCGGCGTGCAGTCAAGGGACAGGGAGCGGGGTGGTTGGATGGGGCAGAGGTTCAGGGGGCAGTCAGGGGACAGGCAGCAGTAGGATAGGCATGGGAGTCCCAGGGGTTTATTAGGGGACAGGTAGGGGGTGGGGTCCTGGGGAAAAGTTGGGGGGGGTCTCAGGAGGGGGCAGTTGGGGACAAGGAGAAGGGAGGCTTAGATAGGGGGTGGGGTCCCAAGGGGCAGTTGGAGCAGGGGTCTTGGGAGGGAGCAATCAGGGGACAAGGAGCAGCAGCATTTAGATGGGGGTGAGGTTCTGGGTGGCAGTTAGGGGCAGGAGTCCCAGGAGAGCAGTATCAGGGGACAAGGACCAGCGGTGTTAGATAGGGGGGTGGGGGTCCTGGAGGGCAGCTGGGGAAGAGGTCTGGGGAGGGGACAAACAGCGGCCGCATGCCGGGATTCAAATGGCTCTGAGTTGCCCGCAGCCGCGGGGAGCCCTGAACCCTTAAAATCCCAGCCGCGGCTGAGAATCTCTGCGGACAGCCCAGAGCCCTTTGATTCCCAGCCGCAGCTGAGATTTAAAGGGCTCTAGGCTCGCCACTGCTGCGGACAGCCCAGAGCCCTCTGACTCCCAGCCGCGGTTGGGATTTAAAGGGCTCTGGGCTCCCGCCGCTGCGAACAGCCCAGAGCCTCTGACTCCCGGCCGCAGCTGGGATTTAAAAGGCTCTGGGCTCCCCGCGGCTGCGGGCAACCCAGAGCCTTTTGATTCCCGGCTGCGGCTGAGATTTAAAGGGCTCTGGGCTCCCACCGCTGCGGACAGCCCAGAGCCTTTTGATTCCCAGCCGCGGATGGGATTTAAAGGGCTCTGGGCCAGGGCCGCCCAGAGGATTCCGGGGGCCCGGGGTCTTCGGCGGCGGGGGGCCCTTCCCTTCCGGGACCCGCCGCCGAAGTGCCCCGAAGACCCGCGGCGGGGGCCCCCCGCCGCCGAATTACCGCCGAAACTGGACCCGCCGCCGAAGTGCAGCCCGGTCTTCGGCGGTAATTCGGCGGAGGGGGGCCCCCGCCGTGGGTCTTCGGGGCACTTTGCCGGTGGGTCCCGGAAGGGAAGGGCCCCCCGCCGCCGAATTATTGCCGAAGACCGAGCTGAACTCGGCGGCGGGTCCCGCTCTGTCTTCGGCGGTAATTCGCCAGCGGGGGGTCCTTCCGCCCCGGAGCGGCAAAGACCGGGAGCGGAAGAAGCTCCTGCGCCCGGCCCCGCAAGAGTTTTCCGGGTCCCCCGGAGCGAGTGAGGGACCCCGCTCCAGGGGCCCCGAAAAACTCCGGTGGGGGCCCCTGTGGGGCTCGGGGCCTGGGGCAAATTGCCCCTCTTGCCCCCCACTCTGGGAGGCCCTGCTCTGGGCTCCCCGCCGCTGCGTACAGCCCAGAGCCCTCTGACTCCCGGCCGCGGTTGAGATTCAAAAGGCTCTGGGCTCCCCGCAGTTGCCGGCAGCCCAGAGCTCTTTGCTTCCTGGCCGCGGCCGGGATTCAAAGGGCTCTGAGCTGCCCGCAGAGCGCCGTGTGCGGGGGATTTAGAATCCGCTCACGGGCCGCACAGTGAGGCTCTGTGGGCCGCGTGTTGTGCAGGCCTGGAATATACCAAGCTCACCGTTGCTGGGAAAAGAGTGGGCGAACTGGCTTCCAGGGGCAGGGAAGGAGGCTAATGCATCTAATCGACTTAGCCAGGCTTTTCCAGCTCTCCCAAGACTTATTCCAAGCTGTGCCACCCCAGGGTGGAAGGATCCAACGTGCCGCGGGCTTCCTCCTTCTTTCCTGCAGGTGCCCACGCCGGGGACGAGCAAAGTGTCTGCAGCGCCTCGAGACACTGAGACGAAGCCACTCTCCAAAGCCCGCCGCGCTCTCAACTGAACGGGAACCCTCCTGCCGTGTCGTGGAGAACTCTCCCCCTGTCCCATTCCGGCCTGCGCCTCGTCCTAATGCTAGTGCTCGCTCTTTGGAAACAGAGTAATGCCCCCGCCCCTCCGTGTGCACCCACCGCAGACACCCCGGGCAGCCAGCAGAACCCCCTGTGTGGCGTAGATTAAACACACCCTTGACTCGTCAATAACACCACGATTTTTACCTATGAGCTGCTCTGTCTCTCAGCTTCTTTGCCTGATGTTTCCTAGGATTGGGTTGTTTGCTGGAGCCCCAGTCACGTGTCCAGGACGCCACCGTGCTGGGCGCTGGACGGACAAGCCCTGCCCCAAGCCTCGGAACACTCCTTTGCAGAGGGAAATGTTCTCCAGGTGGGAGCAGGGGTATTAAGGCTCGTGCGTCAGGGCTTTCTCTGATTTCTAACTATAACAGACCAGGTTTGTGCTGTGCCAGGCAGCAATGCAGTTCAGGCTTCCTATGCCTTCCTCTCTAGCCTCTGGCGCTGGCCACTGCCAGAGACAGGATACTGGGCACGGTGGCCCACAGGTCTGATCCAGCCCCGCAATTCCTATGCTCCTCGGCACAGAGAGGTCAGGTGATTTGCCCAAAGTCCAGTGAGGAGCAGAGCTGGGAGTAGAATCCGGATGTCCTAATGCACAATCCTGGGCTTGAAACTCAAGCCTGGCTTTTCTCCCTTCTCCCAGGCCGTTAGTAACTAGGCACCTTCCCAGCTTCTTGCAATGTTGCCCATCAATGTGGTATCCCAGCCTCGAAGGTAACAACCGAAAAATCCCGCCTGGTTACTCTAGAGAGCGGGGCAGAACGTTTGCAATTAAACTTTTTTTTTTTCTTGTCAAAATCTGCTGTTGAAACCGTGTGGCGGAGGCATCTCTAGTTTGACGGGAAGGTGGTGAGGGGCAGGGCTAGGGTGACCAGACAGCAAAGGTGAAAAACCGGGACGGGGGTGGGGGGTAATAGGAGTCTATATAAGATAAAGACCCAATAATCGGGACTGTCCCTATAAAATCGGGACATCTGGTCACCCTAGGCAGGGCGGACTAGCTGGTTACTTGCAGCGAGGGGCCCGGCTTGAAAACGTGACCGTGTGGATCCGAAAAGGGGCCTCTGGGGCCCGTTCCATTTTCAGAAAGCGTTTTGGGTTTGGAGCCAATGTGGAACGAACCACATTTTGAAACCTCGAGAAAGTTGGTGTGAAACGCAATTGTCCTTCTTCACCCATTTCTATTCCCACCCTTCCTCTGGCCAGATAGAAGGTATTTTCTTTCAGGAAGGATTGTCCATTAACTCTGGCCTCTGAGGCCACCAGGGACAGTAGGAGCCAGCAGGAGCATCCTCGGAAGACCTATGAGCTGAGTGTAGCTCCTAATGCGCTGGCTGAGACGCTGCGTGAGGCTCCAGTGACTTTTCTGCAATTCTCCTGCCCTTCCAGAAGCGACTCTTGGATCAGCAAGAGCTCGTACCCGCAGGAGCTTGCTCGTTTGTGCATTGTACAGAGACAAGGTGGGGGAAGCAATATGGGACCAACCTCAAGCCGCACAAAGGTCCTCGGAGTGTCACGGCGGCTCAGTGCAAGGTGGGACAGATTGTTAAGCACAAACAGCTGACACATATTCAAAGGGGCGGGAGGTTACGGACGATTGTAATGAGCCATCAGTCCGTCTCTACTGAGTCCATGCTTCTTAGTGTCTAGCAAAGTTAGGAATTGTAGCTCCCAGTCCAGCGCACTAGGCCGTGGTCTTGATCTCAACCCTGCCTGATGTTTATACCGTCCCCTTAGTCAACTGGTATCCGCCCGTAACACTTCCCGGAGGCGTAAGCATTGGCCGTTTCAGGAAAGCCTTTAAGATGCATCTCCTGGAAGTTCACAAGCTGCCTTTTTCCTGCCCACTTTGCTAACTTGCAGACTGAGTGGGACTCTGGCCCAGACCTTTCGGTTTAACTCCCCCACCCTTTCAAACTGTCCTTTCCCTCTAATCAGCTAAGAGGTGATCCTGGAAAGTTCAGAGCCAGGGTGAATTTTATTAGCAGAGTGGCCAATAGAAATGGCCGCAGGCCATCATTTAACCCCATTCACTGCTGTAATTACAGCTGTAATTAGGGTACGAACAACGCCTGGGAAAGCAGCACCTCTTTAGAGGGGCTCCTGTTGTGTCTGAGTCATTGATTTGTGTCACTGATGCAATGCGGGGAGAGGGAATGGACTGGGCACTTGGGCATCAGCAGAAGACTCATCGGCTCAATTCCCACGGCAGAATCTTTCTCTGTTGCAGATCCCAGCTGGATTTGGGGGGACGTGGGGGGTTAGTAGCACCAGCGGTAAGAACAATCAAGCCATGTTCTCTTCCTCCCTGCAACAGCAGGGCCCAGAGAGCCGGCTGTGGCTCCAGGAGTCTGTGCCCTGGTTCCGGGTCAGAGTGCGTGGGAGCCGGCTGCATGCCCGCTGTGGAGAGTCCCCGATGCCAAAGGGCTGCTTTCTGCGACTTTTGCTCCCAAAGGGCGGGGAACGGAGTACAGAACTTGCTCCGTCATTTCACCACGGGAGGCTCCCTGGGGCTGCATCGTGAAGCTCACAGGTGTGCAGTGCAGAGGCAGTTCACTACCAAAAGCCTAAACAATACAAAATTCAGATCCACAGGAAGGGTCGTTTAGCAGGACACGGCCTCAGGCCCAGCCTCCCATGGCCCCGTGGAGAAATCAGAGGTGCATTGCATTTTAAGAGCCAGGCTTCCCTCTGGAGTGGGAGGCAGGCGCAGTTAGTGCTGCCGGACAGGCTCGGATAACCCCGCCAGTTGCTGTTAGCGGGCGCCGTGGGCTTGTCTGATGCAGCCACGCTGCCCTCTTGCGAGTTTGGTTCCTCCCGCAGCTCTGACACCAGAATGCCAGTGGGAACTGGTCTGAAAGGTGGGATTTGCCAAAGGCACAGATCTAGTGTCCAGCTCTGTGTGAGGGGGTCCAGGCCGAAGCATCTGGCAGCAGGAGGATTGGTGCAAAAAGGCAGCTGGTTCTGTCAGTGATCCCCAGACACCCCCCTGCCAGGAGCTCTGCCCCCCACCCCAGCCTTAAGGCCTTCCTGCCCCAGCCGGCCCTCGCTCACCTGCTGGCCCTTACGTGCATATTCTCCGGGGCCCAATTGTCCTCCTCCCCCATGTTCCCCAGGCTCCATCCCACCCCCCCCGTGTCCCCCAGCTTGCTTTGTGGTTGGGGGGCACTGCACCCTCTGCAGATCCTCCTCTCAGGTGACCCTGGCCTGACTGCCCCCAGCTCCCCGACCCCCCTTCCCGCTCCAATACCTGACCCCCACTCCTTCCTCACTGCCCCGCCCCCAGCTTCCCCAAACCCCACACCGGACCCTACCCCATCACCTGAGCGCTCCCTCGTCACCTGACTCGAGCCTCGTCCCCCATCACCTGCCCCCTCACCGGCCCTCAGCTCTCCCCACTCCCGCCCCAGCTCCCCGCCCTTCCCCACTCCTCCTGCCCCCACCCCTGCCCCCCAGCTCCCCTGTTCCTGCCCCTTCCCCCCACTCCTCCTGCCCCCACCCCCGCCCCCCAGCTCCCCTGTCCCCGCCCCCTTCCCCCCACTCCTCCTGCCCCCACCCCTGCCCCCAGCTCCTGTTCCTGCCCCTTTCCCCACTCCTCCTGCCCCCACCCCGCCCCAGCTCCCGCCCCTTCCCCACTCCTCCTGCCCCCACCCCGCCCCAGCTCCCCTGTCTCCGCCCCTTCCCACTCCTCCTGCCCCCACCCCTGCCCCCAGCTCCCCTGTCCCCGCCCCTTCCCACTCCTCCTGCCCCCACCCCGCCCCAGCTCCCTGTCTCCGCCCCTTCCCCACTCCTCCTGCCCCACCCCGCCCCAGCTCCTGTTCCTGCCCCTTCCCCACTCCTCCTGCCCCCACCCCTGCCCCCAGCTCCCTGTTCCTGCCCCTTCCCCACTCCTCCTGCCCCCACCCCGCCCCAGCCCCTGTCCCCCCCTTCCCCCTCCTCCTGCCCCCACCCCTGCCCCCCAGCTCCTGTTCCTGCCCCTTCCCACTCCTCCTGCCCCCACCCCGCCTCCCTGTCCCCGCCCCTTCCCCACTCCTCCTGCCTCCCCGCCCCCAGCTCCCTGTCCCCGCCCCTTCCCCACTCCTCCTGCCCTCCCGCCCCAGCTCCTGTCCCTGCCCCTTCCCCCACTCCTCCTGCCCCCACCCCTGCCCCCAGCTCCCTGTTCCTGCCCCTTCCCCACTCCTCCTGCCCCACCCCGCCCCAGCTCCCTGTCCCCGCCCCTTCCCCACTCCTCCTGCCCCACCCCTGCCCCCCAGCCCCCTGTTCCTGCCCCTTCCCCACTCCTCCTGCCCCCACCCCTGCCCCCAGCCCCCTGTCCCCGCCCCTTTCCCCACTCCTCCTGCCCCCACCCCGCCCCCAGCTCCCCTGTCCCCGCCCCTTCCCCTCCTCCTGCCCCCTCCGCCCCCAGCTCCCTGTCCCCGCCCCTTCCCCACTCCTCCTGCCCCCACCCCGCCCCCCAGCTCCCTGTCCCCGCCCCTTCCCCCCACTCCTCCTGCCCCCACCCCGCCCCCAGCTCCCTGTCCCCGCCCCCTTTCCCCACTCCTCCTGCCCCCACCCCGCCCCCAGCTCCCCTGTCCCCGCCCCTTCCCCTCCTCCTGCCCCTCCCGCCCCCAGCTCCCTGTCCCCGCCCCTTCCCCACTCCTCCTGCCCCCACCCCGCCCCCAGCTCCCTGTCCCCGCCCCCTTCCCCCCACACCACCAGCCCCGCCCCGCCCCGCGGCACTGCCCCCCCCCGGCCCCGGGCCGCGCTGGGCCGGGCGGCTCGGGGCGCTGCGCGGGGCCGGATGGCGCCTCTTGCCGGGCCCGGCGCGGCCGCTCCTCGGCGGGGCCGGGCGGACGGAGCGGGGGGGTCGGAGCCTTTGTGTGGAGCCGAGCGGGGCTGGTGCCGGAGCCGCCGGGTAAGGGGGCCCCGCCCCCCTCCTGTCCGCGCCCCGCCCCCTCCCGCCCCCGCGGGACCCCACCCCGCCCACCCCGCCCCTCCTGCCCCCTGCCCCGCCCCTCCTCCTGACCCCTGCCCCTTCTGCCCCCGCGGGACCCCCTCCTGCCGCCCCGCCCCCATGGGGGCCCCCACCTCTTTCCCCTGAATGAAGGACCCCGAATAGGGTCCTCCACCCCATGAGACCCCCTGCCCTCCCCAAATGGGGACCCCCTTCTGCCCCCCTGTGGTATAGGGGATCCCCCGTCCCCCCCCGCCTCCCCCTCCCCTGTGTCCAGGGATCCCTGTCTCGGGGACCCCCGTCTTCCCCCTCCCTCCCTCCCCTGCTCGTGTAGGGGATCCTCTCCCTCCATGTAGGGGACGCTTCCCTCTTCTGCTCCCCTTGTATGTAGGAGACCCCCCCCACCCCCGTGCAAGGGGCTCCTCCGCCTCTGGCATCTCTCCGCACCTACCTCGCAGGTGGGGCTCCCCCTCCCTCTTGGGGGCTCCCAGCTCCCTGTATAGGGGGCTCCTCGTTTGCCCTCTCTGCCCCCTCCTAAGTTCTCCCCTCCCCACCTATGGACACGCGGCCCCCAAAGCCCCTAGCCCCCTTATCCTCCAAATCCCTCCCCCCATCCCTGGTAAAGAGCCCCCTCTCGCCCTGCCTGCCACCTGCTGGGTTGCCCCGTTCCCTCGCCATGTCCCTTCCCTCCCTTTCATCCACCCCCCCCCAACCCCTGTGATGGGGAAGAGCCCCTATTTCCCCCCCAGACACACACACACCAAGGGGGAGAACCCGGGTGGTTCCCCCCAGCTTCCCGCTTTCCCTACTCCCTCTCTTCCCACCCCTCATGATAGAAGGCAGCCCCCCTTCATCTTTTCCCCCTCCCCCTATCCGTTCCCCCCCTTTATCCTGAGGACCCCAGCCCCTCTTTTGGCCTCTGGGGTATTCGCTCTCTAGCAGAGGGAAGAAAAACACAAAATAAACAGGCAAACCCGAGGTTGTGTGTTTGCGAAGCAGGAGAAACAGCTGCTATAGGCAACATTAATGGGGTTTGGGGTGACTTACCTACCATTAGGTTCAGGGGTAGCATTGCATGCTCTGAGATCCAAACAGAGCAGCCCCCTTTATCGCCCATTTCCCTGATACGTTATTGACCAGGGTGGCTTTGCTTTTCCTTTTCCAAGATTCCCTATTTAAGAAAATCCCCCGGGTGCCAAGAGTCTGCAAACTGGGACACCCTCTTTCCCAGCTTCTAAACTGGAGCAACCTTGGACTTCCTGGGTCACCTCCCTGCTCCCTATCTGGATCTTCCTCTTGTCTCCTTTGGTGTCCTGGAAAAATTGAGAACAGGCTGGCAGGGCTGAGGTTCAAAGCGTGCTGCTGCCATGGAGACGTTTAGATACTGAGTAGTCTGTCCGATTTGAAAACTGTCCAACAGCTCATAAAAACGGGGTGCAGGCCGAGTTGGAGTGGCCTGGTTGGGTCTTGCAGAGATCGGTATCACAAGTCCAGTCTTCTGTAATTATGGTCCGGAAAGACGGTGGACAATTGCAGGCTGTACTACACAGAAGGGTGTTGCAAATGCCCAGGAGAGCAGAGAAATAATTCAAAAAGATGTAAAGAGTTTAGAACTAGGGGCCAGACCTGAAATGAGATCCGACCTGGCAAACTTCTAGAAGTGAGTGCACAGCCGGTGAGGTAGGAGTCTGTGATCCACCTTGCGGATTTATAAACATAGCTAACGAGGCTGCTCCAGAACTGGGAGAGAAGTCGGGCTGGGAGACGGAGACCCACGTAGAAACAGGAGCTCAGATAGCGACTGGCGAAGTACATTACTTTTCATAGCAAGGGTTTTTTATTTGGTCTTTTTGCACCTTTGACCTGAGCCCCTATTTGAGCCTCTCTCGTCTAGGCCAATCAAAGGGACTCCGCCGGGGGGATACCTGGGGGTTGCTTGTTGTGGTACTCCCCTGTTTGCTTTTTGAGGCAGGAAGCTGACAACGTTTAATAATAGCTATAGCATAGCTCAGACACAGGAGGCGAAGGAAAGAACCTCCTCTAAGTTTTTCACACGCTTCTTAAAGTTGCAGACTTATTTGTTATTCCTTGTGTTGCTGCAAGACCTTAAACTAGGTTCACTCATAAACCTCAGGTGAGATACTCGCTGCACCACTAGTCTCTTCTGTGGTGGCAGTTCTTGTATGTTTAACTTCTGCCAGTTCTGATGGTGAAGTGTGAATTGCCTGGGGGTATGTTGGATCTCCGTGAGATAAGAATAGTAGCCATTCCTTAGGCGTTGTCTACATACAGACGTTTCACTGGTTTAACTGAGATCAGAGCCAGTTTGTGTGTAGTCAAAGCATTAGAAAAAAATATCTAGTATATGCCTCTCACGAGAGGGGAAAATAAATCCTTAACCCTTCACTGCTTCTTTATTCCATCAGTGTCTTTATACCTTCTAAATTGTACAGAGCAAAATTTAGGTGCTAGTCATGTCACTTAATGCAGAACTGGAAGACGCTCAAACCACGTCTACACTGCAAGTGCTACAGCAGCAGAGCTACAGCACTGTAGCACCGTAGTGTAGATGCTTCATACCGCCACAGAAGGGGGGTTTTCATCGCTGTTGGTCGTCCACCTCTCCAAGAGGCGTGAGTTTTTCACACCCTTGAGCACCTAACCTACATCAACCTAGCTTTGAAGAGTGGACCAGATATTAGTGATGAGGTCACTACACAGAATGGAATCATAGAAATGTAGGGCTGGAAGGAACCTCGAGAGGATGCCCCCTCATGCCGAGACAGGATTAAGGATACCAAGACCATCCCTGGCACATGTTTGTCTAACCTGGTCTTAAAAACCTAAAGAATTTGTGTGTGTATAGAATTCAGCAGGTCTCGAGTCCCGACATCATAATCGTTATGCCAAATTACACGCTCCCATTTAGGGGAGTAGCAAGGATGCAGCCACTTCTCTCTGTCCTTTCAGTTGTGACGTGCCCCCTCACCTCCCTGTATCTTTTGAATGGGTAATTGGAGAGAGAATCTCCACCAATGCAGCTGCGTTGTTCCCTGGCTACATCTTACACGATCGTGAAACATGCCGGGACGTTTCCCCGCAAACCGGCGAGGAGTCCGAAGTGTAAACTCTTGCGTTTTCCTCTTTTCAGAGCCCCTCGCCCTGCCAGCCCCTGGATGCTAAGTGCCTGGCAAACGAATGAATAAGAAGCTGACCAGGAGGAGGGACTCTTGAGGAACTGCTAAGATGGGCATGAGAATCAAGCTACACAGCACCGATCACCCCAACAACCTGCTGAAGGAACTCAACAAGTGCAGGCTGTCGGAGACCATGTGCGACGTCACCATCGTGGTGGGGAGCCGCTCCTTCGCCGCACACAAAGCGGTACTGGCCTGCGCCGCCGGCTACTTCCAGAACCTCTTCCTCAACACGGGGCTGGACGCCGCCAGGACCTACGTGGTGGACTTCATCACGCCGGCCAACTTTGAGAAGATCCTGAGCTTCGTCTACACCTCTGAGCTCTTCACGGACCTTATCAACGTGGGCGTCATATACGAGGTGGCGGAGAGGCTGGGCATGGACGATCTGCTCAAGGCCTGTCATTCCACCTTTCCCGACTTGGAGAGCTCGGCTATTACCAAGCAGCCCTCTGGGTCGGGAGAAGGTTGTTCAGGCCCTTTGAGCGGCGCGGCGACAGAACCAAACCATTCCCTGGGTGAGCTCCGGAGCAGTGGGGAGCACTTTGGCTCTGAGCGGAATTGCATCTTGCATGGGGAAGGGGCAGGTGGTTACAAAGAGGATGACAGGAACCCCATGAGTGAAGCCGGCCATAACCTGCCTTTGATGCATCAACCGCCTCCAAAGACAGAAGAGCAGGAACTGACGGGGCAGTTTGCTTCTGCCACCAACGTGGTGTCTCAACCCAGCCTGGGCAATGTCAACATGGCCGTTCAAACCACTGCAAGTACCTGCCAGCCCTATAAGATCCAGAGCAACGGGGACTTCAGCAAGACCAGCTTTTTCGCAGCTGACACCTCGCTGGACATCTCCACCGGGAGCAACTCCTGCCCCAGCAACAGTGACCATTCCAAAGACCAGGGCTTCGGGCAGATGGATGAGCTGCAGCTGGAGGACCTAGGGGCGGACGAGCTGCACTTCGAAGACGCCAGCGAAGAGCTGGGCCCGGTGGAGGAGGTCATCGAGCTGAGCGACGACAGCGAGGAGGAGCTGGCCTTCGAGAATGACAGCCGGGAGAGCAAGGCCATGCCCTGCCAGGTGTGCAAGAAGGTCCTGGAACCCAACATCCAGCTGATCCGCCAGCACGCGAGGGACCACGTGGATCTGCTCACCGGCAACTGCAAGGTCTGCGAGACCCACTTCCAGGACCGGAATTCCCGGGTCACCCACGTCCTGTCCCACATCGGGATCTTTCTCTTCTCCTGCGACATGTGCGAGACCAAGTTCTTCACCCAATGGCAGCTCACCCTCCACCGGAGAGAGGGTGTGTTCGACAACAACATCATCGTCCACCCCAGCGACCCACTGCCCAGCAAGTTCAACCTGTTTGGCGGAGGGCCCGGCTCGGAGCTGGTTTGCACCGCCTGCGGGAAGCCACTGGCCAAAGATTTCCACACCGTCCGGGGCCACATCCTGGACCACATGAACTTGAAAGGCCAAACATGCGGTGTGTGCGACCAGCGGCAGCTCAACCTCTGCAGCCTGATGTGGCACACGCTGTCCCACCTGGGCATCTCCGTCTTCTCCTGCTCCATCTGTGCTAACAGCTTCGTGGACCGGCATCTGCTGGAGAAGCACATGGCCGTCCATCAGAGCATGGAAGAGGCGCTCTTCCGATGCCATTTCTGCGGCCAGAGCTTCAAGCTGGAAGCGGCTTACCGCTACCACGTCAGCCAGCACAAGTGCGGCGGCACCCTGGACGTTGTCCGGCCCAGCTTCGGAGACCGGCTCCAGCAGCAAGCCCTCCAGAAGCGGAAGCTGCCGGAGGAGTTCCTGAGCGAGGACCTGGCCCTGCAGAACCAGCCAGGAAACAGTAAGTACAGCTGCAAGGTCTGCGGGAAGAGGTTTGCCCACACGAGTGAGTTCAACTACCACCGGAGGATTCACACGGGAGAAAAGCCTTACCAGTGCAAAGTGTGCCACAAATTCTTCCGCGGCCGCTCCACCATCAAGTGCCACCTGAAGACGCACTCGGGGGCCCTCATGTACCGATGCACTGTGTGCGGACACTACAGCTCCACCTTAAACCTCATGAGCAAACACGTCGGCGTGCACAAAGGCAGCCTGCCGCCCGATTTCACCATCGAACAGACGTTCATGTACATAATCCATTCCAAAGATGCGGAGAAAAACACAGACAGCTGATTGGGCGGCGCTGGTGGGGTCGGGGAGCAAACACGAATTATAAAGTGGTGACTCCCCCCCCCGCAGGTTTTAACGGTCGGACGTCGTGGATAGAATTCTCCTTTTTTTTGCCCTTGCCTCGGGATTTTTCTGTCAGCATCCTTCAAGTTAACAGCACGTGAGGCAAACCAAGGCGCCCGTTCTCTTTACTTACCTCCAGTCCCGTTAGAGTTCCGTGGGTTGGCATTGCTTCCCGGGTTTGGGAGCTGATAAATAGACACCTCTCTCCATTGGGCAGGTTAACCCTAGCCAGGCCTCCCGCGGCTTTGCGATCACACCTAGATTGATGCTGCTCTTGCCCTGACAGCCAGCCTCAGTGGAGCCGGGACGGGAAGGTGGTGGACACGAAAACACTAGTTGGTTTTCTTCTCGGCTTTGCTGCTACTGGGAGGAACAAAGCAGAGTCTGGCCTTGGGGGCGAGGGGGCTGGCAGGCCCGGGGGGGCGCTCCAGGAGTTCGACTCGGTGCTTGAAAGGGGGATTAGTGCAACTTCTAGCCGCCCGTCTGAGCCAGGGCCGCAGTTGCCGATTGTTCCTCCACCCCCACCCCCTGGCACCGCTTCTGAAGTTTAACAGTCACATTTGCGAGCCCGGGAAATGAAGGAGTCCCAGAGCAGCCCAAGCTCGGGGCAGAGCTTCCTTGGAGAAGAGGGGAGGTCTCTCGCCATAGACTAGGCTAGATTGGCAGGAGGGAACAATTTACCCTCTCTGAATAGTCACTGAGCCAGGGGAAGCATGTAGCAAACGCAGGCAGAAGGGCTGGTTTCCCCCCTGGTCTCCCCCCTGCCCTCCCACCCAGACCGAAGAGAAATGTTTGTAGCGGAGATCATCCCCTCCAAGTCCTGGGATTCTGCGGCCTGCAGTAGCACGTTAATGCTGCCGGGGCTCAGATCTGAAGCTCACCCCGCCCTCCCTGAGTCGGTAGCGCAGCAGTCTGGGGGTTGGGGTGTGGAGAGCATTGGGCATCCTTGTGCGAATGGCGCTAGGGCCCGTGCAGAGCCCTCTCGAATGAGGGTGAAAAGAAACCGTTGCCTTAACTCCTGGGAAGGTGTCTCTGCAGGAGGAGCATTCTCCCCGCTGCAGCGTTAGCCCCCGACCCCGCGGTAACGGAACAGCCCCCTCGTCCGTGACGTGGTTTCTATCGAAGGATGTAGTCGGTGCCGACGTGAGTTCGCCCCTTCTGCTTTCACCGGGTAACGCTGTTGCTGTTCACACGCGCCGGCTGGTGAGGGTCGGGGTGGTTTTTCCAGCGTTACTGCCCTGGGGCGGGGAGTGGAAAGGCAGGAATATGACACATGTAGCAGCCTAGGTGACTCGTACTACCTCATAACCTGGAAGCGCTCGGGGCTTGAAGCCTGTGCACAGGCTCCTGCACTTCCCCACACTCTGAACGCTCTGCCAGCCTCTCCCCGCCTCTCCCCGCCCAGGGAGCTGCTCTCTGCCGTGTTGCAGCTGGAAGGGGCTGACTCGCCCGAGCTTCGCTCGAGGTACCGGGCTAAAAATACATTGCGGCACTGGCCGCGGCTCAGGCGAGCCCCGGGTCTGAGCTCGGGTGACTAGCTGGAACCGCCGCTGGTGCCACAACATTCACACTGCTATGTTTAGTGCACCTGCTCGAGCAAAACCAGCAGGAGTCTGTCTCCCCGGGCTGGGAGGCTCGGTACCGCTGCAGTGCAGCCACCCGCAGAGAAGCAGCGTTGGTCTGGCCTGGGGGCTAGGCGTTCCTCGGGTCGAACCCCACCGCTAACACTAATTTCATTGTGGCCTTGGGCAAGTCGCTTCACCTCTCTGCCTCAGTTTCCCCATCTGTAAAATGGGGGCGGTAATACTTGTGGTACCTACCTACCTCCCTGGAGTGTGGTGATGATTAACCGGTTAATGTCTGTAAAACATATTGAAGATGAAGAGCACTTATGAGTATGATTATGTAGCAATCTAGGGAAATGACCCCTCACGTTCCTTTTTGAAACCCCCTCGTCTCCACCCCCGGGTGCAATAATAGCCCTGCAGCGTCGTCCTTCTCCACACTCTGCTCTCTGTTTCTGGGCCCTGTGAAGCGAACACTAGTGATAAAGGGTAGGATGAAGAGTGAGCAATAAGCAGAGGCTGCTCGCTTAGCCTAGCGCACCAGGAGTCAGTTTGCGGGAGGGCCGTGATGACTGGGGGTGCCAAGGAAGGCAGGGGCAAGGGGTTCAGAGTTAATTGTGCCGGGAGCCCTGGGGAATGAAGCGAGTTTCTGGCTCATCTGTTGATTAGTGTCAGGAGCGGTACCGATTCTGCCAGTCGGACTTTGCGCTCTAGGGTTGGGGTGGGATTTGCAGAAGGGCAGCATCCCTGGCTGCATTTGGACACTCCTGCGTTTTAGCACGGTCGTCAGAATCCCTTCCCGTCTGCAGCTCATGGTGGTTGTTTCAGTGTCGAGGTTTAACGGCCCCATCGGCATGTCCTCAGGGCATGTGAGTGCAGGGGATGGAGACAGCCCTGAAGGCATCCGGCTGCTTTCCTCCAGGCAGTGCCTGAGCTCGCACGGGGAACCAACCACGGCTCCCGAGCAGAAAGCTCCCCTGTCCCTGAGCAAAAGGAACCCTGCTCACCTCTGCCCTGACGTGCGCTTTCAAATACTGGTGCCTCAGTCAAACCGCGTGACACTGAAAAAAGCCAGTGGTGGCGAGACCGTTGTCTGAGATCTGCCCTGTGTGGTCTGTGTAATGCTAACCAGTTTAAGGGGTGCCATACGCAGACATCCCTGGGTGGCCCCAAGCTTGACCCGGCCCCTGGATATGGCCCTCCAGGGAAGGTGTTTAAAAGAGGACGCGGATGTTGAAATGACAGAATTCTAGTTGTTGGTTAAATCTGCCCCGAACTTTATTAGCCCTGGTTGACTTCTGACTTCATGTCGAACTGAACAGGTTAACCCATGATTGTCGTAGAGGGGGTGTCGGACACCTTTGTCATTACTCCTGCCTGTGGCTATGGCGTGAGTCCCCCTTTGTGTACACAGACTCATTGTGGGAGCCGTGGATCCATGGTGGCCCAGGGACTGTCTGAAACTGATGGGTATTTCCTTGGCACGGCTAAGGCAGGCCCCCGCTGCCGCTACCCAGGCTTCGACGGCTCCGCAGCTCATAGTGTAGATGTAGCCAGTGTGTCGGGGAAGCGGGAGCAGCCTGAGCTCAGATCCGTGCCCACCTCTGTCTTTGGCTCTTCCCTGGGTTATGACCCGTTCACATTCTGCCTCAAAACACTCCGAGATCGGCAGCCATTTGACGAGGGTGGTTGCCCGCGGGGAAATGAAAAAAATTCCGATTTGGAAAACTCTGTCACGAGTTCAATCCCTTAGTTTCTCCTCCTTGAATTCTCCGAATTGGGATGAGCCCCAAAACCTGGGCTCTCCCTCCCGGCCTCGGGATCCAGCCCTCATCCTCCGGAGCGCCCTCCCTCAATGTGTCAGCCCCAAACTCATGGGAGCCAAGTGGAGCCTTTCTGCTGGCTTTGGTGGGCTTGAGAGCGAGGTCCTAACCCCAGACACGATGACCAATCTGCAGCGTGTCGAGGTCTCTTCCTTTGCTTGGTGCCACCAGCTTTACCATTCCGTTTTCTGCCTCTCCTTTGTCATGGGGCTGCCACTGGGTCTTGCCAGCCAGGGTGGGAGATCAACTAGTCTTCACGAGCAATGTCCATGCTGCTCTGTGTCTCAGCAGGGCAGGCTTAGGTGGAGTCCAGAGACAGAAGGAGGCTCTCTCATGCTTTCACTCTGATCTCTGGGGCTAGAGTCCAAAAGCCGTGTCTCCCACGCCAGGCGTGTCCTGCTGATGCTCCCGGCTCACGGAGCGGGCTCCAGTGCTGGTTTTTCGGTTTACTGCCTAACATAGGAAAAGGTAACAGTATTGTCTGGTAGACCATACAGGGGGCTGGGAGAGAG
The DNA here is from genome assembly GCF_016161935.1 of Mauremys reevesii. Lineage (NCBI taxonomy): Eukaryota > Metazoa > Chordata > Testudines > Geoemydidae > Mauremys > Mauremys reevesii. Next base: position 16,496,584 of record NC_052647.1, on the reverse strand, counting down.
ACCCCCTGGGCTCTGTTCCCAGCTTTCCCACTGGCTCAGTGTGTGTTCTTGCATCGGTCCCCCCCCCCCCAGTCTGTAAACGTGGGGGACACTAAGGAATACCTACCTCACATGGGGGAGGGTGTGAGGTTTAATTCTTGTTTGTAAAGTGCTTTGGGATCCTTGGGGATGAAACGGGGGCTTATAACAGGACACGTTATCAGCGATCCAAGCTGCATTGTCGGGGGGGTTCTGTTTAATCCCAGGCACCTGCCACGCTAGTGGAGCTTGAAGCAAGCTGCCCATCTCTAACCAAAAGGCGGCGGTGTCCCATGGAGAACGTAACCTTATGGGACAGGTCTCCTTATTTCTGAAACACAAACGGGGTTTGCTTTCGTTCCTCCCCTCTCTCGAAGGCTCCAGACCTCTTTTTAAAAAAAAAAAAATGAAGCAGAAAAAAGTTGTAATTACTGTCTAACCTTTTCATTAAGTTAATAGTAGGTACTGACCTGATATTTAAGTGGTTACTATCTATTTGCTGTAAAGTTTTGTATATTTTGTAAACTTTTCCCGCCACCCGAAATAGTAGATGTCTAAAATCGTTGTACATCGGATTCTTTTATACTCCATCATCCAGCACAAAGTGTGGTTTTTATTTAGAATAATAAAATGGAAAACAGCCACCGCTTGCGCTTCGTGTTTATCATTTTTAAGCTGCAGGTGGAAGTTGGGGCCTTTCTGGTGAAGCACTGCGTGGGTCCCAGACCTGCTTCTCGGTTACCCTTTTCCTGGGCCCAGGGCGGTGGCAGAGGTCAAGGATCACCGGTAATTCTGCTGCACTCTCCCTGGCCTTAGGGCTGCTGTAAATTAAACTCTGCTTCCAGTAGCATCTGGGGACTAGAGATTGGCTGTGGTGCAGTATCGTCCGGTCATCCCCCAATTCATCCCCTATGCCAAGGGCCCTTCCATCAGCTCTATATTGCCCCGGGGGGATTCTCAAGGAGTCATTTATACCTGCGTTTAGGCCCCTATATGCTGCCAGAGTTAGTGTAATTGCAGCTCAGGCCCAGACAGCCTGCTGGTTGTCTTCCCGTTGGCAAAGCAAACTAACAAGCAGATGATGCTGGTCTTTTCAAGAGCCACGTTCCTTTCCCTAGGGACAAGTCTGCCTTCTCGGTTCAGGGATAGAACGAACTGGTTGTTCAGCTGATGCAAAGAAATGAGGCAGCTGTTCCCCGGGAGAGTCGTCTCGAGTGCTTCTTGGAGAAAACCCAGGCGTTCGTCTTCTCTGTGGAAGGGCTGCCGTGTGCGGGAGACTGAGCCGAAAGTCAATTGGCTTCGCTCTAGCACGCCTGCCAGTTTAATAGATTCAGACATCAGGGAGGGTGGGCAAGCTCTTTGCTGCCCCTTCTCACCAACCAGACCCGTTCCGTAAAACTGCGGGAGAGATCGTGCTGGAGCTGCGCCAGGGAGCTTTGGGAGACGTGCCAGAAACGCTACAGGGATTTCTCTATTGCTGCTGATTTTATGTGGAAGCAACCCAGATGCTACGGGGATGGGCTGCAGTATGACCCCTACATGAATAGATCTGGATTCATTTCCCATCTCCGTCACAAACTTCACATGTGACATCAGGCAAACTGCTTTCTCTTACCTCAGACCCCAGCCTGGAAAATGGGGGTGATCATTAGACTTGTCTGTCCTTTGACGGTTTAATCATAGAATAGCAGGGTTGGAAGGGACCTCAGGAGGTATCTCGTCCAACCCCATGCTCAGAGCAGGACCAATTCCCAGCTAAATCACCCAGCCAGGGCTTTGTCAAGCCTGACCTTAAAAACCCCTAAGGAAGGAGATTCCACCACCTCCCTAGGGAACCCATCTCAGTGCTTCACCACCCTTCTAGTGAAAAAGTTTTTCCTAATGTCCAACCTAGACCTCCCCCACTGCAACTTGAGACCATTGCTCCTTGTTCTGTCATCAGGTACCACTGAGAACAGCCGAGCTCCATCCTCTTTGGACCCCCCCACTTTCAGGTAGTTGAAAGCAGCTATCAAATCCCCCCTCATTCTTCTCTTCTGCAGACTAAACAATCCCAGGTCCCTCAGCCTCTCCTCATAAGTCACGTGCCCCAGCCCCCGATCATTTTCGTTGCCCTCCGCTGGACTCTCTCCAATTTGTCCACTTCCTTTCTGTAGTGTGGGGCCCAAAACTGGACACAGTACTCCAGATGAGGCCTCACCAGTGCTGAATAGAGGGGAACGATCACGTCCCTCCATCTGCTGCCGATGCTCCTACTTCTACATTGAAAGCTCTTCGGAACAGAAGAGCTGCGGCTCGCTATGTCTGTACTGTTCCCTAACTACCCCAGCTGGCACCTCTAGGTGCTACTGTCATGTAAGTAATGAACAGTCGTCATAAAGCTGGGATGCTGCTGGGCCACCTGTCCCAGCCCAGATTTTCTGTGCGCTTGAAGTGACGAGCTGGGATGGCCCAAGCCGCATGTGTTTATTGGCTCCGGCCCCATCTGCGTTCATTAAAGGCCAAATGGCTTTTCTAGCACATGTATTAGCAAGCCGTGACTGCGTTAAGGAAAATATCCCTACGATATTGCCGGCTTGGAGAGTTTTCATGACTTTTTAATGATCCATCACCCTATATTTAAAATGTTTGATGACCCACAGCGGTAGCATCGTAAGTAGGATATTCGGGAAACTTGACATTCTTTGGGAACGTTTTCAGTCTGCCTCACGCCGTGCTTCACGTAGAGTGAGGATCGTAAACGGATGGAAAATAGATATTGCTCTAGATGTGGAAAACACAATGTTCCTGTCCCTTTCCAAAGCATCGGGGGGGAGGGATAGCTCAGTGGTTTGAGCATTGGCCTGCTAAACCCAGGGGTGTGAGTTCAATCCTTGAGGGGGACCTGGGGCAGAAATCTGTCTGGAGTTGGTCCTGCTTTGAGCAGGGGGTTGGACTAGATGCCTCCTGAGGTCCCTTCCAACCCTGCTATCCATGAATGGCTCTGTGCCTCATTAGTATTTCACCTCCTATGTCACTTAGGTGCTTTTTTAAATTTTACCCAGTGCCTCTTACTGCTCAGACCCACCTTTTAAAACATTTCTTGGGCTGGGTTAAATTCCTTAGCAGCGATGTGCGAGGTTTGGCTCTGCTCGCCACGTCTGTTGTGTGAAACGAACGGGCAGCAGGTTTAAAACAAGCCCAAGGAAGTATTTCTTCACCCAACGCGCAGTCACCCTGGGGTGCTCGTTGCCAGGGGATGCTGTGAAGGGCAGAAGTGTAGCTGGGTGCAAAAAAGAATTAGCTGAGTTCACAGAGGATAGGGCAGGGGCAGGCAAACTTTTTGGCCCGAGGGCCACATCGGGGGTCCAAAACTATGGAGGGCTGGGTAGGAAAGGCTGATTCCCCAAACAGCCTGGCCCCCACCTCCTATCCACTTCCTGCCCCCTCAGAACCCCCTACCCATCCAACCCCCCTGCTCCTTGTCCTCTGACCATCCCCTCCTGGGACCCCCCACCCCTAACTGTCCCCTGGGACCCCAACCCCTATCTAATCCCCCCTGTCCCCTGACCCCTATCCACACCCCCACCACCTGACAGCCCCCCCGGGACTCCCACACCTATCCAGCGCCCCCATCCCTTGACCACCCCCCTCAGAACTCCCCACCCATCCAATCCCTCCTGCTTCTTGTGCTCTGACCATCCCCTCCTGGGACCCCCACCCCCTATCTAATCCCCCTTGCTCCCTGTCCCCTGACTGTCACCCCTGACCCCTATCCACCCCCACCCCTGACAGTCCCCCAGGACTCCCACACCTATCCAACGCCCCATTCCCCATCCCTTGACCACCCCCTCAGAACCCCCACCCATCCAATCCCTCCTGCTTCTTGTACCCTGACCATCCCCTCCCAGGACCCCCGCCCTTAACTGCCCCCCATGACTCCACCCCCAATCCAACCCCCCCGCTCCCTGTCCCCTGACTCCCTCGACCCCTATCCACACCCCCACCCCTGACAGGCCCCCCTGGGACTCTCACGCCTATCCAACCCCCCCGCGTTCCCTGTCCCCTGACCACCCCTCCCCCAGAACCTCCACCCCTTCCAACCAACCCCTGCTCCCTGTCCCCTGACTGCCCCCGGGACCACTGCCCCTTATCCAACCCTCTCCCTCCCTGCCCCCTTACCATGCGGCTCAGAGCAGCGGTGGGCCAGCCACACCGCCACGCTGCCCGGCAGGAGCATGCAGCCCCCCTGCCTAGAGCGCTGGCGGCTCAGCGAGCTGAGGCTGCGGGGCAGGGGGACTAGCCTCCCGGCCCGGAGCTCAAGGGCCAGGCAGGATGGGCCTGCGGGCCGGATGTGACCCATGGGCCGTAGTTTGCTCACCTCCGGGATAGGGCCATCAAGGGCTGTTTGCCAAGATGGCGTGGGACGCAACCCCATGCACCGGGTGTCCCTGAATCGGGTAGGGCACTAACCTGGGGTTTGGGGAAAACCGGTTCAGTTCCCTTCTTCACCCCCAACTCCCTGTGTACCCTTGGGCATCACAGTAAAACTTTGAAAGGAGCCAAAGTCCCATTTTCAGATAGGGATTTAGGAGCCTACGTCTTACTGAACAATGGTAGAATTTAGGCTCCCAAATCACCTAGACACTTCTGAAAATTAGTTTTTCCGTCCCTCTGTTCCCTGTCTGTAATAATCCTTCCTCACCTCCCAGGACTCTGGCGAGGATAAATATATTTAAGACTGCGTGGTCCGTTCAGCTGATCATAATGAGGATCTTGTAAGTACCTAAGATCGGTAGATCTGTCCTAGCGGTGATACTCGGACTGAGACTTGCAAGCCACAAGCGGCTCTTTAATGCATCTCCTGCGGCTCTTTGTAGCGCATGATACTAAAACACTGTGTGATTTAATTGTTAACCAATCTCAGTAATTAACCAGTTAGGATGTTTTTACTGTGGTATTAATCAACTGCCGTTGATAAAAGAATAGTACCTGCTCAGTCATTTTGCAGTGAGACGTGTGTGCACGTGTGTATCTGTGTATGTGTCCGTGCACGTGTGTATCTATACACACACTAAATATTGCCTGTCATACCGTTTAATCGGGACTAGATAATACTATAGTAAATGAAACAATGAATTCACACTGTGGTGGCTCTTGTGGGTAATTTGGCGCCTTGAACCCCTGGGGTGAGTCTCACTGTGCTATCGTGTTTCTAATGCACCCTCTGGATGATATGTCAGTGCTAAGGAAGGTGAAGAGGTGACTGGCTTGTGGTTTTTAAGTGCCTACATGGGGAGAAGAGATCTGATAGCAGAGGGCTCTTTAATCTATCAGGCAAAGCTCCAATGACTAGAAGTTAAAGCCAGACAAATTTACACTAGAAATTCCGCATTTTTTAACCCTGAAGGTAATTAACCGTTGGAACAGCTCACCAATGGTTTCTCCATCACTGGAAATCTTTCACTCAAGCCTGGCTGCCTTTCTAAAAGCTGCTGTCTAGTTCCTCCTCGTGTTATTGGCTCCAGCGCAGGGGTCACCGGGTAAAATTCTCCTGCCTGGATTGTGCAGGAGTCAGACAAGATGATCTCTTCTGGCTTTAATCTCTCTGAATCGTGGCATATAAAGTTATCCATGCAACAGAACCGTGTTTTTAAAAATGACGTTTAATAGGTGAAATATAGCGAGCTTTAAATGTTTAGATATCATGAAGAAATTGGATACATTTCTACCCAGGTAGAGCGGGTCTGTCACACGCTATCATGCAGTGGCCTTCCATTTCGTTAGAATCGTAGAATCATAGAATATCAGGGTTGGAAGGGACCTCAGGAGGGATCTAGTCCCACCCCCTGCTCAAAGCAGGACCAATCCCCAACTAAATCACCCCAGCCAGGGCTGTGTCAAGCCGGGCCTTAAACACCTCTAAGGAAGGAGATTCCACCCCCTCCCTAGGGAACCCATCCCAGTTCCTCACCACTAGCAAAGATGACAGACAAAGGCGAGTCTATGAACCGTTCCTGGGGAGCTCAGGACTGGCTCTCTGGACCTCATCATTGGCGAGCGGCTGCCATCCCGTTAATGTGTCCGTGGTGGTGGTAATAGTCTGGATTACCACGGCACAGAGTCACACAGCCTAGCTCCAGTCGTGGGCCGGGAGCGACCTGTATGTGTTGTGCAAACGCAGCCGTGTCCGCCCCAAAGAGCCGACAGTCTGTGCTGCTGTTTTACATTGTACAAGTTGTTAAACTTTGCACAGCAGGAGGAGGGGAACGGGCACAAGTCGCTTCTCTTTAAAGGGTCGGTGCCTTTTCCCCGTAGCTGTTGCATGCAAGGCCTTGGTGGAGGTGAATGGGCGCGTTTTGCAGGCAAATACGGATATACGTAGGCAGCAAGGTGTGGGCTGGAAGCCAGCGAAAGGCCCGCCGGGAGCGAGAATGGTACTGCACTGGCTGGTTGTGTGTCTGGCCTGCTGCCGTGTGGGAGAGCCGATTCCTGCGCCCCAGGCTGGGGACGGAGGAGCAGGAGTGACCCATGTCCCTTTGCGGGACCACTACAGAGCAGCATGGAGGCATTCCAAGGGGAGCGCTGAGCGGGGGGAAAGGGGATACAGACTCCACCGCCGTCGTAATCTGTCGCAATGTCGTGAAATGTCACATGGTCTGTTTGTGAGGTCTTGAGGGGTGGGGCAGGGCGGGCGAGAGACCTCCTGATGAGGCTAATTATTCGCTATGGAAACCCCTTCATCTTGCAAATCCACAGGCCCCTGCCCTTTGCCTCCCATTTGAACAAGGAGGCAAAGGGACACGGAGTGTCTCCTTAAGCAAGGTATGTATCGCCCGAAAGCCCCGGAATGAATGCAGTGCACTGCCTCCGAGAAGCAGGGCTGGTCCCACCCGCTTCTCTTGTCTTCTAGGATTCGTTCTTTCAGCCCCTGGGCAGGGCCGTCCCTAGGGGTGGTGGGGCCTGGGACAAATCAGCCTGTATGGACTCGCCCCCCCACGACCTTAACATTTTTTATACAGGTGAAATCTGGTGTGGGGAGGGGACGATGGAGAGTCCCAGGCACCTGTACTAGGGGCTAGGGAGCCCCCTGTGCTGGGGGGATCCGGGGGGAAAGGCAGTGGATGGGATCAGCCTGGCGCGGGCGTGTTCTGGCAGCGTGGCCGGTGCGGCAGCGGTGATGGGCGACACCGGGAGCCGGCGAGGCAGGCTGGGGTTGCCGCGGCCAGAGGCTGAGCCCAAGCCCCATGATGCCGAGCAAGAAAAAGAAATGCACCGCGCGCTTCCAGCCAGTGAGTGTGGGTCCGACCCCCGCTGCTGGCACCAAGCCCCCCGAACCCCTAACCACACCCCCCGGGCCGGCCTGGCGTCCCCCACACAACACATGCACACTGAAGCACAGGGCCCCCCAAAGCGCGGGGCCCAGAGCGGTTACCCCGATTCGCCATACCCAAGGGACGGCTTTGCCTCTGGGAACATCCCGCCTCTCCTTTCCTTGCCCTAAGCACCCTTTCCCCAGATCCTGTCCAATTTGCTTTTCTGTATTTGTAACAGGCCAAGGCCGTGGATCAGTTGGTTCTTTGTGATTTATTAATTCCCAGTTACCTTCACGCCTTCCCCTCCCCATGTGCTTTAGCAGAATTCACTCAGGGCTGAACAGAGCTCTCCTGCCGGCCTCGTTAAACCACCCCCAACGAGGGGCGTTAGCGATGTCGGAAGCAGAGCTCTCCTGCCAACCCAGCGCTGTCCACACCAGCACTTTTGTCGGGGAAACGTAGGTCGGTCGGGGTGTGTGTGTTTTTTTCACATCTCTGACCAACAAAAGTGGTAATGTAGACAAAGCCTTAGGGGAAGACGTCTGTACAGTGGACTGCGGCCTGATTCCTCCCTGCTTCTTTCCCTCTGTGGTTGCAATATTGCTCTCCAAAAGCCGTTTCCTATTGGCGCTGACATGCTCTTTCCCTAGTGAAGGCTCCACCCTGCTTCGTGGCTCCCACTCCCTTTGGTTTCACCTTGCGAGGTCAGCCCCTCGTCTTTCTCGCCGGGTGCTGCGACTCGATCGATTTGTGCTCCGAAGGAAAAGAATTCCACCCCTTTTTTCTGACCTAGATCGTTCAACGGAAGAGGCAGCTTAACGCCTGGTCTCTTCCCGGTGTGGGATACCCGGAGCACATCGGCAAGCAAAAGGCAGGCGTCGCGGAAGAGCTGGTGGCAAAACATTGCTCGTTCCAACTCCTGCTTAGCTGGAGCTGGAGAGCAAAGCAGCCGGATTTGCGTTGAGGTCCCTGGGTAGCCAGAATAATCGATAGTAATAAACCAATGAGCATTTCTTTGAAAAATAGGACATCTCTTCCTCTCTGTTTCTTTAGCTAAATAGATTTGATACAGCAGCACGTCAGAGGCAAAATATCAGCTGCTCCCCACAGCATCTCATTTCTACCGTCCCTCCAAGCCTTCAGAGCCGTGGGTGGCAAGAAGAAAATGCCATCGGAAAGCAAAGTGTCTTGCCTTATTGCCAGGGGAAGAAATCTTTTGGGGGTCTGATTTAGGAAGCCAGCCACCCCTGGGACCAGCTGCCAGCAATGTATGGAGAGCCCGGTGGATGTTTAATTAGGTGGGATGTTGTCTTTGGTAATGACTATAGAGTGCTGGGTGCTGGAAGAGGAACGGTCCCCGCCTTTCTGCTTGATTTGGTCTTTGGGGATGTACTTCACCACGGCCGAGATGAGTTTGCTGCGGAAGTTCTTGCTCAGAAAGTTGTAGAGGATGGGGTTGGCCACGCAGTGGAACATGCTGAAACAGTCGATGATGTCGTAGAAGAAGTAGAGGAAGTTGGCAACGTTGCAGCTGTAAATGAAGTGGCTGCCGTCGAGGGTCAGGAGGGTCAGGGTGACGTGGTAGGGCAGCCAGCATACTAGGAACACGACGATGTAGGCGTAGATCAGGAGGCAGTGCTTCCTGCTTTCCGGCTTGGAGTGCTTGATGTACATGGCCGTCAGTATGTTAAAGACAGCGATGATGGAGAAGGGGATGAGGAACCCAATGATGGTGGTGGCTAAGCTGATGCCCAGGGCCCACTCATCATAGGTCTCGAAGGGGGCCAGGAAGATGCACATGGGCTCCACCGAGTCCACCAGCTGTGTGTGGGCCACCTCCAGGAAGGGGAGGAGGGCGGCGAAGAGCCAGATGCCGAAGCAGAGGAGGCGGCGTGCCCGGTGCTGGTGCTGCCGCCAGAAGCGGGATGACGTCGTCAGGGAGACGTAGCGGTCCACGCTGAGGCCGCTCAGGAAGAAGATGCTGCTGTACATGTTGGCGAAGTAGAAGTAGTGGGTGAAGCGGCACAGGAAGCTGCCCCAGAGCCAGGTGTAGTCGAGCATGGCCTCCAGCATCCAGATGGGCAGGGATAACAGCACCCCTAAGTCGGCGATGGCCATGTTCACGATGTAGAGGTTGACCAGGTTTTTGTTGCCCCAGGTGTGCCAGTTGACCCAGATGACGAGGATGTTTTCCACCAGCCCCACCACGAAGATGACCAAGTAGAGGATGAAGAGCATCACCCGCTTGATGTTCTCGTCCAGGTGGGTGTCGCAGAAGGTGAAGGTGTAGTTCAGGTATTGGAGCAGCTGGGTCCAGTTGTGGTAGTCCCCGAACTCGTTAAAGGGATCCGGCGTCTCAGCGGGGACCGTGGTCACCTCGGCCATTGTGGACGGTGAGCGGCTGGAAAGAAAGGGAAGGCGATTTAACTGCTGGGGTTTGGCCGCAGAACGACAAGTAGGGACATGCCGTGGGGATCCTTTCCAAAGCCCTCTCCGGGTCCCCAGAGCTCATCCCCTCCCTCCACACAAAGACACACACACACACACGTGCCCATATACACACGACAACCCTCCTCCACACATACATCCCCCACAAGCAGCCAGGGGTGGCTCTAGCCATTTCACCGCCCCAAGCACGGCGGCACGCCGCAGGGGGTGCTCTGCCGGTCGCCGGTCCCGCGGCTCCGGTGGACCTCCCACAGACGTGCCTGCGGATACTCCACCGAAGCCGCGGGACCAGCGGACCCTCCGCAGGCACGTCTGCGGGAGGTCCACCGGAGCCGCCTGCCGCCCTCCCGGCGACCGGCAGAGCGCCCCCCGCGGCATGCCGCCCCAAGCACGCGCTTGGCATGCTGGGGCCTGGAGCTGCCCCTGCAAGCAGCAATGTTTGCTTTGAAGAGCAGATCGCCCAACCTCTCCTGCTGTCCCCACTCAGTTGAATTATCTCCCGCAGAGGAGAACACCACTCCTGTGATTTACGGTACTGGGCCAGGCCGAAGGACATCCCAGGTTCTGCCCCCAATAGACTCGCTATTGATACATCTACACGGCAATAAACGACCCACGGCACAATGGCGGCTGGCCTGGGTCAACTGACTCAGGCTTGCGGGGCTCAGGATGTGGGGCTAAAACTTTCAGTGAAGGCCCTGGGGCGGGGGTTGGAGCCTGGGCTCTGAAACCCCACGAGGGGATGGGTCTTGCAGCCCCAGCTTCAGCCAGAGCACAAACGTCTACACGGCTATTTTTAGCCCCACAGCTCAAGCCCCAGAAACCCGAGTCAGTTGACCCCAGGCTCTGAGACTTGGTCCTGCTTTTTCTTGCAGGGTAGACGTCCCCTGTGAGCAGGTCACTCGTGGGCAGATTTTCAAGTGAGCTCAGCAAATTCTGTTTACTCGATCAAAGAGAAGATCCAGAAGTGACTGTGTCTAGGTACCTTCTCGGGGACAAAATCTGGGTACTGAAGGGCCCTTTAACCCAAGGGAGAAAGACAGAACAAGCCTCCGTAGCTGGAAATAAAGCCAGGCAAATTCCAATGAGAAATAAGACGGAAACTTTTTTAGCGTGAGGGTGATTAACCTTCGGAACAAACTCCCAAAGGAGGCGGTAGATGTCTGCGAATCTGGGCTGGATCCCCTTCTGTAGATGCTTTGGCTAAACTCGAGTCATTGGGCTCAAACTGGGTGAAATCCTCTAGCTCGGGCTACACAGGAGGTCGGACGAGATGTTCTAATGGGCCCTCCTGGCCTGAAACTCTAAGAAGCTATGAGAACCACCGTAATCAGGGTAAAAAGAACAGGAGAATTGTGGCACATTAGAGACTAACACATTTATCTGAGCATAAGCTTTCGTGGGCTACAGCCCACTTCATCGGATGCAGAGACTGGAACATATAGTCAGAAGGTATCTACATACAGAGAACATGAAAAAGTGGGAGTAGCCAGACCAACCCTAATTAATTGACAAGAAGGTCTCAGGCTTGAATAGAGACTGGGAATGGCTGGGCCATTACACACATTGAATCTATTTCCCCATGTTAAGTATCCTCACACCTTCTTGTCAAACTGTCTGAAATGGGCCATCTTGATTAGCACTACAAAAGGGTTTTTTTCCTCCTGCTGACAATAGCTCATCTTAATTAATTAGCCTCTTAGAGTTGGTAGGGCAACTCCCACCTTTTCATGTTCTCTGTATGTAGATATATCTCCTCACTGTATGTTCCATTCTGTGCATCTGATGAAGTGGGCTGTAGCCCACAAAAGCTTATGCTCAGATAAACGTGTTAGTCTCTAAGGTGCCACAAGCAGGGCCGGCTCCAGACCCCAGCGCGCCAAGCGCGTGCTTAGGGCGGCATGCCGCAGGGGGCGCTCTGCCGGGCGGCAGGCGGCTCCGGTGGACCTCCCGCGGCTCCAGTGGCGCATCCGCAGGCGTGCCTGTGGGAGGTCCACCGGAGCCGCGGGACCAGCGGACCCTCCGCAGGTACGTCTGTGGGAGATCCACCGGAGCCGCGGGACCGGCGACTGGCAGGGCGCCCCCGGCGGCATGCCGCCGTGCTTGGGGCGGTCAAATCGCTAGAGCCGCCTCTGCATGCAGGGAGGAAGGCTGCGTGAACACGATCGTCTGCAGCTCCCAGTGTTTGTTCCCGAGTCTAAACTGAAACCCTGGGAGCATCCTCGTTGTGAATTCACACGGAGGTGCCATCCCCAGTGCAGTCAGTGGGAAGCTCGGTAAATATTTGCCTGCTTTGAGATCCGCCGAGGACAAGTGCTATGTAACCCTGCAGCATATGCAGGAAAATGATTTCCACTCATATTAGCCCAAACCCGTAGCCAATCTCAGTGCTGTCAATCAGGGGTACGCAGAGTCTTCCAGGGGGTACATCACCTCATCTAGAGATTTGCCCACAGGCTACATAAAAAAGCACCAGCGAAGTCAGGACAAGCTAAAATTTCCTACAGACAATGACTTGTTTAGACTGTTCTATACGCTAGACCAGGGGTAGGCACCCTATGGCCCGGGTGCCGAAGCCGGCACGCGAGCTGATTCTCAGTGGCACTCACACTGCCCGGGTCCTGGCCACCGGGCCGGGGGGCTCTGCATTTTAATTTAATTTTAAACGAAGTTTCTTAAACATTTTAAAAACCTTATTTACTTTACATACAACAATAGTTTAGTTCTATATTATAGACGTATAGAAAGAGACCTTCTAAAAACGCTAAAATGTATGACCGGCACGCAGAGCCTTAAATCAGAGTGAATAAATGGAGACTCGGCCCAGCACTTCTGAAAGGTGGCCAACCCCTGCGGTAGACACTGAAATGTCAGTACAATGTTCATATTTCAGCTGATTTATAATTATACGGTGAAAATGAGCCATTTTTCAGTAACACTGCGGCTGTGACACTTCTGTATTTTTATAGCTGATTTTGTGCGCAAGTCGTTTTTAAGCAAGGTGAGACTTTGGGGTCCACAAGACACATCAGACTCCTGAAAGGGGGGACAGTCGTCTGGAAAGGTTGGGAGCCACTGGCTTAAAGAACTGCTGGGCCAGATCTTTAGCTGGTGGAAACTGGTGTAACTCCATTCACTTTAGCAGAGGCTCTGACCCTGTCTGCGTGGAGCCTGTCCTCATGTCCCAAAATCCGATCGCTGATTGAGCTTGGAGCCAGTGGCCATGGGGTCGGTATAAAACATTTAGCATGTTAAATACGCTCAAGATCACTCCAGCACCACTATATTCCTTGGGCCAGAGCAACAGATGTGCCATTCAACTCCCCCTTTCGCGGCTCCAACCGCTCTGTGCTATCGGAATCTCACCCCTGGGAGGGTCTTTGCTGTTCCACTTCCCACCGGGACCACAATCAGGCGTGGTAATTACAAATTGCAGAGAGAAATCAGCCGTGGTAATTACAAATTGCAGAGAGAAGCAACTGACCGTCACATCGCACTACCTCCAGAACCGCCGACTTATCCAAATCCCGGAGCGGCTGCGTCTCAGCGTGATGCCGTTGGAAGAACATGCAAGGTAAGAGGTTCCTCCCGGGAAAGCTTACAGAACACGCTACTCTAACTAGATAGTTATAGTGCCCTCCTCACCGTGAGCTTAGGAATGCAGGCAGCGTGGGGAAGCCGCATGCAGCCCAGAGTGTCAGAGTAGCAGCCGTGTTATCAGCAAAAACAACGAGGAGTCCTTGTGGCACCTTAGAGACTAACAGCTTTATTTGGGCATAAGCTTTTGTGGGCTTGAGCCCACTTAGGGTGACCAGATGTCCCGTTTTTAAAGGGACAGTCCCGTTTTGGGGGACTTTTTCTTATGTAGGCGCCTATTACCCCCACCTCCGTCCCGTTTTTTCACAGTTGCTGTCTGGTAACCCTAAGCCCACTTCATCAGATGCATGAAGTGAAAAATACAGGAGCAGGTATAAATACATGAAAGGACGGGGTTGCTTTCCCAAGGGTGAGGTCAGTCAGTGAAGGAGAACACTTCAGTCTCTCCGGTCACTCAGTAACAGACCTCACAGTGACAATTCTTCAACAAAAAAACTTCAAAAACAGACTCCAACGTGAAGCTGCAGAACTGGAATTAATTTGCAAACTAGATACCATCAGATTAGGCCTGAATAAAGACTGGGAGTGGCTGGGTCGTTACAAAACCTAAACTTAATTTCCCCAATACTAATTTCTCCCTACTGGTACTCACACCTTCCTGTCAACTGTCTGTAATGGGCCACTCTCTTACCACTTCCAAAGTCAGCTTTCCTCCCTTGGGATCCTGCTGTGAATTGATTTATCTCGTAAACTTGACCTCACGCTTGGTAAAGCAACCCCCGTCCTTTCGTGTATTTATACCTGCCCCTGTATTTTTCACTTCATGCATCTGATGAAGTGGGCTCTAGCCCAGGAAAGCTCATGCCCAAATAAATGTGTTAGTCTCTAAGGTGCCACAAGGCCTCCTCGTTGTTTTTGCAACCCAGAGGAACGCTCGGCAGCTTGGTAGTCGGCTGCAAAAGCATCCGTCGGTGCAGCAGGAGGACGACGGGGCCTGGTTGCTCTTTTCAGAATGTTTGGAGAAAGGAAAAGAAAGCGATTTGGGGGGACTCGTGCCTGCGGAAATCTAACCCCATTAACAGAGGTGGTTTGACGTGCAACCATCCTTTGGGCGCCGGGCGGTTGTTACTGCAAAGCCTGGCGCTTTGAATACGGTGGGGGAGGAGAGAGAGGTGGAAAGTAACAGGTACATGCTCACCTGCAATGGAAGGCTGAAGGTGTGCCCGGGTGGGTGGCAGAGGAGCAGCCGGTGCCCTGGTGCCTCCAGCTCTGTGGCTCAGGCGGATCTATGCTGTAGGGACCGTCGTTCCCAGAGTGAGCTCAGGGTGGGCTTGCTGGCTTCTTCCACCCACATCCCCCCACCCCTCGGAGCTCTCTTCCCTCCAGGAAACGCACATCGTCGCCTGATATCCTGCAAACCCAGCCCAGCGCAAGGCCGCATTGGATGTGATTCCTAATCCCTGGGATCTGGCTCAGCCAGAATGAAGATGGGTTTGGTCTCACTGCAGAGCTGGGGGCTGGGAGGGGAGGAAGATTTTGGGAACGGGTCAGATAGGACATGACAGTGGAGTAGGCCCGTGGGTGCATCTTTTCCAGGTTAATTTCCTTTGCACAGAGCAAGGCTCCAAAATCCATGGCCTGCCCCACTCAGCCTCCCAACCAGCTTTTGCCTGACCTGTTTGCTGAGACGGAGCCCACAGATTGCAGCAGAACTCGCAGCGGCTTAGCCATTCCCAGGCAGGGAGGAAAGCTGGCCTTCCTGGCTCTGGGTTAATCTGTGCCAATGAATCAAGATGGGTTAAGGCGGAGATGTTATTGACCCCTGCCGAAGGCCCCCCACTAGCTCCCGGAGTTGTGGGATGATGTCAGGACCTCAGCTTGCTTTTTTTTTAAATTGTTTCTAGCCCTCCAGGTTGCAATGAAAATCTCAGCGCTGTCACCTGAGAGTAACCGTTGCCTGAGTGTGCAGAGAGCCTGCGACAGTAGCGCCGAGAGGCAGGGTCTGCCCCACGTAGCTCAGTGGGGCATTGTTTCTAAGACCCACTTCTCTAGGCCAGAGACGGGGTGCTGAGGGAGAAGGTGGCCCCATGCCTCTCTGTGTTGGGAGGAAGGAACCCCGATCAGTGCCACACCAAGTGAGAGTGGGGCTAGGGAGACCTATAGCATTGTGTCTATAGGGGCCTGGATAGAGTTTGATCCATGGCTGGAATAAAGGAATCTGGGTCTGTCTATTCCTTCCCCACAGTAATAGCAAAGCCCCCCCAGAGCAAATCCCGAAACAAATCGGCCCCCCGCACGAGGAGGGGAAGCAGCATCCCCACATCACTGTAGCCAGTCTGCTCAGTAGTGCTGGAATCCTGCTGGGGAATCACGGGGACGTGGCTGCAGAAGCTACCAGACCATCCCCAAGCCCAACCCTGGTGAGCGACTCCCCAGTGTCTCAGTCTGGGAACGAGCCAGCTACAGAGACCTTGGCCCAGCACCTGTCTTCCAAAGGGTCTTGGAAATGTTACTAATCAGCGGCCTGGCTTGGGTGTGCAGAGGCCTTACAGCTCCGATCGCTTCCTCCACCACTAATGCAGCCTCCTCTGGGGCACGACGCAGCCTGGGCCACTTGGCTGCTTAGGACAGAAAGTGGAGAACAAACTACCCAGTTAAAACTTTGTGGGACTATCGCTGTGTGTTTGTGGAGCCAGCAGGACGCCCCCTTCTCAGCTGCGAGGTAATACAAATAATTGAAACATTTGGTCTTCTGCAGCTCTGTCCGTCTCCCGATCTCCCCGCACTTGGCAAGGAGGAATGCCGATAGCCCCGGGGGCTGGCAAGGAGGTAGGTACCCATCCGACGTCTGATCAACTAGTCCATCAGCCGAGTCTTATTGCAGACCAATTCCTCCAACCAAACCGCCGCCTGGCTGTGATACAGCTCCCGCGCAAGACCTGTTTGCTCTGCAGTTTTGGAGGGGAAGGGGAAGGGGGCTCTGGCACTGCTCCAGCCGTTGGCGGGGGGAGGCTGGGGGGCATTTTCAGAGAGAACATTTTGCATCGGGTGGTGAGCTGGAAAACAATTCCTGGAAATCTCCTTCTCAAAAGCAGGGAAGACACTGTGATCAACAATCAGCTCGGAAGGAAGGCCCAGCAGGAACAGGGAAGTGTAATGGCCCCTGTGTGTCAAGCCTCTAACAAAACAAACCTTAGAAAGCAGGTATCCCAGGGACCCTGCCCCGTGACTGCAGACAAGAACCCTTTGCCTCTGTTCTCTTCCCAAATGCAATGGGGCGCGTGTTGCTTTAGCAGCCCGTGGGTTACTGGCCTAGTGGATGAGGGGGAAGCGGTAGACATGATAGATCGTGATTTGAATAAGACTTTTGATGCAATTAGCAGAAGCGAACTAGGGAGCTGTGGTCTAGAGGAAAGTACGGCGAGGTGGGTGCACAAGCTGTGGAAAGACCGTACTCGGAGGGGAGTTCTCAAAGGGGGGCTATCAAACGGGGAGGACGTATCTAGCGGGGTCAGTCCTGGGGCTGGCACGATTCGGTATTTTCATGGGCGGAGAGCACGCTTCTGAAATGTGCAGCTAGGAGGGGTTGCGGACAGGATTAGAATTCAAAATGACCTCGAGAAACTGGAGAATTTGTCTGAAATCGCCAAGGTGAAATTCAGCGAAGAGGAGTGCAAAGCACTGCGCTTAGGGAATGACTGGCCCGGCTGAAAATAATCTAGGGGTTAGAGTGGATCACAAACTGAATATGAGCCGGCGACGTGATACATCATTCTGGGCTGTATTAACAGGAGGGTCGGAGGTAAGATGCCGGAGGTAATCGCCCCCATGCTACTCGGCACTGCTGAGGCCTTAGCTAGAGAGTTGTGATCAAAGGTTTAGAAAACCTGACTTAGGAGGAAGGTTAAAAAACTGGCCATGTTTAGTCTTGTGAAAAGCCTGAGGAGGGACCTGATAAGTCTTTGCATTTGTCCAGGGCTGTCATACCGAGGACGGTGATCAATTGTGTGTGTTTGCTGAAGGGAGGCCAAGAAGCAATGGGCTTCATCTGCAGCCAGGCAGCTCTAGGTTAGATACGAGGACAAACTTTCAAACTCTCAGGGTAGTTAAGCTCTGGAAGAGGCTTCGAAGGGAGGCGGTGGGATCCCCCCCCACAGGTCGGGCAAACAGCTGTCAGGGCAGGTCTAGGTTTACTGGGTCCTGCCTCAGCGCGGGAGGCTGGACTGGGTGGCCTCTCACGGTCCCGTCCAGCCCGACATTTCTGTGATTCTGTACCTGCCTCTAGCCTGCCAACGATCTGGTAGAGTTACGTGGAGAAACGAGTCAGTAACCAAGACAGATGCTATGGTCGTTCTAGCCCTTTGCCTTTCAGTGGCAGGACCTCTGACCGTTTTACAGACCTTTAGCTGGTCTTTGTGACCTCTGTGTCAGGCAGGGAGGTATTTTTCTAGCCATTTAACAGATCGGGAAACTGAGGCAGAGAGCGATGACATGAGACTCAACAAATCAATGGGAGAGCCAGGAAAGGAACCCAGGTGTCCTGATTCTTAGCATCTCTTGCCAGGAATCAAACCCCATCCCAACCTGCCAGGGACTGAACCTAAGGGTGCTCTGCACCCTGCAGAATCAGGCCCCGTTGGTGACGTTTCCTATAACTCTTCCTCTGCGTCTCAGAGCCCAGGTCAGCTGATTCGGGCTCTGAGACCCTCCCGCCTCGTGGGGTCTCCGAGACTGGGGTCTCAGGGCCCAGGCACTAGCCCAGATGGCTCCACCGCCCGACAGGCCAGAGTCAGCTGAGCCAGGCCAGGCCACTCTGCAGGTCCTTTATGGCAGTCTGAACGTGATCTAGGAGACTGAGCGGGGCAGAACTCGCCCCCTTCGTCCACTAAGAAACAGGCTTTTCCGCCGGCACGTGGGTCTCACCGAGGCACCCGGCCGACACGCCCCTTGGCAGGGGGCAGCATGGGTATTGCTGGGCTGGGGTCTGCAGGGAAACAGGTCATGCTTTGTAGTAAGGCCCCAGTTAATAACCGCGGGAGAGTTGCTTGAATAAACCGTCAATTGTTACAAAGTCCAGCGGGGGAATAGGTTGCTTGTTATGACCAGGGCTTGTAGCCGTCTGCACCTCCGACGGACGTGCATCTAATGCACACTACATCCATCCATCCATCTGCATACACGCCACATGGCGTAAAGACGACCACTCAAGGTCTCTATGATTCGATAGCTGTCTACACCTTCTACTGATGTGCTCCTAATGCGTGCTGCTGCATCGGGGCGGGCAAGCCACATCTGGGTACGGAAATCGCATGGTGGGCCATGAATGCCCATGAAATTGGGGGTTGGGGTGCGGGAGGGGGTGAGAGCTCCAGGGTGGGGCCAGAAATGAGTTCAGGGTGTGGGAGGGGGCTCCGGACTAGGGCAGGGGGCTGGGGAGGGGTGAGGGCTCCAGCTGGGGATGAGGGGTTTGGGGTGCAGGGGGGTGCTCTGGGCTGGGACCGAGGGGCTCAGGGAGCAGGAAGGGGATCAGGGTTGGGGTGCAGGAAGGGGTCAGGGGTTGTGCTTAACTCAAGCAGCACCCGGAAGCAGCGGCATGTCCCCACTCCAGCTCCTACACAGAGGCACAGCCAGGCAGCTCTCCACGCTGCCCCGTCCGCAGGCACCACCCCTGCAGCTCCTATTGGCCACGGTTCCTGGCCAATGGGAGCTGTGGGGGCGGCGCTTGGGACAGGGGCAGTGTGCAGGGTCCCCTGACTGCCCCCATGTGTAGGAGCCGGAGCGGGGACATGCCACTGCTTCCGGGAGCCGTGCGGAGCTGGGCGAGCCCTGGACCCCGCTCCCCAGCAGGAGCTCGAGGACCGGATGTGGGCCCCGGGCCGTAGTCTGCCCACCCCTGTGCTACATACGTGTCTCTGCATGCAAACCACATGGCTTATCGCTGTTTGCAACAGCTGGGTTCCTAACACGTACCACGTACACACATACGACCCGTCCACGGCACCTTCTTCGGGTGCGTGCTGCCACGTGCCTATAACCTGCGTAGAACAGCTGTTAGCCCGTTACAAACTGGCCCTTCATAAAAGCATGTCCTAAGCCCTTCCCGATCCTGTCGCCAGGCTGCTCTCAAGCGCCCCCCCCTCCCCCTCTCTGGGGGGTCTAGTTTTCCTCTTTGTTTGGAGGAGATAAATGGAAAAGGGCATTTCCGCTCCGGACACTGCTGCTCTGATTGGAGTCGGGGCCACTCGAGGCTCCCGCCGGATCACGGGTTCCGTAAAGGGCCTCCCGGAAGGCAACAGGGAAAGGCTGATAAGGGGCACTCATTAGGGTGGCCTCGTTTTCCCCCCTGCCCGTCAGCACTTTATAGCCCAGTGTCTCTGCCAACCTCCCTGCTCAGCACAGCCCCAGCCTGCCCTTGGCCTGGGGGCAGTTTGATCGTCGCCAAGGCCACGTCGCGTTTGCAGGCCTGGGGGGGTGACGGCCAGGCTGGGAACGGGACAGAGCCAGCCTCCCGTAGGGGCATTTGAAACTGTCTTAACATTGTAAGCGGACACTTTACATGCCCGGGGGGGGGGGGTTCCTGCAGGTGAGGGGCCGGCAGGTGATTGTGTCTCTCTGCCTTAGGCAGCAGCCTGCGTCGCGGCTCTCTGCCTTGTGGCCCTTGCGCGTGTCGTTCCGAAGGCTGAGAACTAGTGTTACGGGGCCCTGGTCCAGCCAGATGATATTTATGTTTTTAATCATGAGATGTCCATGTCTGAGGCTCGCTTGCTTGAGTTTTTGCAAAACTGTCACAGAGATTGAAGTCACTAGAGGAGGTTTTGGGTGTGAAATTTGAGGATAAATTGAACGAATTAAAGTGTACATTAACATTTCCAATTAATTGAAAAGAAGAACGTAGAGCATCACAGTAACCATTATCCAGGTTTCTGATGTTTTAAAAACAACCTGTCGCGATAATCGGAAGTTACCTCTTAAACCGGCGACTAAAGGTAAGCCGGGTGATTACCAATATTTAAAAAGGGTCAGTCTATTTAAAAATCTAAACCAGGCAAGTACAGTACTACAAAAAAATTAAAGGAAAAAATAGTAAAGAAAGAAATAAAGAATAAGAAACAAAGAACAAGGTTTCTGTAAACAAAAACAAGGGTGTAATAAAAATCTATTAGAGTTCTCTGAATCTAATAAACACATGGACGGGCCAAGGATATAAACATGGACACAGTGGGATCCAAGGGACATAATTTACCTCACAAGGTCCTCTACAAAGGCTAAGCTGTCATCTCTACATCAGGAAACAGGTTTCATGGAAAGTTTCATGGATGAGAACTGAGGGAGGGAAGTAAAGGGTAGGAGGGAAGGTAGAATTCTCAGAATGGAGAGGGGGTAACTAGGGGTGTTCCCAAAGGTTCCTTTCCTAGGATCCTATTCAAGGTATTATTCAATTTATTCATAAATGATCTGGAGAAAGTGAGGTGGCAAAGTGTGTAGATGATACTAAAAAACTCACTACTACTAAGACTAAACAGATTGAAAAAGAACTTCAAAAAAGAAAAACAAACTTCAAAGAACTTCAAAAAAAATGGCAAAAAAAATGGCAAATGAAAAAAAATAATAAATGTAAGTAATAAAAATAAAAATAAAAATACCCATACATACATACAACATGGGCTAATCTAGCTGAGTCAGGAAAAGGGAAATAGGAAAGGAGAGTTGGAGTTGGAGTGTTCTCTGAGTGAAGATGTCTGAGTGTGCAGAAGCAAAAGAAAAAAGGCAAAACAGGATAGGAGGAATAATTAAAAGGGAAGAAGATATTATTGCCCTTAATATGCTATTATATTTATATAATGGCACGGTACTCATGAATACTGTGTGTGTGTATGTCCTCCTCTCACCAAAAAGATATTCTAGGTTCAGAAAAGAAAAGAAAAAATGAACTAAAAAATTAGAGAGGTAGATAGAGGAAAGATTATGAGAGAAAAGAGAAGACTCTAGGACTCTTCAAGAAGAGAGGGAAGAGGATAGGGTATATAATATATATAAAAATATGTGAATGAGAGAAAGAAAAGTTAAGAAAGTAATTACTTATATATATACTTATTCCCAGGGGTCTAGAAAAAAAAATTAAAAGGCAGCATTTTTAAAAAAAATAAAAAGGAAGTTCTTCTTCTTTCTTCGGCGCACATCACTTGGGAAAACTTACCTGAGAGGAGGTGAGGAAGGCTAGGACTATAACAATGTTTAAAAGGACTGGATACATTCATGGTGGCTAAGTCCATAAATGGCTATTAGCCAGGATGGGTAAGAATGGTGTCCCTAGCCTCTGTTGTAGGTCAGAGAGGATGGAGAGGGAGGAGAGAGATGATGATGATCATTGCCTGTTTCACTCCTCAGGGGGCACCTGGCTGGCCACCACTGTTGGTAGACAGATACTGGGCTAGATGGACCTTTGGTCTGACCCGGTACGGCCTTTCTTATGTTCTTATGTAATCTAACGTGTGTGTGCGCGTGTGTGTGTGTGCGCGTGTGCGTGTGTGTGTGCGTGCGCGTGCGTGTGTGCGTGCGCGCATGTGTGTGTGCGTGCGTGTGTGCGTGCGCGCATGTGTGTGTGCGTGCGTGTGTGTGTGCGCGCGTGTGTGTGCGTGCGTGTGTGCGCGTGTGTGTGCGCGTGTGTGTGTGTGTGTGCACGTGTGTGTGTGTGCGCGCGTGTGTGTGTGCGTGTGTGTGCGTGCGTGCACGTGTGTGTGTGTGCGCGTGTGTGTGCGCGCGTGTGTGTGTGTGTGTGCATGTGTGTGTGTGCGCGCGCGCCATGAGCAGAACGCTTCCTTCTGGCTTTCACGATGGTCTCCGGGCAGAATCACAAGGCCGGATCCTCAGCGGGCGTCGAGCTGCGTCTGGCGTCGGTGGAGAACGCTCCTGCGAAGGGCTCTGCGGTGGGCAGGAAACGTAGCGGAGCCGAAAGCTTTTCCCTTCCCCGTCGGTGTTTCTGAGCCGCGCGGGGGGGCCGCCCCCGCCGCCAGAGCCCAGCAGGCGAGGTGGGGAGCCGAGGTGAGGCTGAAAGAACAACCTGCTTCGGTGAAGGGGAAACGTTAGGAGCCGTCGCTGACTAAAGGAGGGAGGGTGGTCGGGGGCTAGGCCCCAGCCTGGCAATTCGGACACCTGGGTTCTGTTCCCAGCTATTCAGGGCAAGTCATTTGCTTGCTCCGTGGCTTGTGTGGAAGATGGCGGCAGTGCCACCGTCCCCGTTCTCGGGGGGTTGGCGTCTGAGCGAGCGAAGGCCCGGGACCTCCTCCGGTGAACGGCTGAGCTCGGAGAGGAAGGGCAGCACGCCCGGCTGGGACTCGGGAGGCCTGGGACGAGTCTCCCGCCCTGCCTGCGAGGAGAAATACGTCGGGGAGCTCGGATACCGCAGGAGCAGGGGCCCGGGACGTCCCCGAGCCAGACGGGAGCGTCAGGGCTTTGTGGGGGAATCCGATCCAAGTCGTTGAGCGCCCCTGGGTCCCCGGCTTCCCGCTCCAGGCTGCGTCCAGCTTGGGCCAGTGCGGGTGAGATTTGCCCGAACGCTATTGCTGTCCTCGGCCTCTTCTCCATCCCCCGCAGGAGGCCTGGCCTAACGGGGCGCCGAGCATGAACACGGCCACGCGACGAGTCCTCGGGGGAGCCCGGCCCCCACCTCCATCACATCACCCCCTTCCACCGGGGAGCAGCCCCTAAGACTCCCCGCGAACATGCCCCGTCCGTAGCCCCTCTTGGCCTCCACGCTGTCCTGACCATCAGGGCTCACCCTCTCTGCCCCCCGCATCCTGCCCCTCCATCATTCTCCCAACATCCTCCGAGACTGTCGAGTGGCCAGAGGCGCCTGGCTGCGTCTCGGTTTCCTTCGTGGTGCATGGTGCTTCCTGGCCCTGTCAGCGGCCGCGGTGGATCCTGCCAGCCTTGCACTAATGATCTTCCTCCTATTGTCTTCCTCGGCATCTCTAGACTTCCACAGCTCAGCAGGGAAGCGGGGACCCCCAGGCCAGGGACGGGCTGGACTGATGAACTCCCCAACAGCAGCACCGTGGAGCCCGGCAACGCTGGGTGATTCCTGCAGAGTGGGGGAAGCTGATGGGTAGACCCAGGTTGGGATCCAGGCTCAATGCAGGTTTCTTGCCCCAGGCTTGACACCTTCCAACCTTCCTCTTAGCTCCGGGCAGGGCTCACGGCCCCCAGTGAGATTAGCCCCTTTTGGGGGCTTTAGGGACGCAGGCTTTGCCAAACCGGATCTAACCCAGTGCCCTGTCTCCATCAGTAGCCAGGACCACCTGGTTTAGAGACAAGTGCAAGAAACCTTGCAAGAGGCACCTGTGGAATAACCTGCCCCGTTGGCTAGTTTCCTCCTGACCTCCATACTTAGAGCTCAGTTCATGCCCTGGAGCATCAGGGTTTATTGCCTAAAATCTTGCTTATTTTTATATTGACTGTTATAACTCTAGTGATTCTTATCACCCATTGAAATACCTTGATGCTTTGCTGAATCCTGGTCTGCTCTCAGCCTCAGCGAGATGCACAGAGAAGGGAAACAAACATGATTAGGGGGATGAAACAGCTTCCATATGAGGAGAGATTGAACTGGGGCTGTTCAGCTTGGAAAAGAGACGACTAAGGGGGGGTGTGATTGAGGTCTATAAAATCATACCTGGTGTGGAGAAAGTGAACAAGGACGTGGTATTTGCTCCTTCCCATAACACCAGAACCAGGGGTCACCCAATGAAATGAACAGGCAGCAGGGTTAAAACCAACACAAGGAAGTATTTCTTCACACAGCGCACAGTCAACCTGTGGAACTCCTCGCCAGGGGATGTGGTGAAGGCCAGAAGTATAAAAAACAATTGGAGAAGTTCGAGGAGGGCAGGTCCATCAATGGTTATTAGCCAAGATGCTCAGGGACGCAACCCCATGGTCTGGGTGTCCCTGGCCTCTGTTTGCCAGAAGCTGGGGGTGGATGACGGGGGATGGATCACTCGATAATTGCCCTGTTCTGTTCATTCCCTCGGGGGCACCTGGCCCCGGTCACTGTCGGAAGACAGGACACTGGGCTAGATGGGCCTTCGGTCTGACCCCGTATGGCTGGACTTGTGGTCTGACCCTGTGGCAATGGGTTCCACAAGCTAATCCTGGGTCATGTGGGGGAAAAGTGTCCTTTGATCCGTTCTCAGTTCGCCACCTCTCCATTTCATCGAACGTCTCCTCGTTCTCGGGGCTGTTTCATGCAGCAGGTCAGGTTGTCCCCGCGTCCCGGCAGGGCAGCCCCGCTGTGTGTCACTGGGGGACGGTGCCACCTCCTGGGAGCTGGCTAATACTGTGCGCCGGGGGGATCCCATTGCGAGCGGGGAGCCGTCATAACATGTTACCCGTTCTCTTGTGCTTTCAGGGCGTGAGCCGACCTGGGGGTCAGGAAGGAACTGTCCTGGGGATGCTGTGTCCAGAGCTGCTGGGAGACCAGGCAGAATGGGGAGCCTGAGGGAGCCGGACCCTGGTTCCGATCCCGTCTGGCTGTCTCTGCGTTCCCTCGTTGTCATGTCAGGACACCGGGAGCTTGGGTGTCGTCATTATTTATTGTTTCCTAAATGAATCTTCAAGAGTTAATTTGGGTGGGTGTTTTACAGGCAACTGATTAATTTGATTCATAAAGAGCTAAAGGATTTTTCACCTTCCTCTGCAGCGTGGGGCACGGGTCACTTGCTGGAGGATTCTTGCACCTTGAAGTCTTTCAGCCACAAGTTGAGGATTTCAATAGCTCAGACATAGGTTAGGGGCTTGTTACAGGAGTGGGTGAGTGAGATTTTGTGGCCTGCGTTGTGCAGGGGGTCGGACTAGACGATCATAATGAGTCTATGATCTAAAGGAGGGTAATATTAATGCCAATCAACCTGCCTTGGTGGAAAATACATCCTGTGGGACGAACTTGCGATCTTTTTCGATGGTTTGGTTGCTAAAGGTAACAGCACTGATGTAACAGACATAGATTTCTGTAGGGCGTTCGACTGGGTACCGGGCGGCATTGCGATTAAAACCCTAGAATGAGAGAACATGAACGTGGTGCATTAAATAGAAGAGAAGCTGCCTAGCGGATCGGTCTCGAAATGGAGCGGTAAACAGGAAATCTTTGGGGACGTGGGGGGTTCTAGTGGGGTCCCCAGGGCTCCGTTCTGGCCTCTGTTTAATGGTTTTATCAATGACCTGAAAGGAAACAGAAAATCGTCACTGATCAGATTTGCAGATGACACAAAAATGGCTCCTGGCAAAGCCAGAGCGCCGAGGAAACTGGCCTTTCCGGCTCGGTTGGCTCAGACACCTGCAGGGAGGAAGAGGATCCCTGCTCTGCCATGCTGCACTGAGGGGGACTTCCCAGTGCCCCCTGGAGCCCAGCCCTAGAGCCCAATTCTCCCCTCTCCCAAGTCCTGCGGCTCCAGCCTGTGTGGTTGGCTCTTTGCTAGGACAGCCCGTCGCTCCCCGCCAATCGCAGGCTGCTGGGCTCTGCTAATGCTTCCTCCTTCCCCTCCAGGAGCCTTTGACCTGGGCCAGAAAGGCAGCAAAGAGAAGGAGCCGCAGGCGGCAATCTAGCGGGGCGGGGGGGCCGGCTCCTGCAGGCCAGGAGACCTTCCCAGGTAAAGGGGAGACTGCAGGATGCTGCAGCTGTTCCAGCCCGGGGGGCGGGTTCGTCCAGCTTGGAGAGGGAGCTGGGGGGAGGGGAACAGCCAGCAGGACGGATATTGGGGTGCAAAGTCGGCCACTTCGGGTGCAGGGCGCCACCGTATCAGTGGAGCCAGGTGTCCAAAGGGGACGGTCCTGTGACTACCCGCACGCCTGGGCGGGGCGAAACGCCAGCTCGCCACGCAGAACAGCTTCAACCGGGCTGCCAGTTCTCCTCTCCCCACGACGGTCCCCACCGCCACTTCGGCTCGCTGCCGGCGGGAGCCGGGACGGACCCCCCGGGCTCGCAGGCCACCCAGGCACCCGCCTCCCCTGCAGCCCCGTTGACGGTCGCGGGCCGAGGCGCGCCCCGACAGCGGAGCACGTGGGACTGAGGCCGGGGGGCTCGGCCCCTGGCCGGATCCAGCCGGCTGTTTGCCGGGACACCTGCAGCCTCCGCCTTCCTGGGTGCAAATCTGAAGCTGAACGTGACGTTCTGCGGGGCCTAGACCCAACCCGGACGCTTCAGGAATTTTAACACAATCTGCCCCCTTCCCTGCCCCACCCCCCTTTCCCCTTCTAACGAATATTTTAATTCGTTCGATTCTTTCCACACTCGGGCGGCCAGACAGCAAGTGTGAACAATCGGGGTGGGGGTGGGGGCTAATAGGAGCCTATATAAGAAAAAGACCCAATCAGAACTGTCCCTATAAAATCGGGACATCTGGTCACCCTACCCCACACGCACCCCCCCTGCATGTCCCTGAGTCTGGCTTTTCACCGTGGAGGCTCCTGAAAGGGAAGGTCGATTGCCCAGCTAAATGCAGGGTGAGTTACAGCCTGATTGCAAGTCCCAGAGCCCCCTTCCCCACCCCACACCTCCGGCAGCTCCCTCCCGGCTCCCCACACAGCCAGCTCTGCCGATGCCCCTGAATCCCGACCCACAGCCTCCCCCCGCTAATCCAGCCCTGGGCTCCCTGTGACTCCTGCAGTCTGCTCAGCTCACAAGCACAAGAGCTAACAGGTGAAAAGCCGGGAATGTGGTGTGAAAAACAAACCTCCAGTGGAATCCGGGACTGGCATCCAGCCTTTGATCCAAGGAGCTGCTGAGTGAGACAAGCAGCTGGGGGCTGCGGAGAGGACGGTAGGAGACTCTCCAGCTGAGGGAATCGAGTAATAGTGCAGAGCTACTATGGGGATGGGGGGACGCCCCCCATCTGAGAAAGCAAACAGGAGAGGCAGTGTTGCCTAATGGATGGAGCGCTGGGCTGGAGTCAGGAATAGAACCCAGGTCTGCCAGTGACCTGCTGGGTGATCTTGGGTGAGTCACTTCCCCTGCTCCGTGCCTCAGTTTCCCCTCCTGCCCTTTGTCTGTCCTGGCTACTTAGACTTTAAGGCTCCAGTTTTTGAAGCTATTTAGGCATCCAGCTCCCAGCATGAGGTGCTAAATAGCTTTTCAAATCTGGCCCTTAGCTCTTCCAAGCCGGGGCTGCCTGTTGCTGGATGTCTGTGCAGCACCTGGCGCGATGGGGCCGGGATCACATTTGGGTCACGTGACCGGAGGAGGAGAGGCACGAAATACAGACCCATGGGCGTATTAACCCACCCCTAGCTGGCCGGATTCCTATGGGTGTCGCAACAGCCGAGGCTTTGAAGGAGGGGAGGGGGCTAATTCCAGGCAAAGGACGCAGCCGGCCCCAGAGCCTCCGTGTGTGGTTAACATGGGGGGGAGGGATTGGTAAATGATTTGCTCAAGGAAGCTTCTGGAAGGGGTCGGTCCTGGGTCGTCTAGCAGCTGCCACGTAGGATATTGACTTCAGGGGAAAAACCTGGACACGCCGGACTCCCCTCGGTGGGAGCTGACGGGCTCTGTCAGGAGTGGCGCTAAACCGAGCAGGGAGTCCAGTCCAAGGCGCGGGAGGGTTCGAGCCCCGTCGCTGAGAGCTCTTCCCTGGGCCGGTGGCAAAGGACAGGCAGCAGCAGAGCCCCTGTGGTACGTGTGTCCCTGGCGTGGTGCCAGTTACCCCGGGGTCCGGCTTTACCAAGGGGCCCCCCGACACACACAGCACAGGCTGGTCCCATCGGACCTTCTGAGTGTTACACTAGCTCGTAGGAGACCCAGCTGAGATCAGGGCCCCTCGCTCCACAGGCCTCCCCCAGCCTGTTCCTACAAAGGGAGGAGGATTATCCCCTTTGTACAGATGGGGAAACTGAGGCCTGGAGCAAGCAAGTGACTTGTCCAAGGTCACGCAGGGAGTCAGTAGCGGAGCCGGGAATCAAACCCGGTTCTCCCGAGTCCACCAGGCCGTCGGGTGCCCCCTGAGCCAGAGCCGGTGCCCTGTAACGCTTCCCTTTCCTCTCACCCGCCAGAGTCCGCCTGGGAGGATGTGGCTGTACCTGGCCGCCCTGCTGGGGCTGTACTTCCTGCGCCGATGGTACCGGGAGCGGCAGCGCGTCGAGGGCCTCCCGGAGAAATACGTCCTGATCACCGGCTGCGACTCCGGCTTCGGGAACCTGCTGGCCAAGCAGCTGGACGCGCGGGGCCTGCGGGTGCTGGCGGCGTGTCTCAGCCAGCCGGGCGCGGAGCAGCTGAGGAAGGCGACGTCGGAGCGGCTGCAGACGGTGATCCTGGACGTCACCCGCAGCGACAGCATCGCCGCGGCCAGCGCCTGGGTGAAGGAACGAGTGGGGGAGAAAGGTGGGGGCCCAGGTCTGGCTGTGCCCGTCCCTCGCCCGCCCCGGGTCACGCCCCTTGCTAGACACTCATCACAGGCACATGGGTGTGGATTGTCCTGTTCTCCCGTGGGTGTCACCCGGGCTGTAGAGCAGGTTGGGGAGCTGTGACTGAAGCTTTGGGTGCGGCGGGTATTGCTATCCCCAGGGCCCCCAGCGGGGGCCTTCCTGCCCCTTGGGCATAGCCTGCTGGAATCTGCACGCCCAGGGGGCAAGGGACAGCGTGACTCTATTCCTACGGGTGGTTCACAGCCCAGAGCATAGGCGGGGGGTGAGAACGTCCCTGGGGTGTCCCCCTAATGGCTGTGGGGGTGCGGGGCAGATCCGGGCAGAAGGGACGTCCCGTCCTCCCAGCAGTGTGGAGATTTGGGAGAGCAGTGGGTTCTGGGAGAGGAGCAGGGATTTCTGGGGGGGGACAGGAGAGGGAACAGCGCCCCACAGTCACACGCCCCGTCCCCTCCGCCCAGGGCTCTGGGGCCTGGTGAACAACGCGGGGATCGCCATCCCCGCGGCCCCCAACGAGTGGCTGACCAAGGACGACTTCGTCAGGGTGCTGGACGTGAACCTGATCGGCCTGATCGAGGTGACCCTCAGCGTCCTGCCCCTGGTGAAGCGAGCCAGGGGCCGGGTCGTCAGCGTGGCCAGTATAATGGGCCGACTGGCCTTCTTTGGAGGGGGCTACTGCCCCTCTAAGTACGGGGTGGAGGCGTTCTCCGACAGCCTGCGGTGAGTGACCAGTGACGGGCGCCCTTT
Organism: Mauremys reevesii; assembly: GCF_016161935.1. Taxonomy (NCBI): domain Eukaryota; kingdom Metazoa; phylum Chordata; order Testudines; family Geoemydidae; genus Mauremys; species Mauremys reevesii. Next base: position 16,467,071 of record NC_052647.1, on the reverse strand, counting down.
TCAGCTGCGCGTTCTGCCCCGAAGGGTGGGGATGTCTCCGTGCCACCCCCCACACACACCAGTGCACTGACTCATGGTGCACGTGCCAAACGGTGAATACCCGCCCGGACTTACTTGCTGCTACGTGCAAATAGCCCGGCCGTGAGGCGCGGCGCAGATGTGACGTGTGCGTATTTCTGCACACGATGCACCTGGATCTTTGTCTCCCTCTAGTGGTTGGGCCCACGGGACTCCTGCTCGGGGATGGCCGCGGGGATTGAATCTGTCACCTTTGGCCCTTAAAAACATGCGACCGATTCATGACCCACTCATCCACCTCCGGCATCTAAGGGGTTACTGGACTCCTGCCTGGCCCCTGGTTGGTCTGGGAGGATAGAGAAGGAAAGGGGAAACCGGTGCAGCGTTTGTGACTGTAGGCGAAGGGTGTTTCTCCGTCCCGCCGGCTGGCTCGGGGTGGAGAGGCCTGGAGGTGGCTGTTACCCGGCAGTTACGAGTTCATTCCTTCAGGAGCTTTCGCTTTGGCAGCCGTGCGCGTCCTCAGGGAAGGGATGTTGTCGCGCGACTCTCCGGGTGTGACCCGGCAGCATGCGTGCGAGGGCTTCCCCGGCGCTGCAGCAGCGTCTGCACGGGACGTTGCTCCCCTTCCAGCTCGGGTGCTGCCGTCCCAACCCTCGCTGTGGAGACGGGGTCTTCACTGAGCCTTGATTTCTCCTTGCGTCGGCTCGGAGGCTCCTCCGGATGCAGCCCTGCGCTGCGGGGCCTCGTCTACGCAGGAGAGTTGCTTACTGCGAATCAGGTTTTAAACCAAGCGAGTTAAGTTGCTGCAGACCCCAGCGCAGACGCTGCGATTCCAGCTGATTTAAAACTAGGCGGCTCTCGGCTGCCCTTATCCTGAGAGCAGGGCCCCTGGCCGGGGCTGGATGAAGAGTCGGGTTCGAATTCACACCCGGCGAGGTTAGACTGGCGCGACTTTCCCGTGTGCTCCCGGCCCCGCCCGTGTGTTGTGGCTGCAATTTACAGCGTCTGAAAGCCCAAGGCTGAGTATGCAATGGATCCTGTGAGCAGCCCTGGAGCCACCCACCCACAGCCCCAGCAGGATCGGGGCCGCAGCATGGGAGAGGACGTCTCCTTTCTGAACAGGAGCTGCGCCGTCCTTCCCCACCCTGTCTGCGCGCGCAAAGACGTGCCGGCAGAGCTGGACTGGAAAACGCTGCTAGCGTAGATTCAATTCATGCCAGTGTCTCTTATGCCAGCCAGTGAAATAAGCTAGCTTGGCAAAAGCCCATTGAAGCTGGTATCAGTGCGTCTACACGAGGGGAAATCAATCACCCAACTCCCTGGCGGCGCTATCCTGGCTTAGATCTGGCCTGGCTCCCAGGGAAGTCCAGCGGCTCTGTCGGTCGTTTCACATGGCCCGTCAGAAGAGCTCTGCGTAAGCTCAGAGGCCTGTCTCTCTGGTATCCTGAGACGGCCCGAGGGCTGCCCGTTGCCGGCTCTGTAAGTCAGTGAAACATCCAGGGACAGAGCTCGGATGGAGGAAATCAGGACAGCGTTAGGTTGAGGGACGCTCTCCCGACTGACCCCAGCTGAGGATTGGCCCTGAGGCCTTATGGAAACCCAGAAGCGAGACGTCTTTCGCTCCCTGGTCTAGTTCATGGGATCCAGTCTCCCTGGTAACAAAGAATAGCTGTTCCCATGTGGGACGGGGCTCGGGTGACTAATCCGCCCGTGGAGGTGTTCCGGAATAACTACTGCGCTTTTAATTCGCATCTACCTCAATCCAAATTAACTTTCAAGTGTAGACAAACCCGAAAGCCCCTTGATTCCAGTATCTCTGTGTCCGCACAGGTTGTAGAAGCCACCAAACCTGGCCACATACGAGCCCTCCGTGTAGACCGGGGCTAGTTAAAGGGGACGTTTCGGATCTCACCTGTTCGGGAACCCGGCCAGCCCCACGCGGGTTAATCCTGCTTGTCCCGTTTCAGGCGTGAGATGCTGCCTTTCGGGGTGAAGGTGTGTGTGATCGAGCCGGGCTACTTCAGCACCGCAGTTACCAACCCTCAGCTCATTATCGAGAACTTCACTCGCCTCTGGGAGCGGCTCCCCGAGGAAACCAAAGCGAGTTACGGGGAGAGTTACTTGAAAGCCTGTGAGTACGTCGCCCCATTGCCTTCCCCGCCAGCTGGCAGCTACCGCGCACCCTCCTCTCGCTGCCACAGAGCAGCCTTTGTGTCAGCGGACACGGGGCGGCTACAGGGGCCGGTTCTCAGCTGCCGTGCGTTGTGACTGAGTGGCATTGCACACACACTTTGCACTTGTGCAAATGATGCCACGCTGTGCACGGCAATGGGGGTGGGGGGCAGACTCCTAGTTCCCGCTTAGGCCTTATCTAGCTAGGAAATCAGGTGTTTTTCTTTTCAATCCGGCCAGCGCAGCCCAGCTGGCTGAACGAGACTGAAACCCCCCTTCTTAAGTGTGGCCACAGTGTAATGCGTCGTTCAGAGAGGTTTGGCTGTGCTTGCGGGTGCCCCGAGATCAGGTGTGCCATTCGCACGCGCGGTCTGTGAACGCTGCTGACCCTTGCACGGGAGCAGAGCTCCCACGCTGATCTCCTGAGAGTAACAACCACCTCCCCCCAGCTGCACCAGGACGATTCTCCACCGGGAATCGGGGCTGCTCTCGTTTCTCCCCTGGGAGATTTTGCTTTTCTGCTCTTGTCAGTTCAGCAGAGCCCAGCCCGAGCTGCTGATCAACCAAACCCGCTTCAGGTGGGGAGGCGTGGATGGGGGAGTGTCCGCAAGCCGGGTGCAGAGACGGTGCCTGGCTCTGGACAGTGACTCCGGGCAGATGGCTCCTCCGCGTTCAGATCTGTGTGCCGGTGCCAGCGACAGAAACGCTCCCGCTGCTTTTCACCCCTGCGCTGGCTGGCTCCCTGCGTCTCATTGGCTGGATTCTTCCCTAAGCCCCTAGCCCCGGGCTTTGAGACATGCCACGGGGGCAGCCCTCAGTACGCATGAGCCCTGGGGGTCCCCGATTGAGCACCTGAAAACGTAGCTGCCTGCGTCTTTCCTTGGGTGATGCAAGGGGCCCAATCCGGTGCGATACTGTGGGCCAGATTTACAAAGGTATTTAGGCGCCTAATGCTGCAGGTGCGAGTCTAGTGGGACAATCATGGGTGCCCAAGTGACTTAGGCACCGAATTCACCGAGGTGCTTTTGAAAATTCCAGGCGGCGCTGCTCTGCCTCCATAGGCATCTGCCGGCCCTTTGCAAATCTGGCCCACGGTCTCACCCAGGATCCATCACCCGCTCAGCTGGTGGGATCGGGCCCCACACGGGGAACGGTGGCACAGAGCGACAGGCCTAGGCTCACCCTGGCTGCGTGGGGCAGAGCAGGGACTGAACCTAGCCAGCCCAGCCCAGGTGAGCCCCTAACCACTAGGCCGTCCTGCCGCTGCCGTTTCGCAGCCTGTGCTCACAATTGGTCCTTCCCCTTTGACCTCTCGGCCGACCTGTCCGGTCCGGGTGCGGCTGGTGCTGCGGCAAAGCCCGGCGGGGCCTGACTCTCTGTTTTGGCCTGCGCAGTTATCGAGGCCACCCGCGACCTGCCAAAATCCTGCAACTCCGACCTGTCCGTCGTCACCGGCTGCCTGGAGCACGCGCTGACAGCCCGCCACCCCCGCACCCGCTACTCCGCCGGCTGGGACGCCAAGCTGTTCTTCCTCCCGCTGAGTTACCTGCCCACCTGGTTCGCCGACTTCGTGCTGACGTGGTCCTACCCGGCACCCGCCCAAAAAGTGTAGGAGGAAGATGCGGCGTTCGAATGTCGGCAGGGGGCAGCGACCGGAGCAGCGTCGCTGGCACCCGGGGTCCGAATTCCCGGCGGGGGTGAGACCCCCTGTCCCGTGGCGCCCAGCTGAGACTATGCAAATCAGTTCTTAATTACAAACCTTGAATCAAAGCAGAGCTCCTTGGAGTTTGCTTCACCGGCGCAACCTCTCCTCCGTGCCCTGGGATGGAAGGTGGTTTCCTAACCAACCCCGGCACAACACCCCCCCCCCCCTTTTAACCGCTCCCGGGACATAGACCACCCGCTCCTCGTGTCCGGCCCCTGCCTGTCCTTGGTATTCAGCTCCGTTTCCTATCTGCCCGTCCCCAAATCTCCGTGATCTGTGTCCAGGGTCTCTCCCACCCCGGCGACCCCAGCAGGGAAACCCAGCCCATCTGGTGGGGAGGCAGCAGTTTGAAACTGGCCTCTGATGAAACCACCCCACTGCATGCTGAGCCAGGGCCAGGCCACGGTCCCGAAGGCAGGACATTCGGCCGGGTTGGCCGCCGGACGGATCCCCTGCTGGGCGTTGCAGGCCAGGCCGGGAGCGACTCTCTAGTCGGCCCGGAACAGATCCTGCCAGCGTCACTGAGAATGACGTGCCCTGCAGAGTCCTTCCTCAGCAATTCCTCAGCGCCCGTGGGAGAGACGTCCCTCTCCATTGGTGCATCCCCATACCTGTGTCGGGAGACCCAGCTGCATCATGTCGAGCTTAAGCAAGCAGCCTGTCTAAATCCAGAGACCCGAGAACTCGCAGCCAGCCAACATCTGGCTCTGGAAGGCAACTCCAAGGGGTTCCCGATTGCTTAGTCCTAGGTAGTCCCCACTGCTGCTTATTATCGGACCAAGATCAGGGCTCCAGCGTGCTGAGCGCTGCCCAGACGCTGCGTCGCACCCTGCCCCGGAGCGCTGACCTGCTAAGCAGAGCAGACAAAGCGTGGGAGAAATGAACTATCGTCTCCATTTTACAGATGGGTAAACTGAGGCACCTGGGTTCAGGGGCTGAAATCCAGCTGTAAGTGGCCTTTGGGGGAAAGCCCTGGGCTCGTTGCTTGTGAGAGCTTCTCGCACAAGCTCCTTCGGCACCACGAGCCTGGGCTTTTTCTTTTCCAAAAGAGTCCGAGCCGGCTGCCTGGTGTTTTGGAAGCTGCAGGGCGGGGTCTATTCCCTGTTAAAGGACTATTGGAGACAATACACAGCAGCAGGGGCGGCTCCAGGCCCCAGCACGCCAAGCACGTGCTTGGGGCGGCAAGTCGCGGGGGGGCGCTCTGCCGGCGCTGCGAGGGCGGCAGGCAGGCTGCCTTCGGCGGCTTGCCTGCGGAGGGTCCGCTGGTCCTGCGGCTTCGGTGCAGGCACGTCTGCGGGAGGTCCACCGGAGCCGCGGGACCGGCGACCGGCAGAGCGCCCCCATGGCATGCCGCCATGCTTGAGGCGGCGAAATGTCTAGAGCTGCCCCTGCACAGCAGGGAGGATAGGATCAGAGGCATCAGGGCAGATAAGAACGTAAGAACGGCCAGACTGGGTCAGACCAAAGGTCCATCCAGCCCAGTGTCCTGTCTGCCAACAGCGGCCAGTGCCAGGGGCCCCAGAGGCAGTGAACCTAACAAGCACTTTACAAACTTGTCACTGTTTATTTGTCTGCCCTTTTCTGACGTGTCAGATTCTTTTTTATGTGAATGTTTCTTGTCTGATCTGGCCCATAGTTTATCCTCTTCAATCCTCTGCTCCAGACTAGAACCTACACAATCTCTATCACTAGACTCTCCTCTAAGAGAAGTCTCTGTCCTATCCATGTGCTTCTCTGCAGCCGTTGGCTTTCCCCCGTCTCTTAGCTTAAAAACTGCTCTGCAGCCTTTTTCATGTTAAGTGCCAGCTGTCTGGTTCCACTTTGGTTTAGGTGGAGCCCATCTCTCCTGTACAGGCTCCCCCCATCCCAAAAGTTTCCCTAGTTCCTAATAAATCTAAACCCTCCTCCCTACACCATCGTCTCATCCACGCATTGAGACTCTGAAGCTCTGCTGCCTACCTGGCCCTGCGCGTGGAACTGGGAGCATTTCTGGGAATGCCACCATTGAGGTCCTGGATTTCAGTCTCTTCCCTAGCAGCCTAAATTTGGCCTCCAGGACGTCTCTCCTACCCTTCCCTGTGTCATTGGTACCTACATGTACCACGACCACCGGCTCCTCCCCAGCACTACACATAAGTCTGTCTAGATGCCTCCAGAGATCTGCAACCTTCGCACCAGGCAGGCAAATGATGATTGCATTGGTTGCACGACTGCATTGGTTGCACGATTGCATTGGTTGCACGACTGCCATTGGTTGCACAGGTTTGTGTCCCACCCCAGCATCGTTCGTAATTCCAAGCACCCTAAAAATACAGGCCCAGCTCTGCTGATTAGGAACCCAGCGTCTCAAGAGAATATATGAACCAAGTCAATAAACACAAATGCACAATTTCCGCCTCTGCTTAATTCTCAGGGACACGCGCCAGGTAAACTGGCTCCACGGCATCCCCTCAAAACCCCCAGCCACTTCCAGAGCGAGGACTTTCGTGCATCCCCGTCCCCACCCCGTCACTGTAGCATCTGAGTGCCTCACAGTTATTAACAGACTTCGCCTCACACACGCACCCCCCGGGAGGGACAGAAGTACTTCCCCTTCCCGGAGAGGGGAAACCGAGGCATGAGGCGCTCAGATGATGTGGCCAAGGCCACACAAGGGTCTCTGTGGCAGAGCTGGGAACGGCACACACTTCTCCCGAGTCCCAACCCAGAGCCTTAACTTCATGCTGCCTCCAGTAGAAGCCAGTCGCGGAAACTTTCCTCCAGTGCCACGCTGGGGCCCTGGTCTCTGCGGGACGTCACGTGGGGTGACGCACAAACGTCTAATAAAAGCCAGCTAAGCACCTGTATGTTGCTGCACCTTCTCCAGCCAGCAGCACCTGCCACCTTGCAGCTCACGCCCTGTGCCAACTCCCCCTCCGACCTGGGGGAATTACGGCTGCTGGAGCAGTCACCCTGCCAAGTCCCCTGGGGGGACCGTGACCGACCGTTACCTGGGAACTGGCCCCTGACCGGAGCTGGGCCTGGCATGCTGCAGCCTTCAGTGCAGTCGGCTTCTCTCCAGGTTGGGAGCCAGATAAAAGGCTCCTGGAGGCAGACGGGGCGGGGGAACGTTACCAGAGAGAATGGTGGGGAGTGACTGGTTCCTCCCGTCCCAACCAGCCACCGAGGATCTGGAGCGACAGTGGAGTGGGGACAGCAGCGCCCAGGCTGGGCTAGATGGGCCCTTATGGGAGGTGGCCTCTCCCGTATCCTCTAGTCAGAGGGATATTTCATGTGGCACCTTTACAGCTGAGTTCAGTTCCTCCGGGGGAACTTGAAAAACAACAGCCTGCTGCCTGGTAAGGGGGTTCTTTGGCGAAGCCAGGCCTCTGTGGGTTCATTTCGTTAGGGGTCACTGGCCTTTTCCCAGACAGCTGGAGCGATGTGCCCCCGACATGCCTCTTTAGAACATTTCCCTCCCGCTAAACAAGAACCGGTCGTCCCGAGCCGGGTTCGGTTCTCTCCTGGCGCCGTCAGCCTCGTGTTTCCCTTCGGACGAGGGGGTAATTAGCTAGCCCAAGGCGTAGGCGCGGTGGGAATAGATTCGAACACGAGGCGGATGAGGACACGGCTCGGGTCTGCCACGATGTTATCTTGCTTTGGTGCTGCCCGGCTGCGACCGCACGCTGGGTTTTCACCTGTGCTGCTGTTGTTCTGGGCTGTTCGTCAGTTTTGGTTTGGATCCTCAGACGGTTTAGCTTCCACACGCACCACAAAACCAGGTTCTTTTAAAGTTGTGGGGTTGAGCCAGCGACCCCGGCCCGAGACGTAGCAATCCGGTAGCCCCATCACCACCACCGTGCCAGGAACGCCTTGGATTTGTGCCCCAGAGATGGGGGCTGGCTGGCTGGGGGTTCTGAGGGTCTTGGATTCAGACAGGCCACTTGCTCGGTTAGACATGAGCTGTTACGGGGGACGCAGCCGGGCCTCCGGGGACACACACAGGGGTGCATCAAATCACTGAAATCAGTGACAGCAAATCGTCCCCCCGCACGGAGGGGACCCTTTCACACAGCAAGCCTCTGAGTGCAACCCCCCTTATAAATGAAAAACACTTTTTAATATATTTAACACCATTATAAATGCTGGAGGCAAAGTGGGGTTTGGGGTGGAGGCTGACAGCTTGCAACCCCCCATGTAATAACTTCGCGACCCCCTGAGGGGTCCCGACCCCTAGTTTGAGACCCCCTGTCCTAAAGCGAGAGGAAACCCGCATTTCCACACGCACAGCAGGCCGACGGCTCCAGACACCGCCAGCTGGATTTGGAAACCTGGCCGTGTTGGGGCCTGATCCTGCCAGCTGAGTGGCTGTTAGCAGCTCTTGGGGCCAGACTGTGTAACATACACAGAGAGGCCAGCGTCACGGCCCCGTTCATCTCCAGCTTTCTCGCGTCGCTCCAGGACCCAGCTCGGAGCGTTCTCCAGGTGGATCAGCAGCATCTCCGCTGACTTTCCCCAACCCCGGCCCTCCCTCAAATCGGAAAGGGGCGGTGGACGAACTGGCAAGAAAGAGAGAGCAGATCAGAGCCAGGAAAATGATCTGAGGGTTGGGGGGGGGGGGAAATGCCGGAGCTGGAGCCTGGCGCAGCGCGATCTGTTCACGGTGGACAGCTGAGTTGATGATGGGATACAAAGACCTTCCTGGGGAGAGAATACCAGGTACAAGAGCGCGCTTTCATCTAGCAGAGAAAGGTGGAACAAGAACCGTCGCTGACTAGATTCTAAGGCCAGATCATCTGTCTGCCCACCTGCATAACAGCCCAGGTCAGAGAACTTCCCCGTCCCCGAAGTAATTCCTGGAGCTGAGCTCTTAGATTTCAAAATTGCCAGCGATGGAGAAACCCCCACAACCCGTGGTAAGTTGTTCCAGTGTTAAAAACTGACCCCCTTACTTCCAGTCTGAATGCGGCTAGTTTCGGAGTCCGGCCACTGGATCGTGTTAGCGTTTTCTCTGTGAGAGTGAGGAGCCCATTGGTAAATCTTTGTTCCCCGGGCGGACAGGCCAAGTCACCCACTTAACCGTCACTTTGTTAAGCCACATGGTTGGTAGCAGCCGGGGACGGGACACTGGCTGGGGACGGCTCTGAGTTACCAGAGAATCTTCCCCAGGTGTCTGGTTGATGGGTCTTGGCCACATGCTCAGGGTCAACTGATCAGCAGATTTGGGGTCGGGAAGGAATTTCCCCCCGGGTCTCATTGGCAGAGACCCGGGGGGGTTTCGCCTTCCTCTGCAGCGTGGGGCACGGATCACTTGCAGGTTTAACTAATGTAAATGGTGGAGTCGGGGCACCGGAACTGGGGGGCCGGGGGCCATGGCCCCATCACTTTTTACTGGCCGTAAGGGTGAGCGATAGGCGGGAGGGAGCAGGGTGAGCGGGGGGTGGGGCCTTGGGGGCCTTGGTGGGGCGGGGCAGTGTGGGGGCAGGGCCTCAGGGGGAGGGGTGGCATGAGGTGGGGCCACGGTTTGGGTGCTGGTGGCCCACCCACTTTTAGGGAGCTACCACTGACCTATCAAGTGGGAGTTGTACAGAGAAGAAGGAAAAAAGAGACGTACCCAGAAACCTGGTGGGATTTGCAAGCAGCTTGAGGTCTTCAAACCCCGATTTGAGGACTTCAGTAACTCAGCCATAGGTTAGGGACTTGTTCCAGGAGCGGGTGGGTGAGATTCTGTGGCCTGCGTTGTGCAGGAGGTCAGACTAGATGATCATAATGGTCCCTTCTGACCTTAAGAGTCTATGAGAGATTTTCCCCCCAGCCACAAACCAAGGGGGAACGAATACGAGCGCTGGAAGGAAGCGTTAAGCGGCGCCCCGACCCGTTGGCCTGGCCTGGCTTGACAGGTTTCCGACGGCCGACGTATGTATCGGGGCTGGGACCAACCCCAGTCCTGGTCTTTTTTGGACTGGAAAAGCTGCCGTTACACGAATGTTTTTGCAACAATTTATTGGATCTGCAACTAAACAAAAAAGGCCAGAGAGGCCTCTACCAACCCCATGCCCGAGCCTGAAACCAGTGATTTTACCAGAGTTCAATGCAATTAGATTGATTGTTTCATGTATTATGGTAGGACCTGGAGGCCCTCACCAAGATCAGGGTCCCGTTGTGCTGGGTGATGCACAGACACAGAGTGAGAGACAGTCCCTGCCCCAAAGAGCTCACAGTTTAAACCCAGGAAGATGTACTGCCTGCATTCGACAGATGGGGAAACTGAGGCACGGCAAATGATTGGTGCAGTCAGTCTGTGGCAAAGTCAGGAATGGCCCCCAGCTCCCCTGAATCCTGCCGCAGTGCCGTAACCGCCCGAGCAGCCCAGACCTCTCCTGTGCCTCCCTTCGATTCATACACCCGGGGCCCCTTCGGCATGGGGAAGCCCCTTGCATTCCAGTGAAGCAGAAAATGAGCTGGACCCAGCAGAAGCTGGTCTGCGAAAGCAGCAGACTCCCCCCTGCCCACCCCCACCCCGCTAAAAATCTCACCCAACCTGGCTCTCGACACCTGATCAGTCCCACCCCGCTGGCTTTAAACCAAGCAACGTGCTGCACCCCAAAAGCTAGTAAGTTACACGGCGAGAAGCTGCCATCTCAACCGTAATATCCCCCCCGCACAGGCCCCCCGGGTGGTTTCGCCGCCGCCCCCTAGATGCCATGGGCTGGTTTGGGCTGTCGGAAAGTCAGCAGGAAGTCTTGGCACCAGGCTGGCAAGTAGGAGACCGGGAGGAAATACAGCTTGGCGTCCCAGCCCCCGGAGTAGCGGGTGCGAGGGTGGCGGGCCGTCAGCCCGTGCTCCATGCAGTCGGTGACCAGGTAGAGGTTGGGGCTGGCCGGGGCTATGAGCTGTAGGAATTGCTCGTAATCTGCATGTGGAAATACAAACGAGGCCGAAGTCAGGCCCGGGGCGGGGAAGACAAACGGGAAGGGAGCGTGTGAGTCGTCCCCCCCATCCCCCTGCTTCGGAGTGGCTGCAGAGACTGAAATCAGACCTTCCTGCTTCAAAACGGGAGCCGAACGAAGGGGAAACGGTCCGGAGCTTCTAGGGCCACCGTGGTTCGAGCCACCGGACAGCGGGTGCGTGTACACGCCCACCGGCAAAGCAGGAATAGATCCCGGGATGTAGGAGCTATGGGGCGCCTCTGGATTGCTACCAGATCAGCGCGGGATCCTGCGTTGCACCTGGCGCGTGGCAGCGCACGAGGGAGGAGCCGGTCCTGCGAGGATGAGCCTGGCCCTGGGAAACCGGACTGCAGCCCTTCCTGCGCCACTGGCCGCGTCTTCAGAGCCGTGGGGGCCATTGGGCCCAATGGAGGCTTCGGAGAAGAGCCCCCCCCGGGCTTTGGACTAGAAAGCTCCAGCCCCACCCCGGCCGCAGCGCAGCAGGCCCCAAGCATCAGCGGGGTTCAGTTTATTCCCCGCCCTCATCCGGCTACAATCCCCCCCGGAGCAGCCAGCCCCGGCCCGTTCGCCCCCTCGCACTCACAGGTGTCGAAGTAGCGCTGCCCGTACGACTCTTTGATCTCGGCGGGGACCCGGCGCCACACCTCCTGCATCATGTCTTGCATGAGCTGGGTATTTAAGATCTGCGTCCTGAAGGCGCCCGGCTCTACGATGCAGACCTTGACCCCAAAAGGAAGGAGCTCCCGCCTGGAACGGAACGACGACGTGACTACGGAAGCCCCCGCTGAGGCACAGGACCCCCCCCCCCATGGAGTTGGGAAGGCTGGATGCAAAGGGAGTGAGGGAAGGTGCTGGGGGGCAGAGACGGGGGAGTGTCCGGTTATGGGGGGGTCCCAGACGCAGTGTGTGTGGGGAGGAGTTTGGAGACCCGTGAGGGTTGCTCTACGTAGGCAGAGCTTTGCCGACCCTCCCGGAGCCCCGAGGTTCTTGGCCCAAACCCGTCCCCGGTGAGGACGCGAGTGCGGACGTGCCTGTTAATGGCTCTCACCGGAGGCTGTCGGAGAACGCCTCCACCCCGAACTTGGCCGGGCAGTAGCCCCCTCCAGCCATGGCCAGCCGGCCCATCGTGCTGGCCATGTTGACGACCCGGCCCCTGGCTCGCTTCACCAGGGGCAGGAAGCTGAGGGTCACCTCGATCAGGCCGATCAGGTTCACGTTCAGCACCTTGACGAAGTCGTCCTTGGTCAGCCACTCGTTGGGGGCCGTGGGGATGATGATCCCCGCGTTGTTCACCAGGCCCCAGAGCCCTGGGCGGAGGGGACAGAAGGGTTTGGGGGTGGCTCGTCTCCCAGTCCCCCCCGGCCCAGGTGCTCGGAGAATCAGGCCCTATATCCCCTCCTGCCCTCCCCTGCTACAGAGCCCCAGGGCTGCTCCGGTCACTGGTGTCCCGGGCCAGGCCGACGTGACCTGCTTCTCAGTCCCAGCACGAGAGCACGGCCGCCTGCCTCGCTGTGCTGCTGGGGGGGCAGGGAAGGAGGTGGGCGGGGGCAGGTAGCGAGGGGCAGCAAAGCTGGGACACATGGGGCTGCCCCCCCCCCCAGCTGAGCACAACACAAGCTCTGAAAGCCAATCTGGCCTGTCGCTGTGCCCAGACCTGCCTGTCTCCTTCGGGGAGTTTGGGGGGGAGTGCGGGAAATTCCCCACCCAGCTCTGGCAGGGAAAACCCGCCCCCACGAGGATGCACTTTGCCAGCACGACTTTGAAACATGGGGATTGTGCCAGCCGCTGCCCCCGCCCCCGGCCCCTCTGCAGCCTCGGGCGAAGGGTCGGCAGGACGTTAATGCAGGCTCCAGGCTCCCGGGACCTCAGGCAGAGGGGGCAGGACACGGCCCCAGCCCCGGCCCCGTGCAATAACCACCAGCATCTCGTCCAGGCCGCACCTTTCTCCCCCACTCGTTCCTTCACCCAGGCGCTGGCCGCGGCGATGCTGTCGCTGCGGGTGACGTCCAGGATCACCGTCTGCAGCCGCTCCGACGTCGCCTTCCTCAGCTGCTCCGCGCCCGGCTGGGTGAGACACGCCGCCAGCACCCGCAGGCCCCGCGCGTCTAGCTGCTTGGCCAGCAGGTTCCCGAAGCCGGAGTCGCAGCCGGTGATCAGGACGTATTTCTCCGGGAGGCCCTCGACGCGCTGCCGCTCCCGGTACCATCGGCGCAGGAAGTACAGCCCCAGCAGGGCGGCCAGGTACAGCCACATCCTCCCAGGCGGCTTGTTTGACCGTCGATGGAGTTAAACAGCCCCTGCTGTCAACGTGACCCTGCGGCGGGACAGTGCTAAAGAGTCAACGTTAGTCGGGGGTTCTCAGCCGCCAAGACCCCGTTAGGAATCGTAACTATTTATTCAAGACACGGGGAGGAAAAAAGGGATGAATCTGTGCAAGCCTTTAAAATGCAAAGGGATACGCCAGGTTTTCCTTTCAACCATCTCCCTTTACCCCGTCTGACGGTGTTTTTAGATGGCAGTAAACATGCTACCCCGGAGATTCGTTGAGATGGGGTGCAGCTGCAGGGGTTGTTAATGTTCAAACCCATTTCCTGGAGGGCCGAACCAGACAGACACACCCAAAAGGGAGAGAGAAAAGCGCAGTGAGAGAACCCTCGGAGCCTGGCCGCTGGAGAACGGCCCGGTCTGATCAGTCGCTCGGAGACCTGGTCCCATACTGGAAAATACGCCGGCTAAACCCGACGCGGGTTAGGCAAGAGGAAAGTGATGGGAAGAAAATGGCACCAAAGTGGGCAAGGGAAAAACATCCCCGGGGAAGGGGTGACAGCGGGAAACTGAGTCTCGCTCCCAGGGGCTGTCCAGGATCCAGGAGGGGGTTGTTTAAAAGCCAACAGGAGGGGAAAGTTTACGGGGTGCTCGGCTCGTGGGGGTGCTCCCAGCCCCCTGCCATGAGCGGCTCATCATGGCAGGGGGCTGGAGGGGATATGCCCGATTCCACCCCTTTTCCCGGGGCCCGTCCGTCCCTACCTCTTCTCTGCCTCCTGCCCGGTGCAGCAGCACACAAGACCCTCACAAGGTCTGTCAGCTGATGGGCACAGGGCAGGAGAGGGGGAGGCGCAGGAAGGCAGCACGTGGGGGAAGAAGCGGGGGAGGAGGGAGTTTGGCTGCCAGCAGTACCAAGCTTCTGCCTCCTGCTCCCGCAGGAGAGAGCGGGGGGGGCACCGCTTCTGAAAGGCTGCCGACCCCTGGGCTTGGACAAAGTCCGGCCTGGGATTTAAAGTGACTGGTTCCAGCCCTGCATTTCTTGGCTGCAGCTTCCAGCTCCGAACCCACCGGCTGCCCCAGGACCCCAGCGGTGGGGCCGGGCGGCTTGAGAGGGACCGGCTGGCAAGCGATGGTACGGTATTTCCTGGGCTGGCGCTGTCCTCGTCATTGCCCTGGGGGTCACCCACAAAAGATCCCACCAGGACCCGACACAAGAGCCCCCCAGTTCTGATATCCTTGTGGAAGCTGCTTCCTCCAGGCCACTGAGAGGAGACCCAAATGGGTGCGGGGGCGGGGGGGGGAGTCCTGGAAACAAATGGGTAAGGGCCCTGTGTGACGTTATGAGTGTAAAATAATATTTCATTGAATATAGGGCCAGAAAGAGTTAATTAACTCAGGCTGACCTGACCCAGGGGTGAACTGTAGAAACTGGTTAGGAAGATCTGTAAATGAACAGAGCTTTGAAATGCAGCCGCATTGTGAGAGATCTCAAGGGGAGATGTTTGCTCAGGTCTTGTGATGTCAGCAAACAAGACTTGTCTATTGCTAGAGTTTTAATTCAAAGATCAAAAAAGGAATATTAACATTTATGATGATACTTGAGTGAAATAGTGTTATTGTCTCTGTGTCTCTTTGAAGGTTGTGGTCACCTGTATCTGACTGTTTAATGGATAAATTCCCCTGGGCTAATTGCCAGGATGTTTAGGAGAAGGAGTTAAGCCGATTGTTTTCTCAGGCCGAAAGGCTGCAGGAAATGTATAAACACCCTGGGACACGATCCTGCTTCATCTCGGAGCTGCTTTGGGTTTCAAGAGGGGGAAACCTTAAACCCCAAAGATTGAGATCCCCAGTCACTGACTGGAGTCACCCTGAATATGGACATTGGACTCTGGGCTAGTTCTGAAAGGACTTTTGGCAACTACAAGGTCACCTCTGCTACGTATCTGAACCTCAAGAATTGAATTCAAGTCTGTCTGTAGATTGATCTTTTAACCACCACTCTCTCGCTTTTCTTTTTTAATACATTTTAGCTTAGTTTATAAGAATTGGCCAATAGTGTGTATTTTGGGTAATTGAACCTGGGTATGTGGCTGATCCTTTGGAGTTGGAAGAACCTTTTCTTTTATATGATGAGAGAAGATTTTCAGGAATCATCATCATCTCTGACGTGTGTGTCTGGAGGGAGGCCTGAGGCTGGGCACTTTAAGGGGATTCTGAGGAACCAGGGAGGTGCTACAGAAGCTGTTCTGTGCTGGTTGGTAAATCTAAGTACTGGAAGATCCACCAGCATTTGGGGTTTGTCTGCCCCGTTCTGTTTGCAGTTCACCCTGATTGAGAGACCTCAGCTGGCTCCCACCATCATACCCTGCCCTAGATTTCGGCCCATGCCCGGTGCTGACGGCACAGGATCAGCCCTGCTGGAGCAGAGCGGGGCCGGGACCCGGGACAGATTTCCTACTGAAGGGACCTACGCCAGATCCGCCCCTAGGAATCCCACTGGCAGCTCCGGGACCGTGTCCTCCTGACCCTCAGAGTTAGAGGCTGGTGCCCTGAAGTAGGAGTGACTTTAGCCCAGCCACTGCCCCCCTGGCCCACAGCAGCCACCCCCCTCTCTTGGCCAGTTCTGTGGGGCTGGGGCGTGTGGGCTGCATGAGGGTCAGGATCAGCACTGGACCCTGCTCTGGGTGCAAACGAACCCCCTCCCCCACGCTGGGACTGCAGCCTCTGCTATCTGCAGGGAAATAATTAACCCTCCTGCACTCTAGCAAATCTCAGCTTTCCTGGCTCCTGGGGCAAGGCCCAGCACCCTGCCTTGTCCGAGGCCTGCCAGGGTCGGGGGCAGAGCCCAACGGCCTGTGGGTCAGGGAGACAGAGCATTCACCGCCCCTCCCACGCTGGAGCAAGGCGGGCACCGAGGGAGAAAGTGCTGGCTGCAGAATGAAAGCTTTCACCTTCCCTGCAGCCTCTCCCCACCCCGGGGGGCGTGTGGCCCTCCCAATCCCCCTCCCAGCCGCCTCCCTTTGGAGAGAAGCAGGCTGCGTTTCCTCCTAGGTTACCCCAGTGTCTGTCTGAGCTCCAGAGTCACTCCAGATTTCACCCAGTGTAAACGGCAGGCGGGAGGGGCCTCCCCACCCTGGTTCTCTGCCATTTCCTGCTTTAGCCGTTTATTTTCGTGTCACTCTGTAAAATGGGAGGCAGTGCGGCCTACTGGCTAGAGCACTGGACTGGGGCTTGGGAGAGCTTCATTCTATTCCCGGCTCGGCCACTGGCCTGCTGGAGGGCCTTTGGCAAGTTCCGTCCCCCCGTGCCTCAGTTTCCCCATCTGTAAAAAGGGGATCCTGCCCCAGCCCTCTGTACGGTGCTTTGAGATCTAGGGGTGAGACAAGCTCGGTGTTATTCAAATGCAGCAAATGCTCCCATCCAAACAAAGAACCAAAGAGCCAAGGGAGGGAGTGAATCAGTGGGAAATATTTCTTTATCCGGTGTATGACGGTAGCACCCCCCCACCCCACCCCACCAGGGGGCTCAGTCAGGGACCAGCCCCCCCCCCAACCCGGTGCTAGGGGCTGTACGAGCACAAAACAAAGAGAGACGCCCTGCCCCAAGGAGCCTCCAATCGAAGGCAAGAGGCATCAGTGGAGGCAGGCAGTCGGGGCAGCACAAGGGGACGGGCCCTGGAAGCAAACGGGCTCGGGGGTGCTGTGCGCTGCCTTGGCCTGGGCGTTCGCTGAGCTGCCCGCGGTGGTAACGGCTGTAGCGGCCCCGGCTGCTTTCGAGCTGCCTTTCCCCAGCCGGTGAGAGCCTGCACCTCCCAGCCACGGGCCTGGGAAGTGGGCTGGCCCTGAACAACTCGACAGAAGGCTCCAGTCCCGTTTAAGAAGGCGCTGCCGGGAGCTGTGCTCGTCTGCATCGTGCGGGCGGGGTTGGCACCGATTCCAGTGCAGACGCCCCCCCCACTCCCCGGCCGGTGCAGACGGGTAAAGCTGCTCTTTGCACCCGTGCCCTGCTGGATTTCCCAGCCTCCTCCGCCCCCTGCAATGCCCCCTTAGGTGCCTCCCCCCACTTACACAGCCTGGGCGGGGCGGGGCCCACTCCAGGTCAGCACCCAGTCCGCCAAGGCCGTGGGCAGGTAGGAGAGGGGGATGTAGAAGAACTGGGCGTCCCAGCCCCCGGAGTAGCGGGTGCGGGGGTGGCGGGACGTCAGCGCGTGCTCCATGCAGTCGGTGACCAGGTAGAGGTTGGTGCTGGGCTTTGTCAGGAGTGTCTCTCTGCTGAGCTTGTGGCCTGTAAGCAGAGAAGGGGGAGAGGGTCAGTCCCATGGCGCACCAGCCCCCCGGCAGATTTCGATCCGGAGGGATTCAGCCCTTTGTGGGACGGTGGGGGACTAAGATTTGACCCCTATGGCTGCAAAGAAATGCTCCGACGGTTACGGCAGCTTCCTGAGTCTGCAGGCAGCCTGCGTCGATAGCGCGGCCCCTATTCAGATCATTGGCGTGTTGACTCTTAAACATAACGATGACTCCCTGGGAACTGGATTTCCAGTCAAAGTCAGGGCATAACTGGGGGGAATCCCCTAGTTGGAAGCAACTGACTCCCTGGGGAGAGGCTGAAATTTTCAGAGGACTCGACATGCCCCCTCTTAGTCTTAATGTGCCCCGAACTCAGAGCCCCTGCTGCAAAAGCCCTACCTGCGGAGAATCTCCATTAGCGACTAACAGCGTAGGGTCTGCCACCCACAAGCGCACAGGGTGCATCCGTCCTGCAGAGGGCAGCCTCTCCCGCCTACACCCCGCGTGTGAGTTCATGACACGTGTTATGGGCTGGGTGGCTCCCCTGCTCCTCCCACCCTCGGGAGCCAGCCCAGAGTCCCCGTCTCCCCACGATGCCACCGGAGCTCTCACAGCTGTCGAAGTAGCGCTGCCCGTAGCTCTCCTTGACGTCAGGGCGGGCGCGGCGCCAGCTCTGCTCCAGGCACTCCAGATTGCGCTGGATATCGGTCATGGGCGTGCGGAAATAGCCCGGCTCCACGATGGCGAGCTTCACGCCGAAGGGCCGGAGCTCGCGCCTGGAACGGAACAAGCCCGTCACCGCCAGCCACCGGAGGCCGCGGATTTCGGGAGCCCGGCACGAGCCTGCCTCCGATTTCGGGAGCGCCCCCCGCAACTCCCCCTTTGGGAACGAGGCCCGACGCTGCTGGAGTGGGGCCCCTTCAAATCAAAGCGCCTGGAGATCAGTGGCCGGGGACAGGTTTCCCAAAGGACTGGGGATTTGCGGGGCCGACGGGGGGCCCTCAAAGGAACCTGCTCCCCAGAGGGCGGGCGCTAAGGGCCGGCTCTGCGAATCAGGCTCTTTTAAGGGGTTTCAGGGCAGGCCCTCAAAACTTGTGGCCCCCAAATCGCTTTAGAACCTCCTGGCTCTGGGCCTGTCTGTGCTTGGGCGTTTCTGGGCTGCTCCGGGGCGGAGGTGGGGCAGGGGAGCGGGTACCTGAGGCTGTCGGAGAACGCCTCCACGCCGTACTTAGAGGGGCAGTAGCCCCCCCCGTAGAAAGCCAGCCGGCCCAGGATACTGGCCACGTTGACGACCCGGCCCCTGGCTCGCCTCACCAGGGGCAGGACGCTGAGGGTCACCTCGATCAGGCCGATCAGGTTCACGTCCAGCACCCTGACGAAGTCGTCCTTGGTCAGCCACTCGTTGGGGGCCGCGGGGCGGGCGAGCCCCGCGTTGTTCACCAGGCCCCAGAGCCCTGGGAAAGGGAGGGTGAATGAGCATGGGGGGGAGGCTGTTCCCCTCCGATCTGAAATCCCCTAGTGGCACCGACATTCATCCACACCAACCCCCGTCCTGGCCCCAATCCCCCACGTGTGCCTGGGGCCGCTGCTAAAGGGCCATTTCGCTGTGCGTGGGCCGGGACCGTCTGCATCGTGCTGACGTTATCCGGCATCATCCGGCATCGCTGTGCCTTGAACGCAGCTGCCGACGGCCCTTCCTCCTTGGTGGAGAAGCACTGGTGCATTGAAACTGGAACTGTGGGGGGGGCGGGACATCCAGCC
This sequence comes from Mauremys reevesii, assembly GCF_016161935.1. NCBI lineage: Eukaryota > Metazoa > Chordata > Testudines > Geoemydidae > Mauremys > Mauremys reevesii. The sequence goes on along the minus strand of NC_052647.1, from coordinate 16,447,932 downwards.
CCCCCTACTCTAAGCCACTAGACCCCACGCCCCTCCCAGAGATGGGAATAGAACCCAGGAGTCCTGGCTGCCAGCTCTCGCTGCTCTAACCACTAGACCCCACTCCTTCCCCCCCAGGATGGGAATAGAGCCCAGGAGTCCTGGCTCCCGACGCTTCACTCCTTTCCTGCCTGTCGCATTAGCACAGCCCCAGCCTGTGTGAGCTCAGAGCTGCCCCTGGCAAAGGGGTAGGTGGAGGATTCGGGGGCCCCACCTTTGTCGCCCACTTGTTCCTTCACCCAGGCGGTGGCCGCGGCGATGCTGTCGCTGCGGGTGACGTCCAGGATCACCGTCTGCAGCCGCTCCGACGTCGCCTTCCTCAGCTGCTCCGCGCCCTGCTGGGTGAGACAAGCCGCCAGCACCCGCAGGCCCAGCACGTCTAGCTGCTTGGCCAGCAGGTTCCCGAAGCCGGAGTCGCAGCCGGTGATCAGGACGTATTTCTCTCGGAGGTTCTCCACAGTCTGCCGCTCCTGGTACCATCGGCGCAGGAAATACAGCCCCAGCAGGGCAGCCAGGTACAGCCACATCCTCCCGCACTGCAAACAAACCAACACCCGATGGGCAAGACTTGCACTGAAATGCAGCCAGCTCTGGGGTGGGTCGGAGCAGCTGCTTAACAGTGCAGAGCAACAAAGGAGTGCTTAGACACCTGCCTGCAGCAGCCACAGGATTCAGGAGCACCACGGCCCAATGCATCTAATACAAGTGGGACTTTAAAAGACACAGTGCCTGGGATTTTAGAATGAAACTCCTTATGGACATAAAACGTGTCTTTAACCAGAAAAAGACAGGGTTGGAGGGTGACAGAGCCAGATTTTCCAGAGCTCTCAGCTCCCCGCAATGTGTTCTGAACACGGGCCGTATTTTCAATTGCGCTCAGCACCCAGCAACTCCCACTGGGCCGCTGGAGTCTAATTTCTCCAAGAGCCCTGCTGCCGACACGCCGAGCCCTGCTAAATTCACCCCCTGGGATCCAGCTCGCTCCTGCTTCGTGCCCCCATTGCCACCAGCGTCAAACGGTACGAGATCCCAACTGGGGCCGGGTGACAGCCGCTGGGCAGGGAGGTAAACGCCGGGACGAGAGGCCAGCCAGGGGAGAACCCACCCGTTTGATTCCCCCTAGGTAGCAGTCGTGCCAGCCTGCAGACATCTGTTCACGTTGCGTTTGAAATCTGCCTCAGCCAGCAGCCCCGAGCCAGCCCCTGCCCCCTACCCTTCCCTGTATCCATCACTCACGAGGACACCAAGCCTACAACCAGCTACCTGCGAACAAGGTCTCCGCTTGCCTCGGGCGCCAGCTCCCGCCTGGTCTGCCTGCTCTGCAGCCTTCGGACTGGACGGACACAGCGAAGGTGAGGAACATGCCACGCCCCACGGAGCGGAGCTGGGCAGAGGTCCCGGGCAGGCGGCTGAGCGCTGGATCGAGCGGTGCATGGAAAGGCCAGGGGGCAAGGTTCTGCCTGTGGTTAAACAAAGGGGTCTTGTCAGTTTGATCTGGCCCCAGAAGGGATTCAGAAAAATCAGCCCGTGAAATCCCAGCGGCGCTGAGTCCCTGGGTGCTCAGACTGGGGGTATCGAAGCCTAGTCCGTCGCCAGGCCGGGGAAGTGTGGATGGGCCATTAGACTAGCTGGAATGGGTGTGTCTAGAGACAAAAGGGAACATCCGGGATTATGGGGCTTCCCTCAGATTAGGGCCCCAGTGTGCCGGGCGCTAGATGGACCCCCCCCAACTGAGATGGGGGCCCCATTGTGTCTGGCACTGCACAGCCCTCCCCACACAGGATGGAATCCACCCCTGTTTTCACCCCCGGCACGCCAGCGTAACCGTCCTTGTACAAGGGACGCCTGGGGAGGTATCGCTTGGAAACTCATCCTTTGCTGATCAGTAGCTTGGCAGCATTGGATGTGAAGCGAGACGCTTTCCCCGCACCAGGCCCAAACCCCACAGCCGTGCCCAGGCAGAAGCCAGCAAGCGGGTCTGTCCTGAGCAGAAGAACGTGTGTTTGCCTTCATTTGCATTTAAGCAGTAAACAGAGTCATCAAGCACAAAGGGGGAAGGAAGGAAACTTGCATGTAAGCATATGCAGGTGAAAAAAAAACAGCAGGGAACATCCTTCCACATAGACGCTTTGTCCCCTGGTTCTCAGCTGGCAACGTTCTTCAAGAGGGGGGACGTAAACGATAAAAAGGAGGGGCAAACGCCTCAAGGGACCCCTCTCTCTCTCTCTCTGCCCGTCTCATTCTCTGCAGCTGAGAAGAGCAAGGAAACAGCTGTTGGGCTCTGGGGGACGGGGCCTGACTCAAAGAGCTTGGTCAGTGTGACCATGCGCTGGAGGCGTGTGGTGACGAATTCCGCTTGTAGCTAATACAGTGTGTTACGTTCGGCACTAGGACGTGTTTTATCTTTATTTCTCTTGTAGCCATTTCTGATTTTTTTTCTGCCTCAGTGCTTGTACTCACTTCAAGCGTCTCGCTTTGTAATCAACTTGGTTTCCCTAAGCCAGTGTGTTTACGCTGAGGTGTCCGGGTAACTCTTTCAGGTGACGAGCTGCTGTATATTATTCCCTTGAAGGAATAACAGACTTCCCGCATTCACACTGTCCAGGAGAGGGCTGGGCAGCACAGGACGTACATTTCAGGGGTGTGTGTGGGGGAGTCCAGGACTGGGAGTGTGTCGAGGTCACCCTGCCGTGTAACCCAGGCTGTTGAGAGGCAGGCTGTGCCTGGCGGGCTGCGGTCACACACCCGGGAGTGACCTGCAGGCTAGTGGCTGGTTGTGAGCCGTCCAGGTGGAGCAAGGCCTTGCACCACACCCCAGGTTGCAGGACAGGGGGGACACAGCCCCCCACTGGTCTGGGTTGCATGCCTGGTGCTGCACAGACCTTCTCGCCCCCCTGCCTCCCTGAACTACGATCAGGGTCCCATCTTGCCAGGCGTTGCATGGATACCCCTGACTGAGATTGGGACCCTATTGTGCCAGGTGCTGCACAGGGCCCTACGATGGGTGCTTAGGGTGACCAGACAGCAAATGTGAAAAATCGGGACGGGGGTGGGGGATAATGGGCGCCTATATAAGAAACAGATCCAAAAATCCAGACTGTCCCTATAAAATCAGGACATCTGGTCACCCTACGGGTGCTGGCCAGACACACAGCGAGCAGCCCCTGCCCTCATGAGCTCCCAGTCTAAGCCGATGAGACAAACGGTGAAGCATCCGTCCAAAGCAGGGGACAGGAAGCAGAGGGAAGCCGCCCCAATCTTTTGTCCCAGACACAGCCAGGTGGATGAGACCAGGACAGCCCTTAATTCCCCAGCTCTGCTCGGGGCCAGCCCCAGCTGTGCCAGAGGCAGGCGCAAGAGGCCCTGTGGGGGGCAGCTGGGATCAGGGTCTCCCAGAGACTGTTTCCTCCTGACCCCTGATATTAGAAGCCAGTTCATGCCCTGAAGCAGGAGGGTTTGTAGTGGCCGTAGCATATTGTCCTTGTCCCGCAGACCCTAAATCTCTCCCTTGTTCCTAATGGACGTTTTTGAGACGGGGGTCAGGGGGAGGTGGAAATCTGCAATAGCCACGTGAATTTCAGGATCAGCGTTGGACTGTGTCCGCTCGGCCCCCAGCAACCAGCCCTCTGTGGAATCTCAGCACCTTCCCTATCAATGGGGAAATGAATAATTAACTGCCCCAAGGTCCAGCAAATATCAACTTTCCCCCAGCGGTTCACCAGCCAGGGGGGTGCATTCGTTTCTGCCAGCCTGTTAGCGAGGGAGGCTGGGCTGGAGGGAGGCCGGGGAAGCAGTTTCCGCCTTTGCAGCCCCTGGGAAAGCAGGGACAGGATCGACTGGGCCCCAGCCTTCAATCAATGATTGATTTCTGGACACCCCCTGCCAAGGCTTCATGGCCACAGACTGCAAGGTGACAACAGCATCGCTCTGTGCTTAGTGAATGCGGAGCCGAACATAGATGGGGGGGGGGGCGGAGAAGCAATATGGTAATAGAGGAGCGCAGGCCCTGACCCCGTGAGATGGCGGAGGATCTCCACGACACATGATCAGTACAGGGCCTCTGACACACGGCCACTCCCGTTCCATCCCCCGCACGATGCGCGTGCTGCGTGGCGGTGGCCGGGGTGGAGGGCTGTGTATGCGGGGAGGGGGTGGCCCTTCCAGGGAGCGAGCGGCCTGGCATCGCAGCGGGGGGGGCGGGGTGCAGTCTGACGTGGGACTTGGCATTGCAAGAGTGCAGGGCGCTGGCCTGGCCATGCAGGGGGCTCTGCGCACGGCCCTGTACGCAGGGGGCTGGTTGGCACCGCCGGGGGCCGTGCTGGGACTGGGGGGAGGGCGCTGGCGTGGCAGGGGGCGCGCTGGGGTCCCGGGGGGCTGCCCCTGAAGTCAGGGCTCTGCGGGTGGGTTGCAGGGCGCAGCAGCCCTCCCAGGCTCGCGCTGAGCTGCACGGGGAGCCCGGGGCTTTGCAATGCCCGGGGGGGGGCGGGGCGCGGAGCGAGGCCCCGCCCCCCCGGACTACAGCTCCCAGCCGCCCCGGCCCGGCCCGGCCCCACCCTGCCCACGTGCGCCGCGGCCGAGCCGGTTCCCGCGCGCGCCGCCCGCTCCCGCTCCCGCTCCCGGGCCCGCTCCTTGCCCCGGCGCCCCGCGGGCCATGGCCGGGTTCGAGCCGGGCTCCCTGCCCGACCTGCTGCCGCTCTACTACCGCCGCCTCTTCCCCTACGGGCCCTACGGGCGCTGGCTCAGCTACGGCGGGGGTGAGCGGCAGCGCGGGGGCCGCCGGGAGAGATGGGGGTGCATGGGGTGTGGGGTGCATGCACAGGAGATGGGGTGCACGCACGGGGCGGCGTGGGGTGCCTGGGGGGTGCATGGCGAGACGGGGGGTGTGGGGGTGCATGCACTGGGAGATAGGGGTGCACGCATGGGGCGGCGTGAGGTGCATGGGGGTGTGGGGGTGCATGCACAGGGAGATGGGGGTGCACGGGGGGTGCATGCACAGGGAGATGGGGTGCACGCACGGGGCGGCGTAGGGTGCATGGGGGGTGCACGGCGAGATGGGGGGTGTGGGGGTGCATGCACTGGGAGATGGGAGTGTGTGGGGGTGCATGCACAGGGAGATGGGGTGCACGCATGGGGCGGCGTGGGGTGCATGGGGGGTGCACGGCGAGATGGGGGTGCATGGAGGGTGCACTGGGTGTGGGTATGCATACAGGCGGTGGGGGGGTGCATGGGGTGTGGGGGTGCACGCATGGGACGATGGGGTGCATGCATAGGGAGATGGGGATGAGGGTCCGGGGCGGGGGGGAATTTGAGGGAGGAGGGAGCATGTACAGTGGGGGGGAGATGGGGGCAGGGAGCAGGATGGGGACGTGTAAAAGGGAGGGATTCTAAACGGCCCAGGTCCTGAAGTTGGGACCCTTCTGGGGGCGGCATGGAAGGAGGGGATCTAAGGAGTGAGGAGCTGCGTGTCGGGGGAGCCCCAAGCTAGGAGACGGGGGGCTGTCGGTCAGGCCTGAGGGCCGTTAGATCGGCGGGGGGGGTGGGGTGAGTGCCCTCTGTTCGTGTACAGACAGTCCAGGTGCAGCTCGATTCGATGCCGGTTCCCTTGCAGTGGTGAAGAATTACTTCCAGCGGCGGGAGTTCTCCTTCACGCTGCGCGATGACATCTACGTGCGGTACCAGTCCTTCAACAGCCCCCAGGAGCTGGAGAGAGAGATGCAGAAGATGAACCCCTACAAGATCGACGTGGGAGCCGTGTATTCGCACCGGGTGAGTCCGGACTGAGAGATCCGGTATTCTCCGGTCCGGTCTGCGCGTAAAACATACATCAATATAGCGATGGAGCTCCAGGGTCTAAAAATCCACCCCCTGAGCCCCTCAGCTCTGCCAGCCTAGCCCAGGGGGTAGATCCAGCTTGGTGCTACCGTCACTCGGGGGAGTGGAGGTCCTTGCGTCTGCACCAGTGGTTCCCAAACTGGGCTTCGTAAAATGTTACAGGGGGTTCTCGGGGGGGGAAATTCCCTTATGGCCGCCAGAGCTGTCCCTAGGGACCCCAGACAGCACGGGGCCAGCAGCCCGGAGCCCCTGGACTTCCAAGAGCTAAGCAGATCAAAGCAAGCGCCTCTATCACGCTGAGGAGATTTAAACTTCAAGACTCAAAGGAAATAGGGAGGTGGATATTTTTTTGCTGTTTTTAAAATTAAATAGGCAGCTGTAAAGATAAATAATAATTAATAAGTGTGTAATAAGCATGTCACAAAACCAAATTTTATATTTCCAAGATCACTGCTTTTATAATTTATACTCGGGTAAAGGAGAAAATCCCAGGAAATATTCATTTTTAAGAGGGGGGGTTCGCGAGACTTGACATTTTAGTGAAAGGGGTTCGTAGGTTGTTAAAGTTTGGGAACCTCTGGGCTACACGATGAGTTTACAGCAGGTTAGCTGTGCCGCTCTAGCGCCTGGAGTGTAGACGGGCAGGTTACCGAGGTGGCTTATCGTTTTTCTTTATTGATGGAGAAACTGAGGCAGAGAGGGATGTGGCTAACATGGGAAAAGAGATGACCTCGTTAATTATAGCCCTGACCTCGTTCCCAGGTAATATAATGGAGCTGCTGATACGGGACTTGATAGATGAAGAATTAAAGGAGGATAATATCATTAGTGCCAATTAACGTGGGTTTGTGGAAAACAGATCTTGTCAAAGTAGCTTGGGATCTTTTTCCGATGAGACCGCAAGTTTGGTTGATAACGGTCATAGTGTTGATGTAACCCAGCAGCTCTCAACCTTCCCAGATGACTGTCCCCCTTTCCGGAGTCCCAATTTGTCTGGTGCACCCCCAAGTTTCACCTCACTTAAAAACTACTTGCTTACAAAATCAGACAAAAATACAGAAGTGTCACAGCCCCACTGTTCCCGACTGTCTCATTCTTACCATATAATTCTAAAATAAATCGATTGGGATATAAATATTGTACTAACGTTTCAGTGTATGGTATATAGAGCAGTATAATCGAGTCATTGTCTGTATGAAATGTTAGTTTGTCCTGAGTTTGCCAGTGTGTTTTATGTCGCCTGTTGTAAAACCAGGCAAATCTCTAGATGAGTTGACGTCCCCCCGGAAGATCCCTGCGTATGCCTGGTTGAGAACCTCTGATGTAATTGACTTCTGCAAGGTGTTTGACTTGGTACCACGTGCCATTCTGATTAAGAAACTAGAACGATGCTAAATCAACGCAACACGTATTAAATGGATTTAAAATTGGCTTACTGCTGGGACTCGAATAGTAATTGTCAATAGGGAATTATCACTGAGAGGGTGCGTTTCCAGGGGGGTCCCTCGGGTTGGTTCTTGACCCTATGTCACTGAACGTTTTTATCCATGACCTGGAAGGAAACGTCGAATCGTCACTGATGAAGTTGGCAGGTGACACACAAGTTGGGAGCGTGGTAAATAATGAAGAGGACAGGTCACGGACATAGACCGATTTGCTTGCTACACTGCATGCGTGCAAACTGTGTTTTCAGTAGGGACCAATGTAAAGTCGTACACCTAGGAACAAAGACTCCCAGGCCCTCTGCTCTAACCATTTGACCATACTACTCCTGGAGCTTGGGATAGAACCCAGGAGTCCTGATTCATATTCTCCAACCATGGGACTAGCAGGAGATCCTAGGAGTCCTAACTCCCAGCCCCTCTGCTCTGATCATTTGGCCAGTTGTTCTCTGTCAGGAGTACACATACCCTGGGGGTATGAGAGGTCTTCCAGGGGGGGCGTCAGCTCATCTAGAGATTTGCCTAGTTTTACAACAGGCGACAGAAAAAGCCCTAGCGAAGTCAGGACAAACTACAATTTCATACAGACAATGACTTGTTCAGACTGCTCTGAATACCGCGCACGGAAATGTCAGTACAAGATTTCTATTCCAGTCGATTTATTTTAGAATTATATGGTAAAAAGGAGGAAGTCAGCAATGTTTCAGTAACAGTGGGGCTGTGACACTTCTGTATTTTGATGTCTGAGTTTTGTAAGCTGGTAATTTTTAGTGAGGTGAAACTTGGGGGTCCGCAAGACAAATCGGACTCCTGACAGGGGGACAGTGCTCTGGAAAAGTTGAGAGCCAGCCCCTGCATTTGACTCTCCTGGCCTCCCAGAGCCGGGACTAGAACCCAAGAATCTTGACTCCGAGTCTGGTTCGGGAAGTGCCATTTGTGAGGCAGGATCCCTGGTGCAGCGTAGGGTCTGCATGACGCTGCTTCCTCCCGACCGACTGAGAGAACGAGAGCTGGGCAAGGTGCTCGCCCCCGGGGCTGGGAGAACATCACAAAATCCTCTGTAGCAGCAGCTGCCACAAGGGAGGGTAGCGAAACCGATCCCTGTTGCCTTGCGATGCAGCGACTCGGGTGGCGTGTGAACGCAACGCCGCTGGCTTAGCAGGTCACGTGGAGGGATCCCCGGCCATCGAAACTGACCCGTTCCTCCCCTTCTGCAGCCCAGCCAGCACAACACCGTGCACATGGGCGCCTTCCAGGCTCAGGAGAAGGAGCTGGTGTTCGACATAGACATGACGGATTACAATGACGTCCGGAGGTGCTGCAGGTATTCGCTCTTGCCGTCCGCTCCTAGAGAGCCCCAGTGAGCACAGACGTGTTGTGAGACAGTCCCTGCCCCAACCAGCTGGCAGTCTAAAGAGATGAAGCAGACAAAGGAACCCTATGTTACAGATTGGGGAAACTGAGGCACGGGGTCGGGCCAAGGTCACAAATGTGCTGCTCCAGAGAGTTCCCGCCCTGACTGTGACCATGGGGTGGGCAACGGGGTGGTTCTGACAGCAGGACCCAGTGGCTGCTTGGTCAGCCGTGCCAGGGCAGAGGGGTTTATACTGTGGCAGGCTCATGCTTACCCTGCCTTGCTTCTGTGCCGCTCTCCTTTCAGCTCCGCCGAGATCTGCTCCAAGTGCTGGACCCTTATGACCATCGCGATCCGTGTCATCGACCGTGCGCTCGTGGGCAAGTACCGGCCGCGCCCCTTGGGTCCAAACGTCCCTGTATCGGCCGGTCTGCGTGGCACCGTTGGGGCTGTGACGTTTCCTCTCTAGCCGTGTCCCGAACGTCTGCGGTGGTGTCTCCCCCGCGCTCTCCAGGGAGTCCAAACTCCACCAGGCTGAGAGCCGCCTTGGCAACTCCTGCTTGTGTAAAACGGGACCCATTTCAGCTGCCGGGCATGGGGCGGTGGGACCCGCAGAGACTACAGGTCCCAGTGCGCACTGCAGATCGAGATGGAGCACTGCATGCTGGGATATGTAGGCCACATATATATTGGCGAGAGCCGTGCGGGCTCCTGTTCGCACTGGCCTCCTGACCAGCTCTCGGTGTCACTTATGATGTCCCTCATTTTAACCCGTTTGCCAACAGGGATACGGGCTAAGCCAGGCGGGGCAGGGGGGCTTGTGGGGCACATGGGATGCAGAATAAAACAGGGCCTCTCTCGGGTCCGTTTGCAGACTCCAGAACGTAACCCAACGTGTCCTGGCCCTGTGAGGGACCCAGGGCGGCCAACACCTCTGCTCCACAGAGCTTTACCCGTGTCTTGTCCAATCCTCCTTGTTTCCAACCCGAGCTCTGCGCTGACTCTGCTCCGTGTCCCCCCTGCAGAGGATTTCGGGGTGAAGCACCGCCTGTGGGTGTATTCGGGCCGGCGAGGCGTCCACTGCTGGGTGTGTGACGACTCCGTCCGGAAGTGGTCGTCCGCCATGCGCGCCGCCACGGTGGAGTATCTCACCCTCGTGAAGGTGCGTGGGAGTTGACGGGGCAGGGGGTGGGCTGAGAAACTGGCTGCGTCCCGTCTCTCTTCCGAAGCCAGGCTGTGCCGAGCACGGCAATGCAAATACGGGGCCTGTCGGTCGCAGGTCCTCTCTGGCCCCGGTCAATGCGGTATCAGCAATGGCTTTATCCAGTGAGTCTGAGGCCAGGTCTGCAGACTCAGGCTTGCGGGGCTCTAACCTCCGGGGCGTCTGTGGTTGATCCGGAGCATGGACCCAGCTGGAGCTGTGAGCATTCAGGGTCCTCTGCAGATGGTGCCCTCGAGCCGGAATCGTCCACCCTCCTCGCTCAGCGCCTGCTTTCCGGGTAAGGGGAGGGGTTGAGCTGTACGAACCGTCTCCTCTTTCGCTTCCCAGGGCGGGTCCGAAACCGTAAAGAAGGTGAACCTGACCGACCCCATTCACCCGTTCATCAGGTCAGTTGCCGTGACGCTGGATGGCGTCTCACGTACGTCAGCCGGGCTTAGTCGCATGCCGCACCCTGCTCATTGGGCCTGGGTCTCGATTGTATTCAGGCCCCTCTGTGCCGCTTACAGCAGCTTAAAGTGGGTGAGAATGACTCCCTGGGAGCCCCCCCCCCCCACGCTGGGGCCCTCCCCAATCTGGCGAGGAGCAAGACGTAAGGGGCTCTGCATCTGCTCTGCGCCCAGCCGCTGGCATAGGGGGCAGGTGAGGGTGTGGCAAGATCACACTGAGTTATGGCTAATCTCTGCTTCCCGAGGGCCACAGGGAGAGGACTGTATGTTGGAGCAGCCCTGGGGCTGCTCTAACTTAATCAGGAGCCAGGCAGGATCCTGCCCGGTCCCAGAATGCAGCTTAGATCCCCCTCTCCCTATGTGCGGGGAGGAAGTAGCTGAGCGTCCGGCCCGCCATGTGCTGTTAGAGGCATCAGGGTTAAATCCAGGCATTGTGTTGCCTTCCTCTGCCAAAGTGCAGCTCGTCAAACTCCTTAGCTCTCTCATCCTGCCTGTCCTCCCCCCGCCCCCACTTGTTTCCCCAGCAACTCGCTGAGTCTGGTGGAGCCGTACTTTGAAGAATACGCCCTGGTGGGCCAGGATATCCTGGGCAGCAGCGAGAGCTGGGAGAAGGTGGTTGCCCTCGTCCCAGAGTATATCCTTCGGCTGTTTGCGGGGGCCTTTTGGCAGCTGGGGGGGTGGGGCAGCAAAAACTGGAGGGTCCTGGTTCTTGGGGTCGCCTGAGACAGAGGCGTGCGCCTAGCTCTGGGTGCGGGATGCGCCGAGGTGCCTTCAGCTCGGCTCTAAGGGTGACGTCTGTCAAGGAAGCCTATTGGGCAGTGAAATCAACAGGCCGAGCCTGTAATTGGCGGGAGCCGCCGGGGGTGGGGGCTGCCCATCGACCCCCAGAGTTCTGTCCTGCCCTCACGGAGAGCACGCGGGACGATCTCGGTCAGGGCGTCTAGGGGCCGTCGCGTTACGCGCATTGTAATGGACCGATAGCCGGGCGGGTTGGTCAGGTCTGGGTTCCAGCTGCATTTCCCCACTTCTCCGAGATGGGAAAAGCTCGCGGCGTTCCCTTGGTGCGAGAGACGTACGACGGCGTGTGCGTGAGATCGACACACCGTGTTGTAAGCTCCTTGGGCAGAGACCGGGCGCCTTTGTCTGTCTCTGGGGGGTGCTTACCAGAGCCCCAGTGCCCGTGCTACCGCCGTTCGGAGAGTGACGCAGGTCTTGCCTTAAGAATACCGGAGCTTTGGCCTTCCCTTGACGGGGGTTGGCCCCTAGGAGAGCCTTGTAACCCCTTAACAGCTGATCACCGGTTCGAGAGAGCCTGCTGCGGGAATTCCCCAAAAAGCATGATTCCGTCCAGCGCTGGGAGCTCCTGAAAAAGAAGATGGAGAAATGCAAGGTAAGGAACAGCCCAGGAACGTAGCTGGGGACGGGGGTGAGGCTCGTGAGGGACGGTTGGTCATCGGGCCCAATTCCCCCCCCCCCGTTGGCTTCAGTGCTCTTAGGATCAGGCTCTGGGGTCTGATCGAACGTACGCTCTGCTTCTGCCCCAGCCCTGTATGCGGTATCCAGAGCTGGGCACGCCCCTAGAATAATAACCGTGCCTGGCTTTTATCTGACGCTTTCCATCTGTTGACCTCGAAGTGCATGACAAAGATCGGTATCGTTCCCTCCCATTTTACAGATGGGGAAACTGAGGCCCGGGGCGGTGGTGGGATTTGCCAGTGGCAGAGCTGGGAATAGAATCCAGGCTTCTGAGTCCCAATCCAGCGCTGGTCCTCGTTCAGATGGGGATGCTATAGGCAGCACCTGCCCTGCCAACAACACCCCCTGGCGAGGGGTATTCCCTGGTCGCTGGCTCTCATCCAGAATCGGGGCCTCTGGCTGTACCTAGGATGGTGACGTCCTGGAATCTCCGGGGTGGGACTCGGTTGTAGAGGGCGCAGAGACAGGGAGCATATGGGGCCTTGTAGCACAACGGCCCGTGACTGTCCGTCTGCTCCCAGCCCTCCCACGCGGAGTCGGAGATCATGCTGCAGTACTGCTTTCCGCGGCTGGATATCAACGTCAGCAGAGGAGTCAGCCACTTACTGAAGAGCCCGTTCAGCGTCCACCCCAAAACAGGTCACGCACGCACGTCGATGTAGATCCGCTGGCCCGGCGGGGCGGGGCAGTCATGTTATCCCCGTTCCGCGGGTAGGGAATCTCACCGGCGCGAGCGTGAGACATTCAGCCAGCCGCCTGCCGCCCCAAAGCCCCCGCCTCGTTTCAGACCAGGATGGGGAGCAAGTTCCCTGCCAGACGCTCCCCTGACTAATGCAACGGGGGATCCTGGCGCCACGAGCTCCCTTTCGGGCAGAGAGCTGACGGTCAGCTCCTGCCTGCCGACCCAGGGCTCTGTGCAGTCCAGAAATCCACACCGTGTTTACCGCCCCTTCCTCATCTCACACCTTGGCCAGCATCGTTATACTGTGGACAGCTAGGTGCTGTCCTAACACAACCAAAAGACGGTCCCATCCCCTGCCTGGGTTCATGGTGAGCTGTGACTGCATCTCGCTGTGCTAAACTCGCTTCTGTCCCCGTCCCAGCCCTGGCTGTCTCTCCACCTGAGACTTGCTGCACACCAAGGTTGCTAGCTCTTTAGGCCAGGGTGGCAGCTGCCAGCCCAAGGGGCCCTGATGCCTCGTTGTGGCCTCTGGGTGACCCAGGAAACACGCAGCTGGTAAAGTGACGCTGGTTTTGTCTCTCCTAGGTCGTGTTTCGGTCCCGATTGATTTGCGGAAGCTGGATCAGTTCGACCCGTTCGCCGTTCCAACCATAAGGTACCGGTGATGGGCCGGGATTGCGGGACCTCTCTCTCCGCGTGATGGGGCGTTTCTGGCCGTGGAACACGATCACTTCCGAACGCTGCCTCTGGTTGAGTCTGGGATTGCAGCATTGACAGGCAGAACCCTTTTGATTTTGGGGGAGATCAGGAAATGGGGAGAGAGGAAATGGGGGACGCCCAGAGCCTCTGCCCTGTGGGGCAGATGCTCAGCCATCAAGGAGAGCCAGAGGGAGAGGAGACTTCATCCTTCCTAGCATGCGGCCTCCTCTTTGTGACGTCACGATCTATGGTCAGGGAACGAGCACGCCGGCCACCTGCCAATCCAGGGAGGGTGGGGGGAACGGTACTTTGGACGGGGGAGACGACAGAGACACAGAGCTCCTGGAATGGAGCAGGGGGCAGTGAGAGACTCAGCCCCGAGCATGTGGAGAACAGGAGACACCCAGAGCCTTTGTCATGGGGGGGACAGGAGGGTGGCACATGGGGAGCCCGTGGGGGGAATGGAGCCTCCTAATGAGTGCAGACCCCCAAGGTATTTACCGGCGCAAGGTGGGTGGTTTGTTGGTTTTTACACCGCGGGGCAGCGAACCCCTCTGTCGCGTGAGCTGTCCGACGCGGAGTGGGCCGGGTCTGCGCTCCGCGAGCGAGCGGCCGTGCCGTGAGGCTGCTCTGTGCTGCTCTGATCAGCTAGAGGCTAACTAGCGGCGTTGGGTAGCCAGCTGTAAAGGACTCTCACTCTGCTTGTTCTTAGCTGCCTCTGTAGTGAACTGGACACGGCTCACGAGGAGGAAGACGGAGAGAAGGAAAACGAGGCAGAGCCGGAACCCAAGCGCCGCACCAGGGGTGAGTAGTCACGAAAGATGCTGCTTTTATTCAAGCACATTGATATGGGACCTTGGACGGGAGCATGGTCTAGGGGACAGGAGACCTGGGTTCTCTACCTTGCTCTGTGCCCATGGGCAGGGCACGTGCCACTTTCTGCCTCAGTTTCCCCTCCCAGCCCGTCTTGTCTATTTCACTTGCAAACTATGGAGGACCGGGGCTGTCTCTCGCTGTGTGCCTGTGCAGTGCCTGGCCCGGTGGGGCCCGAACTTCATTGGTGTTGCTGTAGAACAAAGACTATGGAGGGGCAGGGGGGAGAGAGAGCTCAGTGGCTTGAGCATTGGCCTGCTAAACCCAGGGTTGTGAGTTCAATCCTTGAGGGGGCCACTTAGGGATCTGAGGCAAAAATCTGGAGATTGGGCCTGCTTTGAGCAGGGGGTTGGACTAGATACCTCCTGAGGTCCCTTCCAACCCTGATAGTCTGTGATTTTATGATTATAACAACTGAGGTCAGGCATGGCAGTTCCATCTGGGCGCAGGGGGGACTAGCTTATGTGTCGACCCAGCGGTCAATCATGAAAGTTGATACCCCTCTTTCCTAGTCAGTATTTCCAGTCCCCAGAGCGGTCCCACGACAGCCTTAACCAGGATCCCCTCGCTCCCAGAGCCAATTGTCAACCATAGAATATTTTAGCTGAGGGCCTGGCTCGGTTTCATGCAGCAGCCAGAGCTCCTCCAGGGCGCACAGCAGAGGTCTTCAGCCTGTGAAGGGGAGGAGAGAGGCACCCCCTGGAAATGCTGCACCTGGAAAATGAGCTTCCAGAGTAGGACAAAAAGTGCCCCCAGAGTTAGAATTTTTCCAAACCCATGTGGCATACTCCCAGTCGTGTAAATTAACTGATGCCGAGCCCAGTGGCATTTCAGTAAGAATTAACACCTTTCTCTTCTGTAGCGTTTTTCACGTTATCCTCATTTTACAGATGGGGAAACTGAGGCACACACAGGCAAAGTCACTCCAGTAGGCCAGTGGCAGGGCCGGAAATTGAACTCGGGTCTCCCGAGTCACAAGCCTGTGTGCTAGCCACTAGGCAACACTGCCATTCTGAGGTGGCAGCGTCCCACTGCGGCATTGTGGGCAATGCCAGGGGGGAATTTTCCCTGTATGCCTGACGCAGTTAGCCAGTGCTGAAACTCTGAAGGCCAAGTTAAGCTACAGGCCTGGATGGATGTTGAATTCACGTCGCCTCTTGATACACTGAGCCTTGAGAGCCCAGATTTGAGGGATTGTAACATGAGGCGTTGCATACGCTCTGTACGGCCGGCAGATCCTTTGCACGTCTCTCTTTGTCCCTTAGACTACAAGAAAACCAGCTTGGCTCCGTACGTGAGAGTCTTCGAACAGTTCGTGGAGGAAATGGAGAAGTCTCGCAAAGGGGAGCTTCTCAAGAAGAGCGGTAGGGGCCGAGGAGGGGACTGGGTGGGGCCTCTCCTCTTCCAGGCTGCTTGAAACCTTTCAGGGCTCTCCCTTCTGCCCGCAGAAATGTGGTCCTGACTTCTAAGCGTGGGAGGGGGCGATATTGCCCAATGGTCAGCGCACAGCTGCCTGGGTTCTATTCCAGCTGTGCCACTCACTAGCCGTGTCACCCTGGAAAGTGACTTCAGCTCCCCTTAGGTTGTGACCTCCCTGCAGGTAAAAGAGGTGTTCTTAACTCTGGTTAAACCAGCTGAGGGATGAACTGCGTTGCTCTGGTCAATGAGAACGTAACCAAAAGGTCGTGTGTCTTAAAGCCCATCAACTTCTGCTTACCGCAGCGATGCTCAGACTGGGGAGCTCTTCGGTGTGTCTGCTGCGGCTCTTTGCATGCAGCACATGGTATTAAAACACCAGGATTTAGTTATTAGCCCATCAGGATGCTTTTGCTGTGTTATTAACCGATTGCAGTTCAGCTGATAATAGCACCAGGTTAGTCATTTTGCTGTGAGAATAATATATACATTAAATATTTCCCCATCATTGCGGTTAAATATGAATATAGAGCACCTGTCGTCAATGAAACAGTGAATTCACACGGCGGCGGCTCTGCTGGGTAATGCTGAGCCCTGATTTAGCTCCTGAACCGCTGAGGTCTGAGTATCACTGGCTTAGAGGAAAAGAAAGGCAGACGTATAATAAGCCACGGGTGCAGCTTTCTCTGTTGTTTAAGATCCCGTGTTTCTTTCCTTTAGACTTACAAGGAGATTTCTGAGGATTCTAGTGTCTCCAGTGGGGAAATCTACATCTGGTTTGTCCAACCAGCCGTTACAAGAGCTCCAATCGGGCCAGCGATTCTTCTTGGCATTAAAGGCTTTGCCCAGCAGGCTCCCAAGGAAAGGAAACCCAACTGGTCTTGCCTGCTGGAGAGAGCGGATTTGGATGTTCATTGAGCCTGGGCTTGGAGCGTGCGCTGGGAGAAGACTACGCTGTGGATTGTTGGCAAGAAATTAGAACTGCTTCCTCCTCTCCCCTCATCTGCAAACAGCAGGTGGATTAACCCACCCGACCCTGTTTGCCGGCACAAGGGCAAGGCGGAATTTTACCTGCCTGAGCAAGAGCCATTGGTAAAGTGGGAATTAGGAGAGAGGGGATCCCAGCTGGCTGATTCGAGAGGAAGGAAGGAATTCTCATCGGCTTATGGAGTCCGAGGACGCAGGGGTCTGGAATCGGCACCTGGCTGCTGCCTGCAAAAATGACCCACAGGTTTTCTTTCTATCAGGGTAACTCTGCTGCCTGAGCTCTGGGGCAAACCGTTATTAATGGAAGAAGCTGCCTGGCAGCCCCAGATGCATGAGATTGGACTGTTGGATTTGTCATTTCTAAGCAATGGTTCCCCGGGCCCAGCTCTTCCAGATTTCGACCTCAACTGACTTATTCCAGACATCAAAGGCTACTCCAGTTGTCCCTCCTCCTGCTTAACGTTCCCTTCTGGCTGCAGCCTGCGTAGTCTTCTCCCTGCTGCAGGGTTTAATTCGCAAGCTCTTTATCTCGGCGTGTCGAATTGATCCAGGCAGCCTGGGTCTGATGGCCCAGTAGGAGGCGCTCTGTGTATCCTTCTTTTGTACTTTTTTATGCAAAAGGAAAACTATTAAAGGGTTCAGTGAGCGATAGGTCCGTGGGTCCCTGGCTCTTCCATTTCGTTTGTTGCTCTCTCCTTGTGTTCTAATGCTGAGGTTAGTCATCAAAGTAAAGAAACAAACATGACTCAGGAGTGGGATAAAGTGCAGGCCCCCTGCAAGTATCCCCTCGGCACTCCCGTTCTCCCAGAGCCCTTTGGACTTTAAGGGCTCATGGTCAGATAGGTGCAGGGGTTACCTATTTTTATTTATTTATTTTTTAACCCTGTCCTTTTCCAGACAGCCAGTCATTTACAGTCATTGCTAGGCCAATCATGTTGCGAGAGTGCCCCCTGCTGACCTTCAAGGGACAGTATCCACTGGAGTCAATTTCTAAAATTGACCCAAAAGTTATTCCAGACCCGGCACCCCCCCACCCCGCCTGCATCTGCGGGTTTAAAATCACATTTTGTTTTTCCATAGATGTTAAAGCCAGTTAGATCATCTCAGTTGACCCCCTGTATAACACAGGCCGGAGATGTACAGCCCCTAGCACACGTTGGGCACAAATTGGAAGAGAGAATGATTTTACTCTCGTGCATCCCTCTTACAGGAATCTGAGAGGTGGTGTTTCCTAGTGGATAGAGCACCACACTGGGAATCAGGAGACCTAGGTTCTGTTCCCAGTTCAGTGGGGCAAATCACTTCACCTCCCTATACCAGTTTCCCCATCTTTAAAATGGGGATAATGATAGTAGATCCCAAAGGGAGGTCACTGATAAGAGCTAGGGGTTATTGTTTGTACCAGTAGAAAATAAAAAGTTCAGACATGCTGCTTAAGTTGAAAGCTTCCCCTTTTTGGCCTGCCCTGCACCCAGGCTCAGAGGGATGGGCGAGTCAGAAAGGTCTCAGGAAGATCAGTGTGAGGGTCATTTGCATCGGTTTAGCTAAAGGGGTGAATTTAAATGAGGTTAGAGCCCCCTGTGGACGCTCGCTTAAGTGGAGTAGGACTAGGTTTAAGCTGAACTGCAGCAAACTTCTCTCAAATCAAAGCTAGAGCGTCTCCAGTGCCGTTTGCACAATTTAACTAACCGGGGAGTAAGCAAGTGCCCAGTTTTGGGGGGAGGGAAAGGAGAGGGTTTGTGTCTGACAGTGAGGGCAGGTTTCCTAGAACAGTGGTTCTCAACCAGGGGTATGCAGAGCTCTTCCAGGGGGTACATCAACTCATCTACAGATTTGCCTAGTTTTACAACAGGCGACATAAAAAGCACTAGCAAAGTCCGTACAAATTAAAATTTCATACGACTTGTTTACATAGCTCTATAAACCATACACTAAAATGTTAGTACAATATTTATATTCCAATTGGTTTATTTTATAATTAGATGGTAGAAAGGAAGCCATTTTTCAGTAACTGTGTGGCTATGATGCTTCTGTATTTTTATGTCTGATTTGTAAGCAAGTATTTTTTAAGTGAGGTGAAACTTGGCCGTAGGCAAGACAAATCCACTCCAGAAAGGCGGGGACAGTCGTCTGGAAAGGCTGAGAACCGCTGGGCTCTTTGGAAAATCCGACCTGCTCCATCGGGCAAGGAGATGCCACGTTCCTTAATCGCAAACACAACCCCCCATCCCAGCTGCGTCTGTTACCCCAACAGGGTGGGGGGAGCAGCTGATCCCCCATCCTGGCCATAGCCAGGATGGAGGTGGGGGCAGAGCAGGCAGCAGCTGGGGGGTGCAGGTCCTGGCAGAGATGGGGGAGTAACGTAGAATAGCCTGAGGATGGGGGTGGTGTCCTTTAAAGCAGGGAGCAGCCCCGGGGACTAAGTGGGGGGGGTCCCCTTGCCCTGGTGAGGGAGGGGAGGGAACAGCCCTGACTGGGGGCTCTGGGAAAGAGGAGGGAGGCGCAAGGAACAGCCCCTGAGTGGAGGGGGAACCTCTAGGAAAGAGGAGGGAGGTGCACGGAACAGCCCCTGACTGGAGGTGGGCAGGCTCTGGGAAAGAGGAGGGAGGTGCACGGAACAGCCCCTGACTGGAAGTGGGCAGGCTCTGGGAAAGAGGAGGGAGGTGCACGGAACAGCCCCTGCTGGCGCTCCCTGTCCCGCGGGGGGGGGGGGGGGAAGTCGGGAAGAGCTCCTGGGAAGAGGGCGGTGTGTGACCCCTGCCCCGGAAGCCCTCCCTCGCTCTCCCGGAAGCACCGCCCCCTCCGCCTCAGTCTCTCTCTTTCCGCCGCCATCTTGAAGCCGGCTCCCCGCACAGTGAGTCCCGCCGCGTCTATCCGCCGCCATCCGCCCCGCGGCGGGCCCGGCCGGGGGTGCTGGGGGTGGGGGGGCCCGGCCTGGGGGGGCAGCAGCTGGGGGGGCCGGGCCTGGGTCCCGTTTCGGCGGAGCCTGGGTCCCAGCTACTGCCCGGCTGCGAGGCCTCCCGGCTCCGGGGTGGGGGCAGGTGGGGGGGTGACCGGTCCCTGCGGCTCCTGAGTGTGGGGGGGGGCGGCAGTGGAAGCCCCTCCCCGGTACCTGGCGGGAAAGGGGGGTGTCCCCCCCCTCCTGGGCGTGGGGGGTAGCAGGGCGCCTGGTTGGGGGACATTGAGGAGCAAGAGGGGGGTATTCTCTGAGTGGGGGGGGAGTCCTTCCCCTTTGCGCACTGGGGGGGGTGTCCATGTCTCCCCCACTCCCGTCCTCCTCTGGGGCGGGTCGCGAGTTCCCGCCTGTTGGAATAACTTTGGCCCTGTGAGGAGTGCGCACATCCTGGGCTTTCAGAGTGGGGGTTGGGGGGGTCTGAGCCTCAAGTTGGAAACCCCAAAACCGTCTGGAGCCCCCACAACTTCACTTCCCGGGGCTGACTCGGCCCTTCATCCTGCCCAGGTAGATAAACCAGATCCCCGGCGCTGTACTGAATGTGTGGGGTTTTCTGAGGAGACCTCACAACCAGAGGTGCTGGGACTAAAGGTCGCAGGGGGTGCGTCTCACAATACAGGATTGTCCCAAAGCTTCTGGGTCCTGCTATCTCCCTGTACTTCCTTCATCAGACAGGAAGAATTTGATCCTTGATTTCCACCAGCTCACCATGTGGCCTCTGACAAGTCGCTTCAACTTTCTGCCCCTCCATTTTTCCTCTCACGTAGGGAAGGACATCCCTCTTTTAAACTCATGAGTTGTGAGAGCTGGCTGAAGTCTGTAAAGAGCTGTTGGCCAGGTCAAACGTGCTGTGTATATGGGCCAAGAATTATTATCTAGGCCACTGAGTTTCATAGGAATATAGGGGTTGCCAGTGCATTTCAGACCCAAAATCCATCTAGCCCAGTATCCTGTCTCTGACTATGGCTGGTAGCAGAAACTTCAGAGGAAGGTGCAAGAACCCTACAGCAGGCAGATGAGGGATTATTTGACGCATAACTGCCCCACACACACACAAGTGGCACTTTGATCTCTAATAGATTTGGTTTTGTCCTGAAGCACAAGAGTTCATATCATTTCCATTAACTGTGTTGGCATTAACTATAACTCTGGATATTCATGATATCCATATGAATATGCAATTCCATTTTTAATCTTAAATTCTTGGCCACTATGATCACCATTGCAGACCTGTTGCCTCTGAGGACATGCATAACGAGTTTACTTGCTTGCTGGAAATGGGAAATGCTGTGATATAAGGGTTTGGTAATGGGAAAGACAACTTTGTTGCAATTTCATGGTGAAATAAAATTACAGCTTCTCTCTTACTTGTTTTAAAAGTTTTATGAAACTTCCTTATTTGTAGCCGCACAAAAGTGCATCTGTTTGGTTTCCCTGATTGTGGGAGAGACATTAACTGTGAATGTCATGGGACTTTTTCCTCTTAGCTTCCCAAAGAACTGAATCCTTCACTAATGGTGGCATCTGTTTTTTCTTTCTTGCTCTCAGAAATGCCTGGTGAAGCGACAGAAACCGTCCCAGCCACAGAGCAGGAACTGCCACAGCCTCAGGCTGAGACAGGTTAGTGTTGCTTTGCTTTATTATACACCTTCTGAAAGGATCCCAAAACTCATCCACCCTAAACTTCAAGAACAGGTGAAGCCAGTTTGTGGGGAGGGAGAACAAGAATATTTTGACCATTGGTGGCTTTTGGAAATCTAGTTAAAAGCCTTGATGAAGGAAGGTTGAGCGCTGGTAACTTGACTGGGTTTCACTTGCTCAAATGGATGAGTTAAGGGGGCTCTTTGAGTGGAAATGGTGGTAGCATGCTTGAAGGGCAGTAAGGGGTCAGTCGATACTGCTGCCCAGCTGTACAACCAAGGCTTTGGCAGTGTGTGATGTGCAGAAATACTAATTGTAAAACACCAACCCGCTTTCATTTAACTAGTGTTCTGATTTGCTGTGGTTCCTAAGTGAAACTCAAGTGTGTGGGTCTCTGCTGCTCTAACCCGGGTGAAATGCTGGATGTTGGTTTCATTGCTTTTGGTGCCTTTTCTCTTAACCACATATTGTTTGGCTGCCTGCTGTTGTACAAGGCAGAACTGTTTGTCCCACACCATCGCCACATGATTGTGTGGGTGTTTCTCACTCAACCAGCTCAAAAGCCACTTCATGCCAGCAGTGATACTGGTTATTAAATATATGGTAACATTCAGAGTCGGACAACGCAGTCCCAGCGTAGCCAGCTCTGTGTTACACGGCCTACAGTGGAATTGCAAAAGCATGCTTGGTACGTTCAGTAACATGCTGATTCCCTCCATCAGGGGATGTCATCAGCTTATGTCACGCATTTGTAACCTACTGTTGTTACAAGTAACACTGTAAGTCCTTAGTAGTGAAGCGGATTAGAGATACTAATTTTTTTCAGCTTGTTTTCTTTGTGTCTGTGAGGGCACTTGGTATATGGTCAATTTCACTCTTTCCCCTGTGTACTCGGTTTCCCATATTGCATGTGTAGGTCTCTCGGAAAACAGCAGGGAGGAGAGAAACATTTTAAAGCCATAGGACAATGTAGCTGTAAATCTGCAAAGATTTACTGGGTGCTGAGAGATTCCTTTTAACTCCTTGAAACTGACTAGATAACAGATTCTCTCCAATGGAATGGCTAAAAGTGGACACAGGGAGTAACATGATGCTTCAGCCAGAAAGTTACAGCGGGGTTTGGCATTCACCGCACATTGTGATGCACTGCTGGTGAATGTGCTGTATGAACACCTGACTACTCTTGGGAGGGAGGGAGGGAGGGAGGAGTTGAATTGAGAGTCGGTGCAGCTTTAAAAAAAAAAAAAAAGGCAACAGAATCCTGCTTGCGTTTTGCAGTGTGTATGAATTTAGTAATGATTTTCAAACCCACTGTATGTTGTGCTTCTCAATTGTCTCTCTTGAAGGTTTCCTGGGTGCTGTGATCCGGTTAGCGAATAGTATGGCCTTGTTTGCTACATTTCTGCTTAGAGGGTCGGGGCACACTGCATGACTGTAGGACTGGGCCTGAGGCCTGGGGAGCCACACGGTGCATGACTGGTAAATGGGGTGAATTCTGTCCGAGGGCTGTGTGAGTTTGACTTGGGGACAACAAGAAAAATTGGGACCATATGAATGATCAAACGCTACTGGGGGAAAGGTTTTGTGAAAGGAAATAACCCGGGGGGAGTGGGTGGGGCTAAAGTCCAGGTCTCAGCATGATGGTTAAGTTGTTCTTGTTGGTCATGAGTCAAGTAGGTAGCTCAGTTTGACTAGCAGTATAGTCATGCTGCCATTTTCTTTAAATGCCTCATTGAGGGGTAGCTGCGATTCCTATGGCAGGGTAGCTTCCCAGGCACCACTGGTGCCCTTGGGTGAATACAGAGCTGCAGCATCCCAGGGCATGGTTTTTCTCTGGGTCTCCGAGGATAACTCACACATTTTCCCCACTCTTGATGCTTCTCATCTCTTGGGTGTCTTCCCACGCCATGGAGTATATAAAGGTTGGTGGATCTTGGTAGTAGGGGGTGTGTACTCAACAGCTGATGCTATTGCAGTAACTCCTCCCCCGGCTCCCGGGGAAGCAAGCTGGGCTCTCACAGGAGTGACACTGGCAGCTGAGCAAACCAGAGCAGTTGCCACCAAGAGTCCTGAGGTGGCAGGCGAGGGTTCCCAGGCTGAGGCTGTACAGGCTGAAGCTGCTCTGGAGCCTTCAGGTAGGTCTCAAGTTACTACAGGAGGTAGAGTGTGGCTGGGGGGGCGCGAAGAGTTACCCTGTCTGGCTCTGACTCATCTAGAGCATTAGAAATACCAGCTCCGCATTGAGCAGACTCTTCCGAAGCCTGGGGGGGCACTGCAGGTTAGAGGGCTCTGATAACATGTACGATTACCTGCGTTTGTGTGACTTAATCTCTGAGCTGGTTTCATCGCACCTCTTGCCACCCAAGTGTATCTCTGCGGGAGTTAGATTGGCCTGTGGAAAGAGCATAACGCAGTGCTGAACTCCTGAGGACCAGCAATATGGGGCTTCGTTTGCCACCCCCGCAGCCCAGTTACTAGGAGCTTCACCAATTGTTTGTGGCCTCAATGAAACCCACTGCTCCTGGGCTGGTAGGAGATGCCCCTGGAGCACACTGGGGGGCATTAGAGCTGGCGGTTGCATGGCAGTCGTGTCTCAGTGATGTCCAGAGTGATCATGTCTGAGGCATCTTGAGTGAATGTGGAAGGATCAAGGAGGCCTCATGGAGACTGGAAAGAATTTTTCAAAGGGAAAGTTACAGGGAATGCCCCCTGCTGCCTGGTTCATGCTCGGCTCAGCACCTTTCTGAGATTAGCGCCCCTTTGTTAGACTTGGTAGTTCCCCTTTAAGAAGCTGATCGGTTTCCCTACTCGGAAGCCGGTAACTTCTGGGGGGCATGTGCTGGGCCTTTCTTCCCCCTTGCTACAGGACTCCCAATTTTAGACTCCACTCTGGGATCTGCCATGTTTTATTGTCGTACATTTCACTAACGCTGGAAACCAACTCCTGCTCTCTTTCCTTGGGGGTGGGAGGGGGCTTTTGGGGGGGGCCTCACCCCACAAGTGGGCACTGGTTCGAGACATCAGAGTATGCGTTAGTATTCCCTCCTGCACCGAGTACAGAACTGGGCCTAGCTGTCTGGCTCTCAGCAGCTGCGAGATGACAGGTTCTGGTCTCTAAAGGCTGAGCCAGGACTACGTGTGCGGCTGACGTCTGGCGTCTGCCACTGAGTGAGCAGTCAAGTGACCTATACAAAGTGGCTGACACATCAACGAGTCGGTCATTCCTACCTGGATCAGGGCTCAGCTCTCGGAATGTCAGCACATGGGGTGTCCCTGTTACCTGGTTCAGGCAAGAGCTTAGAGTTTGGCCTGGTGTCTTAGCCAGTGAGGTAGGGCTGAGGGGAGTCTCTTAGCATGAGCAGGGGGGTGGCGAGGTTTATGAGGGTGAGTAGGTTTGCAGCTTCCTATATGTCTATCCCAGTGACACAGCCTCTTCCCGCCCCACCGCAGGAGGGTCAGTGAAAGCCTTAGCCACTTGATCAGTGCAGCACTGGGGTTACCTTCGTGCTGCAGCCAAGCCTTGCAGTCTGCGTTAGTCAGCACTGCCCTGCTGCGAGAGGACCTGGAGCGGGAGTCAGGCCTCAGACTCACAAAGGGCATGTCCCTTCTGTTCTCCAGCTGTTCAGGAGAAGAACGCAGAGAAGCCCTCTGCTTCCCAGACACCTGCAGACCATGCCTCAGGCCTGCTGGGAACAGGCCACCTCTTCCCCACCCTCCTGCTCATCATGAAGCCCCCCTTCCTAGCCCCTGGAAGCCGATGCTGGGTTAACTGGTGTAACAGCCCAGGCAGCACTGCTGTTCCTGTTTAACTAGTGGGCGTTCTGGGGTTGCACGCTGCCCCAGGCGGCGTGAGTCACAATGTCTCCAGTGAATTGTACCTGATGATGGAATATCAACTGGAACAGGTCAGCCCTTCTCCTTGCCTGACCCCTCTGCCTGCAGCTTTTTGCTAAGCAGATTGCTGCTCATGAGAACCAGCTCGTTCACATACGCTGCCAAATGCGGCCTCTTCCCCTGCCCTTCGATACAGACTACACAGGTTTCTCCCTAGTTCAGTCTCACCGGACTTGTTCTGCCCCCCTCTTCCAGAGACCTCGCTGGGTGCTCTCCCTCGGAGGCTTGGGGTGCATCGAGCGCTCAGGAAAGGAAAGGGCTGATGCCCCTCGCTAGAGTTATAGATCATGTGGGCAGGCGCGGCTTGGTTTTGGTGTGCAGCTGTCCAGTGCATCTAGCTCCTGACCAGCAGAATCATCAGGACCACGCTGTCCTGGAGCCATCTTCCCCACGCTAACTCGCTTGGGTTGCGGCCCAGCCTGGGTTTGAACTCTGGTATCCAGAGGCGAAAGTTGAGCGGCACCATTCTTGTGGGACCTGGTTTGTCTTGGAAATGGAGCAGAACCTTCTTGCTTGCAGCAGCTCCTGATGGGAAGGACTTGTCGGTAATAACCTTTCACTCTTGCTTGTTTAGCTCCTGCTGTCCCTGCCCCTCCTGCCGGTGCTCCTGCAGCGCCCGCAGCCGCTGTTTCTGAGCCTCCTGTTCAAGTGTCAGGTATTCTGAACTCATGTCCCGTCCCCCGTGCGTCTCATTAACAATGTTTGCTGTGCTGGGTAGTCCATTAACAAAACCGTTTAGCAAAGAGTGCAGTGCAAGAAGAGGAGCCTGGGAGCTAGGACTCCTGGGTTCTTCTCCCATGTCACCACCGCGTGCCTCAGTTCACTTATGTGTAAAAGAAAATCTGCATTCCAGGAGCACACGAGGCCTTGAATTGCATGGTTGTAAAGCCTTCCTCGGATAAAGAATGCATGTGAGAGCCTGGTGTGTTGAGACAATGAAACCGCAACATTCAGGAGCTGTGTGGCAACTTGTGATGTTTCCTTCCCATTCTCAGGCATCCCAATTGCCAGGGCCTAACCTAACCCACCTAAAAAGGAGCAGTTTGCAGCCAGGCTCCTCTTTAATATGCAGGTGCAGCCCACAGAGACCGTGAAGGCCGGCACGTGATCCTGCCCTCTTTGGATCCAGGTGGAGCCCTGCATGCCTGGGCCTGCCGCCTCTGCAGAGCACACCTCCGTATTAGCTGAGGGAGCCAAGCTTTGAATTGGACTGTGTGAAGCTCAAGGGTGTGTAACTGCCCCCATCTCCCAGAATCCCTTTGGGAGAAAAATTGAATGCTTGTACCAGTCTGCTGATTCCAGAGCCAGGCAAACTCCGAACCAACCAGACACCGACCGCTCCACCTGGCTTGTCAGGCACTTGTACGTGGCATCTAGAAACCCACACAGCGTCCTGGTTTGTGTGTTAAAATACATTGATCTGTCTCCCTCTGGGGGGAGGGGGAGGCGTCTGTCCTTTTTGAGAGCCACAAGGGACGTGGTGTTAAAGGGCCATCGCCGGGGGCCGCCCGTCTGCCCAGGTAACTGAACTGCAGCCCACGCGGGGTCGCGCTGGATAACTCACCTTTCTCCCCTTGCTCCCTTGGTTTTCTTTTTTCATTGGTTCACTTTGTTTCTCTCTCTCCATCTCTTCATGCTGCTCCTTCCCCGGCGCTAGCTCCACCTCCTGCCGCAAACCCTGCCCAGCCCTCCTCTCCGAGTGCCCCCCCGGGCCTGGCTGTGTCACTAGAGCAGCCCCCCTCCCCAACCTCTCCTGCTTCCCCAGCGCTGGCTCCCCCTGCAGCCCCTGCCTCCCTACCTGTGATCCCAGCTCTGATGCCTCCTACCTTTTCCGCTCCCGTAAAGCTCCCAGCTGCAGCTCCCCCTATCCCCCCTGCAGACCCAGCCGATACCATCGCTCCAGGCTCTCCCAGGCCTGCTGCTTCCCCAGTTACTCCTGCGGGCCCAGCACTGGCATCTCCCTCTGCTACCCCAAGCTCTCCCCTGGCCCCTCTCACCACCCCTCTTGCCCCACTAGCAGCACCAGCCTCTCCTAGATGCCCAGTTTTGACAGCTCTTGTTTCTCCCCTGATCCCCCTCATTCCTCCTGTGGCCCCTGTTCTGGTGGCTCCTGCGGCCCCAGGCCCTCTTGCTCCTCCTGCAATCTCAGCCACCCCCCCTGTGGCTGCTGCCCCTGCCCCCCTCATCCCTGCTGCTACCCCTGTGACCCAGCCTACTTCCCCAGCCCCTCGTGTTCCTCCTGTAGTCACTGCTGCTCCCCCAGCCACTCTCACATCCCCTGGGGCCTCGGCTTCTCCCGTGGTCTCTGCTGCTGCCCCTCTGGCCCCAACCTCTTTCCCAGCTTTTCCCATGGCTCCTGCCCCAGCCCCCTTCACTCCCTGTGAGACCCCTGCCTCTCCCCCGGCCCCTCTCCCTCCCCCAGAGACCCCAGGCCCCTCCACGCTCTCCGAGACCCCTGCCTCTCCCCCGGCCCCTCTCCCTCCCCCCGAGACCCCAGGCCCCTCCACGCTCTCCGAGACCCCTGCCTCTCCCCCGGCCCCTCTCCCTCCCCAGAGACCCCTGCCTCCCCCAACCCTCCTACTTCCCCAAACACCCCAGGCCCTTCCACACACACCGAGACCCCTGCCTCTCCCCCCGCCCCTCTCCCTCCCCCAAAGACCCCAGCCTCTCCTACAGCTCCTGCCCCAGGCCCCTCCACGCCCTCCGAGACCCCTGCCTCTCCCCCAACCCCTCTCCCACCCCCAAAGACCCCAGCCTAACCTACACCTCCTGGCACAGGCCCCACTGAGAACCCAGCCTCTCCCCAACCCCTCTCCCTCCCCCAGAGACCCCAGCCTCTCCTACAGCTCCTATCCAAGCCCCCTCCACTCCCTCTGAGACCCCTGCCTCTCTACCAAAGCCCCCAGCCTCTCCTGTGGGTCCTGCTTCTGCCCCAGTCTTCCCCATGCCCTCTGAGTCCCCGCCCTCTCCCCCAACCCCTCTCCCTTCTGCTATGGCCTCAGCTTCTACTGCTCCTCCTGCCTCTGCCCCAACCCCCTCCACTTCCCCCAAAACCCCTGCTCTTCCACCAAAGGCCCCAGCCTCCCCTGTGGGTCCTGCTCCTGCCCCAGCCCCCAACGGTCCCCCTGTGACCCCAGCCTCTCCCCCAACCACTCACCCTTCCCCTATGGCTCCTACCCCAGCCCCTCTCCATCCCTTGGTAGCTCCTGTTTCTCCCAGTGTGAGGCCAGCTCTGGTGGCTCCAGCATCTCCACCAGCTCCTGTCACCCCCCCTGAGGCTGCAATGTCTCCTGTGACCCCTGTTTCCCCCCCTGTGGCCCCAGCCTCTCCCACTTCCCCAGTTCTGGTGACCCCTGGCTCTCCCCCTGTCCCAAAGGCAGCAGCTGAGGCTGCTGCCCCTGGCTTTTCTCCCGCCTCCTCTCCTGAGCTCCTCCTTGCTCCCCAGAAACCAGCTTCCTCGCCAGTTGCTTCCACTGCCCTCCCTGCCACTCCCCTTACTGCAGCGAGTAGCCACGCCCCTGCGCCTCTGCCCACTTCCCCCGCTGAAGAGCTAACCCCCCACCCCGGGCTTCCTAAACCATCCCCGCCTTCCTCCTCCCCTGGTCCTGCGCCCGAAGCACCAGCTAGCCCCCCCGCCCCCGTCTGGGCTGCTACCATCGATGACGACGAGCTGCCGCCTCTCATCCCTCCCGAGGCGCCTGCTGGGGAGCTTCCTTTGCAGCCGATCCTGGTGGATCTCTCCTCTCCTAGACCCGCTGTGGCCCCTGCTGAGGCCCCAGCTCCTCTTCCTCCAGCCAAGCAACCCATGCTGAAGAATGACAAGGGTATTTGCGGCCTCGGTTTGCTGTGTGCATGGAGTGTCAGCGGCTGTCCACCGAGTACTAACCTCGTAGAGATTGTCGGGCCTCAATTCGCCTTCGCGCCCCCCCCCCCCCCCCCACTTCGGCTTGGTTTGTTAGCCTAGAAACGTAGCCTTGCTATGTAGTGAAGCCAGAATAACCCCGTGCTGAGCCATGGTGAGCACTGCCCCGGATCCTGACTGGGGTAAAGCCTCTTTTACTTGGCATCCCAGTATCAGGCAGGTCACAGCCTGCGGCCCGCTCTTGTGTTGGGCACCAGCTTCTGCCGTTTGTTCGAGTGCAGTTCACGTCACTAATGGAGGGGTCTGGGGGACGCACTGAGCATGGGGCTGGCTTGCAGGGGCGGGTGGTTTGAACTCTGTTGCGTCTGGACCAGCGTCACCAGGACTGCGTAGGGCTTGAAAGGCCAGTCGGAGCCTCCCACTTGGATGTTTCTCCAACGCCTGCTGTGTATTTAATCCATTCCTCTCC
This sequence comes from Mauremys reevesii, assembly GCF_016161935.1. Taxonomy (NCBI): domain Eukaryota; kingdom Metazoa; phylum Chordata; order Testudines; family Geoemydidae; genus Mauremys; species Mauremys reevesii. The sequence goes on along the minus strand of NC_052647.1, from coordinate 16,418,645 downwards.
TAATTCTCTGTTTCTCAGCAACCTTGTGGGGATCTAGGTTAGCTTAGAGATCGCCAGAGGAGCCAGGGTTAATCGTGGTCACTTCGGGCCGCCTGTGTTGGGCAGATGCTCACAGTTCTGCTTGGCTTTAGCATCCCGGCTGGGTCACCTGTGGTTATCCTTTTACTTCCCTGGCAGCAAGTGTGGTGTTAAAATGTGTCTCGGTGGCCTGTGATGGTTCTTAGCGCGTGTGTGGTCAGTTGACCCATCTGCCCTCACTTCTGGGCCACGGGATTGTTGCCGTATGTCATTGGTGGTGGTGGCCTGCCCTATACACACCCTCCCCAAGCTGCACACAGCATTTAGTGCAGGGCCCGAGGGTCGGGGGGTGAGTGGTTGGTGGGTCTGTCTAGTTACCGAGCCTTCTCTCCACTCCCAGTGAGACTGGGGCACGTGGAAATCACAAACGGGGCTGGGTTTGTGCCCTGGCTGGTCTTCATTTCTGAACTGGCTGTGAGCACAGGTGAGGAGGGTTGTGACTCGCCCCTCCCGCTCTGCGCTGGGGGTCAAGTGTGGCACAGACAGATTCTGCTGCTTCACTTCTGTGCTGTCAGGCACGTTTCGTTCTCCAACACGTCCCGGCTTGCGAGCTACCTACACCCACTGCAGCGGAGACTTGCGTGAACTGCCAGCGATCCTCTGAGTCTTACCAGAACCTGGGCAGCGGCCCAGATACGCATCCAGAGCTGCTGCTTCCTGCTAAGGGCTCTTGGTTTAATTGGTGTCATACCACCCCTTTAACAGAGCCCTGCATGGGCCTGGCTTTGTGCAAAGCCACAGCGTAACCCTGCGAGCTCAGGGGGAAGCGTAGCCAGTTTCCCTGCTCTAGCCTGCGCTCCTGCAATCCCCCGCTTTGCTGTCATTTAACCAGACTGAAGAGGTCTTTTGTCTTCCCCCCACCCACCCCAGCTGGGTCCCTGGTGATGCGAGTTCTGCTGCGCTGACTCGCTCTCCGGGTGTTGTCGAACCTGCTTTTTAGGGTGGCCAGACAGCAAGTGTGACAAATCGGGACAGGAGGTGGGGGGTAATAGGAGCCTATATAAGAAAAAGCCCCAAATATCGGGACTGTCCCTATAAAATCAGGACATCTGGCCACCCTATTGCCTTTACACGTGTTTATCATCTGCTCCTGCCTATCACACGCTTCACTGCTGATGAATGTAAAGGTTCGGGCTTGGAGCTGGATTCTGCAAAGAGCTGAGCACTTGTGACTCCCGCTGATTTTAAAGGAGATGGGGAGGTGCCCAGTGCCCTCGCTCGGCTCACTAATTAGGTGCAGATACTTCCCCACTTCGCCTAGGGGAGTACCTTACGCTCCTTCCTGTTTCGCAGCTTCTAGACGGGACAGAATACCAACCATCCCCCCCGTCCTCTAATTCACTCTCCCTTCCCTGTCCAAAATCCAGTGGCAGCTGTGTAGGCAGGGTCTGTAAACCCAATGGCCTCTCAGATACCAGGTTCTGATCCGCTCCAGTCTAGTTGTTAGAGAGAGCAGGAGGGTAAGGAGCAGGCAGTCATGCCGTCTGGCCCGAGCCAGCCTGAATACTAGGCTTCTGTCTGCTGCTGCACAAGGGTCTTTCCCCCACCGTTTCCGAGCACTGGATTTCCAGAGCGTTTTGTGCTACTAGTCTGTGTTGTCCTCCTTGGATGTGCCTGGTCCTTTATTACCCAGGAGGGATCAGTGAGGGGAGAACTGCTCCTCTACCAGGTCTTGCATAAGTTTATTGGCTTGAAGTTCATTTTGGTGTGAACTGGCGTGATGGAGCAGTGTCAACCCTTTGGTATAACGAGACCCTAAACAACCCCATGGCAAAGGCTCTGCCAGAACAGGGCAGCTTCCTTGGCCCCTTCTGTTTCCTCCAGCCTTGCCTGCTACTTCCCACAGGGGCCCACGCTGGAAAATGTGATGCATGTTTGTTTCCATAGGGTCCGGCACAGAATCCGACAGTGACGAATCGGTGCCAGAACTCGAAGAACAAGACTCTACACAGGCCACCACACAGCAGGCACAGGTGAGGGGTCCGCTCCCTGCAGCTGAGCGCGTGCGGTGGGGCTGCGTTGCAGGATCCCTGGCTTCTGGAAGTGAGCGCGAGGCCCTTTCATCTTCACGCTGTGTAGGGCTGTGATCTGTGAACTGAGTGAGCCCAAGCAGTCACTTCAGGTGGACGTGAACATGCATCTCTCACTGTGCTCACAGATATGGGGGAAGGCCCTTGGGAAATCCCCATTCTTTAATCCACCCAGACGCATCCCTCCCAGTCCTTGTAGATCCTGTGCCAGCTAGCTCCCGGCGCTGTGAATGCTGGCCGCCGGAGAGTCTGTTCCTCCCTCCCCATGCTGCTCTCAGTGCATGTGGCCCAAGCTCTGTCCTGAACTCGGCTCCCCAGCACGGCAGAGCAGCAGTTTCTGAGAGAGACCATCTCCGCTGCTCCCCCTGCTGTTGGTTCCTTGGGCCTCTTCCCCAGGATTTCCTAAGGTCCCACTTGTTTTCTGTCCCTGCAGCTCGCAGCAGCAGCTGAAATAGATGAAGAACCAGTTAGCAAAGCAAAACAGAGCCGGAGTGAAAAGAAAGCACGAAAGGTAAGAGAAGATGGCAGTGGGCCCAATTCCTCGCCCTCCCTTAGGGTGTCAGCCAGCCCCGCTGGGAAGAGGAATGGCTCTGTCAAGATCTCAGTGCGCATTGGGGCTTATATCCACTGGGCCCCTTCGATTTAGCCCTGTTGTGCCCAGCATGGTGCAGCTTGTATAGTGCAAGGCCTCCTGTGCTGGCAAGGCTGGCACGGAACCTAGGGGCACTTGTGTGACGCCTTTCTCATCCAGTGACCTCAGAGGCCAGCCCTGGCGACCCCCAGCCGAGGGGGTGTGCCCGTTCCAGAGGAGAAATGGAAACAGAGAGAGGTGACCTCAGGTCACCCAGCAAGGCGGTGGCAGAGCTGGGAATGAACACTGCCTCCAGGTTCTCTACCTTCCGCCTCTGTCTACAAGGCTTTGAAGGCTTCTCGGACGTAGAAATGTCAGAGGTTTCTTTGTGGGATCCCGATGTCCTGAGCCTAGACTATCTCAATGAGCGATTTCTCTTCCCTTCCCCTTTGCTTTTAAGGCAATGTCCAAACTGGGCCTTCGCCAGGTCACAGGTGTAACCCGAGTCACCATCCGGAAATCCAAAAACATCCTCTTCGTCATCACGAAGCCAGACGTGTACAAAAGCCCCGCATCAGACACCTACATCGTCTTCGGTGAGGCAAAGGTGAGCTGAGCCCGCTCGTGATGGGCGGGCGAACATCTGACCGCTCTTTCAATCTGTGTTCACAGTAGCATGGTGGCCCAGCCAGACCTCGGGGTTTGCAGTTCTGTGGCGTCTTGCTTCAGACAGAAGTGTGCCTAGATGAGTTTCCCTGCTCTGTGTGTGTGTGTGTCTGGTGGGATGGGATGGGAGTGGGCTCTGAACCCTCTCTGCCGGCTGGTTTTCTCATCTCCACTGTGCTTGCACTGCGGCTGTGGCTGACTCAAAAGGCCTTCGATATCTGAACCTCCATTCGGAAGTCCTGGCTTCTCTTTGGGTTCAGTTTCAAATTGCAGCCTGTTCACCAGCATCTCACTGTGCTCTGTGCTTCTCCCAACCCCCAGATCGAAGATCTGTCCCAGCAGGCGCAGCTGGCAGCTGCCGAGAAATTCAAAGTGCAAGGAGAAGCCGTCTCAAACATTCAGGAAAACACACAGACTCCCACCGTACAGGAGGAGAGCGAAGAAGAGGAAGTATGTGGTCTCCGGGGCCCAGTCATGTTTGGGGTCTGAAACAAGCTCACAGCCAGTGCAGTTCAGATGAAAGGACCCACTGTATTAATGTGCACGTGTGGTTAATGGAACGTGCTGGCCGCCCACCCTAATGTCTCCCTCTGGCAGGTGTCCAGGACCCCTGTGTGAAGCTGGTTGGGGGTGGGTTCCCAGCCCGTTTCCTAGGGGGCTGGATGTCTGCCTCACGCAAACCATCGTACCGACTGGTCCTCTCTTTGGGAAGCCCGGCAGAGGGCAGGCCCTGGACATTTACTATCCTTCCCCGCTCCGGAACAGGCACTTCTCACCAGCATGGATTACTACCGTTACGGGGCTCCTGCTGCTGTATGGATTGTGATACCTCCCTGTCGCACTCACCTTCACGGCATCTGAGCCCATTTGTCCCTATAATGCGTGCTGGATACACTGAGACGTGGTACCTGGGGATTCCCTGTCCCTTCCCCCGCCTCCCTGCCCTAATGGTAGAAAGAAGAAACTTGCCCTGAGCTCTGGCCATCCCAGAATCCCCTACTGCGACGCTGCTTGCACCTTCCGTCTGAAGCAGCTGGTGCTGGCCACTGTCAGGAGACAGGATAACAGGCCAGATTGGGTCTGATCCAGCCTGGTAATTTCTGTGCTTCCATGAAGCAGGCAAGCAGTGAAATCAGATCATGACTGCTGCTACTGCTTGGGTTGAATTGTGGCTCCCCCCAGTGGGCCGGGGCCATCTGTACCTGCACGGCACAGAGAGGTCCGTGCCACCAGCTGGGAGACAGACCTGGTCTTTTCTCGCGTAGGTTGACGAGACCGGCGTTGAGGTGAAGGACATCGAGCTGGTCATGTCCCAGGCGAACGTGTCCCGGGCGAAGGCTGTCCGGGCCCTGAAGAACAACAGTAATGATATTGTAAATGCTATTATGGTGAGTGGCCCCCGAAGCCAAGTTCCCAGCCAGTCGAGCAACCCAAAACCTGGGGAGTAGACGTTACAGTTTGGAGTGACTCCTCCCTGGATGGGGAGAACAGGGCACGCTCGTTTCACTGCTGATGGGTGTGAGGCGCTTACTGATCAGTTACCATGAGGGCATGTCTCTACTTACCCCCTCCTCTCTTCGTGTCTCAACTCGCCTGTTCTTCTTCATTCTGGCAGTTTTCATTGTCTGCACCAACGTCGCCATTGGGAATGGGGGGAAATAACAGATCCGATGGTACAAAATCCGCTTGGGTCTGTGTTGTGATGTAAATAATTATTTGGGGGGTAGGCGTCCCCCTGCCTTTGTCCTCCCTGCCCCCCCGTGTGTATCCAAGCAGGATATCGCACAGCTCTCTGCCCTCAGAGTAGCCATAACAGCCTTCCCCAAGGCCACTTGGCCCCGCTTGGTAGATAAACAGTCTGAAGCTCACGCCGCTCTGTTGCTTCTGCATCAGCATGCTGGAGCGGGTGGCGTGCAGAGCTTAGTGAAGTCTCCAGGGAATTTCAGACCTACCCCCAGGGATAGTTTCTAACCTTTCTCTCTCTCTCTCTCTCTCCAGGAATTGACGATGTAGCCATCAGAAGGGAGGAACCTTTTGGTTTTTCAGAGAAGAGTAAAATGCAGCTAAATTTAACATTTGTACTATTTCTATCGATAAATAAAAGTTGTGGCTTATTGTCGGTGAAATCTTTTATTTTTTGTTTTGCCTTTTGTTTGCCCCGAGGTCACAAGGAGGTGTAACTGCTGATCACAGAGAAGATCCCGGGCCTGACATTGTCTCTCCTTTGCTGTTCCTGGGGAAGCACACCTGCTAATTCTAGGGTTTCCTTGCTCAGTGTGAAGGTCCACCAGCCTGTAGGGGCAGCAAAGGGCTCAGACTCTAGCACATGAATGTTCCTTCGCGAGTGTGGAACACTGAGCTTACGGACACCCGCTGTCTAAAGTTCATCGCAAATTCTCATGTTCAGAGGTTAGAAAATCTCTGGAGGGCTTCATCCCCTCCAAAGGTGATGCAAGATTGCTCCCTTTAGAGTTCTCAAGTGTCTAGTCTGCTCCAGGTTTTAATGACTCCGGTGTTACCAACATGTAAGGGATCTGGGGGTCATAGTGGACCACAAGCTAAATATGAGTCAACAATGTAACACTGTTGCAAAAAAGCAAACATAATTCTGGGATGTAGTTGCAGACACGAGACGTAATTCTTCTGCGCTGATTAGGCCTCAGCTGGAGTATTGTGTCTAGTTCTGGGCGCCACATTTCAGGAAGGATGTGGACAAATTGGCGAGAGTCCAGGGAAGAGCAACAAAAATGATTTAAGGGTCTAGAAAACATGACCTGTGAGGGAAGATTGAAAAAATTGGGTTTGTTTAGTCTGAAAGAGAAGACTGAGAAGGGACATAAGTTTTCAAGTACATAAAAGGTTGTTACAAGGAGGCGGGAGAAGAATTGTTGTTCTTAACCTCTGAGGCTAGGACAAGAAGCAATGGGCTTAAATTGCAGCAGGGGAGGTTTAGGTTGGACGTTAGGAAAAACTTTCTAACAGGGTGGTTAAGCACTGGAATAAATTGCCTAGCTAGGTTGTGGTATCTCCGTCACTGGAGATTTTTAAGAGCAGGTTGGACAAATACCGGTCAGGGATGGTCTAGATAATACTTAGTCCTGCCATGAGTGCAGGGGACTGGACTAGATGACCTCTCGAGGTCCCTTACAGTCCTATGATTCTACGAACATAATCATGAGATTGGCCTAAAAATCGTGACCTCTTTATAAAAAGGAAAGTCACATTCTTTTGATCTGCCGTTTGGTTTCTGAGGCTTTAGGTTACACTCGCTTAATGTGTCTAAGCTTTTCTCTGCTACCATGAAAGAATCGTCCCTGGCTCTCTAGTGATTTTCGTTTACAGAGGAAGTATCATTACCCCCATTTTATAGATGAGCAAACTGAGGCACAGAGAGGTAAGTGCCTTGCCCAAGGTTACCCAGCAGGCCAGTGACAGAGCCAGGTCTCCTGAGGCCCAGTCCAGTGACCTCTCTTGAGCTACAGTGTTGTGTGGTGCTAGGAACTGGACAAAACCAAGAAAAAGACAGTCCTTGCGATCTCTTGATTTCAGCACTTGGAGCTTCTGGAAATACCCCCAAAATAACAAGAATTGGCAACTCTGCTCAGCTGGTGGATCTTCAGCTGCTTCCTTGGATCGGTGGCGTTGGGAAGTTTTTCTTGGCGTTCATCCCTTATTTACACCCTGTTGTGTAACTTTTGAGGGTGGAGTCACTGTCTGAACTTGCTGTCAGGGTGTTAACATTTATATTGCAGTAGCACCTGCCAGCCTCAGTCAGGCCAGGGCCTTATTGTGCTAGGTATGTACAAAGTAAATGACAATACCCACCATTTAAAAATGCTGCTTTACTAGAACTTTAATGGCATTGTCGTGTACTACCACGTGATGAGATTTCTTTGATCTCTTGTTCCCCAGCCTACAAATAAACCTGTCCTTGTCCAGAAAGTTGAGTGCGGTGCAGAGGGAGGTTTTCAAAAGACCAGCAGTCGGTGGGAGGGAGCTAACCCCCAATGAAATCCTAAGTGTCATGAAAGGAAAAAGCAGGAGTGGTGGAAATGAGAATCTTTTCACTGCTTAGTAACGCGTTTCTCCCTGTGCAATAAAAACTGGGCCGTGGAACAACTCATTACAACTGATTAGCTACACTGCGGAGAATACAGTCAGCAAGGAACCCCAAATGACAGCAGGGAGAGCTGCTAGCTGGAAGCCCCTCGTGCTGTGCACAAGCGCTATAGATACTGCTGTTAGTCACAGTCTGTCTGTGTAAATCCAAGCAGGCAGAGTTCTCAATCTCCCATGGGAAGCCTTTGGAGGATGCAGGAAGATGGAGCAGAGAAGGACGGATGCTGTAGCCAAATTTGGGGGAAATGCTGGAGCATGAGGTTCAGGGAGCCGGACTCGATCGTTTTAATTAAGACTGGTTTCAGAGTAGCAGCCGTGTTAGTTTGTATCCGCAAAAAGAACAGGAGTACTTGTGGCATCTTAGAGACTAACACATTTATTTCAGCATAAGCTTTTGTGGGCTACAGCTCACTTCTTCGGATGCATAGAACGGAACACACAGGAGATATTTCTACATATATTTAATTAAGACTAGCGCTCAAAGAGAAGTGATAGGATTTGAAAGTAGCCTAGGACTCCAGTAGGCTGCATTCAGAGGCTGGTAGGTGAGAATAGAAGGAGTCAAACCTGACAGGATCTCTTCCAGAGTTGCATTTGGTGTGGGGTGGTAGAGCTGATTTTCATAAACTATTCTAATCTCCCAGATGTTGCTTTGAGCCTGCAGGTGCATCGATAGGGCTTAATTATTGATTTGACTGGTTATCTGATAGAATGGCAGCATATTAGCTAGACAATTGCTTCGCTGCCTGGATGTTGCCGTGTTTTGAAAATGCAGCTTTATCCAATGGAAAGGCTAATGAACTCAGCATCTCTCACTGGTTTGGAATAAGGGAATGTCTCTCTTTGTTGTCGATGGGGATGTTAAGACTTTCTAAAGAATCCCCCCTGCTGCAATGTGGATGCCTGCTTGCTATCTCCCAGGCAACTCAGGTGAGCTTATAATTAGGCATGGTGGATTTTTTTTTCATAATTTTGATGGATATCCATCTTCAAAAACATTTTAAAATGTTTGCTCTATTTACATTTTCACAGTTGTGGGAATCTATAGCGGGTGGCGGGCAGGATATAATAGTAATGAAAGTTCTCAAGCAGCATTTTTAACATTTCAGTTTAGTATTATATTTTTTCATAGGGTTGTGTGTGTCTGGTGAAATAGCAGCAAAGAATCCTGTGGCACCTTATAGACTAACAGAATCCTATAAGGTGCCACAGGATTCTTTGCTGCTTTTACAGAACCAGACTAACACGGCTACCTCTCTGACGTCTGGTGAAATAGACGTTTACAGACATTTACCGATAAAACTCAAACCCTTCCGAGCCTATTTTATAATGCTCCAAAAAGCCAGGCTGGGGAGGAGGAGCCCTCGTAAATACGGAGCAAAAGGTGCATGGCTATTTCCTTCATGCGCGGGGGCTTTGCTCCTTACTTTATAATGAGGTTTTTGCTTTTAACATGAATCATTCTCTAGCCCTGTGGCAAGACTGGGTCTTTCTCTTTATTTTTGGCATCCAGCACAACCCCTGCTCTCTGCAGAGCTGGCAAGGCCTTGCAGGGCTGCCCTGCGCCAGTGGCCTCTGACAGGCGCCGGGCTGGGCTGGGAATGGGTCTGGGGAGCCGAGGAGTGGGCAGGTCCCTGCTCTTCGCCTGTGGATCTCAAAGCACTTGGAAAGGAAGAGGGGCGTGCCCTCCACCCTGGCCCTAGAGCAGCACTGCAGCCAGCAGCTGGGGGGCGGGAGGGGGGGGTTCCAGCTCCTGTGGCCCCAGTGCCCAATCGCCCCACCTCCCCCTGCTAGAGACACTCCCCTTCCGCAGGGCACCAACAGGGCCCAAGAAAACTACATGACCCAGCAGCCTCCACTCTCGTTTCCATGGCAACCCTGGGCCGGGGAGCTGGGCCAACACCCTGCAGCAACAGCGGGCGGCATGGGCGCATGCGCCGCGCGTGGGACGGGGGCAAGTTAGGAGACTCGAGCGGGAGCCTGCGCGCTGAGAAGATGGGAGACGCGCGTGCGCATTCCGGACGAGCCTGCCCTGGGCGCGCGCGCGTGGAAGGCCGAGAGCCGCGAGGCGGTAGGGGGCGCATGCGCTCTGCGTCCGGTAGGGCCCACCTGGGTGCAAAGCGCGCTGAGGGAGCGGGCGCGCGCATGCGCCGCGGGGAGTGCGGCGAGAGGCGGGAGCGCGGGGTATTTTGCTGCGTCACCAGCGCCTGGAACAGCCGCCGTTGCCCGAGCGCGCGGTGCATTGTGGGTGCTAGGCCGAGCCCTGAGGAGGAGCCGCCGCCGCCGCCTCACGCTGGTCCGACCCGGTCCCTCTCGCCGCTCCCCGCCCGCGCCAGAGAGCCCCGAGCCGGGGACCTGCCTGACCCGGAGCCGCCCCTGCCGCCGTTCGCCATGTGAGGGGGGACGGGGATGAGGGCCGGGGCGGGGCGGCCTGTGGAGCCGGGGGAGGGAGCTACTCCCCCTCCCCCCGCCGCGGGGAGGGGCCCGGCAAGGCCGCGGCCCTGGTGACGGCGGCGTCTCGCGGCACTTGGGGGGGCGCGTTGGGGAGGGGTTGGGGTGGCGGGGGCAGGGCTTTCGGGGGGGGCACGTGGGCCGGGGGGAGGAGGGTGCAGGGATTTCGGGGGGGGGCACGTGGGCCGGGGAGGAGGGTGCAGGGATTTTTGGGGGCACGTGGGCCGGGGAGGAGGGTGCAGGGATTTTTGGGGCACGTGGGCCGGGGAGGAGGGTGCAGGGATTTTTGGGGGCACGTGGGCCGGGGAGGAGGGTGCAGGGATTTTGGGGGCACGTGGGCTGGGGAGGAGGGTGCAGTGATTTTTATGAGGCCCAGGGTTGTCGGGGGCACGTGGGCCGGACGGGAGGAGGCCGCAGGGCTTTGGGGGCACGTGGGCTGGGGAGGAGGGTGCAGTGATTTTTATGAGGCCCAGGGTTGTCGGGGGCACGTGGGCCGGACGGGAGGAGGTTGCAGGGCTTTGGGGGGCACGTGGGCCGGGGGAGGAGGTTGCAGGGCTTTTGGGGGCACGTGGGCCGGGGGAGGAGGGCGCAGGGCTTTGGGGGCACGTGGGCCGGAGGGGAGGAGGGCGCAGGGATTTTGGGGGGGGCACGTGGGCCGGAGGGGGAGGAGGGCGCAGGGCTTTTGGGGGCACGTGGGCCGGAGGGGGAGGGTGCAGGGCTTTGGGGGCACGTGGGCCGGAGGGGGAGGAGGGCGCGGGGCTTTTGGGGGGACACGTGGGCTGCGGGGGGAGGAGGGCCCAGGGCTTTGCGGGCGGAGGAGGAGCGTGCAGGGCTTTTGGAGGGGGGCACGTGGGCTGGGGCAGAGGGCGTTTGGCCGGGGGGGGGGGGCACAGGGCTTTTGGGGGGCTCGGGGGAGGAGGGTGCAGGGATTTTGGAGGGGCATGTGGGTTGGGGGGAGGACGACTCCGGGATTTTGGAGGGGGCGGTGGGGGTGCAGGGCTGAGCAGCTCAGCCCTTAGATGGGGTCACCTGTCTGTGGATGGGAGAGGGTAATTGGGGGTGGGTGGGAGGAGATTGACGCAGGCACACTGGGTCCCTGCAGCCAGGGGATGAGTAGTAGAGCCAGAGGGGATGGATGTAACTAGCAGCCTTTGTTTTTATTAAGGTGAGGTGTTGTCAGGGTTCCCAGGTTTCCTGTCTCGCCTGGGAGCACCTGAGGTTGTCAGTCAATATGTAACTGCCCCCCTCCCCTTAAGAATTCAGGGAACGATCAGCCTCTGTGCTATCTAACAGCTTCCCTGTTTGAGGGATTGGCCATTTACCTTGTATTTCTGGAGCAGCAGCCCTCAGTAATGTCCAAAACTAAGTATAAATGGGACACAGGACAGCAGTTTCATTCCTTTCTCTTCCTTACAGATTAAGAGAAACAAATGCAAGCCACTATATTAACTGGTGTTGGCTGTTTAAGTTCTTTAGTGTGTTAATCTTCTTATAAGCCACACTTCTCAACCAGCAAAATGTGACAGAAACTGAAACAAGAAACTTACTCTGCAGACCATGAACTAGTAATGGCCTGGGGAATTGGGAGATAGGACTCTGAATTTCTCTGCGGCTTGATTTCTGACCTGCTTTGTGACCTTGAACAAGCCACTTCACCTATATGGCCATATTTCTTTCTGTCTGTAAAATGAAGACTTGAGAGGGTGTTGAGCCCAAACATTTGTAAAGTGGTACAGGCATTTACATTCCAAAGCAATGTAAAATATTAGGTGTGTGCATATCCTAAAATAACTGAGATTCTCAACTACTGTGTTACTCAAAAACTTCCTGAGTTGACTTCTGGTTGTGGCAATTGCAGCATAGAATTGCTTAGTTTTGCAGGTCTACATCATGGTACCAGACCAGATGATGAATCTCTAGAACACAAATACAGGCATCCTCATAACTATTTTAATATATTTTAAATATGCTTATTGCCTTGTTTCTGGGTACACATGTAAAATAACTTGTAATAAAAGCTAGTTTCATTACCTAAAACTAAATCCCACACTCACCAATGGACCAAAATACTCTTCGCTACTGTCAGACCCTCAGGTAAATTCTTTGCTCACCAAACGAACTTTTCAGCATGTCAATAAAGTGTACCAACTCGGGCCTCGTTGGGGGAGAATTACATGGTAGAGATCCCTTCGCTGAAACCTAGACCTCCCATGACATTCAATACCAGGGAAAGAACAAGATAGCCTGAGGGTTGATTTGAATTGTGGTGATATATGGGAAAAGATTGTGTCTTGGTGGCTAGGACCCCCATTTATTTTAGCACATCCAAATCACTAGCAACCCCTTGAACTGCAAGTGCTGCAGGATACCAGTGCTGCTTTGGAGCATTGACGTAATATAGTCGATACAATTAACTTTGCTAAGCTGAGGAGTTACTGTATTCTGCACCAGCTGTAGCTTCCAGGTGGTTTCCTGTGTAGTCTGATGTAGAACACACTGCATTAATGCAATGTGGAAGTGGCAGACAAGTATGGCTAACTTGGCAGGATTCCCATCAGATGGAAACTAGGGAAGAAGTCACTGAAGTAGGAATTAAGATGCAAGATGAGACATAGCACAGTGTGATGTGCTAGTCGCTTAGGTTAAACACATCAATTTACCCATACTTCTGAGGTGGTCTTTCATTATTTGAGAACAATGGCAACCAGAAGTGACTGCCTCTAATCTAATGCACTATGGTCATAATTCTTAAGTAAATGAAACTTGTTTCCTTGTGTGTGTTTCATCTGGTGGCAAAGAGCACCAGAATGTGAAATACAGATAACTCCTATGGAGAAGAATGCTTATTGTAAGGAGCCAGCGAACACTTAACTCTGCTAAAGATACTGCTTACTTTCTGGGTACGTGGCAGTCGTGTGTCATGGTATAAATTGTTTAAAATATTGGACAAACCTAATTGTGCATTTAGGACTTAACGAGAAGTTGATGTGATAGAACTCTGCCTCATTCCTTGGAGCTCAAGTGACCTCTTGACAAACTAGAAGCAATATTAAATGAACTTTTTCAGCCCTCATGGATGAAATGTTGTTCTTGTGAGATGGACTTGGTTACACTGAGAGAAGAGAGGAAAATGGTAGGCTTTCATGATAATGCATGCAACTGGTGCTTTGGAAAATCCTGACTATATTGTCTGACTAGTAGTGGAGAAATGTCATGGTAGTGCTGCATAATGGTTGTATGGGGTGGAGTGATCTTGCCGCACAAGTGCTCCATAAAGAATTTAGTCAACATGCAGACTTTATTGATGCTGTAGGTCCTCTTCTTCCAGGAATCTTAAAATAGAGACACAGTACTACCTCATCTGAAATTCCTGCTAGTAGTGCTGGTGCATCTTGCATTACTGTTTGCATTATGAAATTCTGATTCCTGGCACATCATGTGGGAGCCTAAATTAAGGTTGCCATCAAACTTAGCCATCCAGATCAAGTTTTCAAAAATTAGGCTATCTGCTGATCAGACTTCCAGAGCAGTTTAACCTGATTGCAGCAAGCCTTTTTTGGGGGAAGAAGAGAGTATGTAAATCTAAAACAAGATACCTAGTATATTTCCTCTTGCTACTATCACCTCCTTTTCACATGGCTTAAATAATTGGGAAGGGAACCCCCATTTAATTCTAGGGCTAATCTTTTAAACAGACTCTTAGGAAATACTGTATAGTGGTGCAGTACCTTATTCCTGTAAGACCCAGTTAATCTTGGCAAAGATGCTGAGGGCATGGCTTGTGTTTTTTGGATGTGTAGCTGTTACATATGCATACAACTCTTAGGAGGCTGCTGGCACTGAAAATGCTTGCTAAATGTTAATAGTGTTCAGCAAAACTCTTGCGTTAGAAGAGAGATCACTGTCCCTTTTCTTGATGATGTAACAATAATGGGTGATAACTGATGTTTCAAGTTCCATGGAGTTGGATTTTCATATTCTCTCCCAGCAGTATGGGAGATGACTAGCGTACATAGCATCCCAAGGCAGCAAGTCTGATGCCCGGGCTAGGCAAATAAAAGCGGAGCACACTTGCCCTTGTCCTTTTTTTCACTACATGCCTTTAAGTCTTCGCAGAGCGAAGCTTTAGTCAAATAAGGAATTACAAATATTGAACTAGGGGAATAACCACTCTTCTTACTAAAGTTAGCCAGCACGGGTCCGCGCAAATATGAAAGGAAACTTCTTGCCTTACGTACTATTCCTCAAATGTGTCACTAGAAGGAAGTTAGTCTTTCACCCAATGGCTTGGAGTGGTTTGCTTGAATTCAAACAACCCATCCAGGAATGGATTATTTTTGCACATTTGAAGACCACTGTTTGTGGTTGAGGGAACCTTGATTAAAACCATGTCCACTAAAATAAGTCCACTCACTTAGCAACGTAAAATCATTGTGCTACTGGAATACTCTCAAACGAAACTTTATACTGTGTTTTCAGATTTAACCTCCGAAGTAAGACATCACAAGCTAAAAGTTCAACAAAAATAAAATAAATGGTTTCCCTTTTACAAACATCTTTTCTTTCCTTCAAGCTTCTTATCCTTGGTTTCTAGTATAATCAGAGTAGCACTTGAATAGTTTTAGGTAGACTCCACTGCAGTAACTGGACAGAAGCATACTAGAGCTATATGTGCAGAACAGCTCTTTACTCTTTCTGGCAAGAGTGAAATTAAACACCGAAACACTGCCTTTAGTGTGCTGGGACAACCATCTGACCCTAACCCTGAAAATTCTGTTCATAAAATAAACTTACAGAACCTACTGAACCTTGCATTATAAGATGGATGGAGAAAATCCCTTGCTAAACATGTAATGGTGCGTGTAAATGTGCTTGGCTATTGGTTTTGTGTCAAATATTGCAGAATACTTCATGCTTGACTCAGTCAATTGAGAGTTTGAGTCAGAATTTCTCAGAAGCTTTACCTTTCAAAAGTGTAGCAGTGGTCTGTTGAAATAGTCTGAGTACTTTTCCTTGTATTAAGGTTCCCTTTTTGGCAGGTTATTGCAATGCTTTAACATGGAGAGTTGGACTGCAGAGCATCTTATTATCAATCCCTCCATGTAATGGCAGGAAAAAGCTAGTGTCCCACACATTCATGGCTCTTTACATGTGTTGTACATACAAAGTGTAAATACCAATTCTTTCAGATGCAGTTGAATGCTCTAGACTTGTGTAGTATTAATAATTTTTAGCCAGTATATTGAGGTAGTCAGAATTTTATGTTAAAGAATAAAAACCTTGAGACCACTTCTTTAAATGTTTGACATTGGAACAATGTACTGAACTCATGAGCAGGGCTGTATTTGCGTTCCGTCATTGTGGTTCTCTGTATCTGAGATCTGCCCTTAACATTATAAATGGGTTACTACTGTCCTACCTCCCAGGTCTCTGGAGGAAGGTATCCCAAAATCCATTGCACCTTATGTTTGTGGCAACAGCAGCTTATGCAAAGTGGGGTGACTAGTCTTTCCTCCAGAATGCAGAAATTCAGTTATCCAGCCTGGCTTGCGTGTCAGCTCTACTGATCTGTCAACAGTTTTGCTGGGAAGAATGCAACTGGGCATACTGAACCATGTTAGCTGTACCTGTCAGATGAGTACGCCGACACTTAACACTGTCCTACTTCTGGTAGAAACGGGACTTTTACTTGTGCATGCTTGTAGTGTTAGCAAGTTGTGGGGAAGATGAGATTTCCACTCTAGTTCTGTGATACTGACACATGTGGAAGGTGCGTGCTTGTGTGGTTGTCTTTAGTTACTCACTAGGTCACAAGTGGCTGTTTGTCCCATTCTCCCTCTTCTTCCCCTCTCCCCCCCTTCAGTTAGTGTGGTTCTATTTGGCAGTGTAACCAGGACTTAGGCATGGCTAACACTTGGCTAAGGCCTAGGATTCAGATGGGAACAACCACATCATACTGCAAAACAACCTGTCTCTCTTGTAACATCATTGAACTTGCAGTGCGGGTGGAACCAACAAGTGCCATTAAATCATACTCACTCAATTTTTTTAAAGGTACTGAGATCAAATCTACCCACTTCCTGCTTAATATAAAACCAACTAGCGATAACTTCAGTATCAGGCAATTTTCAAGCCTTGTTTGTTCCCCCAACACTAGACACATACAAGGAATCAGTTTGGAGCTGATGTTGCAAATCTATAGGATAGGCAACTGAACTTTTAGGGACTTTAAAACCTTGACAGCAAAGCTAATAAATTGATTTGTATAAAGTCTGTCACCCTGAAAGAATGCTGTGTTTTACAAGCTTCGCTTCCTGGGCACCTGAATACAGCCACCTATGGGATGCAGTGGGGTTTCCATTCTGCACCAAAAGCATTGAGTACTCTAGAGCAGGGGAAATGAAGCTACTGAGAGAAATAAGGAGAAAGAATCAAATTACCCAGGTCAGAATTTGTCCAGGACACTGATACTGCTGTTTGTACCACTAGTGATTCAAGATCTTGATGGACCTTTATGTGGTCAGGGCTTCAGCTTTACAAAAAGCAGTAGATCTGTTTTGTACTGTCCTGGGGCATTAGTTTACCACCTACTGAATTGTCAAGCGCATATCCTGTTGCACCTGTGTTCTATGGAGCCTCCATAGAGAACTGAGCAAGTCTGTATCCTACTTAGGCTGAGATCTGACATGGTCAGCTCAAAATGATACAATTCCTAGAGACTTGTCATGGATGCCCCCCATTGTATTTTACTTAGTTTAACTTTTGGTAATTACATGGCTCCTGCCCACGCTCGACTTTTAGAATACGGTAGTTTGGAGCTGAGGGATAGCAGCTTTTATAGGAGCGGTTTTATAAATAAAGTGAAGTGTATGTCTAACTCCTAATAAATCTCAGCACCTTTAAATAGCAATGAGATTTTTTCTGTTTCCTCATTGCTAAGTCTGAAAGACGACTCTCCTTTAAACTGTCTGTCTAGATACTGTTTATGAACCTGTTCACTTGCTGGCAATTTCTAATGGCATTCACATGCAAATTTAACTGGGCTTACTCTTTCTTACCTGTTCATCTTCATGAACTTGAGTTTTCTGATTACTGTTCTATTTCATACAGTTTTTAACTAGAGAACTTGCTTCAAAACTGGTATATATTCAGTCTGGCTAAATAGGAACCTCTGGCATTAACAAGAACTCAAAGGTACTGGAGTAGCATATCAGCCAAGAGGGCTCTGATTGCCTTAAGTGTATGATCTCTCCATTCCATTTCATTATCTGTGATAACCTTTAAGCATTCAAGGAGTGTTACCACTTCGCAATGCTTTTGGGGATTATACACTGAGTAATTTTCTATTCTCTCTTCAGTCTCTATCTACTCTTCAACCTAAGCCCCATTTGGGCTTCTACTTGTATTGTACTAAGCTTCTTATTGCAGTTCATCTCATAACTGCAAAGACGACTTTCCCTTCCTGATGAAAGTTGCCTTTATTGCAGTGAAAACTAGACAGATACTATTAAAGCTGTTTGGAAGGGGGAAGTGTGCATACAGTGGCAATGTCCACCCTTGAATCTACTAGCAGACTAGGACAGCTGAGCTTTGGTACTCTCTATCTTAAAATTAAGAAATAATTTCTTTTTAACATTGAGACTTAATTAAATGGCACAAGTTTTCAGTTTTGATCTAATTCTCTTAAATGGTCTGTTTCTAGGCAGCCTGCTTCTGCAAAGTGGTATGACCGAAGGGACTACGTCTTTATTGAATTTTGCGTTGAAGACAGTAAAGATGTTAATGTAAATTTTGAAAAATCCAAACTTACATTCAGGTAAATAACTAAGACCATTGTCAAGTGGAAGAGAAATTTCAGTATCTAAATGCTGACCTGACCCTTTTTCTAACTAAATAGCATGTACCTTTATTGCAACTATCTTTGCTTTGAGACTTTTCAGTCCAGCTATATAACTAGCTTAATTCTTTTCTCTTACAGTTGTCTTGGTGGAAGTGATAACTTTAAACATTTAAATGAAATCGATCTTTTTAATTATATTGATCCAAATGTAAGTATTTTCTCAACTTTTATCCTCTCTACCTTTTAATAATTATACAAGAAAAAGGGACTCTAAACATGTGAGGTACTTGGATACTGTGGGTAATGAGCCCCGTTAGTAACTTAATGTACTTAAAGAAATTTTGTCTGAGAAAGGGATCTCTGGTCCTTCCTCTTTGCTACTTGAAGAGTGGCATGTCAAAGTCTGCTCCTGAGTACTTACTCATTGCACTTCTGTGTGCTTCTCACCACTGTTCTTGCACGCCCTATTTTTAGCACTCCTCGCTTTATCCTTGTCCGTCTTTCTCAATGGACCAAACACACACACACACACAATCAGCATCATTGCCGCCTGTTAGAGCAGGTATTTTTACTAGCTTGTAAAATGTTGCTGTGCAGGAGTGTGGGGTTTCAGTCTTGGATGGATAATGACTTTTTGCAGTCCCTTCCCCAGTTTGAATGCTGTGGCTAGTCCAAAATTTGGGGGGGATTATTTTGGTACATACTAGATCACAGTGCAACGTTCCATAGACACTTCTGTAGACATTGGTGATCTATTCAAGTATTCATTGTAAGGAGTATTCATGCCACATGACAGGAGGCAGCTATTGTATATACTTTATTCATCCTCTCAAGCATAACTGAGTGACCTCTCAGATGGGTGGGTGACTGCAGGTGTATAAATTTTACTGAAGTTGCTCCTATCTTCTGACACTACCATGTTAATAGGACAATTCTTTCATTCCAGGAATCCAAGCATAAAAGAACAGACAGATCTATCTTGTGTTGTTTAAGAAAAGGAGAATCTGGCCAGTCATGGCCAAGGTTAACAAAAGAGAAGGCAAAGGTACGCTTCCATTCTGTGGGGGGTGTGTGTGTGTGTGGGGGGGGGGGGTGCTGTTTGGTTTTTTCCCCCCTGTCATACTTATGGAAGCAGTGGTAGCTCCATTCAAATTATGGAACGTCCATATGTCATGCCAGATGATGAACAGATCAAGCATTTACTGTGTGCTTTGTAGTACCTACCAGGTCATTCAGCCCCTCTCCAAACAAAATGGGAGCTCTCGCAGAACCTGCCTACATTTTCCTAATATGAGGGAAAACTTTTCCTATTTATTTCCTCTACCCCCCAACACAACCCTAGAACAAATATTCGTCCCTCAAGGAGATAACTCTTTGTATTGCTGTGTAGCTCAACTGGCTCAGTGTGGATTTCAACAACTGGAAAGACTGGGAAGATGATTCAGATGAAGACCTGTCCAATTTTGATCGCTTCTCTGAGGTGAGGGAAGAGGAGAACCCAGAAGCCTGGGTTCCATTTTGGGGTTTTGCTTGCAAGCAATAGCTGGTAGCTAGGCAATCAGACCTCTTCAGTTGTCTTAACAGACCAAGTGGCTCCTTGGCCATCAATACCAATGGGAAATCATTACACATTCAACTCCAGCTGTTGCCAGCACCAAATGGGTAACTTGGCAGGTTCCAACTAGAGCAAAACAATTTTAGAATTGTAGCAACTTCATACATAATATATATAGTTGATCATAGTCTATATATAAAAAAACCCCGCTTCATTGGCTGCTGTATGTTGAACCTTTCCTTATGATGATCTCTAATTGCACTTTGAAGAACTGGGCTTACTGCAAAGGGAGGCCTGCACAGCACTCCGATGCAGTGGAGAAAGTGCACATAGGTTGTGTTAGAAGGCATGTCTTCTCCAGAGCAGAGACTGCCAGTTCTGAGCTGTGCAATAGGGGTGGGGGGTGCTGTGGACTCTGAGATTACCAGCTTTATTTGTGCTTGTGACCAAACCTATTCTTAACGTGGCTCTCCAGAGGTAGAGGGCAGCTAATGCATTAATTTGACTTTCCATCAGATTGAGATGCAGTTAATTTAAAAACAATACTTTGCGTGTTGAGATTATACTAATCTCGCTACTCTGCATTCTTCCTTGGGCTCTTCCCACAAAATATTCTTAATGAAGATGCAGTAACTGCTGCATGTGTGTATAAGGGCTTACAGAAAGCACAATGGAGAATGATCAAGTGGAACAGGGCTCTGATCATTGGGACTGTTTTGAGACTTGGAATGCAGTATTCCTTGGGTTTTATAGAGAGATTGAGGCAAAGTCTCTAATTTAACACTAGTTCCCTTTATAACAGATGATGAACAACATGGGCGGAGATGAAGATGTAGATTTGCCAGAAGTAGATGGAGCAGATGATGTAAGTAGTTTATGGGGATTTCTTAAAGGGTTAAGTTTTCAGCAGATATGTCAAGGTTTGCTCAGGTCAACTTGTATCCCCACTTCAGAATTCTTAGAAGCTTCACTAACTGGAAGCAGGGGCTATATTGGACTCCTGCTCTTCATTTCCTTTGTGCATTAACAATACATCAGATTTGGAAAAACCTACTTTTGTGTCCTCTGCAGTGAACTCAATGGTAGTGGCTTTACCACTGCTGCTGTTGTGCTTGAGCCAACCTTGCCAAACCTTCAGCTGTGGTTCTTGGTAATTCTGCCTTGAAGCGTGTAAGGTTCACTATAGGTATAGAGTTCTTCCTGAAGGACGTCACAATAAATCTGATCATAGTGAGGATGTTTAAGACACCCTTTTGAAGTTTAGTGGTGGTGTTTACTGGGTTAGTTTCAGGGCAGAAGGAGCAGCTTCAAGACCTACCTGACTTATTTTCCAACTTGTTTCTTCTTTCTCCAGGATTCACCGGACAGTGATGATGAAAGTAAGTTATTTTAGCATGCAGATTTGTTTCTGAGCACTAGTCTTGCATAAGCTTTGTTTTACCCAAAGCAGGACAGTCTTGAGGAGAGCTTGCCAGCACTAAGTGTTGTGTTGCATGTTGCCAGAAGTCACTGTGTTCTAGTTAGCCTGCAGTGTGCACTCAGTGCAGGTCTAACTCTTACATCTGTCGTCGAGGCAGTGTGGTCTAATGGACTGTCCAGTGCAGAGTCATAAACTTTCCGAAGAGCTGCAAGTGTCACTTTTGAACTTTGCAGATTGCTGCAGTCCCAACAACAATTGTTGAGGCTAGAGACTAATTTGCATCTCATACATGGTTCTGTGTACATACTAATTGACTGAAGTCTTGTATTTCATGCGGTGATTACCAGGACTCGTTCTCAAGTTCTGCACATATTTGAGAACCTAACTTGTCTTTGCACCAGTGGACAAACTAGCAAAAGCATTCTTAGAAAATTGCACTGCATGCACCTTAGACTGGTGCAGGGATCGTGTCTGTACAGCCCCTAGTGCAACGGGTTCTAGGTGATCTGTGTTCAAAACAAAACCCAAACACTAACGCACTAACTCTATCCTCAGAAATGCCAGATCTGGAGTAAGGAGAACTGTCGTCTTCAGGGTTTGGGGAAAGAACTTCATCACAACATTTCATAACCGAAGAATTCCTGAGTTGATCGTGCTAAAGGCAGATACTGCATCCTTTAACCCATGTTCAATCTGTTTTAAATGGTTTCACTGATGGTTGGTGTGTACCATTGTTCAGGGCAGTCTTAAGCCACATGAGGCAATAATGTTATGCAGGAAAGTTGTTTTTGTTTTTTTTCCCAGACTTCCAAAAAACAATTGAGGTGTAAGTAATCGCTACAAAACAAGTTGCAATAAAAAGGGCTTAGAGCCTCCTTGCCTCCTCATAAGACATAATTGCAATGGGAAAATTCTCAATTTACAGGAAATGGTAAATTAGCATTTTTCCCCTCACAGTGTGGACTGCAGATCATTTAAAATTTCAGATTTTTATACCTGGAACTCAACTGACTGAAACAATGTTTTAATTGGCTTACAAAATTAAACTGGTAACATGCTATACCTCTGCGGTGTCTTCAGGTGTATTCCACTAATGTTTTAATAAAAAGGAAAAAAAAATTGCTTCACTTTGTTGTATTTAATCACTAGTTAGTGTTCCAGATGTATCCTAGCTAAAACTAGTGAACCCCTAACTTAAATGGGTGAAGCCTGTACATTTGGTATTGTTTGACCCTCAAGCTTTTACATCTCTTAGTACAGAGGGGTGAAAGTGGCTGGCTGTACATTGTTGCTTGTCAATCTGTACATTTAGACCAAATTGTATTTGCACTGTTGGTATGGAAACAAGTGACAAAACGTTAATACACTATTGGGTTTTTGTTTCATTTATTTTGACCAGCTTATTACAAGACTGAAAAACCTCAATCTGTGTTAAGAGCAGAGGGGATTTTTTTTTTAAATGTCTACATTCTTTCTAATAAACTGTTGAAGACTCCATGGCTGTCCTTTTAACTGTCTGGTTGACTGTAACTTCATGTATTCTTACTATTTGCTGGAATGGATTTTTTTAGTTGGAATACTAGTGGGGGGTTATTTCAGCTGTTCGAAGGAGGCAAGTTGTAATGTTCCCAGCAAACCTTCAAAAAAAAAAAAAAGTGGATCTGTAATTGAAAATTGTAGGTACACTTTGACAACAGTTTAAAAAAAAATGTTGTGATTTGACTAAAATAAAACAATGTTTTGTCCTCCTCCTAAATCTTTGAGCTTTTTAGTTCCCTTAACTGGCTCTTGGGCTTTGTCAGACTGCTGGGTGTACTTGTTCATGATTTCATTATGTTCTGCCTCTGGACTCCCAAGTGGAAAGCTCTGCACAGTTACAGCTGAAGTGTGCTGCTACTGATGCAAAGAGGCTCTGAAGTAGTATTTCAGTATTTTAGTGCAGGCTGTAGTACCTGCCCTAGCCTTGTTGCCATGCTCATGTGTGTTCCATAACTCTAGCTTGGTGGTCTTTCAATACGTCTCTGGTGTATTTATGAACAGTCGTCAATTGACTCACCTGACACGGGTTGGGTCTCTATGAAGATTGCTCCTTCTGCCGAACAGTCTTGCCATGAGTTGGTCCCTGCATGCAGAGACTGAAGCCTGCAAACATTTAGCCTTTCTCAAGCTCCAGCTGTGGGAATTAGGGAAAAGTCTGGTATTGCTAAATCTACAAGTCTTTCAGTTAGTTAGAATCAAAAAAGCACGTTTGTCTTCTGAGCAGTTTCTCCTTTCCCCAGCAGGAGGCTCCTGCTTTGTACTTTTCCTCAAAACAAGACTCCTTCCAGCGGGATCATTATTATGGGTTGGTCTACACTCTAGCTGAGCCGCTGCAGTTTTAGTGCTTCAGTGAAGACGCTACTACATTGTCGGGACAGCGTCTCCCATCCGCATGGTTAATCCACCTCCGTTGACATAGGGCTGTCTACAGCAGAGTTAGGTCAGTCTAATCGCATCACTCACCGGGTGTGGATTTTTCACAGCCCTGCACCACAGTTATACCCATGTAAGTGCATAATGTAGGCATGGCCTAACAATTCAGAGCTAAAGGTGCAGATGCCCAGCAACTTCAGTCAGCGCAGGTATGTATGCTGCTCACCTGCCTCAAACTGTGCAGGGCTGCACCATTTGAATCTTGGGGGGGTGGGGGGTTTACAATTTATAACTGCTCTTGTGACTCTGCAAATCTCTATGCCTTTAGCAGAGTGAAGGCCATAGAAGGGAGAAGATGGATACAAATTGATCACCTCTGTTGCCTTTTGATCTTCATTTAACCCCTCTTGGTGCTGGCCTTCGCCTTGCCACTATCTGAAGAGAGGAGCAGTGAGTTGCCAAAAGACTGAAGAGGAGTGGGCCAGGCTCCCCTTTAGAGGAAAGGAGATTTCCTGGGCCGGTAAGCCTTTCTAAAGGAGTCACTTGTGCCTGTCAGATGTAAGCTGGAACAGCCCTGTGTGCATCATTCTAGTCTCCTCTGCTTTGTTAATAAGATTGTGCTGGGTACAAGAGACCATTAATAGAACTGTGGATGTAGGAGTGATGATAGCCGCTGCTACCTGACAATAGGTACAGCAAAGAACATTGCTCGACACTTATGGCTTCACCTGGTACCTTCTGCAGAACAGGAGCCCTCTGGCTTATTCCTGGCACACCGTAAATTGGGCTTCATGCAACTAATACTTAGACATGACCCTACTTGTTCAGTTTTTGTCATAGTTCTGTTACTGTCCCTATATGCTGCTGTAGTCCCGAGCAGTGTGTCCCCCTGCTCATCAGGGATGTCTACTTAAGCAACTTCCCTTTTCAAGGGGTCCTAAATATTGTTAGTAATAGCTGGCTGTTGTCCAGCTCCTATATCTAACTTAGGCACCAGATTACCTGCTTCAATAGAGTCACTGCCAGTTGAGGGCAATTGCCTAAACCCCTGCATTAAATAAAAATGTGTGGAAAAGAACTGGGCTGTCTAGAGAAAGGTAGCAGATGCAGAGAAGGTGAATGGTCCTTGGGAGCTAGCACACATCTATTCTACTGTAGCGGTGTGCCTGCCTTAGGCACAGTTGCCGGAGATTTTTTTTCCTGCAGTGGTACCCGTCGGGGTGATCGGAGCGCCCTCTGTTGCCACGTGTGCTGATGTAAGAGGATTGTGCACCCCACACACACACACACGACCCTCTTCAGTTCCTTCTTACTGCCAGTGATGGTTGTCAGTGATTCCAGACTTGTGAGGGAAGCGCTTGTCACTCTGTGTATATACCCTGTTGTTAGAAGCTAGTTAATTAGTTGTAGTTGGCCTTACGTAGTTCTTAGTGCTAGGTTTTCATTTTAGGACTTTTGACCAATTTTTCTCTCCGTACTGGAATGATGCCTCATGCTGGGATTTAAGCCCTGCCAGCAGCCCACTGCCACCCTAGTTATGTGTGGGAGAATCCCATGTTTGTGACAAATGCCACATTTGTTAAGGATTCAAGCCCTGCTCACAGGAGAGCAATGGTGAGGCTCAGGTGCTGCTTATGGAAGCTCCATTTGAGTCATGTCATGGGAAAAGCCACTCAGATGAATCGAGTTGTTTGTTGTCTCCAGGCAATGTTGGGTCAATTGTGCTCGTGGTTATGTAAAAGGCAGCAGCAGAGTTGTCTGTTCGAATTAATAAATTCTTTCCTATGATGTGGAGGAGGAAGGCTGAGCAGGCTAAATATACTGCTCTTAACTCCCTGATATTTATGAGCCTTAAGACAACCGGAGACCCTCGGCCTGCAGGGACGCCATATGATCTCCCCAACCCTGTGAGGACACATCAGGGAAACAAAGGGGACCCCCAGGCAGACCTGGAGAGGATCCATCCATCGATCCAGAGACAACAGAACGAACACTGGCATTCGAACCACTCTGTCCAAATGGTGACGCTTTGGGGTAGACACTGAAGCTAGTTGTGCCAACCTACATCAGTAAGTGCTGCCATGTGACCCAGGAGACTGAGGCAGCTGCATGCTGGGGTGAGAGGGTATGTTTTGAACTGCCTCTAACAGTTGGAACCTGGATTACAGTAGAAAGGCTTTTGTGGAGTCTGACTGCCCCGATGAACTCAACTCAACTCTCTATGGGTTTTAGCATTGGTTTGCCTTGGTTTACTGGGAGTCCTAGCGGGTCAAGCTGTGGCTACACTGAATAATGCTCAAGTGTCTGTTTTGTGGTTTGCAAATACTGGGCTGCGCCGTTCCTAGAAGCGAGTGCAAAGCAAACCAAGCGGAGTGGTGCTGGTCTATGCTCTGAGGAACTTACGGTTGAGGGAGAGAACGAAAGCACCAAAGTGACAACGGGCAGAGATTTTTTTTCTACTTTCCAAAAGGGTGTCCCAATAGTCCTCCAAAGGGACTGCTTCCTCTTGGGCCAGTTAAACTTGAAGCGATGTGAGCCACTGATTGTGGCCGGTAAAGGGGATGACAGGTAGGTATAGGCTATAGACGGGGGAGGGGGGGATGCCAGGAGAGGTATAACCTATTGTAACAGGGCTCATTTTAGATTCTATTAACTGCTCTTTTCAGTCCATAGCAGCTTGAGTGAGAGTCCACAGGAGTGTGCTTGCTGCAATTCTTTCTGTGAGGTGGTAAATATAAAACAGTGGCGGTCAGGCTCCAGGCATATGCAAAGTCCTTTATAAATCCCTTCTATTGTCCCCTGCCCTCCACAGCTTGAAAACCCCGCATGCTCTACTGTAAACAAGACAAAAAGGATACAGCAGTTTGTGTACCTAGGGATCCAGAAACCACCACGCTGCCAAGGCTGAGTCACGAGTCTAGAATGAGACTAAAAAGGGCCGAATAACTTTTAACAAGTTGGGGGGCTGTTACTCGTGCTAATCTGACTCGTTTAAACTGTCAATTGCTAGAGGGGGCTCATGGCCTTGATGGGGATTCGTTCCATTGAGTTCAGTGTGCTCCAACTCCGGCCCTTCGTGCGTTGTGCTTCTCTCCTATAACAAGCCAGCTCACCTTCCAGCCAGTGGTCAGCACTCTCCAGTGTGTGCTTGTCCTTGTTGAGCTCTGCTCAAAGAGTGAGGTGGTGGATTGAGTGTACCTGGGCCTAAGGGGGGGGAACAGGCATCCCTGTTTCAGAAATGCAGGGCGGCTCGAAATGCTGGCCAGCAGTGCTAATTTTAGGTCTGCACTTTAGCAGGATCTATTGATAGCAACGCCAGCCTCGCTCAGAAGAAAGTTCGCTTAATGGACTGTTAGAGGAGGCGTAAGGATTGACCGAGTTACAAAATAACACGTCAACGGAGGACAAAGAGACACAATGCCCAAGCTCCCGTGCCAACAGTTACCTTTCAGTCCGTTTATCAAAGTGGCTGCATTTCCCATTTCAGGGCAGGCTAAACAATAGACAAGCAAAGAGAATCAATCTGTAGCCAGAGGAGTTTAATAAATAAAAAAATCTTTTAATGATCAACCTTGTAAAACTCCCATGAAAATTACCAGTCTGGGCACAAGATCTTTGTTCTACCTTACCACAATGAAGGATAATGAAAAAACTAATATTCTGCTCTTCCCTCCAGAATAATCATCTCAGGCAAGTAGATTGTTTTTCCAGCGCTGCTCTAGTGTCTTTATTTCATGCACAGGGGGTCAGCGTTAAGGATCTCATGAATGTTCTGTTTACTGTAAAGCCCTTGATGTTTATCTAAAATTAGGCTTGGAAGAATTGGATTTTTATTGGTAAATGTTGGTTTCGCTGCATGCCAACAAAGCAGCAAAAGAAATATTTCCATTGATCATTGAAATGTACAGAGAGGCAATGTAAGGAAAATGCTGCTTGAGAACTTTAGCTTTTGATGTAAGGAGACCAGTTTTGTACATTTTGATGTGATGTTGACAATATATGTTTTAATAATTATAAAGATTGAACTTTTTGATTCTCACCATCTACTATCATTAAATTTAGAATCAATTAAAAACATTTAAAATCCATAATTTTGCACTACTGTCAAAATTAAAAATAACTGAAAAAATGCTTAAATGTCTTGAAATTATATTAATATGAAATTCTGCACACCCAGTTTAAAATTGTGGGTTAGTGCTGGTAAGAATAATGGCCCCCAGTTTAGTAATGAGCTTCTTGTGGGAGCATCTCAGAGTTAAGACAGGAGTGGGGATGCCTAATTTCTACTGAAATTGATGTACTCTGCCACTTAGCAAAGTGCCTCTCAGCACATCAGTTACCCCCAGCTGTAAAATGGGGAATAATAAACTACCTCCTTGCTGGGGATGTGAAGGAAGCACTTCCAAGGGCTGAAAGGGGAGGTTATTTTAGCTAGCCTTCCTATCAGATAAGTGCATTGGTGTTAGGGTGACCAGATGTCCTGATTTTGGAGTCTTTTTCTTATATAGACTCCTATTAACCCATCTCATAGAGCTGGAAGGGACCCTGAAAGGTCATCGCGTCCAGCCCCCCTGCCTTCACTAGCAGGACCAAGTACTGATTTTGCCCCAGATCCCTAAGTGGCCCCCTCAAGGACTGAACTCACAACCCTGGGTTTAGCAGGCTAATGCTCAAACCACTGAGCTATCCCTCCCCCATTGCCCCCCTCCTGTCCCAAATTTTCACACTTGCTGTCTGGTCACCCTAATTGGTGTGCAGCTATTTCAGGTTTATCTTGATCAAAAGGTCTCACATTGACAAGATCACTTCTTGCTTTCGCTATAGCATGTGGATACTAATTACTGACTTCAGAAACATCCACCACCTGCCTTATTCAATGATGTGATTCATCAGTGTTGTTCAAAGGTTTTGGAAAACTTTTTGTGCCTAAACTGAACGTGTCAAGGCTGTGTATCCTTTCCCATTTTTGGAGTCTCTTTAGCTAGGTGTAGATAACTCACCTGTGGGTCTTGCTGATGTGGTAGTGGTAGATTCCTGTGTATGACAGCTCTGGGATTACAGAATCTAAGGGATACCTATGTTTTGCTGACCATCCTGGTTAAGACCTTCCTTACTGAAAATTTTGGATGTCTGATTATTAGCATCTCAGATAATATCTATTTTATTTTATTTTATTTATATATAGCACTTTTCATCACAAGGGGAGGGGAGCCAAAATGTTTTAGAAACCAATGGGAGAACGGCTCACAGGGATACCTTCACTCCTCCCTTATGCTCTAAAATGCAGCCACCTCTGAGTGGATCACAGCAGCTGTTTATAACCGTGCACATACGTTTAGGAGAGGAATTGCTGGAGAACAATGTGTCCAAATGAAACTGGAGACAATGTAATTACTGTAGTGAAGGGGTTATCATGGAGGTTGCAAGCAACCACCCTTCTTAATGGCTAGATGGGAGAAGGGGTACTGAGTCATGGGTGGGAAGGGGTTGAGGATTCCTACCCCAGTGAGATTCTAGCCAGGATGCTTGGACTAGCCACCGAGCGAGGGGAGGGCACGGCAGCCCCCTGGCTTTGGGCACTGGCACTGAAGTAGGCTAGTGAGGCACCTCGTAACCCTGCACTGGATCAGTGAGGTCAGTACAGACTGGAAGGGGGAGAGCACCGTGTTCTGAGCCATGCACGTCACTGCTACAGTGATCAAATAACTATGGTTTCTATTCAAGCTTCTTGGTTACAGAAAGATTCCTTTTTTTTTTTTTAAATCAGACTTAAAATGGTGGCATAAGGTGGGCCCAGTGCTACCCCTGACTGTGGGAACGGAGCACTAATGCGTCACTGATGTTGATTTGGCAGAGAATGAGGCGCTTAGTGGAGGGAAAATGGGAGCCAGGACTCCTGGGTTGTCTTCCCAGCTTTGTGTTGGGTGAGCTGACATTCAGTTCTCCCGGGTTCTGTTTCTAACAGTGCTACTGCCTCATTGTGTGACCTGGGACAAATCTCTGTGCTGGCTCAGACTGCCGTCAACCCACAAATCAGCCTCAGGTCAACAAGCATTCAGGACCTGAATCCTAGGGCCCTGCTGGGAGATGGGTCAGAGCTCAGGTCCCCCTGTAATTTTGGTCCAAGCCCTGTCATTTTGCAGTGCAGATGTAGCTCAAATCCCAGCAGTAGTGAGGCCAGGTTTACAACACAGTGTGGACTCAACCAGCCCGGCTCCCGCAGGGCTGGGTTTACAAGGCAGGGTGGATCGGGTGACACCCCCCACCCCGGCTCTGTCCCAGGAGTGTCTGGGGCAAGGTTCAGATGTCCCGATTTATAGGGACAGTCCTGATTTTTGGGCCTTTCTCTTATATAGGCTCCTATTATTTCCCCCCCCCCCAATCCAGATTTTTCACACTTGCTGCCTGGTCACCCTACAGGCCGGCGGGGGGGGAGGGAGCTTCGCACTCTTCAAAGTGAGCCCAGACCAACCCACATGTGGTTTTTGTCTCAGTACTGGCCAGGGGTCAAACCCATGGGAAAATGGACCGTCGGGCTTAAAACCAGGCCAGGGGCCCGGCTCGGTGTAGATGCTCCCGGGGGCCACGCCGGCTCCAGGGGCTGAGAAAGGCCTGTGGGACCAGGAGTCAGGCAACCCCCCCCCAGCAGCCCCAGGCCCAGCCCTAGAGCAAGGACAAGGCAGGACACGTGGTCACGCCTTCCTGGGTCCTGCGCCCTTAAGTAGTGAGCCCGCCTTTTCCAGCCCCATCGGCCAATCCCCTTCAAGCTCCGAGGCGGGTTTCCTCCCTTGCGCGGGCCAACTGGAAGGGGCATCGTCATCTGAGTGGCACAGCTCCCGCCCAATGGCAGTGGCGGTGCCGGAGCGATGGGCAGGAGCCGTGCCCAATGAGCGCGCGGGGGCGCAGGACTGGCAGGCCCGCCGCCCAACAGAGCGCGCGGGCCGGGGTCACGTGCGGCCCGGCGGCCCCGCCCCCGCGGCGCAGGTCTTGGGCGGGCGGGCAGCGGGGCTCACTCTGCGCCGCCATGTTGGGGCTCGTGAGTCGCTGCTCGGCCGCCGCCGCCTCCCCGCTGCTGCGGCGCGGGGCGCTGGGCCCGGCCGGGGCCTCGGGGCCGCTGCGCGACCTGCTGCTGCGCGGCGCGGCCGCCGCCGGGGCCCGTGAGTGCGGGGGCCGGGCGGGCGGGGTCACCTTGGGGCCGGGCGGGGCGCTGGGAGCGGAGCCGAACCGGGTCGGACTGGGCCGGGAGGGCCCGTGAGGGCGGGGTGGGGCTGGGGGACCCAGGGCGGGTGGGGAGGTGGTCGGAACCGGGCCGCGCGGGGGCTGGGAGCGGAACCGGGCCGGGCCGGGCTGCGGGGTCGGAACCGGGCCGGGCGGGAGCCGGGGAGGGGCCCGTGGGTGCGGGGCGGGGCGGGACGGGACTGGGGTGGACCCAGGGCGGGGAGGCGGTCGGAACCGGGCCGGGCGGGGTCACCTGGGGCCGGAGGAGGTTGGGCTGGAGCTGGCCCGGAGGGAGGAGCTGGGGTCGGAACCGGGCCGCAGTGGGGGTTCGCACGGAGTGAGGGAGGCGGAACCGGGTTTGGGGGGGGGCGCGCAGGAGGGGACCCAGGCCGGGGAGGTTGGGCCGGAGCCCGGCCGCGGGTGGGAGCCAGGCCGGGGGAGGCCCTGGGTTGAAGGGAGCAGGGGAGCTGGATCTGGGGAATGGGCCGGAACCGGGCCGCTGGGGGGGGGGATCCCAGGGCATCTGGGCACGGGCGGGGGACGGTCTTGGGGAGGCAGCTGGGCCGGAACCGGGCCGAAGGGGGTGGGGGGATGGGCATCCAGGGGAGGGGGCTGTAGCGCTGGAGTTGGGCTGGGACTGACCCGGGTCAGGGAGGCCAAACTCGGGGCTGGGAGACTTGGCCTGGGAGCAGGGGGCGCTGGTACCCCCGGGGTGCAGATGGGCAACGGCTGCAAGGATCTTTTCTCCCACGGGGCCCAGCCCCCTCTGACAAGCCGCTTGTTTCCCCCCAAGCCCCTGGAGGGGCATCGCAGCCTGTCCCCTGCCCCAGTGTCTGACCTTGACTCTCGCCTCCTCTGCCCTCTCCCAGGACGGGACTATGCAGCGCAGGCGGCCCCCGACGCCAAGGCCGGGGTCAGCACGGGCCGCATCGTGGCTGTCATCGGCGCCGTGGTGGACGTCCAGTTCGACGTGGGGCTGCCCCCGATCCTGAACGCCCTTGAGGTGCAGGGCAGGGACACCAGGCTGGTGCTCGAAGTGGCTCAGCATCTGGGTAAGCGGCGCCCCCTCCGGGTCTGTAACTGGCACAGGGCTGGGGCCTCCCTCCTTCGCTGATGATCCAGCGTGATGACTTTCGTTCTTCTGAGCATGCTGAAGCCACTACTGTGATCTGAGGAGGAGCAGGCTTAAAATGGCTGCTGGCCTGGCTCTGTCTAGGAAGAGGCTACAGCGGGGGGTGTGGTGAAAGCTGTTCCCAGGGACTCCTGTGCATGTCACCTGCTCTGATGTCCTTTCCACCTTGGGTACGTCTGCAGCCTCCAGTACCAGAGGCAAAGCGACTTGCCCAAGGTGACACACGTGTGTCAGAGCTGGGAGCTGAATGTAGCACTCCCAGGTTAGTACCCTAACCACGAGGTGTCCCTGGAACTGTCCTCCCTGCTAAGTTAGGAGATACCCCCCCCTTCCTCCCATGAGGCACTGCTGTGCTTGCTGTGGTCAGTCAGGACAGGTTTTGCAGCAACTGTCTTGTTACCTGTGACAGCCTTTATGTAGCATCCATGTAATGCTCCTTTCCCATGCCCTGGCAGGTGAGAACACGGTTCGTACCATCGCCATGGATGGTACTGAGGGCTTGGTGAGAGGACAGAAAGTGCTGGACTCCGGGGCCCCAATCAGAATCCCCGTAGGCCCCGAGACCCTTGGTAGAATCATGAATGTGATTGGGGAGCCCATCGACGAGAGAGGCCCCATAACGACCAAACAGTAAGTGCAAACTCTCCAGTCTTGCAGGGCGGGGGAGAAGGAGCAAGGCCCTGCAAATGCGAACTGAAAGCGGCTGGGCTGCGCGTCCCTTGGGACTGCATGAGAGAATGGGGGGTGGGTATTGTCGCAGACCCTCCGGGCCTTCTTAAATGGCTGTGAGTTTGCAGTGGCATCTCCGTGGCGCTACTGGGACTTGTATGGCAGGAGCTAAACTGAACATCAGGTGTCTTCTCCCAGCTCAGTAACTTTTACCCGTCGATTTCAATGGTGCCTTGAATCCAGCCAGCGTGGGTTCCCGTTGCCTAGGTGCGCTACAAATGCAGAGAAGCAGTGAGGTGGCACTGAACCTCTCCTAAGAGCTGTCCTCAAAAAGAGAGCCCCTGGCGGCTCATTGTGTTTCCGCCAGCTGCGGTCGCCTGCCCGCGGCAGGGTGCGCCGTAGCAGGCCTTGAATGCCGTCCACCTTCTGCAAGCTGACGTGCTTCCCTGGGCCCCTCTCTTGCAGGTATGCTGCTATCCACGCCGAAGCCCCGGAGTTCGTTGAGATGAGCGTAGAGCAAGAGATTCTGGTCACTGGCATCAAGGTGGTGGACCTGCTGGCACCATACGCCAAGGGTGGCAAAATCGGTATGTTGCAGATCAAAGGGGCCATGTCGGGGAGGGCGGGGTCAGCACATGGTTCATGGAGCTGGACTCCCTTTTAGAGCTTAGGAAGCCACCCTGAGCCTTCGTTACTGTGGGGGCCGAGTAAGAGGAGCTTGGTGGGTTCAGAAGTAGTGTCCTATTTCCTTCGCTGATGAGTAATCTGATGACTTTCGTTCTTCTGAGTTTGCTGAAGCCACTATTGGCCTTCTGAGAAGGAAAGAAGGGATGGGGCAGGGAGAGCCTCGTGGCACAGCAGCTGCTTGTCGGGGTGGTATTGAGCTCACCAATTGCACCTGCTCCCCCCTCGCCCAGGTCTGTTCGGAGGCGCCGGCGTGGGCAAGACTGTGCTGATCATGGAGCTGATCAACAACGTGGCGAAAGCCCACGGTGGCTACTCGGTGTTCGCCGGCGTCGGGGAGCGAACCCGCGAAGGGAACGACTTGTACCATGAAATGATCGAGTCGGGAGTCATCAACCTGAAGGACACAACCTCCAAGGTGAGGGGGCGCCCCTGGTTAAGATCCCTGGGGGTCAAGCTGCTCTGCTGTATCGGCCCAGGAGCGAAAGCCGAACCCTGGGGTCTGTGCGGCGCACCCTGAGCAGTGCTGTGTGGCTGGCCAGGCAAAGAGCCTCTGGCTCAGGCTCACTGGGGAAATGCGTGGTCCTTGGGGGCAGAGCTAGGGCTGGTGCTCCTGGAACAGCGCCATGGAGGTTATTGGGTGGGGCCGGGTGAGCAGCCCCGGCTGTCCCGGTAACACGGTGGCCTCCCTTGTGCTGCAGGTCGCCCTGGTTTACGGGCAGATGAACGAGCCCCCAGGCGCCCGGGCCAGAGTCGCGCTGACGGGGCTGACAGTGGCAGAGTACTTCAGGGACCAGGAGGGCCAGGACGTGCTGCTCTTCATAGACAACATCTTCCGGTTCACGCAGGCTGGCTCTGAGGTACGGTGGCAGGCCGGCACCAGGGAGCCATGGTCACCTGGCCAATGGGGTGAGCTGGGGAACACTGGCCCCCAGCGAAAAGGGGGGGCGGGGGGAGGAACTCTCCTTGTAGCTCCAGATGGCCCTTCTCTGGCTCACCATGGAACTGCCCCCCCTGTCCAATCCACGTGACAGGCTCCCGTTTGGGCAAGGCCGTCTGTGTCTCTGCGGCCTCCGCCTGACCCAACCCTGCTCCCTTTCAGGTCTCCGCCCTGCTTGGCAGAATCCCCTCGGCTGTGGGGTACCAGCCCACCCTGGCGACTGACATGGGCACCATGCAGGAGAGGATCACCACCACCCGCAAGGGCTCAATCACCTCCGTGCAGGTAACCGGCGCCCATGCAGCCCATGTTCTGGGGAGTGGCCGGCCAGTGCCCGCTCGGCCACACAGGCCTCTCCTGGCTCATTGAGAGGTTTCCCGTCGTGCTGGCTGTACCGTGACATCATCGGCATCTCCCTTGTTGCCTAGGCGATCTACGTGCCAGCTGATGACTTGACCGACCCTGCCCCTGCCACCACATTTGCCCATTTGGACGCCACGACTGTGTTGTCGCGGGCCATTGCTGAGCTGGGCATCTACCCTGCCGTCGACCCTCTGGACTCCACCTCCCGCATCATGGACCCCAACATCGTGGGGCAGGAGCACTACGACGTGGCCCGGGGGGTGCAGAAGATCCTACAGGTGAGGGCTGCACGGGGTCAGAGCGACGAAGGCCCAGTGGTTAGGACGTGACTGCCGTGGGAGGGTCCCTGCCGTTAGCTGGACCAGGTCCCTGACCCCCTCTGGGGCTCGATACAGCGGGGAGGAGCACAGACTGGGGGCGCTGGGGTACTCTGCAAAGGGCTGGAAGGGACCTCGAGGTCCCCTGTTCAGTGCCCCGGGGCTGGACTGTCAGGGGACGCTCTAGGATACAGGCTGTGGGGTCTGCGTGCCGAAGGGAGCCCCGGTTAGCTGCCGAGGAGCGGGCAGCTCTGCCAGCCTGTCGGTGGCCTGCAGCAATTGTCTCTCCCCCCAGGACTACAAATCCCTCCAGGACATCATTGCCATCCTGGGGATGGATGAGCTGTCGGAGGAGGACAAGCTGACAGTGGCTCGCGCCCGCAAGATCCAGCGCTTCCTGTCCCAGCCCTTCCAGGTGGCCGAGGTCTTCACTGGCCACCTGGGCAAGCTGGTCCCTCTGAAGGAAACCATCAAGGGCTTCCAGGAGATCCTGGCAGGTGAGGTGCTGGGGGTGGGGCCTATTGACTCTTCAGCTAACCCAGCCCTGGCAGGGGGGGGAATGATGGCTGTGGCCCATGGAGACTCCCCTCTGCTGCCAGCTGGGAGGCTGGGCCCACATCTCCTGGTGCTGCCAGCAGGTCACTGAGGTCCATGGCCGTCTTGGTGGGCTGCCTGGCAGGGGCTTGCTGGGCTGTGATGATTCCCATGAGGCTGCAGGGACCTTCCCCAGCTGTGTAAAAGCCCTGGTGTTTGCTGCTCCCTTGTGGGGAGTCCCTGGGGTGCAGGGAAGCTGGTCCCCCCCCTCCTCACTGCTGCCCCTTGTGCGCAGGTGCCTACGACCACCTGCCGGAACAGGCCTTCTACATGGTGGGTCCCATCGAGGAGGCCGTGGCGAAGGCGGACAAGCTGGCCGAGGAGCACTCATGAGCCACTGGCTCCGTCATGCCTCTCCCCCACCGCATCCCCACCCAGCTCCCCAGGGCCCCAGCTGGGTGTCGTGTCGTGTCTGCAGAGTATATTTAAAGTTTCCAATAAAACATCCGTCTAAAACATGAAGCAGGGCTGTTGTCACTGTGGGGGCCTGGGGGGAGAATCTGCGTGGGGCAGAGTTCTGGGTGGGGGGTGACAGTTGGATCAGTGGGGGGGCGGGGGTGGGATTCCGGGGGTGGCAGCGTAACTTACAGGACTAGTAAATGGCGCAAGTAGCTTCCAACCCAGCTGATCATTGGGCCTGGGCTGCCTCCTTCCCTCCCCTCGGCTCCCGGCACCCTGTGGCGCAGCTTGTCCCAGCCTGGCTGCAGCGAGGAGTCTAGCACTGCTGAGTCATTCGTCTCCGAACCGGAGCTGCTGTCGCTCCTGGCTGGTCCCTGGTTGGTGCTGACGCCACCCCCCAGCGGAGACGCTACAGTGCCCAGCTCCTGCCCACGGTTAATTAGCGGGTGGGGGGTCGGCCGAACTCGGTCCCCTGATGGCTGGGGAAGGCGAGCAGTGAGGGCCTGAGATTTCAGAGCCTCCTTGCTGCAGATGTTTGCAGCAGAGCAGCTTTCCGGATGCTGCTGGGTAGCAGAGAACGAAGCGGGTTGGCTCTGAAATAGTTCTTGCTACACTGGGCCGGGCTGAGCCAACTCCCCCGTCGGGTAGCGCTGTTCTGTTCCCAAGGGCAGGTGGTCTCTTGGGATGAGCCCGTTTCTCTTGGTTTGTAACCATAGGGCTTGGCCAGGCCTGGCTTTAAGAGGTGGGGGCCACTGGCTGAGGGGCCAGTACCCAGCCCTGTCTGCTTCCCAATATGCTCATCACCTCCCCAGGACAGCGAGATTCCTGAATGCCACCACCTGGCACTGCCACGGCTCCTTGCCCAGTCTTGACCCCATCCCCCCTCTGCACTGAAAGCCCTGGCCTGGCACCAGTGCCTGCTTAACATGGCTTCGCTGGCAGCTGGGCGATGACGCAGCAGCAGGCTTGTGGGAAGTGCTGCAGGAGACGTGCCAGAGCAGAGTCCAGGAGGGAGAAGCAGCGGGTTGCTCAGCTGTACCTGCGGGCGGCTGCTGCTGCTCCTGGCGCCGTTAACTCCTGAGTGTCTGGGTCCCAGCATGAACACCCGCTGCACCCCATGCAAGAGGAGGGGGAGGCTGGGGGGCGACACCTCCTAGCTGGGTGCCTTGTCTAGTTGCTCACTACTCCTCTTGGTGGACTGGGGAAACGATATTCCACCCGCAGCAGCAGCAAGAGACCTCACGAGCTGGGTTCCTGCACATAACTGGGGTGTTTCCCGTGGGCCCCTCTGTGTTTCCTCCAGCCTCTTACCGCAGCAGATCCCATGGGTCTGTGGCTGCATTTCTAGGTCCTAACAGCTCAGGGCCCCCAGGTGCTGTACAGCTGCTGAGACTCTCCCTGCCCTGAGGAGCTGAGACAAAGGCTAGGCAGGGGCAGTGACTGAGCTGGTTTAGTGACGGAGCTGGGCCAATAACCCACGTCTGCCCCTCAGCTAGGGTTCCCATGGGTAGTGCACTTGGAGCTCGGGTTAGGGTTCCCATGGGTAGGGCATTTGGAGCTCGGGTGAGGGTTCCTGTGGGTAGGGCACTTGGAGCTCGGGTTAGGGTTCCTGTGGGTAGGGCTTCCCGCCGTAGGGTTAGGGTTGCTAAGGGTAGGGCAGTTGGAGCTAGTGTTAGGGTTCGTGAGGGTAGGGCTTCCCGCCGTAGGGTTAGGTTTAGGGTTAGGAACCTAGCACTAGGTTGGAGTTAAGCCAGTCTAGGCCCCTGGTGTCTGTTCAGCACTTGGCACAAGGGGGCCTCGGTCCCTGAATGGGATGCCTGGGTGCTACCAGAATACAAAGGCCACTGAAATGCAGCCACCTCTGGATTGGAACGTGGCGGCTGCCTCACACAATTATGGGGTGGTCCACAGAGCCCCTGGCCTGCCTGGTGAGAAGAGCTGTGGGATTGAGCAGAGCCCTGGGGCCTCAGGGTACACGGACACCCCCCCAGCATGTGCCAATGGAGCAGCTCTGAAGTGCCCGGCCCCTGAAGCCAACTCTGTGCCCTCCCTGTAGGGGTCTCATCCTGCTGCTGGCTGTCCCAGCTCCCTTCCCTTCCTCCCTGCCAGGCTGCAGAACTGTGGGCACCTGCCGGAGGAGCGCAGCCGTTGGACGAGCGCGGAGGGGAAGGGGCTGGAGGGAGCTAGGGGAGGCAGGGTCTTCTGGCAGCGTCTAGAACCCAGCAGGGTGGGGGGCAGCTAGGAGCAGGCAGGGCCCCTTTGCACCAGAGGTGAGGCTGGGAGGGTGTGGGGGGTCAGTGTTGGCGGGGGGGGGGGTTCTGTATTATTGGGGGCTGATTTTAAAAGGCCCCACTGACCACTCAGCCCTAGACCCAGCCTCCCCTCTCATGGGCCCTGCCCTGCAGGGCCGGGTGTGGGGCTGGGGCTGCCGGGGCCTGGCAGGGGAGAAGCGCCTGTGGCTCAGCACCGGCTGGCTGAGCATCCCTGGGCCCGGAGGGAGCCGGCGGCGCGGGCCGGGGGCGGGGCAAGCGGATGCGGGATTCAGCCAAGACCCCAGGGAGCTGCTCTCTGGGGGGTTTGATGGGGGGGTTAACACGTGGCCTGGTAGCTGGAGTGAAGCCCACTGTGGGGGGGGGCACCCCAGACCCTCCCCAGGGCCTCTCATCATGGGGGTGCCCAGTAGCCCCCTCCCCCCCAGGCCTCCTGTCTTTTGCACCATTTTGAAAACACAAAAGAGCCATTTGCTCAGCTGCCTCTTGGCTTTAATAACCATCCCCAGAGCAGCTGGGCCTTTTGTGTGGCTGGGCCGGGCTCGGGGCTCCCCCTAGCGAGAGCAGAGGGGCCGGGAGCCTCGCAAGGGGGAGGCCTCTGGGATGGGGAGGGGGGTCAGATTTTCATGCCCCACTTGGCACTGAATCCAGGCCAGGCCCTTGGCTGGGAGAGGGGCCTGGTCTGGGGTCAGAGACGGGGAGGAGCCCCCGCAGCCCCCTGAGGGAGGAAATGAGTTAGCACCAAGGTCCCAGACCCACCTGCCCCGGGAAATCCTGGCTCCTTGCAAGGGGAAATTCCCCAGTGCCCCCCCTTCCCGCCCCGCTCCCCTGGGGTTAGTGCAGGGTGGAGATGGGCTCTCCCCCTGCTGGGGATGCAGATGCAGGGAGAAGCATTTGGGGGGGCTGAAAATCCCACCAGCCTGGCTCCCCCGTGGGGGCCGAGGTGGGGAACAGGCGCCGTGGGGCGCTCTGCAGTCTCCGGCGGGGTTGGGGGGTCCCAGGCTGGCCCGAGCACACAGCAGGGAAGGAGGCCGCCTCTCCCCACGGCTCAGAGTCCGAGAGGTTTGGCCCATGTGCCAGGGAGCCCCGGGCGGCTGCTGGGTGCCAGCCGTCGCCTGTCCCACCCCGCGCAATCAGCCAGCCAAAGGCCAGGCACAGAGGGCACGGGAAGGGGCTGGGGAAAAGCATGTCTCGGGGGTCTGCAGGCTGTGCTGACCGCGGAGCCTGGTGCCGGGGGCTGCATGGGGAACACTGACCCCCTTCATGCAGAGGCCTCCAGGGGAGCGTCAGGCTGAGCATGCCAGGGAGGGAAGCAGCGAACCCAGCGGGCAGGGGCTGTCTCTCTCCCCTCAGATGAGGCTTGCAGCGGGGGTCTCACGCCCCTCCAACCGGGGGGGTGCCCGGTCCCAGATCTCCCTGCCCTTTTCATTTCTCTCGCAGGCCTGGGGGCCACCTTTGCCTGGCAGCTTCAGGTGCCATAAAGCTGCCAGCGCCCCAGGACCATGTGTAGATCCGACCCCCGCAAAAAAAACCTCTACCTCCCCATCCGCCATGGGCAGAGACTGGCTACTTAGCCACCCTGCCCGTGCAGCGGGGCAGGAGGGCTCCGGCGAGCCACTCAGCTGCTTCAGAACAGGCCGGAACTGGGGGGCTTTTCGCCCCTTCCCCAGGCACGAGATTTACCGCAGTGGCGAAGGGAGAGGACAGCGTTCGCCTGCGTTTGCGGTGCCTGACCAAGCCCAGGCTTCGAAAGAAGATTCCCAGGATGCTTTGCAACTTAGCTAGACTGGAGATCACCTGTCACTGAAATGCAGCCCCCTCTGGGGCAGGGCGAAGCGGCTGCTGATATGTGGGTTGGTCACACCACTCGGAGATGGAGCCCGGCAGCGGGTCATACGAAGATTGCTCCCCCAGGCCTGAAATGCAGCTGCCTCTTGGGTGGGGCATGGCAGCTGTTTAGCCGCTTCTCAGCAACACGCTCGGTTTGGGACAGGAAGTGAAGACCTCCTTCTCCGGCTGATTGACCCCTCCATTGGTGGAGTGCAGGCAGGATGTTCATGGGCGAGAGCATGCGGGATCTCCAGTGGCTCCAGCAGCACAGTGCCCCCTACCAGCACGCTGGGGACTGAGGCGATGCCCACGCTGTGGGCAGAGCGCCTCCTATTGAATTCCCAGGGCATTCGTTTGCGGCAGGGTGAGCTGGCTTCACCCAAAGTTCTGCCCACGCTTGCTGCTGGGTAGGATCTGAAAGGGGACGAGGGCCTCACCCTACGATCCCAGCCCCGCTGGGGAAAGCCCTGGCTGGGGTGGGCTCCCCTGGCACTGGGGTAAAGAACAAGGGCTCGAGGCCGGGTGGGGAAGGGATTTTTTTAACCCCTAAATCCATTCTCAGGGGGGTCCAGCAAGGTGCGGCTCTATGGGGCTTCCCCCAGCACCCACTTTTTACCCTGTGCCTGGTGTATGGGGTGTGCGTGTGTCATGATAGGGGGCATGTGGCATAGTGCCCTGGGCATCAGAGGGTGAGCAAACAGGCGTTAGGGGGCTGGGCCCCATTACGATGCATGTGGGTCATGGTGCATTGGGGGCCCATTATGATGCACGTGGGTCATGGGTGCATGGGGGGGGCCCATTACGATGCACGTGGGTCATGGGTGCTGGGGGGGGGTCCATTATGATGCACGTGGGTCATGGTGCATGGGGGGCCCATAATGATGCACGAGGGTCATGGGTGCATGGGGGCACGTGGGTCATGGGTGCATGGGGGGGCCCATTATGATGCACGTGGGTCATGGTGCATGGGGGGCCCATTATGATGCACGTGGGTCATGGTGCATTGAGGGGGCCATTACGATGCACGTAGGTCACTGTGCATGGGGGCTGCATTATGATGCACACGGGTCATGCTGCATTGGGGGGGGGCATTACAGTGCACGTCCGCCACGGCACCCCATGCACTGGGGGGGGCTCCTCATTACGGCCTGTAGCCGCCGCCCCCTCTTGCAAATCAGGCCCGCCGGGGG
The DNA here is from genome assembly GCF_016161935.1 of Mauremys reevesii. NCBI lineage: Eukaryota > Metazoa > Chordata > Testudines > Geoemydidae > Mauremys > Mauremys reevesii. The sequence continues at coordinate 16,377,897 of NC_052647.1, read as the reverse complement.
GAGGGGCAGCCGCGCTCCCCCCCCCCAGGGCTGGGGCTCGCCCCTCTCCGGCTACAAATGGCTCCTGCACCTTTAAATAATTCATCCGGCTGCCTCCTGCACGGGGCCGGGCTGGGAGGAGGCAGCGCCCGCCGGTGACATCAGCGCCCGCTCGGGCTCCCGCAGCCACCTGCTCCCAGCCAGAGCCCGGCGGAGGCGGCACCGGAGCCGCGGAGCCCCGGGACCCCCCCGCCCAGGTAAGGCGCGCGGGGTGCATCGGGGGGGGGGTCCCCAGCTGAGCCCATCCTGCCCCCCCCTTTCCAGCCAGCTGCTGCGTGCAGCCTCCTGGGTCCCAAAGGCAGCACGAGCCGGATGGGCCCTGCCCGCCCCCCCCGGGGTGGGGATCCCCCAATCCGGCTGCCTGGAGCGCGGGGGGGGGGGGTCCCGGAGCTCTGCCCTCCCCAGGTGAAGGAGGCGTTGGATGCTGGGACAAACTTTGGGAACCTCTGTCGGGGAGGTGTTTGGGGCTTGTGACGCAGCTGAGGGGGTGGAGAGCGGGGTCTGGGGCTTGTGACGGGCTTGTGACACGGGGGCTGCAGAGGGGCGGGGTTTGTGATGCAGCCGGAGGGTTGGGGGTGCAAAGTGGGGCCCCGCAGGATCTGGGGCTTGGAACACAGCTGGGGGGGGGTGTTGGGAGGTGCAAAGTGTCTGCGTGTGGGGGGTGGAGCTTGTGACGCAGCTGGTGGGGGGGGGAGCTGCAAAGAGGTGCCTGGAGGAGTTTGGGGCTTATGATGCCCTGGGGGGGGGCGGGTGCAGGGCCTGGGATGCAGCTGCTAAAGCCCCGTCTGGCCTGTTCCCCCACTCCCTGCCCCGCGGGCTCTAGGGCAGGATTGTTCCCTGGCCTGTGCTTTGCCCAGCCCCCAGGGACGGGTGTGGGGGACCCTCCGTCCTGGCTGCTGCCTGCACTAGGGGGTCTCTCTGTGATCGTCATCTGGGATGCTCCTCTTAGGGGTTCTCCTACTTGGGGGGTGTCCTCCCCAGCCCCCTGCAGTCAGGCTGGCAATGAATGTGGAATGAGGGGTCACTGGGTAATAGAGGTTTTGGGGGAGGGGCTGGGAACTAGGACTCCTGGGTTCTATCCCTGGCTCTGGGGGAGGAAGAGGATCTAGTAGTTACAGCAGGGTTGTGGAAAGTCAGGACTCCTGGGTTCTACCGCCAGCTCGGCCACCTTGGGAGTTGCTGTGCCTCCCTGCCTCAGTTTCCCCACTTGCACAGCTGGGAGAACATTTGCCTGGTTCCCAGGGTAGGGGGTTAAAGTGGGAGCCGTGGGTCAGTGTGTGCTAGGGGCCCAGTCCGGAGGCTGTAGGGCTCTTGCTGGGTGGTGCCCAGCTGGGGTTTGCAAAGCACTCTGGTCCCGCTGGGTGGCAGGGGGAGGCCAGAGCAGAGGGTCAGTGGCAGCTGGAGCGAAGCCCAGACCTGGCTGTTTCTCCTCGTTCCCAGGGCGCACCGTGCGGGCGGGTCCCCGCAGTGTCTGGCTAGCCTGGGCCAGCGGGGGCTGACGTGCCGGGCAGGGCAGCAGGTGTGGGGTAGGGGGACACCACGGTCTCAGCTGATCCCCTCTCTCCAGCTGTTTCGTATTGACTGGTGAGTGATGCTGGAAGCTTTCTCCCTTGCCCTCCGCTGCTGCCTGGCAACTTGCGACCTTCTTAGCCTCGACCTACGCACTGTGAGAGGGAATCTGCGGGGGGGGGGAGGTTTCCTGGAGTCGCCGGGGGGCGTGGGCTAATGGTCTGGGGTCCCAGAGCCATGTGCCGCCCAGCAGGGAGATAATCCTGGGACCAGTGAAAGCCCTTTGTTCCCTGGAGGTGCCGGTGGGGTCAGATTTCCCCAACAGGGAGTCTGGGTCCGGGGACAGGATGCCCAGGGGGTTTGGGTTAAGGGGGAGCTGGGGCGAGGGGCAGAACTGAGGAGGAGGCATTGGAACCGAGCGGCAGCAAGACGGGCCGTGAGACACTAGCCTGGTGAAAGTCTTGCACGGAAAAGTTTTGATCCACAGTGGCTCCGGGGGCTGGGGTGAGGGGGTGAATCTGCCCTTGGGGAAATATTTTCACGGGAAAGCAAAGTTTCTGGGGGGGGGGTCAGCAATAAATAAATAAATACCCCCCCACACACACACACAGTGAAAACGCTTGTGCAAATTGTCCCCGGGAAGTGTGAGCTGCTTTGGTGCAGCTGTGCCAAACGGGGGCGGGGGGTGTGTGTTCCTGGGCGAGTGGGGGACGGGCACAGCGTGTGACTCCTGGTGTGGCATCGGGCCAGGGGCTGCTGCCCGGCCCTGCTTGATGGGACACCTCCGGCGTCTCCATCTTTGTGGCTCCGTGCTAGGGATGGCGCAGGGGGGGTCTGTGTCCTCCCCCCTGGCTCCGCGTCCTTGGGAAGGAGAGCGTGCCGAGGCCGCCGCGGTCCGCGCAGGGCTCGCCCAGCCTGGCCTGGTCACATTTCACGCTGCTGCTGCCTGGCTCCCGTGTCTCTTATCGGCGGTGCCAAGAGTCGCCTGGGCAGGCCGTTCCTGGGAGGGCCCTGTCCCCCCCCCTCTATCCTGGGCATCTCTCCCAGGGCCTGCCAGGACACAGGCAGGTTTTCCCCCTTCCTGGCTAGGGAGGCGCCTGTGCTTGTCCTGGTGGTGATTCACGGGCAGCGCCAGCTAAGGCCTCCCGGCTGCCTGCTGGTGGGAGGGGAAGTGCAGGCTGGGCGCCCGGGGTTGGGCGGGGCGGGGCGGGGGGGGGCGGTCCTGTGTGAGTGGTGGGGGGAGCCCCCCCCCCACTGCCTGGCACAAGCGCTCGCCAAGCTCAGCCATCTGTTCCCCCTGCACCTTGCAGCCGCCTGGAGCGGTGCCCAGACCACAATGGCTCCTGGTTTTGTCTCTGATGGGGGGGGGGGGGCGGGGGGTGACATGGGAGAGAGGGGAGGAGTTGGCAGCCACAGTCCAATCTGGAGCCAGCCCCACTGCCTCTCCCCACCCCCCATCCCCCTTGGGATTGTTAGCATCCTGCCCCCCACCCGAACACCAGTCTGTGCCTTGCCCTGTCTGGATGCTTCCAGGGGGCTACTGGAAGGGGGGGCAGCCAGTAACTAGGGGTGCAGGAAAGAAGCCCACGTGGCCAGATCATCTGATGGCTCCCCCCACCCCCAGCTCCAGTGCTCCCCTGCAGGGGCTGAACTGTTTCCCGAGGCTATGGGGCGGTGGGGCAGGCCCTGTGTGTATTTGAGGGGGCCAGGCGAGAGCAGTGGGGGGCTTGCCCTCCTCCCTCCCAATCCTGGTCCCCTCTCCCTGCTTGGGGGAGGGGGCACATGAGTTCCCCCCCCCCCGGTGCTTTGGCTGCTGGAGCCAGCTTGTGGCATCTCCTCCATGGCAGAGGAGTTGGGGTGGTGATGGGGGTCCCCCATCCCAGCCTTCATCTGCTGCCTCCCAGCCTTGTGGGCTTGGTGGCTGTGGGGGAGTCGTGGGGACATTGGGTAGGGGAGCTTAGGGGGGCTCTTGGAGTTGGGGCTGCTGGGATAGGGCTCGGGGGTTTGGGGGGCCACTGGGGTGGGGTGGAAGGTTCAGGACTAGCAGGAATTGAGCAGGAGAAAAGCGAAAGGGTTTAGAAATAGACCAACCTGGCAGCAGGGGGGGGGAGGGGCCGTGCTGGCTAGTGGGGGGGGCGTCCAGCCAGCCCAGGCGGATGCAGGGTCCCTTCTCTTCCCACCCACTTCTGATTCAGCCCCCCGCGTGTGCTTGGAGACATGGCCAGGATGTCCCGGGGGTTGGGGGAGTCTGCACCTTTGGGTGGCACAGAGGCAGGGGATGCTCAGCAGGTCCAGAGGCAGCCCCCCCCCCCATTGCTATGGGATCAGAGCCTGGGGGGCTGGAGGGGGATGAGATGGGACTGTGTGTGGAGGGGGAGTGGTCCAGGGGAGCAGTGATGCGGGTGGGAGAGGCTGGAAGCCTTTTGGGGGGTGGGTGGAGATGGGGGGAGTCTCGTCCTGGGGCAGGCTCGGTGCGGGGCACCCGTCCTGGATCGCCCCAGCCTTAGAGTCAAGGCGAGCTGACAGGCACCGCCGCCTGCAACCCTGCAGCCCAGAGACCCCTCCCTGCTCCTTCCCCCTGCAGCCCGGGGCCCTGGGAGCAGATGGGGGGGCTGTTTCAGAGAGGGGTCCCCCGAGTGCTGGGGGGGGGGGAAGTAGCCCTGTGCGGTTTGGAGACCATGTGCCCAGCTCTGTGCTTGGCAGGGGCTCTGCACATGAATGGGGAGGGGGGATCCCCTGCACCCCACCTTCCCTACACCCCCTTCCCTCCCAGATTTGCTCAGCCCATCAAGCCATGCTGGAGGCCTGCTCCATCCACCCCCCCCTTCCATGCCAGAACCCCCCCCCCCCCCACCGCTTGGGATTACCGCAGCTCTCTCCGTAACCTACTTATGCCTCTGGCATCGGAGACGAGCAACCCGCCCCCAACGGGAGCTGAGCGCGGCTCTCGCTAATGGGGCTGCCTGGTGCGCCCCTCACCCCTGCAGGGAGGCAGGCTGGGGGGGAGGTGGGCTCTGCACGGCGATGGGGAGAGCGCTGGGAACGCCCCCCCCCCGGGGGGGCTGCACCAAAGGGCAGCTGAATGCCGCATTCCTAGCGAGAGCTGGGGGGGGGTGCAGCCTGCGCCTGAGGGGGCTGGGCCGGCAAATGCCCGTGGGGCTCAGAGGCCTGGGCTGGATTGTGTTCTGGCTCCCTTCCTGAGGAGGGCAGGGATGTAACTAATTGTGGGGTGGTTGAACTCTGCGCGATGAGTCTGACGTTCTCAGCTCGGGTCCACGTCCCGTGGATTCAGGGGTCATCTCCTCCCCACTGTGCCCGTGTGCCCGTTCCATGTTCCCCGCTGCGTGTACCATCCCCCATGGGGCCAGTACGCAGACACTCCCCGCTCCCCTCGGCAGGCCCTAGGGTTCACGGGCCTTCGTCCTACTGTCTGGCTCAGGAAGCAGAGCTAGGACCAGCTTGGGATGCAAGCTGGGGGGATGGGTGGGGTGGGCGTGCTAGGACTCCTGGGTTATTTTCTTTGCCCTGACTTGCTGTTGGGGGTGGGGTGGGGGTTGAGTTGTTGCCCCGGCTTGTGCCTCAGTTTCCCCACTTGTAAAATGGGAGTGATGCCTGCCTCCCGGAGGGGCTGTGCTGATGGATTAGCTGGTGGCTCAGTGGAGTGCTTTGAGATCCTTGGGTGAGTTGGGCGAGAGGCCTAGAGGAGGGCAGATGACAATACCGAGCTGTCTGGCTGAGTCAGCATTCGGCACCGGGAGGAGATGGCTGACGTGGGCGGGGGGGGCACCTTGTTGTGCCCGCTTGCGCTGTCAGATTTCTCCATCTTCGGCTGCCCGCTCCCTGCATCCCCCCGGATCGGTGCGGCCGGTGGCCGTTTTGATCCCTGCGTGTGCCCCTCCTTGTCCTCCAGCAGCGCCAATCTGCGGCTGCGTCTGGACCCGGTTCAGCAGAGCCAGGAGATGCAGACACTGGCCTCTCCCCAAAGGTCCAGCATCCACATTCTCTTGCTAGGAGCTCGTCAGACCCCCCCCGCTTTGTGGGTCACATTAGACGCAGGGACGGGGCTTTGGATCCACAGTGGGGTGATCGAAACCCGGTGCCCACCAAGGCTGGTTCTTGACTCTGCCCCTGGGACACATCTGTGATGTGAGAGTGGGGGTCTGGCCTGGGGTTGGAATTGTTCACACTCCTGGGAGCCGGGCAGTGGGGATGAAGGATGCACCAGGGAAAGGCTGTAAGTGCTTGGGCGTCTTCTGTGCTTTCCTGAGCTGTGTGCACGGGTGAGAGAGAGGTGAAAGGAGAACTCCGTGGATGGGAGAGCCGGGGAGCCGGTTCCTGGCAGTAGGAGCTGCAGAGGAGAAGGCTCTCATGCCCTGATTGTGTGTGTGGGGGGGGGAGCTGGATTTATGGGAGGGGGAGGCTGGCTGCAGCAGATCCACGGAGGGCTTTTTGGGAATGAGGAGTGGCTTTTTAAAGTGGAGCCTGGAATGACTGGGGAGGTCGGATGGGGGGTAGGAGAAAGGGGCCGTGCATGTGGGAGTCTGGGGAGTGAGGATTTGGGGAGGGGGGAGTGAGGAAATGAAGTGCTGCGGAGGAGGACGGGTTGCATTGTCTAATGGTTAGAGCACGGTATGGGGAGCCAGGACTCCTGGGTTCTGCTCCCGGCTCTGGGCAGGAAGTGAAGGCTAGCGCGGAGGTGGGGTTGTGATTCAGGGCTCCTGGGTTCTGTTCCCTGCGGTGACTCCCTTGGGCGCCTCGGTCTCCCCTCTGCAAGGCGGGGTGTGCTGGCTCTGACCCGCCATGCGCTCTGGGGGAGGGGAGGGGGTTCCTTTGGGGGCAGGAGGGGAGCCGCGAGTTGGAGCTGGGTGTGGGGTGTCTGGCGATGGGACTGAATAGAGGAGGGAGCTGAAGCTAAGGAGATGCCCCTACCTGAGTGTGTGTGTGTGGGGGGGGACTAGAGCTTTAGCTAAGGAAGGGGAGATAACACCCCCAGCAACTTGGGAGGAGGGGGCTGCCCCAAAGTCTCCCAGGCTGGCATCACACTGGGGGGTCCTACCATGGTGCCCCCTTCTCCCTGTGTCCTCGGTGCCCCCCACCCCTCTCCTCATCAGGACCCCTCCCACCCTACTAGCCGCTTCCCCTCTGAGTCCCTGCTGTCCTCCCTGGCAGCCCCCCCACTGTATCCTTGGGGACACCCCCGTTCTCTGGGACTGAGCTTGAGGGGCCCAGCGTCGGCACAGCCCCCGGGCAGCTATTGCCCCCTCAATCCCTGGGGGTGGGGGGTAGGCAGTGCGGTGGGTGGGGACGCAGCCTGGCCTCCCAATTGGGGGAGGGGGGAGACCGGGTCGGTGCTAGGACCTGCCCCCCCAATCCCCGGGGGGGGGGAGGAGGAACAACCGGGGCGCTAGGACCCGCCCCCGCCCCCCCCAATACCCAGGAGGGGGGAGGAACCGGCAGTGCTAGGACCGCCCCCCCAATCCCGGGGAGGAACCGGCGGTGCTAGGACCCGCCCCCCCCCCACTACCCCGGTGGGGGGAGGAACCGGCGGCGCTAGGACCCGCCCCCCCCCAATACGGGGGGGGGGGGGGGAACCGGCGGCGCTAGGACCCCCCCCCCCCATACCCAGGAGGGGGGCGGAACCGGCGGCGCTAGGACCCGCCCCCCCCAAAACCCAGGAGGGGGGAGGAACCGGCGGCGCTAGGACCCGCCCCCCCAATACCCAGGAGGGGGGAGGAACCGGCGGCGCTAGGACCCGGCCGGCCCCGCCGTCCCGGCGCTAGGACCCGGCCCCCGCCCGGCCCCGCTTCCTGCCCAGCGCGGCTCCCCGGACCCGGCCATGCTGAGCCCGCCCCGAGCCCGCAGCCCGGCCGGGCCATGTGAGCGGGACCCGCCGACGGGGCACCTAGCCGCGCCCGGCGCAGCCCGCCGCTCGAGGGACGGGGGGGTGGGTGGGAGAGGCCCCCGCAGCCTGGGAACCCCGTGGCTGGTTTGGGGGCAGGGTCAGGGGGCCCCCCCCGTGGCTTTGCGGGGGGGCAGGGTTATGGGCCCCCCGTGGCTGGTTTGGGGGGCAGGGTTATGGGGGTCCCCCCCGTGGCTTTGCGGGGGGGCAGGGTTATGGGGGTCCCCCCTGTGGCTTTGCGGGGGGGCAGGGTTATGGGCCCCCCCGTGGCTGGTTTGGGGGGCAGGGTTATGGGGGATTCCCTTTTTGAAGGTGGGGGATTCCCTGGGTTTTGGGGTGCGGGGGTAGAACCCAGGAGCCCTGGCTTCCAGTTAGGGATCCCCCTGCATGGGAAGGGGGGGTGCAGCCCCTTGTGCGTGGCTTGGGATGTGGTTGTTGCGGGATCCCCTCCTGGTGGTTTGGGTTTTTTTGGGGGGGGGGTGATAGCTGGGGGGGGGATTTCCTGTGTGGTAGGGGAGGGGGGAATCCTTGGGTGTGTCTCTTGGGGTGGGAGAGTTATGTGGGTGAGATCACACCATAGCCAGGGGAGTCCCTGCTGTGTGGCTGGGGGGATCCCCCAGTTTTTTGGGGGGAATCCCCTGTGGGGTCCACAGAGCCATGGTGCCAGCATCCCTTCTCCCCCCCCCACCCCCACCCCCACCGCAGGAAGTGGCCGGGAAATGGCAGCTGGGTTTGTTGCGTCTCTTGTTGTTTTTGAAATGTCCTTTTTATTTTATTTATTTATTTATTCTTTTCAACCCGATTCGGTTTCGGTTTCTGGACCTCCCGGAGCTCGGGAACCTGTCCGGCCTGGGTCCCTCCCTGCCTGTTAAAAATTACCTTCAGGGGTCAAAGTCAAATGTAAAAACCCTATTTCAGAGCTAGCCGTTCCCGGAGGGAGTTAAAAGCCCTTGGGGACAAGCCGGAACGGGGGGAGGGGGGGCCTTAAAAATCTAACTCGGTGGCCACTGACGCTGGGCGTGTTTATTCCCCGCTCTTGGTTCCCCTGGCTGGGCCTTTCTCACGCTCGTGTTTATAGGCGGGTTCCCTCTTTCATTGGGTTCCCTTGTGGATGAGAGGCCCAGACCCTGTCTGCACTGAAACCACCCGCTGCCGGGTAGGAGGCCTTGTCTGAACACACAAGATGTGCTGCTCTAACTAGTCCAGTAGAAAGGTTCAGTTCCCCTAGCGCTGATGCGGTTATCCCATGTAAACGGCCAGGAAGGGAAATAAGCTATACTGGGGTATAGTAAGGGTTGTCCTGGTATAACTGCATAGCCCCCGCCCCCCCAAAAAATCACGCACCCCTGACCAGACATGGTTGTGCCAGGACAAAAACCCTGCGTTGGCTGGGCCTGAAACCATCTATTGTTCCTGCGCAGGGACCAGTTTTACAGGCTTGTCTAGGCATAAGTTGCCCCAGTTTAATTTGGGGGAAGGGACAGCTCAGTGTTTTGAGCATTGGCCTACTAAACCCAGGGTTGTGAGTTCAATCCTTGAGGGGGCCACTTAGGGGTCTGGGGCAAAAATCAGTACTTGGTCCTGCTAGTGAAGGCAGGGGCTGGACTCGATGACCTTCCGGGGTCCCTTCCAGTTCTATGAGATAGGTATATCTCCATATATTATTATATTAAATCTGTGTAAACTGGTTCAGCTCCTGTGTGTGGACGTGGGTATCTATTGGCTTCAAACTGGTTATGTTGGTTCAGTTTGCACCCATCCGGTTATCGATGTGAGCTATAAACGGATGTATAAGCCGGATGGGAACCAATATAAGGAGGCGCGCGCTCAGGTTACGCTGGTTTAGTGAAACTGGTTTAAAATCACACCGTCGGTTAACCCCTCGTGGATAGATAGGTCTGAAGTGGTGGGGGAAACGTGGACCGTGTTGTTGGCGCTGCCGCAAATGTATCAGTAGTCTGTTGCCATGTTGGCTTGGCAAAAAATCTGCGTTGGAGCGGCTGAAATCGCAGGCAAAGAACCCCCCCGAAATGAAATCAACAAAACAAACCACCCACTCGCGTTTCACTCGGCGTTGGGTTTAGCCTAAAATAATACAGGGCCTAAAGTCTCGGCTGCCGTCTCTTGAAAGCTTGTGGCGGGTTCCAAGGTTCAGCGAGCTGCTCCGTGGGTGTCTAAGCATCCCGCTGCCCTGCTCTCCAAGCTGGTCACAATCGCCTCCATTAGTCCCCGGGCCTGGTTGTGATGTTTCTAATTTGCTCAGGATCTCTGGCCGGGTCCAGAATCCTCCTTGTTCTTGTCACCACCTCTCCTGCGAAGTGGTCGGCTGCAATGACAAGCTGTGGCCTAATTCTGTCCCCTGCTCGGATGTGGGGAGGTGGCTGGAGGGTTGGGGTGAGTGGCTCGTTCCCGGGCGGGAGCTGAGGACTGGGGTTATTGGGATGGGATTTGCGGGTGTTTTGGGGTGGGGGGAAGCTGCTGTTTGTTTCAGAGGAATTGGCTGCTGCCCAGACCTGTCCGTGCTGGGCTGTGGGCCGGCCTAGGCCCAAGGAGATGTCTGTCCAGCCCACCCACAGACAATCAGTTACCGATGGGATTGGTCAGAGAGAGGCGTCTGGAAGTGGCCAGTGCCCGTACTGGCCCGCGATCAATACCCCCATCAGGCGAATGACGCCCGCTCGCCTCCAGTGTCGCTCATCTGGGGAGGAGCTAATGAAGCAGCCACCTCGCTGCTGCAGCCAATGTTCTCTCGCAGCCGCGGCTCCTGCTTTCAAACCCTGACCCTATTAGTCGAACCGCTCCCCTCCTATTAATCTCCCTCCTCCATCGCTGTAATTAATTCCCCATCTTCCCTGCTTTTATTTGGTTCCCTCTTAGCCAGGCCGCACTCACGCTCCTCCTCCTCCTGGCTGCTTTCCTAAGGCCGGGGTTCCTCCGCCCCCGGTTAGCTACCTCACCCTCCCGGCCCCAGCACCTCCCTTCACCTTGGCACCAGCCCGGCTTGTCCCCACGCTCTCAGAGCTGACCCTGCAGCAGCCACCTGTCTGGTTCCGGCTTCTCGACTCCTCCTCTGGCCCTTAAAGGGCCAGAAACAGGTTTTCCCAGCCAAAAAAACCTGCGGCTGGGGTGTACCGGAAAGGTGTGGTGGTGATTTTTTGTTTGTTTTTATAACCACGCTACTGCGTCTGGCCCGGTTTCCCCGGTGCAGGTGCTGGCTGGAGAACTCTTCTTGTTGTGGCTTGTAGGAGCGGGCCGGGATGCGCCGTGCAGCGGGGGACTCCTGGTGTGGCTGTGAAAGGGAGTCAGGGGGGAAGGTCACTTTCTCGGCTGATCGCTAGTGAATGTGACCTGTTCCCCAGTTAGCAGTACGGATGGGGCGGAGGAGTCTCCCGAAGCAACAGCGAGCGGGAGGCCCCCGCGTGCGAGATGAGTTGCCTGCTGCTGAAATTTCCCGAGTTGGTGAATCAGACGCTGTCGTTATCCTGCGCTGACGGGGAGCAGCCCGCGGGGCTCCTCATGCCTGGCAGCGTTGCAGCGAACGCCACGGAGAGTGATGAAATCGCCAGTGTCTCTTTCGACACTCGGGGCCTGGCCTGCTGCTTCGTGCAAGGCCGTGGCCTCGGTGCGGCCTTCCGAGAACGGCCGCTGCTGGGCTCACGCCGTCCCTCGGCCCTGCTGTGTTTCAACCCATGCGTCGTAACTCAGTGAGGCGGAGAGGGATCCCCGTGGCCTGCGTGGGGAACTGATCTGGGGTCTCCATCATCTCTGCTGCAGGATGACCTCAGACAAGTCCCTTCCCCTCTCCGCGCCTCCTTTCCCTGAGCCCTGAAGGGTCGCCAGCCTTTTCCTAGGCACACGCCCAATCTGCAGTTGGGGTCTCTTGGGGAACCGTCGTTCACGTGCTGGAAAGCGACCGACGTCTGAGAGGGGTCGGCATTTGCTTTCCTTGCTGGCTAAGGCTGGTGCCTGGTCGCGGGGGCTTTCTCCCGCAGTTGGGAGCGGGCAGAGATCAGAGCTGAACAGCAGATACCCTGGAGGGCTTTTCCAAAAGCCATTGAAGAGGAAAGGAGCAGCAGTCCCGAGGGAATCGGTTGGGCTGAATTTCAGGTTTTGTTTGCACTGCGGCTGGGCTGTCGGGTGTACAAAATCCCTGGAGACGCCCACGGGGAGTTGGAGATGATGGGAGGCCAGTGGTTAGAGATGGGGGGGCGGGGGGATTAGGACTTCTGGGTTCTCTTCTTGACTCTGACTAGCTGTCTGGCCTTGGGGAAGCACGTCCATCTCTCTCTGCCCCGTCTGTGAAATGGGGCTAATCCACCCACTTAGAGAGAAGGAGGCTAGTGAATAAAGGGCTAATGGGGGGGGGGGGAGGGGCTGCCCTCCTCCTGGCAGGCCGGGGGCAGGCAGAGTCCTGCATTAACTTCTTGTCCCCATTCCTTTATACGGGGAGGCGCTGGGCAGCCGTCCAGACGTGTGGTTAGCACTGGCCCTTTGTACGCGAGACAGCAACCGAAAGATGCGACCCACATGCAGCTGGCGTGGTGGGTGGGTGTGTCTGGGAGGCGCCACTCAGGCAGGAGTGACCCGTCGGAAAGCCGAGCGCCGAGGTAGCTGGGCTCCGTGCCCTGGGATGACGTTCCCTGGCTTATTTCGGCCGGCGGGTCTCTTTTGCGTGGATCTCAGCAACAGGAAATGCTGCTTTTTTTCCCCAGTGAAATGGGCAAACGGCTCCCGGCCAGGGAGGGGGGTGAGGTTCCTGAACTGAAACATGCCGGCCCGCTGGTGGGAAGATGCTAGAAGCAGCCCCGTGGGATTCCTCCGGCTACAGCCGAAAACTCTCCGCAGCCCCGACTAGAAGCAGAGTGACCGAATTTAACGCAAAACCGAATCCGGGGCCGGGAGCATGTGAGATCTCTCGCTAGCCGCTTCCCTCCGAAGCTCCCAACACAGCAGCGCCTTCTTACGCCGACGTTGGTTTGTTTACCGTAGGGCTGCTGGCTTGTTGGGGCAGCTGCAGGGAGTTTTCTAACCCTGAATGTTCCCAGTGATGGGAAGTGGGGACCCGGCAGCTTTTCTCAGAGCCTCGAGCTGTCAGCATCACGCAGGCCGGGAATTTGCACCGTGGTTTCCGCGTCCACTTTCCTTCCACCCATTGAGATTCAGCTGCTTTCGCACCCGTTCGGGGGGGGGGCTTTTCAGTGCACTGTTCTCCGGCTCAGCTTGCTTTACATCCAACCCCCCCTCGAGTCAAGGAGCTTGGGTACAGGATCTCCCACCTGCCCTTCATCCCTGCCTGGTGTCTAGCTGGTGGTGGGTGCATTGTACCCAGTATGTGGGGGGGGGGGGGGGAAGGACCTCCTGTCCTGCCTGGCCAGCGGTGCCAGGTCGGGGCACGTTTAACCCTTTGGTGTCTCGTCTCCTCTCTCCTCAGAAATGGAAACGAACAACCATTTTAACTTCCCTGGCCTCTCCTCTGTCCCCACTGCCTCAGGACTGAAGCCCACCCCTTCCTCAGGGGACAGCGTCTACACTAACGGGTCTCCTCTCAACTTCCCCCCGCAAGGGAAAGGTAAGTGCGTGGGCGGGGGGGGGAGGCCTCTTGGACCCTTCGGCCCACCCACCATTCACAAATAAGAACCCTCCACTGGTCTCTAGCACCCTGGGGTGCTTCACAAACCGCAGTGACCACCCGCCCGTCCCTGGCAAGCCGGGGACCTCCACTGCCTGCACAGAGTCAGTGTCTGATGGGAAAAGAACCCAGGAGTCCTGGGTTTCAGGCCTGCTGCTCTAACTCGCTAGATCCCACTTCCTGCGCAAACCCTGCATCATTTTGACTGGTGTCCAGCGTCCTGGCAGCATGGTGAGGAGGTTCGCTGAGGGCTGGGATCCTGGACACGGGGGCTGAGGCAGTCCCCAGGGAAGAGGCAGGACTGATCTGGCCAGGCCATCCTCCCAGCCTTGGGTTTGAAGTGTCCCCAGTGGTGGTGCTTCCCTTGAGAGAGCAGGGGCGGGGTCCCGAGGAGTTGGGGGTGGGGGGCGCTGGGGGCACCCCCTGATGGCGTGGACGGAGCCCCCTGCAGCAGAAAGAAGGAAGCCATGTCTGGATTCTCCTGTCCCCGGTCTGTTGCCGGCCACCGTGGGGTTCGGCGTTGGGTTCGCTCCAGCGGGAGCAGGACTGGACTGGCTGGTGCAGGAGCCCAGAGCAGGAAGGTGGGGCTTGGAGGGGGCCAGTCGCCCAGGAAGCCACCCGAGAGGACCAGTTAACCCAGTTTGAAGGCAGCTGGGCCACGGGGCAGACACTGGGCTGGGCGCAGGAAAGGAGCCTGGAGGGTGGGATTCTGGCTGGGTTGGTGGGGATTAGCGGGGGAGGGATGGGGCTCTGTTTGGGATCGCTTCATCCTAGAAAAGAAACGACTTGCCAGGACGGGTCTTTGCATGGATTTGGCTGTCAGCTGATCTCGCCAGCAGCCCGGGCGAGGGGCAGCTAATCCCCGCGGGACTCTGGCGCTGGCTCGGACACTGGGGCAGTTCGGCAGGTTTCACCCAGACCTGCGCGTTCTCCCTCTCCTGGGGATGTTTGTCGGGGCAGCGCCCCCCCAGCTCGCAACCCCCCGCGCTTGGAGCCGGAGCTGCCAAACTTCCCGCGGCCGTGGCTCTGGGTGGCTCGGAGGCCAACGGGCGGCTGGCCACGCGGTTCCAGTCTGCGGCGGGTCTCCGAGGCCTGCTTCTCCCGGGACGGAGGGTCCCAGCCTCTGGGCACAGTACCCTGCTGCAGCCCATGGGGGGGTCAGGGGGAGACACCCGGGCAGCTGGGGAGAAATCAGACAAACCCTCCCATTTCCCCAAGGCCCCGCTTTGTGCTGGATGATCTGCGTGCGTGGGGCTGGCGGGGGGGTGTCAGTCTGCAGCCGACCTTCTCGGCGCCCTCCGTACCATGCTCTCTAGGGGGCCGGGGAGCTGGACGGCAGGACCTCATCTGGGTCGGGCAGGGTGCTCCCCGTGGACAGCTCTTCTGTGGCTGCCTGTTCCCGGCTGCTGTCCCCACGCCCTTGGGTCTGTGCCCCACACCCTCCAGTTGAGCTGTCTCAGGGAATATCCTTCACCCCCGCCCCACACCTGCTGGCTTTCCCCCCTCAGCTGGGCTCTTCCCCGCGGAGAGGAAAGCCAGGATCCCCTCCTTCTCCCCGGCGCGACCAATTAACCGGCGGCTCTGCCTTTCCCTCGGCAGGCCTGAATGGCGACATGAATGGGAATGGCTTATCTACTGTATCTCACACTAGTACTTCAGGGACCTTCGCCTCTGCCGGGCACTCCCCCGACGCCTCCGCCCTCCCCCACCCGTACGACTATCTCTGGAACTACCCGCCGTACCAGCCCGGCGGCCTCAAGGAGACCCCCAGCCTCGGACAGTACCCGCTCAACGGCATCCTCGGGGGCACCCGGCCGGCGTCCCCGGGGCACAACACTAACCCCAGGGCAGGGCAGGAGTTCTGGGCCAACGGCACCTCCGGCTCCATGGGGCTGAGCTTTGATTCGCAGGAGCTGTACGACTCCTTCCAGGATCAGAGCTTTGAGCTTGTGCCAAACGGCGCCAGCGGTTTCTACGCGGCCGCCCAGCCCTCCCCCATGCTGGGCTCCGGCGCCCAGCCTTTCTCGCCACCTCCGGGCCTGCAGGATGAGCCGGGCGCCGGCCAGGAGGGGTCCTTGGCGGCAAAGGAGATGCCGCCTGCCGGCGAGGAGACCGGCGCCGCTCTGATGGGCAGCCGGGAACTGGAGGAGACGCAGCCGGGTGAGTGGCGCCGGCCTGGGGTAGCTGGTAGCGGGAGCTGACGGGACGGGCACATTCAGGGCAAAAGGGACCAGAACCCCCCCAGGCTGGGGTATCAGCTCCTCTAGTGCAGCTGTGCGGGGGCGGGGGTCATGTCTAAATCAGCCCCTCTGCCTCCCCCTCCAATCCCTGCCGTGGTGTCGAGCTGCTCCGAGTTGGGCCCCCTGCATTGCGCCCCTGGGTGGGCCCAGCAGCGCTGCCCCGGCCCCCTACCCACGTTCTGCACTCGCAGACGCCTCTCCCCCCCCCCGGCGTGCGCGGGGAATTCCCCGAGGACGGGGCTTGGGGATCGAGCCCATCACCGGGGGAGGGGGTGAGCCGGGCGGGGGGCTCCTCCTCCCAAAGGAGGGAAGAAACGAGTTGGCAAACTTGCCACGAGCCCCCCCCCCCCAAGACGTGTTGGGAAAAGGGGTGCGGAAAGCCCGGTCTGGGGGGCTGGGGAACAGTAATTGTGCCGTGGGGGGGGGAAGGGAGTTGGAGTGGGGGCCCCGCTGAGCTGCCCATAACTGACGTCCTGCCCAAGCAGCGTCTTCCCGGCTTGGCTGGACGGGACCCGGGGCTGCTGTCTGGAGCTCTGCTCCTGAAGCGGGGTCCCCCCTGGGGGGCTGGGGCTGGGGGGGGCACCCATGCCTGTGTCAGGAGGCGGGGGAGGAAGGGTTGCGTTAACGTGCTGTCTTTGGGGTGGGGCGGGTTGTTTCTAGACCTGAAAATGTGCAGCTACAGCAGCTCCGGGCCGGCCGTGGAGCCGCTCAGCCAGGAAGCTTCCGTCTTGTCCCCGGACACCGCTGGGAGCTGCCTGGGCGACGCCTCTGCCCTCGCCGGTGCCCTGGCAGACCCTCCCCTCCTGAGCGAAGACCCCCTGGAGCCCTTCGAGTCGCTGGCTAGAGGTAGGGAGGCCGGAGCCCGGTCCGAGAGGGTGGATCCCCTCCCCCGGGAGGTTGACCGCCCCATGTGTTGGCAGTAACCGGGCTCCCTCCTGGGGCTACATGTGCCGCCAGCCGGGTGTGTGAGAGATTCAAAGAGCCTCTTCGATCTGGGGTGAGGGGGGCAGGTTCGTGAAACGGGCTGGATCTCGACCAATCAAAGGCTCCGTCGGCCTGCGCCCTGTTGCCCCGCTTGCGTTGCGGGTCTGGGGCTCAGACCGCTGGGAAGTCGGGCGTCGAGGGCGTCGTTGAAGCCGCTGACTATTTCCTGGTCCCCATCCCGGTCCTTGAAAAATGTCCCTTTCTGGTCCTGGCAAACTCTTCCCACCTCCCTTTGGCCCGAGCCGGTCGGCCCCACCAGCAGTGTCAGCTGGGGGGCTGAGACCCGCCGGGGCAGAGCTCCAGGTTCCCGTGGTCTCTAAGTGCGAACTTCCTCCCCCAGCTCTGCCCAGACCCCGTCAGGTCAGCACTGTGGGGACACACTGTCTCTTATACCCCTCGGCTGTGGAATCCCTCCCACCGGTAGGCGGAGTCACGAAATCCCTCCCAATAGGGGTGGGGTTACAGGACCTGGCTTCCTTGTTTAAAGGGCCAGGCTTCCTTCTACACAGTCACCCAGCCCCACTCGCTTCCGGGATGGTTATTACCCAGCCATCTTGGGTTTCGGTTCCCAAAGGAGGGGGGGGGCGTGGCTAGAGCCAGCGAAATCCCATTAACCCCGGTGTGAAATCCATTAACCCCTGGTGTGCTGGAATCACAGGAAGTGCGCTCATTGTGGGTTTAACCACACACACACACACACCCACACACACCCACACCCCAGCTGGAGATACCAGCCCCTCCCCGGGTGCAGCCCTAACCACGTTGGGGTGAACACTCGCCTCCGGTAGGATGCATCTTACTCCGATCCCCACCTGCAGACCCAGGGACCGGAGATCTCTACGAGATGGACAACTCCCAGCTGGTGAACGACAAGTCTTCTCTGGAGGCTGCCCCGGACATCTCGACCCTCGAGTGCTCCGAGAGCCCCTCCCTGAACAACTCCAGCGCCTTCAGCCTGCTGCCGGACGACAGCCAGGCCCCCTCCTCGCTCTTCGTCAGCCCCGACTCGCCGCCTGTCCTGGGGGAGGCCGTCCTGCAAGGTAGGGGGTGTCTCTGGCGTGGAACCGGCTTACGAGTGGCCCTGGGGCCGGCCCGGGCTGCTTTGCAAAGCGCCCAGCTGGTGGGGACTACGTGTCCCAGTGTCTGCTGGGACATCTCCAGCCCAGCGGCTCAAGCTGCCTTCCGGGGAGCACGACGCGGGGGGATCCTGCCTAGTGTAGTGTGTTATCGGCGACGCCTGGGCCCCACAGCGCTGGGTGCTGTCCGTACCCGATAAAGGCAGTCCCTGCCCCACCGCGCTTCCACGCTCCGGGTAAGAGGTGGATACAGATGGCCGGCGTCCCCCCAGGGAGCTGGGCCTGTGGAAAGCTGGGGGAATTGAGTGGGGGGGTTTGTTCTAAGGGCTCCAGCCAGGGGAGAAAAATCCCAGAGGAACCATGAAAAGCAGCAAGGTTCAGGGCCTAGCAGTAGGGGCAAAAGGGTGGTTTCCCCCACAGCAGGATTTTAGCAGGGGATGTATTGGGAGCCATAACCTCCTTACGCCCCAATCCTGCACCTGGCCTCTCCAGTTCTGCAGGGAGTGAGGCTCAGTGGTTAGAGCAGAGGTGACGTGGCACCGGGGCTGCCGTCCCGGCTCGGCTGCAGACTCACCGCGTGACTTGACAGGGTTTATTTCATCCTACTGCACCCCACCCCCACCCCCCATAGAAGCGGGGGCGGGTCCCAGGGCCTGCCCTATGGGGGGGGGGGCAGAGACGAATCGCTGGAATTGCCTCGAGGGGTTGGGGGGGACACAGCATGGGGTGGCAGCCTGGGGAATAACCCCGGCAGATGGCGTATCCCCTGCCCCACATCCCCACGAGCGTCTGTCCTGCTCTGGTGTTGCAGACAGCAGCTTAGACCTGCAGGACGGGGGCGACCCAGGGGAGGAGGAATCAGAGTCTCTGGAGTGCAGCCCCCCGCTGGAGCCGGAGTCCCCCTGTCTGGAGGAGGAGGAGGAGGAAGTGGCTGAGGACAGCTGCCTGGAGGCTCCGGCCGCCCCGCTCAGTGCATCAGCAAGGGGTAGGTGAGAAGCGGCTTCCCCCTGGCTGTTCCAGCCCCCACCCCGGCCTGTGAGCGACCAGCCGGCGCTCGGTCAGTGACTGTCCCCCTGTCTTGGCAGGTGAAGTCCCCCGCAGACGGATCGCCACGGCGGAGGAGGTTCGCTTGCCCCTGCAGCACGGGTAGGTGGCGCCCCGCGCTTGGGGGGGGTGGTCCGGGGTGGGGACGGCAGCGCTCTGCCCAGATGGGGGCTGGCCACTGACGGGCCTTTCCCGCGCAGGTGGAGGAGGGAAGTGCGAATCAGGAAGGGCAGCCACCGCTGGCAGGGGGAGACGTGGTACTACGGGCCCTGCGGCAAAAGGATGAAGCAGTTCCCGGAGGTGATCAAGGTAAACGTCTCTCCCCGTCGAGGGCCGGGGGGGAATCTGTCACCTGCGGCCGTTGGGAGGCTGGCACGGCGGGTTGGAGCGGGCAGATCCCCACTGCTGGGTGCCCCAGCCGGTGCCCCCCAATCTCCCCCAGCCCCCGCTTACTTTCTGTCCTGGAAGCTGCCAGTCGTGGGCTGCCCCCCATGACGAGGCCCAGTGTACAATGGGGGGGGGGGGTTGCCCGCTGTGCTGCACAGGGGGGTGCCCCGATGGCCGTGCCTGGCCGGGGGGAGCCCTGTGCCCACCGCGGGACCCCGATCAACCCCCTTTGCCTTGTCTCCTCCCCAGTACCTGAGCCGGAACGTGGTGCAGGACGTCCGGCGCGAACACTTCAGCTTCAGCCCTCGCATGCCTGTTGGAGACTTCTACGAGGAGCGGGACACGCCCGAGGTGGGCACCTTCCCCGGGGCGCAGGCTGCAGCCGGCTCGTCTCTCGGGAGCGGGGGGATGAGGCGAGCGCAGGGACCGTCCACCTTTATTGGGGATGCACCCAAGGGTGCAGGGTTTGCAGGGCCCAGGCACTGGGGCCCCGTGGCGTTGCCAGCTGGCAGGTCGGGGGCCCCTTCCGTGCTCCCCGGGGCCCCACCCGTGCTCCCCAGGGCCTCCCTGCCCGTCTGGCGCCCTCGCTACAGGCGTGAAAGGAGACTTCTCCGGGGGCCCAGGCATTGGGGGGGTGGGGGTCGGGCCAGGGCTTGGTGTGGAGACCCCAGGGTCAGTCTGGCTCGCCCCTCCCCCGCGCAGGGCTTGCAGTGGGTGAAGCTGACCCAGGAGGAAATCCCCTCGCGCATCCAGGCCATCACGGGCAAGCGCGGGCGCCCCCGCAACGCGGAAAAGGAGAAGGCCAAGGCCAAGGAGGCGCCCAAGGTGAAGCGCGGCCGGGGCCGGCCCCCCAAGGCCAAGATGGCCGACTTGCTGAGCAAGACCGATGCCAGGCTCCTGAAGAAACTGGAAGCCCAAGGTACACCACCCCCACCCCCACCCCCCGGTGCCGGGAGGTCCCTGTGCCCGAAGGGAGCACGGCTCCTGGGGCGCCACCTGCCCCGATGTGCCAGCCACTCCCGCTGATTTCAGAGCAGGGACAGGGCTGCTCAGCACCGCTCTTGATCCGGCCCCACCCTCAACCCGCTGCACGCCTGGGGGCAAAGGCACCGTCCGGGGAGGAGCCCGGCTAAGAAGCTGCCAGCTGGAGGGTGTGAGACTCCCCCGGTGGGACCCCCTGGCTTCCCAGGCGACACCCTGCCGCAGTGCCGCGGGCCTGATCTCCCCTGCCAGCCCGGGGCAGCGCCCTCTGGGCACCTCGCTGATGGAACCGGAGATTGGGTCCGCTCAGGCAGGCTGGGTCTTAAACTGTAGCCCCAACCCCTGGCCTGTGTCTGCTCCCTGCGCTGCCCCCTCCCCCCCCCCCCAATCATGCACACGCCTGTTGCTGTGGACGCTACTGCGCCAGCTTCCGGACAGCGTGTGGGCCTGGCGCCCGCATCCCCAGCGACCAGGAGACACGAATCTTCCGCCAGGTGACACACACACACACACACACGCCCGCCCACCCCAGCGGGGCGAGGGCCTAGAGAGGCCTGTGCGGCTGCTGGGAGCCTGGGAATCCAGGGCCAGGCAGCTGTGCCCGGCCTGGGAGTGAGTTCTATGGGGTCCCCCCCCCGCAGCAGTTCCAGGCTCCAGCCTTGACTCTTTCTCCCCCCCCCCCGACTTGCAGAGGTGCTCAGCGACGAAGACAAGCTGAAGATGAGCAAGATCAAGAAGAAGATGAGGCGAAAGGTACGAGCGGCGCTGGGGGAGGGCTCCCTCCACCTGGGGCACCCAGTCGGAGCTGGGAGGGTGTCCCTTCCCCCTCCGCCCCCTCCCAGTCTGGGGCTCCCCTCCCCGCCAGGCACCTGAGCTGGATTTTATCCCTTCCAGGCAAGGAACAAACAGAAGCAGGAGGCCAAAGTGCCCAAGCCCAAGGAGGCCAAGAAGAAAGCCAAGGTGGGTGTGGAGGGCCCTGTTTGGGGGAGGCGAGGGGGAGACACGAAGGGGGGGGCTGTGTCCCTGACTCGCCCCTCCTGCCGCTCTCTGTCCCCCAGGCGAAGAAGGAGAAGGCGCGGCCGGAGAAGGCCAAGGAGAAGGGGCGGCCCAAGGAGAAGGGGCGGCCCAAGGAGAAGGCCAAGGCTGTGCGGAAGGTGGACAAGAACCTGCTGGCCCAGCGGCGGCTGGAGGAGCGGCGCCGGCAGCAGATGATTTTAGAGGAGATGAAGAAGCCCACCGAGGACATGTGCCTGGGCGACCATCAGGTGGGGTGAACCCCCTGGCGGGAGCGGGGCAGATCAGGGCTCTCCCACCCCTGAGGCCTAGCGCCCGTCTGGCTCTGCAGCTGCCCTGGGCTCCCACGAGTGGGTCGGGGTGGGCTCCCCACGGGGCGAGGGCTGAGCAAGCCCCCCACATGGGGTGTGGGGCCTGGTGCCTCTTGCGCTGGCCCATTGGGGGTGGCGAGGCTGGTGTCACATGCCCATGCGTTGGGGGCCGGGGGGTGGAAGGGAGCCATGCTGAAACCTGGCAAGGTCCCGGCTCCACCCACTAGGCCCCGCTGACCAGCGTGTGTCTCTCTCTTTCCCCCAGCCCCTGCCGCCATTCTCCCGCATCCCCGGCCTGGTCCTGCCCAGCGGGGCCTTCTCCGACTGCCTCACCATCGTGGAGTTCCTGCACAGCTACGGCCGGGTCCTGGGCTTCGAGGTGCCCCGGGACGTCCCCAGCCTCTGCACCCTGCAGGAGGGGCTGTTCGGCGTGGACGACAGTCTGGGCGAGGTGCAGGACCTGCTGGTGCGGCTCCTGCGGGCTGCACTCTATGACCCCGGCCTCCCTTCCTACTGCCAGGTACGTGGGCGCGGCCGAGCCCCCCGGACTCAGTATGAACAACGGGGCGGGGGGGCCAGCCTGGTTCCATGTCCTGCTCCGCCCCACACTTCCTGGAGCATTGTCCAGCCAGGCTCCCGCTTAGCACGGACCCTCCTCCACTGCTAACTCCTGTCCTCCCCCCCCCCAGTCCCTGAAGATCCTCGGGGAGAAGGTGTCCGAGATCAGCCTGACCCGGGACACCGTCTCCGAGATCCTGCGCTGCTTCCTCATGGCCTACGGGGCCGACGCCGACCTGTGCCACGGGCTGCGGACCAAGCCCTTCCAGGCGCTGCCCCCCGACCGCAAGGCGGCCATCCTGGCCTTCCTGGTGAACGAGCTCAACGGCAGCGCCCTCATCATCAAGTGAGGAGCGGGGGCCGGGCGGGGCCGCTGGGGCCCTGCAGCCTTGGGGGGGGCGCTGGCTAGAACAGGGAGCAAAACCCAGCTGTTGCCTCTCATGGGGTGATGCAGGCCAGGGAGACTACATATCCCAGAAGGCATTGGGCTGCGTAGGGGCTGTGCATAGGGTGACCAGACAGCAAGTGTGAAAAATCAGGACGGGGGTGGGGGGTAATAGGAGCCTATATGAGAGAGAGACCCAAAAATCAGGACTGTCCCTATAAAATCTGGCCGCCCTAGCTGTGCAGGCCAGGGAGACTACATATCCCAGCGTGCATTGGGCTGCCTTGAGCCAAATGACGGTGCAAGTCAGGGAAACTACATATCCCATCATGCATTGGGTGAAGCGCTCAGGGGGCTTGCGGACAAGAAGTCCCAGAATGCAGTACTGCCATCTGGCTCTGAGTAGGAAGCCAGGTGGGAGTGTTGCATGCTGGGACTCGTAGTCTCTGGGCCGCACTCTGCCCACCCCAGCTGTACATGCTCTGAACCGTTCCCGAGCACGTGATGGGCAGGCACCCAACAGGCTGGGCCTGGAGGCGAGATCCGGC
Organism: Mauremys reevesii; assembly: GCF_016161935.1. NCBI lineage: Eukaryota > Metazoa > Chordata > Testudines > Geoemydidae > Mauremys > Mauremys reevesii. The sequence goes on along the minus strand of NC_052647.1, from coordinate 16,355,293 downwards.
CCTGGCACCCTGGAGGGTGTTGCTCCTTTGCCTTCCCGAGGGGGTGCGGGGTGGGGCGAGGTCTGGCCAGGGCTACTTTGCTAAACTCGGGGCTGTCGTTGCAGTGAAATCGACAAGACTCTGGAGAACATGTCCAACTACAGGAGGAACAAATGGATCATCGAGGGCAAGCTACGCAGGTGGGTGCTACCGGGGGCTTCGGGCGGCAGGCTGGGTCGAGGAGGAGGCTGGGGGCAGAGGGGGACGGCGTTTCTGGTCAATTGATCTGCCGGATAATGTCAACTGACCTGCCTATTGTTCGACCAGAGTTAAATATTCCAGCGAGAGGCCCTGAAATAGGCACTGACCTACCTTTTGCGATCGCATCTGTCATCGGTTGGAACTTCATTTCATCGTGTTTTCTGCTCTGAGCTTGAGTAGCTCGTTGTCTGGAATGAAGCACCAATATCCGAGCCAGGGATACTCGGACCTCAGCGGTTCAGGAGCCAGATCAGCTCTCAGATTACCCAGCAGAGCCACTGCTGTGTGAATTCATTGTTTCATGGGCTAGATACTCTTTAAATAGGAATATCTAGTTTTTATTGATGATTCTCACTGCAAAATGACTGACTGGGTTTTAGTCTTTTTTCAGCGACAGCCAGTTAATAACATAGCAAAAGCATCCTGATTGGCTAATAGCTTAGACTGGCCAATAGTTAATTGGTCGCAAGTCTGTCTGAGGCTGGCTGGTCTCAGGCGAAGCCTGCGGGAGGCCACGCACGCCTCCCGTTTTTCTGGTGCTGTGGTTTGTAGTTGGAAGAAGTCAGTGCTCTAAAATATTTGGCAATTTTTGACTGATGAATTGACCGATTCTTTTAGGACCAGTCAAATGCCCAGCCCTACTTCTGGCACAGAAGCTTACGGGGTGGCTATGGGGGGAGGGCAGCGGGGCTCCAGGCGTCTTGGTGAATTGGAAGGAGGCTGCTGCAGCCGCTCTGCCGCGGCAACATCTGAGTTCTCGGCCTGTTGGATCCAAACTGCGCGCCTGCCCCCAGCCCATGCGGGGGTTGGGTACCTGAGGGGCAGCAGGGAGTCGGTGTCCCCGGCTGGCATTCAGGACGTTCCCTGTGTGGCTCTGCAGGTTGAAAATCGCCCTGGCCAAGAAGACGGGCCGCCCGGAGTCCGAGATCACGGGCCTGGATGAGGGGCCCAGGCGGCGCAGCTCCCGGATCACGGAGGAGAACAGTGGCCTGGAGGCAGAGGAGGAAGAGAGCCGGGGCCGGAAATCCCGCAAGGATGAGGAGGTAGCCGCGTGGCAGGGCCAGGTCGACAGGAGTGGGGACGTTCGCCTCTGCCTTTCGGAGGCAGTGTCATTTAGTGGTTAGCAGGGGAGACAGGACTCCTGGGTTTTTTCCCCAGCTCTACCTCTGACTCGTGCAAGTCTCGCTCCCTGGTGCCTCAGTTTCCCCAGCTGTGCCATGGGGACAACAGCACAAGGGTGAACCAGAGCTGCTGATGTTCGAGGGGTAAAGAGGGGGGCTATTCCCCCATCTCCATAGAGGTCCTGTAGGCAGAGCCAGGGGAACATGGTGGGCAAGGGGGTGGGAATTCACTCCTCCTGACTGTCCCTTCTCCCGCTCAGGCCAGCATTCCTGCATCCAGCGTCCCCGAGCTGGAGAGACAGATCGAGAAGCTAGCCAAGGTAAGGCTGGCCCCACCTGGGGTGGGGAGCTGGCAGCCTCTGGCTCTGGATCCCCCGGGACAGCCCCCAGCAGGCGATGGCTCCCCCCCGTTCACCCTCGTTTCCCTCCCCCAGAGGCAGATGTTCTTCCGGAAGAAGCTGCTCCATGCTTCACAGACGCTGCGGGCCGCGGCGCTGGGCCAGGACCGCTACCGCCGGCGGTACTGGGTTCTGCCCCACCTGGGCGGGATCTTCGTGGAGGGCTCTGAGGCAGGTGAGCCGGGTCGGGGGCCTCGTGGGGAGGGGGGGCTGTTACAGCAGAGGGGCTTGCACGGTTCTGAGCTCTTCCCGACCCCACCCTGCAGCTGCGGAGGAGGGGCCCAAGGACACGGAGGAGGAGGAGGAGGAGAAAGAGGCTGTCCCGGAGATCTGCCCCGTGAAGAAGGAACCGGTCGAGCTGCCCATCCGCAGCCGGCTGAAGTGCACGGCCTCCCGGGCGCGGGGCCGGCCGCGGAAAAGCAAAGAGGAGCCGGCCCGGCCCAAGCCCCCACCCCTCAACGGGCTCCTGGAGGACTCGCTGCCCCCCTGCCAGAGCCAGCACGACCTGAGCCAGTCGGCCTTCCTGTCCTGGCTGAGCCAGACGCAGTCGTCCCTGCTCAACGGCTCGGTCCTCACCCCGGACAGCAGCCCCGGGAAAGGGGACCCCAGCCCCCCTGCCCCCGAGGCGCCCGCCCTGGAGGAGAGCTTCCCAGAGACAGTGGAGAAACAGGGACCCTGGTTCAATCTGCTGCCCAGGACGCCCTGCCATGCCTCTCCCCCCCTCACTACCTCCTCGGAGGAGCCCCCTGCTAGAGCCGCCCCCCAACCTCGCAGCCTTCACCCCAGGGACCAGCCCAAGGCTACGGGCAGGCAGGTGAGAGCCGGCCGGGCGCCTGGGGCTGCTGCTGGAGTGGGCAGGAAAAGGAGTTTGGGGAATGGGAGACGGGGAGGAGGGGGGCCTAGCAGATCCCCGTTGGCAGGCGCCTGTCTGGCACAGCTGGCACTGCCAAAGGGACCCTCGCCTCTGGCCCCTGTAGGTGTTGCTCTAAGCAGGGCTGGAAAGCCGCCCCGTCCCCTTCCCTTCGCCCTTGCGGCAGGATATGGTCCCCGGGCAGGGGTCGGGGGGACTAGCTGGAGCCTGGCGGATCTGTGGGCTCCAGCTTCCTGGGGTGGGGGGCTGAGTCTGGGGAGGAACCGACCTCCCCATATCCAGGGGGCTGCGAGGGGAGGAGTGGGGTGGTGGCTGGCCCCCGAGGAAGGGGGGCAGGAGCACAGACGAGGCCCATGGCAAGTGGGGGGTGCCCCGTGACGGGGGTCACTTAGATCCGGAGCCCCCGGGGGGCTGGAGGGACTGGCTCCCAGGGTGGGCGGCGGGGCTGGGACGAGGGCTGTGCAGCCGGCACCTCTCACCCGCGCTGTCTCTCCTCCCAGCCGAATGGCCCCACGTCTCCTGCCCTCGCGTCCACGCCCGTCCACGCCAGCCCCCGGGTGCCCAGCGCGTGCCCGAGGGGCCGGGGCGGATCCGAGAAGGCCCAGGAGCCGCCGGGCCAGCCCAAGCGCCGGGGCCGGCCCCCCACCAAGTTCTTCAAGCAGATTGAGCAGAAGTATCTCACCCAGCTGATGGCGCAGCCCGTGCCCCCAGGTGAGGACACCCGCCACCCCCCATCGGGCAGTGACCCCAGCGCTGCTGCTCTTTTCTCCCCTGGGGCAGCCCAGTTCCCAGCCTGCCACCTTCCCTGCCCAGCCAGACTTCCCTTCCTTCCTTGCCTAGGGGAGGGTGGGTCTCCTTCTTGACGTCGTTCGTCATCCCCCCCCGCACCATTCACAGGGGGCACCCAGCCTCGGGTGAAGCACAAGGTGACAGGAGACCACGTTCGCCCCCGTCTCACTGAGGGCCCAGAGCTGGGTTTGGGTGCCAATCAGGACTCCTGGGTCCCGTTCCCTGCCGTACTGCAGGGCGGTGGGGATTGTCTCCCGTTCCCTGCTGGGGTCCCCTTCCCCTGCAGGGTGACTGGGAGCTGGCAGCCCCCCTCCAGTGCTCAGCCGGCTCCGTGGCTGCCTTGCAGAGATGCAGAGCGGCTGGTGGTGGCTCAAGGACCCGGAGGAGCTGGAGGCCGTGGCCCGAGCGCTGCACCCGCGGGGGATCCGTGAGAAGGCCCTGCACAAGCACCTCACCAAGCACAAGGAGTATCTGCGGGAGGTCTGCGCCCGCGCCACTGCCGGTGAGGACCGGCCGGCGGGTGGGGGAGGGGGGAGAACCGGGGAGGGGGTGAGGACGCCGGGCCGTTAACCCTGCCTCTCTCCCGCCCAGATCCCATCTTCCAGCCCCAGGCCACCGGCCACCCCGTGTCTCAGGAAGCTTTGGTCCGGTGGTCCGTGACGGAGCGGGCCTACGAGATGGACCTCGCCCTCCTGCAGTGGGTGGAAGAGCTGGAGCAGCGGGTCCTGATGGCGGATCTGCAGATCCGGGTGAGATCTCTGCAGATCCGGGTGAGATCTCTGCAGATCTCTGGGCTGCACTCTGCCCACCCCAGCGGTACATGCTCTGAACCGTTCCCGAGCACGTGATGGGCAGGCACCCAACAGGCTGGGCCTGGAGGCGAGACCCGGCCCTGGCACCCTGGAGGGTGTTGCTCCTTTGCCTTCCCGAGGGGGTGCGGGGTGGGGCGAGGTCTGGCCAGGGCTGCTTTGCTAAACTCGGGGCTGTCGTTGCAGTGAAATCGGGGCTGTCGTTGCAGCTGTACCCCAGCCTGGCCTCCGCCCTGCGCTCCCCACCCCGATAGAGCTTGGGAGAGCTAGTGGGTGCTGCAGAAGGCACCCCTCCTTGCGGCTGCAGGGGGTGGGTCCCTGGCACAGGCGGCTGCCCCATCATGCCAGCGAACTCTTTCCCTGGTCCCTCCCTCCAGGGCCGTGACCTCAGCAGGTTGGCACCTGGATGAATGACCCCAAGGCAGCCCCAGGTGCTGCCGGGTAGCTGGTAAAGCCAGCTGGGATCTGAGCAGGCTGAACCCCCCCCAGCCCCCCTCTAAGGCTCTCCCTCCCCCCAGGGCTGGACGTGTCCGAGCCCCGACTCGGCGCGGGACGACCTGCGGTACTGCGAGCACAAGGTGGGGGCCCTGGAGGACATCACCCTCAAGAACCGGCGGGAGGGGCTGCCCCCCTCCCGGGAGGCCACCAACCCCCTGGACCTGGCCGTCCTGCGGCTGGCGGCGCTGGAGCAGAACATGGAGCGCCGGTACCTGAAGGAGCCGCTGTGGCCGCCGCACGAGGTGGTGGTGGAGAAGGTCGTGCTGAGCAGCCCTGAGGCGCTGGACCTGGGCAGCACGGAGATGTGAGTGCCTGGCACGCGCGGGGGGGGGGCAATGGGGTTTCCGGGACGGGGCTCCAGAATCCGGGCTGGGAGCCCAGACTCCTGGGTTTGACTCCTGGCTCTGGGATGGGGGTGGGGTCTAGTGGGTTAAAGCAGGGAAGTGCTGGGTGCCAGGACTCCTGGGTTCTCTTCCTAGCCATGTGATTGAGGCAGATCCCTTTCTTTCTGTGCCTCAGTTTCCCTCTCTGGACAACCCGAACAGTAACCCCCTCCCCAGGGCTGGGTGGCAGCAAGGGTTACTTAGCATGCAACCAGCTCCCTGTCAGGGCATCCTCCATGCACCAGGCTGAGTGTTTCTCTCCTCCCCCAGTGCCTACGAGATCACTCCCCGGATGCGGACGTGGCGCCAGACCCTGGAGCGGTGCCGGAGCGCGGCCCAGGTCTCCCTGTGTATCTACCAGCTGGAGAAATCCATTGCCTGGGAGAAGTCGGTCAACAAAGTGGTAAGGGGTCCGGGGGGGGCACATTCGATGGTTCCCAGATGTCAGGAGGTGCCAGGGATCAGGGGTAGTGCAGGGAAGACGTGGCACCCTGTGGAACTCCCTGCTGCAGGAGGGAGAGTCAGGGCTGGAACTCTGTTGGGGGAGCCACCATCCTACTGCAGGGGCAGGGAGGGGGTCAGGGCTGGATCTGGGCTGGATGGACCTAGTAGGGTAAGAGAGAAATACCTGGTTGGGCTGAGTTCCTGTCGGGGGCTGGGGGCCCCTCTCAGCCCACCCACCTCACGTGCTCCTTTGCCCCCAGACGTGTCTGGTGTGCCGGAAGGGGGATGACGACGAACACCTGCTGCTGTGTGACGGCTGCGACCGCGGCTGCCACCTCTACTGCCACCGGCCTAGGATGACGGAGGTGCCGGACGGGGACTGGTTCTGCTCCGTCTGCATCTCCCAGGTGCGTTCCCGTGGGAGCCCAGCTGGGCTTCGACCCCTGCGTGGCCTGAGCCGGGATGTCCCCCTCACCGAGATCTTTCCGAGCCCCGATAACACCCTCTCTCCCCCACCCCTGCTGGGAGCCAGGGCTGCTGGGTGACCTCAGAGAGCGTCTCTCTTCGTGCCTCAGTTTCCCTATTGTGCGGTTCAGGGGTGGGGAGCGACCGATTCAGCGGGTGAGTCCCCCAATCGCTCTTCCCTTGCAGGCGGGAGGCGAGTATTACGAGGACCCCAGTTCGCCCAGGCGGGGCAAGAAGCGGAAAGGCGGGCGTCTCTTCGGCGGGGGCTTCCCGGAGGAGGAGGAGAGCCCCGGGCGCCGCGTCCTGCCGCGGAGGCGTGACACCCTGTCGGTGCCCCGCTACTCAGGGGAGGGCCTGTCCCCATCCAAGCGGAGGAGACTGTCACCACGTGGCCAGAGCAGCGATCTGACCTTCTGCGAGTACGTACCCTGGGGTGTGGCCCCCCAGCGGGGGCGGGGCCCAGGGAGGGGGGGCCGTGTGCATGCCCCAGCTGGGGTGGGGGCACTGCGCTCCCCAGTTTGGTACGTATCCCTGTGCTATGCCCCTCCCCTTCTGCAGGATCATCCTGATGGAGATGGAGTCTCAGGAGGACGCCTGGCCCTTCCTGGAGCCCGTCAACCCCCGGCTGGTGCCCGGCTACAGGAAAATCATCAAGAACCCCATGGACTTCGCCACCATGCGGACGCGGCTGCTGCGGGGCGAGTGAGTGTCGGGGCAGGGGCCGCGGGGGCATCTCTGCAAGGAGCCAGAGGGCGGCATGGACCTCGCAGGCTGGCGCCGAGCATCCCTCCCCTTCCCGGGCCGCAGAACCTACCTGCACCCATCTGGCTGCGTGGGGCTGGTGGGGGCTTCTCCTCCTCCTTCCCAAGGGCTGGCTAGACACCACCCGGCCATCGCTGGGTCAGGGAGGAGGGTAGAGGGAAAGGGCCAGGATGGGTATGGGGGGATTCAGGCAATGGGGAGGGGGTGGCAGCGGAGGTCAGGGGAGCTGTTCCCTGCTCTGAGGCTGCTGTGATCCGGGGCGGGGGCGAGGACTCGGAGGTGACTCAGTCTCCCCGGCTCCTCCCCAGGTACGTGAGCTGCGAGGAATTCGCCGCCGATGCCACGCTGGTGTTCGACAACTGCCAGACCTTCAACGAGGACGACTCGGAGGTGGGCAAGGCCGGGTGCGCCATGCGGAGATTCTTCGAGAGCCGGTGGGAGGAATTTTATCAGGGAAAACACGCTCCTAACCCGTGAAGCGGGAGCCCAGGGGTGGGGTTGGGGACTGTGCCCCCCTCCACGCTCCTGACCTGAGACCTGTCTCGTGCGGTTTGGGGTAGGGAGAGACACCCCCTCCCCCCCGCCCCCGCAAAAGAACTGACTCCTCTGGAGCCGATCTCGCTGCCTGCTGAATTCCCGACGGAGGCTGGTCCCGGCGCGGCGTGGAAAAGCCCCTCCCCCCCCCCCCCACACACACACACCAAGGGGCTTGGGGTAACGGGGCATCTCCACAGCCTGGCTGCTTCAGCCCCCCCGAGCCACCTGGACTCACGGACTGTGGAAGCCAAAAATGAAAGAAACCGAGCGATCGCTCGTCGGGTTCCTTATCTACTTCACCACCACCTGACCCGGCAAACGAAGAAAGACGCCCCCCCGCCCCCTTGGCTGGGAGTATTTAACATAGCAATAGTTCGTAGTGACCGTGTATGAGGATGGCACTGCTGTGTGCTGTCCCTGAGGCATTAATGGCCAGTAAAGTGAACTCAACTCCTCGAGATTCGCGTCGAGCTTCACACCCGGACCCGCTCGCACCGACACTGGGATGCGCTGCTTCCACACAACAGTCCTCCCCCCATCCCCGGCTCGCTGCTTCCCTTCCGGGACCTTTCCATGCCTGCCCTTCCACCCTTACCTTCCGGGACCTTTCCATGCCTGCCCTTCCCTTCCAGGACTTTTCCATGCGCCCCGTCCCCCATTGTTCTTACCTTCCAGGACCTTTCCCGGCCTGTCCCCCTGCCCCCCTTACCTTCCGGGACCTTTATACTACCCTCAGCAGGATCCCCATCCCACCCTAATTCTCTCCCAACTCCCTCCCCTACATCAGGCCCTACCATTGCAGGACCTTTAGTGGGGGGATGTCCCTGTTGTCCCCCCTCCCCTCCCACCGCGTCAGATCCTTCTCTGCTCTAGGACTGTCACACCCCCCCCCCCCCAAAATAATAGGGGTTTGAGGGAGGATCGGACAGCCCCACGGATCTGGCTACAGGGATCTGGCCGGGGCTGAGCATCGGCCTGTAGCCGGGGGGTGGGGGGGTTCTGTTTGTGGGAGCCCCTTCCCTGCCCTGTTCCTCAGCAGGAACACACCCCCCCACCCCCAGTGACCTAGGCTTGTTCATGGGATCCCAGCCTGAATGGGTGTGTGCCCCTCCCCTCGCCGTGAGGACCCCCCCCCCAGTAGGGCTTGTGGTGTTTGTTCTTCCTTCAACCCTCTTCTCCCCCTCCTTCCCCCCCCCAAGCTGCTGGGTTTGCACTTCAAGGGGGGCCCAGCCCAGCTCCCCCCACCCCGCTGTGTGCTCTTCGCAGGCAGCACCCATCCTGCCTCACAGGGGTAAAGAACGGGCAGGGGGAGCAGGGCAGGACCCATCCCTCCAAGCCAGCAGCTGCCCCACACTGGGATGGGGGAGGCGCCAAAGGGGTGGCAGAGCATAGGCAGCTCCAGGACCTCAGCCCCAGCCTGTCAGCATCTCCCCTGCCCCCCAGGTTCCTGTTGGCTCTAGGGAGCCAGAGCTGCGGTTTTGATCCCCTCTGTCCCAGGACGGGCCACTCAGGCCAGCCCCCTGGCTATCCCCCCTGCCCGCCAAACCTCTGAATGGCTCTGCTGGCACCAAGGACTCTGCCACCCAGGGTGCAAGCCCCGCCCCCACCCCCGTGCCACTCGCCAGGCCTGGGGGACCTCTTGGGGGAGGGGGTGCTTTGGCGAAGGTGCACCTGGAGGGGCGGGGCCGACCTTGCTCCCCGCCAACCTGCTCAGGGCAGGGGAAAGGCCTGGAGTGCCTGGGCCACGGGGAGCCTGGGCCACGGGCCACTTGATCCCAATGGAGAGTCTCCCTCCACTCCGTGACCCCACCCTCGGCTTGGGTGCTGAGAGCTGGAGGTAAAGGCTCCCCCTCCCCCCCAGCAGCTGTCTAGGGGGGTTAGGCACCCAGCTTAAAATGGGGGGAGAGCAGTCGGATCCCTGCAAGGATTGGCAGCAGCACCTCCCCAGTATTGAGGGTAATGTGTGATGGTGAACGCTGGGGGGTGGGCCAGGTCTGATCTAGGCAGGGGAGGCTGAGCTGGGTTGTCTTTGGAAATACCCTCCCGATAGCCCCCCGCCATTAACCCTTTGCTCGTTCACACTGCAGCCCTTGCTGATCTCCCCCAGGCCTTTCTGGAAAGTGTGTGTGTGGGGGGGTGTCCCTTGCCCTTCCCATGTCTCAAGCCGTCTGGGGATAGAGAGTCACAGAGGTGGAGTGACGGTGTGGAAATCAAGCCCTGGCCGCCCCCCAGCTCCTCAACCACGATATTACGGGTACTCGCTTTAGAGCGGCTGGCGGGCAGGCCCCAGCGGAGCCGCTTCACAGTCCAGTCCAGCTGTGCGACATCTGGGACACACACCCACCCCCTTCCCCCAGCCCGTCGCCCACTCACCATGAGCACTGAAATCAACTAACCTACCTTGGGGGGGGATGGGAAGCCCTGAGATGGAAGCAGCCTCTGTCATGCATTCCCCCACCCCCCCCTCCCGTCGTCTTTAAAAAGTAGCCTTTTTTCTATCAAATAACCTCAAAAACTTTTTATTTTATTTTTTTGCTTTGAAATAAGAGGTGGATTTGAAGTCTATTTGAACTGACTTTATATTATGCATAAATATTTATATTTTATCTAAATAACTGCGCTGTAACAAACTTTTTTTTTAAATAATTTGGATCTGTCAGGTGGTTTTTTTTGTTTGGTTTGTGTTTTTGTCATGGAAAAGTTTTAGTCTCTGTAATGGTGTTGTGGTGTTTTAAAAAGGTTTTTGGTTTTTTCCCACCCCCCCCCCCCCGATAAAATGCCGTGAATTTTAAATCCCCACCTTCCCTCTTAGCCCCTGCCATCCCCTCAAAATTAATCCAGCCGTGTCTGAAATCCCACCCATCTACTCTTCCTTATTGGGGATGCACCAGAGTGTAAAAATCCATTCTGGACTGAGTATGAGAAATGTTAAGATGCGGAATATATTTTATTTTTGAACCCTTAATGAGTTGGCTTTGTAAATTACATTTGGGGGGGGGGGTGTCTAGAACTGGCCTTCCCCCCTCCCCTCCCCTCCCACCCCCTCTGTCTGATAAAACAGGAAGAACCAACCACGCTAAAAGAAAAATATTCTGATGTTCCTTGTAAAAGGAACAGGACTGGCTCTTTTTTATATAACCAAATGTGGTGTTTTAGTGACTTTTTGATAATGTACAGTTTTTGTGAATTTAAATTTATTTCTTTCTATATTTTTAGGACCAATCTCATTTTTAATAAGGTTTAAAGGAAAAAAAATATTCTAGATTAACTCCTGTTTGTTGCCATGTGATGTTCCCACAAGTACAGCGGTAGAGAGTGCTTGTCAAGTTGCGAGAATAAAAACAAACCCACGTTTGATAGAGACAGTGTCGTCGGGGGTGTTTCTGGTGGGGGCAGCTGGATCGGGGGGGGGAGGGGCAGAGCCCAGCTGGCTTTTCAGGGCTGAAGTTCAGGCTGCGTGTCGGGCAGGAATTAGGCAGAAGCAGGGCCCAGGGGAGTTGGGAGCATCGAGTCAAAGGGCTGTAGGGAAAAATTCCTCCGCTCCCTGTATATTTTTCCCTCAGGGTGGTCGGAATAGAAGCGCCCCTCCCTCATTTTATTACAGGGCGTTTAAAAATTCCCTGGCAACCCCCTTCCAGGCCGCTCCATATCCTGACTCCCCAGCCCCAGCTGGAAAATCTCATCCCCAAGGTTCAGTAGCCGTGCCAGGAAGCGGGCAAAGGACAGCAGGCTGCGGCCAGGCCTTGTCCTGGTATAACAGGCTGGGGCGTGTTTTCTTCGCTCCAGTGCTGGGCACGGTTCCCCGGGGTGCAAGGGGCGAGTAACCGGGTAGCTAATTCCCTGGGGTGTGGCTTGGAGCACTCCCACGACAGTCCGACTGAGCCCAAGCCGGGCACTGGCGGGTAAATGAGGCTGTTACGGTTAGAAAGCTCAGCTGCCTAGGGGATTTGGGCACCCACTACAAGGAGTGGAACTTGGGCCTCTGCGCGCCCCCCCCCCCCTCAGGTTACTGTGCCCATGCAGCCAGGAGCCCGCCTCCCTTTTCACTGGCTCCCGGGCCGCTGGAGCGGGAGCTGCTGCTGCAGAGGCGGCTGGCTGCCTGCGCACGCTGAGTCATGCCTGTGCAGCTGCTTCTGACGCATCTCAACCCGTCTGATCCGCTGGGCTCCTGCGCCACCCCCTCGGCTTGGGAACGCAGGGAGGGAGCCTGGCCGCTGCTGGGCTAGAAGGGCCTGGTTCCTGCTGCCCAGCCGGCTCCGTTCTCTCCCGTGCTCCTGAGTTAACCCAGCTCGAGGAGGTGTGAGCCTGGGCCCGGCTGTGAGGCGAGCGTGTCAGGTCTCAGACCAGCTTCTACAACAGCAATGGCTTAAGAACAGAGGAATAGCCCAAGGGGCCAGCTAGCGCGGTATCCTGGTTCGGCCAATACTTCAGAGGGTGTGAGCAGAACAGGGCCGTTGGCGAGTGCTCCAGTCCCAGCTCTTGACAGAGGTTTAGCACCACCCGGAGCATGGCTGGGGGGGGGGGGTGTTGAGTTCCTGCCAGTTGTGGCTAAGAGCGAGGGCTGGACCTCTATGAACTGAGCTCACCCTACTTTTGGCCTTCACCATGTCCCTTGGCAATGAGTTCCACAGGTTGTGACTAATGTTGCAGGAGGGCGCCCCCTAGTGGCGGAAGCCAGAATTGCTGCGGCTCCACTAAGTGACTTTCCCAGCCAATCGCCAAACAACAGAGGAGACTGAGCCGACTTCTTTCCCACCTTTTTATTTAAAAACAAAAACGTCCACATGAGCCGAGTGGGAGCTCCATCAGCGGCGGGGGTGGGGGGGAAACAAGCCCGGCTGGAGCACAGAAGCGGCAAGAATACAAAACTAGAAACCTCGAGATTTAAAAAAAAAAAAAACCCAAAAACTTAAAAACCTGTACAAAATGCTCCTTGGTATAAATTAAAGGGTGCTACCTCCTGGGGGGCAAGACATGGCGGGGGGGGGGGAGCAGCAGAGGGGGGGTGGCAAAAGAGGTGGTTGGTTTAGCGGCCCATTTCTCCAGCAGCCCAGCCCGCCCCTGCCCAGTGGTAAGGGCCTCAAGCCAGCACTGGGGCTAGCCTGCAGCCCTGTGGGGAGGGTGGGCGACCCCACAGCGGCAGGTGCCACGTGTGGTTTGGTGCCTGCTATGCTGCCGAGGCCAGAGGCGGGCGCTGGGATGGCCGCGGGTGCAGCGTGCGGGCTGAGATGGGGGCCGGCGCCCACAGCTTGAGGGGTGGTTCTGGGGCTCGCTGCCGCTCAAAGCTCGGAGCTGCCAATTTCAATGGGGGGGGGGCAGCTGGCACCGGCTCAGCCCCGAGGCCTTGCACCCCTCCCTCGCTCTGGCCCATACCCAGCCTGCCCGGTGAGCCCGGGATCTGCTTCCCCGGCTAACGCTCCTCGGCTGGGATTAAACCCCAGACTGGGCTGGGCTTCCCGCCCCCAGGCACCAGCGATGCCCGTGGCAGGTGGGGTCGTGCCAGTGCCCGTGGCCTGGCCTTTAATGCCAGAGGCTGTTTTATCCTCCACCCCCACCCCCATGGCTTCCCAGCACCTCTTTGGTTAGCTGCCAGGGTGTGAGCCCGGGTGGGACCCCCCCCCCCCCGCTCGAGCCCTAACCCCCACCCCGACCGAGGCAACGGAACAAAACGCCATCTGACACCACCACCAGCGGGGCCCTGTCTGGCAAACAGGCGCCCCAGGAATTAGCAGCAACATTGTGAAACCATGAACCGGCGGAGAGTGGGGAACGGGCCATGGCTTTGCACCTCCAGCCCAGGGGGGGAGGCTGGGGGGGGCCCTCGGGGTGCAACGTGCCGGAGCTGAGCCGCCGTAGGGGGCGAGGTAGCTGTGTAGCCAGGGGCAGGGCGCGTGTGGCAAATGTCGAATTCAGGAGCACCCAGAGCTTCACCGGGGGAGGGGGGGGGTGCTGGCCAATGACAGGCAGCGTGCTGGGGGGGGTGCTAAGCTAGGATCTGCCAGGCCTCAGGGACTGGCACAACTCACAGGGCGTGTGGGCGAGGGGTCGGGGGGGGGTCTCTTGGGGATACCGGGACCCAGCTGCAGGCCCAGGCTGTTAATGGGGGAGATAGACGCCGGCCGCCCCACGCTCGCCCCTGAAGTGCAGGGGCTGGGTCGGGCAGGGAACCATCAAGGCACAAGACTCAAAATCCAGCAGGATTCCGGCCCAGCCAGGCCCGACCCCCCCTGCACCGGCAGTGGGGCAAGGGTGGGGGGGCGAATGGCCTCTTATTGTTGGGGCCTGAACACCAGCAGTGGGGCGGGAGGCAGGGAACGGCAGCGCCAACTGGGCACCCAGGGTGGGACCCCCCAGCAGGGGCCGGCCTTGGCCCATGGCTGGGCTCGGCCTGCAGGGCCCCGGGCCCCCCAGCAGCCTGTGGCCGGGGAGAACCCGCCGCCTGGTGCGCTGGAGTGTGGTGGGGGCAGCGCTCAGCCTAGCCCCCCCCCATGCACCCCACCACTCCAGCTCCCCCCTTCCTAGATACGACACGGGGCAGCAGCGGCCCCGGCTCTGCCCCGAGCCCCCCAAGTCCTCCCGCGAGGGGGCGAATGGAGCTGAGAGCAGTGGGGTGGGGACAAGCAGGCCCCCCCACGGGGCAGGGAACCCAGCTCGAGGCAGGGGGGTTGCTTTTACGTTTCACTGCACTTTTGGGGGGGGTCCTACACTGCCCCACCCCCACCCCCCGCCTGTTCCCTGACCCAGGCCTGGCGCCAGCTGCTTTGGTTGACACCGGGCGCCTCCGGCTGCCTGGAAATGGCCTGTCACCGGGGAGGGGGTTGATGCTGGGGGAGGGCAGCACCGTGGGGCCCAGTGATCTTTGGTTAACGGGACAAAACATTGAACCTGGCGCGCTGCCCCCCCCCCCGGCATGTCGGGGGGGCAGGAGGTTTATTGGCTGGGGCGGGGGGGGACGGGCTAGGTGTTTGGGGCAGGTAACTAGCTGGAGAGGGGAGGGGGAGGTGTTACCAGGGCAACCTATTGGCTTATTTCTAACAAGCTTCCCCCCCCCCCCGCCCGGGGTTGTTACAAACAAAGTGCTGAGGTGGGTTTTTTTGGAGGGGGGGGGCTTGGCTTTTGAGGGGATGCCCCCCCCATGCAGCTGAAATGGACGAGGGACTCACCCGCACCGCCAGGCTGTGCCAGCTGGAGGCGCCAGCCGCCCCGGGGGCCCCCCCCCCCCCCGGCAGCCATGGACAGGACACACAACCCCCCCCCCACCCCCCCCAGCTCAGAAGCAAACAGCAGGCCTGCGAGCCGGCGGGCGGGGGGCGTTCAGGGGCTGCACAACCAAAGACCCCAAAAAGCATCTCCACAGAAAAATCAAACTTAAACCTTCCTCAAATCTCCCCCCCCCCCCGCGCATTCATGTCACAAATCAATACAATAGTTTTTAAAAACCTGGATCAAACCATTTCAACCGAAGACGCCATCCCGGCCAGCGACACCAACACCGCCCCCCCCAGCGCTAGCGTGAGCAGGGACCCCCCCCCCAACACCTCCAAAAGGTGGAACTTAACGCCCAGAACATGTGAGCAGCAAAAACCACAGTTCTGCCCCCCCCCCGCCCCCCCGCCCAGCCAGGGGGCTGGTAAAGGACCAGGAAACTTTTTTTTTTTTTTTTTTTTTTAAGGAAACTTACAAAAAAAATTCATGAAAAAGAACAAAACTCTTCAAACGCAGCCATTGGGGGAGGGGGGCAGCCAGTCTGCAGCTTTCTCGGGGTTCCCCTGGGGCTCTGTCCGTCCCCATCCCCTCTCCCCCGGCACCCGGGATCGGCCCAGCCCGTCAGATTTCCGCACGGTTCCCGAGGCACAAGGACCGGCCGCGGCCGAGTCCCAGCGCCAGGGGCTCTGAGGCCACCTGGGTCCCGGGTTCGAGCCCAGCGGCGCCGGCGCCAGGCACCACAATGCAGATTAAGGCACCGCACGGGGCCAAGCAAGGTGCCGGACGCCTGCAGATTTGGGCATTTTGGAGTCCTGCCCCGCCCCCTGCGGCTGGGCCCAGCGCAGATTTTGTGGGGCAGCCTTTCTGCCCCCTTTGCTCTGTGTTGGCACATATGCGCCTTAGTGTCTAGGGAGGAAAGGTGGAGCCAGGCCGGCTGCTGGGCTGCCCCCAGGAACCATGCAACTGGGGGGGGCGGGGGGAGCGTCCGCTGTTCCCTGCCCCACCCCAGGCTGGCTGGGTGCCCCCCTGGCTTCCTGCTGTAACAGGAACAGGAGATGGGATGCTGGGGGGGAAGGGGGCACATCCCGCCCTGGGGGAGCTCGGCCATTAAAGTCGGATCTCCCGGCCCAGGCCCGAGACCCCCCAACCTTGATAAGGTGGCTTGGGGCAGGGGTGCAGAGGCGCTTAAATTGTTCTCAGCTGGGGAGGGGGGGGAGGGTTAATATTTAACTTGCCAGGCCCTGACCATTCTTCACCCCAGCTGGAACATGGAAATGAAAACACCTAACAGGTGTCCACCCCTCCCCCCTGCCCAGAATGGACTGGGAGGGGGGGAGATGCACCCCCCCACACACACCCAGCATAAATCACCCATTGCCCCCTCTACAAACCCCTTGGCCAGAGCTGCCTTCTCCCTCCAACTCCCCCCCCCCGCCCTTCGTCTGCTTCTCTCGCTACTACACAACTCACTCGCGCATGCAATAGGAACATCACTGATTGTCAGCTGCATAAGAGCTATTTTCTCCAAGGGGCAGGGCAGGCCAACCCCCAGCCCAGGAGGGTTAGGACTGGGGTGAGGGGCAGGGGTTCTGAAGAAGGGGAAACCAGCAGGGATGGGGGGCCCAGTATGTCCCTCGGAGAAGGGGCCGGCCTGTCTGTTTCACAGTCTATCCAATGTAACAGATATTGGGGGAGGGCCGGATTGTGCCAGCCGGGGGGGGTGTCTATCCAGTGGGGCAGGGGGAGGGTTTAGCACCATCTGGGGGGGAAGGAATCACAGCGGAGCATTTCACAAAGGGGGGGGACGTTGTTTTGAGAACGTGCGGATAAGTCTAAAGTGCCTGGTACCTTTAAGAGCTTGGTCTCCAGGTAAAAGAGATTTGGGAGTCAGGGATCTGGGGGGTGGGGGTGGGCGTTATGGTTTATTGCACTTGTCCTGCCTCCTGCTATGGGGTGCGTGGGGGTGGGATGTGCATAGAAATGAGATCCCCATCTGCAGCAAGGGCAGCACCAGCTCTGCCCCCCCGCCCCCGAAAAGCCACCACCCAGCACCCCCCTCTCGGGAAGAAGGGGGGCAATCCAGCCACGCCCAGAATCCAACCAACCCCCCGCAACCTTGTCCACCGAGGTGGGTGCGGCATGGGGCCCCGTCCTCCTGTGGCCCGTGCCGATCAGCTGTTCCTACCGCGGTGAAGAGCAGCGGGTGGGGGGGGGGGTTTGTGTGTTCCCCCCCCATGCACGGATCCCATTGGGGGGGCGGGGAGGTCACCACGACGGCAGGGTGGGGTCTGCTGGCACGGTCTGGAACGCAGGCAGTGAAGGCACTGTGTATCCCGCAGGGCGGACAGGGCCGAGCCGGTGCCGGGTCCCCTCGGGCTGTAGGCGCGTGGGACGGGTGGACACAGAGTGGAGTCCGGAAGCACAAGACGTCACTGGTGACGCAGAAAAGCGGCACGAGGCTTTTGGAAGGGGGGCCAGGGCCGAGTCCAGAGTCCTGACCCAGGTGAGTCCACGTACGTAGCATCTAATAGGAAAGGACAGAGGCCGGAGCAGAGACCACAAATCCCCCCAGTCCAAGCTGGAGTCCAACATGAGCAGCAATCCCGTCCGGCAAAGCTCAAGCAGGGAGAAGATTAAGGATCCTAGAGGTTTCCTGGAGCTGCGTCCTGGCACGGAGTTCGTGGCCAACCTTTCCCCTGCCCAAAATCCCGCCAGCCAGTGCACGATGCAGCATATCTCCCGCCTCATCCTCCCGTTGGAAAGTCACGGATTCCTGCTAGGTTCGTCTCATTAGATCCTGGTTTTTTTTAGTGTTTCTTTTTTCTTTTTTTTTTTTGAACTTTTTCCTTTTTTATAAAACCCAGGAGAAAAAAAAAGCAAAAAACAATAAAATCAACTGTGGGGTTTTTTTGTAGGTTTTTGTGGCGGTTTTTTTCCTTTTCTTTTAAAGCAACCCCTCCCTCCGGAAAAAATTCTTTCTCCTACAGTGGCATTCAGGTGTGGAAAAGCGTCCGGAGGGGAGCGAAGAAATGGGCGGAATCGGTCGGGGAGCAGTACAACCAAAACCCCCTTGAAATAAAATTGTTCAAACGTTGCATATTTTTCCTTTAAAAAAAAAAAAGAGAGAAGAAAAGAAAAAGGAAGGAACGAAAAAGTAATCCTTAACTGACAAAAGAAAACGACGATTGTCCCAGAGATTTGAATCTGCAGCCTCTCCACGCCGGGGCAGCCAGATCCACCGTCTCCTTAAAGAACCACCCAAATAAAAAAGGGTTTCTTCAAAAACAACCACCAAAAATAAACCACACACTTTTTTTCCTCATATTAAAATAGGCCTCAGTCCATCTGTCCGTCCGTGTGGAGTGGATCTGGTGACCCAGCCCCTCCATTCCACCGCTTTGGTTCCTTGGTGAGCAGAGTCTATTGCCGTTTTTTTTGTTTTTTTTGTTTGTGTTTTTTTTTTTTACAAAACTGTTTTCTTTGCAAAAGAAAGAAACGAACGAAGAAAAAAAAATTGGATTCGACCTTCTAGATGCAGCACAAATCAAAGAGGAGGTGGCGATCTCCCTCGGGGCGAGAGCTCGGAGCAGAGACACCTGGTCCAGCTGAAGAGGGAGAGAACGGTTCACTGATATAGGGGTTTGCAAGGAGCAGAGGGGACAGGCCCCATGTCCCATTCCCCACCCTCGGAGCCAGCCAGTCCCCTGCCCTGGGGCCAGATCAGAGCCGGTGCTCCCTACAGGAGAAAGGCCCCATACCCCATTTCCCACCAGCCAGTCTCCTACCCTGGGGCCGGATTGGGGCCTGTGCCACCAAGAGGGACAGGCTCTCATCCCCTGACACACACACCCAGCCCTTACCTGCAGTTACTTGCTGTACTGATAGGAGTAGGCAGCGTGATCTGACGGAGACTCGACAGCCACTTGGCTCTGCTGGCCGCTGTTCTCCTGAAAGGCAGGAGGTTAGGGGGGTGGGGTGACCCTGGCCCGGCCTCCCCGCCTGGCCCCCGCACCCCTATCCTGACCAGCCTCGGTAGCGAACGGGAGGCCTGGGGAGGGGACACAGCAGCAAGTGGTGCTGCAAGATGCTCTTCGCTTCCAGCCAATGCCCCGTGCTGACCTGATGCCAGCTGGAGACAGGCGCACTTCCTGTCCTAGCCTGCCAGGGCAAGGCTGCTGCGTTGGCTGTTCAACAGCTGCCATACCCCACCCCAGAGGTAGCTGCATTTTAATGCTGGGTGAGTGATCCCCCAGTTCCTTATTGCTGCATCAGCTGTCCAGCAGCTGCCACATCCCACCCCAGAGGTGGCTGCATTTTAATGCTGGGTGAGTGATCCCCCAGTTCCTTATTGCTGCATCAGCTGTCCAGCAGCTGCCACGTCCCACCCCAGAGGTGGCTGCATTTCAGAGGCTTGGCCGGTTAGCGAGGCAGAGGGGTGAAGGGGAGATTAGAACCCGCGGCCCACAGGACTTCCACCCCCCAGCTGACAGATGTGGCAGGGGCCTGCCCCTCCGGCTCTGCCCTCAGCCTGGAACAGGGCTCTTACCTCAACTGAGATGCTGGAGGAAGGCACGGGCGTGTACTGAGGGATGTAAGCTCCTTGCATAGCTGCTGCCGCTGGCATGTACTGGGGAGGAGAGAGGAGAGGTCAGAGGGCGGCTGGTGCCCAAAGGAGGCCAGGCCGGGGCCCTGGTGCCGGCGGACGGGGGCCTTACCGTGCCAGTGCTACTGAGGGAGAGGTGGCCCAACTGCTGGGTGAGGGGGCCCATCATGGAGGCGGGCTGGATGGAAATGGTGTGGTCCATGGTCGGCGTCAGCACCGTCCCCTGCGGCAGAGGAGAGTGGTTGGAGAGCGGCCAGGGGGGCTGGGAGGAGAGGGACCTGGCAACGGCCAATCAGCACAGGGCCAGGGGCGGAGCCTAGGGCCACGGGAGCTGGTACGGCCAATCAGCACAGGGCCGGGGCAGAGCCTAGGGCCACGGGAGCTGGTACGGCCAATCAGCACAGGGCCAGGGGCGGAGCCTAGGGCCACGGGAGCTGGTACGGCCAATCAGCACAGGGCCAGGGGTGGAGCCTAGGGCCACGGGACCTGGCAACAGCCAATCAGCACAGGGCCGGAGACGGAGCCTGGGGCCACGGGAGCTGGCAACAGCCAATCAGCACAGGGCCGGAGGCGGAGCCTGGGGCCACGGGAGCTGGTACAGCCAATCAGCACAGGGCCGGAGGCGGAGCCTAGGGCCACGGGAGCTGGTATAGCCAATCAGCACAGGGCCAGGGGCCACAGGAGCTGGTACGGCCAATCAGCACAGGGATGGGGGCGGAGCCTGGGGCCAGCTGAGACCCTGGCACCAGAAAGGCCCTTTCCCTGGTGGGAAGGCTGTACAGGAAATGATGTCGGAGACCAAGCGAGGGACAGAAAGTGATGTGTAAAGTCAGTCTGTATCATTTCCTGTTGGCAATGAAATCCCTGTGTGCCACAGGAAGTGATGCATTTGAAGCTGCTTCCCCTGGGCCCCCCCTGCCCCCCCCCCAGGCCCAGAGACACCCCGAGGGGGGGCGGGGGCTGGGCCGGGCCTCACCGTGGGCTGCATGAGGTACGACTGATGGTGCATCCAGGACGGGCTGTGAACCTGCGGGCGAAGAGGGGTGTCAGCGGGGTCCCTGGGCCCGGCCGGGGGGGGTGTCACACCTCAACGGCCCCCCAGCCCCCGACACAGCCCCCCAGCCAGGGGATCTCACCCTAACATGGCCCCCCAACCCCCGACACAGCCCCCCAACCAGGGGATCTCACCCCAACATGGCCCCCCAGCCCCCGACACAGCCCCCCAGCCAGGGGATCTCACCCTAACATGACCCCCCAACCCCCGACACAGCCCCCCAGCCAGGGGATCTCACCCTAACATGACCCCCAACCCCGACACAGCCCCCAGCCAGGGGATCTCACCCTAACACACCCCCAGCCCCAACACGGCCCCCAGCCAGGATCTCACTAACACGGCTCCCCAGCCCCAACACGGCCCCCAGCCAGGATCTCACCCTAACACGCCCCAGCCCCGACACAGCCCCAGCCAGGATCTCACCCTAACACGCCCCAACCCCGACACGGCCCCCAGCCAGGATCTCACCCTAACACGCCCCAACCCCACACGGCCCCCAGCCAGGATCTCACCTAACACGCCCCAGCCCCGACACAGCCCCCCAGCCAGGGGATCTCACCCTAACACGCCCCCAGCCCCAACACGGCCCCCAGCCAGGATCTCACCCCAACATGGCCCCCCAACACAGCCCCCCAGCCAGGGGATCTCACCCTAACATGCCCCCAACCCCGACACGGCCCCCAGCCAGGATCTCACCCTAACACGCCCCCCCAGCCCCCGACACAGCCCCCCAGCCAGGGGATCTCACCCTAACACGCCCCAGCCCCCA
Organism: Mauremys reevesii; assembly: GCF_016161935.1. NCBI lineage: Eukaryota > Metazoa > Chordata > Testudines > Geoemydidae > Mauremys > Mauremys reevesii. The sequence goes on along the minus strand of NC_052647.1, from coordinate 16,334,344 downwards.
ACACGGCCCCCAGCCAGGGATCTCACCCCAACATGGCCCCCAACACAGCCCCCAGCCAGGGATCTCACCTAACATGCCCCCAACCCCCGACACAGCCCCCAGCCAGGGATCTCACCTAACACGCCCCAGCCCCCAACACGGCCCCCAGCCAGGGATCTCACCTAACACGCCCCCCCAGCCCCCGACACAGCCCCCCAGCCTGGGGATCACACCCTAACACGGCCCCCCAGCCAGGGGATCACACCCCTACACGGCCCCCCAACCCCCGACACGGCCCCCAGCCAGGATCTCACTAACATGGCTCCCCAGCCCCGACACGGCCCCCAGCCAGGATCTCACCCTAACATGACCCCCAGCCCCGACACAGCCCCCAGCCAGGATCTCACTAACACGGCTCCCCAGCCCCGACACGGCCCCCAGCCAGGGGGTCTCACCCTAACACGGCCCCCCAGCCAGGGGATCTCACCCTAACATGGCTCCCCCGCCCCGACACGGCCCCCAGCCCCAACACGGCCCCCAGCTGGGGTCACACTCAACACAGCCCCAGACACGGCCCCCCAGCTGGGGATCCCACCCCAACATGGCCCCCCAGCCCCAACATGGCCCCCAGCCCCCTTCCCCTCAGCCGGAAGCTCCTTGGCCAGGTGACCCCCCCACCGCGCTGGTACCTGGTAGGAGGACATGGGTGATGGGAGGTAAGGGGCGAGCGTGGTCTGAGCAATCATCCTATTGGGCGCCAGGCTGTAGGGGGTTGGGTAGAACCTGTGAGGGGAGGAGGGTGCCGGGCGTCACGGGGTTAAACTCCACTGTGGGATGCACAGAAAGGAAGTGCCCCCCCCAGCACACATAGAGGGAATTGGGGGGGGGAAGGACACAGGGACTCACCCGTTCTGCAGAGCCGTGGTGGGGTCGTAGGTCAAGGTCATGCCGCTCTGTGGGGACACAACGCCTGGCTCAGGCCTGCCCAGGAGCGCAGCCCCCGCCCTCCCCGGCTGCAGGAACCCCCCCTCCTGTCACCACAACCCCCAAGGCAGCCACTGCCCTGCCACAGCATCTCACCCCCCCCCAGACAAGAAGGGGCGAATCAGCCCCCCACACCCATCCATGTCTCCCCCCCCCCCAGCTGGCAGAGAGACCCCCCCCCCACCAGCTTGTGGGTTGGGGGCACACTAGAGTTGCCAACTTTCTAGTTGCACAAAACCGAACACCCTTGCCCCGCCCCTGCCCTGAGGCCCCGCCCCTGCCCTGAGGCCCCGCCCCTCACTCATTCCAGCCCCCCCTCCCTTGGTCGCTTGCTCTTCCCCACCCTCACTCACTTTCACTGGGCTGGGGCAGAGAGCGGGGGCGAGGGCTCTGGGGTGGGGCTGGATAAGGGGTTTGGAGTGCGGAAGGAGGGAGTTAGGGGCTGGGAGGGGGGTTCCGACGTGGGGCAGGGAATTCGGGCTCCAGAGGGGGGTTCCGACGTGGGGCAGGGAATTCGGGCTCCAGAGGGGGGTTCCGACGTGGGGCAGGGAATTCGGGCTCCAGAGGGGGGTTCCGACGTGGGGCAGGGAATTCAGGCTCCAGAGGGGGGTTCCGACGTGGGGCAGGGAATTCGGGCTCCAGACAGGCAGCGCTTACCTCAGGCTTTACCTCCCCGCCTGCCCTGGCTCCGTGCTGCTCCCGGAAACGTCCGCGCTGCCAGGCGGCGCGCGCTGCCCATGACCGCAGGTGCCGCCCCCGCAGCTCCCATTGGCCGCAGTTCCCGGCCAATCAGAGCTGTGGAGCTAGCGCTGAGGGTTTGGGCAGCACGCAGAGCTTCCCTGATGGCCCCTGCGCCCAGGAGCCGGACGTGCCGGCTGCTTCCGGGGAGCTGCGCGGTGCCAGGGCAGGAGGGGAGGTAAGGCCTTAGCCCTTTTAACAGCCCGGTCGACGGTGCTGAGCGGAGCCGCCAGGGTCCCTTTTCGACCGGGCGCTCGGGTTGAAAACCGGGCGCCTGGCAAGCCTGGGGCACACAGCTGTACCCCTCGAGAAGGGACCCTGCAGCCCCTCCTCCATCCAGGGCCAGAGAGCGGCTGGGGGCCCCAGGCTGGGCAGGGGGCCGATTCCCACCACCAGGGAGCCGGTCTCACCGAGTCGCCGTCCCGCGGCCAGGCCCGCCCGTTCTGCACGTATTTCCCCTGCGGCTGGCGCTTCTTCTGCCCCCCGTCGGCAAACTTGCAAAGCAGCGGATCTGAGGGGGCTGCCCAGGGACAGAGGCAGGCGTCAATCCCTACCCGCAGCCCCCCGGCTAGCCCAGCACCGGGCTCCCCACACACACTGCTGGGGGCCCCCAATCCCGACCCACAGCCCCCCCTGCTCCCGACCCACAGCCCCCCTGCTAGCCCAGCCCCGGGCTCCCCACACACTCTGCTGGGGCCCCCCCTGCTCCCGACCCATGGCCCCCCTGCTAGCCCAGCCCTGGGCTCCCCACACACTCTGCTGGGGGCCCCCAATCCCGACCCACAGCCCCCCCTGCTCCCGACCCACAGCCACCCTGCTAGCCCAGCCCCGGGCTCCCCACACACTCTGCTGGGGGCCCCCCCCTGCTCCCGACCCATGGCCCCCCTGCTAGCCCAGCCCTGGGCTCCCCGCACACTCTGCTGGGGGCCCCCAATCCCGACCCACAGCCCCGGGCTCCCCACACACTCTGCTGGGGGCCCCAATCCCGACCCACAGCCCCCCCCTGCTCCTGACCCATGATCCCCCGGCTAGCCCAGCCCCGGGCTCCCCACACACTCTGCTGGGGGCCCCCCCTGCTCCCGACCCACCGCCACCCTGCTAGCCCAGCCCCGGGCTCCCCACACACTCTTCTGGGGGCCCCCAATCCTGACCCGCAGCCCCCCCTGCTCCTGACCCACGGCCCCCTGCTAGCCTAGCCCTGGGCTCCCCTCCGCAGCTCTGCCGGGACCCCTCACTCCCAACCCACAGCCCCCTGCTTTCCCCATTGTTCCCGAGTTCGGCCTGGCAGGACTTAACCCCAGAAGGAAAGGGAAGGGTCCCAGCTCCCTGGAGAGTCATTATAACAGCCCCTGCCCGGCTCCCGCTGCCCGGGTTCCCCCTTGGGTGCCCCACCGCGAGGCCCTGCCGCCCACCTGGGATCCCCGGGGGGGTCTTGATGTATTTCCCGTTGAAGTGGGTGATGATGGCTTCGCACTTTTCTGTGGACTCCATTCTGTGGGGGGAGAGAAGGCCTGAGCCCAGCGCCAACGACCCCCTCCCCCTCCAACATGCCGACAACCCCCCCCCCCCCCAGGGTGCCCCGGCGGGGGGCTCTGACCTGGCGAAGCCGACGCCGCGGCTGGTGCCGTTGGGGTCGCGCAGGACGCGGGTGGAGATCACCTGCCCGAAGGGTTTCAGCAGCCCCTCCAGCTCCTGCTCGTCCACGCTGAGCGGCAGGTTGGAGATGTACAGGTTCGTGGGGTCCTGCTCCTGTTGCTATGGAGACACGGCAGTGAGGGGCTGCCCAGCGCCCCCCAAAGGGGTCTCCCCTCCCCGGAAATTGGCCTCTGTGTGGGGAATTACCGCCGCCTCCCCTGCCCTATGGGGCTGGGGCTGCGGCTGCGTCAGGGGCACTGGCAGCTGCAGGGCGAGTCACAAACCTACACAGGGCGGGGGGGACGACACCCCAGGGTGGTGGGGGCTCGGGGGAAGGGACCTCCTACATCTGGAACCATTAACCCTTTCAGTGCTTGAGCAGGAGGTCCCACACCCCCAGCAACTTCTCTCTCTCTCCCCCCCCCAATCTCTGTGCGGGCAGGGGGCATCTGGGGCCCTTACCTTCGCCATCTGGGCCTGCACCCCGCTGGCCTTCAGCGCCGTCACGGCCTTCTGCGCCGCCGTGGGGCTGTCGAAATCGACAAAGCCGTAGCCTGGGAGAGAAGGGGGGGGGCTGTGAGGGGAGGGCAGGGAGGGAGGGGGACCCAGCAGCCTCAAGCCAGAGCCTGTGTGGGGGATATTTAGGATCTTGCGGTTTGTCTCAAAGCCCTTTATGGGATTTTTTGCTTCCGACCACCCTGCGACCCCTCACACGGCACTGGGAGGGGGCCCTTTTGGGGTGGGGGCGGGGTATACGGGGACCCCTCGCCTGGCATAGAGATGCGGCTGGCTCTGGGGTGGGGCGCACGGGCTGGGTATACGGGGACCCCTCACACGGCACTGGGAGGGGGCCCTTTTGGGGTGGGGGCGGGGTATACGGGGACCCCTCACCCGGCATAGAGATGCGGCTGGCTCTGGGGTGGGGCGCAGGGGCAGGGTATACGGGGACCCCTCACCCGGCATAGAGATGCGGCTGGCTCTGGGGTGGGGTGCAGGGGCTGGGTATATGGGGCCCCCTCGCCCAGCACGGAGATGCGGCTGGCTCTGGGGTGGGGCGCAGGGGCAAGTTATACAGGGATCCGTCACCTGGCGCTCAGATGTAGCTGGCTCTGGGGTGAGGCGCAGGGGCTGGGTATATGGGGACTCTTTGCTGGAATTTATCCAGAGCCCAGACTACTGGGGAAAGCAGCAGGGGGGTTCCCAGGGACCCTCCCCTGGCGCCGCTGGGGGGCACCAGGCCTCACCTTTGCACTTGTTGGTCGTCTTGTCCAGGATGGCTTTCGTGGAAACAATTTTGCCATATCTGGTGGGGGAGGGAGAGATGCCAAAGAGAGGAGTTACAGTGGGAATGGGGCAGAGCGGCCAGCGGGACCCATAACGGGGCATCCCACAGCGCCTGCCACCCCCAAACCTCACCCGGCACTGAGAAGCGGCTGCCTCTGGGGTGGGGCAGGGGGCTGTTTAACAGCCACGTTGATTTGGGCAGAGAAGTGAAGGCGAATCCTGCAGCCAGGGTGGGGGTAGGGGGCAGAGCTCTGGGGGCTTTAATGAACTTGGGGCAAATGCCCATTGGTGCCAGCTAAGAAAGATCCACCAGCTGGGAAAGGGTTAAATGAGGAATTCCCAGGGGGCAGCGGCCCCACAGAGCATCTGCAAAGCCAGGGGTGGGGCAGGCTGGGGATCCCCAGTTCCCAGAGCCCCGCCTCCAGCACTGGGGGTCATGCGATTTCCCCTCCCCCAGGATGCAGGGGCGGGGGGTTGGGGGGTTGGCCTTTTAAAGGGCAGATGACTTCTGAGCCCCACCCCAAGGCAGGGAAGGAAACAGCCCATCCCCCCCTCCGGGTCAGCCTGGCCGGATTTCCTGGCGGGGAGGGACGGAGACAGGCAGGGTAGGGGAGGAAATCCGACCAGCTGCCGGATTGACCAAGTCCCTGGCGCTGCGTGGCACCGGGGGACCTCCTGAGCCCAAAGGCAGGGCAGGGAACATGGCAGAGGCCCATGGCCCTGGATAGACACTACCTATGGAAATGGATGGTGGGGAAACTGAGGCAGAGGGGGAAAGGGGAGCGATTTCCCTTAGGGTCCAGAGCCAGCCAACGGCACAGGTGGGAAGAGAACCCAGGAGTCCTGGTTTCCATCCCCTCCTCCCCCTTCACTCTAACCACTAGCCTCCGCTCCCCTCCCGTTTCACCTTTCCCCGTGCCTCAGTTTCCCCAACTAGCGAGGCTGAATTAACCCTTCACAAACCGCGCAGGAGCCGGCAACCCCAAGCAACCCAAGGGGGCAAAGCCGCGTCACAGCAGGAGGCACCAGGGCCTGGAAAATCGGGGTGCAATGGAGACGTGGAAACATCCCTAAATCCTGACCTAGCCCTGAAGGAGTTACCGCCCCCCCCCCTCAGCTGAGAGCAGCTCCCGGAGCCCCTCCCCCCGCAAATTCCTGATCCGAACTGCCTGGGCCTGCCAGGGCTGCTGCGGGCTCTGGGCCGCTTCCAGCATTCCCGGCCGGGGTGAGCTGAGGTTACGGCAGCAACCGCCCCCACTCCCCCCCAACGCCGGCTCCTGGGCTGCTGCGGGGCCAGATCCACCCTCCATGGGCTGCCCAGCCCCCCCACATCCCCCAGAGCCCCTCATGTCCCCCCACCCCCGGCCAAGGCAGAGCTCCAGGGGGACAGTTTGCCCCAGTCCCTGCTAGGCGCCTGACTCGCCCAAAATGGGGTGATGGCCCCACACCGCTGGGTCAGATCCCAGCTTATCAGGAGTTCTGGCAGAGCTGGGGGGAGCCCAGGGCTGGGCTGGGCTGGGCTGGCAGGGGCTGCGGGTCGGGAGTGAGGGGCACCGGAGGAGCTGGGGGGAGCCCAGAGGGCTGGGGGGGGGGTCTCCAGCTCTATTCAGAGCCCCAGGCAGAAGCAGCATCTGGAGGGGACGAGCCCCGGGCCCGTGGCCGCATCTCAGCCTCTGGCTAAGGTCTAAAGGAGCGTCCAGGGCACCCCGTGTGCCCACGTGGGACACCCCCATCTCCCCCCCATGTCAGATCCCCCCATCTCCTGCCCCCCCGTGGGACACCCCCATCTCCTGCCCCCCATGTCAGATCCCCCCATCTCCTGCCCCCCCGTGGGACACCCCCATCTCCTGCCCCCCATGTCAGATCCCCCCATCTCCTGCCCCGTGGGACACCCCATCTCCTGTCCCCATGTCAGATCCCCAATCTCCTGCCCCCATGTGGGACACCCCATCTCCTGTCCCCATGCCGGATCCCCACATGGGACACCCCCATCTCCTGCCCCCCATGTCAGATCCCCCCCATCTCCTGCGCCCCCCGTGGGACACCCCCATCTCCTGTCCCCCATGTCAGATCCCCTCCCACATGGGACACCCCCCATCTCCTGCCCCCATGTCAGATCCCCAATCTCCTGCCCCCATGTGGGTCACCCCCATCTCCTGTCCCCCATGCCGGATCCCCCCCCCACATGGGACACCCCCCCATGTCCTGCCCCCCAGGTCTTATCCCCCCCATCTCCTGCCCCCCCGTGGGACACCCCCATCTCCTGCCCCCCATGTCAGATCCCCCCCATCTCCTGCCCCCACGTCGGACACCCTCCATCCCCCATTTCTGTGCCCTACCGGGAGGGATGTGTCAGCCCCCCAGATGCCCCCGGGGTGGAGCCCTCCTGCAGGGGTTCAGACACCCCCGCCCCGGCGTACGGCTGGCACAGCTTGACGAGGTCCTGGTCGGTGGTGCCCGGGTGCAGGCCCCGGATGTACAGGTTGGTTTTGCTCAGCTGGTCCCCGCCTCCCCCGCCGCCGCCTCCGCTGCTGCTGTTGTTGTTGCTGCTGCTGGGACTCGGGGGCGCCATCTGCTGGGCCACTGACACATAAGGCTGCTGGGAGACAAGAGGGGGCGGAGCTGGTGAGCAGGGGGCGGGGCTCCCGAGGGACATTGGTGGGGGCAGTGGGATCCGAAGCGCACGTTCCCCCTCCAGCTCGTTGAATCTTTCCTCCTGCCCCGGCCCACTTTCCTAGCCCCCAGGGATCTCCGGGAGCAACAGAGAGCGGCCACCTGCCTGCTGCTCAGCGGGGAGGGGAGAGGGATGGGGTGGCAGGCTGGGGACAGCGGACAGTCAGCAAAGGGAGCTTCCACTGAACCGAAGCCTGATTGTAACAGGTCCTGGGGACATGCAGCCACCTCTGGGGAGGAGCATGGCAGGGGGAGGGGGGAATGTAGGGCTGAGATGCCCTCACTAAGTCCTGTAATGCCAACAGGGGGGCGGGCAGGGCTGTGGGTTTCAGGGACCAGCACAGGCACCAACTCTGGGGGTGCTCCGGGGCTGGAGCACCCACAGAAAAAAAATAGTGGGTGCCCCGCAATCAGCTGTTCAGCGGCCTGCAGGAGGTGCTGGGGGGAGGGAGAGGACTCGGACGAGCGGGAGTGGGGGCAGGGGGGGGGGGCAGAATGGGGGTCAGCGCCTACACGGGCCAGTTTAAACCCTCCTAGGTGCAGTCAGTGGCATGAGGCCTGGCGGGAGTCCGGGGGGGCTGAGTCTGAGGGGGTTGAACCTGAGGCTTCACCCCCCAAACCATCCCCACACTCTGGCTAGGGCTTCATCACGGGACCCCAACTGCTGAAGGCCCAACTCCCTGCCCCCTCCCGGCCTCATGGGTCCTGGTGCAAATGCCTGGGGGTGATTCCCGCCTCCCCCCCCCCGATATGTACACACATGCCCCGCCCCCCAGGAGAGGCAGCAAAAATCCCAGCGCTGCCACCATCCGAGCAGCAAACTCCAACCAATCAGAATGCAGCACGCAAACAAGCTGAAGCCAGCCATGTGGCCACTGGCTGAGTTAACAGTGACATCACAATGAGCCGGCCAATGAGGAAAGCGGCTCAAAACAGCTTTAATATTGTTCTTCGGGGGGGGGGAAGGAGTCACGACCTGGCGCATCGAACCCAGGACCTGGAGCCTCACCCCCCACACACCCCCAGAGACCTACTGACGGTGCCCCTCACTCCCGACCCGCAGCCCCCTGCTAGCCCAGCCCTGGGCTCCTCATGCCCTACTCCCCCTCTTTGGTTGTCAGGACTCCTGGATTCTGATCCCAGCTCTGCCATGGCCCCGCCATGCGACCCCAGAGGAGTCCCTTCCCCCACCCATGCCTCAGTTTCCCCAACTGCCCTGCTGCCTGGGCTGGGGTCGTGCTGCTCGCAGGGGTATGTTATTAGCACGGCCCTCGGCCGGCCGGGCGTGCTGGCTCCTCGGGGTTATCCCCCGGCGCAGGATGGAGCGGGGAGGGAGGAAGCTGACTCAGCCGCAGTGGAGGTTCCTCTGCGGAAATCCAGCCGGATTCCTCCAGGGTCGCAGCCCCAGGTTCCAAAGCACCCACCTGCCCCCGGCCAGGCCTTTAACCTGCCAGCCCCGCCCGCCACAGAGCACCAGACAGCGCTCGCCCCCAGGGGGCGCTCTGGATGCCGGTGGAACAAGCAACCACGCAAGACGCCCACCACCCTGCACAGCAGCGCCAGCTGAGAGGCTAAGGGATGGGGCCAAGGTCACGCGGGGTGTCAGTGGCACAGTCCAGAATAGGAGCCAGGAGCCCAGGCTCCCAGCCACTGGCCCACGTGCTCCTTGGGGTTCCGGTGACTGGTTGGCCGCTGCCCTGCCCCCACCAGGACAGAGCCACAGGGATGTCTGTGACCCGCCTGGCAGCACCTGGGGCAGGAGGGGAGTCGTGGGGCAGAGCTGGGGTGGGGGGGAGAAGCAGGAATACACCCACACCCCGCTGAACTGCAGGCCCTGTGTTCAGTTCAGCCACAGGGCGAGGAGAGGCGGGGAAATGTGCCCCCCCCCCCGCTCCCGCGTGCCTGGAACCAACCCCGACTCCGGCCTGTAGGGAGGGCTCAGACCCTAACCCCTGGGATCCTGTCAAAGCCCTTCGCAGCTGGACCCCATCCCCCACCCCAGACCCAGCAGGGCAGGATGTGCACTGGGGGATGGAAGGGAGGGGCCGTGCGATGCACGAGGAGAGCCACAGGGCCCAAATGCTTGTGCCCCAGTGTGCGAGGGGCGTGCAATGCACTTGCAGGGCTGGGCACAGCAACTCCCTGCTCCCCAGGCTGGGCTGTGATTTGCTGAGTGAGGTCACCAGGGCGGCGGGGTGGGGGGGAATCCGCTTCGCCCTGTGTGGGCGTCACTCCACATTGCAAAACCGCTGCAGCATTCAGGAAGGGCTGGCTCAGAGCTCAGGAGAGGCCCAGGGCTGGGATAGCAGGGGCTGCGGGTTGGGAGCGAGGGGCACCAGCAGAGCTGGGGGAGCCCAGGGCTGGGCTGGCAGGGGCTGCAGGTCGGGAGTGAGGGGCACTGGCAGAGCTGGGTGGGGGAGCCCAGGGCTGGGCTGGCAGGAGGCTGTGGGTCGGGAGTGAGGGGCACCGGCAGAGCTGGGGGAGCCTAGGGCTGGGCTGGCAGGGGGCTGTGGGTCGGGAGTGAGGGGCACTGGCAGAGCTGGGTGGGGGAGCCCAGGGCTGGGCTGGCAGGGGCTGTGGGTCGGGAGTGAGGGGCACGGGCCGAGCTGGGTGGGGGAGCCCAGGGCTGGGCTAGTAGGGGCTGTGGGTCGGAGTGAGGGGCACCGGCAGAGCTGGGTGGGGGAGCCCAGGGCTGGGCTGGCAGGGGCTGTGGGTCGGGAGTGAGGGGCACTGGCAGAGCTGGGTGGGGGAGCCCAGGGCTGGGCTGGCAGGGGGCTGTGGGTCGGGAGTGAGGGGCACCGGCAGAGCTGGGGAGGGGGAGCCCAGGGCTGGGCTGGCAGGGGGCTGTGGGTCGGGGGTGAGGGGCATCGGCCCCTCCCTGCCTCCACCGCAGCCCTGTCCCTGCCCTCTCAGCCCTTCGCTCTCACACAGACTCTGGCTGCTCCTGGGCCCATTCGAACCCTGTGGTCAGAGCTGCTCCCGGTCAGCAAGAGCCTGTGCCGGGCCAGGTCTGCCCAGCGCCCAACGCTGAGCCCACGGGAATGGTACCAGTCTGGGCCCAGGGGTTGAGACATAGCCGCGCAGCTCCCCACGGGGATCCACCTCTGCAGCAGCCGGCTCCCTGCTCCCTGACGGCAGCGGCACGGGGCGCTGGTCCAATGCTCCTCCCTAGGCAGCCGGCACTAGCCCAACCCGGCCTGGGAGCCTCTCTGGGGAGCGGGACACTGACAGACGCGGAGTTGGAGCTCACCCCAAAATCTGCAGGGCCTGCGTGGGTGAGGCACCGAGCATCAGGGCCTCACAACAGCTACAAGTCTAGAACTCAGCCCACCCCCGCTCCAAAAGCCCCCAGCCCCACTGAGTTAACGGGGGAATCTCCAGTAGCACAAAGCAGTATGGGGTGTATGGGCCACACATGAGCAGTTCTTGTGCCATCCAGCAGAGGGCAACGCTCCTGTGCTCCTTGTGGGCCAGGGATAGCTCAGTGGTTTGAGCATTGGCCTGTTAAACCCAGGGTTGTGAGTTCAATCCTTGAGGGGGCCACTTAGGGATCTGGGGTAAAATCAGTCCTTGGTCCTGCTAGTGAAGGCAGGGGCTGGACTCGATGACCCCTCGGGGTCCCTTCCAGCTCTAGGAGAGAGGTACATCTCCACCAGCTCATCAGGGAGCTCACAGCCCTTGGCAAATACTAATCTATCAACTCCTCCTTGTGAGACACTGCTGGGGAAAGTGAGGCACGGGATGGGATGGGAGGTGCCTGAAGTGGGGCCAGGGGGGAGCAGAGTCGCCTTCACAAAACCAGAGACAGAAATGAGTCTCTCTCGGGACACTAGGGGGGACCCCAAACTGAACAGGATCAGGGCCAGCGCCGGGGATCTGGGACGGGAAAGGGGCCCAGACAGGGTGAAACTAAACCAGGTCAGGGAAACGCCCGCTTTAATTTCCCTGACACCCGTTTCCTCATTTGAAGCTTTCCCGATGCACAGGAGAAGGTGAACAGTTTCCTGAGCGAGCCTGGGAGCCAGGACTCCCGGGTTCTCACCCCACTTTGCTGCAGGATCTTGAGCAAGACATGTCCGTGCCTCAGTTTCCCACACACACCCCCAGGTCCGAGAGCCTGTCCCAAGGATTTCTGCAGCCAGCCCATACCTTGTGGTTGAGCTACACCCAATCCTTGCGACAGCCCCACCTCGAGGTACAGCCTTCCCAGAGACGGAGAAACCCCACATGCCTCGGGCAGCGGGTCCAAGGATCAGTTCCCCTCCCTGTTCACCACTTGGGCCCTACGTCTAGTCAGGATGGTTCTGGCTTCACCTCCAGCCACCGGCTCCTGCTCTGCCTTGTCCGCTGAGCCTGGAGAGCGGAACAAACCCCAGCTCGGCCCAGCCAGCCGCGAGGGGCAGGACGCGGCTCTCCAGGCAGGTCCACACAGGCATGAAAAGAAACACGCTTAAAGCACGTGACCTGGCCCCAGCCACGTTCTCGGCATCATGTGTCAACATGGTTATTCCGGGAGGGTGGACGGGCCGCGAGCGCCTCTCCCCTGCGCTGCTCATTTCACTTGCGGGCGGCGTTAGCGGAGCACACGGGTTGGCTTCAGAGAAGCCCAGGTGGTAGGTCGGGGCTGCGGCAGCGAGGCGGGCGGAGAGGGCTGCCGGGGAGGGGCAGGAGGCCTGGCTGAGCTGGTAGTTAAAGGGGGATGGGGGGGCCCTGTGGGACGTGCAAAGGGACATGGTGCAGCGGGCTAGTTTCACCCACTGGGGGGCAAGGGATTGTCAAAGGGCCCAGGGGAGTTAGGTGCCAGACTCCTGTTGTGTGCCTAACTCCCTTACCCAAATGCCGCCCTTAGACCCCTCTTGCAGCGCCGTCCCCATGAAGCCGACAGGACTCTGCATCTGGGGAGACCCCTGACGGCAGCAGGTCTCCCCCGGGCCAGAGACGCTGCGCGCCCAGGGCGACAGGGAGCGTTAGAGGCGGGTGGAGTCGGAGGAATGTCTGTGGGATTGAGAGCAACGGAGGGGGCGGGTTTGGTGAAGCGAACGGTGGCAGAACCGCGTTCCGAGGGAGGGACGTGCCAGGACTCCTGGGTTCTCCCCAGCTCCAGGAGCAAGGCGGGTTCAGGGGCCTGGCTGTGAGGCTCCCTGGGTTCTTCTCCCGGCAACCCCACGGCCCCAGCCTGCGACCTCAGGCAAGTCCCCGCGCTGTCCATGGAAGCTCTCTGGGGCAGGGACCCCACGTGCAGCACCTGGCGCGGCGAGCGCTCAGGCTGCTACCGCAATACGCCAAGGAAGGCGCGTCAGCCGGACAGAGAGCAGGAAACGGCGCAGCTTCCGCACCAAAGCCGCTCCCGCGTTCGTCAACCACACCAGGGAAAACGCCGGTTTGTGGCGACCGAAACGTTCCGTGTAAACGCGCCGGTTTCGATGCCGCGGGTTCCCGGGCGCCAGGGTGGGATTTCAGGTCAGAACCAGAGACCCGCCTCTGCCCCGGAATAGCCAGCAGCCCAGTGATCAGAGCCTGGCGGAGCTGGGAACCCCGATGCCACTCCCTGTTCCGCCTGACGCAGATGTCGCTATCCCAGGCGAGGGCCCTGACTACCAAGCCGTGGGGCCAGCGTGTAATTATTACACAGAGTGGAACAGCTCCAAGCCGGCAGCTGGAGAGAGGGACCCTGACTCTAGCCTGGTGGAACCCTAAGCTGGGATGTGCCGGCGAGATTTTCAGTTTTCCTCTGAAAATCCAAGCCTGAGACAGTAAGAACGTGCTTACCAAATGCAGGGTTATGCAAGGAACAATCATCCCCTTGCCTTGGGTTCTTGGCACGCCCCAAGGCGCGTGGAATGGAACGATCTGGAGTATGTTTGTACCGCACCGAGCACAGCTGGGGCTGGCTCCAGGCCTGGGACTCGGAGGTACTAATTACTTTTCCACCTTGGGTTTTTTTTTAAAAAAAAAAGGTCGGGTCTCCACGTGTTGCCAATGCTCAGGATCTTATCACGAGTCTCACAATATCTGGTGTTTCTCTGAAAGACCCAGCTCCAGGAGCCAGAGGGTCAGGCAAAAATCTCGGCTTTAATTGGGGGGTGGGGGGGTAAATTTCTAGCCCTCCTGGTTGCAGGGAAAAGTTTGAAAATGTGACCTGAGTGTGATCCGAAAGGCTCGGCCACGAGGAGGCGCCGAAGAAGAATCTGTATAAAATCTGATTTTCAAGCCAAACTCGTGATTTTGAGAGCTCAGGGTTGGCCCCTCCCAGGTGAAAACAGACTGGTCAGTGTCACACTTGCTTAGAGTCAGTTTTAGCCAATTTCACTGAGGAAGGCCGGGGGTTGTGGGGAAGGCTCAGTCCTGGGCTGGGAGGCCGGCGATCTACGGACAATTCTTGGTCCTGCCACCACGTCACGGCAGCGCCGTGCCTCAGTTTACCCAGCTGCGAAACAGCGCTGACGCTGACCTCCTTCGCAAAGCGCTTGGAGACACGAGAATGAGGGGGGCGGTTGTCATCGTTATTAAAACGCTGTTTCTGGAGGAACCATTTGTACTGAGCGAAAGTTTGGTCAACGCCTCCGAGAATTTAAAAACAAAACCCCGACACAAAACTCACAAACGCGGGAGCCCAGATGTACTTTGACTGGTCAGAAAACCGAGATCATTGTGAAAGCCACCGCTCCGGTCTGCATTCACCCACCAGCTCCTGCAGTGACACTTGGATGACTCAGTCACAGAGGGACAGGAACCTCCAGTGATGCTAAACTTGGCCTGCAGGAGAATTGTCCTCCCTCTCTCTCCCCTTCTCCCCCCGCCACAGGAAATGGTTGGTGACATCACTAATTATCACAACAACACATGCCTGGGCAGTGATGCCAGCTGGGTGGGGCTGATACCATGACATTCCTCAAGGCATTTTTTTTCCTTCTAGTGCTACCTACATTTGCAAAGATTTATTTCGTTCCCGGGTGGGCTGAAGCTGCTGCTAGGCCGTGGGGCTGCAGGGCAGTAGTGGGTCACGGTGCCCAGCACCCACCGTCTGAGCCGGGTTCTCAAAAGGGCTCAGGTGCCAGGACGCAATGCCAGCGAGCGGGTGCTGGGCCGCCTAGAGGCTACCGTAATCCACCTAATAAACCACGTAAAGCACCCGGCTCATGGGGCCTTGACTGGAGCACCTGGGTGCTACCGTATTACCCCCATTAATAATGATATTACCCGGGTAACATCCCAACCCACAACTCCCATTGCAACGCTCTCTCCGAGCCCCTTTTGAAAAGCCCAACCACCTCGCTGGGATCTTTGCAAGCTCCAGGCCTGATCTGTGGGTGCCAGGCCTTCGGGAAGCTTGGCCTGGTTGACGTATCCCCAGCGCCCCGTTTCACGCACATGTTTAACACCCCCCCTCCCCCCGAAAAAGCTCATGGCGCGTCTCAGGAGCGGGAACTGAGGCATGTGGGGAAATTGGTGCAGGATCGAGGTTTATCGGCCAATTTTTTTTTTAAACTAACAGAAACATTGAAAACTGCCAGGTATAAAACAAACAGCACCGAGCGCCGCTCCCACAGCACGTGACCGAGGGCGGGTGGGATCATTAACCCCATTTCACAGATGCAGAAGTTGAGGCACAGAGCAAGAAGCGACTTGCCCAGGATGCTAGAACCGGGCTGCCTGGATATGAGGCCGTGCTTTACCACTAGGCCACACAGCCTCCCTGTTGCCCAGATTTCCATATGGACACCTACACGGCCATGTTGTAATTATTCTGCTCAGAACTGGGGTCCCCCCCCCGCACCCCAACACTGCAGTTCCTTTTTCAGGCGTGGGCCTTGCCAGCTCAGACCCAGAGACCCTAGTCTGGCCTCCTGCGTGTCCAGAACCCCACCCGTAACGCCTGTAACAGATCCCAAACCTCTGGCTGAATCACTGACGTCCTCAGACTCCAAGTTACGGAGAATCCACCACTGACACTAGCTGAAACCTGCAAGTGATCCGTGCCCCACGCTGCAGAGGAAGGCGAAAACCACCCAGGGCCTCTGCCAATCTGACCGGGGCGGAAATTCCTTCCAGACCCCAAATCTGGCGATCAGTTAGTCCCTGAGCACATGGGTGAGACCCACCAGCCAGACCCCCGGGAAAGAATTCTCTGTCGTAGCTCAGAGCCCTCCCCAGCCAGTGTCCCGTCCCCGGCCGGCCGGCGGGCGGAGATACTTGCTAGTAGTGGCAGATCGGCTGCTGTCCCGTCAGACCGTCCCCTCCACGGACTCGGCAAGCTCAGTCGTGAAGCCAGTTAGGGTCTGTGCCCCCCTGGGCAGGCCGCTCCCGCCGGTGACCCAGAGGAGGCTGCTCCGGTGCCTAGTGACCCGTTCGCATTCGGCTCGCAGGAGCCGGTCAGGGCCCCGCTGACCCCAGGCAGCGCACGAGCCAAAGGCTACGGGGTCGGGGGTTTCATTTCAAAGCTAACGAGAGGGGCTGGTTCTTTAAACCATCATGTCAAATATCTCCTCTGCCAGCCCACGCCCAGCGCCCGTGAATGGGGCTCCTGGGTGCTACCGTAAGAGACCCGAATGGGGCTCCTGGTGCTACGTAAGAGACCTAAATAATGGAATGGGGCTCCTGGGTGCTACCGTAAGAGACCTAAATAATGTACAGCACCAAGCGCCATGGGGCCCTGGCCCGCGAATGGGGCTCCTGGGTGCTACCGTAAGAGACCTAAATAATGTACAGCACCAAACACCATGGGGCCCTGGCCTGTGAATGGGGCTCCTGGGTGCTACCGTAATAGACCTAAATAATGTACAGCACCAAGCACCATGGGGCCCTGGCCCATGAATGGGGCTCCTGGGTGCTACCGTAATAGACCTAAATAATGTACAGCACCAAGCACCATGGGGCCCTGGCCTGTGAATGGGGCTCCTGGGTGCTACCGTAATAGATCTAAATAATGTACAGCACCAAGCACCATGGGGCCCTGGCCCGTGAATGGGGCTCCTGGGTGCTACCATAATAGACCTAAATAATGTACAGCACCAAGCGCCATGGGGCCCTGGCCCGTGAATGGGGCTCCTGGGTGCTACCGTAATAGACCTAAATAATGTACAGCACCAAGCGCCATGGGGCCCTGGCCCGCGAATGGGGCTCCTGGGTGCTACCGTAATAGACCTAAATAATGTACAGCACCAAACACCATGGGGCCCTGGCCTGTGAATGGGGCTCCTGGGTGCTACTGTAATAGACCTAAATAATGTACAGCACCAAGCGCCATGGGGCCCTGGCCCATGACTGGGGTTCTTAGGTACGTCTACCCTGCACACTAAAGGCCGGGCTCTGACTCAGGTTTGAGCCAAGCCCCACTTCCATCCACACACAAATCAGTCTGGCCCTGGCCAGCAAGCGCTCAGGACCCAGGTCCTAGGACCTGCTGGAGCGGCGGGCGCGGTGGGGAGAACCGAATCTCACTGTGATTTAGGCCCCAGCTCCGTCATTTCGCAGTGTGGACACAGACCCGAGACAGAGACGTGGACGCAGCGGCGTGGCTGGGAGCCGCGGGGCCAGCGAGTGTTAACCCAGGCTGGCGATGCAGTGTGGACAGACGACCGAGCCGGGAATCCACGGAGCCGGGTTCCCAAGCAGTGCGGACATCCCAGGAGGCGCCAGGAGGGCAGAGAGAGGTAAGAACCGGGGCTCAGGACTCAGACGGGCCGTTTACACAGCTCCTGAGCCCGCGGGGCTGTCACAGGCAGGGAGGACACAGCTCCTGGAGGGGTCAAACTCTAGAAGTGAGGAACCGCAGGAGAATGAGAGGGAGACGCGCCCCAGAACAGGAGCGGGGGGCCAGGACCTCGCCTGGGAGGGGGAGATGCGGGGCCACAGCCGAGGGCCTGTCTACACGTCCCGTGCTGCGCGGGTGCAGCTGCGGTGCGTAGCGGAGACGCTACCTGCCCCAATGGGAGATCGGCGCGGTGAATTCACCTCCGCGAGAGGCGGGAGCTGTGTTGCTCGGAGAAGCGCTCCGGCCACACAGCGCTGTCTACACTAGGGTGGTCTAACTGCGTCGCTCGGGGTGTCTGGGCTAACAGGCGGGTTCTTACATCGTCCTCTAAAGCATCTGGTGCTGGCCCCTGTCGGAGACAGGACACTAGGTGGCCCTGGAGTCTGAGCTGAGTTCCTGTCCAGTCGAGATATTAGTTCTAGCTCGACCACAAGATATGGGCTGGGTGCAGGAACGGCAAGATCCTTTGGCCTGTGCGAGGCAGGAGGTCAGATGGGATTATCTGGCCTTAAAAGTCTATGAAGCTATTAGTCACGGTGCTTTTACGTAGCAACTAGAAACTCCCCGCCCGGATCAGAGCCTCATCAACATGGCCTGCCCAAAACCAAACCAAACCGTCCCAGCCACGGGACCCCCTGAAATACGCAAAATCAACGAAATGTCGCACCCCAAGAAATGGCCCAAATCTCAGAGTTCCCCGCAGAGTATTTCCACTCGCTCGCGATGAGTAACTCAGACAGTCAGCAAATTATGAGGCAAAAATTCCCCTAACTTCAGGGGAGACGTATTCTGACTCTCCGCGTCCCCGGCAGTGTTGCAGACATCGGGGGCGGGGCTGGTTTGTGGCTGAGAACTGCCCATGTGGGGTGGACCCGTGTCCCACTGCGTCCCACAATCCCAGATCCCGACTGGAAACCCAGATCTACAAAATCCCCGGACCACGCGCTCCCACCCAGCAGCTCCTCTGCAAACGCACGCACCACTCCAATGGCCAAGCGGTGGGGTGTGCCACAAACTCACCCACCTTGTCGCTCCCCCCCGACCATCACCCCCAGACTCACCAGTACGACACGCGCACGACCATCGCACGTGCGCCAACACAGACACACCACAGCAAATTCACCAGCATGTCAACAAACGCACCGTCTCGCACGTCAATACGGCAACTATGTGTCAGGTGCACATCCAAACGCTGCTGCCCCAAATACACAACCCGACCCGCACCGGCAGTTACAGGGCGACAAGCCGGGCGCACAAAGACAGACACCCCAACACGTGCCGACACGCCCCGCAAACCCCCGCCGACAGAAAAGGCCGGCGCAAGAACACCGCGGACAACACGCGCTGATCCCCCAGACTCGCACACACACTCCCCCGGAGAAAGTCCAGTGGCTTGGAAAATGACAGATCTCGCACCCACAAAGGAATGATTTTAAACGTGTTCAGCTGGCTTCTCGGAGCTCTTCACTTTGCATTCGCGGGCCTGACTCGGCGGTGGACCCTGGCGGGGGGGGAGGGGGACACACTCGGGGGGGTGGCGGGGCCCATCAGTCGTGGCTTCTGGTCGGGGAGTTCAGCCTGGCTCTGCAGACTCATCTCCAACGCTCAGGACGTTAATGTCACGGGGACAAGGGGTGGGGGGGAATCCAAGACCTGGTCTGCAGAAGGGAGCCCCGAAAGGGGAGGGAGAGGTCTGGATTACAGAGCCATCCGTCTGGGTGTAATCTAGGGTCTGGGGTGGGGGAATCAAAGAACACAGAGTGGGGGGGTATTGGAGGCCCCCGGGTGCTGCATGGATCCTGCCCCATGGGACAGAGAGACTCCCGCTGTTACCCCCGTGATAACAGGACACCAGGGATCTGCCCCCCCGGCAGGGCCGCCGGGGTGGCGCTGTGGGAGAAGGGGCTTGTGAAGGGCAGAGGGTCTCGCTAGGATTCAGAGACATAAGAATTCACCCGCCTGCCCCCATGGTGCCACTCTGCAGACAGGGAAACTGAGGCACAGAGGCTTGTCCCCCCCAAGGTCACACCGCCAGCCAGCCAGTGGCAGAGCTGGGCTGAGAACCCAGGAGTCCTGGCTCCCCCCTCCCCAAACCCCACTGGGTTAACCCCAGGCTACACTCCCCTCCCAGAGCTGGGGAGAGAACCCAGGAGTCCTGGCTCCCAGCCCCCCCACACCACTAGCCCATGCTCTCTTCCCAGAGCCAGGCATAGAACCCAGGAGTCCTGGCTCCCAGCCACCCCCCACTCTAACCCACCAGCCCCCACTCCAACATCCAAACCCAAAGTCTAATCCCAGCAAGACCCTAAACCCCCTAACTCTGACCCCAACGCCCAATAACACCCCCTCCGCGTTCTGCCCGGCACAGACCCCCCCCAGGTAGCCCCAGAGCCAGCCACAGCCCGAGGGAGGTGGGGAGCAGACGGGGTCCCCCCGCCCTTGGCACCCACGTGCCTCCCTCCCTGGGAATCTGGTGCCAGGCCTGGCCTGCCTGGGATATTCACCCACCGATCCACCCCCTCCCCCCGGAACACGGGGACCCCCCCCCTCCGCGAACCCCGAGGTGGAGATCAGCTCCCCCCCACCCCCAACCCTCAGCCCACCCCCACACTCCGGGGTGGGGGGCGCAGCCCGGGAGCGGCGGGGGGGCGGAAAAGCGATTCTCCTGCCTACACTTGGTGGAGCAGCAGCAGCGCGGGGGCAGATCGTCACCCTGGGGGGGGGACATGGGGGGGGGCAGCGCCCTGAACTTCCCCGCGCACCACGGCACACTCGGGCCGGCCCGAGCTGGGCCCCGCGGCGCCCGGGGGGTGCAGGGAGCGGGGAGGGGACCCCACTTCTCCTCTCCGGGGTGCAAGGGCGGGGGCGGACGCAGCCGCTTTTCCTACCTTCTTGCTGGTTTTATTGTAGCCGAAGGTGGCGATGGCGGCCCGCGGCTGGACGGAAAGTAACATTTTCCTCCCGAGCGCTACGGGCCTGGGAACGGGGCGGGGGGGGCGCGGGCGGGGGGGCCGGGGCTGCTGGCTGACGTCACACCCAGGGAAGCCAGGCTGGAATCCAGGCCCGGGATGACAACTTTCTACTGGGTCCTAGCGCCCGCGGAGGGAGCGGCGCCCGCGCGAGCGAGCGAGGGAGGGGCCGGTTCTCCTCCCCCACGGGGCGGGGGGGGCCACTGAGGAGCCTTCTAGTCTGACCTCCTGCCCAGCCCCGGGCCCGGGGTGGGGGGCCCTGAAATAATGCCGGCCCCGGGGGGCCACCAGCCCAAGGAATCGGTAGCCGCTGGGCCGGGGGGGGGCATGGTGGCTGGGGCCTTGCAGAAGGGGTTGGGGTTGGTGGGGGTGGGTGTTGCCCTGGTTTCGGCTTTTGGGGAGTCGAGGGGAGAAACCAGCATCCGCCCCCCCACCGCCCCCGCGCCAGGCGCTGCACGCACCCAGCCGCGGGAAGTCAGGCCCAGCCCCGGTGCGAAGGAAGGAGCAGGCCGGCGTTCGGGGTGCTGGGCCCGACGCCCTGTCTCCAGCCGGCTCCCCCCCCCACCCCGGGCAGGCCCAGACACCCCCCCGGCCAGGCCTTCACCCCTGCTCCAGCCGGCCCCCCCATGTGAGCCCAGCCCCTCGGCCCCATTCCTGACAGGCCTTGGGGCCAGCACTGACTGGCAGGGGAAAGTGCCCCCTACTGAGACCCCCCCCCCCATCTCCCAGCCATGTGCTTCCCGACAAAGAAGCCCTGGGCAGGGTGTCGCCTGGGGCCTGTTGAAGGGCGGGTGGGTGCAGGCCAGCACCCCCTGGTGGCCAACACTGGGGGGGTTAGACAGAGGGTAGCCCCAGCCTAACAGCATGGTCTCCAGCTGGGGGGATATTCCTGGCAGGAACGGGGTCGCCCCCACCCTAGGAGCCGTGCGAGCCGGTCTCAGTGTCGCCCCCTCTGGGCTGGGTGGTGCCGCGCTGCCCTCGCTGGGTGTTACCTTGTGTGTCTTTCACTGCGGGATGGGGAGCGCTCAGGGGCCACGGGGCCCCCTGCTCTCCGTAGCCGGGGATCACAAGGCCCCACCCAGGCCCAGGCACCCAGAGCCGTAGGGGGGGGACACACACCCAGCTCAGGATGGGGACAGACTTAACCCTTCCCGTGCTGTGGGGCACACGGGAAGCTGGAGTCCCAGCCACGCACCTGGCATCTTGCACCCAGCTGTGCCGTCGGCCCCTCCTGAGGGCTCATGGTCCCACCTCCAGCACCTCCCTTTGCCAAGGATCCGGCTGCGGCCATCAGCAGCCCCTGGAGTTGGGGGGGGGGGTTGATCTACAGACCAGATCCCCCTCCCCACTTCTCAGGAATAACCTGGTCAGCCCAGCGGCCATCGCCCTGAGTCTCCTTCAGGCTCACTCTGGGCTCAGCTCCAGGCCCGGCTGTCCCCAGTCCAGAGCTCCCATACCGCCCCCTTCCTCCCCCCACATCTGGGGTGGGGGTTCCCTGCATTGCCGCCCTGCGGGGTCTGGATCCCTGACTGGGGCCGCCGGGCACGGCCAGAACCCGTCATGGAGCAAGCTGGTCCCCAGTCCACACCCATCTGTGCTCGCTGGGAGATCCTGGGCGGGGGAGGCAGGCTGGGAGCCCCCCGGTTGGGGGTGCAGAACAGAACACAAAGTCCCCATCCCACCCCCAGAACAGGGCACCCACCCCAGCTCCTTTCAGCTGGAGGAGCTTTACGGGCTCAGAGTGAGGTTTCACAGGGCAGCTGATTCTAGGTATTTGGGGCTGGACGCCCTCCCCCCCCCCGGGGTCTCTCCTGCAGGTGGGGGGGTTTCTGAGGTCACCGCACGGTGGGCCAGCACCTGGAGGTGAGAGAAGCACCACGCCAAGGGGAGGGGATGTGGAGCCCAGCTCCAGGGCTGGAACAAAGGGCCCAGCTGCAGATGCTGCTCTGGGGAGGGGAGGGGGGGCGGGGAGCCCCGGGGAGGGAGCAGCCGGGTCCCAGGGGAGCTGAGCTGCAGCGAAGAGACGCTATTAGAGCCAGATGCCTGGCAGGGTGAGCTGGGAAGGAGAGAGAGAAAAGTGTAGGGATGGAGAGGTGGATGGCTGGATGCAGGGATGGAAATCGGGGTGTAGATGGAGGGATAGGCAGATGGATTAGAGGGCTGGATGGAAAGCTCTTCCCCAAGGGCAGGGAATCAGCAACCCTTATCTGACAGATGGGGAAACTGAGGCACGGAGGGGCCAGGGAGATTGGCTCCCCAAGCTCATCCAGTGAGTCAATGACAGAAGGGGAAGAAGTCAGGAATCCCAGCTCCCTCGGCTCTAAGCACTAGGTCACAGGCCCTTTGATCCCCGCTACGAGGGTGACAGCCGCCCCCTCCTCTCGCTCTGGGGAGTTTGGGGGGCCCAGGCCTAGGACCAGCCCCAGTTACAGCCACAGACACCGCCTGCGGGGTAACCAGTCTCCAGCCCAGGCCACCAGGGACTAGAGCCCAGGCCGGGATTTCCCTGCAGCTGGGGCAGGTGAAAGGCCAGGGACCCACCCAGTCTGCAGCAGAGGCAGGTAGCGGGCTCTGCCCCTCCCTCCCGAGGAGCGAGGAGGAAAACCTGGCCTGGAGTGGGAGGGTGGGCTCACGCCCCCAGAGCGGATCTGGGATGCCTTGGGGCCTGGAGGACAAATAGCTCAGGTGGGGGAGACAGGAGAACGCCCGGGGGCAGAACGGGCCAGGAGGTGGCGCGCTGAAATCAGGCCTTGGAAACAAAGCAACTCAGCAAAACGCAGGCAAATGTATGCGCCTCGGTGTGGCTCTCTCAGGCCCCCAACGTCGGAGCATCCTCCCCCCCAACCCAGCTGGGAGGGCAGGACTTCCCCGGCCAGGCCCCAGGAAGATGGCGCAAGGGGTGGGGGGCTGGCTGGGGTCAGCGGCGCATTCCTGGGCTCCCCACGCAGCTGGCCGGAGCCGGGAAACCGGATCTCCCCACACACACCAGGCCGGACCCTGAGCCAAGGGCCGGATTGTTTGTGAATTCCTCGCATAGCTCCCGGGCGAGGGGGGCTGGGAAGAGGAAGGTGCTGACGTGGGATCCGGGAGGCCCCCTACGGGGAGGCGGGATGGGGAGCCCCCCCAACACAGAATGCCGGGATGCTCCCTGTCCCCAGTTGCCTCCCGCCCCCCCCAAATGAGGCCTGGCCTGTTTCTGGGACACAAGGCGGGGCCTTAAACCCCATCACGGCTGCATGGGGTCACACCCGCCGTAGTTCAAGAGCAGATGGTGGGGGAGGCCACGTGTTTCCTGGGTGACCTAGGAGACGGGGGGGCTGCTCCAGTCCCCAAGCAATGCCGGGGGGTTCCCCAAATGGCCTGACAAAGTGGGGGAAGGGCTGGATCTATTTGCAACAGGGGCCGCAAAGATCAAACCCAATTGGTCCTCAAGCTGATGGCAGATTTGGTGGGGATGGGGACTCCGGAGGGGGAGTCAGGCTCTGGGGATTCCCCCTCTCCTCTCCAATCTGCAGAGGGGCGACGTGGGCAGGGGGGCGGGCGATGGAGCTGGGGCAGCAGCAGGTGCCTTGTTGTGGGGGGGCTCGGGCTCTGGGACCCAGCTGGGATGTGGCCTCCCAGGGGGAGGAAACAGGCCGGAGTGGCCTCTGCTGTCGTCATGGCCTCCAAGTTTTGCAGCCGTTGGGCCGTGCTCCCTGCAGATGTGCTGGAGGCCGGCCAGCCATTCAGCAGGGGCCTGGCCAGGCAGGGAACATGTGGCCAGAGCGCAGGCTGAGATCCAGCAAGGCCAAACAGTTACAAACGGGGGGGGGACGTGTTCTGCAGTGTCCCCCTCTGGGCGAGGCGGGGAACAGCCCTGGCGGGCACCCCTGGGCTTACCCATGTCTTGGGGGGTGGGGGAGTTACCATGGGAACCTCCAGGCTACAGCAGGATCAGAGCGAATCCCCCTCCACCCAGCCCCGAACTCCCCCTGCACGGCCTCCCCTGACGGGATGGGGGCCCAGAGCTGGGATTGCAGCCTGAGTCCATTCCAGATGGGCGCATTATGGAAAGGATTCCAGTCCAGGATTTCCCTGCCACCATTCCAGGCGGAGCCTAGAATGCAAACTCCACCCCCCTCCTGAGCCCATAACTTCTCTTAGAAACGGGACGGGGGGAAGACCCAAACTGGATCCTGGCACCCAGCTGGAATGGACTCTGCAGGCCCATGCCAAAGGAGCCTGGGACATCAGCTCTGTTCTGTAGATGTGCTCACCCGGCATCAGGAGAGGCAGCGTGGGCCAGTGGGTAGGACACTAGATTAGGCCTCAGGACTCCTGGGTTCTATTCCCAGTACTACCGCTGAGGGTGTCAGCCCTCCTGTGCCTGTTTCCCCACCTCATACCTTCCCTGTCATCACTCAATACTGGACATGGTGACATCAGGGTTGAAACGGCACCCTTCTGCTCCAGGAACCCAGGCCCCAGCATCTGAGCTAACGGAGAATCTCCATTAGTTGATAGCAGTATAGGGCTTATGATACACACTTGTGCTGCTCTGATAATATCCAGCAGAGAGCAGTGACCCCCCATCACTACAGTACATCCCCATCTCCCTGCGAGGCTGGGTTAGCTCATGTTAGAAAACAAGCTGTTCTGTACAAATGTTCACCAGCCCTGCCCTCTGGGCGTCCCCAGCCCAGAACACCTGGGTCCCTAGGATGGGCAGTGAAACTAGATAAAGCAGGTGAGTTCCTCCCTTCCCCTAAGGTGGTACTTTGCCTGGCATTGCCCAGCTCTGTGGTGCCAGCATGGTGGAGCAGAGCACTGGGTGTGGGCAGGACGGCGTCCCATTCTCATAGGGGCATTGTTCCCCCAGCTGGCAAGACTCCACATGGCTCAGAAACGACTTCCCGGCCCATGGGGCATCGTGATTCCTTTCCTGGCGGGTGGGGCCAGGGCTACGTGTGCCCCCCCCCAAGCCAGGTGGAGAGACGGCCAACCCCACGGCCCCATGATCCCACCCCAAATCCTCAGCAGAACTGCCCCCTCCTGCCTGCAACCCGGGAATACCAGCCTCTGGGCACTGAAATGGAGGAGGAGTGCTGCCACCTAGTGGGGTGTCAAGGTACGCCCCACCTGGGCAGTAGGTGACATAAGAACACCCGGACTGGGTCAGACCAATAGTCCATCCAGCCCAGTGTCCTGTCTGCCGACAGCGGCCAGTGCCAGGGCCCCCCGAGGGAATGAACAGAACAGGGAATCATCCAGTGACCTGTCGCCCATTCCCAGATTCTGGCAAACAGAGGACAGGGACCCCATTCCTGCCCAGCCTGGCTAATAGCCATCGATGGACCTGTCCTCCATGAACTTATTTAGGTCTTTTTTGAACCCTGTTGGTGTCTTGGCCTTCACAACATCCTCTGGCGAGGAGTTCCACAGGTTGACTGTGCATTGTGTGAAAAAATACTTCCTTTTCTTTGTTTTAAACCTGCTGCCTGTTAATTTCATTTGGTGACCCCTAGTTCTTGTGTTATGAGAAGGAGTAAATAACACTTCCTTATTGACTTTCTCCACACCAGTCATGATTTTACAGACCTCTATCATATCCCCCCTTAGTCGTCTCTTTTCCAAGCTGAAAAGTCCCAGTCTTATTAATCTCTCCTCATACGGCAGCCGTTCCATCCCCCTAGTCATTTCTGTTGCCCTTTCTGGAACCTTTCCCAATTCCATTAGATCTTTTTTGAGGTGGGGTGACCACATCTGCAGGCCGTATTCACGATGTGGGCGTCCCATGGATTTACAACAGCCAGCGCATTGTGGCTAATAGCCACTGGGTTGCCTCTCCTCCATGAATGGAGTTCATTATTTTTTGTACCCAGTTGTACTTTCGGCCTTCACAACATCCCCTGGCAAGGAGTTCCTCAGGCTGACCGTACGTGGGGTGAAGGTGCTTTAAACTTGCTGCCTCTGGTGCGTGATGGGACCTGCCTCCCATGGTTCAAAACACGCTGTAAAAATCAACGGGGTTTTAGTTCCCCTAAGGAAACCCAAGAGTGGCAAATTAGTCTGCAGACCCCTGCGGGGTGGGGGGTGTTAGTTCTCAGCAGCTAAACCAGAACCTGCCCCCCTGCAGTGGGACTGCATGTCTGACAAGAACTGAAATCCCTAAAGGAAGGAAAGATGATCCTGTGGCAAAGGCACTGAACTGAGCACCAGGACTCCTGGGTTCTATTCCCAGTCTGTGCCTTTTCTTGGGTGGGGGTAATTCCTGACCTCCCTTGGCAGGGAGAGGACGGGGACCACGGCCATGCAGCGTCAAACAACCCTTCGACTCTTCTCTTCTCCCCCCACCCTCGAAGCATAAAATTCACCTGCCGAACCGAGAGATCAAGGGGGCTGGGAGGTCTGGGTCTGAAATGAGCAACGGCTGGCTGGCCACCTGGGCTGGTTACTGGCTAGCTTGTATTGATGCAATCAATATTTACGTGCGCATGAACCAGGGGGCGTTTCAGAGCGGCTCAGAACCGTCAGCTGCTGAGGTTAGAAAACCAACGTCTGTTTCCCATTAAACACACAAGGCCCAAGCCAGACAGCCACACATTTTTTACCCATGTGTTGTTACTCTGTGTTGTGCCCGGGTCATGGCCGGGGGGGAGGGCGTCACTCCTCAGGTGATGACATTCAACTAGAACGGAGGAGAAGCTTGGAAAAGCCGCAGTGGTTTGTTTTTGTAGGGTTGCAGGAACCGCTCCACTAGACCCAGAGTGATTTTCCCCCTGGATTCCTTACCCCTGGTTCATCTGCACCAGTATCCTGCCTCAGACAGTGGCTGGAGGCAGATATGGGATAATCAAGCCTCTGAGAAGGTCTCATTTTAACCTCTAAGAGATTGTTTTTAATCCCGGAGCATGAGGCTTGATCTCCCTTCCAAAAATCTGCGTTAGCATCAGCTCTTCTAACTCTGGCTATTCCTGTCCTCCCTAGAAACATTGCACCCCCCTTTTAGTCTTGCTAAATTCTTGGCTCCATGGCATCATGTGGCAGAGAGTTCCACAGGCTAATTCCCCCCCTCCTCCCCCTGACATGCTCAGGATGTTCCACACCATCTGGCGGTGGGCTGGATGAGAACACGTGTAGAGCAGAATCCCGTGTGGTGGGTGCGGCACGTCCCGCTGGCAAGAGGCAGTTCATTGCCTCAAGGAGTTTACAGGTGAGAGGAGAAAGTGATTTGCTCAAAGGTAGGTCTCCCAAGCCCTGTCCAAGGCTCTAGCCACTAGGTCATGCTGCCACCACAAACTAAAATGCCTTTAAGTCTGTCTCTCTATCCCCTTTATTCCCCACTTCGGATAACAGCGCTTTGGGAAGCCGGTGGCCTGAGGGGGCAGGGGTTTTTCCTTTGCTTGGATCAAAGTTTTACAGGCACAGATTTCCAAACTGCCCCCGCCCCCCCCGGAGAGGGGTCAGCGCCGCTCCTGAGATCTGACCCACGCAGGCAGGGTCCCTGCGGCACTCTCCATGGACCCATTTGCAGAATCGGGGCTACCAAAGGTAATTGACGCAGATATTTATGAAGTCATTGGGAGGTGAACTATCTCCAATTCTACAGGTTAATCTTTAATATTTGAAGGATTTTCTTGCCATGCTGTATTAGGAGGAGAACATCACCAGACAGGCATTTAAATTGTTTTATTGAACTAAAACAACAACGTTAAGTATTCTGGATTTTTTTCTTCAACAGCAAACTTATAATATTTTAACAAAACAAGCATATGAATTTTTGAATTTACTTAAATATTCAAGTTTTTTAAAATCAGGTTTGTTTTTGTTAAAATTGTTTTAAACTAAAATAGCTAAATGAAATATTTAAAAAAATCAAAACAAAAATTAAATCAACTATGTCACCCAGCTCAACACAAGAAACTTAAAATATTGGCTTCTGCAGCTAACTCAATTGTCTTCACCTTCATTTTCCTGTTTGTTCACAATCTGGAAAGGAAAAACAAGCTTTCCTGCTTTTTCAGGTCCCAAACAATTTCTCAATTTGGAATGAATTAGTCCAAAGGAAGAAAATAGTCTTTCTACACCGGCAGAAGAAGCTACTGCTGTTAAAAGTGGGATTATCACTTCAACAGTCTCTGAATCCAAGTGCTTAAGTGACTTCTACCAGTTCACCAGTGGGACTTTCTTTAAAACATCATCAGCAAACATCTATTTCTTGAATGGTTCCTATTCCCAAACCGGGTCTCTTTTACAGCCTGCTGCCATCATAGGTTTTCCCTTCTAGCGGGAGAACGGATGGTAGATCTCAAATCAGTGAAGGCTACACGCAGAAAGACCTCAAGACTTCTGGAATATGCTGCTCAGTTTCACTTTTGTTTCTACTGCCTGTCCCTCCCTTCTCACATTGATCGCCAGACTTCTCCTTGTCCAGATCTATTCCGCCCCCAACCATCTTCCATTCATTGAACTTTTGGAAACTTTGCACTTGTAGAGAGAGGTAAGGGATTGACTCTGTGTACACAAATTTGCAGAAGGACAATAGAGCTGAGGTCTGTTATTTCTCACCTCTCTATATTATTTATTTAAAAACATTTTTTGCTGTTAACAAGCATGTTTTCTCTGGAGACACAAATCCACAGTCAGAGAGCTGCAAAACTAAGCATCTCTGATGGTATCTTCTAGCCTGAGCACTGAGTCCCATTGGGTAGATCGAAAGATTAACCTACATCTATACAGAAGCCCCTGGAACCCCATAAGATTGGGTCCCTAATCCATGAACTATTAGAACTCAAACTTTTCTTAAACATCACATGAATATATTGTCTCATACTATAGAATTAGAATTTATAATCCCTACTCCATGAGGAGCTATCTTTGAACTAGAATGTATCTTTAGATAGTTTTTTCCTCAAAAAGCATTTGATAAAAAAAATCCAATTTAAATAAAAAAATCCAATTTTTATTAAAAAAAAAATAAATTGATTTTTATCCACCCTGCTCTTCACTAAAGACATGAATGGTGACCAGATGCTCAACACGCTAAATAACAACCCCAAACAGGGAAAGCCTAAGATACAGAATATTTAGATACGTTAAATGTATTCAAGTCAGCCTTAAGGAACTAGCTGAAGCAATTATCTTTGACAACTGCTGGAGGACAGGGGAGGTCCCAAAGGACTGGAGATGGACAAACACAGAACCTACCTTTAAAAAGAGGGTCTGGGGAGTGACAGACCAATCAGCCTACTTCAATAGGAGGAAAGACACTGGAACAAATGATTAACCAATCCGTTTATAAGCATGTAGAGGATAACAGGGTTATAAGGAGCCGCCAGCATGGATTTGTCAAGACCAACTCATGCCAAACCAACCTAATTTCCTTCTGCACAGCCCACATGACATGCTCATAAACAAACTAGGGAGATCTAGTCTAGATTATTAAGGTGGGTCCACGACTGGTTGAAAGACAGTATTCGGAGCAGTTATCAATGGTTTGCTATCAAACTGGGAGAGTGCATCTCCTGGGGTCCCCCAGGGGTCAGTCCCGGGCCTGGTACTATTCAATATTTTCATTAATGACTTGGATAATAGATAGAGAGGATGCCTATAAAATTGGCAGATGCCACCAAGCTGGGAGGAGTTATAGGCACTTTGGAGGACAGGATTAGAATTAAAAACAACCTTGACAAATGAGAGAATTGGTCTGAAATCGACAAGATGCAATTCAATAAAGACACATGCAAAGTACTACATTTAGGAAGGAAAAATCAAAGCACAACTGCAAACGGGGGAATAACTGGCTAGGCGGTCGTCCTGCTGCAAAGGATCTGGGGGTCGAGGGGATCACAAGTTGAAGATGCAGCTGCAAGAGACTAATATTCTGAGCTGTATTAACAGGAGCCTCATACGTACGACACAGGAAGTAACTGTCCTGCTCTACTCAGCCCTGGGTCGGCCCCAGCTGGAGAACTGGGTCCAGTTCTGGGTGCCGCATGTTAAGAAAGATGTGGACAAATTGGAGAGTCCAGAGAAGGGCAACAAAAATGATCAAAGGTTGAGAAAACCTGACCTGTGAGGAAAGGTTAAAATAACTGGGCAGGTTTAGTCTTGAGAAAAGCCGACTGACGGGGGGGCCTGAGAACAGTCTGCAAATACGCTGAGGGCTGTTCTAACGAGGCCAGCGACGAATTGTTCTCCACATCCACAGAAGGGAGAACAAGAAGCAACGGGCTTAATCTGCAGCAAGGGCGGTTTAGGATATTAGGAAAAACTTTCTAACTCTCCAGATAGTTAAACTCCCACCCGGGCTTCCAAAGGAGGCTGTGGAATCCCGGCACTGGAGGTTTTTAAGAGCAGGTGGGACAAAGAGCTGTCAGGGTTGGTCTAGTGCTACCTGGCCCTGACCTCGCAGTCCCTTCCAGCCCAGCCTTTGTTTCTGGGGTGAGGGTGGGTCTCTGAGATCAGCATGTGGATTTGCCTTCCCAATGATCGTTTTGTGGGTGCTGGTTATTTCTCCCCGTAGTAGTCGGATCAGAGGGTCTCACTGCCTCCCCAGAGCGCGCCACGTACAGAGGAAGGGGGAAGCGCAGCTCCGGCAGAGAACAGCAGCTGGCACAGGGGTTTAACACACGTCTTGTTAGCCCCATGACTTCTGATTCTTGCAGTGCTCGCATAGTACACACTGAGGCTTCTGCACGGCCAGATCTCTGGCCAGGTCTGTCCGTGCACTTCGATTGCGAGCTCCTTAGGGGCCGGAGCGGCTTTTTGTTCTGCTCATGCAGCACCACACACAACGGGCCCAGGACTGGAGCTCCTAGTGCAACCGTAACACACCTAATAAATTCAGAGGAGGGGAGGATTGGGACCTTATTTGAGAGCAAGATTCTGGCTTTTGGGAAGATGGACCCCTACTGAACAGGGGGCTGCGGGTCAGGATTGAGGGGCACTGGCAGAGCTGGGTGTGGGGGAGCCCAGGGCTGGGACAGCAGGGGCTGTGGGTCGGGATTGAGGGGCACCGGCAGAGCTGGGGTGGAGCCCAGGATTGGGCTAGCAGGGGGCTGCGGATCGGGAGCGAGAGGCACCGGCAGAGTTGGGAGGAGCCCAGGATTAGGCTAGCAGGGGGCTGTGGGGCAGGAGTGAGGAGCACCAGCAAAGCTGCAGGGGCCCAGACAGATCGACCAGGCTGCGCTTGGGCACTGTTTAGGGAGAGGCTGTTTCCGCTAGGAACCCCCTCCCGGCACATGTTGCGTCGGCAGAGCGGCACCGGCGCAGAGAGAGGGGACGCACGCCGCTGAGGATTCTCCGGTTTATTACAGGGGAGACCCGCCCGGCCGCCGATACAGTCAGCAAAGCACCGCCAGGAGAGCTGGGTTTGTGTGAATGCAGCTGGATGCACCAGGGCTGCTGAGGGATGGGACCTTCCCCTGGAGCAGGGGTGACCGTGTGGCTCTGGAGCCACATGCGGCTCCTTGTCTAGGCACCGACCCCGGGGCTGGAGTTACAGGCGCCAACTTTCCAATGTGCCGGTGGGGGCGGGTGCGGGTGCTCACTGCTCAACCCCTGGCTCTGCCCCAGGCCCCAGCCTCACTCCACTCCTCCCCCCAAGGCCTCCGCCCCTTCCCCTGAGTCTGTAGCGCCCTTGTTCATCCTCCTCCCCCCCGAGCCTCCTGCACACCACACAACAGCTCATTGCAGCAGGCGGGAGGCACAGGAAAGGAGGGTTAGGTGCTGCTGGTGGGTGGGGGACGCGGGGGGAGCTAACGAGGAGCTGCTGACATATTACTGTGGCTCTTTGGCAATGCACATTGGTAAATTCTGGCTCCTTCTCAGCCTCAGGTTGGCCACCCTGCCCTGGAGGATTGCGAGGGGGCAGAGGCAAATGGGGCTGGGGGGGTAACACTGTTCCCCCTCCCCCGGCTAAGCCAGACAAGCCCTGGCTGAGAGCAAAGCTACAAACACAAAGTCCCTGCCCAAACTAATGCTCCTTCCTGGGTTTTCCCCTGCACCTAGGAACAGCCACGTGGCAGCATCAGCCCCAGGATCCATTTGCCTGCCCGTCCCTGGGGCCTGCTGATTGGCTCTGGGCAGTGGGGGGGAGTGACGACAGCTTTGGGGGGATGCTGTGGCAGAAGAGGGAGATGGTTCCTGGGCTGCGTATTAATAAAGCACTTGTGGAAACAGAAGCGTAACGGCCTCGTTTGCCGACACAGGAGGGGAACGGGATCTAGGTTTCCAGAGGGGTTCAGGTGCAGCCCAACTGTCCTCCCATCCCTGAGACAGAAGGAGGGAACAGTGTCGCTTCCCTCCCTCCAGCAAATCCTCATGTCATTCAAATCCAAATCTGCCAAACGGGGCTCTGGGTGAGGCCGGGCACAGGGGCCGGCAGGGCCTTTGGCACATAAAGCTCCTAAGGACCAGCTGAGATGGAGAAGGGAAACAAGTCCAGGATTGCCTGATCCCAGGGGCAGCGGGGGGCTTCTCTGCTCCAGGGTTCCCAGCTGGGGCTAAGGGGGGACTGCTTCTTCCCAAGGGGAAAGCAAGCTCTCGAGCTGCCTGGAGAGCACCCCCTCTGGGCCAAGTGGGGTGAGAGGACTGACCGAATCCCTTTCTCTGCCTCACGCTGAAGCATCGTGGAAGGGTTTCCCTACAGAAGGACATGTCCAGACATCCCAGGCCCTGGGGTTGACCGTTAACTGTCCCGGAGGTTCTTGGGCACCTCCACCCCAGAATGAGTTAGCAGCTCCCCATCCCAGAGAGCGAAGGCGGGCACCACGGGCCCCTGGAACTCCGTGGCCAGGGTATGGATTAACACCTGCTTGCCTACGTCCACCAGGCTGAGCTTCCTGCCCTCGTAGTCCAGCAGCAGCCCCACGCGCTCGGGGTTGCCGATGTTGCGGATGGGGGTGGTTTCGTTGGCCAGCATGACGTACCACCTGCGGTGGGAATACGCAAACACCCAGGAGCGGTCGTCGTGTCCAATGCACCCTTCCCTGGAAATGTCCACATCAGCCACGCCGATACGGAACTGCTGCGAGCGCTTGACTGTCACTTCCCAGTAGTGCTGGCCGCTGCACACGGCAGCGTCCCCCAGCACCACCGCCCACTCCCGAAATCGCTCGGGGTTCTGGGGGACCTTGGTTGGGTCAATCCCCAGCATGCGGTAAATGACGCCAGTGTCTTTTTTGGAGAGATCCAGGCTGCTGTGAGCCGTTCGCTCATCTAGCTTGAAACTGATGCCTGCGGAAGAGGAAAAAAGACAAGGAGAAGCTTCACTGAGGGCTCACAGAAAGAGTCCACTAGGACAGCAAATTCTTCCATGCCAAGATGACTAGAACCAAGACAGTTCACATTAGTGGGCTGGGGCAGCTAGATTGTTGGTTTAAAGGGCACACAAAATAACAATTATACTTCAGGGTCCTTTCCTATTTTTGCTAACACCTGACATTTTTAGGGTTACAGTCGTACCTGAGATCAGGGCCCCTTTGTGTTAGGCACTGCACAAACGCAGTTAAGAGACAGACCCTGCTCTGAGTCTTACTTCTGAAAATCTCTCTTCTGCCCCACCAGTAGAATGAAGTTAATAGCAGTTCCCTCTCTCACAAGGGGCGTTGCAAGGATACATGCATTAACGAGCGCAGCATTGCCAACTCGTGCAATTTTATCGCGAGTCAAGAAACCCCCCAAACGTTGCTAAATGTCTCGGCGCCTGGAGTGAGGTGATTTACAGGAGCATCTCAGCTTCCCAGCAAAAAACGTAGGAGTAAGTTTGTAACCTTCATAGGAGCAGGGAAAAACATGAATGCTAAAGCAGGAGGCAGATCAAACGAACCCAACACCTATTTCTCTCGATCTGAAGCCAGTCTCTGGTGCGGGGACCCCTGTGAGCACCCAGACAGGATCCCTGCGCCCCACCAGGCGCTCGTGCCATGCAAATCTCAGTAACTCATGAGACCTCGGATGGTTCTTAAACAAAGCTTAACCGTGGAGCTGAGCTCAACGTCTCTTTAAAAACAGCCGCCCCTGCAGCTGCTCTAATCTTTTCCATGGTGGGAGCCAAGTCTCAGCGAGGAGAGTGAGCTGGCCAGGAAGTGGGTTGCAGAGAAATGGGAGAAAGGTCAGGCTGCGAGTCTCAGGGGCTGGGAGGGGCCGTGCATCAGGGACTGGGAAACCACTGGACAAGGTCACACCAACATTTGCAAAGGCAGCCCAGCTTTGGGGGGGGCACCCACACACTGCCCCAGCAGGGAGAATGGGAGTTAGGGTCCCAATCCCAGGATGGGGGAGGGTGAAGAGTCCAGAGAGCAGGTGACTGGGCCCAGGCCAGCTGGGGGGTGGGGGTGCGAGAACAGGGCAGGTCAGTGTTGAGGAAGTGATGTCATGGCAGCCCCAGACCCCCTCCCCCGAGCCACCCCATGGGGGGCAGTCCCACCCCCCTCAGAGCCAGCCCTTCACCCTCACCTCAGGGGGCAGTGCCAGCCCCCACCCCCAGGCCAGCCCCAGCCTCCGTGTCACCCCAGGGGGGCAGTCCCACCCCCCTCAGAGCCAGCCCTTCACCCCCACCCAGGGGGGCAGAGCCAGCCCCCACCCCGTGGGAAGCCCCACCAGGCAGCTCAGGGGCAGGGCCGGGCAGTACCAGGCCCCCCTCCCCAGCTCCGGGGGCGCCTGGCCAGGCGAGGGGCGGCTGTGGGGCGGGGTTCCCGGGGGCGGGGCTCCGGCCGGTGCCTACCCCTCCGGTGGGGGCTGCTCGCGCGAGCCCGCCCCACCCCGCGCAGGCCCCAGCCCGGCCGCCTCAGAGCGCTCAGCACGGGCGCCGCCATCTTGGAGTCGCGTGGGACAAGCTCC
This sequence comes from Mauremys reevesii, assembly GCF_016161935.1. Classification (NCBI taxonomy): domain Eukaryota; kingdom Metazoa; phylum Chordata; order Testudines; family Geoemydidae; genus Mauremys; species Mauremys reevesii. The sequence goes on along the minus strand of NC_052647.1, from coordinate 16,299,505 downwards.
CACCCTCCCCCGCCTGCCCGCCTCACGTGACCCGGGCGGAAGTAGGCGGGGGGCGCCGCCATCTTGGATGGGCCTGGCTTCCGCTTGGAGCCAGGGAGGCGGGGCCTATGCGTGACCTTTGACCCCCCATCTGACAAAGGGGCGGGGCAAGGCCCTGGTCCAGAGCCCAGCTTGGGGGCTGGCCAGAGGGCCTTGCCCTGGGTCCTGGACGCCTGGGTTCTCTCCCCAGCTCTGGGAGGGGGGGCCGGACGCCTGGGTTCTCTCCCCAGCTCTGGGAGGGGGGGCCCGGATGCCTGGGTTCTCTCCCCTGCTCTGGGAGGGGAGCAGGGGGCCCGGACTCCTGGGTTCCCTCCCTGGCTCTGGGCGGGGAGCAGGGTCCAGGGGTTAGAGCCAGGACTTGTCTGGTTTCAGCTATCAGCTGTTGGTTCTTGTGCCTGTCTCCACTAGATGTCTGGTGTTATCTCCCCGCCGAGGTGCTTATACACTGTAATTAGGGTGACCGGACAGCAAGTGTGAAAAATCAGGATGGGGGTGGGGGGTAATTGGCACCTAAAAAAGAAAAAGCCCCAAATATCAGGACTGTCCCTGTAAAATCGGGACATCTGGTGACCCTAACTGTGTTCAGCTCCCCCCCAGCATCTCTCTGACCAGCCAAACAGAGTTTGCTCCTTGAATCTCCTGCTGTTGTGTCAGGCGTTGTTGTAGAGCCGTTCCTCTCCACGGACAAGCTCTGATTGGTTAGGGGCAGGGAAGCACCTTAAATCATTTTGGTGGCTCTTTTCTGCACCTTCTCCAGTTAACACACGAATGATGTTTTCCTGCCGGCAGCTGGGAATCTCCAGCATGCGTCTCCCAAATCAGAGCCCCCCCAGAAGAACACCACCATTTGTTCCACACACGACCAGTGTGCCAGCTTCCTGATTTTCTCATAAATCTCATGATAATTAGTTTTCCTTAAATGCCCAGCTCCTGGAGTCGAGTGGATCTGGGATGATTTTAGCCTTAGTACTTAAAGAATAAGTAAGTTTCTAGCCCTTGTGGCTGTGGAGAAAGCTTCAAAATGGGAGGCCGGTGCACACTGAAGGCTCAAAAAGCAGGAGGCGAATCAAAACACCACCAAATCTCTTATTTGTACGTAATCTCATGATTTGAAAGCCAATCTCCTGATTTTTGGTGAGCCTGACATGTGAGTTTTGAACCTTTGGGGTTGGCAGTTCTGCATTACAGAGACTGGTGCTAACAGAGGAACTCGCCCCCTGTTCTCTGGTTTGATGCGGTGGCCTGTTACGGACCCCCGCTAGCACCTCTGCCTGGGTGTCATTAGTTAGCACATTGATCCACATGCATTCGGGATCCTGTGCTTGAGTTACCAGTATCTCTAAAGCAGGGAACGGTGTCTTCCACTAGAGCGCCTCTCCCCCACAAAAACCACCTCTGTCCCCCTCAATCCTCCCTACATAGGTTTTGTGGGTGGTGATTTTAATGGTCCAGTTGTGGGAATCATCCCACCAGGTTTCACAAATGCCACATTTCTTTGCGTGAGAATCAGCGCGGGGACACAGGACTGCACAAGAAGGCGCAGGGCCACGGAGAATCGGGCCTGGAGCGCCAGGCTATGGAATAATCGGGGTCAGTGTTTTCACAGGCTCCACGTATTTCAGTTACAAGAGGATGAAAATCCCACAAGGAGCCCGGATCTAGGTCGGCCAAGCTCTGTTCTGAGGGAGGTTTCTCCCTTGACCATTCCAGGCCTGGCCCCATTTATTCCCCTCCCTCTGCTCCTGGGGAGAGTGCTGCCCGTCCAGTCACTGTCCCCCTGCACTCTGCCTGGCTTGGGGTGGGAGGTGAGGGCTGGGCGGGTGTTTCATGCCCCAAACAGAGAAAGCCCCTGGAACCGGGAGGTGCCCCCGACTGGCTGGGGGCGGCTGGAACAGCACAGAGTTTATAGGGTGACCAGATGTCCCGTTTTTATAGGGACAGTCCTGTTTCTTGGGACTCTTTCTTATATAGGCGCCTGTTACCCCCCACCCCCTGTCCTGTTTTTTCACAGTTGCTATCTGGTGGGGGGAATATGAGGCTCCCAGAGGGGGGAAGAGAGCGGGGGAGACAGGACAATGCAAACACCTGCCCCCCGGGCACAGCCCCAGGTGCTGCCGTGTGTGGGCAGCGGTGCCAGGGATCGGGGCTGAAAGGCGGGAGGGGGAGTTTGTCATCCCCGGTGGATACTGGATAAAGGCACGATGAGGCAGCAGCAATCGTTCCATGCAAAGGCGGGAGGGGGCTTCTCTCTGGTCCTCGCTGGGGGGTGTCTCCATGGTTCCCTGTGGGGGAGAGGCTCTTTGAACATAGTGCCTAGCTCGGGGGGGTGGGGGGGGGTGGGCACAAGAGGGGATGTGTGCACAGGGACAGGTGGAGGGTGGAGATGCCAATGACAGGGGCACCCATGTGGTGGTTGGGGCGGGCAGGGAGCTGGCACAGTGAGAGTAACATCGGTGCCCACCCATGGGCGGGCACGGCGAGGGCTGCAGCAGTGATGGGCAGAGCTGGGCCCTCGCTGGGCCGGTGTTTGATGCTGATGGGGCCTGACAGGGCCACCCGCCCAACGTGGGGTGTGTTGGGGGGGGGGCTGGAGTCCCAGCTGGGTGGCAGCGGGAGGGGGAAGAGGGGGGCTTTGTTTCAGCTATTGAGGCTGCTGATTGTTCTGGCTCTTTGCAGCAAGTCAGCACGCGCCGGGCAGAGAATGGCAGGAAGAATAGGGCGAGCGCGGCACCAGCCGGGGTCAGCCTGGGGCCGCCGTGCCCCCAGATTTTGCTGAGCCAGGTGCTTCAGCTGTAAAGCCCCGCTGATTCCAGCTGGAGCTCTTGCGGGGCGGGGGAGGCAGCGCTGGGGGGGGCGGTGCGGAGGGGAATTCTCCAGGGACAGCTCCGGTGGCCTCCCGTCGAAGGGGGTTTAAAGCCCAGGTGGCCCAGCGCTGTCCCCCTCCTGCACTGTGGCCGGACTCCTGGGTTCTATCACAGCTGCACCAATAGGAATTGCTTCCCCCGCGCCTCACTTTCCCTGTCTCTAAAATGGGGCGATTGATACAGATACATGCTTATCCGCAGCCCCATGCGCCCGGTGCACCTGTGGATGCTCACCTGGGGCACTGGTGCTACTGGCGTCTCCAGAGGCCCCCGCGGTGATCGGTGCCCCCCGTGCTGGGGCTGGGCTCTGCTGGACTCGTGGTACATGGGTGTGACAGCAGCGTGAGAGGAGACTCGCACCCGCAATCACAGGGCACCCAGCCCCATAGCCCCGCCCCCGCTCCTTGCATGCCTGATTCCGTCCCCACCTCCCCCTGCCTGCGCACGCTCACTGACACAGACGTTCACACTCACCTGTGCACACGCTCCCATGTGCATTCACTCACCCACCTGCCCCACCCGGCCGGGCAGACTTGCTCAATGTAGCGTCACTCAGACACACGCTGCCTCCCTCGTGCCCTTGCATGGCCATTTTCACACTGTCCACTCGCACACTCATTTGCACACTCACATTTCACACACTCATTTGCATGCTTGCCCCACGTATACCCGTTTGCACACTCACCATTCATACACTCATTTGCACCCTCCCTTGTGCCCTCACACACCCATTGGCACACTCACCCTCCCTCGTGCCCCTGGCTCCGTAGCCCCCCTTCCTCTCTCCTTTCATCTCTGGTAGGAGGGAGAATCCCAGCCCTGAACAATGGTCGTCGTGACAACCCCCTTCAGAAGGGCCTTTGGCTCCTGTTTGAGATTCAAAGGGGCAGGTTGCCATGGCACCCGCTGGTTTCCAGGCACCTGAGTCACCAACTCCTTCCCCCCCCCCTTTCAGGTTGGGAGTTGGATTCCCCTGTCCCCCCCGCTCATACCAGATCTCACCCCACCCCCTCACTGGGCCCTGCCCATCCCAGACCCCAACCCCACCCTGGCCCTGCCCATCACAGACCCCAGCTCCCCCCACCCTGTCTTGCCTATTCCAGACCTGAGGGGGCTGCTTCTCAGCCCCACCCCCCGGTCCTAGTTCTGCTGCCCAAGGTCCCGCTGACTCTGGCCAGCCTGGCACCAGCTGACCCCCGGGGCCCAGTGACGCTCCCAGGGCAGCCGGGGTTTTCCACGGGCGGGCAGCCTCCCTGTCTGGGAGGCGTCAGGCCCCGGGCTCAGGAGCTGTTCACCCAGAGCACAGGCTGCCGCGGCACCTGGGAGCTGCTCCGGGGGCGTTGGGGGCACACCCGGCTCTCCCCATGGCCACAGGACATGCTGGGTCCTGCAGCCTCCCCCAGGGTCCCCAATAAAGAAACGCTGGCAGTTTCTGCTCAGGAGAAGCTGAATTCTGGAATAGCAGGGGGGGGGTCTGTGGGTTGGGAGTGAGGAGCATCAGCAGAGCTGGAGGTGAGGGGGGTCCAGGGCTGGACTGGGGGGGGGGGTCTGTGGGTTGGGAGTGAGGCGCATCAGCAGAGCTGGAGGTGATGGGGGGTCCAGGGCTGGAAGGTGGGGGGTGTGTGGGTTAGGAATGAGGAGCACCAGCAGAGCTGGAGGTGATGGGTCCAGGGCTGGAAGCGGGGGTCTGTGGGTTGGGAGTGAGGAGCATCAGCAGAGCTGGAGGTGATGGGGGGTCCAGGGCTGGAATGGGGGTGGGTCTGTGGGTTAGGAATGAGGAGCACCAGCAGAGCTGGAGGTGACGGGGAGTCCAGGGCTGGAATGTGGGGGGGTCTGTGGGTTGGGAGTGAGGGGCATCAGAAGAGCTGGAGGTGATGGGGGGTCCAGGGCTGGAATGAGGGGGGGTCTGTGGGTTGGGAGTGAGGGGCATCAGAAGAGCTGGAGGTGATGGGGAGTCCAGGGCTGGAAGGTGGGGTGCTGCGGGTCAGGAGTGAGGGGCATCAGCAGAGCTGGAGGTGATGGGGGGTCCAGGGCTGGAATGGGGGTGGGTCTGTGGGTTAGGAATGAGGAGCACCAGCAGAGCTGGAGGTGACGGGGGGCCTGGGGCAGGAGTGGCAGGGAATGTGGGGCATTGGCAGCGCTGGGGGGAGTGCAGGAGCCCAGGGCTGAGGTGGTAGGGGGCTGTGGGTCAGGAGAGCGGTGGGGGGGGGTTGGTTGCTGGGGGGTTGGTTAAGGAGACTGGGGGGTTCCCAGGAGCAGGTGTCCCTGGAAACATGTTGCTGCCCCCTCTGCCCAGCGGGCACCCTCGGGCTCTGCCCCGATGCCCCTCCGGCCCCTTGCCCAGAGCCCATGGCTGCTGTACCTTTAAGAGGAGCCTGGCCTGGAGGGGAGGGAGGGGGGTCTGAGGATCCCTGGAGGGAGAGCAGCGCAGCACCCTGTGTCTCCCAGAGCAGAGCCCTCAGGAGCCAGCCGGGCAGCATGGCCATCGGCGAGGTAAGGGCTGCCCACCTCGCCCTCACCCCGGAACCCAGCGGGCAGCTGAGCCCTGGCTATGGGCACCTGGGGCAGGTGGGAGAACTTCTCTGTACTCCTTGCCCATCCGGCCATTCGGCCATATCCAGCCACCTGTGTCCATCCGTCCATATCCACCCATGGATCCGTGTCCCTCTGTTCATCCATATCCACCCACCTGCCCGTGTCCCTCTGTCCATCCATATCCACCCACCTGCCCAGGTCCATCCATCCATATCCACCCATGGATCCGTGTCCCTCTGTTCATCCATATCCACCCGCCCATGTCCGTCCATCCGTCCATATCCACCCACCCACATCCATCCATATGCACCCACTCGACTGTGTCCCTCTGTCCATCCATATCCACCCACGCACATCCGTCCATCTGTCCATATCCACCCATCCGCCTGCCCATGTCCGTCCATCCATATCCACCCACCTGCCCGTGTCCATATCTACCCACCCACATCCGTCCATCTGTCCATATCCACCCACCCGTGTCTGTCTGTCCATCCATATGCACCCACCCGCCCGTGTCTGTCCACCCATATTCACCTGCCCGTGTCTGTCCATCCATAGCCACCCACCTGTGTCCATCCGTGCGTCCATATCTGCCCACCCACCTGTGTTCATCCGTCTGTCCATATCCACCCACCTGCCCTCCCAACAGTGTCCCCTCTGCAGCCATGGTTCCAGCCCACCCACCCGTTGCCATGGGACCAGACACCCCCAAATCTGTTGCCATGGTTCCCCCCCACCTGGTTGCTGACTGTCCCCCCCCCCAGGAGCTGCGGAGCCGGCGGTTCTGGCGTTCCCTGCTGGCGGAGGCAGCTGCCACCCTGATCTTCGTCTGGCTGGTGCTGGGGGCCTCGTGCCCCGGCGGTCCCGGGCGCGTCACAGCCCCACCCGCCCTGCAGCCGGCTCTGACGGCTGGGCTGGCGGCCGTGGGGCTGGCTCACTGCTTCGGCGAGGTCAGCGGGGCCCAGGCCAACCCGGCCCTCACCCTGGCCTTCCTCTGCACTCGCAAGCTGGATGCCCTGCGTGGAGCCGCCTACATCCTGGCCCAGTGCCTGGGCGCCGTCCTGGCCTCGGCCGCCGTCTACCTGGCGCTGCCCGCGGCAGCCGCCAGCCACCTCGTCACCAGGGTGAGTGTCTGAGCTGGGTCGCAGACGTGTGTGTCCTGGCTACTGATACAGGGTGCACCTGCCTTCCAGGGGGACAGCAGTGCCGCCCTGAACTCCCCTTCACCCCATTGGCAGTGCCACCTGAACCCCCAGCGCCCCATTGGCAGTGCCACCCTGAATCCCCCAGCGCCCCATTGGCAGTGCTGCCCTGAACTCCCCTTCACCCCATTGGCAGTGCTGCCCTGACCCCCAGCACCCCATTGGCAGTGCCACCCTGAATCCCCCAGCACCCCATTGGCAGTGCTGCCCTGACCCCCAGCACCCCATTGGCAGTGCCACCCTGAATCCCCCAGCACCCCATTGGCAGTGCTGCCCTGACGCCCAGTGCCCCATTGGCAGTGCCACCCTGAATCCCCCAGCGCCCCATTGGCAGTGCCACCCTGAACCCCCCAGCGCCCCATTGGCAGTGCTGCCCTGACCCCCAGCACCCCATTGGCAGTGCTGCCCTGACGCCCAGTGCCCCATTGGCAGTGCCACCCTGAATACCCCAGTGCCCCAATGGCAGTGCCCCCCTGAACCCCCAGCGCCCCAGTGGCAGTGCTGCCTGACCCCAGCACCCCATTGGCAGTGCTGCCTGACGCCCAGTGCCCCATTGGCAGTGCCACCTGAATCCCCAGTGCCCCATTGGCAGTGCCACCCTGAACTCCCCTTCACCCCATTGGCAGTGCCACCTGAACCCCCCAGCGCCCCATTGGCAGTGCCACCCTGAATCCCCCAGCACCCCATTGGCAGTGCCACCTGAACCCCCAGTGCCCCATTGGCAGTGCCACCCTGAATCCCCCAGCGCCCCATTGGCAGTGCTGCCCTGACCCCCAGCCCCACATGGGCAATGCCACCCTGACCCCCAATTGAAGTGTCACCCCCCAGCCCTGTGGCCAGGGCCAACTGTCAGACTCCCACCTTCCCATGCCCAGGAAGCAGGGATCCCGCCTTGACTGGACCCCGGATTTGACCCCCCTTCACTGTCCCCCCCAGCCCAGTGGGGACCCCCCAGACCTCTCGCTGCTGGGTCACCAACACAGCCCCTGAGGCCCCCAGGGCTGAGCGCCCAGCGGCCCACGTGGCCTGAGGGCTGGGCCGGGGCCGGGTGTGAGCTGCCGTCTTGTCCCGGGCGCAGGTGAGCAGCGAGGGCCACGCTGGGCAGGCACTGGCCATGGAGACCTTCTCCACCTTCCAGCTGGTCTTCACCATCTTCGCCGTGGAGGACCAGCGGCGCCGGGGGGCGGGCGAGCCGGGCGGCCTGGCCATCGGCTTCTCCGTGACGGCCGGAGCGCTGGCCGCGGTAAGAGGCTGGGCCAGCAGGGTCCCGGGGGGCCAAGGAGCCCTGGGGCTGACTCCCCTCCCCCTGGGCCAGGCTCTGGCGGGCTGTTCCCCATCCGCCGGCCCAGGCTCTATGTCTCCATGGGGCCGACTCCCCCCACACCTGCACAATGTCTGCTCACCCCCCCCCCCCCCGTCTCTGCAGGGGACGTTCTCCGGGGGCAGCATGAACCCAGCCAGATCGCTGGGCCCGGCCGTCCTGACGGGCATCTGGGACCACCACTGGGTGAGCCAGGCTGGGGCAGGCGGGGGGGAGGGCACAGCGGGGCGGGGGGGTCTGGCCCAGCCAGCAAAGACCGTGTTGGGTCCATGACCTGGAGCTGAGCATCCTGCAGTGGGCATGGGTGGGGGTCAGCCTGAGCACATGTCCCGACCCCGCAGGTGTACGGGATCTCGCTGGGCCCTGTCTGACCCCTGTCCTCCCCCCCCCCAGGTGTACGGGATCTCGCTGGGCCCTGTCTGACCCCTGCCTCCCCCCACCCAGGTGTATGGGATCTTGCTGGGCCCTGTCTGACCCCTGTCCTCCCCCCCCCCAGGTGTACGGGATCTCGCTGGGCCCTGTCTGACCCCTGTCCCTCCCCCCCAGGTGTATGGGATCTCGCTGGGCCCTGTCTGACCTCTGTCCTCCCCCCCCAGGTGTACTGGATCGGCCCCTCGCTGGGCGCGGTGCTGGCCGGCCTCTCCTACGAGTTCCTCTTCGCCTCCAGCGCCTCCCGGGAGAAGCTGGTCGCCTGCCTGACCTGCCGGGACATCGACATTGTGGAGACGGCCAGCGTGTCCCGCTCCTCCCTCTCCACCGCCCCCCAGGATGCCGCCCAGGCCAAGCCGCCCCCCAAGGGGGAGCAGCGCTGAGCGGGCGCGGCCTCCCCCGCCCCGTCCTGCCCCCCAAGGACCTGCCAGCCTCCATGAACCACCCCCTCCTCTTGTGATCCAGCCCACCCTCGCCCCCCTGCTAGCCCCAGTGAGAATCCCCCAGCCCCAGTGCTGCTCCAGCTCCGGTGCCAGCTGCACCCAGCAGCCACCAGTGGGGGCAGGGGACGGGCGAGGCCAGGGCCACTTCGGATCAGAACCCGCCACAGCTCAGTCCTGGGGCTCAGGGGAACAGGGCCACCACCTTTGGACAGAGCGTAGCCTGTGCACAGAGCTGGGGGCTGGGAGCCAGGACTCCTGGGTTCTATCTCTGGTCTAGGGAGGGGAGTGGGGTCTAGTGGTTAGAGCAGGGTGAGGCTGGCACGGTCCATGCCCACAGCCCTGGTGCTGGCTGGGAGCCCGACGGCTCCTCTGACTGTTGATAATTATTGGCAGCAGCTCCCAGGCTGGCAGCAGTGGGTGGCGTAGCCGGGCCTGGTTCACTGCAGGGCGCTGGGCCCTCCACGTCCCTGTGCCATTGCTGTTCCCACAGCCCCAGGGGGCATCGGGGCACCCCAGACAGGGGCCCCGAAGCAGCTGGGGCCAGGGCTGGGTGCTGCGCTGCTGCATCTGGGCGCCCCACGGACCCCGCAGCCACCGAGATCAAGGGTAAAACGGCCTCTGGCTTCGTGCCCCCCCTTCGCAGGCTGGGTTTGCTCGTAGGTCTGGACCCTCCCCTGCCCCACAGACACACGCCACCCTGGCTACAGGCTCTCGCGCGCGGCCCCCCCCCAGGTTACTGCTGATCGCACCCAGAACAAGCCAGCGGCACCACGTGGGAGCGGGGTCCCCCCGCTCTGGCTGCAGCCGGCTGCTCGTTCTCTGGAGCAACCTGCTCCGTGTGTGATCCGTGGGGCACAGGGCTCGGCAGGCCAAGGCAGAGCGGGGTCCAGTGCCTGGCAGCTGAAGCTGGAGGGGAACGAACCGTCGGGACGGACCGGTGCTGCCCGGATGGGCCGGGTTCGTTTCACGGGGGGCTGGCAGGGAAAACAAGCAGGCTCGAGATACCCCACGTCTCAGCAACCCCTGGGGCAGGAGGAGGGCTGGGAACGCAGGAGGGCAGAGGGGCTGAGGCAGGGGCTGGAACGGGCACGTCGCTCGGGGGAATCCGGCAGGCACCCGCCGAGCTGGGCGGCCGAACGAGCGGCATGGCAGGGTCCGAGGGACGCACCCCATCAGTGGGTTTAACCCCCTTCCCCCCCACATGCTGCCCCGATTAAAGCCGGCTTTGGGCGAACAGCTGCCTGGTCACTGTGTGTCAGGGCCCGGAGAGCCGCGGGGGCCGGACCTGCCCGGGAAGCAGGATGGATCCGCCAGGGGCCGTAGCCCCAGGGCCCGGTCTGCGAGTGGGAGAACTGGGGGGTTCCGCCCTGGGATGGGGGTAAAGGCCTGAGGGCAGACGCTGTGGGGGGGGGAGCAGAGGGGTAACTAGCCCTGCAACCATGACAACCATCACTGGGGAGTCTTCACACCGTGCTGGCACCGGAGCAGGGGCCAAAGGGGTAGAGCAGGGGGGCTGGGAACCAGGACTCCTGGGTTCTATCCCTGGCTCGGGGAGGGGAGTGGGGCTAGCGGTTAGAGCAGGGGGGCTGGGAGCCAGGACTCCTGGGTTCTATCCCTGGCTCGGGGAGGGGAGTGGGGCTAGTGGTTAGAGCAGGGGGGCTGGGAGCCATGACTCCTGGGTTCTGGTCCTGGCTCTGGCACAGACTCGCTGTGTGTGACCTTGGGCATGTCACTTTGCTAGTCTATGCACCTCAGTTTCCCCACCTGTAAATCAGGGAGAACAGCCCTGGGGAGGGCGGTTGTGGGTGCATAAAGCTTTTGAGGGGTGTACAGCACCAGACACAAATAGCGCCTCCCCCAGGCTCCCCCCTCCTGAATTCGAAAGTCAGACCCCGAACTAGAGCAGAGCGGCCGCGAGTGAGGGCGGGTTGGTTCCCATCCCCCCCGGGTCCGAAAGCCGAGGTCCGGCCGGGCGCTCGGTGGGTGCTGAGCGAAGCAAACCCATTATCCCGGCCACTTGCAGGCCTGGCAGATTCTTGCCCGCCCGCCCAATGGCGCAGCCGCAGCTAATCCCCAGCGGCTTGGGGGAATTAGCGCCTGCTAAGCCAGCGCTGAGTAAACCCTCCTGGCAAACAACTGGGCCCATTGAATGGGCTGCAAAATGCTGGAGAGACAAAATCCCAGGGAGGGGGGAGAGAGCGGGGAGGGGCACAGCACGGGCCTGATCCTGCAGCCCCCTAGGGGACTGATCCAGGGGTGCTTTCAGATGGGAATGGGGTTTGACCTCCGCGCCTCCAGCTCGGGGTGGGGCATGGGCTGGGCTCAGGCCTAACCCTGGCCCCTCCGCTCAGAGTAACCCCCATCACCCAGTTCCTTGCCAGAACCCCACCCTGGCAGTACCGAGGGTGCTGGGTGCCGCAGGGGTGCGGGAGCCTGCCCGGCTCACGCCAGCACAGGGGTCGCCAGGGCAGGGCAGGGCAGGGGCGGCCCTGGGGGGTTTGTCACCCAGGGCTGAGAGAAAAAAATCTTCCCAATTTGGTCCCTGCCAGATGCTGACGTGGTGCCCCCGGACTGGCAACAGCCACCAAGACGTGGCGTGGGGCCGCAGGGTGCAAGGGGGGCCGGACATACGAGGGGCGGGCAGCACGGCACGGGGGGGAGGAATGGGGGGTGTAGATGAGGAGTGAGGGGCGTCAGCAGAGCTGGGGGGAGCCCGGCTGTGCCTGGGGGCTGGGGGCACTGGCTGAGCTGCATGGGGAAGCCTGCCCCTGCCCCATGCCCTGGTCCCCACAGCATTTCTCCCAGGTGCCCGCGAGGAGCCAGCATGGCCCCAGGACTGGGTCGTTGTGGTGTCCCGAGGATGGGGCCAGCAGAACCCCCACACTATCTGGTGGTTCCCCAGCAATACCATGAGGGATCCGTGCTGCTCCAGAGAACCCAACCCCCCCAGGCCCATTATGGGCCCATAACGCCCCCTTTGCCCGGCATCTACCTCCCCCTCCACTTCACTGAGTCCCCAAGGGCTGGACGCCAGGGACAAGGAGACCCTGATTTCCCCACAGGATAGGAGAGGTGACTTGGGGGGCAGCTCCGCCCACCCCCCCCCCCCGACAGTCCTGCGCCGTGTCCTGAGCGCTGCCTGTTCTTTGGGTGGCGGGGGAGCGGCTGGCTCCGGGTTGGCGGGACAGGAGGCCTCTTCCTGGGGTGGGGGGCAGAGGAGGGGTCCCTGAAAGACGTGGCCACAGGGGCTTGACCAACCCCCCCCAACTCCTGCTGCCCCTGAGTCCCTTCCGCATCCTGTCCCTCCCTCTTGGCATCAGCCCGGGGGCGGGGGGGGAGCCTTTATACAGCCAAGCGCGGCCCATCCCTGCTGCAGGCACTGAAGGGGTTAAGCGTCCCAGTCCCGAATCCCACCTCCTGGGCTGGCCCAAGGGCCCCATATAAACCCCCCAGCCTGGGCGTCCCCCCGTAGAAAGGAGCCGGAGCCGGTGGGGGCAGTGAGTTTGCAGGCGCCCGGCCCAGCCCGCGCCCCCCCATGCCCCCCGCCATGTGGGAGGTGCGCTCCCCCTCCTTCTGGAGGGCCGTCTTCGCCGAGTTCTTCGCCACCATGATCTACGTCTTCTTCGGCCTGGGGGCCTCGCTGCGCTGGGGGGTCGGGCCCCTCAACGTGCTGCAGGTGGCCCTGGCCTTCGGCCTGGCCGCAGCCACCCTGGTGCAGGTGCTGGGCCACGTCAGCGGGGCCCACGTCAACCCGGCCGTCACCTTCGCCTTCCTGGTGGGCGCCCAGCTCTCGCTGCTCCGCGCCGCCTTCTACATGGTGGCCCAGGTGCTGGGCGGGGTGGCCGGGGCGGCCGTGCTCTACGGGCTGACGCCGGCCGCCATCCGCGGCAACCTGGCACTCAACACGGTAACCTGGAGGGGACTGGGGGGGTGCCGGGACGCCTCTCGGCGGGAGGGCTCAGGGGCCCTGGGGTGAGGGGGTGCAGCGCTCCCAGGGGGGCCAGGGTTGGACTGGGGTAGGACCAGGAGACGGGCCGGGAAAGGACCCCACAGTGGGGGCGAGGGAGACCCCAGATCCTAGGGGGGCAAGGGTCCTGTCCTCACAACGCCCCCGTGAATAGATGGTTGGTTTATGGGGCTCCGACCCAGCCCCCCGCCCTGTCTCCGGTGACACGGGGACCAGAGCGGTGAGTCGCTCTCCATGCTGGGCACGCCATTGTTCCCATCCCCGCCCGGACCTGGGGCTGCCTGCGCCTCGAGCCGTGGGCCCCGCGCGGGAGGAATGAGCACCCAGGCCTCTCCGTGCCATGTCGCCCCCCCCACAGCCCCACGGCAGCCAGTGCTGGAGTCTGTGAAACGGCCTGGCCTGGGAGGAGTCAGCAGCATCAGGACTCCTGGGTCCCCTCCCTGGCTCAGGGAGGGCAGTGGGATGCAATGGCTAGAGCGGGGGGAAGAGCGGCGGCTAGGTGTCAGGACTCCTGGGTCTCCTCCTTGGCTCGGGGAGGGGAGCCTAGTGGTGAGGGTGGAGGAGTGGTTCTCAAGGCAGGGAGTGATTTGGGGGTCCCAGGGCAGGGTGAGGTGAGGGTCTGTGCTACAGGGCAGGGAGGATCCCTGGGGGCGGGGGGAGCTGCCTCCCAAGGCCGGCTTTGTGCCCCTGGGTTTATCTTCCCAGCCAGGCGAGACCCACCACTCCCGTGCCGGGGCTGCCTGAGGGCTGTGCAGGGAGCTGAGCACATGGGGCTTGGGAGACCCAAACCCAGCAGTGGGGCCACCGCAGCCGTGCCCGGGGAAACTGACAGGCAGGAAGACAGCGGAGTAACGCTGCCCCGATAGCTGGGCTGCCGTCACGCCCGTGGGGATCCCGAGCCCGGCATCACAGGGCCTAGACTCCCTCCTTACTCCAGAACAGCCGGGAGCCCCGCTGGCCCCGCACAGGGATAGAATCAGGCCGCTGCCCCTGTGTGCCTCAGTTTCCCCGGGAGCCAAACCCTTCCTCTTCTGCTCCCAGCGCCAGCAGCCAGAGCACAGACCTGCCTGCAGTTTTCAGCAGCTCCCCCAATAGATCTAGGAAAACAGCAGATCCCTGCTGATCAGACGCTGTTCCCACCCGGGGAGACCACAAAGCGTCTCAGTCCCCCGGCCAGGGTGCGCTGCGTCTGGCACCAGACAGAGCTGCTTATTCAGTGCGAGCGAGCACGGCTGGGCGGGCCGTTGTGGCTGCCTGGGCGAGTCCTGTCCTCCGCTGATTCATGTACAATTGTGTGTGTGAGAGAGAGCGAGAAAGACATGCTCCTGCTGCCCTTTTCTGGATCTGCAGTGGAACTGCTCTGCCGTGTGTCCTAGCCCCTGTGCAGCTGACCGGTAGTGGAGATTCCCCGGAGCACCGCTGTGTCTCTGGGGAGGCCTGCGTGGCCCATGGCGTTCAGCAGGGTGGTGCTGGAGAAGTAGATTTGCCACTAGACCCTTCCCCCCCCCCCACCGATGCCCCTCTAAAGGCTGGGCCGGTGTGGGCCTCTGGGAGCTATTTCCACCTATGGGGCCTGTGCCCCCCGGTGTCACTGCAGGCAGTGGAGGGTCATAACAGCAAAGCAGCCCCCGGCTCGATGCGCTCAGCTCGGGGGGAGGGTGGATCTGATATTCCCAGCCCAGTGGCAGGCACCCTCTGCAGCCAGAGTCTCCAGCCCCGGGAGGGCGAGTCTGCTCAGCAGCGCCCCCTGCAGACTGGGGATTGCTGGGGGGCTGGAATCGCTGCGGGGTGGGGGTGGGGGGCTGCTAACACCCCCTCTCCTGACAGGGTCTGCAGCTCTGGGACGGGGGGGTGCAGGAAACCTGGCTGGGTGTGGAGCTGCTGCAGGGAGGGGCCCGGTAGTGGCCGGGGACATTCGATGGAGAGCTGGAAGCCCCCCGAGTGCTGGGACGGGTGCTGCTGATCCCATCTGGATCCCTCTCTCTGTGTGTCCCCCCCCCCCCGCAGATCCACCCCGGCGTGACCCTGGCCCAGGCCACCACCGTGGAGATCTTCCTGACGCTGCAGTTCGTCCTCTGCTTCTTCGCCACGTACGACGAGCGGCACAACGGGCGCGTGGGCTCGGTGGCGTTGGCCATCGGCTTCTCCCTCGCCCTGGGACACCTCTTCGGGGTAACGCCTCGCGGGATCTCCCCGCCCCGAGACCTGGGGCCCTGCTCCCTGGCCAGCCAGGTCCTAGCAGGCTGGGCCCAGCCTGGGCTCATCCCACGTGCTGGCTGCAGAGCAGAGACCCCCCCAACCCAGCCCTGGAGGGCTCCAGGTGTTATGTATATGAGGCAGTGCCCTAATTTGCATATGGACGACCATGCCTGGTCGCCTTTGCATAAAACCTCCCCTGTCACCCACCGCCTCCCTATGGCTGGGGGGTCAGGGCAGGGGCTATGCTGGGTCTCCCCGGCAGCGGGGTCTCTGGGGTGCCAGACACACCATAGAGACCCTGGGCGGGGGAGGTAGAAATGGCTGTGACTATCGAGAGGTGGGCTAGAGCACCTCCCATGGGCGGGGGGAGCCCTGGGCATAGCACCCAAAGTGACCTAACAAACCCTGCAGCTGGGGACCCCCAACCCCCTCCCACGGGTGCTCTACCCCCCTGCCCCCACCCTTGGGCCAGCCAGCGCTGCGGGATGGGCGGGGCTGGGATCTCGGGGGAACCTCACCTTCCCGCTGCCTCTCTTGCAGATGTACTACACGGGAGCCGGCATGAACCCTGCGCGGTCCTTCGCCCCCGCCGCCATCACCCGCAACTTCTCCAACCACTGGGTAAGGAGGGGTGCGCGGCTCCCTGCAGCCACCTTGCTTTGGGTCCACACCAGCCATCCCGAGATGCCCCACCCTGAGGGGTCAACCGTCCTTCATGCCCTGGTCTGCACTCTCATGCAGCCATTAAACAGCTGCCATGTCCCACCCCAGAGGTGGCTGCATTTCACTGCCATGTCCCACCCCAGAGGTGGCTGCATTTCACTGCTGGGTGGAATGCTCCTTGTATAAACAGCTGCCATGTCCCTCCCCAGAGGTGGCTGCATTTCACTGCTGGGTGGAATGATCCTTGTATAAACAGCTGCCATGTCCCTCCCCAGAGGTGGCTGCATTACAGTGTGCTGCGCTGCCTCCTGCTGGGTGGACTGAGAACAGCTCACGCCTGTGTCTTGGGTCTCATCACGCCAGCTCAAGTAGCGTTTCAGAGCGGTGCGCTCTCCCCCCACTCCCACTACCATGAATATCAGGGATGAACCAAGACGCGGAGATCCGGGGGGGCTGCTCCCGGGGGCAGGGGGCTGCAGAGGAAGGGGGCAGAGAGAAATCCAGGGCGACAAGGAGGCTCCTGCAGCAGCGGGGTCGGGGCGGGGGGTGTATGAAGGGACAGGAGATCGAAGCAGGGGGTGGCGGGGTGGGTTGTTCAGGGATGGATGAACCCCCCCACCCCATGGCTCTGCCTAACCCCCGCGCCCCTTGTGCCTCCTCCCCCAGGTGTACTGGGTCGGGCCCATCCTAGGCGCCACGCTGGCCGGCCTGCTCTACGACTTCGTCCTCTGCCCCCGCATGCGGGGCCTGGCCGAGCGGCTGGCCATCCTGAAAGGCGAGCAGGTGGCGGAAGGCCAGGCCCCCCCGGAGCCCCCCGGGGATCCCATGGAGCTGAAAACGCAGGCGCTATAAGAGGAGCCCGGGCAGCGCCCCCAGACACGCCGCGCCCCCGGGGCGGGGTCGGAACCAGCGGCAAAGCCTGGCCCAGTATCCGGACTGTAGTTCTGACTGGCCGGTAGGAATCACAGCGGAGGGGAGACGGAAGGGACCGAATATGCTGTGCTCGCTGACGGACAGCGAGGGGGGGCCGGGGGACCCCGGGGGGAGGGGATCCGGTATCTCTTTGTTGTTGTTGTTTTTTTATTTAATTTTCTCTTTTTTTTTTTTTTGCTGTGATAAAACCTTGGAAATAATTGTACTTGGTGCTGGGGACCCCCCGCCCCATGGAACTGCCCCAAGGCTCCAGAACTGCCCCCGTGTGTGGGTGCTTTTGTGTGGGCGACCAGGGCGGGGGGAAAGGAAAGGGTTAAAGTAGATCTATGCCCCCCCAGCTTTCCCTTACCTGCCCCCCCATGTGTCAACCCTGCCAGTGAATTGAATCCCCCCCCAAAAAAACCCTCTAATGGTTAGAGCGGGGGGAGGGTCTGGGTGTCAGGACTCCTGGGTTCTATTCCCAGCTGAAGAAGGGGAGTGGGGTCTACTGGGTTGATGTGGGATGGGAGCTGGGAGTTCTCTCCCTGGCTCTGGCAGGGGAGTGGTGTCTAGTGGTTAGAGCGGGGGCTGGGAGCCAGGACTCCTGGGTCTCTCCCTGGCTCTGGGAGGAGTGGGGTCCAGTAGTTAGAGCAGGGGCTCTGGCAGGGGAGTGGTGTCTAGTGGTTAGAGCGGGGGGGGGGCTGGGAGCCAGGACTCCTGGGTCTCTCCCTGGCTCTGGGAGGGGAGTGGGGTCCAGTAGTTAGAGCAAGGGGGGCTGGGATTCATGACTCCTGGGTTCTATGCCCAACTCTCTCGTTGCCCTTGGGCGAGTCAGGCCCCTCCCGTGCCTCAGTTTCCCCCTCTGTCAATGGGGATAAGAACACTGCCCTGCCTCCCAGGCTTTGTTCGGCAGGGTGTCGGGAGGAGCCTTCAGGCTGAGCTTGGAGCCGGGGTCTGCGTAGGCCGAACCCCAGCTCCGCCCCAACTCCGTTCTGCAGCCTTGGGCCAGTCGCTTTGCCCACCCCCTCCCCCCACTTCACTGTCCCTGCCTGTTAAGTGGGGACGATGCTGGGGGAGGAGGTGGGCTCAGTCCCTGCCGGCGGGGAGGGAAGGGGGCTCAGACCCTGGTCTGCCAGAAGTGGCGTTAAAAGCACGCGCTGTCCCTTTAAGTGATCAGCTGTGTGAAGAGTTTGGGTTCTGTTCCCAGCTGAGCCGCTATCTCATGGCGGGCCTGTCCCGCTCCCTTTCCGTGCCTCAGTTTCCCCGATATGTAACTGGAGATTAAGGCTACATCCCTACCTCACAGGGTGTGTGTCCGTAAAACCCTGACACGGAGGAAGGCCGCTAGCTCTGCAGGGGGACTGCCCTTCCCCACGCCGCCCACAGCCCCCTAGAGCAAACAGACCTTTCGCAGAGCCCTGTGTCCCAGCCCCACTGATTTCCCCCAGCCGCCAGCCCTTACTCCAGCACCGCACGCGGCAGGAAACCTGCAGGAGACTGTCGCAGCGACAGGCCACGGGAGGCGGGAAGCAGATGTGATCTATCTTGGCTGGAGTAAAGCTTTTGACACAGACCCACGTGACGTTTTCGTGAGCACCGTGGGGAGCAGTGGTCAAGATGAAACGACCATACAAAAAACCATACAAAAGGCAGACCGGCCCCAGAGAGTCGTCATCAATGGCTCGCTGGCGAGGCGTAGCTTGGGGGTCCCGCCGGGGCCAGTGCTAGTCAATCATTTCATGAACGGCTTGGCTAACGGGGCGGAGAGTGCCAAGCTGGGGGGGGCGGCAAGGGTGGGGTTGGGATTCAAACCGAGCTCGAGCCGTCGGAGGACTGGGCTGAGAACAAGATGAAATCCCACAAAGACCAGGGCAACGGAGGAGAAATCGAATGCTCGGCTACGGAAGGGGACTCGCCGGCTGGGCGGCCGTGGGGGTCGCAGGTTGAAGAGCCAGCGGCGGGATGCAGCTGCGGAAAAGGCGGCTGTCTCTAGGGTGTGTTAACGGGAGGTTGTCGTCCTGCTGCGCCCGGCCCTGGCCGGGGCGTGTGGACAAACTGGAGTGAGTCCAGGGAGAGCAGCAAAACTGATCCCAGGGTTAGAAACCCGGATTCATGAGGAAAGGTTCAAACTCCGGGTCTGATCTGGAGAAAAGTCGACCGAGGGGGGGAGCTGGTACGTTTTTTTCAGGACTGTTCTGCCGAGCACGGGGATCTCCACGTCCACCGAAGGCAGGACAAGAAGCAAGGGGCTTAATCTGCGATTTAGGGCCGATAGTAGGAAAAGTTTTCTGACTCTCTGGAACCGGCTGGCAGGGAGGCTGGGGAATCCCTGTCACTGGAGGCTTTTAGGCACAGGTGGGACACGCATCTGTCTGGGCAGGTCTAGGGTCACTGGGTCCTGCCTCAGCATAGGGGCTGGACGAGCCGGTTTCTCGCGTGCTTCATATGCCGCCGTCTCCCCGCGCCCAGCCCCGCTCGCTTTCCATGGGCGCCCGCCCCTGTGCTTCATCTTACCGGGGGTGGCTTTCAGCCCGCCCCAAACGGGCCCCGGGGCCCTGCTGGCTTTAATGCCCTCGTGAGGTGCCCAAACCCCACCTGCCCCTAGACCCATGGCTGCAGCGCCTCTCAGTGGCAGAGAGGAGACAGGGCACCGTTGGGATTCCTTAGGGAGAGACCCGGGGGTTCCCTCCCGGTGCCACCCTGCACGAGGCACTTCCCCTGGGGCAAAGCATTAGAACGAATTAGATACGTTCGCGGAAGAATGACCCATCAGCGGCTATTAGCCAAGAACACCAGGGACGCAAGCCCACATGCTCTGGGCGTCGGCTGTGACCGCCAGAAGCTGGGGCTGCCTGAGGAGGGATGGATCAGTTTAAATTGCCCTGTTCCGGTCATGCCCTCTGAAGCGGCTGGCACCGGGCATGGGCAGAGGCAGGACACTGGGCTGGATGGACCATTGCTCTGCCCCAGCGTGGCCATGCCTAGGGCCTAAACGTGCGGCTGGATTGGACGCTGGGCCACGGGGCTGGGTCAGTGGGAGCCAGAGGCCTTGAATCCACACTCGGGGCGGATTTATAAAGGGCAAATGGGCCTTTAAATTGCTGACCCTAGAAGGCCCCCGTCCACTGCCCGCGAGGCTGGAACGAGCTGTCTCGGGGGCTCTCCAAGCCCTGGCCTGGCCGGCGCTGTGGATCCTAGCGGAGCTGGGGCCGGATCCTGCTTTGACCGGAGTGAATCCGGAGTAGCTCCACTGAGCGAACCCAGGGCAGAAACAGGTTTCACGGGTCGAGTAGCGTCTGCACCTGGGGCTCTGGAATTGGGGCTGCAGTAGCACGGCTGGGGTGGGGGCAGTCAGAGCCCCATAGGGCTGCAGCTGCCCCCTCCCTGCACAAGACTGGATGGGGGGGCGCTGGGCTTGAAACCAGACCCCCCCCCTTCCAGGGCCACAAGCCCCAGGCAGATTGTCCTGCAGACTGTTGGGGCTGGGGTCCTGAAAGCCCTGCTAACCCCGCCCTCACCATTAACCCCTTCCGTGCCAGTCCCCAACTCCCAGCGCATCCCACACTGGCGTGCGACGGTTTTGCACGCCCGGTTTTGCACAGGTCCAGACGCCGACACAAGGGGCAGGGCAGGGTGAGAATCGGGCCCAGGCATAAAGCGTGGGGAGGAGTTACACATGGGGAGGCGGGGGGTGTCTCCGCTGGCGTGAGTGACGCATTGAAGGACTTGCCCCTGGCCCTGTCCCTCCGCCACCCTCTGCCTGGCTTTGTGGGGGGGAGAGAGCAAGGGGGGGGCGCATTTCACCCCACCCGTCTACCCCAACACCGGCCGAGCTCCCTGAGCTAGAAGGGGCAGCGCCAGGAGTGCTCTGAGCTCAGCTTCCAGCCAATGGGGCTTGTGTCTGTTCCGCCCCCCTGCATGGGTCAAGCCACAGCCCAGGCTACTGGGGATCCAGCTGCCCCCTCTCCTCTCATCACCTTCCCTTTGGGTTTTGCACCAGCAAAATGAGTTAGGTCCCTAAATACATTGGGCAATCTAGGCCTTAGCGTCTCTGTGCCTCAATTTCACATCTGGGATAACAGCCCTGCCCCACTGTACAGGGGCATTTGCAATGACCGATGCTTTAAAGATACTATGGGCAGAGGCGGAGGGGCAGATAAACACCATAGATAGCTACTGGGTTACGCCTCGGGGAATTCGGTGCCACTGTGTGCACGCAGAATTCACGTCCCCCTGCAGATTGCTTTGCTTCTCCGCAGAAAAATGCCTTTCTGACCGGGAAGCCACAAGAGCAGTCACGTGTCCCTCCCCAGCAAAGTGAGCACATCTTTTTGGGTGCCTGGAGCAGCTGGCAGAGAGGTCAATCACTGCAGGGAGGCAGGGCCGGGGACACCCCTGCTGGTGGTTCCTATCCTGCGCTGGGCTCAGCTGCTAGGCCTGGCTGGGCTGGGGGTGGATGGGACGACTTCTTCCCCTGCAAGGAGTGGTTGGGGCAGGTCAGATCCTCCCCCAGAAACCTCCCCCGGCTACAGAAAGCTCTGCACCCCTGCGCCTGCTTCCTGCCCCCATCGTTCTTCAGCTATGGGCGGGAGAGGTCACCGCACAGGGCGCACACCCTGTCTGCCCAGCCCTTGTGCATCCAGACCCCCATACCCAGATCCACCGCACCCAGAACCCTCCCACTGAGCCCCCTGCACCCAAACCCTCACCTCGCTGATCCTCACCCCCTCTGCACCCAGGCCCCCTCACCGAGTCCCACCCCCTGCATCCGGACCCCCATCCCTGCACCCAGACCACTCGCCACTGAGCCCCCTGCACTCAACCCCCCCAGCGAGCCCCCCCTGCACCTGCATCACCCAGACAAGCCTCCCATAACCAGACCCCCCACCCCACTGAGGCCCAACCAACTGCACCCAGATCTCCACCCCAAGTCTCACAACACCCGGACCCCTCCCGCTGAGCCCTCCACACCCAGACACCCCCCGCCCCCGCTGAGCTCCAAACACCTTCGCTTGGACCCCTTCACAGAGTCCCATTCCTCTTGCCCTGGAACCCTCCAATGAGCCCCTGTGCATCCAGATCCCCCCGCGCCCGCACCCAGATCGCCCCACCCAGAACCCTCTCACCCCACACCTGGATCCCCCCATGCTAAGCCCCTCCACGCTTGGGGCTTGAACCTGCCTGCCCCACACCTGGATCGGGGGTCAGGGCTCGGCTTGTGTGCAAGACTCTGTCCCTCTCCTTTGCTATCTTGGTGCACCTGGCGTGCGGGGGGGCGGGGGGACAGGACCCCACGGGGGATGTCAAGGTCAGGTGCAGCCTTGCCGAGTATGTGTGTGTGTGCAGGGAGGCTACAGGGTGATTCCCCACCTCCGTGCAGCCAGTGTCCCTTCTCCCTGCACACTCATCTCCTCTTGCACACTTACCTAGCACAGCCGCACTGGAGGTACCACATTTATGTATTGATAAATAAAATACACAGAATTGTAAACTATTGTGCACAGCAATTTAATTTTTTTGGCGCAGAATTCCTGCAGGAGTAAACCTCGCCCCTCCTGGCAAACTCTCCTTGCACACTTACCTCCCCCAGCACGCGCACACACATCCTTGCACACTCTCCTTTCCCAGTAAAACCCCTTGCACCCACATCCTCCCCATTGCACACGCATCGCTCCAGGCACACACACAAATCCTAGAACACAACGCTTGCACACTCATTTTCCAGTGAAAGCACTTCCACGCTTGCACACTCGTCTCCTCTTGCACACTCGCTTATCACAGCACATGCCCCCTTGCACGGTCAACTTTCCCAGTACAAGACCTTGCACATACACACCTTTCTCCTTTCACACTTATCTCCTCTTGCACATTCACCTCTCCCAACACACACAGCCCTCGCCCAGGCACGCTCCTCCTTGCACGCCCGGCGCGCGACACCCTGTCTGGGGCTCTGGAGCAGCCCATTCCTGGGGTAGGGGTGTGCGTTCACCCCCCCCTTCCGGGAGTGGTTCGCTCCATCATGCTGGGCCTCAGGAGGGTGGGGCCGGGCCGGCTCTTAAAAGGGGCAGTGTCGTTATCCGGGTTTATGGTCCCCACAGAAGGGAGACCTTGAGGGGACATCCAGAGCGCCCCACCCACCCCAGCAGGGAGGGCAGGACTCCTGGGTTCTGTTCCCAGCTCTGGGAGGGGAGTGGGATCTAGTGGTTAGAGCGGGAGGGGCGCCAGGACTCCTGGGTTCTTCTATCCCCAGCTCTGACATGCAGCCCCAGCTGAGCCGCCCCTCCCCTTGTCCGTGCCTCAGTTTCCCCCCCTGGAGGAGACTCGCCGGCGGCTTTTCCAGCGGGGGTGGCAGCTCCGCTTTGCACATGCCGGGGGGGGGGGGGCGGCTGCTGTTGCCCTTTTAAGGCCGTGCAGGATTTCGGCGCCATCCGAGGCTCGGTGCCGCCGCGGGAGCCCGGGCCGGGTAGGGGGCGCGGTGGGGCTGCGGGCTTGGGGGGGCTCGGGCGGGGGGGGCTGTGCCGGGGTCTGGGGTTCCGGATGGGGTGAGCTGAGATGGGGGTGCTGGGGTTTGGGGGTGAGTGGGGCTGAGCTGGGGTTTGGGGTGAGTGGGGCTGAGCTGGGGCTTGGGGGTTCCCGGGGTGGGGGGGCTGAGCCAGGCTTTGGGGGGGTCCCCAGGGAAAGGCTGTGCTGTTGTTGTTGTTTGTTTTGTAGGGGTTACTGCGGGGTGTGTGTGTCTGGGCAGAGATTTTGGGGGGTAGATTTTGGGGGTGTTGAACCAGGGATTGGTGCATTTGGATCACGAGGTGCTGGGCAAAAACTGGGCCGTATTTTTCCTTCTGCCTCCCCCCCCCCCACCTGGTCATCAGCTGCCCTGCTCCCCCCCAGAGGTGGCTGCCTTCTGGTGGGTGCCCCTACGAGCGCGTAGGTGTGCGCCATGCGGGGCTGCCGGTGCCTAGGAGTGGACCGTGTTGTTTGGGGGGGGGGGGGTAAATCCCGCGCAGTGGGGTCAGCCTGGGAGCCAGACCCTGCAGCTGCAGAGGGCTTTTGCTGGTGTCGAACGCCCCATGCCCTGGGGGGAGACGGGGATGGTTTAGGGTCCCCAGCAATAGCGAACACCTAGGTAATGATTTCCAGCCTGTCCCCGATTTTCCAGCACTGTGAGGAGGGGGAGACCCTCCCCGTAAAACATGAACCCCGAGTTCTCCAGCTGCTGGATGAGGGCGTGAGTTTCCCAGCTGCCTCCCAGGGCCCTCGAGCGTTGCTGGGAGCTCTGGGGCCGAGGGCCGTGGCCCACAGAGCGTGTCCCCACTCGGCTGGCGTGTCGGGTTCCCTTCACGCTGCCTGGGGTCCCTGGAGAACTGAGCTCCCTGGTGCCACCCCGTGCTGCCCGGCTGACGCTCACCACGGCTTGAAGCGGCCGGCAGGCCGTGTCCTGAGCAGAAGGTGGCTGAGCCTTCGCGCCGGGCCCCGTGCGTCTCTGTGAGAGCCCCACGCTGGCTCCTTGTGGGGGTGGGGGGTTCGTCTAGACCGGCATAGGCAATTGGTTTCACGTCCTGTGGCCCTGCGTGGCAGAAGGAATCAATGTAACCAGACACGTCCCCGCCAGCCCGAGTGGGGATCGGTTATAATAATTGGAGATATACCAATCTCCTAGAACTGGAAGGCAGGCCAATGCTCAAACCACTGAGCTATCCCTCCGGTTGCAGCCTTTATTATTTCATAATTTACTTGAGCTTTATCAAAATGCGGCTTTTGTCCCGGCTCCGAGTGTGCGATCCGGCTCGGCCGGGCTCCCACAACCAGTCTGCGCCCTCCCTCCCTCCTGCCCCCACGTAGGCTTCACCGGGCCCCAGAGACCAACCGATCTGGGCCCCTCGACCAGTTGGAGCAGCAAATTCCAGAGGCTGGGGAGCGTGCGAGGAAGCGGGGGGATAAACCTGGCAGTGCTGGGCCTGGTTCTGGTTCTGTCTGGGCTGGAAGCAGGCCAGCTGTGGGGCCTGGGTGTCTGGAGCGCTGGGTCCCTGCTCTCCAGGCCCGTTTGCAGATGCTGCCCCCCACTTCGCTGGCAGCAGTTCTGCCCTGCAGAGAGCGATGGAGGGGAGTGAATACAAGGAGCTGATTTACACACACCTGCCTCCTCAATTCAGCCCCGCAAGGCTGGTCTGACCTCCAGATAGTGGGAGATGGGGGGTGGGATATAAACTGCTTGGCCCCATGAGATCAAGGAGCCAGCGCCTTGAACCGCTGCAAGGGAGTCCCTAGCGGACAGTCGTGGGGCTGCTAGGGGCAGTTTCTTCCTGACCGCCAGTTTGCCGCATGCCCTGGAGCTGCCAGGTTGCCGGGTCTCCGAGAGCAGCAATTTCTCCTCTCGCTGTCCTCAGGAATGGCTCCCCCCGGCTAGCCGCTGCCCCGTGGGGCTGGGGTCCTGGCTGCCTGGGGAAGCTGGACCTGTGTAAACCGGCGGGTGGGCACTCCGGTCTCGGCGTGGCTGAAGCGTGTCCCCAGAGGGTTTGGCCGGAAGCGGCTCTTGGACCGGAACCAGAGCATCCTTCCAGTGGCTGGCGCCCGTTTAACTAACCTGCTTCGAACCAGCGCAATGTTTTCTCGTGGCAAAGGGAACTAGCAGGGGAGGGAGCTGGGAGGGGGGCAGTGGAGATGGGGCCCGGATCAGAGCTGCCGTTCCCCCTCCCCTCGGCGCCGTCTCACGTGGCCCGGGGAGAGGCAGTTTCACGGGGTGGGGAGGGGGTTGCCAAGCAGGCCAGGCGCCGTGAAGCTGGGCCCATGTGCGGCGTCCCGTGGCCCTGCTCCATGTGGCGTCCCCAGGCTCCGGTGCCTCGTGCGCTCGGCAGGCCTCACGCTGCGCCTCGTGACCCATTTATTTCAGCCTCTGTTAACGGAGCCGGGCTGGGGCTGGGGGCGGGAGAGGAGAGCGTCCATCCCCGCCAGGTCCCTTACACAGCGCCGCATCGCCGAGAGGTGCCGTCTGTCACGATCATCCCCCCCCTCGCTGCTGCCCCGAGGCAGCGGAGGGCAGCTTGTGGGGGGCTGAGGGGTAGTCGACAAAGCGGGGAAGTGGAAACTGAGGCCAGCTAGATGTTAGAGGCCCCCACCCCCTCATCCGACTTTGCTTTTCCCCCGCTAGAAATGTCAGGTCAGGTCCCTAGGAACTGCCGTCACCTCAGCTGGACTCTGGCCTTGGAGCAGCCCACCAGGGGAAACTGAGGCTGGCTTTCCCACAGGGGGATTGGTGGGGGCCTGGCACCAGCCCAACCCTTCCACACGGGGGTCGGAAGAGCTGGAGGCCCTGGGTGGGGGGCAGGATGCCATGGCTCTCTGGGGGCACCTCTGAAACCCTCTGGGGCAGGTTGGGGAGGCTCCAGGCCAGGGGAGCACCCGGGGCAGGCTGGTGTCCCAGCCGCCTTCTGGGGCTCAGACTGAAGTAGGAGGCGGGTGACCATCACCCACTTGTTGTCTGGCTGGCTGCCCCGCGGGGTGATTTAATTGGGGAAGGGGGGGCCAGTCTAGTGGCTAGAACGGGTGTGGGGGGAGGAGAGCCAGGACTCCTGGGTTCTCTTCCCACCTGTGTTCACTTCAGCCCCCTAAAGCGGGTGTAAATCCCCTTGCTGGGGGCTCGGCTGGGTTGTCCCCTTCCCAAAGCTCTTCGTGCTGGCACCGGTGCCTTTTGCCTGACTCCTCGGGCGCTGGGGGCCGCGGGCGGGCGCTGGGGGCCACGGGCGGGCGCTGGGTGCCACGGGCCGGCCCGGCATGGGGCATCAGGCTGAGGTGCGCGCAGCCGGGGGGGAAATATAAACGGTCTGGCCATGGGGAGGGGGCGTCCCCGCTCCCTGACACAGTGACCCGCTTTAGCTTGGCCAGCCCCTCCTGGGCCGGCCTGGCCCCCCTCGGACAGCGGCTGGGAAATGGGTTAGCTCGGGCGGTGCCCGGGGGAAGTGGAGCAGTTGCATAAGTGAGTTATGTGATGTGACCGCTCCCGGGGGTGGTGCTGGTGCGCTGTGGAGGGGGGGGACGGCGCGGGGAGGGAGGGGAAGCAAAGGCCTTTTTTAGGGCAGACGGACGCCGGCAGCAGAGTTCATCTGCCGGGATCTGTAGGGCGGGCGGGGGCGGATTGGCGGAGCGCCTGGGACGACCGGCTCTGTGAGTGCGCGCCGGGGCGGGGGAACCGGCTGGGCTGGAAGCAGAAAGGGGGTTGCAGGGAAAGGAGGTATGGGTGGGGGGCAAAGGGGGGGGATCCTGGAGTAAATGCCGCTCTGGACGGTGCAGTTTTTCTGCTGGCCCAGCCTGGCTCTGGTGGTCAAGGGCTCCGGTTGCCTCCCTCCTGGGTCCTTAGATTCACATCTGTACTGGAGCGAAGGGGGGCGGTTCCCTTGCGGGGGTGTCACTCCTGAATCTTGGCCACCCTCGCCCGCTGTCGGGGCTCAGCAAAGGGAGGTGATGATGGGTAGAAACCAGCCCTGGCCAGGCTGCATCAGCCGGGGGACCATCCGGCCCGGTATCCCATCTCCGCTGAGGGCAGGTGCAAAGGGCCGTTTCCTTCCGACCCTGGTAGTTAGTGGGTGGATCCTGCCCTGGAGCAGGACAGTTTCTAGCCTGGCCAAAGCTCTTGGCTGTTTTTTAATGCCCAGTCCTGCTCCGTGCTCGACCTCGGTGATCTCCTGTGGCAGAGAGTTCCGCAGGCTCACGGTGGCTTTGGGGATGGGGTGGGGAACAGCCTCTCCTGGTCGCTAGTTTGAATTGGCCTGTTTGAAGGACAGCCTGGTTGTGACACACGTAGCTAACAGCCAGGCCCCCGGCTCTGGCCGGGGAGTGAGGGGTTGAGTGGGCAGAGCAGGGGACTGGGAGCCAGGACTCCTGGGTTCTTCCCTTGACTCCTTGTGTGATCCCAGGCGGGTCGCTTGCTCTGCCGGGGCACTGTGTCACGGTCGCACCCGGCTGGGCAGCGGGAACCGTCCTGCCCCCGAACCACTGGGCTGTGGGGAATGTCAGGTGCTGTGCTCCGGGGCAGGGAGTGAATTTCCTTGTGACTGGGCTGCTGCCGGCGGGCTCGGCCTGTCGTGTCTGTAGGGACGCTCCTATCCTGCGGGGGGGTGTTCTGCAGCTGGGCCCCAGTGTGGGGGGGGGACAGGGGAAGCCGGAGGTGCCAATGGGGCAGGTGAGAGGCTGGGTGTGGCATGCACCTCTCTGAGACGGAAACTGAAGGAGCCTTGATGTTTGGGAGGAGAGCGGGGTCGGTCCTGGTCCCCCCCCTTCTCCCCGCCAGCTGCCACGTGTCTCCATCTGCCAGGGAGCCGGCTCCACGTTGCTTAGCAGGCACCTGAGCCTGCTGCTTTCGTCCCGGTCTCCAGGGCACCGTGCGCTGCTTCCATAGCAACTCCCCTGCCGGCAGCCGGGTCGAGGCGGGAGGGCTCCTCCCCAGAGACGGGTGCCGTGGGCTGGTCCCCCAGGCTCGCGCTCGCCGCTCATTCCAGCGCTCAGCAGCTCCCCAGTGCCTGCCTGTGCGTCCGCCCTCAGCGGGGTCTTTTCTCGCTGCTGGGTTCATGGGGAGCGGGCCGCCAGGACTCCTGGGTTCTGTCCCTGGCTTGGGAGGGGAGTGGGGTCTAGTGGTTGGTTGGGAGTTGGGATTCTTGAGTTCTACCCCCTAGCTGTGTTCCTGGATCCCTGCATGACCCTTGATATGTCCCTTAATCTTGCCTTGCCTCAGTTTCCCCACTTGGTCATGGGGGGGAAAGTGATTTCCCTCCCCCCCCAGCCCCTCATGGCTGCTGGCGAAGGGCTCGGAGACCCTGGGGCAGCTGGTGCTGTAGAGGTGCGAAGCGCTGGCGTGAGGGGTGGGGCTGGCGGTTCCCATGCTGGGGTGTGGGGGGAGGCCTCACTGGCTCTGTCCTTGCAGGTTTTGCTCTCCGTCCGCTCCCTCTTCCGGCCGGGCCGGGCTTTATGGACTTGTACATGATGAACTGCGAGCTCCTGGCAACGTGCAGCGCCCTGGGCTACTTGGAGGGGGACGTGTACAACAAGGAGCCCGACTGCTTGGGTACGCCGGCGAGGGGCCAGCCCAGGATGGGGGGCAGAAGGGGAGGCTGTGGGGAGCCAGTCCCTGGGTGGGAAGATCCCCGGCTCACCAGGCCGACCCGGGAGGGGATGGGTGGTTTAGAGCCGCTCCCCAGGACTCCTGGGTTCCAGTCCCTTCTCCTCTCCGTGCCTTGCTTTCCCCAGTGGGGGGGTGCTGACCGACCCTTTCCCCCTCACTGGGTGCTTGAGATCCTTCTGAAAAGGGTAGCGACCCCCAGCTCTGCCCTTCCCCTGACCCCAAAGGGAGAAGCGCCCCGCCTGAAGGGTGTTTCAAAGCGGCTTCCATCCCAGCCGCTGTGTGGTCCCTTTGGATGCGTCCAGCTCTGGGGGCAAGGAGACCGGCCGCTTGTGTGGGTGGGGCCGGGACTCTGCGTGGGTGGGGCAGAGAAGCCAGGCTGGGTGCTCGTGGGGGTCACACCCTCTGCTCCCCACCCCCCAGAGAGCGTGAAGGATTTGATCCGGTACCTGCGCTATGAGGATGAGACGCGGGACGTCCGCCAGCAGCTGGGCGCGGCCCAGATCCTGCAGAACGACCTGCTGCCCCTCATCACCCAGTACCCGCAGGACAAGCTGCTCTTCGACGCTGTTGTCAGGTACGGCCCCACGGCGTCCACTCCCAGCCTCTGGGCTTCTCCGCCCAGCCCCCTCAAGCCACGTGGCTAGCGTCCCTCCGGGGGGGAGAGGGGTCTTATAGCTACAGTGTCCGTGCTGCTCTGGGCTCTCATCGGAGGAGGCAGATGCAGGAAGCTGTAGGATCCTGTGGCGGGTAGTTCCGCAGTCTGGGACAATCTGTCTCCCCCAGGCGGGAGCATTGCTTGGGTCCTGAGGAGCAGAACTGGTGGCCCCAGTCCCTGTTCTGGAGCTCCGGTGGCGGCGGTGCCACGGGCTGGGCTGGGAGCGGAACTCACAGCCCTGGGTGGATGAGCCGGGATTGAACCTGGGACCTCTGGATCTAGTGGCCCAAGGGTGCAGCAGGTTTGTTGGCCTCCAGGGGGCACTCTGCTGGATCCTGCATCTGGCGAGAAGTCGCCCGAGAGCTGGGTGGCTGCGCCCCGGGGGAAGGGTCTGCACGATGCCAGAGGCTCCTGCCATGTCTGTGTGTCTCCCCACCCAGGCTGATGGTGAACCTGACCCAGCCGGCCCTGCTCTGCTTCGGCAAAGTCCCGCGCGACCCCGGCTCCCGGCACTGCTTCCTGCAGGTTGTGTCCTACCTGCAGGCCTACAAAGAGGTGAGGCTGCCTCCCCCCAAGGATAACAGGGCTGTGGGGAAGGGGGGCAGCTGCCCCCATCCCAGCGGGCGGTGAGCCAAGGTGGCCCTGTTAGTTAAAAGTAGCCACCTGTCCCAATCTGACGTGGGGCTGAATGGATGGGTGGGGTCACAGAGATCTATGGGTCTTTCCAGCCCTGGATGCCCCCTTCGTGCCACTGGGAGGAGTGGGGGGCCTGTGGGCTTTGGAATGACCGGGAAATCCGTGTCCAGGTGCCCGGAGCTAAAATTGCTCTTCTCCGCCCCCTGGCTGGCTGCTCCCCCCCAGAGCTGGCTGCCTTTTACAGGGGCGGCCTGCGCCCTGGAGCCGGAGGGGCGGGTACAAGGCCTGTCTGTCCTTAAGCTCCCCCTGCTGCCTCTGCATCAGCCAGCGTCCCCCCCGGCATCCTGGGGCCATACCCCTCCCGCCCCATGCCGCAGGGGGCGCTCTCCTCCCGGCGCCGGCCCCTCGCCCTAATGCTGGGTTCTCCCCGCCAGGCGTTCGCCAGCGCGAAGGTGTTCGGGGTGCTGAGCGAGAAGCTCTACGAACTGCTGCAGCTGGTGAGTGTGGCGGGGGGTGGGAGGGGGCGGCAAGGGGACTTCAGCACCCAGCTAGTTGCCATGGGAGTCAAGTTCCTAATTCCCATAGGCCCCTGTGGGAGTCCCAGCCGCATAGGGTGGACCCCAAACCTGCCCCCGGGGGCCGGGATGAGCTGGGAGGCAGCGGGTTTCCGTGGGCCCCTGTCACGTTCTGTCAGTCGCTTTCTCACTGGTGTCGTCCCCCCCCCAGGACTGGGAGCAGAGGCAGGAAGAGGACAACTTGCTGGTGGAGAGAATTCTGCTGCTGGTGCGGAACGTGCTTCATATCCCCGCGGACCCCGAGGAGGAGAAGGTAATGGGGGCGGCGGGGGCTGATCCCCCTGGTGCGCAGGGGAGGGGTCTCCGTCTCCTTGCCCCGTGTGGCTGGCGAATGGCCAGCAGCCCTGGTGTGAGGAGGAGGGCTGGGGGGAGCTGCCCCCACTGGAGGCAGCCTGGGAGGGGCAGGGGGGCTTGTCATCTCTTGCACCCGGTTCTCGTCCCTCGCTCCCCCCTTGGGGGGCAGGCAGCGAGTTCCGGGGTCTCCCCGCTGGGACGCCGTGCCCTGGGGAAGGGTGGGAGACCCAGGGAGAAGCCAGACTCTGCTCGTGTGTGACGTGGGCTCCCCCCGGTGGCTGGGCGGTAGCCGGGGGAGGCTGGACGCTGGGCCCCTGCCCCACGCTCAGCCCCACACCCCTCCCCGTGTGCCAGAGCGTGGACGACGACGCCAGCACCCACGACCGGGTGCTCTGGGCCGTGCACGTCAGCGGCATGGACGACCTGCTGAAGTTCCTGGCCAGCTCCTCGGCCGAGCAGCAGTGGGGCCTGCACGTGCTGGAGATCATCTCGCTGATGTTCAGGGACCAGGTGAGCCTGGGCGGGGAGCAGGGGGCCCGAGACAGGAGGGGTTGGGAGCTGGCTGGATTAATCCACTTCCGGGGGGCAGGGGGGAAGGGATGCATGTTTTTGGGGGGCGGGACATACGGCAGCCAGTTGTGCCAAGGGGCTGGGGGACGACACCTTTGTGCACGGGGGTGTTGGCGTCTCTCCAAGAGGCCCAGCACAGAGCCCCTGGCAGCTGGCCTCGCCACCCCACCCGCAAGGGGTCTCAGCCCCCCAGCCCGGTGGAGCGGTGCCCGCCGGGATACGTAGCACCCCCCCGGGCCGGCGGCCGTGTTGTAGGATGGGGAGGTCACCAGCCTGCTGTCCCAGCAGGATCCGGAGCAGCTGGCGGCCACAGGGCAGGCCCGCCCGGCCAAGGAGCAGGCGGCAGACGTGAGGGACCTGGAGGTGCTGCGGCAGAGGGAGCTGGTGGAGAGGAAGAGCCGGGCGTTCCAGCGAGGGAGCAGGTGAGCTGGGGGTTGCGGCTGGGGCTGGCTCCCTGGGGCAGGGGGAGGGAGGCTGGGGGATGAGGTGCCTCTCGTCGGAGAGGTGGGCTCATGACTGGCCGGGCCACACGAGATTGGGGCTCCATACGCCATCTAGATCTCCATGGCGTGTGGTTTGTGCAGGGGGCAGCCGCTAGCAGGGGGCTGTGGGTCGGGTTTAGGGGGGAAGCCAGGGCGGGGGTAGGAGGGGGCTGCAGGTCGGGGTTGAGGGGCACGGAGCTGTTCTGGAGCTGCTCTGGCCCACCCTTGTCCTGCCCTCAGTTCAGAGGGCGCCGTGCTCCTGTGTGCCAGAGGCTGCTGCCTTCTGGGGGGGCACTGCAGCTCATCTCCCCCCCACACACACACACCTGGCTCACCCCAACCTCTGTCCCCCCAGGCACTCCCGGTTCGGCGGCTCCTACGTGGTCCAGGGGCTGAAATCCATCGGCGACAGGGACCTCGTGTTCCACAAGGGGCTGCACAACGTAGGTGCCTTCCCCTGACGCCTGGCCGGGCTTACTGGGGGGAGGGGAGCTCTGTGTACGGTGTGGGGGGGCTCTCCCTTGGGGGCTGAGGAAGGAGCAGGGCCGGAGGAAGGCAGCAGAGACCGTTCCGACTGCTCCGCGGTGGCCCGAGGCCGTTTGGATCCCACGTGCCTGGGGGCTGGGACGTAGCTCCATGTGGATCCATGACAGAGCGATCGGGGCGGGGGGGGGGATGTTCCTCTCCTCACTCTCTCCCCCCCTGCACAGTTGAGGGAGCACAGCCACGACCTGGGCAAGGAGCCGCGGCGGGTCCCCAAGCGCCGGCAGCCGGCCCGGGAGGCAGAGCCGCGCCGGCGCTCGGCCCTCAACGTCCGCCTCTTCCTGCGGGAGTTCTGCGGGGACTTCCTGGAGAGCTGCTACAACCCCCTCATGCGCCTGGTGAAGGTGAGCGCGGGCGGCGGGCGCGGCAGCACCGGGCCCCCGGCCCCGCCTGCCGGGTGGGGAGCCTCTGACCCCAGCCTGGGCAGCTCAGGGGTCGGCTATTCAGCATGACTAGCTCCAATCCCGTCAGCGCCCCTGGAGCCGCGTGGGAGGCTCTCGGGGGTGGGGGCTGGGCAGGAGGGTCCCCGCTGCCCCCCTGAACCTGTACGCGCTCCCCAGGACCAGCTGCTCCGGGAGAAGAGCCAGCAGCACGACGAGACCTACTACCTGTGGGCCGTGGCCTTCTTCATGGCCTTTAACCGCGGCCGGCCCTTCCGGCCCGAGCTGGTGTCCGAGACGGTCAGCGTCCGCGCCTTCCACTTCATCGAGCAGAACCTCACCGCCTACTACGAGGCCCTGCTCCTGGACAAGCAGGAGGCCACGTCGTGGGCCAGGCGGTGAGCGGGGGGCCCGGCCGCCCCTCTCCACCGGGCCTGGGGGGCGCTGAATGGGACCGGAATGGCCAGTGCAGGGAGGGAGTGGGGTTTAGTGGTTAGAGCTGGGGCGGGGCTGGGAGCCAGGACTCCTGGGTTCTATCCCTCGTTCGGGGAGGGGAGGGGGGGTGTCTAGTGGCTTAGAGAAGGGGGTGGGGCTAGAAGCCAGGATGCCTGGGTTCCTTCCCCAGTTCTCAACTCCAGGAGTCCTTGGTTGACTCCCTTCACCCTCTGCCTGTCACCTGCCACATTACCCTCCCCTGGGGGGCCATGTCCTGCCCCCCCCCACACACACACCTGAGCTAGGTGCCCAGTGCGGCTGCCCAAAGGGGGGGCACTCTCTGACCAGCCTCTGCTCCGTGCCCAGAATGCACCTGGCCCTGAAGGCCTATCGGGAGCTGCTGACCACGGTGCAGGAGATGGATCGCTCCCCGGACGAGGCCGTGCGGGACAGCAGCAAGGTCATTAAGAGTGAGTGCAAGGCCCCCCCACCCCACCCCTGGGCCAGTCCCCACCCCCCCGGGCACTCAGCCCCCACCCCTTGGAGCTAGCTGGGGGGGGGGTGTGCTCTTAACTGGGGCTCCCACCCCTGGGTACTGGGCCCCCAGCTATGATATGGGGCAGCGTGGTCATGGCTGCCCTAGGGCTGGATCGGGGCCAGCTCCCCCTAGAGGGGGCAGGCCCCATTCCCCACTGCTCTTAGCCAGCCAGTCCCCACCCTGGGGCTGGATTGGAGCTGGCACCCCTAGAGGAGAAAGGCCCCGGTGCCCCATCTCCTACCCCCTTCCTGCAAGGCAGCCAGTCCCCTGCCAGGCCAGGGCACTCGCTCATTCTCCTCCCCCCACCCCCCAGATAACATCTTCTACCTGATGGAGTTCCGGGAGCTCTTCCTCGCTCTGTTCCGCAAATTCGAGGAGAGCCGCCAGCCCCGCTCCTTCCTGCGGGACCTGGTGGAGACCACCCACCTCTTCCTCAAGATGCTGGAGGCCTTCTGCCGGGGCAGGAACAACCTGGTGGTGCAGGTAGCTGGGGGGGTGGGCTGAGCTGGGGGGGGATTGTGTTGGAGGGGGGGGCTGGGCTGAAGGGAGGTGCTTCGGGGGGTTGTGTCGGGGGTGGGGGCACCTGCTTATTTGCTCCCCTTGGACAGGGGGAGGTGCCCCTGATCTGACCAGGGCCATGCTAACCCCTCCCTCCCCTCCGGGTGGGTACCCGGCCCCCACATTCCCCCCCCCAGCTGTGGCCGACTCTCCTTTACCTGACAGTCACTCCTAGTGGCCAGCGGGGGGCGCCAGAAGCTCGGCTTCCTGTGCCCCTCGGGGCAGGGGGTTCGGTCCTGGGGTCTGCCAGCCGCACGGGGGGGCCTCTCACCGCGCCGTCTCCTCCCTGCAGAGCAAAAGGGTGAGGAGGAAGAAGCAGCCCCGGGCCGGCCGGG
Organism: Mauremys reevesii; assembly: GCF_016161935.1. NCBI lineage: Eukaryota > Metazoa > Chordata > Testudines > Geoemydidae > Mauremys > Mauremys reevesii. Next base: position 16,264,824 of record NC_052647.1, on the reverse strand, counting down.
CGGCCCCCCCCGCGCAGCCCTGCGCCCCCCAGGAGCTGCAGGAGCTGTGGCCCAGCCTGGCGGAGCAGCTCGGCGCCTGCGCCCAGGTAGGAGGGGGCAGCGCCTGGGGTCCCTGCGGGGTCTGGGTCGGGGCTGCCCCATGTTGGGGGACTGGGCCCAGCGTGGCTTGGGCATCACCGGGGGCGTGGCCTTCTCGCATGCAGAGGCCACGCCCCTCGTGGGCCACGCTAGGTGGCAGGGGAGTCTGTGGGGCCCCCCCAGGTGTGGGCATCTGGGGCAGCCGTGAAAGGGCAGCTTATCCCCATAGTGTTGGGGGGGGGGGGGCAGGATGGGCGCCTGTCCCCAGGGGCCAAGGTGGGCTGAATCCATGGGGGGTGGGGGGTTCCGCTCTGGGGGGCTGAGCCCAGCGGGCCTGTGGGGTCTGGTTCAGTGAAGGCAGGTGGCATTCTGGGGGGGCTGGGCTCAGCGGGCTGGTGCCCCCCTGCTTGGGGCCAGCCCCCCAGTGGGACATGGTGCTGTTCTGTGGTACCTCCGTGGACAGGGCTGGATCTGGCCCCTCTGCCAGGCACTGAGTCACCCCAGCCTCTCCCCCGCCCCCCACTTCCCTGCCAGGGGGCTGAGCCCCTCCCAGAAGACGCGGTCCCCTTCGACGCCGCCTCGGAGACCCCGGTGGAGGAGCAGCGAGCGGAGGCCATGGTGCGCATCCAGGACAGCCTGCTGGGCCGCCGGGCGCCAGCCGCCCTGACCCTGCTCCGCTCCGCCAGGTACTGCCGCCCGCCCCGCTGGGGGTCACCAGGGCGATGCACCCACCTGCCGTCAGTGCTGGGGTGGCGGCAGGGACCCCGTGCCCTGGCCTGGGGGAGCCCCGGCCGACGGGGCGCGCAGGGGGCCTCTCGCTTCCCCAGTGCCCCGGCCCGACCTGTCTGCGTCCCCTTCCCAGGGAGGTGTGGCCCGAGCAGGACGTGTTCGGCTCCCCGCAGGCGGCCCTGGAGGAGGAGATCCAGCTGCTGAGACAGATTCTCTTCGCTCCTCTTCCTCGTGAGTGTCCTTGCCAGGGGATTGGGGGGGTCCTTTGGAGGGGCTCCTCTCCCATCACCCCAGTGCTGCCCCCCCCACAGCCTGATGGCTCCAGCCTGGCTCAATCCAGCCATTTCCCGCCCCGCTCCCCCCTCGAGCCCCATTCACCCCCGAGTGCCCGGGGTGGGCGTGGGCAGGCCCTGCCGCGGGGTGGTGCTGGGTGGGCAGCCCCGGCTGTGTGTGCTGCCGTCGACTCCCTGGTGGCGCCGCGTCCCCGTCATCCCGGGGTGTCTGGACATCGCAGGGCAAGCGGCGCCCGAGGTCGAGGAGCCGGGGGAGGAGGAGGAGGAGGAGGAGGAAGAGGAGGTGGAGGAGGAACTGGCGTCTGTCCAGGTGTCGGAAAAAGAGTTCAACTTCCTGGATTATCTGAAACGGTGAGGGGGCCGCGCTGGTGGGAGGTCGGGTCAGGGCAGCAGGGCTGGGACACTCTCTCCAGGAGTCCAGCTGGGCTCGCGAACCCCCGGCCATGCAGGTCGAGGTGCCCTGGATCCTATCGCTGGGCGCAGTGAGCCCCTGGGCTGGGCAGAACGTCTCCGGCTGGCAGGCGCTGTCACCGTGCAGGGTGACTCTTGGGCATGTGGAGGGACTTGGGGGGCAGGCAGGACTCCTGGGTTCTGTTCCTGGCTCTGTGTGGCTTTGAGCAAGTCGTTTCTCTGCTCTGTGCCTCGGTTTCCCCATTGGATACAGGGAGGCTGATCTCTGCCTCTTGGAAGCTAAGCTGGGGGGGAGGGGGCTGGGAAGGGGCCCTGTCCCTCGGCTGAGCTGTCCCATCATCCTTTGCTCACTCACCTGTGTGTCGGGGGCTGGCGGGGGGCCAGGTTTGCCAGCACCAGCGTGGTCAAGGCCTACGTTCTGCTGCTGCGGGGCTACCGGCAGAACAGCGCCCACACCAACCACTGCGTGGCCAAGATGCTGCACCGCATCGCCTGCGACCTCAAGATGGAGGCGCTGCTCTTCCAGCTCTCCGTCTTCTGCATCTTCCGCCGCCTGCTCAGCGACCCCTCGGCCGCGGCCTACAAGGTGAGGGGCCCCTGGGGAGCCGCCCCGGTGCCCGCCCTTCGCCAGGCTACGCCTGCGTCCCGCCAGCAGGGAACGGCCAATGCCGGGGAGAGGGGCCCCGAACCGCCACGCTCCCCTTAGGGCCGCCCTAAGCTAAGCCCTGCTCCCTGCAGGCCCGGGGGAGCGGAGAATCCCCATGATGCCGTGCGTAATCTTCCTCTCCCCTCTGCCGCGTGCGCTGTGCTAGCCCGTTACGCTCCAGCTGCGGAGATAACAGCCCTGCTACTGCTGCCCCCAGTGGAGCTGCTCTGTTGGCTCAAGCGGTCCAGGCCCGTGCGGTCAGTCCAGAAAGGTTCCCGGCTTGGTGCTGGGGAAAGGGGGGTGTTCATGGCGCCGCCAGGCCTCTAACCTCCCCCCGCCGTCCCAGGAGCTGGTGACCTTTGCCAAGTACATCCTGGGCAAGTTCTTTGCCCTGGCAGCCACCAACAAGAAGGTCTATGTGGAGCTGCTGTTCTGGAAGAGCACGGCCACCGTGCGAGAGATGACGGAGGGCTACAGCTCACTGCAGGAAGGAGAGGGGTGAGTCTGGGCTGAAGGCTGCCGGCTTGAAGGAGGCCCTGGGACGGGGTGGGGGTGAAGGGTCTAAGCCCTCTGTTACCTGTATCCTTGGCCCTGCCTGCTGCTACTTAGAGCAGCCTTGGGGCTGCTCTAGCGTATGCTTGGCTTCCCCGGTACAGTGCACGCTTTCCTAGGGCAGGGGCAGCGCCCTGACACCAGCTGCACACAATCCCCAGGAGACCCTGCGCACGGGGGCGGTTCTCGCGGGAGGGACACTGGCACCCCATTTAAGGCCAGTTTGCAGGACGGTGACCCTAGGGCAGGGCGTCCCTCCTCCCCCACCCCACGTGCTGCAGGCGGCTAGAGCCCCAGGGTCCCAGCTGGGGAGGGAGGGGTCTCCGACTACAGCAGCACCTCACCGGGTCTCTGCTTCCCCCAGCTCTGGTGCCCGGAGGGCCCCCAAGTGGACTCCGCAGGAGGAGGAGGAGCTGCGGGAGCTGTACCTGAAATACAAGGGAGTGGAAGGTACCAGCTGTCTTGTGAATGACCCGCCGGGGCCTCTGGGTTGGGGGGAGCTGCCCAGGACTCCTGGGTTCTGTCCCAGCTCTGAGAGGGGAGTGGGGGCGTTTTCTGTAACCGCTTCCTGGCCTCTCCCCAGGCGCGGACGTCGTCGGCAGCATCCTCGCACACCTGCGGGCTCCCGGCCGGACCCGGAAGCAGGTCGTCAAGCAGCTGGTGCGGCTGGGGCTGGCCGAGAGCGAGAGGGATTTCCCGCGGGAGAGGTGGGTGCCCCCCGAGCCTCTCGGGAGCTGAACGGCAGGGCCTGGGGGGGACAAGGGGGAGCCCCGAGCCGGCCTCAAAGTGAAAAGAACCCAGCGGCTGTGCACAACCCAGGCCTTGACTCGGAGACTCTGCGTGGCAGGGACAGTAAATCCCCTGCTCTCTGCATGGGGGGCTGGGGGTATCCGGGGGAGCTGGGCACTGGGGTGAGGGGACTAGGAGCCAGGACTCCTGGGTTCTAGTCCTGCCTCGGGGAGGGGTCTAGTGGTATTGGGGCGGGGGCTGGGAGCCAGGACTCTTGGGTTCCATTCTCGGCTGTGTCACTGATGCGCTGTGACCAGGGGGAAGTCCCTCCCTGTCCCAGCGCGGTGGGATCCATGGTTGGGGTGCGCGGGGGCTGGGAGTCCCTCCTGCCCCTGAGCACCCGTGTTCTGGCCCAGGAAGGGGACGCGCCTCGTGCTGTGGACGGAGGAGCAGGAGCTGGAGCTGCAGCGGCTCTTCGAGGAGTTCCAGGGCGCAGACGGTGAGTGGGGGACCCCGGGGGGCGGGAGCAGACTGATCGAGGGGGGCGGGGTCTCTGATCAGCTGGGACTCATCAACCTCCTCACCCCCTCGTATCCCTGCGCCCAGTGTAATAAAAGGGCTCTCCAGCCTGATGCAGAATCTCTCCGCCCCCGGCAGATATCCTGGGTAACATCATGAAGCACCTCACAGCCAAGCGCTCCAGAGCCCGCATCGTGGAGAAGCTGCTGAGCCTGGGGCTGGTGGCAGAGCGCAAGGAGCTGTACAAGAAACGCAAGAGGAAGCCTGGCCTGCCTGGCATGGTACTGCACTGTGTGTGTGTGTGGGGGGGTGCACCCCCATTGCCCCTGCTGGGAGGGGTGGTCAGAGGGTAATTCCCCCCCCACCCCCGATCCTGGGTTCCCCCTCGCACCCAGGTCTTTGTGCTCCATTCCCCTCCCGTTTGTGTGGGATGTGTTTCCGTGGGGCTGAGGCCCATGGGGGGGCTCTGAAGGCGCCCCCCTGCCCTGGGGATCCCTTCCCAAATGGGTGTGGTTGCCTTTGCTGGCTTCTCTGGTGGGGTCCCCAAGCACTTGATAGACCCTGGTCCACCCCCAGCCTTGCCCTGTCCTGAGGGCGGGCTCCGAAGTGTACACATGGGGAAACCGAGGCACGGAGCGGGGCGTGGGTGGGGAGAGAGGCGTGACTCGGATGTTGAATCAGTGGCAGAGCTGGGGATAGAACCCAGGAGTCCTAGCTCCTAATTCCGCCCCCCACCCGGCTCTAGCCTTCTGGACCCTACTCCTTTATGATCAGATGCACCTGAGCCTGAGCTGGGCACCTTCTCCTACCCAGCTCCCCCCCTCCTGCCCCGATGCAGCCTGGGCAAGACCCCCCTCGCCCTTGGCATATGACTTCACCGTCGCTCCCATCCCTTCCAGAGCGAGGACAGATCCCCGTGGGGTGCGGCTGGCCGGGAGGACTCTGCAGAGGAGGAGAGCGACAGCGAGGAGGAGGAGGAGGCCTGGGAGGAAGGGGGCTCAGGCGACAGGGCTGTGGAGGGTCACCGGGAGCAGGGCAGCGAGAACCAGGTGGCTCCGGAGCAGGACGTGCAGGGCCTGGCGCACTGTCTGAGGCAGGGAGGTGAGGAGCATGCTGGCTCCCCCAGTGGCAGCAGGGGGGACTGCACCCATGAGCTCCTCCCGCTGGCCTGGGGAGCTGCTGGGTGGGGCATGGGGGGGCTGCTGCTTGGCTGGGGGCCACTGGGCCTCTGTTGGGAGTGGGATGGGGGGCAGCGAATGCCAGCTGCCTCGGCTCCTCGGCCCAGACACACACAGGTTAAGGCCTGTGCCCGCACTGTCCCCCCCCAACCTCAGAGAGTGCAGCCCCACGGCTCCTTAAAGGGACCCCGTCCGCATTCAGCCCGGCCCCGTCTCCCCTGTGAGCTCTGGGCCAAGGCCGACCCGGCCCCACTGCCCGCTTGTGTGTTCCTGGGGGCCACCTCTCACCTCCGCCCTCCCTTGTGCCCGCAGGCCTGGCTGGCTCCTTACTGTGGCTTCAGAACTGCCTGAACCGAGCGGCCGAGGACCGAGAGGAAGATGGTGAGTACCGGGGGTGGGGCAGGATCGGGGCTGGGAGGGCGGCAGGTGCCGGGCATGGCCCCACCGTGCTCGGGAGATGCTGGCGGCTTCTCCCCTGGCTCAGGGTGCCGCAGGGGAGGTCCCGGGGGGATGGCTCGTGAATGGGATCTGTTCCCTCCTGGGGGCACCCGGCAGGGGTGAGGTGCTCCTGGGGGCCAAGGAGGGGATCCATGTGCATCTCTCCCCTATGCTGCGCTGACGTGGGCCCCACCTGGCGTTGCCAGGTTTCGAAGGATCCCCCGGCTGTAGCCCCGACCCCCCTGTCCCCCATGCGCGGGGCGGGTTCATCCTCACGGTGCCCCCTGTCCCCAGGCACCGCCCAGCCCGTGCCCTTGGTGCCGCTTCTGGAGGAGAACGAGGACGCCGTGGAGAACCAGGGGTTCCAGAAGCTGCTGCGGAAGGTCGGGGTTCGGGCCCCAGCTAACGAGCAGGTAATTACCCCCCGTCACAGAGTCCCCGGGGGATGCTCGGGAGCTGCTCCCTACGAAGCCAGGCAGGGCGCTGGGGAGCCTCGTCTCGGAGCAGACTGGCTCCAGGGCCAGACGCTCGCACGGCTTCACCTCCTGGGTCCGACCCGGGAGCATTCGGCCTCCCCTGCCCCTCCGTGCGCTTCCCACAGCGAGTCCGCCCGGGCAGGGTCCTGGGGCAGCCAGGGGGCCCTGCCCCCCGACTCCGCAGCCAGCCGGGGACACAGCAGGTTTATTAGACGACAGAAACACGGTCAAAGCAGAGCTTGTAGGTACAGAAACAGGACCCCTCGGCCGGGTCCATCTTGGGGGCAGGAGGCCAGAGCCCCGTCTGGGCCCCCTTCATTTCCCCAGCCAGCTCCAAACTGAAACTCTCCAGCCCCCGCCCCCCCTTTGTCTTCTTCCGGAGGCACCTGATCCCTTTGTTCTCCAACACCTGCAGTTGGCATCTTGCAGGGGAGGGGTCCAGGCCATCAGGAGACAGGGTGTCAGCCATTCTCTGTGCAGACCCCATCGCACTGGCCCCCTAGGGCTCTGCAACAATCCCACCCCCTGATCCCACCGCCTAGAGACTTACGAACTGCAGAGGGGAAACTGAGGCACCCACACAGTATTCAGAGAAAACATTAAGAACATTCCCACTTTGTCACATTCACCCCCCCCCCCACACACACACACGCTGCATTGTGAGGGGGGCTGGTATGTGCCCTGGGGGGGAGAGGAAAGGCTGTTTTTGGGGGGAGTGCAATCCAAGTAGGGGGGAGGCAGGGACGTGGGCACAAAGACTGGGAGACACACCCCCCACGTGAGCGCCCCCCTCAGGCTGTGCCTGACACTAACACTCTCCGCCCCCTGCAGGAATCCTTCTGGCGCATCCCGGCCAAGCTGAGCCCCGAACAGCTCCGGCGCGCGGCTGCCTCCATCGCCCAGGAGGAGCCTGAGGGGGAGGAAGGCTCCCTGGGGGGGCCAGACTCTGGCCCGGAGCAGAGAGCCCAGGCCCTGCAGACCTTGCGGCTGGCCCGGAGGAAGAGAGGGGCCCCAGCCGTGCCAGGTGAGCGGCGGGTGGACGTTGGCCTGGGAGGCTGCCCCAGGAGGCAGTGGACAGGCTGGGCAGTGGGGTGGGGGTGGGGGGGACTGTTGTGTTGCTCAGTCGTCCCTCCCCCCCCCCCACTGATGCTTTCACTTTCTTGTCCCATTTCAGAGGAGGAAACACCTGGCCCGAAGCAGCCACCAGTGTCCCCAGGGGCTGATCTGGAGAGGTGAGTCAGGGGTGGTAACCCCCACAGGACTCCTGGGTTCCTTCCCTGGCTCTGGGAGGGGGAGTGGGGCCTGGTGCGTCGGAGCGAGGCGGGACTGGGAGCCAGGGCTCCTGCCTCTGACTCCCTGCTGCCTTGGGAAGTCCTTGCCCCTCTGTGCCTCAGTTTCCCTACCTCTAACAGGTAATGGTGCCCCACCCAGGGGGGTTGAAGCCTAGTGTTCATAAGGGGCTGGGCTGGGGCGGGGAGCTAGGTGTCGGGGGTGCTGGGGGTGCCCCTAATCCCTTCCCCCATCATTGCAGGGACCCTCCTGTCCAGTCGCAGCTGGGCCCCAAGCGGAGCCGCGTGATCCACAGTGACGACGATGAGGATCCCGAAAGCCGAGGTCTCTGAGCGCCTCCCTCTGCCCCTCCCTGCAGCCTGGCTGGCCCTGGGTGCAAGAGCCCCCCCCACACACACACACACTGTGGGGGATGGGCACTGGTGGCAGCTGCCGTCCTGGGGCTCCCCGGGGCAGAGCCAAGTGGGGCCACAGGTGCCTCCTGCTCTCGGGGTGGGGTGGGGAATGGGCTGAGTGTGGGGCTCAGCTGGAGGGGGGCGTAGGAGGCAGCCCGAGGGGAATGGGGGGTGGAGAGGGCTGAGCCGGGAGGGGGACTCAGCCCTGAGGTCCCTCGTCTGTTCTCCCTTTCAGCTGCGGTGCCAGCTTGGCCGGACCCCAGCTCGGCCGGGGAGGGGACACGGCCCCCCCGCTGGAGGAAGCGCCTGCGGATCGAGGAGGAGGAGGAGGAGGATTAAAGGGGTGTGGCCAGACATCCCCCCCCCACCCCCCAGCACATTGCCTTGGCCTGGGCCCCCCCGAAGGCCCCTCCAGGCTGTTGGCAGGACCTGGCTGCTTCGGACGCAGACAGGGGGGAGGGAAGAGCGCTGGGGCCAGGCCGTAGGGGGCACAGATGGGGGGGACGGGGGACACTGAGAAGCCAGCCCCTGCCCCTGCCCCTTCCTGGTTCCTTTTGCTTGTAGTTCCCCCCTCCCCCCCCCGGGGTCACTCCCCCTCAACCCCGGGGGGGTGATGTGGTTTGAATTGGGTTCTGCGTTCCAAGGTTTGTGTTTGTCACACACAATGTGGTACCCTCCCCCTGGCTCATTTGCCACCCCGGCTGGGGGAGCTCTCGGGGCTCATTCCCATTCCTCATCCCCTGTTTGACTTCCAGCAGGAGTGAACCCCCCACCCCTGCTTTGTTTGCTGTGTCACTGCGAAGGGACAAAGGCCAAAATTAAACCGACTCAACTTTCCCTCTTGTCATTGTCGTGTGTGTGTGTGTGTGTGTGTACACACACGTGCCAGGACTCCGGGGTTCTGGCCCCACGGGGGAGGGGAGCAGAGCCCAGTTGTTCTCACCCTGGCTCCGATCTCCCCTCCCTCGAGTGTCCCCAGGCTGGTTCTCTCTTTCCCCCTCCCCCCCCCACACTAGAGCCGGCTGGGTGGGGTCCTGGCCTGGTCCCATTGCGGGGGGAGGGTGGGTGTTGACTTTTTATTAACAGCTGCACAAACAGGGGCCACAGAGACGCTGGGCTGAGCCCACGCTGGCCTCCCCCAGATCCCTCGGCCCCTGCGGCCTTGGGGGCCCGTGGGCCCCGCCTTCCCCTGCATCGGCCGTGCCCAGTGGTTGCCCTGCCAGGGACGGGGCAGCCCCCAGCCGAGGCACTGCTGCCGAGCCAGGGCACGGGGGGGCTGCAGGCTGGGAGGGGGGGCAGGGAGCCGAGGGCCGAGGCTGTTGCAATCGGCTGCCCGATAAGGGATCACCTGGCCTGGGCGAGGGCTATAAAAGGGGCCAGGCAGGCTCTGGGCCAGGCATCCTGCCCTCCCGCCTGGTGCCCAGGAGCTCCTGATCTCCGTGCCCAGGTGAGTGGAGGCTGCAGCCCCCCTGCCTCAGTGGTTTGTCCCCACTGCTCCTGGAGCCGAGGCCGCTGCACATTTACACGAGGCCTTCGCACCAGTGTTGGTCTCCAAACCCCAGCAGGGCGTGGTGGGGGGCAGCTCTGTCAGTGGGGGGTGGGGGGAACTGCTGTGGGCGTTGAGTTGTGTGGACCCATGTGGCTGAGCTGGGGGGGGGCATTTGCCCCATCCTGGGCTGCTGCTGTTGGCGGGGGGGGCTCTTCTCCCATCTCAGGCAGCTCAGTGCCCTGGGGGAATGGCCAGATTGGTGCCCACCAGCTTCACTCTTCCCTGGGGGCGAGGGGAGAATTCCCCCCTGGTGCGTCGTCCAACCCGCCCCCCCTCGCCTCCAGTTTAGTGCAGCTGCCACAACGCTGGGGCCTGCGGACCTGCTTTGCTGCCTGAACTCACCTATGTTGGGGGAACCCGCCCCCCCCATGCTTGGCTCCTGGGGGCCCTGGCCTATGGGGCCCCTTGGGGATTCAAAGGGATGGCCAGTGCCCCTCAATCCCAACCTGCAGCCACCTGAACTCCCAGGACTGGGCTCCCCCTGTGATAACGATGCCTGGTTCTTCGCTCGCACGTCCTGCTGAAGTCCTTTACCGTGGGGAAACTGAGGCCCAGGCAGAGCTGGGAATAGAAATCAGGCCTCCCAAGTTCCAGGCCGGTGCTGCGTCCATTAGGCTACGCTGTCCCCCACAGCTCTGCAGTCACCCCAACCCGCAGTCTCCTCTCGCAGCCAGACACTGTGCATTTGAACCCCTGTCTCCAGAGGCCAAAGGTTGGTCCCTCGAGCCCGGTTGTGCTGGTAGATGGCATCCCCCGCCGGAGGGTCCCCTGGTGCGGGGAGGGGCTCCGAATTCTTGTGTCTGTGACGTGTTCTCCTCACCAGGGTCTGTGCTGCGCCCCCGAAGGACCGGCCCACCATGCACCAGCCACTTCTCTGCTGCTGCCTGCTCCTGCTGTGCCATGAGCTACATGGGCTCCGGCTGCCCCCCACAGTCCCAGGGGGAGGCGCTGCTGGAACCGTCAAGCCCCCAGGGACGGACGTCACCCCCCTCCCTGCTTCTCCCGATGCACCCAGCTCCCATCAGGCTGCTGCCAGGGTGTTGCTTGACTCCCTCCCGGGGCAGCTTCCCCAGCCCGGACTCCCACGGGTGGGGGTCTCCTGCCACGACTTGCTGCCCGAGGCCCTGGAGGGTTTCTCCCAGCTCCCGCCGCTGCCCCAGATCCTCGCCAGTGCGGCCTTAGCCCTCTCCCTGCAAGGGGCTGGCTGCCCCCTCCAGGCCGAGGGGCTGGTGCTGCGGCTCTACGGGGCGGTGGGGGTGGATGATGCCAACGCGCTGCTGCTGGGGATAGCAGGACTCCCAGGCACCCCCAGGCAGGGCGGGAGAGGCAGGACCACCCTGCTCTTCAATGTGGATCAGCTGGCAGGGCCGGGCCCCCGGCATTGCTCGGGCCTGGCCCGGCTCGACAGCTTCCTGCTGCTGGGCCCGGTGGCCAGCACCCACGCCACCTTCCCAGCTGCCGCCGCCGCCTGCCACAGGCTGGGGTCTGCCTGCGCCGGCGTGGCCTCCAACGGGACCGCCTCCTTCTCGGTGATCGGACAGCCCGGCGCCTACGCCCTGCCGGGCCGCGGGGCCCAGGCCTGGCTGCACCGGTGCCGCTGGGCAGGGAGGAACCGGCGCGGGAGCCCGGAGGCCTGCAGCAGCGAGCGGGAGCGGAAGGTGCACGGCGTGCTGGAGTGGGTGCCCGTGGTCAGCACCTACTACAACGTTGGCACCAGCATCTACTACGCCTTCCAGAACTGCACGGCGATGGCCAAGGAGCGGGGCATCGAGGCGGCCCTGGACCTGAGCTACGACACCCTCGTGGTGCTCGCGGGCGGGGCAGGGGGCACCGTGGGCCTCGGCGTCGGCATAGGGCTGAAGCCGGCCATCAAAGCGGGGGTGCGGTCTCTGATCAGCTACTTCCGGCAGGTGGAGCCGTCCGCCCCCCCGCCCACGAGCTCCTCCAGCCCCGTCACCGCAGCCAGCTCCTTTGTGCCGCCATCGGTCTGGGTGTGAATAAAGCGGGGCGCTGCCCATTTCTTGAGCCCAGTGCTGGTGTCTGTGATGGGGGTGGCGGGGTGCCGGGGAGGGCAGCTGCCTCACAGCCAGCCCAGCTGCACGCCCAGCCGTGGCCTCCCGTGCAACGAGTTTGGTGGGTCTCAGCCCAGGCCCTGGTGGCCGGCTCTCTCAGCCACAGTCAATTTCCACAGTCCGGTCAATTTCCAGCCCCCTGCGGAGGAGGGAAGGACCCCGCCCGCCCCTTGCCAACTCAGCATGAGCGCTTGTGCTTGAAATCGATAATGGGCCTAGATTTCCTGCCAGGGTTAGCCTGACCCAGGGCAGCCAACTGCCACAAGTCGAGTCTAAAGATCAGCGGGTCTCAGGCCGGCCAAATTTCTCCCAGAATCATAGACTAGCAGGGTTGGAAGGGACCTCAGGAGGTATCTAGTCCCACCCCTTGCTCAAAGCAGGACCAATCCCCAGCTAAATCACCCCAGCCAGGGCTTTGTCAGGCCAGGCCTTAACACCTCTAAGGAAGGAGATTCCACTACCTCCCTAGGGAACCATTCCAGTGCTTCACCACCCTCCTGGTGAAATAGTGTTTCCTGATATCCAACCTAAACCTCCCCCACTGCAACCTGAGTCATGGACGACCCTGGGGTCAAATTGCCTCCTGCGGCCTGCCCAGCCCGGCCTCGTCCTGGCTAATGGAGCTCGGCATTCGCAGGGTTTTGTTACCAGCCAGGAAAGTGCAGGCTGGTGATTACAGCGGGCAGTCGGAGCCAGGACTCCTGGGTTCTATGCCCAGCTCCGGGCTGGCAGTGAGTGCAGCAGCAAAGCAGGGGCTGTGGGAGCCAGCTCCTAACTTGGGCCCGTTTGTCAAGTGCTTTGAGATCCACGGATGACCAGTGCTAGGTACACAAGGGCAGGGCTTGAAAGCAGCCAGCTGCCAGGTCCCCCCACCTGTGGGCCGGTGAACTCTGGCTCCAGGCGAGCGGGGGAAGGTCCCGTCCCCTTGTTTCGGTGCCTGGGCCCAGTGTAGTGCATGGACTGTGGGCGTCCCTGCTCCCCACCTCCACCCTTCTCTCTCCTCCTGCTCCCACCCCTTCCCCTCTCCCACTCCCACCTCCCCACCCCTGCTCTCCCTCCTACTCCCACCCCCTTCCACTCCCTCTCCTGCTCCCCCCACCCCTTCTCTCCTCCTGCCCCGCCTCTCCTTCCCTCTTTTCCCCAGGTCCCCACCTCCACCCTTCTCTCTCCTCCTGCTCCCTCCTTCCCGGTGACGTAATTTCTGGGAAGTCTATCAGCTCGCTCCAGCGTCTGGCTCGGCTTTTCCCCCCGGCGCCTCCCCTCCCGCCGCTGCTGCCGGAGGGGCGTGTCCCGCCCCGCCTCCCCACCAACCAGCGCCGGGCAGGGGCGGGGTCTCCTCCCGCACACGGAAGAGCGGCTTCCTGCGCGGCGGGAGGGCAGCGCGGTGCTCGGCACGGCAACCTTAGGGACCTGCGAGCTGGTCCGCGCAGCTGGGAGGTAGCAGCCCGGCTCGGTGAGGGGGGCGGGCTCCTGCTGGCACCCCACAGGAGCTTGGGGCAGGGGCAGAGGAGGGTATCTGGGGGTCCTTCCTATGGGGGTTTCCCAGGGGGCACTGGGCCCTTTCCCAGGCCCCTCCTTCCCGGTGACGTAATTTCTGGGAAGTCTATCAGCTCGCTCCAGCGTCTGGCTGGGTTTCCCCGGCGCCTCCGACGCTGCTGCCGGAGGCGTGTCTGGGGCCCGCCTCCCCACCAACCAGCGCCGGGCAGGGGGGTCCTCCAGCACACGGACAGAGCGGATATCTGGGGGCAGGGCAGCGGGGTTTCTGGGGCACTGGCAACCTTAGGGACAGGGAGCAGGTCCGCGCAGCTGGGAGGTAGCAGCCCGGCTATGGTGAGTTTGGGGGCAAAGGGAGTTTGGGGTAGGGGCAGAGGAGGGTATCTGGGGGTCCGGCTATGGGGGTTTCTGGGGCACTGGGGAGTTTGGGGCAGGACAGGGAGCAGGGGTGGGGGTAGGGTATCTGGGGGCTGGATATGGGGGTTTCTGGGGGCACAGGGAGTTTGGGGGCAGGGGCAGAGGAGGGATATCTGGGGGCCCGGTTATGGGGTTTCTGGGGGCATAGGGGAGTTTGGGGGCAGTGGAGGGATATCTGGGGGCCCGGCTATGGGGGTTTCTGGGGGCACTGAGGAGTTTGGGGGCAGAGCAGGGGGCGGGGGTAGGGTATCTGGGGGGATGGTTTCAGTGCCAGCTGATGAGTCTTTCAGCACCGGCGAAAGCCTCCCCCCCCCCGGGTGTGTGAGGGGGGCTGGCTGTCATGGTGCCCTCCCTCACGGGGCAGGAGCCTCCTGGCCAATGTTACCCCCACGCTCCCTTCCTGAACCCCTATGTTCTGAAGCCCTGTGGGACGGGGCTGCCATGGCGGGTGAGGGTGCCTTGGCATGACAGGGGCGAGGTGGTGCAGCTCTGGGCAGTGGCTGGCACCCGCTACCCCCTGGTGCGTAAGGCCCTGAGCAGGAGCTAAGAAAAGTGCCCCCCCCCCCCGGATCAGGGAACTGACTCGAGTTCAGTTTCCTTCTCCCCCGGGTTTCTGGTGATGCGGGCGGCAGCTGGCGACGCTGCCCGGCTCTGCCTGTGCACGGTGAGGGCAGCTGGGCGCCCCGCAGGGCCCCTCCCGACGAGCCCCCGGCTTCCCTTTGAGGAGCTCGCTGGGGAATCCCAAGCGCGAGCCCCACTTCGGGGGCCGGGTAGCTGGGACGGCCTGCCCCAAAGCCGGCTCTGAACTCCTCGCCTGCACCCCTGTGCCAGGGCAGAAATCCGCCTGGCGCTGCCCTCGGCTGCACCAAATCCCTCCTCTGCCCACCCCGAAGGGTTTAACCCCACGGGAGCCAAGCTGCGGGGGGGGGGAGCCAGTCTGGGGGGGTCCGAGGAGGAGAGGACGGGGCTTGTGCTCAGCCACTGGGGGCCTGGGGCGACAGAGGCTTGGAGGCCAGAAGGCCCCATGGGGTCACGACAGCTCGTGTCTAGCCAGGCCCAGGCCCAGGCCCGTCCCCTCCCTGGCGGGTTGGCGGGGCGGGACGGGGAACAAGGCGCCTCAGGGCTCTGAACACGATTTGGGCCCTGCTATGGGGCGGGGAAGGGAGGGTGTTGGGGAAATGGCTGGAAGTGCTGACGGTGCCAAGCTGCCGGGAGCCAGGCCAGCAGAGGGAGGCTGGCGCGGAAGTTAGGGACGGAACTAGGGGGCATTTGGTGGGTCGCTCTCCACCCTGGCTGTTTCCTGCAGCCCCTGCTAGCCCAGCCCTGGGCTCCCCCCCAGCTCTGCCGGTGCCCCTCACTCCCGACCCGCAGCCCCTGCTAGCCCAGCCCTGGGCTCCCCCACAGTTCTAGTGAGCCCCTTCTGGCTGAAGGCCCCCAGGACTCCCAAGGATTTGTGCTGTTCATGCCCTTAAAGAGACAAACATTTTCCAGCTGCAGGGGGGCCCCAAAGCGAGGGGCTGACTTTGCAGGGGGCCCACAGCCACGGAGTCAGGGCCAGGTGGGGGTGCTTTGCCGTAACTGGAGCACTTATGTTCCCGGCTCCCCCACGACGTCCCAGCGTTTGGCCTGGGCACTTGGGGGGCGTAGGGCCTGTCGGGTCCCGGCGCGGTGGCTGGGGGCATGTGGTTCTGCGCCCGAGTCTCCTCTCTTAGTTTCACATCCACATGATGCTGCTGTTTGGTCGAGTTCTCGAACGCCCACGTGAATGGACCCAGGCTGGGGGCGGGGGTGGCAGCTCCTGCTGGCAGCGATGGGGCGTTCTGGCCTCCAGGCCCCCACGGGCAAAGTGGGCAGAGGCTGGAAACTCTGCCCTTGCTAGGGAGACTGTAACGAACTGGGGGGGCATCGGGTGCCCTCTGCCAACTGCGCCAAATCACTCTGCTGCTTTGAATCCACCTGGGGGTTCCTTTTATGCTGGGCTGGGATCCAGGGCTGGGCTAGCAGGGGCTGCAGGTCAGGAGTGAGGGGCACTGGCAGAGCTGGCGGGGAGCCCAGGGCTGGGCTAGCAGGGGCTGCAGGAAACAGCCAGGCTCGAGAGCGACCCACCAAATGCCCCCTAGTTCCGGCCCTAACTTCCGCGCCAGCCTCAGGGACAGGCACTGGCTGGCTGGGGGGCGCTGGCTCCAATCCGGCCCCAGGGTGAGGACTGGCTGAGGGGGGGGTGGGGGGACACGGGGCCTGTCCTCTGGGGGCGCTGGCTCTGATCCGGCCCCAGGGCGGGGATTGGCTAGTGGGGGCGGGGGATGGGAATGCCAACCACCAAAATAAGGCATCACTAATGTAGCTGCATCCACCAGCCAGGAGCAGCGACCCCAGATGTGGTGGGCAGGGACGGGGGGGGGCGGGTTCCGCCACATCTGGGCCTCTCTATGGTTCTAAGAACAGCCTGGGGGGAAGCTGGGCCCTGTCCCCTGGGGAGCCCCCATGCCAGCCAGTCCCCACCCTGCGGCTGGATCGGAGCCGGCAGCCCTGAGAGGGGAAGGGCCCCGTGTCCCAGCCTCTGGCCCGGGGTCCTCGTCCTGCTGGTGCCCTGGGCTGGATGTGAAGGGGGGGCCCCCGCTCACCCGCTGCCCTGGTTTGCCTTCCCAGAGGGGGGGCGGAGACGCCGGGGACGGCCCCACCATGGCCCAGTGGCAGGAGGTCCAGCAGCTGGAGAAAGCCTACCTGGAGCAGGTGCACCAGCTGTACTCGGAGGACCACCTGCCCATGGAGGTGCGGCAGTACCTGGCTCCCTGGCTCGAAGACCAGAACTGGTAACTGCGGGGCCGGGGAGGGAAGGGTTAATGGGGGGAGGGTCGGCAGCTGGGATCCGCAATCCGCAGGTGCAGGGGTTGTCGTGGAGGGTGGTGTCTGATTTGGGGGCTCGGGGGGAGGGGAAAGATGCCCCCCTGATGTGAGGGAAGGGAGAGCAGAAGGCTGGTGGCTCTCCAGGAATTAGCTCAGCTGGGGGCACCCCCGGGTGCCTCTCCCGGTGTGGCCCCATGGATCCCCTGTTGGAGTTGTGGGGAACAGGCAGGAGAGGGACCCTCCCCCCCGTCAGTGTGGGGTCGCCCGGGAGCTGGCTGTGGCTGGGGCTCTGCAGTGCGCCCCCTTGTCTCTGCCCCAGGAGCCGGGCGGCCGAGCCCCCCGCGGCCGAGCCCCACTCTTCCCAGGCCCACATGCTCTTCCAGACCCTGCTGGCCCTGCTGGACGACCAGTACAGCCGCTTCGGGGCCAGCGAGAACGACTTCGTGCTCAAGCACAACCTGCGCAAATCCAAGCTCAACCTGCAGGTAGGGAGCGGGGTGCTTGGGGGGGTGGGGGCTGTGCCCAGCCCCACTCACCCACCCCTCCCCTGTGCTCTCTTCCAGGCCAGGTACCAGGAGTGCCCGGAGCAGCTGGCCAATGTCATCGCCAACCTGCTGCGGGAGGAGAAGGCCATTCTGAGCCGGGGGCTCGCGGCCCAGCAGGTAAGCGGGGCCGGGGGGCCGATCCGGGGGCTCGTGGTATTCCCCCCTCCCCCACGCCCCTGGCTTTCCGCAGCACAGCGCCCCCTAACACCGCATATGGGGAGAGCCCCTGTCCTGGGTATCCGTCTCCTCCCCTGGGACCTTGCCCCCCCCCGGCCTGCGGCTGGCTGTGTCTGTGGGGTGGGGCAGAGATCCCAGCGTGGGGCTAAAAGGGGCCTGTCTCTTGTGCCCCCCCTGCAGGCCGCAGCTCAGCCGCCAGCCAGTGCCCCCATGGAGACGGACCGGCAGCAGAAGATCGAGCGGCGCCTGGCGGAGGCCAAGGCAGCGGTGCAGGTGGGTCCGGGGTCCGGCTATCGCGTAGGGAGCCTGGTGTGCTGCCCCCGTCCCCGCCCGGAGCTGGGTTTGAACCTACGACCAGGTGGCTCCATACCCCAGGGCCCAGCCCCCGTGCCAGCCGGCAGCCTGGCTGTGCCCATGCCCGTGCCCCAGGCGCTCCCTGCCCCTGAACCGGTTCCCTTGCCCCCCCCCAGGAGCTGGATCGCGAAGTGCGGCACCTGGAGGAGCTGCAGGACACCTTCGACTTCCGCTATAAGCTGCACCGTATGGTTGGTGAGGAGCCCGGGCGGGCAGAGAGTGGCAGGGCCAGGCTGGCTGGCGGGGGGGAGGTAACGGGGCAGAGATGGGGGCCGAGCAGCACTGGGGGCGAGGGGTAGTCGGGGGGGTGGAGGGGGTCCCCCCTGCCTGCTCTACCCCAGCGTGCTGGAGCGGCCAGGCTGGGGGGCGCTGGTGAGCACGGCAGGTGAACAAGGTGTCCCGGAGCCCCCGGGCGCTGCTCTGGAGCTGCTCCCCACCAAGCCAGGCAGGACTCTGGGAGCCTCCTCTCCCTCGGAGCAGCCTGTCTGCAGGGCAAGGAGCTCCCACGGCTTCACCTCCTGGGTCTCTCCTTGGAGCATTCAGCATCCTCTGCCCTCCGTGCGCTTCCCCCAGCGAGTCCGCCCAGGCGGGGTCCTGGGGGGGCCACAGGGTCCTGCCCCCCCACTGCGCAGTCAGACGTGACTCTCAGGCAGCCAGGAACACAGAGGTTTATTCGATGCCAGGAACAGGGTCTAACACAGAGCTTGTAGGAACAGCGAACCGGACCCCTCAGCCGGGTCCATTCTGGGGGGCAGTGAGCCAGACACCCCCGTCTGCCCTCACTCCTCGTCCCCAGCCAGCTCCAGAGTAACAGCCCCTCCAGCCCCTCCTCCTCTGCTCAGCTCCTTTCCCCGGCCAGGAGGCACCTGACCCCTTTGTCTCCAACACCTTCAGCCGGCACCTTGCTGGGGAGGGGCCCAGGCCATCAGTTGCTAGGAGACAGTGCCAGGCATTCAGGTGCACTGGCCCCTTGCTCTGCAGCAACCACACCCCCTGACCCCACCACCTGGATATTAAGAACTGCAGAGGGGACACTGAGGCACCAACACCGTATTCAGAGAAAACATTAAGAACGTTCCCAGTTCGTCACACAAGGGCAGAGCCAGGCCAGGAAGGCCCCGGGAGGAGGTGGGGGGTGACTTGGAGAGGAGAGCTCCTCCCCAGAGCCAGCGCTGCCCTCTCTGCCCCGGCTGAGGCCTCCTGTTCTATGGGCTGGGGTTCAGCAGGGGGCGCTCTCCCCTGTCAGTCATGCTGCCCCCCCCATCACAGCAAGGAGCTAGCGGGAAGGGGGTCAGTAGGGGGCGCAGCAGGGGGTGCTGTGCTGCAGGGGGCGGGGGCACAGCAGGGGGCGCTGTGCTGTGGGGGCACAGTGGGGGCGCTGTGCTGCTGGGGGCACAGCAGGGGCGCTGTGCTGTGGGGGCACAGCGGGGCGCTGGGGCACAGCAGGGGGCGCTGTGCTGCGGCAGGGGCACAGCGGGGCGCTGTGCTGCAGGGTGGGGCACAGCAGGGGCGGAGGGCGCTGTGCTGGGGGGCACAGCAGGGGTGCTGCGCTGCAGGGGCGGGGCACAGCGGGGCGCTGTGCTGCGGGGGTGGGGCACAGCAGGGGCGCTGTGCTGTGCTGTGGGGCACAGCAGAGGGCGCTGTGCTGCAGGGGTGGGGGCACAGCAGGGGCGGAGGGCGCTGTGCTGTGGGGGGCACAGCAGGGGCGCTGGGGCTGTGCTGCAGGGGGCACAGCAGGGGCGCTGTGCTGCGGGGGGCACAGCAGGGGGCGCTGCGCTGCGGGGTGGGGCACAGCAGGGGCGCTGTGCTGTGGGGGCACAGCAGGGTGCTGCGGGGGGCACAGCAGGGGGTGCTGCGCTGCAGGGGGCGGGGGGCTCTCCCCACACGTGGCGCTAGGGGACAGGTTCTGACCCGTGGCTGCCGTTGGTGTCGCCGCCCCCGCCGTCACCGCGCCTGTCGCCGTCTCCCCAGCGAGCAGCGCCCCAGCCCCGACCTGGCCCGCCAGACGGAGCAGCTGCAGGCCATGCTGAACAACCTGGACCGGAGCCGCAAGGTGAGGCTCCGCATGGGGCCAGCCCCCTGCTTGGGGGGCCGTCCTGGGGGGGCTCCGTGGGTCCCTGGGGCAGCTGGATCAAGGCGGCAGTCATCCCTCCCCCCCCACACACACCTTCTCTGGGGGCTGTTTTCCGGGGTCCCTTCCCCAGTGGGTCTTGTCCGGATGTGCCTCAGTTTCCCAGGAGCTGCCTCCCAGCTGGGCCGGGCTCAGTGTCGTGTTGGGAGCTGTGCACGGCCGGTCGCCCCGGGGGGGCTGGCGCTTTCCCCATGGGGTTCTCGCTGTCGCCCCCGGCGGAGCTGGCAGGAACCGCCCCCCCCCCCCGGTGGGTCGCCTGGGGTCACAACGGACAGTGTCTCTGGCAGGATGTGCTGGCCCGGGCGCAGGAGCTGCTGGGCCGCTGCGAGACGCTGCGGGATTTCCTGCTGGAGGAGCTGGCCGAGTGGAAGGACCGGCAACGGAAGGCCTGCATCGGGGCAGCCTGCGACGCCAGCCTGAGCCGCCTGGAGACCTGGTAGGGGGCGATTGGGGCCCCCCCCCGGGAGTCTGGGACCCTTTCACCAGCTGGGGGAGGGGGTCAGGCACCGGGCAGACCCCGAAGCCGAGCGCAAACCCTAGGCTGGCTGTCCAGTCTGCAGTTCGAGGTCCCCAGCCCAGCGAAACCCCCCGGCGTCCCAGCCAGCCCCTGGGGCTCTGCGGCCTGTCTCCCTCCCTCGGCACAGAAGTTCAGGTGACTCCCCGTCCCAAGGGCCAGGCACTTCCCCCGGGATCCGGCGCCGGCGGTTTATTAACTAGGGAAGAGGAACGAGCGAGTGTTTGCCTGGGGGGAAGCGGGTCACACGGGCCGACACCGACCCAGCCGCTCTCTGGGGACGTCCCCCCCGGCTGGCCCGGGCCGGCTCGTGTGTATCCCGCTGGGTGAGGCGGCTCCCCCGCCCCCCGGGCTGACCCGGCTCCTCTCCGCCCGCAGGTTCACGGGGGCGGCCGAGGTGCTTTTCCAGCTCTGGCGCCTCCTGCAGGCCCTGGGTGACCAGCATGTCAAACTCACCTACCAGCACGACCCGCTGGCGACACAGCGACCCCTGCTGGAGAGCCGGCTGCAGGAGCAGCTCTCCTGCCTCTTGAGGAGGTGCTGGGGGGAGGGGGGGCTGCCTCAGAGGACCCTGGGTGTGTGGGGCTGGTGCATGGGGCAGGGGCTGCCCTAGGAGCATGGGGGTGGGGCTGGTGCATGGGGGAGCAGGGGCTGCCCCTAGGAGCATGGGGGGGCTGGGATGATGGTGGGGGGGGGCAGGAGGCTGCTCCTAGGAGCATGGGGGTGCATGGGCGACTGGTACATGGGGGTGGGGGGCTGCCCCACCAATGTTGTACTTAAAGTGCTGCACAGGATCTTTTCGGGGGAATAAGGCAAAACGCCACATTGATTGGTAATACACGTAGCAATCAACACTGTATCATACGCATAGGAGATATTACACACACACACACACACACACACACACACACACACACACACACACACACACACACACACACACACACACACACACACACACACACACACACACACACACACACACGTCTGGTTGTTGTTACCAATGAGTTGCTCCCCCTAACCGCACTGGCCAGGTGAGTCCGAAGGGGGAGGGCTGGAGCCGGATCGATGCTCCATGTTGACAAGATGAGACTCTGGGTCCTGTGCAAGACCCCCCCCCCTTATAGCAGCTTCCCTCTGACACAAATCTGCACCACGTTCAACGTCTGTCTGTGTCCGTGGGTCCTTTGTGCTGCTGCTTTCTGGGGGTTGCCCCAGTGCTGCACAGAGGGTGTCCCAAAGCAGGTGCTCGCTGCTCACCCCACGGCGTCAGTACGTCGGCTCCTCTTCAGTGAACCCCCGGACCCGCTTCATTGTTCCTGGGTCTGGCTTCCAGCCCCTCGCCAGCTGCCCGGAGGTGCTGCCTTCCAGCCTTTAGCCGCTCACCCCTCGTTCATTCAACAGGGCCATTGATGGGGGCGGGGGGGGGGGGATCTTATTCTACTCTTAGCAAAAAGACATTTTTTGAACATTCTCCCAAGGCTCAGTACAGAGTTTCCGTATAAGGATCTGATACAAAGTTGTGGGCAAACAGGCATAATACGAAGTCGTGAAAGTTAGGTGCAGATGC
Organism: Mauremys reevesii; assembly: GCF_016161935.1. NCBI lineage: Eukaryota > Metazoa > Chordata > Testudines > Geoemydidae > Mauremys > Mauremys reevesii. Next base: position 16,243,420 of record NC_052647.1, on the reverse strand, counting down.
TTAATGCAGAGACAGCCGCATGGGGGGGGGGGTTCTTGGAGCAGAGACCGGCCAGCTCAGGCCAGAGGAGTGGGGGGTCGCTGGGCTAGGTGGTATTTGGGGGGGATTGAAGCATGTTGGGGGCACCCTGGGGTGCTAACACCTCCCTCTCCCCCCCCCCAGTGCCTTTGTGGTGGAAATCCAGCCCATCATGCCGTTCCCCAACCGGAGGCCCCTGGTGCTGAAAACTGGCAGCAAATTCTCCGTCCGTGCCAGGTGAGCCCCCCCTCCCCGACCGCGGTGCCCGTCCATCCCTGACCATCCTGGGGTGGGGGGGCTGGTGCTTACTCCACAGTCTCCCCCCCTCCCAAGGTAGATCTCTGCTTCTGGCCCAGGCAGGATGGGCCCCATTGGGAGCAGGTGCTAGAGGGGGAGGGACGCTGAGCCCTGGGGGAGTGTCATCGTCGTCGTCCCTCCCCCCACCCCTGCCAGGCCAGAGGCCAGGGTGACGGGCTCCTCTCCCCCCAGGCTCCTGGTCAAGCTGCAGGATCGAAGCCATCGGCTGGAGGTGAAAATCGTCCTTGACCAGTGAGTCATGCCCCCCCCCGTGAGGGCCTTAACCCCCTTCCCCCGGGGCCTGGACGCCAGCCCAGCCACAAGGCAGGGAGCCCAGTGGGTGGGGGGCAGGGGACAGGCGGCTCGGCCTGGGGGATGGAAACCCTGCTTGGGGCGGGGGCGCTCCAGAAGCCCTGCGGGGGGGGGGGGGCAGGCTCGGGAAGCCCTGCAGGGGGGTAGGGGGACAGGGTCCCCGGTGAAAGCAGCTGATTTACTGGTGGTGTCCTGTGTTTCCTCCTGCAGGCATCCCCCCGACGTGAAAGGGTGAGTGCCAGGCCGGCACCTTGGGGGGACTGGACGGACTGGGACACGGGGCCTGTCCCCTCTAGGGGGCGCCGGCTCCCACCCGGCCCCGGGGCAGGGACTGGCTGGCTCGGGGGCAGAGGGGGGAACGGGGCCTGTCCCCTCTAGGGGGCGCTGGCTCCCACCCGGCCCCGGGGCAGGGAGTGGCTGGCTCAGGGGTGGGAATGGGGCAGGGCCTGTCCTCTAGGGGCGCGGGCTCCCACCCGGCCCCGGGGCAGGGATTGGCTGGCTCAGGGGGGCAGGGAATGGGGCAGGGGCCTGTCCCCTCTGCGGGGCTCTGGCTCCCACCCGGCCCCGGGGCAGGGATTGGCTGGCTCAGGGGGGCAGGGAATGGGGCAGGGGCCTGTCCCCTCTAGGGGGCGCTGGCTCCCACCCAGCCCCAGGACAGGGACTGGCTGGCTCAGGGGGGTGGGGAATGGGGCAGGGGCCTGTCCCCTCTGGGGGGCGCTGGCTCCCACCCGGCCCCAGGGCAGGGACTGGCTGTCTCAGGGGGGCGGGAAATGGGACACGGGGCCTGTCCCCTCTAGGGGGCGCTGGCTCCCACCCGGCCCCAGGGCACGGACTGTCTGGCTCGGGGGCAGATGGGGGAACGGGGCCTGTCCCCTCTAGGGGATGCTGGCTCCCACCCAGCCCCGGGGCAGGGATTGGCTGGCTCAGGGGCAGATGGGGGAACGGGGCCTTTCCCTTCTAGGAGCCGGGGGCACCAGCCCTGATCTGGCCCCGGGGCAGGGATCCAGTTTGTTCCCGGCACCGGCTCTGCTCCAGCCGAGGTGCCTGGGGCTGAGAGGGTTCTTGTCGCTCTCCTGGGTATTTACCGGGCACCCGTCACCGGGGTCTCTGGCCCCGCCCAGCCAGGACCTTGCTCCGGCCCGGACTCGAACCCGGGTCTCTGCCCCAGTGCGGCCCGGCCGGCCTCACGGCCCCACCCCTCTCGCGTCTCCCCGCAGGTTCCGGAAGTTCAACATCCTGACGTCCACCAGCAAGACGCTGGTCCAGGACGATCCGCAGATGGAGGGGCTGGTCTGCGACTTCCGGCACATAGTACGGGCCTGGCGCGGGAGGGCCCGGACGCCTGGGTTCCCAGCTTGGGGAGGGGGAGGGGCTGGGGTGCTGAGCCCGGATGCCTGGGTTCCCAGCTTGGGGAGGGGGAGGGGCTGGGGTGCTGAGCCCGGACGCCTGGGTTCTCAGTGGACGGGGGAGCAGAGGGCGGCTGGGGTGCTGAGCCCGGACACCTGGGTTCTCAGCTTGGGGAGGGGGAGTGGGGAGCCCTGCCCCAGGCAGGTGGTTCGGCCCCGTGCTGCGGGCAGGGGCCGAGCGCTGACTCTCTCCTTTGCAGTCGCTGAAGGACCAGAGGGCCGGGGCCTCAGGCAAAGGCAGCAAAGGTGCCAGCGAGGTGGGTTTCCTGCGCGTGCCCGGCCGGGGGGGGGGCTGGCGCCTGGGGGGACCAGCCCAGGGCAGAGCTGGGCGGGGGGAGGAGAGCTGGCAGTGGGGGGCTTCTCCCTGGGGGGGCTTCTCCCTGGGGGGGCCCCCTGCTGCCCCTGGATGTGCCCAGCCCCCCTTCAGCCCCCTCCCCCTGCTGGGTCATGACCTCCCTCACGAACCCAGACCCAGTGCGGGCGCCCCTCTGCAGGGACCCCCGGGGGGGCCAGACCCCCAGCTGACCCCCCACCCCCCTCTGTTGCAGGGCCTGCTGGCCATCACGGAGGAGCTGCACCTCATCACGTTCACACTGGACTATAAGTACCAGGAGCTGGCGCTGGAGCTGCAGGTGGGTGAGGAGGGGCTGGGGGGGGGTGAGGGTGTCTCGTTCGCTCCCCCTCCCCCTCTGACAGCTCTCCCCTCCCCCCAGACATCCACCCTGCCTGTGGTGATCATCTCCAGCAGCAACCAGTTCTCCAGCGCCTGGGCCTCCGTGCTCTGGTTCAACATGCTCAGCCCAGACCCCAAGGTGAGGGGCTCCCCCCCCCCCCCGGGCAGGCCAGCGTCACGGCTGCTCTGCCTGATTGGGGACTGGGGGGGGCGGGGGGGTCAGGACACCACAGTGGGTGGGGGCATCTTCCTCACGTTTGGTTCGGCCCAGGGTGGGCTGCGTCCCCCCCCCCCGTGGCTCTGCCCAAGTGTGGGGGCCCCTTGCAGCCACGTCCCTGTGGCCCGTACGCCCCCCCTCCCCCATGCCGCTCCAGCAGCGGGGCCTGGTGGGGCCCCGATCTGGTTCTGGGGTGTCCCAGCCCCCCCTCCCCCACTAACCCCTGCTCTCTCCCCGCAGAACCAGCTGTTCTTCTCCGCGCCGCCGGCCGCCTCCTGGGCCCAGCTGGCCGAGGTGCTGAACTGGCAGTTCTCAGCCGCCACCGAGCGCGGGCTGGACAAGGAGCAGCTGCACATGCTGGCGGAAAAGCTCTTTGGTAACGGGAGTGGGGGGAGTGGGGGGTCAGCACCTGGCTAGCACCCCCAGGGGCTGCAAGGCAGAGACTCCTCGGGGGGGGGAAGGCCCAGGCCTCTGGGGTCTCTGGGCAGCGCTGAGGGGAGAGCGAGCCTAAAGTCCCTGGGGCTCAGAGCAGCTGGGCCGGAACCCCTGACCTCTGCACTGCCCCCTCCCACGTGTGTGGGGTGGGCAGCGAGGGTGGGGGGAATGGCACAGGGCGTGCCAGGACGCCTGGGTTCTCCTCCCGAGTCTGACCTTGGGGGAGTCGCGTCTTCTCCCTGTACCCCACTTTCCCCTCTGCAGCGTCGGGGGGGGCGATTGTGATGGGATCCCCGGGGTGAAGCCTGGGACTGTGGCAGCACTGTGCCCCCGTGAACTCACTAATCTGGGCGGTCTCTCACAATGCCTTACTGGTGACAAGCAGCAAACCCCTCCGGGGGCTGCGATCACCTCAGCACAGCCGCATGTGGAGTCCCACACCCAGCTAGATTGTGTGAATGCTCCCAGAGCCACTCGTGAACCACACATGAGGCACCCGCCAGCTCCCAGCACCGTTCCCCAGGAAGATACCGTCCTGCGCCGCTCCAGGGGGGACGTACCCCAGCCTTTGCCAAGCTGAGCAAAGCCCCTTACCTGACACTTCAGGCAAAGGCGCTGGCAGAGACGAGCACACGGACTGACGACGAAAGAGGGATTTTAAGTGACGGGCAAAAAGTCAGAGTTCGTTACCAAGAGAAAAGACGACCTAAGCCCGCAGTCCGGACTCTCAACCCTATTAGATGGGGCAACGTTTTCCTCCCCCCACGGGATTCTTGTCTCCTGCCATGAGTCACTGAATTGTATTTTCTCTGCTGGACGATGGCGGGTGACGTCCGTTCAGGCCCCCCCCCCCACCACCCCGGGCGTTGTCTCTGGAGAGCCGCTCTGCTGCTTTCCTCTGCCCTGATGATACACACACAAGCTGGGGGTTCCAGGGCGCTCCCCCGAGAACGGAAGGTCACAGCCATGGTCCCTGCTGGGGGGGTCGGTGCTGAGTCTGGGGAGGGGGACGAGGCCCCCCAGAGAAGCTGCATTAATCCACCCTGCCATTTTCTCCCTCCCGCCCCCATCTTAAAGGGCCGGAAGCCACCCCTGCCAGCACTCTGACCTGGGCCAAGTTCGCCAAGGTAAGCGGCTGCTGAGTGCGGCTGTCCCCCCCCCCCCTCGCCTCTCCGCCCCACCCCGAAACCTCCCTTCAGCCTCTCGCCTCCTCTCTGCTGCAGGACAACCCGCCCTGCTTCTCCTTCTGGACCTGGCTGGACGGGATCCTGAACCTGATCCGAGACCACCTGGCCCAGCTCTGGAAGGATGGGTAGGGGGGGCCGGGAGGGGGCGGGGATGGGGGGAGGGATCTGAGCAGTGCATGGGGTGCCGGCTCCCCCGTCTGGTCAGGCCCAGGAACTGCAGCTGCTCCCCCCACTGGCTTTCCCCAGACCCTGAACCGGGGCCGGCTCAGCCCATTACAGGGGTTTGTGTGTAGGGGCGGAGGAGGATTTAGGGGAGCAGACGGGGGGGCCCCCAGGTAAAGGGGACAGGGGCTGTGCAGCCCCGGAGGAGTGAGGACCCCAGGTGGGGAGGGGGCGCTGGGGGGGCTCCTCGAGGGGGCCCTGCCGGCGGCTGACCCGGGCTCCACTCCGCTCCCCTCCAGGCACATCATGGGCTTCGTGAGCCGCAAGCGGGAGCGGCAGCTGCTGAAGAGGAAGCAGATGGGCACCTTTCTGCTGCGCTTCAGTGAGAGCAGCCGCGAGGGCGGCATCACCTGCAGCTGGGTGGAGCCCGGGGAGAAAGGTGGGTCTTCCCCAGGGCGCGGCCCCCTGCCCCCCAGGCCCGGAGCCAGGCGCTTCTGGTGCCGGGAAGAGAACCCAGGAGTCCAGGCTCCCAGGCCCCTGCGCCCCTCGCTGGACGCCATTTATCGTGGGGCAGGGCCGGTGTTACCTAATGGTTGGAATGGGACATTGTGAATTCGGACTCCTGGGTTCTCCTCCCGGCGCTGGGAGATCTTGGTGCAGCCTGTCCCGTCTCTGGGGCTCTCCCTGGCAGTGACAACTCCCCCCCACACACACACCCCGCTATTCCCCCGCCCCAGGTCAGCCCAAGGTCCGGTCTGTGGAGCCCTACACAAAGATGGAGCTGACGTCGCTGCCGCTGCCTGACATCATCCACGACTACCAGCTGGTGGCTGCCGAGAACATCCCCGAGAACCCCCTCAAGTTCCTGTACCCCGGCACGCCCCGGGACGAGGCCTTCGGGAAGTACTACACCGAGAGGAGGGAAGGTACCGGCCGCTGGCCTCCCACCGCAGCCCCTGGGCCCCCCCCCGCTCTGCCGGTGCCCCTCAATCCCGACCCACAGCCCCCTGCTAGCCCAGCCCTGGGCTCCCCACCCCACAGCTGTGCCAGTGCCCTTCAATCCCGACCCGCAGCCCCTGCTAGCCCAGCCCTGGGCCCACCCTGCTCTGCCGGTGCCCCTCACTCCCAACCCTGGTACAACACTCACGGTTACTCTATTTGCGGCCTAGGTGAGAATTGGTGCCTGGCTGGTTCGGTGGCAGGGGTGGGGAGGGTCTCACCGGGGAGGGGACTCTCCCTGGGGCATGTTTCCACCTGGGCTCCCCTCTCTCTGACCCCTCTGTTCTTCCCCCTTCCCCCAGTGGACCTGCTGGAGCAGAGGAAGTACCTGAACCGGCGCCTGATCCGAGTGTCCTCCAGGTGAGGGAGCCGGACGCCGGGGTCCTTGCGTGCTGGCCTGCCCCAGCCCTGCAGAGGAAGTACCTGATTTCTCCCCTCCCCCATCCAAGGGCCCAGCCCCTCTCCCTGGCCGGGCTGCCCCACTGCCGCAGGAGCTCCCCAGGGGGACTCCCAGCTACGCCCCCTCCCCTCCCCTCCCTAGTCGGGGCTACGCAGCCCTTCGAATCCCCTCCCCACCACCACCCTTCAGAGCAGCTCCTGCTGGGCCTGGGGCTTGGCCTGGGTGGTTGCCCCATTCCCGAGAGCATCCCCTCCCCCGCCGCACACCCTCTAAGCCAGGCCCCCTCTCTTCCTAGGCAGCCGCATGAGCCGTGGCTTCCAGAGGACATGGTAGCGGCACCTCCTGCAGCTGAGGGGCTGGCAGCCAATCACCTGGAGGCGCTGGAGCCGGGGGCCAATCGACTGGAAGCGCTGGAGCCAGGGGCCAGTCACCTGGAGCCGCTGGAGCTGGGGGCCAATCACGTGGAGGCGCTGGAGCCGGGGGCCTATGGGCTGGAGGCACTGGGATTGGGGGCTTATGAACTGGAGTCACTGGAGGTGGGGGCCAGTCACCTGGAGGCGCTGGAGCCGGGGGCCTATGGGCTGGAGGCACTGGGGTTGGGGGCCTATGGGCTGGAGGCGCTGGAGCCAGGGGCCAATCACCTGGAGGCGCTGGAGCCGGGGGCCAATCACCTGGAGGCGCTGGAGCCAGGACCCAGTCGGCTGGAGGCGCTGGAGCCGGGGGCCAATCACCTGGAGGCGCTGGAGCCGGGGGCCAGTACTCAAGAGGCGCTGGAGGCGCTAAAGCAGGAACTGGACCTGATGAGCTTTGATCGGGCTGGTGAGTCTCCAGTTCCTGTCCCGGGGGATGGGGAGGGCGCTTGGCACCAAGAGGGTGGGGGGAGTAAAGAGGCCAACCCCCCCCCCGTCCAGCTCTGGGGGTGCCCCTCACTCCCGACCCGCAGCCCCTGCTGTCCCAGCCCCTGTTGTGTCCCTTTTCCCCAGGCCCTGCGCCCCCCCCGGGTCCCCTGAGCCCGGCTCCCCTTCTCTTGCAGGCTCCAACGTGCTCCGAGGCGGAGACCCCTACCTGCCCCCGCCGGCCGACATGCCCCCCCCTGTGCTGCCTGGCAACGCCTTGTTCCTGGGGGCCAACGACCTCCCCCCACTCCACGTCGACTCCAAGGACTTCCAGTGACAGCGTCTGCCCCTCGCTGGGGGGGCTCAGAGGCCAGGGCCTGTTCCCCAGCCCCCCCGTGTATGGGGGGGTGGCCCTGGCTCTGCCCTCCCCTGCCTTCCGGGTAGGCCCCGGGGCATCCGTGGTCCCTGGGGCGGGGGGTTCTCAGGCCTTCCTGTCCTTAGTGGTGGGGTGCAGGTGGCTCCCCCGGGGGTGAGACGAACTCTCTCTCTCTCTCTCTCTCTCTCTTGTAAATAAACCTCCCCCCCCCAGCTCGCTGTGGTGCTGTTTGGGGGGGGGGTTCCATGGCGTCTCGGGAGGATCCCCTGAACTGTCCATCCCCCTTGTGTGGGGGCCGTGTGCGGGCTGCACCCTCCTGCTCCCCGGGGCTGTTGTGCTCTGGCTGGCCACCAGAGGGCACCGTGCCCTCTCCTACCGTCCCCGCCCCCCCTCCCCCACGGGTTGCAGGGGTGGGGGGTCCCCCCACCTGGAGGGGAGCCCCTGGCCCTTCGCCAAAGCGGAACTCGGCTCCCCTCAGGCCAGGAGCAGGGCCCTGGCTGGCGGCCGGGGCCTGAGCGCTGGGCTGGTTCTGGGGCAGGGGGGGCCTGGAGTTGGATGTGGGGAGAAGCAGGGAGGGCTGAGCCCGGGGGGAGGGGTGTGTGTGTGTGTGTGTTACCAGCCCCCCTCCCCCCCCAGGGGGTGCGCTAGGGGCTGGGGCTGGCTTGAGGTTTCCCAGGGCGTCAAAGCTGGGACCAGACCCCAGGCGTCCTGCCCCTCGGTCCATCCGTGTCCCCCCTGCCCCTCAACCACGCTGCCTCCTCCCGAAGAGGGGGCCCAGCAGAGCAGGGAGGGCGATGCCCCTGGTGATGGGCAGAAGCCCCTGCCCCTGCCCCTGCCCTTGGAGAGGCCCTGGCTCATTCCCGGGGAGCTCGGGGGGCTGAGCTGGGGCAGGAGGGCTGGGTGTTCGTCTCTGAGATGGTACTGGCCTGAGCTGGGTGCTGTGGCCCTTGCAACCCCCTGCTTCTCTCCCCCCCCCACCCCCGGTGCCAGCCATGTGGCTGGGAATTTTTTATAATATTTTGTATGATGACCGTGTGTGCCTCAGTTTCTCCATGTGCTGCATAGCTAACTAGGTGCCGGGGGAAAGGGTTACTCGCAGCCACCCAGGCGTGGCTGATACTCGGCTGGCTGGGGCCCAGAAGACAACGGCCCTGGTCAGGGCCCCTCTGCAGGAAGCCGGCCAGGTGGGAGCAGCTGGAGAACAAGGAGCCGAGGAGGAGGAGGGCGGCCAGGGACCCAGCTTTGCCCGGGACCAGAGGAAAGGACGGCGGAGGGCCAAGGACCAGTGTTAAGTGGGGGCTGCTGGAAGCCACAGACTCTGCGGGGCTGGGGCTGAGCGTGTTGGGCTCCGGACTGACCCCCGAGGACTTTCCCTTCTCTGTGCTGCCGCGAGGTGTGTAATAAACCCCCCGAACAGCACGAGGCGCAGACCAGTCTGTACAAGTCAAACTCCTTTAATAGGCACTGGCGGCTGCGGAGCCGATAAATAGCATAAATAGCCCCCCAGCGGGGGCATAAATAGACAGCGGCTGCTCATAAATAACCCAAGGGCCGGGCAATAAATACACGGGGTGGGAGGGGCGTTTATACGATAAACACAGAGTCCAGAAGCGGGCGGAGCTCAGGCCGGCGCTGGGTTCCCTTCGCCGGGCGCCCGCTGCGGGGCTGGACTCGGCTCCGGCGCTCCTGGAGAAATGCTCCCCCCGGCCTAGCGGGTGGCCGCGCTGTGGGCAAAGACCCGCGCCATCACGGCCGAGAAGGAGCGGAGCTGGTGGAGGATGCGGCGCCGGAGCAGGGGCCGTTCCCAGGGCTGGCTCTGCTGTGGCGGGGCCGCCGACCCCTCGGCGAAGCTGCCGTCCTGCTGGGTGAAAGGACAGTGGGGTTACGCTGGGCGCCGTGGCCCCCGGCCCGGGAGGTGGAACCAGCCCTAACCCCCCCGCCCCCCAGGCTGGCACAGGCCTTGGAAGATGGCACTGGGTGCTTGGGGGGGCCCCCCTAGGGGGGAGCTGACGGGCCCCTGGCTGCTGCTGGGGGGTTATTCCCCCTCCCCCCATCGCCCCGGGTGGGCCCAGCCCCCCTCCCCCCCGGGGGCCCCTCTCACCTGGACAAGGCTGGTCAGCTGGGCCAGGGCGCCCTGTAGTGTGGCCACGGGGCTGGGGTCCGGGCCCCCCACCTCGGCGAAGACGTCGGAGCCCAGCAGCGCCCGGTAATGCTGCAGGGCCTCGCGGATCCGGCGCAGGCAGCTCTGGGGATGGGAGGGGGGCATGAGGCAGTGTTGGGGGGAGCCCCTGTCCCTGCTGCTCCCCACCCCCAACTAGGGGCTTGTTCCCGAGTCCAGGGGGATCGTGGCTGGGGGAGACCCAGGCCCAGCTATGGGGGAGATCAGCCCTGCCCCACCCCGCAGTCCCCCTCATTCACTGAGCACATTATTGGAGGGGGGGCTGAATGATTATTTTCTACGCCCATCTCCCACCCTGCCCCCCAGCTCGCCCATCTGCCCTGCCCCTCTCATCCCTTCAGCTCGCCCGTCTCCCCCCAACAAGCCCCTCTGCCCTGCCCCCTCTTCCCCCAGCTCGCCCGTCCGTCCCCCCCGACCCCTGTGGCCCGTTGGGCCGGTACCTGGTCAGAGCCCAGCTTGTTGGGGTCGCAGTTGTCGCTGCAGCGGATCTGGGGGGTCAGGTCCTCGCTGGTCTTCTCCTCCACCAGGTTCATCTGGTTGGGGAACAGCAGAGCTCTGGGTCAGCCTGGCCTGGGGCTGGGGCCAGCTGCTCCCCCCGCAGCCCCCCCCATCCATCGCCGCAGCCCCCCCAGCTACCCCCCTCCATCCATCGCCGCAGCCGGGTCTCTCGCAGCCCCCCCACTTCCATTCATCACCCCAGCTGGCCCCTCATCTCCATCCATCTCTCCAGCTGCTCCCCCCACAGCCCCCCACTTCCATCCATCACCCCAGCTGGCCCCTCATCTCCATCCATCACCCCAGCTGCTCCCCCCACAGCTCCCCACTTCCATCCCTCACCCCAGCTGGCCCCTCATCTCCATCCATCACCCCAGCTGCTCCCCCCATAGCTCCCCACCTCCATCCATCACTCCAGACGTCCCCACAGCTCCCCCGACATTTCCCCATTCATTGCCATTCAGCTGCTGCACACTTCTCCGTGCACCTGCTCCTCGCCCCCCTCCCCACATGGGCCCAAGGGGGGCTCACCCCCTAGATGGATGCAATACCAGCCCCTCCCCCTGCCCTCCAAGTTGTCCCAGGCTGGCGCCTCCCAACCCTGAGATCCCAGCTCAGAACCGGGAGAGTCCCATGCGCTGGGGGTTTTTTTAGACACCTTGTGAATTTCTGGAGCTGTTTCCTGGAGTGGTCACGTTCCCCCAGCCTATCCACACACCCCCTCCCCCGTCTGTCCGTCCGTCACTGGACACGTTCCCCCAGCCCGTCCACACACCCCCCGTCTGTCCGTCCGTCACTGGACACTCCACCCAGCCTGTCCACACACACCCCGTCTGTCTGTCCATCACTGGACACCCTCCTCCCCGCAGCCTGTCCACACACACACCCCGTCTGTCTGTCCGTCACTGGACACCCCACCCGTCCTGTCCACACACACCCCGTCTGTCCATCAGCCACTGGACACCCTCCTCCCCACAGCCCGTCCACACACGCCCCGTCTGTCCATCCGTCACTGGACACAGTCCCCCAGCCCCTCCACACACACATCCTGTCTGTCTGTCCGTCCGTCACTGGACACCCCACCCAGCCCGTCCACACACATCCCGTCTGTCTGTCCATCACTGGACATGTCCCATCCGCAGCCTGTCCACACACACCCCGTCTGTCCGTCCCTCCGTCACTGGACACCGTCCCCCAGCCCCTCCACACACACACACCACGTCTGTCCGTCCGTCCATCACTGGGCACCCCCCTCCCTGCAGCCTGTCCACACACACACACCATCTGTCCATCCGTCCCTGGACATGTCCCCCCCAGCCCATCCATACCCCCCATCTGTCTGTCTGTCTCTAGCCGTCCGCCCCCAGCCATCTCACCCCATATCTCCACCCTCCTCCCGTCTGTCTGTCTGTCCAGCCCACCCTGGCTGGCTGTCGGAGCTGGAGCCCCGTGTGTTCTGTCGCTCCTGTCGCTGGTGCTGCCCATGTGCAGAAAGCCCCTTTCTAGCTGACCGCCGAGCTGCTGAGGGGGCTGGACCCACGGCCAGACAGCAGCCAGGCGAGTGCCCCCAGCTGGCTCGGCTCTGCCTGCCCTGCAGAGGTCAAGCCCATCCCCGTGGCCTCTGAGCACTTCCCAGGCTGTGAGGCAGGGCAGGGCCGTCTGTGGCTGGGACCCTGGAGCCCAGAGGGTGCAGCCCCCCAGCTGGAAGGAGCTCCCCTTCCCCCCCCGGCAGCCCTCCACCAGTCCCTGCCCGGCCCCGCTCACCGAGCTCATGTGGCCCTCGAGGTCCCAGGCCAGCTTGTTGACCTGGCTGGAGAAATGCTTGCAGAGCTGCCAGTCGGGGCCGGGGGCCCCCAGCAGGGCCCTCTCCCGGGACGCAGCCAGCAGCCCCAGGAAGCAAAGGAGGGTGCTCGGCCAGTGGCTCCTGAGGCACTGCATGTCGCTTGTCCCCGTGGGTTGCTGTGTGGGGCACTAGGCTGGACCTGGCTGTATTTATGGGCTGCAGGTGACTCAACAGGCAGGTGGGGTTTCCCCTGGGATAGCAGGTAGCACCCCCAAGGGATGGTGTCAGCTTCAGCCCCAGCTGAGCACGATGTCATCGTGGCCCGAGGCCGGTTACTGCGAAATCGCTGCCTCCCCACGAAAGCAGAAGCGATACCGGGGTGGGGGGGCAGCGGGACCCAGGGATCGCATCAGCTCCTCAACTCCCTGTGGCTCCCCACAGAGAGCGACACTTGTGGGGCGGGGGACACCAGGCGGCTCCCAAATCCCCCATTGTGCCCCCTCTCCAAACCCAACAAACCCCAAGGTATTTTCTTACCGCTAAGTATGTCATCCCAGAGTCAGCGACGGGCGCCAGACCCTGGAGTCCTGGCTCCAGCTTCCTGCTCTAAGTACAAGACCCAGAGTCCTGGCTCCCAGCCCCCCTGCTCTAACCCTTAGACCCCACTCCCCTCCCAGAGCCGGGAATAGAACCCAAGAGTCCTGAGTCCCAGTCCCCCACCTCCGCGCTCTAATCACTAGACCCCATTCCCCTCCCAGAGCCAGGAATAGAACCCAGGAGTCCTGGCTCCTAGCCCCCCCTGCTCTAACCCTTAGACCCCACTCCCCTCCCAGAGCTGGGGAAAGAACCTAGACCCCACTCCCTTCCCAGAGCCAGGAATAGAACCCAGGAGTCCTGAGTCCCAGTCCCCCACCTCTGCCCTCTAATCACTAGACCTCCACTCCCCTCCCAGAGCCAGGAATAGAACCCAGGAGTCCTGGCTCCTAGCCCCCCCTGCTCTAACCCTTAGACCACACTCCCCTCCCAGAGCTGGGGACAGAACCCAGGAGTCCTGGCTCCCAGCCCCCCGCCTCTAACCCACCAGACCTCACGCCCCTCCCAGAGCTGGGGATAGAACCCAGGAGTCCTGATTCCTGGGTTCCTGCACTGGACCCTCCTGCGCCCTCTCAGCTCACCCAGTTATGCCCCCCCACCCCGCTCCCCAGCTGAGCTCACAGGCCTCAGTTTCCCTGGCGCACACAGCTATTGGGCAGTGTCCGCTGTTATTTGGGTGGGACGTGGTTGAGAACCCCAGCGATCAGGCGGGGTCGGGGGGGGGCCTCTGGGCTGATTCAGTGAAGGTCTCCCCAAGGCATCGAACATCAACCCACAGTAACCCCCTTCGCAATGCTCGCTGCCCAGCGTGGGGCCGGGCCGGGAGAGGGGTGGAGGGGGCTTTCCCATGGGGAAGCGAGTGGGGGGGGGCTCATCCCACCAGTGGGGAGCTGCGCTCAGCTTAATTTCAAACCAAGGAGGAATGAGGAAAAAAACATGGAGGGCAGGGGGCAAAGTGATGGAGTGGGGGGCAGGGGTGAAGGGACAGGACCCTGGGGGCAGGGGCGAAGGGGGTGGGGGTGGCTTGAGCAGGGGCAAACGGATGGAATTACTTGGGGGGCAGCAATGTGGCAGGGCACGGGGGGCAGAGGGTCCTGGGGAGGTGGGGGGATTGACACCTCCCATGGTGAGAGGGATCCGAGAGCCATGGGGCTGGGGGCTGGCACTGGATGAAGGGGGCTCAGGACGATACCATCTTAGAGACCCCCAGCAGCCCCTGCACCCCCACAGGCTGATCTGTCCTTATGCTGCCCTGGGACCCCAGCTCCAGGTGGGGGCCGCTGATGCCTGGGGGCCCACCCAGCAGTACCATGGGGATGTGGGGGTTAGGGCTCCTCCACCCCATAGGTAAGTGGGGCTGGTGGGGAGCAGAGCACTCAGTCTATGGGGACGCCTGCTTAGCAGGGCGGGGGCTGGGCACTTCCCCCCCCCAGGGTGCCGGGTATTCCAGGCCTGTCACAATCCAGGAATCCTGGGCGCCCGCCTGGCAAGGAAAACACAGCGGGGCCGGCGCCCGGCGGGGGCGGGTGAGGGCAGCCCGGGAAGGAGCCACTTCCTCCCGCTGCGGCCGGGAGGGGGGAGCGGGGGGGCAAGTTCCCCTGGAGCCATGGACAGGTGAGGCGCCAGGGACCGGCCTTCGGGCACCTGGGCACCGCCGGGGCCAGGCGCTGACGCCAGGTCCTCACGGGCCTTGGGGGGAGAGGGGGAAATGGGGGGAGAAGCACAGGGGCAGTGTGGGGTGGAGGGAAAAGAGGGAGCACAGGGAGGGGTAGCATGGGGGGCAGAGGGATGGGGACATGAGGGGTGAGAGGGGCTTGAGGGCTCAGGGAGGGGATGGGGAGAATGGGGGCAGAGGGGGCACAGGAAGGGAAGGGAGGATGAGGGGCTGAGGGGAGCACAGGGAGCGGGGAGGATGATGGGGCTGAGGGGTTAGAGGGGAGCACAGGGAGGAAGGGGCACATGGGGGCTGAGGGGAGCACAGCGAGGGGAGGAGGGTGCGCATGGAGGGCTGAGGGGGCACAGGGAGGGGAGGGGAGCAGGGGCTGAGGGGAGCACAGAGAGTGGGGTGAGGATGAGGGGCTGAGGGGTTAGAGGAGGAGCACAGGGAGGAGGGGCGCATGGGGGCTGAGGGGGCACAGGGAGGAGAGGGGAGCAGAGGGGCTGAGGGAGCACAGCGACGGGAGGGGGCGCATGGAGGGCTGAGGGGGGCACAGGGAGGGGAGGGGAGCAGGGGCTGAGGGGGCACAGGAGTGGGGGTGAGGATGAGGGGCTGAGGGGTTAGAGGGAGGAGCACAGGGAGGGGAGGAGGCGCATGGGGGCTGAGGGGGCACAGGGAGGAGAGGGGGAGCAGAGGGGCAGAGGGGGCACAGCGAGGGGAGGAGGGGCGCATGGAGGGCTGAGGGGGCACAGGGAGGGGAGGGGAGCAGGGGCTGAGGGGGCACAGAGAGTGGGGCAAGGATGAGGGGGCTGAGGGGGGGCACAGAGAGCAGGGGGAGAATGAGGGGGCTGAGGGATTAGAGGGGGGAGCACAGGGAGGGGAGGGGGTGCATGGGTGGCTGAGGGGGGTATGGAGAACGGAGGGCGAGGATGAGTGGGCTGAGGGGGCACAGGGAGGGGAGGAGTGGGCGCATGGGGGCTGAGGGGAGTACGGGAGGGGAGGGGAGCAGGAGGGCTGAGGGGACACAGAGAGCGGGGGAGAATGATGGGGCTGAGGGGGCACAGGGAGGAGGGGCGCATGGGGGCTGAGGGGAGCACAGGGAGGAGGGTGCGCATGAGGGGCTGAGGGGAGCACAGGAGGGGAGGGGAGGAGGGGTGCATGGAGGGCTGAGGGGGCACGGAGGAGGGGCGCATGGGGGCTGAGGGGAGCACAGGGAGGGGAGGGGAGCAGGGGCTGAGGGGGCACAGAGAGTGGGGCGAGGATGAGGGGACACAGAGAGCGGGGGGAGAATGATGGGGCTGAGGGATTAGAGGGGGGAGCACAGGGAGGGGAGGGGAGGGGGTGCATGGGCGGCTGAGGGGGGTACGGAGAACGGAGGACGAGGATGAGTGGGCTGAGGGGGGCACAGGGAGGGGAGGGGGAGAATGAGGTGGCTGGAGGCAAAAGGGGGTTCACGGGGGCTGAGGGTCGAGGGGGCATGAGGGGGCACAGGGAGCAGAGGGAGAGCATGGGGGGCAGAGGGGCGAGAGGGGGGAGCATGGGGGACACAAGGAGCAGAGGGGAGCGGGGTGGCCCCACAGCAGCGCCAGCTGGGAGCCCGTTATCCGGCCAGGCCGGGTGCAGAGAGCTTGGCCGCCCCACACGCTGCCCCCTCACTCCTGTGCCCCCCAGTGCCCGGTGGCAGACACGTCCCAGCCCCACGCTGGTGCCCGTCAGCCACCCGCCGCCGTGTGCCGGCCCCCCCACAATCAGGGGACCCCGGGGGGGGTGTTGGCCCAGCGTACCCCCCCCCGCCAGGCTGGTGCCCAACCAGAAAGGAATTCTCCCGGGGAGGCCCCTGCCTTGCCAAGCAGCGGCTTCAGCGCTTTGACGGCCCCGTCTCACTGCAGGGCAAGCGGCCGCAGCTGGCACCACCAGGGGCTTCCCCCTGGGCGCTGGAACCCCTGAGGCTGCCGCAGGCAGCGAGAGCCTCGAAGGAACAAGTGGGAGGAAAAACACCCGCCTTCCTAGAAACCCAGCCACCCTGCCAGGAGTGCCCGGCCCCTGTGTGTGTGTGGGGGGGGGAGGGGACCCCTGCCCCCCCAGTCCAAACCGCCACCGCCCCCCCTTGCCAGCACCCACCGACTGCCCCTTGGCCCCCAACGGCACGCGGCTACGGGCTGGCTCCCCAAGCTCGGGGGAAAACCGGGAGCGGGGGCAGGGAGCGAGGACTCGTTAGCACAGGGAGGGGGGAGAGGAGAGGGGGTGTTGAGTGGCCTTGGCACGTTTCCTGGCAGCCCTTGCCAGCTGGCAGGGCCCCAGGAGCCAGCGAGCGCTGCTTAGGTGCGGGGGGGGGGGGGGAGAGGCGGGAAGGGGAGGGCGCTGGCTGCCGGGTCTCATGGGATTTCCAAGAGGCACGCAGCGAAACCGAGCCCCCCCGCCCGCCGGGCGCAGCAATCCCGCATTGCACAGGCGTGTACTGCACGCAGCTGTGAAATCCTCAGGTTGCAACACAGCCCTTCCCGAGCCCGGCAGGGCCGAAGTGCCAGCTGGGACGATACCCAGGGGATGGGCCAAGGGGGAGTTTTCTGGTCCCGGGGACTCTCCCAGGCTTTCCCCTCAAGCAAACCCCACTCTGGGCTGTGGGGCAATGGTCGTGAAATGGGTCTGGCCTAAATGGGGCAGGGACAGAATTGGGGGAGGGGGCGGGCCTTGAACCCCTCGGGGCTCCCTGTGTTCTGGGGCCTGCCCGGCCCCCCCCCCCCCCCGAGCAGCCGCAGGGCCGCGGTGCCAAAGGGGAAATGGGATGTTATAGTAGACCGACTTCCCTCTCTGGGTTTTTATCAATGGGCTCGCTGATCTCGGCAGGCGTGGAGGGGGAAAGCAGGGGGACCACTGAGGCTAGGGAAATGTGTAGCCTCGGCCTCGCGCCTTTGGGGCAGGGTGGGAACGCCAGCATGGGGCTAGATGGGCCTGTCGGGAGATACAGATTAGAGGCAGATGGGGAGAGAGAGAGAGAAACTGGCTCTTTGCAAACAGAACCCAACCACCCTGTGGGATAGGGCTCTGACCTGGCCCCCTCGTGACACCGCCACCGTCCACCCCCCGGCCCTGAGCCCCTGGGGCTCTGCGGTCCCCCCACCCCAGAGCGCCTGCTTCTGCCGGCGGCGCAGTGAGTTTTCTGGCACCTGCTTCTGATTTCGGCGTGGCCGGGACGGGAGGGGCTGAAGAGAGGGAGTGGAGTAGAGAGAGGAAAAGCAGGCGATGGACAGAGCGGGACTTATGGAGACAAGAATATCCAGAATGACAATGGTAGGGATTAAAGCCACTGACCAGTGACCAGCTCCAGGGAGGACCTGGCCTCTACTCCAGGATGGGGTGGAGGTAGAGGGGGGGTTAAGGAGGAACCTTCCCTGGAGGCCAGTTATCCCAGAACCCCCTCCTGCTGGGTGTCTCGCGCCTCCCTCTTGGACACGGAATGCCAGGCCAGGCCGCCGCACCCAGACACCCACTGGCTGAACCTGTCGCTTTGATCCGTCAGTCAGTCGGGTGAGTGACATGTCACTGGGGGCAGCTCTAGCCAGCGCCTCTCCCATAGAGTCACCCTGGACTTTCCTGCCTCCCTGGTCTGTCAGGTAGGGGGATTCCCTGGTTTCTCTGTGAGCCAGGAGATCCAGCAGCCTAGAGACACGGGAAACCCAGCCGGCAGGAAAGCCCTCAAGGTATTTCAGCACCAAACTCCTATACACCTTTGAGGACCTGGGCCTCACGGCTAAGGACACCCTGGCCCCTGGCCCTCAGGCAGATCTCTTATCCCAGCAGGGCAGGCAGGATGCAGTCTGAAATCGGACGAGGTGTCAGGAACGTACACAGCAAGGGAAACTAGACCAGCGAAATCCAGAGCACAGCCACAGACTGGGATCAGGCAAAGAAAGGGCACTTGTCCTCCACCGTGCGGCATCTCTCTCCCCGGGGGGACAGGTTCCAGTGTGGACTGAGCCATAAGGCGGGTGTGGAAGGAGGAGGCGTCAGGATGTTCAGAGCCGCGCTTGTCGGCTGTTTGCCTGCGGCCCAAAAGGCTCCTGGATTTAGAGTTTGCACCTGACGACACCTATCAAGTATTCTGTACGAGGCAGGAATGCTCTTGGCTCAGGGCATCCTAGGGCCGGCGTGATCCAGGAGGTCAGTGGCCCTTTCTGGCTGGAAACTATGGCTCATTGGCCTGAACAATGAACATAGCCTAACAGAGCATAACACAGAATGTTAACGCAGAAGACAAGTTCCAACGCTGCCTTCCAGGGTCACCAAGGTGATGTCACTCGGGTGGCTAACGCCCGTGGGAGTTAAAGCCCTCTGAGGATCCGGCCCTCGGTATCTCCCACTGGTTGACAGAAAACAGAGATTTCCTAGGAACTTCCTTAATTGGCTTGAACATTTTGTGTCAGTAAATAAATAACCAGAAGCACTGAATTGTAAATAAGTGTCTCCCAAAAGTGAAGGCAAGTTTGTAATAATCTAAATTTAGACTAACTAGTGATACATGATTAATAACCACATACACATCACTGGTGAAATCCCTCCTCTCCCTTGGAGTTTTCAGCCTTTGGGGCATGACACCCCAGGGGGTGGGGAACAGCTGTCAGGAGTTACCAGCAATCGTATGGCTAAAAGGGAAGGGATGGGAAGGGGTCCCAGTATGGAAAAGGTGGCAAACCACCACCTTAGAGCAACAAACCTGGGTTCCTTCTGAAGCCCTAGACATGCCCTTGGAAGCTGGGATGGATGCTGGTTTTTTTCAGGGGTTTGAGAGACCTAAGGAGCCAGCGCATGAGCTCAGCGCGGCTGGTGACTTTGAAGGCATCACTCTGGGTTTATAGCAGTGTCAATGAAGATGACAATCTGGCTCAAGAAGGGTCGCGACCTAGAGCGGCCGTGAGAGGCTAGCGAAAGGCTGCTCATTTGAATAGCCCACCTCTCTACCTGGTAAAGCAACAGACAAGAGCTGGTCTCTTTGGGTAGATGTGATGGGCTACTCGGTTCAGAGGGGACATGATTAGATAGATAGATAGATGGGGTGGATGGGGATAGATAGATAGATAGATAGGTGGATGGGGATAGATAGATAGATGGGGTGAGTGGGGATAGATAGATAGATAGATGGGGTGAATGGGGATAGATGGGTGGATGTAGATAGATAGATGGGGTGAATGGGGATAGATAGATAGATAGATGGGGTGAATGGGGATAGATGGGTGGATGGGGATAGATAGATAGATAGATAGATGGGGTGAATGGGGATAGATAGATAGATGGGGTGAATGGGGATAGATGGGTGGATGGGGATAGATAGATAGATAGATGGGGTGGATGGGGATAGATGGGTGGATGGGGATAGATAGATAGATGGGGTGAATGGAGATAGATAGATAGGTGGATGGGGATAGATAGATAGATGGGGTGAATGGGGATAGATAGATAGATAGATAGATGGGGTGAATGGGGATAGATGGGTGGATGTAGATAGATAGATAGATGGGGTGAATGGGGATAGATAGATAGATGGGGTGAATGGGGATAGATGGGTGGATGGGGATAGATAGATAGATAGATGGGGTGGATGGGGATAGATAGATAGATAGATAGATAGTTATCCTTCACAGGATCAGATGTGGACGACTTATGTCCCAGGAACCAGGTGAGGAATCTGCCCCACTCTGTGCCTTAAGGCTGCCCTGGTCAGGCAACCTCTAGAGGGCAAGTTTGGCATTCACGGCCCATTCATACTTTGCTGGGAGGAAGGGTGGAGGGCTCAGGGGTGATGGGCGTTAATTGCACAGTGGGTAACTGTTAGGGGGACATGACTGAGACCCACCAAACTCATGTCACGGAGGGCTCCCAACCTGGATTTTGGCAGTAAGGATGTCCCCATGAGATGCTGTCTTCTGGACTTGCTTGCTGTGAGTTTCATGCTCCCTGGGGCTCCCCCAGCTCGCCTTCCAGGGATGTTTTTGTTTGAGGGGGGTTATATATAGTTAAATGCCACTATCCTGGAAAACATATAGAAATGGAAAGATACTGGGCATGGTAGAGCTGGGGAAGGCTCTGGGGATGAGGGTGCTGCTGGCCCTTTAAGTCTGCTCGAACTCGCAGCCGTAAATCGGGGGGCTCGGCTCTTTCTGTCCCCTCCGCCTTCCCATCCTGTTCTCTCTACCAAGCTTGCACGGGCCTCTCCAACCTCTTATTCCCGCCTCCACCTCTCTCTGATTGGCCCTCGCCCCTGAGCGTGCTCTCTCATTGGTACCGGCGCCTGCCAGGCGGGGGAAACCCTTAGCTTGAGGAGCGGTTGAGCGGGCGGAGCCAGAGGGGCTGGAAGTTGCCATGGCGGCGGCGGCGGGGGGATGGGACGCGGCTCCGGCCCGGGCGGGGGGCGCAGCGACCGGGGGCGGCGGCTGCTGAGGGAGAGAGAGCGCGGGGCTCATTTACCCGCCACCGCAGAGCAGAGGATTCTGGGTAACGTACCCGCCCGGGCAGAGGGTTGTGGGTATCTTAGCCATGGAGCAGAGGATTCTGGGTAACATACCCCGCTGGGCAGAGGATTCTGGGTAACATACCCCGCTGGGCAGAGGATTCTGGGTAACATCCTCCCAGAGGGACCCTCCCCCCAGACAGCTGTGGGTAACTTGGCTGCAGAGCAGAGGATTCTGGGTAACGTACCCCCAGGCAGAGGGTTGAGGGTATCTTAGCCATGGAGCAGAGGATTCTGGGTAACATCCCCCGGGCAGAGGATTCTGGGTAACATCCTCCCAGAGGGACCCCCCCCCCCAACAGCTATGGGTAACTTGGCTGCAGAGCAGAGGATTCTGGGTAACATCCCCCGGGCAGAGGGTTGTGGGTATCTTAGCCATGGAGCAGAGGATTCTGGGTAACATACCCCGCTGGGCAGAGGATTCTGGGTAACATCCTCCCAGAGGGACCCTCCCCCCAACAGCTGTGGGTAACTTGGCTGCAGAGCAGAGGATTCTGGGTAACGTACCCCCAGGCAGAGGGTTGTGGGTATCTTAGCCATGGAGCAGAGGATTCTGGGTAACATCCTCCCAGAGGGACCCTCCCGCCAGACAGCTGTGGGTAACTTGGCTGCAGAGCAGAGGATTCTGGGTAACGTACCCGCCCGGGCAGAGGGTTGTGGGTAACATCCTCCCAGACGGGGCTCCCCGTAGAGGGCTGTGGGTAACTTGGCCGCAGAGCAGAGGATTCTGGGTAACATAGCCCCCAGGCAGAGGGTTGTGGGTAACTTGGCTGCAGAAGCAGGATTCTGGGTAAATGAGCAGAGACTTCTGGGTAGGAATCGCTGTTCGCCACCTCCACATTTGTAACTGAGATTTCAGGACTGGGTTATAAGCCCCTTTCAGCGTCCAAAGGTAGGGTTGAGCCTGGCAGGTCTGTGGCCCGTTGAGGAAGGGCAGGCAGGGGCGGCTCCAGGCCCCAGCACGCCAAGCGCGTGCTTGGAGCGTCATGCCGTGGGGGGCGCTCTGCTGGTTGTCGGGAGAGCGGCAGGCAGGGTGCCTTCGGCAGCTTGCCTGCGTAGGGTCCGCTAGTCCCACGGCTCCACCGAAGCTGCGGGACCAGCGGACCCTCCGCAGGCACGCCTGCGGGAGGTCCACCGGAGCCGCGGGACTGGCGACCGGCAGAGCGCCCCCCATGGCATGACGCCGTGCTTGGGGCGGCGAAATGTCTAGAGCCGCCCCTGAGGGCAGGGCAGCTGACATGTAATGGGCTGGGTGGGGTTGGTTCTCAGCAGGCAGGTGGCCCTGTTATAATTACCCTGCATCCTCGCTGCCAGCCTCAGCAGAGGGACCAAGTACTGACGAGGCCTGGGAACCAAATGGACGTTTGCAGAAGGGGCTTGTGTGTGTGTCTGGAGCAGCATTGCCAGTCAGGGGAATCAGGTCACATGCTTCAGGATCTGATCCACTCCCTCTCCAGGGTCAGGAAGCAATCACTGCCCACCTCTGCTGTCCAGCCTTTCCCAACTGACTCCAGCTCCCCTGCTGTAGTCACTGGGCTGCTCTGAGTTCGATGCAGCGACTCATTATTGTTACAAGGTCTGCCAGCGTCTAACCGAGGTCCTCTGGTGTCTGTCAAAGAGCCAGATTCAGTATTGTGCTCACTGGTACAAAGGCATCTTGGAGATACCCCTGGCACAGACAGCCCCTGTGCCAGGCACAAACCAACCTTGGCACTATCTCTGCAGCACCGCTGGGTCCAGGGGCCATTGTGGAGTGGATTTAGGCCAGAGGAGGGAGGGGATGCAGTGAGGAGGAGGAGTCATGGCTGGGGTGGAACGGGTCCAACAGCAATGCAGGTTATCCTTCATTGTGCCAAGGGCCTAACTGCTTATCCTCCATCTCAGCGCAGAGCTGAATACACCTTCCCCAGAGCACTCTGGGGGCTTACTGACAGAAGGGCAAAGAACCCCTCGCTAAGGGACTTGTCATCGTTCGTAGCTCATAGATTTCATATTAGAGGTGAGCTAAATACTGACCCTTCCTAGAGACCTCATAGGCCTTTTCCATTCTAATGCCTACAATGCTATATTTATTCCTGGGGCAATTCTGCGCCACTGCACACGTGCAGAATTTATGTCCCCCCGCAGGTTTCTTTGCTTCTCTGCAGAAAAATGACTTTCTGATGGGGAAGCAAAGGGAAGCCAGAAGAGTGGTCATGCGACCCTCCCCAGCAGTACGTTTTGGGTGCCCAGGGCAGCTGGCAGAGAGGTACATCACTGTGAGGCAGGGGGCAGGACTGGGGAAGGCCCGGCTGGTGGCTCTTACCCTGTGCCGGGCTCAGCTGCTAGTCCCAGCTGGGCTGGGGAGGACGGGACTTTCTCTGCCCCTGCACGGCATCTGGGGCTGTGTCAGACCCTCCCCCAGATTTCTCCCCCAGCTGTAGGAAACTCTGCAAACTCCCCCCTCCCCCATGCTTCCTGCACCCATTGCTCCTGAGCTGCAGGGGGAGGGATCTCTGTACAGGGAGCTGCTTCCTCATCCATCCAACCCCTGTGCTTCCAGACCCTCTCATACCCAGACCCTCCCGCTGAGCCTCACCCCCCTCGCACCCAGAACCCCCTCAGATGAGCTCCACTCTCCCTGCATCCGGATCCCCACCCAACTGAGCCTCAACCAGCTGCACCTGGATCCCCACCCCACTGAGTCCCACTGCTCCAGCATCTGGACCCCTCACTGAGCTCCCTGCACCCAGACCCCCCTGTCAAGCTCTATCCCCCACACGCCCAGACCCCCCCCTTGCTGAGCCCCAGCCACCTTCACCTGGACCCTCCCTGCAGAGTCCCATTACCGTTGCACCCAGATTGCCCCACACAGAACCCTCTCAACCCACACCTGGGTCCTTCCCCAATACTAAGCCCCTCCACACTTGGATCCTGCTTTGCTGAGCCTGCCTGCCTACCCACACCTGGCACGGAGGGGCAGGGCCCTGGGGTGTTTCTGGGGCAGGCCCGGTCCTTGTGCTGTGTCAGGGTTGGGTGCAGCCTCACCGCTGAGTCCGTGTCCTGGGCGCGGGGAGGAGCTGCAGAGTGATGTCCCACCTCTGTGCAGCCAGTGGCCTGTGCTCAGGGGCGGCTCTACAAATTTGGCCGCCCCAAGCAATCATGCCCAGGAGGCGCTCCCGAGCCGCGGGAGCAGCGGACCTCCCGCGGGCATGACTGCGGACGGTCCGCTGGTCACGCGGCTCAGCTGGACCTCCCGCGCGGTTCGCTGGTCCCGCGGCTCCGGTTGAGCTGCCGCAGTCATGCCTGCGGCAGGTCCGGTCGTCCCGGGGCTCCGGAGGACCTCCCGCAGGCATGACTGCGGCAGGTCCACCGGCGCAGCCTGCCGCCCCCCTGGGAAAGGGCCGCCCCAGGCGGGTGCTTGCCCCGCTGGGCTCTAGAGCCGCCCCTGGCTGTGCTCCCCAAGGCCCTGCTGGAGCCGCCACATTTACTTGACAAACAAAATTGGCAGAATTTGAAACTTTTGGCACAGAATTTTAAAATTTTGGGCGCAGAATTTTGAAACTTTTGGCGCAGAATTTTGAAATTTTGGGCGCAGAATGCCCTCAGGGTAGATATTTGTTGCTAAGAACACAGGGGCCTTTGTGTTTCTGATTTGCCCGTTGTTTTAAAGGGAGACATCCAGTTTCACCATGAATTTTGAAGGTCTCGACCCTGCCCTTGCAGAGTATGCACCCGCTCTCCACCCAGCCCTGGATCCAGTCTTAGACCCTCACCTCAACCCCGCCCTGCTGCAGAATGTGGAGCTGGATGCAGAGGGGGTGCCGTTGGAGGGCATCCCGGTGCCGGAGTCGGTGCACATCATGGAGGGCATGTACTCGGAGCTGCACACCGTGGTCTCCGAGGTGGGGGTACCCGTCTCCGTCTCCCATTTCGATCTGCACGAAGAGATGCTCTGGGTGGGGAACCACGGGGTAGGTGGCGCTTGGGGTTCCCTGTGGCAGAGCAGCCTTGGGGAAGGGGGTTACTGTGGTTTAGATTAGTCACTTGTCTGCTCTGATTTTATGGGCTGTAAGGTTTTTCTTTCTTCCATGGGTCTTGGGCCATTTTCCAATGAGGGAAATGACTTAAGGATTCTTCGGGGATTTGGGGATAAAGGCGAGGATGTGAGACTCAAAACAGGGGCTGATCTCTTCTCCCTCCGTTTGTCGGGTGGTGAGTGGATGAACCAGTGAGACAGATGAGAATCCCTCTCTGGATACTGGAGCAGAACGTGGGACATAGGTTTGGAAGGGACCTCATTGAATCCAGTCCTCTGCTAGCGCAGGCCATCGTAGGAGTCTTTGCACCAGAACAGACCAATGCTCCATCTAGTCTGGTAGCCCTTCCTCCCTGCCGTACCACGACACAGCGGTCCAAGGCAAGCCAGCGTCTGGCAGCTGCAGCTAGACGGGAATGCACACGTTCTGAACAGGGAGGGTAGTTATCCACTGGACCAGTTCACCAGGGATTGCGATGGAGTCTCCATCCCTGGCAGTTTTGAAATCCAGGTTGGATGTTGTTCTAAAACACGCGCTCTGGTTCAGAGAGGAGTTAGTTCAGGGCAGTCCTGTGGCCTGTGCTAGCCGGGATGTCAGACTCGATGGTCACAGTGGGCCCGTCTGACTTTGGACTCTGACTCGGTGGCGTCAAACTGCATTGTTAGCGTGAGGATGATGAGGTGTTGGAGGGGTTGAAGAGTCCACCCCAGGCCGGCCTTTCCTCTCCGCTTCCTTTCAGGGTCACGCCACCTCGTTCTTCGGCCCGGCCCTGGAGCGCTATTCCTCCTTCCAGGTGAGCACCAGCGACGACGTCCGGCAGATCCAGAGCCTGGAGAACGGCGTCCTCTTCCTGAGCAAGACGAACCTCAAGTACATGTCCCGGGGGGGCCTGATCATCTTCGACTACCTGTGAGTTTCCTCCGCAGGGCGGCGCCTGGCTGTGCTGACAGAAGGAAAGCCTCACGCTGGCCCTGTAGGGATCCTCTCTAGGCCGAGGAGGGAGCCCCGTTCAGTCCGTGGCCTACACGAGGCGGCTGCTAACGGTGATGTGACAGGGGCACCTAGGAACTCCTGCAGCTCCCTTCGCACAGGGGAAGGGGAAAAGCTCCCATATCAACACTGACCCGATCTGATCGAGTCTGTGCTGTGGGGGGCCTGCCCCCCCTTTGCACATGGCCCTGCTGGGGGGAGGTGCGCGAAGCAGAGCGTGTCTGGGGGAGGAGGGAGGCCCGAGCCGAGCAGGAGAATGAGTGTTTGCTCCCTCTCCCTTTGCGTCAGCATGGACGAGAGCGAGGACGTGCACAGCCTGCTGCTGACAGACAGGAGCACCCTGCTGATCGGGGGGCTCCAGAACCACGTGATCGAGATCGACCTTAACACCGTCCAGGAGACCCAGAAGGTACCAATGGCCTTGGGTCGGCCTCTGTTCCCAGGCCTGATCCTGAGGGGTACTGAGCACCTTGGCCTCTCATTGGCTTGGGTGGCAGAGGCAGGTGCCTGGCGCCCCTTGGGGGTCAGGCCCCACTGGGTTTGGAGGGGTACAGCAGGGAGAGGTCTCTCTGCCCCCTATTCTGATGTATTCAGCTTGTCCCAGAGGGGTGCTGGGGAGGGGTTCCACATGCCTCCTGCTAATGCAGAGGCTGCTGCTGGGGAAGAACCCCTCAACGACCCTTTGTCTGCAGATCCCTGGCCCCTGTGTGCAGGCTGGTTAATGAATAAGGCCCCACTAAACAGCAGGGGAAACTGAGGTACAGAGAGGGGTCTGTGACAGAGGGAGGACTAGAACCCCAGCTTTAACCACTAGTTCACGCTGCCTTCCCCCGGGCTGGGACCAGGCTCTGGTTTCTGTGCTGCCAGAGACACGTTTGCCAGTTCACAGCCCCGGAGGCTAGCTGCCATCTCCACTGAGGGTGAGTGTCTTCTCCTCTCTTCACCCTTTCCTTTCCAGTACACCGTGGAGGTGCCCGGCGTCACCATCCTGAGGCAGTCCAACCGCTTCTTCTTCTGCGGACACACGACAGGGAAGGTACCCTCAGCCCTGCTCCTGCCTGGCGAGTCCTCTCCCAGGGACTCTGACGTAGGAGCTCGAGCCGGCCGTGGTCGGGATGATAGAACAGGGCTGCTTGCCATAGGAGGGACTGGACTCATTGACCCAGGAGTTCCCTTCCAGGGCTGCGTGTCCAGCTCTGGCATAACAAAGCTCTGTCTCCTCTCAGCTGCTCGGGGCCGTACACCTGCCTAGGCAGGCGGCTCGAGGGGAGTGTGTGTTTCTCTGGCACCGCTCCCCCCGAAGGGCACCAAAGCACTTCACACAGTGGCCTTCCAGCCACCTCTGGTGGGGGGCAGCAGCTGATGGTGGAGAGAGGGCTGGGAGGCTGAGTCCGCGCCCTGCTCCCGCGCCAGGCCATCATGGCAGTTCCCATGTATTCAGTCTGTCTTGGGTACCGACCGGCCCCCGTCGCTGTCATGGCCTCACAGGGCCCTGATCCCTGTGGTGCAGACGGACACAGAGAGGCTGAGGGACTTGCCGTGGTGTCACAGGCCCAGGAAGTCTGGGGTGGATCAAGGAACTCTACCCCCAGTCTCCCACGTCCTGTGCTAGTGCTCTAACCACTGGCCCTTCCTTCCTCTCCTGTTTGTCCCCCTGTGATCTCCCCCTGCCTCTGTTCCTGTTACCGGTGCTTCCTTTGTGCCACCCCCAGGTGTCCCTGCGGGATCTACGCACCTTCGCGGCGGAGCACGAGTTCGACGCCTACTCAGGCAGCCTGTCGGATTTCGACGTC
Organism: Mauremys reevesii; assembly: GCF_016161935.1. Taxonomy (NCBI): domain Eukaryota; kingdom Metazoa; phylum Chordata; order Testudines; family Geoemydidae; genus Mauremys; species Mauremys reevesii. The sequence continues at coordinate 16,216,087 of NC_052647.1, read as the reverse complement.
CACGGCAACCTGCTGGTGACGTGCGGCTTCTCCAGCCGCATGAACGGCTTGGCCTGCGACCGCTTCCTGAAGGTGTATGACCTGCGCATGATGCGGGCCATCACCCCGCTGCAGGTCCACGTGGACCCCCTCTTCCTCAAGTTCATCCCCACCTACACCTCCCGGCTGGCCATCATCTCCCAGACAGGTAGGCGGTTCGCCTTGGGCTCCCTAGTCCTTGGGTTTAGTCCGGATCCTGTGGAACCGCAGGTTCGAATCCAGCAAGGTCTGACTCGGCCCTTGTCTGGCAGCTCAGCGGAGTGTCTTGCAGAGCTCCAGGAAGGGGTCCTTGTGTCTGGTCCGTAAAGTGCTGTGGGATCTCTGGATGGAAGCCGGTGTGGGGCCTTATCGGTGTGAGGTTTGCTGGGAGTCCTGCGCTGTGCCCCAGATCCCCTCCCTGAAGCCTCTCTGCTCTTCCCATCAGGGCAGTGCCAGTTCTGCGAGCCCACGGGCCTTGCCAACCCCGCTGACATCTTCCACGTCAACACGGTGGGGCAGCTGATCATGACCTTTGACGTGTCGGCCAGCAAGCAGGCCATGGTGTTCGGCGACTCGGAGGGCTGCGTCCACCTCTGGGCCGACTCGCCCGAGGTCACCTTCAATGCCTACTCCCGGGAGACCGACTTTGCCCTGCCCTGCATGGTAGACACCCTGCCTCACCTGGACTGGAACCAGGACCTCATGCCCCTTTCTCTGATCCCCGTGCCGCTGACCAGCGAGACGCTGCTGTCAGACTGGCCTGCTGCCAACTCCGCCCCTGCGCCCAGGTAACTCATCAGGGCTCTCGCAAAGAGCATGTAAGTAGCCTGTGAGCTCCCCCAGACGGCATCCTGCCACCTTGGTAGGGTGACCAGATGTCCCGATTTTACAGGGACAGTCCCAATATTTGGGGCTTTTTCTTATATAGGCTCCTATTACCCGCCACCTTCTGTCCCGATTTTTCACACTTGCTGACTGGCCACCCTACACCTCAGACTTGGTTCCCGTTTGCTCTCCTGAGCCAGGCAGGATTGGGCCGGGTCAGGTACTGAAGGGGAAAGAGCAGGGTGCTTCAGGAAGTGGTACTGACGATCCAACAGGAGACATTCCCTCCGGAGTCAGTACCGAACCAGTGCCCCAGCCTTCTGGCCTGATGAGTTGTAATTCTGAGGTCCTGGTTGCTTGTGGTCATGGGAAATCCCACGGCACTTCCTCAAGAATCTGTGTGTTGCCCTTGGCTTCCTGGTCAAATTCCAATTTAGGTAATTACATTCTGTGTATCTAAATATCCCCTTCCCCAGCTGACCCGCTTTAGTATTCTCCTTTGGCCCTGTCCTAAATTGCTGTGCAGTCAGCTGCTGAGTTCCACCCCAGAGGCAGCTGCAGTAAGTGAAACGCCATGCTCCGCTTGGTGGTCTGGTGGCGATTCGCCATGGCACAGAACCCCTCACCGTTAGCCCCGGGGCTGGCCTTGGCCATAGAGAAGCCAAGGATCGAATGCATTCCAGGGAACAGTCCTGTCATCACTTTGGCTGGGAAGGTGGGAGCCGGTGTCTGGGGTGGAAGTTGTACAGCTGCTCTCTCGGTTCTGTGAACAAATCCAGGACGTGTCAGCACCTCTGGCTGGCCGTTGAGTTGTGTGTGTTTTGTAGGCGGGCCCCGCCTGTAGACCCCGAGATCCTGCGCACCATGAAGAAAGTGGGTTTCATCGGCTATGCACCAAACCCAAGGACCAAGCTCCGGAACCAGGTGTGCGTACGCGCGGAGGCGAGTCCTGAGCCTCTGTCTGCCAGCTGGGGATGTGCACAGCTGACAGCAGCAGGATTCGTGTAGTGTTGCTGGGCGTTGTTTGAACAGCTGCTGTGTTTCACCCCAGAGGGGGCTGCGTTTCGGTGGCGGGTGAGGTGTTAATGTGGAATGGGATTCGAAACAAGTTACTGGTCTCGTTGCTGGGGTGAACGGGGGAAGTTCTGCATCCTGGGCTGTACAGGGGCTCTGGCGAGGTGATTTTCAGCGGCGTTTCGGCTGCGACGCCTCGTGACGTCGCTTTTCGGTGGCATTTCGGCGGATGCTTGTCCACCGGCCAGGACGTGGGCGCAGATAGATGCCCCGGTGGGCACCATGGCGCCCGCGGGCACCACTGCCCTAAACCAACCCTTGGCAGACCACAGATTTGTGGTGTTTGCACCAGCAGTTCCACAACCATTTAAAAAAGCACCGAGTGCTGTAACGAGTAAGAGGAGGGAGGAGGAGCTTTGGCAGAGGTGAAGGGACGTATCCTTTCCCTTCGGTGCTTTATTCCTTCGCCCCGTTAGTTGATCTGGGCCCCAGACCCAGCTGGGGGGGCTGGGCCAGGCCGTGCGTTGTTTGTGTTGGTGGTTGCTTGCTCCGGACACACTTGGCCTCAGCACTAAGCTGCTCTGTCCCTTTTCCTTCCTGCCTCCCTCAGATCCCGTATCGGCTGAAAGAGCTGGACAACGAGTTCGACAGTTTCAGCCAGGTCCCCGAATCCCCAATCGGCCGGGAAGAGGAACCTCACCTCTACATGGTGGCAAAGAAGTACAGGAAGGTCTGACTCACAAGATCTGCCCGCGGGGCTTGGGGCTGCAGGGGAATGGAGGGGCCAGGTGAAGCTGTAATGAGCTGTCACAGGACGGATCAGCCAGGTGTGCCCCAAGGGTCATGCGTGACCAGCCCGGAAAGGCAGCCTCCAGCCCATGCGACCCCCCTCCCCAAGAGCCCTTGCTGTCCCAGGTGCCTATACAGAAAGCGGGTCCCCCTCCAGGCAGGAGGGTAAAAGAGTGGGCTGGAACCAGCACTTCTCACTCGTGGTTTGATCCTGAGCGGTGCTGAGTGCCCGGGGGAGGTTCACACTGACAACCCCGCGGGTCTGACTCGTGATGTGTTAGCATCGCTTCTGATTGTGTATTGGGGTGTGCTCGTGTCAACGCTTGTGTGTTCACTGAGTGCTCTCCCACACACAAGTGCTTGTGCAGGCGATTGTGTGTTGGTGCAATCGACCAGCTCAGGGCCAAGGTTTTCCCTCGTTTCTGAGGATTTCCTCCTCTGTCCAGGTCACGATCAAATACTCCAAGCTGGGCCTGGAGGACTTTGACTTCAAACATTACAACAAGACCCTGTTTGCTGGCCTGGAGCCCCACATTCCCAACGCCTACTGCAACTGCATGATCCAGGTGAGCCTGGCACCCAGCCCCTCCCCGCCAGGGCTTGCTGCGGCCTTCCAGCGCACCCCGCTCACTTGCCCTGCCGCCGCCTCCCCAGGTGCTGTATTTCCTGGAGCCTGTCCGCTGCCTGGTCCAGAACCACCTGTGCCAGAAGGAGTTCTGCCTGGGCTGTGAACTGGGCTTTCTCTTCCACATGCTGGACTTGTCCCGGGGGGACCCGTGCCAGGTACGTGGGGAGCAGATGCCAAGCACCAGGGCTGTTGGGGTGGGGGGGTGCTTCTTGAACAGGGTCCTGGAAGTCTGACTTGGGGCTGCACTGCAGGGACTCGGGCGAAGCAGCCGGCAGCGTCTCACTTTGCTGGCAGATGAGATCCCCAGGAGTTTGGGGAGGAGAGGGGGGGCACTTGGCACCATGCGGAAGGGGCCACGTTAAGGAATTTGGGTAATGCCATCTCTCCGGTTCTCCCCCGCCCCGATGCTCCAATCCTTCCCCTCCCCCAGGGAAGCAACTTCCTGCGTGCCTTCCGCACCATCCCAGAGGCGTCCGCCCTGGGGCTGATCCTGGCCGACTCCGATGAGGCCACGGGCAAAGTGAACCTGGGCCGGTTGATCCAGAGCTGGAACCGCTTCATCCTGACTCAGCTTCACCAGGAGACCCAGGAGCAGGAGGCACCGCAGGCCTATCGGGGTGTTGGCAGCAGGTAACCCCTTCCCCCCGCCCCCGCTGCTGGGCTAGGAGGGGGAGCTGGGCTTAGAGGCTGTCTGCGGGGGGCTTTGCTGTGGACCAGCTGCGGGAGCTGGGCACGGTGCTGGCTCTCCCACAGCCCACGCTGGTCTGATCCCGGGCACAGAGCCACCAGGGCTCTGACCCCTGGCCTCTTTGTCACCCCTCCGTGGCTGCCCAGAGGGGTGACGGGCAGTGTCCCCACTGAGTCAGCTCCGTACCCATGCCCACTCTTTTGGGTTTCCCAGGATCCTGTTGGCAGCTACCACCTTCAAGTGCCCAGGCCGGGAAGGGCGTGTGGGGGCCTAGTGCCACGGTCTCGCCCTGCCAGGCCTTGAAAGGTTCCTGCGTTATCAGCCCCACCCCCGCTGACCCGGGCGTGCTTCCTTTGCTCCAGCAGCTTTGGGTCTTCAGGGGACTCGGTCATCGGGCAGCTCTTCAGCTGCGAGGTGGAGAACTGCAGCATGTGCCGCTGCGGCAAGGAGACGGTGCGAGTCTCCTCCACGCTGCTCTTCACCCTCTCCTACCCCGAGAGCAACGGTAAGCGCGGGGGCGGGGCGAGGGCTGGGGGGAGCGGGGCGAGGGGGGATGGTGGCTACCCTGCGCCTTGTAAACCAGGGCGCAGCTGACGCTGGCTCAATCTTCCTTGGGTTCAGGAGACCGAGGGGGACTTTTAACCCCGTGGTGGGCCCCACCTTCCTGAGGAGTGAGTCAGAGCCCTGTCCGGAGTCTGGCGGGTCAGATTTACATCCGGACTCAATCTCTGGGGATTCCTGTTCTGATTAAATGAAACTGTTCCCCCCTCCCCTCACATCTGCCCTCAGATAAAACCAGAGATTATGAGTTTGCCCAGATCTTAAAGAGGAGCATCTGTCTGGAGCAGAACACCCAGGCCTGGTGTGAGAACTGTGAGAAGTACCAGCCCACGGTGAGTCTGGGAGGTGGCCGCTCGCTGCCTGCTTATCCCCTTCATTGCGGGCGTCAGCGGGGCAGGGGTGGAGCTGGCGAAAGGTCCCTGCTCCATTCGCCTGGGCGATGGTCTCCCCAGGGAAGCCCAGTCTCTGACCGGACAGTGCAGAGAACTCGATGGGAGCAGTCCGGAGGGGCTAGACGGGAGCTGGGTTCTGAGCCTAGCACCAAGCCCAACGCTGGCACTGCAGCCTCAGGCAAGTCACGTCCTTGCTCCGTGCCTGTTTCCGTCTCTGAGAACCCGGCTAACGCTGACCCGCCTGCGAGGGGAGCAGGGAGCTTAGAGGGCAGAGGAAGCGCAGTGCTAGTCTGGGGCCCGTCTTCCCTTCAGGGCCACTGGCAATGCCCCTTCCCACCCGCCCTCTTTCTGTCTGTCCTCACACAGGTCCAAACCCGGAACATCCGCTGCTTGCCCGATGTCTTGGTCATTAACTGCGAAGTGAACAGCTCCAAGGAGGCAGATTTCTGGAAGACGCAGGCAGAGGTAGGGGAAGTGTTTGGTTGAGTGCAGGCCGGTCTGTTCTCTTGGCAGCCTCGGGTCACTCTGTGCAGGATCTGCTGGCAGCTTGTCCACAGTGCGGTTAGGGTGACCAGACGTCCCGATATTTAGGTGTTTGTCCCGATATTTCGCTCCGCCGGCAGCACTCGGCTTTTTTTTTTTTTTTTGGCTCCGCCGGCAGACCCCCTCCTCCCAACCCCCGTGTCTCCCTCTCATCTGGTCACCCTAAGTGCGGTCACTGGGGGTGACTGCATCTGGAGTAGCAAAGTAGCACCGCAGACTAGTTGCCTGAGTAATCGCCCAGGGTCCCGGGCGAACTTGTACAGCCTGAGCCGTAGCATCCCCTGCAGTGCCGTCCCCGCTAGTGCGGCTCCGTGGACACGAGCTGCCGTCGCTTCCCATGGCTGTAGGACAGACATACCCCGACAGGGATTTTCTTTGATCGTTATTCAGCAACATGAACTTTCTGAGGATCGATAAATCTTATTCCTAACCTGTCCTCGTTACCGCTGAAAGATTCGCTTGTGGGCGATCAACCTCTGAGCGTTATCTGTGTCTCAGTTTGGTTCAAATTACAAAACTGGTTTCCACGCCTTCTAACCACTTCGTTACTCTGCCCTGAGGCTGTCTGGCATTTTGTCCACTGAAATGATTTCCCATGTTTTGTTTCTCTGTGCCACTCATGTCCTTTTCCCAAAGCCAGCTGTCTCCAGCTACACGTTTGTGTCACAAGCGTCTCTCCCCGCTCCTGCGCTGATGCTTTTGCTCTGTATTTTGTTGCCAGTACGCCTTTAAAAAAACAGTGATGAAGAAAGGAGGCCTTGAAATCCCCAAGAGCAAAGAGATCTCGCTTGGAGAATGGTAGGTACTTGCTGGTGGAGCACGAATTGGCTTTTGTCCATCTTAGAAGTTTTGCCATCTGGATCCTTCCCGTGGCCTCGGAGAACTTGGTGCTGTTTTCCCATTTGCCAGTGATTTCATCTTGCCTGTCTACAGCACCTAACATCCCAAAGTGCTTTATAAACTGAAGCACGAACGGTGCACACTGACATGCAGCCACCTCTGGGGTGGGATGCAGCAGCTGCTTAACGGCATTGAGCAGCACCACCCAACAGTATAGGAAACACACGAAGTGAGGAATCTGCCCAGGGAAATTGTGGGAGCAGAATGTAATTCATGTTTGCAGGCTTAAGCCCTGTGTAACGCTGTGTTGTGAACATTCACCTCCACTGGACTTTGGCCAGACGCTGAGGGAAAAGTGTCCCGCGATCCTTTCTGACCGTTAGCATCAGGACCTTGGCTTTACATCTCCCCATAACCTTCAGCAGCCTGAAGTCGCCCTCTGGCATCAGTGGAGTTACACCAGGGGCGAATTTGGCCCAGAGGCAGCGCTCCTGCTGCCTGTTCCACACCCTTGGTCTCTTGCAGACTCAGTGGGGCAGACTAGGCTTCCAGGGATCACCCTCCTCCGTTGCTTTGACCATCTTCGATTGGCATCTTGTAGCCTCTCTCCCAAGAGGTCAGGACCGGATCCTCATCTGGTGTAAATCAGCGCAGCTCTGTGGACTTCACTGGCGCCACGCCAATTTACCCCAGCTGGGGATCTGGCCCTCCGTGTCCGAAACTCCCAGAGCCTCTCCCCTCCCTCCTGGGTTCAAGGTCTGGAATTCCCTGTGTCCTTTCCTGGCAGGAAGGACCTGGGGAACGCCGAGGCGGGGCACTCGTACACCTCCGTCGAAGAGCTGAAGAACATCTGGATTCCCCATTCCATCCGGATGAAACTGACCAAGAACAAGGAGCTGGATGTCTGCAACTGGAACGAAAGCGATGAGGTAGTGGGTTCCCTGGCTCCGCCGGGGTCGAAAGTCCGTCCAGCAAGGTCGAGGGCAGAGAGAGGGAACTGCTGACCGTGGCCATGCTTGTAGGGGCGCCAGCGGGCTCCCCCCGGCACGAGGGGGTTGCAGCGCCTGGAATGTTGAGGCTGGAGTCGAGATGGAACTCGCTCACCGAAGCGGGTCCCCCTTAGCCGGGGGTCTGCGTGCTGGGGAGGCCTGCGTCACCTTTCGCTGGTGCCAGGGGACCGCTGTGCCCCCACTGGCCCGATGGCAGAACTTGGGCATGGTCGGGAGCGGCTCTGGCTTTGCCAGGCTCTGCGGGTTTGTGTCGCGGCCGCGGGAGCTGCCTCTGCCAAGGTGATTTCCCTTGACCCATCGCACGGGCTTCCCGTGTCCTGAGCTGCGTCCATCCGTGTCCTGGTCAGCCAGTTCCCAGCAGATTCGTGTAACTGCCGGGGGTGGGTTCTTCCTTGCAGCTGAGCTCGTCCGATGACCAGGACTCGACGTACATGTACGACCTGATGGCCACTGTTGTCCACATTCTGGACCCCCGCACCGGGGGCAGCCTGGTGGGGCACATCAAAGTCGGGGAGACCTATCACCAAAGGAAAGAGGTGAGCTGGGGAGCAGACCGAGCCCACCTCTCTCCCAGCCACCATGCCCAGGCTGCCGCCCACTGGGACCCCAGCCCCCCCCGGGGAACCCCCTCTTGGCTGGGTGTCTCAGGAAGGGGGCCGTGTTCCAGAGGGGATGGTGCCTGGGCCCCTGGGTGGCTGCTGTGTTTGCCTAATAAATACAGCGCATGACCCAAGGTTGCAGACCAACCCGGCCTCTCTCTCGCCCCCAGGGGGTCACGCACCAGCAGTGGTATCTCTTCAATGACTTCCTCATCGAGCCTGTGGACAAGGTAAGGAGCCTCATTCCACGGGCAGCCCGAGTATCAGAATCAACCCTCAGGATGCCCCACTTCTCGTGGCACCGTGCGAACGGCCTGGCCAGGGAGGCAGCATGGCCTAGCGGGCAGAGCACTGGACTGGGGCTCAGGATACCTGGCTTCTCTTCCCAGCTCTGCCACTAACCTGCTGGGTGACCTTGGGCAAGTCACGTCCCTGCTCCATGCCTCAGTTTCCCCATCTGTGAAGCAGGAATAACGCTCCTGACCTCCACTTCCAGATCTGCTGAGGAGAAGAGCCAGGAGTGGTTATTAGGCCAAGCCAGGTCTAGCGCTCGGGAGGTTCAGGCTCAGTCCTGGGTGCCGAAGAGGCAGCGTGATCAGCCCACAGCGGCCGGGGAGAGGCTGCTGCTGCTCAGCGCAGCTGGTTGTGTGTTTTACCGAATGCTGCTGCTGGGCTGTGAAGCGGGTGGGGGGCTGCAGCGGCAGCAGGGGAACGGCAGAGACTTGGGCTTCCACCAGCCATCAGCCCCCGGGGCTGTAAGTTGTCGTGTCTCCAGCTGCCCAGCGTGAGATCTGCCCATTCCCAGCTGGCCCCGATTGTCCCCACACTCCACAGTGGGGAGAGGGAGCCGAAAGGAACCCTAACCCCTGTGTCGCCCGCATGGGTGGTGGGGGCAGTGCGCGACACCTGTGATGGGACCGTGTGTTTCTGTGTGGCGGAGGGTTGGGGTCTGAATTCGGGGAGCACGCGTCGGGGACAGGGACAGAGAGCGCCCCCTGTTGGGATTCTGCTGGCAGGAGGGCTGGATTTAACCCCACGCCCCCATTCATAGACTCCTCTGTAGCGTGCAGGTGCTTAAAGCTCGTTAAGTTCTGCTCTGTCCTGCTTTGTGGGGTGTGGGGAGAGGAAGCCCTTCTCGGAGCTCAGCCCCTGCCAGCCCAGGCCCCCCGAGTTGTCCGTACACACGTCCCTCCCTCTGTCGCAGTGCGAGGCAGTGCAGTTTGACATGAGCTGGAAGGTGCCTGCCATCCTGTACTACGCCCGGAGGAACCTCCACGCCGAGTACAACCTGACCAGTGAGTGTCTGCGCGCAGGGCTGGGGGGCGTGTTCTGCGTCAGGGCCGCGTGTGTGGAGCCCTGGGCCTGTCTTCAGCTCGGGTTACCCCGCTGGAGCCAGCCCAGCTGAGAGGTTGTGTTAAGGGGACAGTCGGGAAGCGTGTCCCTGCTGTGTACTGGCTCTGCCCTGCCTGGCCGGCCAGCTAGATCCAGCGTAAAGCAGCACTTCCCTCCAGCTAGAGATTGGGGCGTGGAGGGGAGTTGGGTTAGGGGCAACCCCCGGGTCATGCCCCGAGCCCAGAACCAGGAAGTGAAACTGACCCGTCCAGCTCCACCATCCCAGCGAGCTGCGGCACAGGAAGCAAACGAAGCAGCAGAATGGTGGGAAGGGGGCCAGACCCTCCGCTGGTGCAAATCAGCGTCGTTGGCTGCAGGGGAGCCCGGTCATTTCCACATTCTCTCGGGTGCTCAACGATCCCCTAGAACGGCTTCTGCCAAGAGACACAGAATGGTCCCTAACGGCCCCCGGAGCGGGGCTGGGCTGCCAGGCGGAGCCGTCCCACCGAGAGCCTCGCTTGTCCTGTCCACGTGGGCTGGGCCCCTCTCTTGGGCATGGAGCCCTGCATGCTGGGTTCGCCGACGCCTTTTCCATCTGTGCACCCTGGTGCATGGTGGGTCGAGGGCAGGGGACCCGGCCGGGCAAGGCAGCTGGAATTTCTCTGTCCATTGAGGCCCCAGCTCCACACCCCCTCTGGTAGGGCTGTATCCTCGGCACCCGCAGAAGCTGTGTGTGACCCCATAGAAACAGGGGCTGATTTTTGGATGGAGGACAATGGTCCCTGGCCTTTTCCCTCTGGAGGGCATTGTCTCCTTCACGTGCTCCAGCTGCCCTGAATGCCAGGCAGCCCGTGGGATCCCAGCCTGGCCTGGCCTCTTCTGCTGCGAATCCAGCAGCCAAGCGCCTGTCTGACGTCGCGTTCTCTCTTCCCCACCCTTCCCCCTACTGCCTGGAAGTCAAGAACCCGATCGAGGCCAGCGTGCTGCTGGCCGAGGCCTCCCTGGCTCGCAAGCAGCGCAAGTGCCACGCCACCTTCATCCCGCTCATGCTGAACGAGATGCCCCAGGCGGGCGACCTGGTGGGGCTGGACGCCGAGTTCGTCACGCTTAACGAGGTAGAGGCCGCAGCTGGGACGGACCTTGGTGTTTTGGCCGGGGTGGGTCGGGCGAGAGACGGAGCCGTGGGGTCCGGAGCCGTCCTGCTGGGGTCTAGCAATGGCCAGAACCACGGGAAGCCCCGATGGCTGAGGCCGGGCTCCTGGGGAGGGGGCAGCGAGGGCTGGGGGGGCTTCCCCTGCCAACGGCTCCTGTGACCCTGTGCAGGAAGAGGCCGAGCTGCGCAGCGACGGCACCAAATCCACCATCAAGCCCAGCCAGATGTCCGTGGCCAGGATCACGTGTGTGCGAGGCCAGGGCCCCAATGAGGGGATTCCCTTCATCGACGACTACATCTCCACCCAGGAGCAGGTACGCGCCACGGGCGCCCTGGCTGAGGGGGGCTCCCCGGCACTGCCTGCCCCCTGCCCTCCCCAGGAACTCACTGCCCCCACCCCCCTGCCGTCACCGCGCCCTGGCTGAGGGGGGCTCCCCGGCACTGCCTGCCCCCTGCCGTCACCAGCCCCTCCCCTTGCAGGTGGTGGATTACCTGACCCAGTACTCGGGAATCAAGCCGGGCGACCTGGATGCCAAGATCTCCTCCAAGCACCTCACCACACTCAAGTCCACCTACCTGAAGCTGCGCTTCCTCATCGATGTCGGGGTGAAATTCGTGGGCCACGGGCTGCAGAAGGACTTCCGGGTCATCAACCTCATGGTGACTTTCCCTTTGTAAAAGCCTGGGACATCTCTCAGCCCCCGTAGCAAACACGCCTTCAGTTTCCTTCCCGAGTGGAGTTTTCCTCTCCCCCAGTGGGGCTGCGCTCGCAGAGCCCAGGGGGACGGGGGAGACGGGTGAAGCACTGGGCAGTGTGATTGCCGGGGGGTGGATGATTGGGGTGGAGGGTGACGATGGCATGTGGGGGACAGGTTGGGGGTGGGATGGGGGAGCCAGCCCTGCGTAGATGGGTGCTCAGACACTCTCTGCTCTCCCAGGTGCCCAAGGACCAGGTGATCGACACCGTGTATCTGTTCCACATGCCAAGGAAGAGGATGATTTCTCTGCGCTTCCTTGCCTGGTACTTCCTGGGTTAGTGGAAACGCCTAGATCGCAATTGGCCCAGCCAGACAGGGCTGCGCGGGAGCCCCAGACGGACGCCGGCCCCATCGCCCGGGTACAGGGCAGCGCTGGCTGCTTGCGATGTCGCTCGGAGACGAAGGGCACCTCTGGCCCCACCCTGCTTCTGGAGCGCTGGGGATGGGGGCTGCTGCTGCGGGTCGGGATCGAAGGGCAGCAGTAGGGTGGTGTGTGGGGAGGCCAGGACAGGAGGGGCTTGGGTTGAGAGTCAGTCCATCAGCAGAGCTGGCGTGGGGATGGGAGCAGGGGCTCCCTGGATTCAGCAGCAGGACGGGGAGGAATCCCGGTGTGTGGGTTGGGAATTGGGGCCCTCTCTGACCGGAACCCTCCCTGCGTCCCCCAGACCTGAAGATCCAGGGCGAGACTCATGACAGCATTGAGGACGCCCGGACGGCCCTGCAGCTCTACAGGAAGTACCTGGAGCTGAGCAAGAACGCCACGGAGCCGGACGACTTCCGCAAGGTGCTCAAGGGCCTCTACGAGAAGGGCCGCAAGATGGACTGGAAGGTGCCGGAGCCAGACAGCCAGAGCAGCCCCAAAAGTAAGGCACACCCCCCCCCCCCCCGTGTGTGTGCAGTGAGCGAGCCCCCCGGAGCGCCTGTGCGGAGCGGAGAGCGAACCTGAGCGCTTGGTGGGCTGAGAGCCTGCAGGGGCAGGCAATGAGTGTCCCCACCCTCTGCGCCTCTCGCTGCAGCTCCGTGCTGTTCCCCTCCAGAGTCCTGGGGCTCCCGGCAGCTCCCCGCTCCTGTCCTGTGCTGGGGCGTGGGGCCTGGCGCGAGCTGACCCTCGCGTCTTTGTGTCTCTGGCAGATGCTGCGGTGTTCCCAGCTGTGCTAGGGCTCTGACCCGATGAGACCCCGCTCTGCCCCCCTGCGTGTTCTCTGCTACCGCCCAGCCCCGGGCCCCGACCAGTCTGCGACCGCAGATCACACAGAAAACAAATGCGGATTTCAAAACAAGGCTGATTTTCAGCTGGCAGCCAGGCGCACCCCGGGGACCCTGACATCTGCTCCTGTCCCAGGCCTGGCTGCGGGGGCACCACGGGCTACCCGCTGTCCAGGATCCCCCTTCACAGACAGTCACTGCTGGGATGGCTCCAGAAGGCCACATCTGCCTCCAGGTCTGCCAGCCGCCCCGACGGCCTTGCAAGCAGGGACAGCTGTCGGTGCGTCTCCTTCACCATCACACGTGCACATGCCACTTCACAAGCGTCCCGGGGCCATCGGCCCGTCTCCTGCGGTGCTGCAGCCAAGCACCAGGCCCCTGGGCTTCGGGGTATTTTAGATAAAAGCTGCGTGAAGCAGGGAGGGGTGAGGATTGGCCTCCCGAATTTGCGTTGGGCATGTTGCTGTCATCTCGGTACCAGCCTGTTGCTTTGCTGAGGGGTGGATTGTTGAGGCAGGCCTGGCTGGCTAAACTCTCCTGGCGCGTTAATGCCAGCAGGACCGGAGCTGCTGGGCGCGTTCCCGGACTGCGACCGGCCCCAGCCCAGTGCCCACTCCGGTGATAATGTCAAGTGGACGAGTGGCAGGACGAAGACGCCGTGAACTCACATTGTCCCGGCACCAGCACCAAGAGGCAGTGGCGTGTAGGGATGCCGGGCTGTGCCAGGAAGCCAGAGCAGCAGCGTGAGGGTCTGCTCCATCCACGCTTGGCTGGCAGGATCACGCGTAGATCCCAGCTGGGGATTGGCCCTGGGATCAGTGGAGTCGCCCCCTTTGCACCCTCTGGTCTTTTTAACTCCCCCCTCCCCTGTATTCTGCGAGGGCTGAGGTGCGCTCGGCCATCTCTGGCATGTACCAAATTCATAAAGTGGCCAGCCGGTGCCTTCAGCATCTGCCTGTGGTCCTGTCTCCTCCTTTCTCATTGGTTGGTGGTTCTGCCCTGGCCTTTGCCCACTGCTGATCCCAAAGTGCTTTACCGGGCTGCCCCCCGCCAGTGTTACCCCTCGGACAGAGGGAGTTGGGGGAGTCAGTTATTCCCAAGGTCACGCTGGGAGTCAGAAATTGAACTCAGGATCCTGCTCCAGCCACTGGACCGCGCTGTCTCTCCGATAGCAGCCAGAACAACGTACTGGGGCGTTAACGAGTGGCTGCAGCTGTGTGCACCCCGCAGCCTCCGTGTTTGGCTGCACTGGGGGGTTGTGCAGACCCCTCGTGTGGAGGAGAATGCCTGGCTCTGTGCTCCATGGGGCTGCACTGTGCAGAGGAGCCCTTGGCATTCCTGCTTTGAAGACATCCCGGTTGGGCGAGTCCCCCTCCTGCCATGGCCGGGAGAGTGACGGCTCGGGCCTGGGACCCTCTGTGGCTCCCACTGCAACCCCGGGTTCTGCAGAGAGAACAAGGGGATGGGAATTCCTGCTCAAAGCAGCCCCCGTCTTCGCCGACGTTCAGCGCAGCGAGCAAGGATCCACCCCTGCAAACAGGACACAGTCCTTCCCTGAGGTGACAACCCCGGTCCCCAACCACCCTCGCCTACGACCGGTGCCTTTAATGGGACGAAATGCTCCCCAGTGCGAGGAGGGGAGCCCCTCTTAGGGTGGGAGGAAGGAGTAGGGAGGCGTTTACAGGTGAGCCAGCGAGTCTGAGGTTAGGGGAGGCTTTTCCAGGCCTCCCGGGCTGCAGAGCAGGAGACCCCCCACCCATAGGCAGGGGAGGCCTGGGGGGGCAGGGAGAGGGAGCTGGGGCAAATCTCCCAGAGTTTAAGAAGCAGGAAGGCAGGGCTGGGAGGCGATGCAGCCACCTCGGGGGAGGAGGGGGGACAGATCCTGACCAGCGCCAGTGCAGGAGCAAGGAGAACAAGACTCCTGCAGGCTATGACACTTGGAGTTCAGAACAACGGCAGCAGCGCTGGACTTTGGCCAGGCCAGCGGGGTTAGCGCCTCCATTTGTGGAAAGCCCGGCAGCCCGGTTGGGTTTTTGCATTTCCTTGGAAATGTGCCACCTCACAGCATCCTGGGGCATGACTCAAAGGGAGGCAAGGAATCACCTACTGACTCAGCAGCTTCCCACCATCCCTGGGTTTTCCCCGCTGGGCTCCCCTCCCTGGTTAGCTCCCAAGCTGGGACACCCACTAGCTCTGTTGGGGGGTGGCTGGGGGCATGGATGGCTCCAGACTCCCTCCCCAGCCGGAGCGGCTACAGGCATTGCTTGGTCCCTAACGAACTCAGGTGGCTCTGGGCACATGCCTGGGGATTGTTGGCAGGAAGTTTTGCTGAGACAACGAGATTTTGTGTCCATCACTTTGGTTAATCCAGGCACTCTACGGGGGGCTGGCGGGCGGGGGGGGGGGCCCGAGCTTGGTGCTAACGGCTCGGGGGATGCTCTGTCTCTCTCCCAGGACAGAGACGCTGCGGATCCAGCTGACAGCAGGAGATTCAACCTGCCTGGAGCATCCCTGATCACAGTGCGTCAACGTGGCAGCCATCCAGGTGAGTCTCTGGCCTGTCTCCTGGATCAGAAGCCCCTTAAAAATGGGGAGTCAAGAACCCCCCCGTTTTAGTTCCTGGGGGCCCGTCTCCAGTGCACTGGAGCTGTGTGATCGAACCCTGCATGGGGAGCCCAGTGCCCCAGTTGGTGTATTAGCCGGCGAGGTGTAACAGCACCCGGCTGCCCAGGTTCAGGAGCGGCTATAGCCCAGGGCTCCCAGGAGGGAGCGTGTCCCCCCTCTCAATGCAGAGGAGGCAAAGTGCTTGTTGGGATGAGCGAGCCCAGCACAGCTGGGGCAGAGTCATTGCCAGGCTTCCCAGTCCCCTCTCTCCTGCTGTATGAGCACTCGCTAGCCACGGGGCATCCCGGAGATTGAGCACAGACAACAGGGACCAAGGAAAAGGAGGGAGTCTTGTCCTTAGCGCAGAGTGGCTGGTAGCCAGGACGCCTGGGTTCTGTTGGTGGCTCAGGGAGGGGAGTGGGGTCTAGTGAGTTGGGTTGTGCTGGAGCCAGGACTCCGGTTTTCAATTCCTAGCTCTGGGAGGGTGGGGTCTAGTGGTTAGTGCAGGGGGACCCAGGATTCCTTGGCTTCATATTCCAGCTCTGCCACCGACAGGCTCCATTGCCTTGGGCAAGTCCCTTCCTCTATCTGTGCATACGGGGACTCGTACAGCAGGGCTAATCCTCCCTTCCCGGTGGGGATCCTGAGGCTTCCCTGCCGCCTGTGCCCTGCTGTGAGATCCTTGGCGAGGGCAGGGCCAGGCTCACTGTGCTCTGTGCTGATTGTAGATCTCTCCAGCCATCTCTCGTCTCCTCCGTTCCTGCCCCACAGCACCTGTCCACCCCCTGAGCACTGGGGAAAGGCCCATGTCATTCCACGGGGGCTGGGCCGGCTCCCCCTTGCTCATCAGCCTCCCCATGGAAAGCGAGGGACAGGGCAGCTGGGGCACAGAATTAGGGCATGTCTACACGGGGGGGGCTTGCACCAAAGTCAGTGGGGGAGCGTTACAAAGCCAAGCCTGAGGAGCAGGCCCCAGCGTTCGCCTGAAGGAGAGTTCAGCCTTCCAGCCTGGGCTGCTGCCAGGAGGTGCCCCCATATCTCCCCCCATCTGCAACCGCCACACCCCCTCCCCCAGCCCCACACCCCCCATGCCCTATGCCCAGCTGTGACCCCCCTCCCCAGCCCCACGCCCCCTCCTCCCCCCTGCGACCCTCTGTCCCCAGCCCCACATCCCAGCCCTACGCCCCTCCTCCCGCCGTGACCCCCTCCCCAGCCCCACGCCATGCCCCCTCTGCGACCCCCTCCCAGCCCCACACCCCCTCTGCCCAGCTGTGACCCCCCTCCCCAGCCCCACGCCCCCTCCTCCCCGCTGCGACCCCCTGTCCCCAGCCCCACGCCCCCTCCTCCCCGCCGTGACCCCCTCCCCAGCCCCCCACGCCATGCCCCTCTGCGGCCCCCACCCCCTCCTCCCACTGCGACCCCGCCCCAGCCTCACACCCCGCTGCGAACCCCCCGCCCCCTCTCCGTGCTCGGCCCCTCCGCCCAGCTGTGTAACTTCCCGGCCCCGCCCAGCCGCGCAGGCCCCGCCCCTCGCCGGGCTGCTGCTCACGTGGAACCAAACGCCACGCGAGCTGGGGCCTCGCTGCGCGCCCGGGGTCCTGCCGTCGCCTTAGCTGCCCGCGGCGGTGCCTGTGCCGGGCCGCCCCGCCGGAGGCCCTGGCAGCCGCTGCCGGGGCCGGAGAGACGCGGGTCCGGGCCCGGCGCTCACCGGATCCCCGGGCAGGGGCCGCGGGGCGGCGGCGGCGAGCGCGGCGGGTCAGGCGGGCGGCAGGGCAGCCCGGGGGCCGGGGCTCGGGGGCGGGCGGACTCAGCGCCCGCCGGAGGAGCGGCGGGGCCGGGACCGGTCTCAGGTGCGGGGGCTCCACGGGGTCCCTATAAGCGGTCTCTGTACGGTGTGGAGGGGGCTCTATAGGGAAGAGGGATCTCTATAAGGTGTGGGGGTCCCTATGAGGTGTGTGGGGGGCCCAGTGTGGGGGGCTCTATAGGGGGAGGGGTCCCTATAAGGTGTGGGAGGCTCTATAGGGGGAGAGGGATCTCTATAAGGTATAGGAGGTTCTATAAGGTGTGGGGGGCTCTGTAGGGGGAGAGGTCCCTATAAGGTGTGTGGGGGCCCTATAGGGGAGAGGGGGTCCCTATAAGATGTGGGGGCCCTATAGGGGAGAGAGGTCCCTATAAGGTGTGGGGGGGCCCTGTGTTTGGGGCTCTACAGGGGAGAGGGGTACCTATAAGGTGTATGGGGGGCTCTATAGGGGGGGAGGGGTCCCTATAAGGTGTATGGGGGGCCTGAGTCTAGGGTGCTCCAAGGGGATGGGTGAGGGGGGCTGACTAGGGGAGTGGGGGGGCTTTAAACAGGGTTCTATAGGAGCATCTGGGTTGGGGGGTCCCTATGGAGATCTCTGTAGGATGTATGGGGGTCCTGGGCTTGGGCAGCTGTCTAGGGGCATAACAGGGAGCTAGAGAGGTCTCTGGGGACCTCTGAGGGTGCAGAGTGTGGGGGGCCCTGGCAGGAAGTGGGGCACACTGGGGAACAGGTTACAGACCCATGGAATGAGGGTGTCAGCTGGCCCTCCCTGCCCCCCAAGGCTCCACGATGGGCTGTTGTTCCCTTCTGTCCTGGGGGGATGCTGTGACTCCAGGGCTGGTGGAGGGGACCTGCAGGCACTTTCTCCATCTCAGGAGGTTCTGTAGGAATGCCGTGGGGTGGCTGTGCCCTGGGGTGGCTGTGCCGATCCCAGTAACCAGCAAAGAGCAGCTACAAACTGCCAAACACTGGCCTCCGGCCTGCCACACAATCCCTGTTTTGTGCTCACAGCCTGAGCCCAGCAGACAAACAGCCGTGAAACAGGGAGTGGATTGTGCCACGGAGCCCTTGGTGCTGTAAATACCGGCCCAGCATTGGGGCAGGACAGAGCAATTCCTAGGACAAATCTACCAGGGGGTTAGAGCAGGATCCGGTAGGGTGAGGATTCTAAATGCTGTCGTTATCCCAGGGTAAGTTCTCTGTTACTCTGCTGTAGCCGGGCCTGTCCTGGCTAAGTCAAAGGAAGCCACCCTCGGGCTGGCATAAGCATGGAGATCATAATGGTAGAACTATGCCAGTAAAATCAGACCAGCGTTAGACACGTCTAGACGAGCCCCTAGAGGGGCTGGTGTTGGAACCGGGAGGGATTCGCTGTAGCAGAAGCCGTTTGCTTTGGTTTCCGCAGAGAGCCTGCTGGACCGCGGAGGCCCCTCGTGGCTGATCTGGAAGCACTGCAGGTCACTGTGCCAGCCTGCGGGGAAGATGAATGGCTGCGTTTCACACACACTCTGCCTGTCCCTCATCCTGGTGTCCCTGTTGAGCAATGTCCTTGCTTGGAGTAGTCAGGATCTCCATTGTGGAGGTAAAGGGGGCGTTCCCAGCTCGGTCGCTGGGTAACATTTGTACCCTAGGCCTCAGTTTCCCTATCAGCCAAACGGGGAATGGGTTAGTTAACGCTAAGTAAGGGCAGATTATTGTTAGAGCAGCAGATCCTCTCTCGGGCTCTGCCTCCCATTGGGCTGGGCACAGGGCGGACCCCTAGAAGGAGACCATCTTGTTAGTTACTGCACCAGGGTTCGTCGTTGCTCCCAGACGGACCGTGCACTATTGAACTGTTGTTGCCGACGTGCCCAGGGTCACGGGGCAGGCTGGGTAACTGCCCTTTGCTTCTCTCCCTCTGATTCACCATGTGTGACTAATGCAGCTGGGTCCTCTCTCCTCTCCAGCTTGTCGAGCCCTGGTGGACGAGCTGGAGTGGGAGATCTCCCAGGTGGACCCCAAGAAAACCATCCAGATGGGGTCGTTCCGTATCAACCCGGACGGCAGCCAGTCGGTCGTAGAGGTAGGGTGTCTTGCGCTTGCCCCGGCTGGTACCGCTCTCTAGCCCTGGGGCGGCAGGTGTCTCTGAAGGATCAGGTTTAAGAGTGGGGAGGGCTGGATGTGGAGCCAGGCGTTGTGGGGAGAGGGACGGAGAAGGGAGTGGGTTCTGAAGATCCCACTTAATTCATTTTCCTCTCCTCGAAAGACTCCAGGGTGGGCAGAGCCACCCACTGGATGAAGGGGGCTTCCTGTTCTGGAGACACGGGGATATGAAGCCAGTTTGTGATGGCCGGGAATGGCTCCTCCATAGTAGCAGCGCTTGCTCTGGAGAGGCAGCATTGGCTGATGTAGCAGGCGGCTGGCACCCAGGGCTCCTGGACTCTTCTGTTCTCGGGAGAATTTGTGGGCAGGGGGTGGGACTGGGAGTGGGGACTCCTGGGTTCTGTGCAGAGCTGCCCCTCTGGGTCACTGCATGGCCTCGGCCAAATCGTTCTTCCACTGTGTAAAGAGTGGATAGCACTGTCACTGCTCCCAGGGCGGCTCAGCCAGTGCTCGCAAAGCACGGTTACGACCGGGTTGGAGCTTGGGTGCTGCGGCCGTCGCGTGGGTGAGTGGCGAGGTGAACGCTGGCCTAGCATGTCGGATCACTGTGATTCTGCCCAGGTGCCCTATGCCAGATCCGAAGCTCACCTGACGGAGCTGCTGGAGCGGGTCTGTGAGAAGATGAAGGAGTATGGGGAGAAGGTGGATCCCTCCACCCACCGGAAAAGCTACGTCCGCGTGATCTCCCACGACGGGACCAAGATGGACCTTTCTGGGACCAAAATAGATGGGGACGTGACGTCCCGTCTGAAGTTTGCGGTGAGTGCAGAGGTGCTGGGCGTACGTGGGGCTCCCCCGATGGAGCTCAGCTGCCAGTGGAAGGGGGAATCAGCAGCCCCTGCCCTGCTGGTGCTGGGCACCGGTGAATGAGTGGGAGATACCAGGCTGCTCTCACTAGGAATGCTCCAGGGCTTAACCCTGACCCTTCTTCCTGGACTGCAGAGCACTGACACCCCCCCCCCACACACACACACAGCCTGACCACGGTGCTTTGCCACCGCAGAGCAGGCCATGGGCAGGTGGGGCTGCTGTTTCTGTGTCTGGGGCTATGCAGTTTCTCCTCTGCTGCCCCGTGTGACCCCTGAGTGCCGGGGAGGCAGGGTGCGGGTTTTCTGACACTCTCTGGCCCCCGTTGCAGTGCGAGAGTATCGCCGAGGAGTATGAAGATGAGCTCATTGAATTCTTCTCCCATGAGACCGACAACGTCAAGGATCGGCTCTGCAGCAAGCGGACCGGTAAGCGAGACTCCACTGCCGCTTGGGGCAGGGGGCTAGTCAGACAGGGAACGTAAGAACGGCCACACTGGGTCAGACCAGTGGTATCCAGCCCAGTGTCCTGGCTGCCGACAGTGGCCAATGCCAAGTGCTCCAGTGGGAATGAACAGAACAGAGAATCATCAAGTGACCCATCCCCTGTCGCCCATTCCCAGCTGCTGGCAAACAGAGGCCAGGGACACTTCAGAGCATGGTTTTGCTAATAGCCATTGATGGACCTATTCTCCATGAACTTATCTTTTTTGAAGCCTGGTATATTGGCCTTCACAACATCCTCTGGCAAGGAGTTCCACAGGTTGACTGTGCGTTGGGTGAAGAAATACTTCCTTGTGTTGGTTTTAAACAAATGGAGCCTGGAGGCTTTTGTTCGCCTCTAGATGGCTGCCTGGAGGCCACGTCCAGTCAGCAGCCACCACTCTAGGAGCGAGATGGTCTCTTGAACAGGGCGGAAGCCACTGGCAGGGTGCAGGGACGGCGAAGAATTTAGCCAGGATACCACGGCTGGTCCCCTGTATTCAATCAATGTTATTCCCCACTTCCCATCATGCACCAGTGCTGCAGCATCGCTGGTACAGCTGCAGCCCAGAGGAAGCTGCCTTCCAGTGTTGGGGAAAGTGATCCCTCTGCATCATGCTCCATAAGTTTCACTGAGACGTGGAGTCACCCACCCCGAGGCCTGGGGAGGCAGCTGGGTGTTGGACTCATCTGCACCACCTTTCCCACAACCGCACCTTCCTTCGCCAGTTCTTTCTCTCCAAGATGTCGATTTAAGGCACCTCCCTTATGCATGTTTTTGTAATTTGGACGGCCTCCCATTTTATGCCTGTTCTCGGAATCAGTGAGTTCATTAAACAGCCAAAGCAACAAGCGTGCCGCTGAGCTGTGCTGACTGCTGAAAGCAGTGGGGCGGAGTGGGGCTTGTTCACCTGGGTGAGGGACTGGGCTGGGACTCGGGAGACGTGGGTCCAATTCCTGCCTCTGCTCTAGACCTTGGTCAAGTCACTTCCCCACTCTGTGCCTCGGTTTCCCCATCTGTAACGCCTCCCTGTCGCAGAGCGCTGGCTAACTCCCCAGGTACTCTGCTGAGCGCTAGAGAGACGCCATTACAAAAAACTATTCATAAACCAGAAGGAAAGTCAGAAAGGAGCTAATGATACTTAGCTGTTACCCAGCGCACTTCGTGCGTAACCTCCGAGCCCTACACAAAGGACAACCGGGGCCATTCGCCCCATTTTACAGATGAAGAACCTGAGGCAGAGTTGGGTTGACGTGCCCAGGGTCCCCCAGCAGGTCAGTAGCAGGGCTGGGAATAGAGCCGAGGTCTCCTGATTCCCAGTGCGGTGCCCTGCCCACCGGACACTGCTCCTGGCTCTCCTATCCTGCAGCTGCTGGGTCACTCTCAGTCCTGCAGCTGTTTCACGTAGGCTGTGACTGGCCCACTGATGGGATCTGAGTCTAACTTCCACGGGCTTACGCACTTGTCAGTAACTTGCCCTTCCATCCCCTGGCCTCTCCTCGCCCTTGGGGTGTCAAACCTTCTCCAGAGACCTGCTGGGGATCTGGTGCGAGTGCTCTGCAGGAGCGTCCCGGCTCCGTGGGCTCGCTGCTCCCACCGAGGGCTGCAAGTCAGAAGATGTATTTCCCGCTGCCTTTTCTAACCACCTGCAGCTTTTGGGTGAAACTCCAGCTTGGGCCAAGCGGCTCCTCCCACAAGCAGCCCAACCTCATTTGTGTCGGGGATTCTCACTGGCTGCCAAGAGCAGTGACAGGATTGGAGCAGCCAGCTGCTGGGTGCTGTTCAGAGACTGATTTCCCCATCCCGCTAAGCTGTTTTTGGATGGCGGCCCTGGGTGCCGCCTGACCTTTGTTCGTTCTTGTCCAGGCTGTCGCAAAGGGACCCTGGCGTTACACCTCCGTCCCCGTGTCTCCCTGGCCCTGCACACCTGATAGCGCTGCCTGCCACAGCAACGTGTCAGGCTTCAGCAGAGAGCTCCTGCCCTCTGCGCTGGCTGGGTCAAAGGCCGACTTCGACAGCTCTCTTCAAACAGCCACTAACTCAAGTGTGAATGGTCGGGGTGGGGGGCAGTGAAGTGGTTCCCCCCCCCCCCTTCCCGCAGGGCACTGCTGTGCCAGCCAGTCCCTGTTCTCTGGCTGGTAGCCAGAGCTTTCAGTCCTCACGTGAGCAGCCGCCTTGTCCTTGGGCTGCACGTCCAGCCGGCCCCTTGACTGCTGTGTGCTCCAGTAAATGGCAG